>NC_137148.1:143595263-144926663 GCF_951394435.1 Stenella coeruleoalba | reverse complement strand
AAGAGTGAGATTCTGAGGATTCTGGGGACCGGAGATTCGGGGACACTGGTTTGGGCTTCCCTGATTAGGCTGCGTAAAGATGCTTGGACAGAGAGGCCTGGGAATGAGCACGGGGCAGGCTTTCCCTCTTGGCCTCACACTCCCGGGAGAGCAGGCTTCGTGGAGACCACAGTGACTTACGGTCCCTCGGAAACTCAGATGGCCTTCTTTTCTGTGGGCATCAGCATGGACCGTTCTCAGGAGAGAGTCTGGCTCTGCTGCCACCACCCAACGTGGGACACCCCTCCTGGACTGAGTTTGCCTCCGGGTCTACACACCTAGACCGTGATCCCTGACCCAGGGCCGGCTTTGCCATCTAAGCACAGCGGGGACAGTACCCAGGGCTGACAGTACTTTTTAGGGACCCATGAAAATGGTTTAATTTCTTTTAAAGTTAGAGGAAAGGAATGAGTGTTCAGGTCAAAGTAAATGTTATATAATATTAATATATTTGTTTTTATACCAACAGTTATAAAATACAATATTTAATTTTTTTAAATAGGGGAAGGGGCCCACAAAGGCAAAAATGCCCAGGGTCCATGGCAGTCATAATGCAGCCCAGCTCTGGTCTGAAAAGCCAGGCTGGCAGGGACTACATTTGGCCCTTTAACCCCTGGTGATCTGCCCCACCCTCTTCTCTGTTCCTATAACGACTGCTATCTGTCCCACCTGTCCTCACCACTTAGGATCTGGAATATTCTCTCTGGTATTTTGTTTATTTTTAGAGACCCATTTCACATGCCCATTCCATCACCTGGCAGTAGCTAGCTACCGCAGGCACATGTTGAGAAAAGTTCAAAAGCCTGTCTGAGGTTCGTGGGAAAGAATGTCCTGATCAGTTAGTGATGCCTCTCCGAGGCTCGTGAAGGGGGCTGTGGCAGCAAGCGTGTTGTGTTCCTGCTTCCGACTGACCTTTGCCTTTTTAGCGCCAACTTGACTCCCAGCTCCGCGCGTTAAGAGTGTGCCTTACACGTGCTGAGCATCCCACGTTGAAAGATCTAGAAGCCTCTTAATACCTGTTGATCGATTGGCCGAAGGGGTGTCTGTAAATACTCTTGATCCCGTTTCCTGTCCCCTTGACATCTTTTCATTCTTTTTTCCCCCTTCAGGCGCCTGAACAAGAATAAACTCCAGGTCCTCCCGGAACTGCTTTTCCAGAGCAACCCGAAGCTCACCAGACTGTGAGTAGAATGGAGTTGTGTTCCCCACCTGGTGCCTTGCCCGGCTTTGCTGACGCCGAGGATGCGGTTGCCTTAGCGTGGGGAGCCCTGAGCCGTGTGGACCTTGGCAGTGAGTCCGCGCACGTGGGCGCTTGGAGCCAGGCTTCAGCGTGCTGGGTCCTCACACTCCCCTCCAGCCCGCCTTTCTTGCGTCCGTCCTTCCCAGATCATCCGCTTAAGTGGCCGGTGAGGGCTGTGGACCTGTGGTAGTGCATCTCTCCTTTGCAAGGAGAAACTCTTCCTTTTAACTTGGGTCTGAATTAACCTCAGGGAAATGCCCTGAGGGTAGGCTTGGAGGTGAATTGGTTCACACAAGACTGCCAGTGGTCTCGGAGGAGGGCAGTGGTTTGGGTTAAGCATTTCAACCTCACCTCCTTGCTGGCTAGAAGGATACCTGCCCTTTGCCTGCTTCCAACTGCTGCCAGTCCGGGAACCCTGGGTCTGGAGATCTGTGATTTTGTGGGAAAAGAAACACTTTGAATTTTGCTTTATCTTCAGAATGGTCCAGGGTATGATGGGGGGTGGGGGGAGACTTGCAGATTCTCTGTGTGTTTATTCAGCATGAGAGTTTGGATACTGAAGAGCTGGAGATGCACGTCGCGATGGAGATTGTGATTCGTAGATTGGGGTTATTAGACAAGTGCTAATTACTGACAGTGAACAACTCCATGACTTCGAACCTGAAAGTCCTACCGGCAGTAACTAGTGTACGTTATGGGGTGAATTGGTCGCCCAAGGCTTGATTTTCCGGCTGGAGCAACAAGTGTCCGACTGCTTAGCAGTCAGGCAGTGAGATGTACGGCCTGGCTGGGAGGACTCTGACCTTACTGGGGAGGCGGCAAAGTGGTAGCCACCCTTCTCGTTTCCAACGGCCGTGTTTAATGCCTCCGTATGCAGTCCGCCGATGCATGGAGATAAATTGGGAAATACGAAACGCATGTTTGCATGTGTACTTAAGAATGAGTTCTGAATTAGGAATCTGTATCTCTCTCTGTACACACACACAGAGACTATATACATAAATGTGCTTTCAAGGACACTTGGCTGCAACAAGAACGGACTGGGGTTGGCTGGGGTGTCAAGGGTACCGCGGCCTTGCTTGCCTTCTCTGGGGGACACCTGTACTTCGTCACGGTCTCCCCTCTTGCTGGCCCTCCCTTTCTCTTGCCCAGTCCACCCGGCTGACTGTGCTAAATGAGGGAAAGAGCATGCCTCCCTTTCCACTCTTCGGCTCTGAATCCACCTTGATGGACGTGAGGGTGCATGAGGTGCTGTTGCTGGCCCGAATGAGCAACAGCAACTGGGCAGATGGGGAAACCACTCTGGTTTTTAACTTCCTCTTCCCTTTACAGTTCTTTCCTTAAATGCTCACCTAATAGCCATCTCTCCACCCAGCACTACCTTGTGCTTTTCAACCTGCTTTTAACTAAATAACGCAGACTGTATGCTGTTCTTCTGGAATCTCAGCGTCACTTTTGAGGCAAGTAAAAGGTGCTTATGGGACTGGGGCTGCTGGGCAGCTTTGAGCGGGTAGGTCTGAGAGTTCCAGTTGCTGCAGGAGGTCAGGGGGGCTGATTCTTGCTCCCCATGGCCATCGGGTGAGGCCCATTTCAGGCGGGGCTGGTCTTGATCCAGGCAGAGGAGGAGTTTCCGGCCGTGATAACAGGCCTCTGCCATGCTGGGGGCCAGGCCCAGGCAGGTAGCACAGGGGCATGGGAAAGTCCAGTGTCCTAAAGGCCACTTTCTAACTGAAAGAGGTCGGGAGAGCCACTTTCCCTTCTGTGCCTAAATGTCTTCATCAGTAAACGGGAGATGCCTCATCTTCCCTTCTACCCACCTCACCAAGGAGCTGTCCGTGTATCCGATGAGATTATGGTGGGCATGCATTTTCTAGGGTTTAAAGTGCTGTGTGAGTGCAATTACCAAGATAGCTATTGTTACTCCTACAATTCCCATCTTCACAACTTGTTTCTAATCTCCTTTCACTGGGAGACATGAAGAAACCAGGAGCTGCCGTGGGCTCTGAGATCTGTTACACGGAGCTTTTGTCCTCAGGCCAGAGAGCTGCAGCTGGGAAGGCAGGGAGGACGTTTGGCTCATTTTGGTTTCTGTCCCTCTCCAGGTCCCCAGCCAGGCCCAGTGTGACACATAGGCACTCGGGAATGGGTGGATGAATAAATGAATGATACAGGCCTCAGGGTATGAACCATGTTCTGAGGGAACTTTGAATCTTTTATCCACCATTCCTTCATTCACTCATTCGTTTGTTTGTTCATTCGTTCATTCAGTAAGCTTTTCCCAGGTGCTTGTTCCAGCCTGGCCTCTGTGCTGGGTGTTAAACTGCAGATATGAAGTTTGCCCAGTTCTCTGTGTGCCCCGTCACGACACATTCTGAACGGCCGCCAAAGAGCTGAGAGCTAAATACATATTTCTGTTCATGGAAGCAGCTCTGTTAACCCAGGTTTGGGCTATAATCAGCAATCCCTTTTTCTCCCTGGGCTTGATCTTTGATTTTTCTTAATGACCCTATTGTGTCTTTGTCTCATTTTGTCAGCCACTCCAGGGCCTTTTTGGAAGTAAGCAGGGTGCAAATTAGAAATCAATAAATGTGCAATCATGAGTGTGTATACATGTGCCACTGGCTCTGTTTTAAAAGAGCACTGCATCTCAATAGACGCAGTGAGCCGTTTTCCAGGGAATGCTAAATGGGGCTGCTGGGTGGCCGTCTCCTCCACAGTCGGCCATGTGGTTTAAACAGCAATTCTGACGCACCTTTTCTTATTAGATCTATAGACAAAGACTGCTTAATAGTCAATGATTATCTGAAAAATACCTTTTGGAAAGGCTATGGTCGTATAATAAGACATGTAGTGATGGGAAAGGGAAACAATATTTATTGAGAACCTATTATATATATATGATGATAATATTATCACTAACTGGTAAGTGGCAGAAATGTGACAAATTAGTTTAACTCAGAGGGGAAATATGTTAGTTAATGTGCATGGGAAGGCCAGTGGTAGTTATGGTTGGCTTTAGGAACAGCTGGATCCAGGAGCATGGCGGTGTCATCGGGACTTCGTCTCACTCCCCCCAGCCCTAGGAAGAGAGCACAGGATGGCAGGCAAAAGCAGAAGACTCTGAGGGCAGTAACCTAGCAACCAGGGTGGAGAGGGTGTCCTCGACAACAGTCCTGCAGGAAAGAACTGAGGGTCAGTTCCTTACCTTGGTCACACGTCCAGCTCTGAGCAGATGCTGTTGCTGGTGAGGTGGTGTCCTCTGATTGACCAAGTTTGGGCCATGCGTCCATCACAGTTGTTTGCAGATGAGGGTGTGCGGGGCCTGGGAATGGGTTTCCCAAAAGGAAGAGTAATTCTGTTATCAGAGGACAGGGGAAGACATACTAGACTTGAACACGGCAGACATCTACAAGTTTATTGAGCATCTAGTCTGTTCAGTTCCCTGTGCTTTCATTGAGTGGTTTGGATCCTCACAATAACACTTCAAGGTAATGACAATAGCAAACACATTGACTGTTGGGTGCTCTTCTGAGCACTTTACATAGAACTTGTTGGATACTCCTAATGATGCTATGCGGTAGGAACTATGAGTACTATTCTGTGGATGTGAAACTGAGGCTCAAAGAGGTCAAAGAACTTGCCCAGCATCATACAGTTACTCAGTGACAGAACCAGGCATCGAATGTGGGTAATCTGACTCCGAAGCCTGTGCTTTTGTTCTACTACAATTAACTCCCTGCCTCAATACTCCCATTTTACAGATGAAGAAACTAAGGCCCAGAGTTTAAATTACTTGTCCGTACCCGTATTTCTAAGCAGCAGCACGGGGCACTCTGCCTCAATACTCAGATTTAGCCTTCACACCAATCCTGCAAAGAGAATCATTATTAAATCTACTTCTACCTCCGCTCGCCGCCACTAGAGAAAGCCCTTGTGCAGCAGCGAAGACCCAGCGCAGCCAAAAATAAATAAATAAAATAAGTAAATTTATTTTTTAAAAAAAATCTACTTCTAAAGCTTAGAAGTGTTATCTGACTTACCCATAGCTGTATAACCAGAATACAACGGAATGGGGAAAGAAATGCATGTGTGTTGCTGCAAAGTACCTCTGTTTTCTACCATGCCACGCTGCTGTGCTAACTATTGTGGAGAGCTGAAGTCATGCTAAAAAGGATTGGTGATGGACCTGTCATACATCCAAGTGCTCTGTCAGGCCTTGGCTGGTTACCCCGCCCCACCCCCCCTTAGACGCAGCACCATCTGATTCATTGGTGCATGTGTATAGTAGTGATGTATCTACCCTCTTACTCTGTCCTTTAGCGCATAGAGCACGAGCTGTAGAATCCTAGAGCTCAGAAGTGCCCTGAGGCTTAGGTAATACCACTGTGGTCTGTAAAACACCCAGCAAGGTCTCGATCCTGCTTTGGGCCCTCAGTAAATATTAGCTCACGCCTGTCCTGATGTATATTATAAGATTTTCAAGGATCAGGCCTGGACTTCTGCTCTTTCCAGGTTTCCTATCACTCGTGACTGAGCACAGTAGATGGCAGTAAAGTGAAAAGGGTAAGGGGCTGCCAGTTACTTGCTGTGAGACCACGGGCAAATTACTTAACCTCTCTGGGTCTCAGGTTCTTCATCAGTAAAGTAGACAATAATAGAACCTACTTCTCCAGGTTGTTGTGAGGTAAATGGAAATAGCCCAGGGACAACCTTTAGCGTTGACTATAGCCCATAGTAAAGTGCTCAGTGAAAGATGGCTATGGTTAACTTTTGCTGGCTGACTGATAGGAATGGTGCATATGCTGGGGCTCTGGCATCTCTGGTGTAAACATTTCAGCACCTCTCAAAGAGTTCAGTCTCCCAAATAAATGAGGGTTGAGGGAGGACTGCACTGGGAGTGGGAAGACCCTGATCCTCATACTGGCTCTGCCACCCACAAGCTATGTGACCTTAGGCATGTTACTTCATCTCTCTGGGCCTCATCTAGAGAGGCTGAGATGAAGCGTGGTCTGTTACGTGGTCTGTAAGTTATTAATTTCTCCTTTTTGGCCTCTCCTTCAAGCTTTCTCTTTTACCCACACGTGGGGGAAGGAGGGAAGGATTTCTGGTGATTTGGAAGTTAAGTGGTTAATGTTGCCAGAAATTCCTTAGAAGAAGCAAAAGACAAGATGAAAACAGTAATTAAAAGCTGTCTGCCTTGCACCAGATTAGGGAGCTTTGAAGGGGATGAGAGGCACACAGTGGTTCACAACTGTTGTTTTTAAAAATTTGACTTTGCCGTGTGAGGATGAGCAGACCACTGGGGTCCTTCTGCTCCACATCTCCTGGATTCATGTCCAAAGAGTCCGTTACATATTTGGTAGTGGTTTAAAGCCTGTTGCTGAAGAAGCAGTTGTGCTAGCAGCAGGACGGAGGCCCCCAATTATTCTTCACACAGTCCCTCGAGGTATTTGGCAGATTTAAAACATGCCACTGGGGTTAAACCGCTGTCGCTCACTTGGGTCAGTGGAGTTGCAAGAGACTTGGGAAGTTAATCCCCAGGCAGCTGAAAACAACATGAAATGTGACCAGCCAACTTAGCCCCAAGTCACTGGGGCTGCTGTCCTGGTGGGGCCGCTTCCCTCCCAAAGAGTTGTGAGACCTCAGTTTCCAAGGAACTTACTTGCGATGAGTGGGCCATCCCCAGAACTCTCATTTCTGCTACCTTGTACCTCTCCTTCGTATTTAGCATTTTCTGCCCTTATCACCAGCCATGTGCATCCATGCCCTGTATCCCCAAACAAGCCAGAAGCTGCATTCAGCAAGGTGATCTAATGTTCTTTGAAGTAACCCAATATTAGAGCAAAGAGCAGGGGCTTTGGAACTGTCCAGACCTGAGTTTGGATCCTACCCTCTGGTGACTGACGCTGGGCAAGTGACCTCCGCTTTCTCAGTCTCTGGTTGGTTAGCAGTGCAATAGGGATAATCATCATAGTTCCTGTCGTAGTTTGCTAGGGCTGTGATAAAGAAGTACCTCAGAGGCCACAACAGTGAGAGGCCCGCGTACCGCAAAAAAAAAAAAAGTACCTCAGACCGGATGGCTTAAACAACAGAAATTTGTTTCCTCACAGTCTGCGGCCCAGAAGTTTCAGACCAAGGTTCTGGCAGGTTTGATTTCCTGAGGGCTGTCTCCTTGTCTTGCAGATTGTTGGGCTTCTTGCTGCCCCTTAACATGGTTGTCCCTCCGTTCACGCTCACCTCTGGTGTCCCGTCCTCTTCTCATAAGGACACCAGTCATGTTGGCTTAGGCCCCACCCTAATGGCCACATTTAACTTAGTCACCTCTTTAAAGACCCAATCTCCAAATACAGTTACATTCTGAAGGGTGGGGGCAAGGGCTTCGTAATGTGTACGAATGAACACATTAGCATATGATAGTTCCCAAGTGTGCATTGCATATTTACTGTGGGTCAAGTGCTCTGTGAACTGCTTTTAGATAGATTCTCTTCCTCAATCTCAGGCTTGGGAGGTTAGATACTACATTAGCCCCATTTTACAGTTAAACACACCGAGTCCTGGAGATTTAGACAGCTTGCCCAAGGTCATAGAGCCAGTCACCGACAGAGCTAAACTTTAAACCCAGGCTTGCCTGACTACAGAGCCCACATCCTTACCACAATTTCCATACTTATGAGAAGTCAGTAACTAAAGGGCCAGCACCCCCTCGTAGAAGCTCAGTTAGTGCTCTAGTTCCTTTATCTCTCTGAAGCCCTAAATGAGACCAGATCTGTTGAATGACTGGAACCCTGTACCTCTAGGTCGTACTTTCTGCTACTCGGAGCTCCTTTTGTAGCCACTTCAGTCTTCCAATTCTGCACTAACCTTTAACACATAACTACATGCAATATGTGTCTCCATAAAGCTCTGTGCTGATGTGAAACGATGCTCTAAAAGTGAAAAATCAGTGAAGAAAACAAAAACCACACTATTCAGTTTTCCAGCAGAGTCATCCGATGTGGTGAAATGATCATAGGACGATGGGAAAACCAATCCATCAGGACGATAGGGGCTTCAGAGACCGCCTGCCTGCTTGCCTACCTGGAGTTGGATCTCAGAGACCTGTCCCCGCCTCTGGTGTGGGCTGGCACAGCCTTCAGAGGCCAGGGGACGGATGGTGAGACCAGCCTCACTATCGCAGGCGTGGGGCCGCTTTTTCCAGGGGCATGGCTGCCTAAAGCTCATGGAAAAAGTCCCTGCAGACTGGAGCTCCATTTCCTTCTCCAACACTTCCCCAATCACCGAGCCCTGTGGTTAGGCCAGCCTTCCGTTTGCTTTATGGCAGGCTTCGTCACCTGCATGCTTCGTCATGTGCTTGAAGACGGGTTTAGCTTTAATCTGTGTGTGGACAGATAATGGATTACAGTGGGTGCCCTGTCACTCTTGGGATTTCTGTTTTGTGTGAGTTGCACTCTCTGTAGTACCTGAAGCTGGAGCGAAGAAAGAAGGCAGGCAGGGAAGGTTTCTGTTCTTCTCTCCTCCACTGAGCCTTTATCCAGCTGAGCACAGAAGCCTGTTGCCTTATTCACAGAGTTGATTATAAGGCTAATACTTTGAATTGCCTTATGGACTCATACTATAGAATTTCAGAACTAGGAATAAAAGTGATCTGGGCCAGTGTTTTTCAACCTTTACTGTGCATCTGAACACCTGGGAATCTGGTTAAAATGCGGACTCTGGTTCTGCAGGTCTGGGGTGGGACCTAAGAGTCTGCATTTCTACAGGACCACACTTCGCAGAGCGAGGATCCAGACTACAGTGGTTCTCAGACTTAGCATATAGAAAAACTAATCCCTTGAGGTTCTAATGAAAATGCTGATTCCCAGACTATGTCCCGAAGGACTCTAGTTTCATTAGATCTGGAACGGATGTAGGGATTTGACTCTGTAAGTAGGCACCCTAGGTGATTTGGGTGTATGTCACCCATGGGGCATATTTTGGGAAACACTGATCTAGTACAACCCCTGTTATTTTATAGATTTGGGATCAGAGGAGGAACCAAACATTTCATGAGCACCTACTGTGTGCTGCACACCTTATGCATTTGCCATCTTCTTTGGTCCTCCTTCAAGGTAGGTATGTTTATGCCCACTACACAGAAGATGAAACTGAGGGTTGAGGAGTTTTAACTAACTCACCAGGAATAAACCCAGGTCTTTCTGACCCCCAATTCTGTATATTTTTCTGCTTTATAATGTGCTGCTTGTGCTGAAATACATCTTGAAAAAGAAGGTTGGGCAGACGGGAGAATAAGAGAAAAATCATGGACCTCTATAGCTTTCAAGGTTCAGTATTTGTACTTTTATGCTCATGTGAGTGTATATGAACATATGCTCATATCTGAGATCTAGGATATTAAGACTTGAAACAATAAAAGAGAAAAATTTTTAGACTTAAATGCATGTTTGCAAGTGGACTTTTCTAAGTTCCCTACAATTTAGCAAAGGTAGAGTGAGGTTTTACATCTTCAAATTCTTTAGCCCTTCGGGCCAGCAGCAGAATTTTCTAAAGTGATCAGGCAATACTTGTACTTGAGAACATTCTGCCAGCTTGGAAAGTTTTTCTTTTTTATTTTTTTAAGAAAGAAAGAAAACCAAGCTGTGACTTTACAATGCTTTGGAATTACAGAATATGCTCGTAATTTTTACAATTCTGCACAGACTTCTTTGCCACATCTGGTTGATATTACTGGCAGGGATATATGGGGGAATAAACCATGGGCTGGAATGTGAAACATCCCACAAAATGAGTTTCTTATAGGTTGCTGTATAAAACATTTTGAGTCTCCCTCTCTTTGGACGGGTGGCTTAAGTGATTTCATGGATTTAGTATTTTCTTTGGTTTGAAGGTAAGGGTTTTTGCTGGTCTACTTGGTGGGGATTCTAGGATGGTTTTCTGAGGATGTATGGAAAGGGTTAACGTTTGAGAGTCAGGCCATGGATCAGGGTGGAAAAAGCCACGCTTTGCAGGAAGTCAGACCAACGTTTGGCGAAAAACACTGGACACTAGTGATGATGGTGAAGCCCGGGTGCCAACTGAATTGCTACAGAAAAAGGAAAAATGTAGGGAGAAAGGGTTATCTGTGTAAGGGCTTCAGGAGACCTCCTGAATCTGAGCTCAGCTGGTTGATGAAACAGCTGACGGCAAGAAGAACTCAAGTTCTTGCAAAGCCAAAAGCCTTGGTACATCTGTGCATTCTCTGTCCTGGATATGAAAACCGTGAGTTGGGAAAATAGAAAAATAAAACAAACACCCAGGCTGTTACCTGGCATGTGGTCAATTCCCTACCGGGGGCATTCTTGCCCAATTCCCAGGTGGAGAACCGTGTGACCAGGGGCAATTCAAGCATCCGTTGAACACCTGCTGCGTGCGTGTGTCACTGCCGTATGCTGGTTATTGGGATGCTGAGTCCAGAACACAGACGTGTCTAATCTCAGCCCAGAGGGTGTGGGTGTGGGCTTCTCGCCACCTGGCTCCTTCTCACACTTCCTTGTCCGGGACCCACCTGCAGAGTTGGAACCTTTCTGCAGAAGAGCATGTGTTGCTCTCAGCAGCCTGTGGCATGCGGTGGAGTTGGCCAGCCTCGGCCGGGCTGTGCGGACATCACCAAGGGTGCTCGAAGAGAGACCGTGCTGTCCGTTGGCAACAAAGCCCTTTGCTGAAGGTGAGAACCGGAGACCAGCCTTCACCCACACCCTGGGGATCCTCATTCTCCTTATCTGGAGTTAGAAACTGTCAGGGGAGTTGAAAATGTCAGGGAAATGCCACACTGCATATAGAAAACTATCAGCCTTTTGAGGTGGGCAGACCCCAAACGCACATTCTTCAATTGCCTGAATGATGCTACTGTACCCGCATCTCATAATCTTGAAATATTTGTTCTTGAATCACATTCAGCATCAACAGAAACCTTTCTAAAGGGCCTAATCATCTCTCATTTTCAGCTAACATTTGGGAATCTCTCCAGGGGACAGAGCATTTTAATTTGATGTCCTAAATTCTAGCATAATTTCAAATCACACACGTACACAAAAGTCTGTAACTTTGGCTCTCTTCTGGCTGTCCTGTGGGCTCAGTATTGTGGATTTTGAGCATTAATTTCCATTTGTAAGGTTTGCAGTCCATTTACAAAGTCCTGGAGACTGAAGCTTGTAATGAACGTGTTGACACAGTATTAACAACAGCAAAACTATGATAACACAGCACTGTCCAAACCAAATAGAAATGGAGACGTTTAAGTAAATTTCACGCTCCTTGCCTGAATGTGGTGTGCTGGGCCTGAGCTTTTGATTCATGGTTTAGAAGGATATTTTAATGTTTTATTCATGATGTTCCTTTCTTCCCATCATTCCTCCTCTAATTCTCCTCACCCTGCTTATGGTGATGTAGCCTGCTTGGAAGTCTGGACTTGTCTTGATTGGTGCTGCCTGTTGTGTAGCCAAAAATCCTCCCCGTGGTTGGCTAAGTGGAGTATTCAGCTATGGAACTGATAGTTTGGCCTCTCATTGGCATGTCTAGGGCTCTGGACTCAAATTTCTCATCAGTGAGTCAGCTTTTGATTGAAATATACACAGAGGCATGCCAACTTTTCTCCCAGTGAAAAGCATCTTGACTTTGGGAGGTCAGAATGCTCTGTCTAGGGGAGAAAACTGCATTTCTAAGAGGGTGAAAGGGTAGCCGAGGACTGATCCCCCCCATGTCAATTTCATTGAATTTGGGATTTAGGAAACTCTAAGCCATAGATCAAGATGCTCAGAGAGACCTAACTTTAATGATTTTTAAAAAATGAAAATCAGCGGTAGCAATATAGAAAGAAAGCCTGAATCATCAATGTTATTAATATCACGGCCCCAATCATCTCCTTCCTGTGTCTCCACGTCTCTTCCTCTATTCCCCCTTTTATTTCAAAAGCACATGCACATGCACATAACATACCACACACAAATACATAAAGCCTTCTCTCTATATGAGAATCCCAGACAGATAAATGAAGATCCCTTCCAGGCTGTGGAATGAAAGCACAGATATAATTTCACTTTAGTGCAAGATACTGACTTTTAAATTAGCTCAAATTATTGAGCAACACTGTGAGGAGATATCAGAGGTCAGAAAAGTGGCAGCGGTGGTGGAACAGGAGACACTTTGTCTCCTTGGCTCATATAATTGGTGTTTTTGGTGCACAGAGATGGTAGGGGCAGTTCTGTGTCAGTGACGGTAAATTATTAGTGTAAATGTTTTCTGGTCTCAAGAGAGAGCTCCTCTTTTCCCTGGAAGAGATGTGCATGGGTCAGGCTTCTACCCAAGACCTGAAGAGACTTTCATTCCATTTTACAACACAAAGCAGAGCTTGGTCGGCTACCAGCTCCCAAGGGCTCAGCCACTGAACAAAATTATCTTAGGAAATAATTGTTATGGTTTCCACTGCTAATGGCGCTCTCTGCAGATCCTCTTGCCCTGTGCAAGGCACTTCCTTTGCTTAAGTGAGAGTGAAGGATGGGAGATCATTAGGCCTAATGAGGCCGGAAAAGGAGTAGCAGGGAAAGACCAGTTGCCCAGGGAGTACCCTACTGCCAGTTTTTCCCCACGTGGAGAGTCACTGATAGAAGTGGTGAGGCGACTGCACGGAGTTTGTCACTGGGCATTATCAGTTGTCTACCACCTGCTGCCATCACCCTGGTACACGCCACCATCCTTTCTCCATGAGATGACTTCAAGGACCTCCCCACTAAATCTTCCTGCTTCTGCTCATGTCCGTTCATTATCCATCATCCATCCAGCAGCCGCCATGATTGTTTTAAGACAAATCAGATCTCCTCATTCTCCCAGTTAAACCTCCCAGTGACTCCCCACGGTCCTAAGAATAAACCCAAGCGCCCACGTTATACAGTCTGGCCCCACCATTCTTCCCAGTGCCATCCTAGGCCACGCTTCCCACATTCACCATGCCGCAGCCTCCTGGGCCTTCTTCCTGATGCTCCAACACTCCCGTCCCTTTCTCGACTCATGGTTTTGGCCTTGCTGTTCCTTCTGCCCGGTACACGCTGACCCCAGATGTTAGCATGGCCAGGTCCTTCCTGAAATTCAGGTCCTGCCTCAAACATCACTCCCTTAGAGAGCCTTTCCTGATCACCCTACCTACAGTAACATCCCTTCCTTTCTCAGTCACTGTCTATAACGTGACCCAGCTTTATTTTCTTCATAGCACTTATCACTACCCGAAATTCTTTTGCTCATTTATTTGTTTACTGTCTGCTCACGCATCCCCCAGGAGATTTTAAGCTTCCTGAGAGTGGGGATTTTGTCTGTCTTGTTGACTCTATAATTGTCTACCGCTGTATCTAGCACACAGTGGGTACTTGGTAAGTATTCTATAAAAGAGTAAATGAGAGAAGGAACTTGGTCTCTCCCCAGTCCGCTTTGTACTCTCAATATATGGTCAAAGGCAGCTTCTGCTTTAAACCAGCACTCTCTCCTCATTGCCCTGAAAAAGCCCCAGATGATATTTAATAGGATGTGTACGCATATAGGCACACACAGTCACACACACATGCACGCACACTCCACAAGCACACACACAAGGGTGAAGATAAAACTGACACATTGGACTTCTTCCCGCAGTTTCTAGCCTCTAGTTATTTCACTCTTTGCAAGACAAATTACTTGGGTTTAAAAAGTAGAAGGACCCTGCCCTGGGGTCCTGAGAGGGCCTTCGTGGGATGAGCCCATCCACACACAGGTGGGCCACGCAGCATGGAGGTGAGCTGGCTTCAAGGGCTACCGGGGTGGGAGTTCAAACTTCCACCAAAGAGAGAGAAACAGCCCATGCTGGGGTCCTCCACTAGCAGATGTGAGCCAGTGTCCGAGACTGAGTTAGGGAGGCAATGTTATTTTTTGACACTTTTTTCAAAGACCCGGGAATAATATTCTGTGATACAATGAGATGAAAAGATAAACTGCGTTTGCTTCATCTCCAGGCCTCATTGATTGTTTTAATTCTAATGGGCATTGAAAGGAGTTGTCTAGCTATTGGAAGGCTCAGCTCAGTGAAGGCTTTCCAAAAAAGAGACCTGTGGGGACTCAAACAAAACCAAATCTTAGTCTGGAAAAAAAAAGAATAGATTACACTAATTTATTGACCTAAACCTCCAAATTATTTTTTTTTTCTTGATCTGAGATCTAAACCAGAGGTTGTTTGAAAGACATCTGGTGAATTAGTCCAAACCTGAACTCAACCATGTCTTCTAAAATAATTGAACCAGAGCCACACTGGAACATCAAAATATTAACGTTTCCAAACGGACTGTCTCTGGGTCTCTGGCTGGCGTAGCTATAGCACCAACCTACTGTTTGTTCCTCTCCTCCCCCTCCCAGCCCTCTGCCCCTACCTGTCACTTCTCCTTTCTGCAAACCTGGCATCAATCAGCAATGTGTGATCGCTGCTGCTGCCCTGGGAATGCAGACCTTCAAGACTCGCTTTACTGCTGCTGTGATCAGGAGAGATGCTACTGTTCAGAGTGACTTGATCCACTCACCACCTTTAATTCCATGTCATGAGGAAAAGAGGAGGGGTCTTTTCATTAGATGAGTGGGAGAAAGGGAAGATAGGATGGAGAGAAAGGAAGAAACCCTAGAATAAAGAAGAGAGGGAGGGAGAAAAAAGAATAACAATCACCAAAAAGTAACCATGGAACAGAGATGGTAAAGATACAGCGAAGGAGCAAGGAAAGAAAGAAAATAAGAAGCTTTGGGGGAAAGTGTATCTCAGGTTTATTTTCATCTTTTCCTGGTTCCTCCTAAGGCAGCTGGAAGAATTTCTGGTCACCCATGTGCCTCTCCATTCTGTACCAAGCTCTGTGTCAACTCTCGTCTCTACAGCAACCCCTCAGGAGGCAAGAACATCGTCTTCATAGAATCCCAGAGCTGGACGGCACTTTCAGAATTTCTAGAACTATGCCTTTCTTTCACAGTTGGAGAAATAGAGGCACAGAGCTGCAGGGAACTCACAAACCCCAGCCCTAGGATTCCTCGTCTGGTGCTGGGGGCCCAGCCCAAAGCTACGTTCTTACCTTTGCCATGATTTCTCAGGAAGTGGCAAAGAAGAAAAACCATGGAAGAAGGATCACTGGCTTACAAGGGATTAAGGATTGGTGTTTCCAGGGGTCAGGCTGCCTGGGGTAGCAGTTTCTCTTTTAAGAAAAAGGATATTCTGGGCTTCCCTGGTGGCGCAGTGGTTGAGAGTCCGCCTGGCGATGCAGGGGACACGGGTTCGTGCCCCGGTCCGGGAGGATCCCACATGCCGCGGAGCAGCTGGGCCCGTGAGCCATGGGCGCTGAGCCTGCGCGTCCGGAGCCTGTGCTCCGCAACGGGAGAGGCCACAACAGTGAGAGGCCCGCGTACCGCAAAAAAAAAAAAAAAGAAAGAAAAAGAAAAAGGATATTCTTTTGAAAGAGGTGATATTGGTGATGGATTTGCTCATCCAAGTAAGGATGAGCAGTTCTTACCTGTGAAAGTGTTGCTGCGAGTTCCATGTGGTTATTGTCACGACATACTTGAGGAAGGGGATTGAAGGGACCAACCTCACCTGAGAGCCTTTCCTCGAAAAGAATCAACAAAACAGGCAACCGAAAGGAAGGCGTAGAGGCCGACCCCTACGGTTTCTATCCTGCTGTTGGAGGAATGGCGGTACCATCAAAGGGAAGCGAAGAGGAAGTCTTCTTGGAGTGTGGTGATGGGGACTGCTTCCCAGAGCTGGCAGCCCTCCCAGGGACAGCCAGCCTGGTGCATCTGAATTTCCACCTACTAGGAATTTCAGAAGTTAAAAGGCCAGAGTCAACTTGGTATCAACTTCAGCAACATTTTTTTTTCCCGTTCCAGGTAGTTAGTTACCTCTCTGAGGACACATCTTTATAAAGAGCCTGTTCATTTGAGAAAAAAGACCCCAGCCTGTTACTTATAACCCAGCAGCCACTGAGGAGCTGACCAGGTTTTCCTAGTGGGCAGGGGCACCGCACCCTGCTTACCTGTCATATATAACCATTTACCTGCAGCTAATTAGCCAGACTTCAGCACAGAGTCCCCAGTTGCTATGCTAATGATGGCAGCCCTCGCCTCCCAAGAAGCGCTGATTTCCCAGCTCCGCATGAGGGGCTTCAATAATCTCTCTTTCCAGTGATATAATTTGATTCCTTCGTAGGAGGCTGCTCTGGTCCTAGCTCACTTAGCACTTAATCTCTCGCTAGATACTCTCATTACTTAATCTTTTCAGGCCCCAGACCAGCCCGGGCCTCTTATTTATCTATCTGGGGTCCTGTTTACTTCCCTGTTGTAAATTACTTCTGGTTCCTGGCAGTCTGATCTCTGCAGTGATAGACTAATAGCTCGGAGCTACCGCATTTGCCTTGTGTGATGAGGCAAATAATATGCTTAACTTATGGGAGAGAAGTCCCCCCCTGTTTATTTCAAGGGGGGAAATATCACTCAGGGGAAAGGGCCAAATCATTTACCTAATGGCTGCTGGTGTAATTACGGACAGGATTATGTGAGACAAATTGCCATGCCCATAAATCTAAACCTCCAGTGCCTCAAAGGCAGAGAGGGAATTCGGGCAGCTGGCATGGGCTCTGACTCTCTGACAGGTGGGTTTCTGAGAGGGTGCTGGCAGAAGGAGGATGTCGGCATGCTGGTTTGCTTGGCGAGGAAGATGCTGTTCTCCAGCCCCAAACTCTAAACAGCTAAGGCCAGGGTGGGCAAACCACAGCCTGCAGGCCCATCCAGCCCACTGCCACCTGCTATTGTAAATAAAGTTTTATTGGAACATAGCCACAGCCACTCATTTTCATACTGTCTGTGGCCCTATGTGTGCTACAGTTCTAGGCCCTATGTGGGCCTAGTTCTTGGCAGAGACTGGCCCCCCAAAGCCAAAAATATTTATAGTGTGGCCTTTACAGAAAAAGTTTGCCAATCCTTGCTTTGCCAGAAGAACCTTCAGACAAATATTTTATATGGAGATGGAGAGATTAATTTGGATCACTCCCCTTAGCTTTCTTTTTTCAGACAATTCAATCCCATTTCAAGGAAATTGGATGGCAACTAGGATAGCCATCACTCGCTCTGCAGTGCTTCTGCCTCTATTCATGTGGTTTCTCTCAACAATTGTGTGGCTTAGGTAGGGATTATGAACCCATTTGACAGAAGAGAAAACTGAGACTCTGAAAAGTGAAGTGTTTTGCCCAAGGTCATTCAGTAAGGAATTTGCAGAACTGGGATTCAGACCTTGCCTGTCTAGCTCCAAATTCTGTCTTCTTTCAGCTAAGCCTCACTGCCTCTCAACAAAAAAGAAGGATGAAGGTACTGGCAGTGGGGGAGGATTTATCTCAGTCTTGCCTCTCTCTGCAGAAGGGCTGTTGAAAGGGAACATGTGAGCAGCCCAGTCACAAGACACACCAAAGCTCAAGGAGAAGTGAGGGGGTCTTGTTTTCTTCCATCCACACTCACTGTGGGGTGGCTGGTGGAGCAGAACCAAGAGTGCTTTATCATGAAACATAACAATTGTTTGTCAGGCAGCAAGGGAAAACCAAAGAGAAGAAGACCTGGGTGAGAAAAAGCTTATTTCATGGCCTGCGTTGCCTGTGCAATGCTGACTGCCAGAGAGAGAGCACGGTCCATATGTCCTCCTCATGGGGGAGGTGGACGCCACCAGCTCTGCTGCAGCCAGGGTAGAAGGAGAGCCTTGGCTCTTGTACCCTCTGGGAGAAGTTCTTTCGGCTTTGGGGCAGCCTGGAGCCAGACCCAGATGCCCTGAGCTTCTGCAGTGGGTGTGGGAAAAGTGATTTTGTCCACAGGCCTGCAGACATTACCAGTGTGCCTGGTGCAGCTGTAGAAATCTCAGGTTGAAAACAGGAGCAAAAGTACCTCTTGCAAAATAGTGTTTGGCCTCTGAACCTAAAACGGCAAGAGGGTATAGTGGAAATAATAGTAAATAACACAGCCATGTCACAGCAGCTACCATTTATTAAGTGTTTACAAAGCATCAGGCATTGTTCTAAACCCTATCATCTTCATGATCTCATTTAATCTTCATAATCATCTGGTGAGGTGGGTCTAACTAGTCCCTTTTATTGAAGAGGAAATGGAGCTCAGCGATGATAAATAATTTGCTCAAGCTAATGTGTCAGTGGTGGAGCTGAGAACCCAATCTGCCTGACCGTGTACTAGGGGTGGGAGGTCGGGGAACCACAGGCGTGGTCAAATGATCATAGACCAGCTCTACCAGGTGGGCACAGAATTTTTCTTTTCTGAGCCTCAGTGTCCAAAGTTTGAATGGATGTGACAGCCAGGGTTGTGAAGACAATCACGGGTGATGGTGTATTTTTAGCGTAAAGCTATCGTCTGACTCATAGCAAGAGCTCAGTGGGCCCCTCCCATTTTCTCCTCTCTTTCCATGGCAATAAGACACAAACCCAAGCTTTTCTATCACTACCATCATTGTCTATGATGTCCTGCTGGGCTCTGCAGGGAGTGGGATACACAGACCCAACCTCTCCCTTTGAGGCATTTTCTGTCTAAGATGGGTATATATTATATTTATCCATGCATCAGTGGATGTACAGTAATGGACCATGCGGCCGGGGAGAGAGGACATCCCACCAAATGGGAATGGAGCAAAAGGCATTTACATCACATGCATGCCAAGGGAAGTTGCATTTTAGAGGAAAACTTTTTTGCAATTCATTCATCTTTGCTGAGCTTCTACTCTGGAGGATAGAAAGCAGAGAGAGATTTGGAAATATGCAGGTGGAACAGGTGAGGGCCAGCTGTCACTTCTCTTTTGATCAAGCTGTAAAAGTTCTTGGTTCAGTCTCCTCCTCTCCTGGAGTTGGCATGGACTGTGATGTACTGATGAGTTGGCCTTCTGTAGAAGAATTTGAAACACAGAAAATTAATGTTGTTTGGTGTTGTACTATGTTCTGGGCAAGTTCTTTCTCCAGCATCTTTATTTTTTTCCTCCCAACCCTGTGAGGTGGGTATTAGTCATCTCCATTTGCATTGAGGGAAAGGGTTTTAAGAACTTATGGTCTCAGAGTTAAGAGGAGATGGAATCAAGATCAGAACCCACTTCTTTCCAATTCTGGAGCTCATTATACACTACACATCAAATGATCTGTCGTCATACTGTGAGGAGGAGATACTCTCTTCCCTTCTTCCTAATGACATCCCAACTGTCTCCAAAGACTTCTAGAAATGATTCCAGGGACTGTGTGTGGCTTCTTGGGGTCTGACCCTTCCACCCTAGAGGAACCTGGCTTTTTAGGGCTCTCAAGATTACCACTGACAGAAATCTGAAGCAAAGTAGAATAAGGAAAAACAAACAAGTGTCAATGATGAGAACACAAAGCCACGATGTAGGGCTGGTGTTAAAGGTCACCAGGACCCTGACCCGAAGCCCACTGGGTGTCTGCCACTCTCCAAATGTCATCTCGCATCTCTCTGCCTGGTAGCTTCGTCCCTCATGTCCCCTTGTGATGCCCTGGCAGACTGGCACCATATCCTTACAGCTTTGTGACCAGAGAGCAAAGAGTCTTCCCTGGTGTTCATCCCAAAGATTCTCAGGGCAGGACTCCCATTAGGCCTAGCTAGAGACGTGTGCCCTTCCCTGGACCAATCATCGTGGCCAGAGGCCAGGGCCTATGATTTGCTCAGTCTGGGCCACATACTGGAAAAGAGCTGGGTGGGTTCTAGGCATCCAGAGACTAGAGCCAAGATGCCTCAGCCAGGAGGAGCTCTGATTATGAGGCAGGCCGAAGATCGCAGCCAGCCTTCTGTCCAGAATGGTAGGCTGCTTCAAGACAACAGTCATGCCTAGAATGCCTTGCAGTTTCATTCCCGGGTCCTCCCTAACATAGGGAAAACGCCTCTGCAGCTATTCCCAGAAAGATCCAAGGGAGCTAAAAAAAAAAAAAAAAAAAAAAAAGATTGAGGAGACATGAAGGCTACTGTAGGATGAGTGAGCATGTGAATTCATAGGCTGAGAAAATAATGTGGAAAAGGGATGCAAAGTCAGGACAGCCATGCCTTTGTTTCCAGATCTAAGAGGCAGCATCCTTGAAGCTTGGCAGGACTTTAGGAGAACAAAGGAGACTTTATGGAATTCTGGATTTCACCTCTGCCTCCCTCTCTGGCTCTTACTCCTGCCATGTCTTTGTTCACTCCTTTCAATCCTGCTGTAGCTAGCCTTTAGCAGTTCAGAAATTCACCATGATTTGTTTTCTCTGCATCTTTATGCCTTCTTATTCATACCTGGAAGGCATTTCTCACATCCTATTGTCTAACTAAATTTCACTTTTTAAAACTCAGCTCTCATCTCTCCTCCTCCAGGGAGCCCTCCCTGATGATGCTAGTCTTATTTATTAGAAAGACTGCCTCTGGGTCCTGCCACTTGAGCATCAACCATGCCAACTCCGAGGCTGATATTTTGTCTGCCTTTCCCACCAGACTCTGAGCTACTTGTGAGTGGGGAATTATATTTCTATTTTTTTATTAGCAGGGTTTAGTGCAGTGCTAAACTATTTTGTTAATGGAAAAACTGAATAAATGGTGTCTTAACTCAGGCTGCTGTAACAAAATCCAATAGATCAGTGGCTTAAATGATAGACATTTATTCCTCACAGTTCTGGAAGCTAGGAAGCATGAGATCAAGGTGTCAGCATGGTTGGGTTCTGGTGAGAACTCTTCCTGGCTTGCAGAAGGCCATCTTCATGAGGTGTCCTTACATGGGAAGAGAGATCGAGAGAGAAATCGAGGGAGAACAGGAGAGAGGGAGAGATGGAGAGAGAGAGAGAGAGTGCTTTCTGTTCTCTTCTTAGGAGGGCACTAATCGCACTAATCCCAACTCGGGGACCACCCGCCATGACCTCATCTAAACCTAATTACCTCCCAAAGGCCCCACCTCCAACCAGATACCATTACATTGGAGATTAGGACTTCAACATATGAATTTTGAGGGGGACACAGACATTAAGTCCATAACAAATGGGAAGTAGGGCCAGAGAGCAGCTGTTGATTTTATGGAACTCATACCTCAGAGGTATTTGAGGTAGAGGATCTGAACATCAGCTTCACATCTAGACGTACATTTCCCAAATGTGTGCCATCTTAATATATGTTCAGAAAAAAGTATCCTCATCATATATGTCTGGGAAACATGGTGCTAAAGGAAATATGGAAAGATTTTTGATTGTAGGACCGCTCAGAACCTTTACAATGTTAATATGCATTGGAAATTTCCAAGAGGTGAAAATTAGTACACAGGTAGCTCCCAAAATGTTTTTTGACTGTGGGATCTGTGTTCATGGCACGGTTGGTGGGACTTGGGTTTTATAGGACTGGTGTTGAGAAAATGTGAGGTTA
The DNA here is from genome assembly GCF_951394435.1 of Stenella coeruleoalba. Taxonomy (NCBI): domain Eukaryota; kingdom Metazoa; phylum Chordata; class Mammalia; order Artiodactyla; family Delphinidae; genus Stenella; species Stenella coeruleoalba. The sequence goes on along the minus strand of NC_137148.1, from coordinate 144,904,942 downwards.
GAACTTTGTAAAAATTAGGTTAATTCATAGGTGAAAGGGCCATAAAAGGACTCTGAAAGAACTATCTGAGAGTAATTCAGTGTTTCCCCTGGGAACCTTTTAATCAAAATGGATCAAAGATGGGTCAGTCCAGGTTCGTGATTCTGAAGCCCCATTTGATTGTAATCTCAACTTGGCCCTCGAGAGCCTTCTTATTATTGGTCCTGATACAGTGGCAGGGTCCCTCTCTGGGCACTTCCTCCCGCTGAGGTCAGGAAGCATTTCAGAGGCTTTCCGAACATCCCACCTCTTTCTCAAAGCTTTCCCTGATCTGCTAAAGGAAAGGTGGCATTTTCCCTCCATGCTTACCCTGTCTGCACTCGCTGGTCCTCTCCCCCTCTCTCCTCACCCACCACCCTCAACGCTTCTCCTTTGACTCTATCTGGGGGTGATTCCTTTGGCCCCAAGAGCAGAGAATAGCTGCGGGCCACTTAGGCATTCTGGGTGGGTTGTTGGGATCCAGATCCCTGCCTGAACCCGACATCCCCACCCAACCCCGCCCCTTTCCCTCCAGGGGTGGGTGGATTCTTCCCAGCTGAGTCTGATGAGATGGTTGCCTACAGATATTCAGCAGCTTCTCCAGAGCAATGAATATTCATGCCTTCGCTTGGTGGGCTGCATTCCAGCCTGGGGACAGGGACCTTTCTCCATTCTGCCTCTCTGTTCCTCGGGACTGTGGTCCTACCCTTGTACCTCCTGTGAGGACCCCATCACAGGAGGGGGTACAGGATCAGGACCCCATCATCATCTGAGGACCCTCTTAGAAAATCTCTTTTCTGAGGCTTCAGATCAGGGAGTGCTACACCAGCCTCAGGGCTGCTGCCACCCCTGGCATCTTGGTGTTGGGCACACTCATGCTTTCCCCTGTCCTTACACCCACACGCTTGTCTGACCCCTTCCTACCTCCCTGCTTTTGCTCACGCCCATTTCCCCTGCCTGGGATGCCCTGCCTTCTCTTCCAAGGCTTTTCCAAATCTAGAGACAGTGGCTTAAGAGTGAGTTCTAAGTTAGAAGATGATTGCGAACGTTAAAAGAAGCAATCTTCTATAAAGCATTTATCACACGGCCTGATGTCCGGTAAACGTCAGTTGCTTGTATCTAGTCCTCAAGCCTCAAATCCTCCCCATTCAGTGAAGACTTTGTGGCAGCCTCACCCCACATCAGTCCCCCCAGTTCCTCAGCACGAGCATCAGAACCACATGGAGGAGACGTTTAGTGATATTTTTGGCATTGTGCTGTGGACTGCTCTTCATCTCTGGTGTTATTAAACAGGACACTTTCTCTGTTTCTGCCTCTTTCTCTCAACCGCATGGTTGGTGATCATGTTGTCTGCTAGGGTATGTGGCACAGAGTAGCTGGTTGATTTACTCGTTTGTTTGATCGAGCCACCTGATTGGCTAAAAAGAAAAAAACTCAAGGATTTGGAAAAATCACCCTCATTCTTCCCTTGCAACCACTCTTTCATTTAAAGGGACAGCAAAATGGCGCTCCCACAGGTAGAATCCTGCCCACAGATGTATTGTGTTTGGCCTGCATAATTTGAAAAAAAAATGACTTGCCTATATTTAAAAATTGGGAGATTTCATATTAAGTATCCAGATGACTTATTCCTGCCCCCAGACTGGGAGCTCTGGCAGCTGCACTGGGCCCCGATTCCCATATAGTAAGTCTTCAGAGCTGAGTTTGGGTACCCTTTTCAAGGAGCACGCTTTCTCCAATGTGTGAAAATTCCCATCATTCTCACTGCCCCATGTTGGCCCTGCTCATTTATTTTCATAACCTTTGCAGTCTTATATTTGGGGACCAGACCTTCTTCATTGCCCAGCAGCAGTCACAGAAGAGATGACTGAGGCCTACAAGGCCAGGGCCACCGATTGGTCAGTGATGGTGGAGACCATCGAGGGGGGGTGGCCATCAGGCTGCTTCTTCACGGCCCTGGATGGAGAGTGGGCCCCCAGCAGGGCTCCTTTTTCCTTTGTTGGGTTTGGAAATTGTTGAAGACTCTACTGGACCTTTCTTTGATGGTTTCCACGTCCCTTTCGCCCCTGAGAAGTGGGCAGATGATCTCCTTCCATAGAATAGGATGCCCAGCGAAGTGGAGGTCCTCAGATGCTCTTCTTGGGGGTGGGGAGACATCTTGAGCCTTTCAAACGCACGTGTCCTTGTAGTCTGTGGACTTTCCCAGCACGTCTGCCACCTCCGGTCCACAAGGCCAAATCCTGTCATGTGGGTGCAGTCAGGGAGCACAGAGAGAATTCCAGCTCGGCACCCCTCCAGGAAGCCCTTGGCCTGCGTGTACGTTCCCTCTCTGAGGAAGGGCACGCCTGTGCTGCCTGTCCCACATCACAGGCTTCCTTCCACCCAGGAGGAGGGCTGGACTCAGTCTCCATGAGGCCTCCAGCGTCACACGGTCAGGATAGGCCTTGAAGCTCCTCTGCCTGGTGGGGCTTTGCAAATAGGGGGTTTAGAGAAACGGGTAGGTCTGTTTTTAATCGAAACAGTTACTTCACTTCATCCCAGCATCCCTTGGTCAGGGCCCTGTTTTTGTGGTGACACGGCTTCTCTCTCAAGTTTTAGGCGCCTCTGTCTCCGCATCTTAGTGCTGCTGTTGCTAGCAAGTATTTGGGGAGTGCTAATGACCGCCTGAACCGGCCAGCAGTTCTCTGACAGGGAGCAATTTGTGGTATAGGGAGACTTCCATTGCCAGGGATGCCCTCTCTAATTTTCTGCATCGTGAAACCTTCTTCCATTCTCTCTCATTTGACATCTCTAGGTTCCCCGCGCTCAGGACCTTCTCATGGAAAGGTTTGGGAGAAGCCAGCTAATTTATTTTCCCGAGTTATGTCATTGAAAACTGACTCCGTTATTTCTTCCAGAAAAATGCGTGTTTTCATATGCTTCATGTGTAGACATACCATAAAATGATATATTAATCTGGAAGGGCCCTTTGAGATCTCCTAGTTTAGCCATGGCAAATTGATTACATCTTGAATGCCAACCGTGATTAGATAAATGGTGCCCAGGATAATATGTTGAAAAGGATTCTGAGGCCCATCCAAGCTCAGGAAGGCGCCCAGGGATATATTATGCTCCGTTGGCATGGACCCAGGACAGCGACCGGCAGGACATTTCCTAGATACAGCCACCCCTGATGAAGTTCATGCTCCCCACTTTACAGACGAGGAAACTGTGCCCAGAAACCAGAGGCAACCTTACAACAGTCCTGAGTTGGAAAAGGAGCCCCCCTCTGAGCTGACAGTGTTCCAGAGTCACGGGATTTGGGATGAATCTTAAGTGAATGACTTGTAAGAGGGTCCCCCAATGCCATGGGGGAGCAGGGGCGGCATAGAGCTGCACGGCCCCCTGACCCTCCGTCCCAGCAAGGTCTCTGGCCAGTGGCCGCATCCCAGGGTCCAGGGAGCTTCTATGCAATTTGCCTCCCGTTTCTATTTCCCATTATTCCTCCTGAGGATGAAGACAGGTCAGACACTGGCCATCGGCTGTTAGGAGCATCCGTATAGGTGCTTCCATCCTTATAGGCTGGAAGGGGAGTCCGTATAACTGAGTGGTTTGAGACTCAAAGCCAGACAGACCTGGGTTTGAATCCTGACTTTGCCACTTTGGACTCCTTGCCCAAGTTCCTTTCTTTGCCAGAGATTTCACTTTTGTTTTCTTTCGTTTGGAAGTAATGATACTAACACCTACTTCGTAGAGCTGTGGTAAAAATTAAATGAGATGATGCCTGTAAAGCTTCCAGTACAGTGCACAGCATTTAATTAACACTGTCTCAGCAAATGTTTGCTATTTTTACCATCTGCCTCCGTGGAGCACATTTTCCCCTGTCAAAAGTCTCCAAGGCAGAGAATTTACCAGATTATCGAGCAGTCCCGGGGCTCTGAGACTCTGCAGTCTTAGAACAATAGAAAACAAGATGGTCGCATATTTATACTTTTCTAAAAAGTTATTTTTCACTTAATTAAAAATGATTTGGGTGAACAATTTTGGAAATAAGTACTAAGTCGCAGTTTCGTAAGACACGTAGTCTCCTCTCTGGATACTGTTTTCATTACTGTGAGGTTGTAGAAGGGGGCTGACCCGTGCTCAGAATGAGTGGCCCAGGAGGATGTGAGGGATTTGGGTTCTGTTGACCTACGGGATAGAAGTGCTTGAAAAGATGACGAGGGGCTCCCACGGGATATTCCCTCATTACTGCCCGTCTTCGTTGCCAGAAACCTCAACAGAACATTAAAGTTCAGATCCTCACTGTGGAGAGGTTAGGAAGTTCTCAGGTAGTGTTCCAAGAGGGCTGTGTGCTCTCCCCCCCCCCGCCCCCAACCCAGGCCAGAGCACTTTCCAGAGTCCAGCCAACCTCTGCCCCTCCCCCCATCACTCATCTCTCCTTAGTGCTGCCCACGGGTTGGTGAGGTCCCAGATGCTAGGCCGCAGGTGGGATGAGAAGGACCAGTGCCAGAAGCTGGCCTGCCTGGATTTGAATCCTCTGCTACTGACCTCAGGCAGATTATTTAACCTCTTAGGGTCTCAACTCTGTCACCTGTGAAATGGGCGTGCCGACAGTACCTAGTTCACAGGATTGCTGTGGGCATGAAAGGAGTTAATGCACATAAGTGTGTAGAACAGAACCTGGAACCAAGTCAGCATTCCCTGCGTGTTGGCCTGTATCATTGTTCTTAACACCAGGGGGTGGGGGGAGAGGGAGGTAGGAAAGTCCCTTTGGAGAATACTGCAGATTCTCTAAGTGATTTGGAGACATACACAGACTCTCTGGATAGGAAGTGTCATTTTTCTCATTTCTACCATTCCTGAGTTTCTCTCACCTGAACTCTCAGTGCTGGTTGTGAAATAAAGCAGAAACCGGAAAAGATGAGACCTGTAGCATTAGAGAAGGCGATATTGGGCTGGGGGTCAGAGGGTGGCATGGAAATAACATTTATGGGGCACCGACCGTGTTTCCAGCCCTTGGTTAAGTGTTTCCCACCAGGAGGGGTGACCTGACTTGACCAAGATCCCACAGCTACGTTGTAATAAGGTCTCACTAGGGTTCAGACTGAGCTGTGTGTGGCTCTAGGACCCAGGCTAGTTCTGCCACCTTATATCCCTGCCCTGTTGCTCAGGAAGATCTCCACGGTCCTGCCAGCAATGATACTGCTATCGTGTACCTTGATGTGTCCACTGCTAAACGAAGCATCTGAGCATGAATGCGCCGAGCGAATCATTTACCAGGCAGCAGTTTTCTCATTAAGAACATGTGTCAGCAAATGAGTCTGTATCTCAGCATGAACAAGTCTTTTGGGGGAGTCATTGGTCTCCGTGGAAAAGCAAGCTAGACACAAAAGCAGTGACCCCAGAAGAGGAGGAGAAGGAGGAGGAAGAGGATAAAAAATGGTAGTGTTAGTGCAGACGCAAAGCTTAGATCAAAAGGTGAAAGAATATAGAGCGTGGTTTCTGGAGTCCAAACCTGGCTTTGATCTTTACTGTGTGACCTTGGGTAAATTACTTAACCTCCCTGTGCCTCAGTCTCTTTATCTGTGAGACAGGCATGATGATGCTAATACTATCTACCTCAAGAAAACAAACTTATGGCTACCAGAGGGGAGAGGGGAAGAGATAAATTAGGGGTACAGGATTAACAAATACATACTACTATATATAAAATAGATAAACAACAAGGTCCTACTGTATAGCACTGTATTCAATACCTTGTAATAATCTATAGTAGAAAAGAATCTGAAAAATAATATATATATATTTATATATATTCTATATAAATATATATATATTTCATTAGGTTGACAAATGTCCATTGAACACCCACTCTGAGCTAGACACTCAGACTCTATTCTGTTCCAAGTAGCTGGGAATGAAACAGAGCAAAATGTGAGCCCTCAGTGGGCTCGTATTCTAGTGAGGGATGCACGAGATAAACAAGTTTAACAAATAAAGCGACTGGTCCATTGGATAATGATACATGCTAAGGAGAACAATTACACAGCAAAGACGCTTGCGGGTGGCAAGGTGAATGTTAGATAAGGTGGCCAGAGGAGCCCTTGCTGGGAAGGTGACATTCGAGTAGTGACTGGAAGAAGGTGAGAGAGAGCCATGTGGATGTCTGGAGGAAGAGCCCCGGTGATCGAGTGAATGAATGAGTGAATGGATGGCATTGTATGGATGAAATGTAATCTTAACATGCGTAAAGCACTTAGAGTAGTGCCTCACGCATAGTGTGTGCTCAATAAATGTTAGCTATTTTTATATTTAGCAGATGAAGCAGTGAAGCTGCTGCCACACCCCCTATTTGTGGCTTTCAGAAACGTCGTTTTCAAGATGTGCAGAAAGGAAGGCCACAGAACCTCCTCTGATCTGTTGGCAGACCCTGTGCAATAGGACCTCTCTGGACTCAAACTAAGACTCATCACACATATGTGAATCATAATAATGTTCCCTTATACGTGTAGCCCTTTGGAGGTTTTTCATGCTTTTACATATTTTGCATTACTTATTCCTTCCAACAGCCCTGTGGGGTTGGTAAGGCAGGTGCTCCCAGCTGCCCGTCTAGCTTAGAAAGGGCAAAGGGATCTAGCGTTTCTTGAGCAGTTACTATGTGCCAGGTGTTCTGCAATTGCTTTGCATTTGCATGTCGCCTCCCTCCATCGTCCCTCAGGCCCAGGAGGACGTTAGTTGTCACTACTATTAGAGGTGGGAAAACCACGGTGCAGCTGGGTCTGTGACTGGCCCCGAGAGGCACAACGGCGAGTGCCCTGTGGGGCTGACCCCTAGGTGTCCTGTGGTGCAACATCGTTGCGGCTTGCCTGGCCCCCACCTTGGTCCGCGTGTGAGGGCTTGGGGGTGCCAGTTCTGGGTGGCCAACCGTGCATGAGAAACCAGGGGACAGGGTCTGTGGTCGGCTTGCAGTTAAGCGAAGTAGAAAGCAACCCAGTGAGACAGGCACAGATCTGCTAATCCTGATCGTAGGAATGCCAGGGATAAAAGCGGCCCTGGGCTCAGAGAACAATAGCTCCACATACCAGCAGGAAAGGGCACGGTCACTGCCCCCAACCCAAACAACTGTTCTTGATCCAGCAGAGCCAGGGCCTGGAGGGTCTGGCTGGGTACAGCCCAGGAAAAGGCTGACTCACAAGAGATGAGAGCACAGCCCAGAGAAAAAGGGAAAATGCAGAAGCCAAGTTTGCCCCCAGTGGCATATACTTTGGGGTGAGTAATGTAACAGACAATCAGTCCCTTCACCATCCCACCCAGAGTGGAAGCACACCCTGAAGCCACGGAGGTCGTTTGTACTAAAACAATCAAGCAGAAGGGAACCACAGACTCTGCTGCTTCTTCGGGAAAAGATTCTGCGGTGCTGAGCCCCCACCCCCAGCTTCTAGAGTGGGACCTTTGGAAGCAAAGCTTTCTCCAAGGGTAGTCAATGAGCGGGAAATATTTCCGATCCATTTTCCCTCCCATTGACTTGTGCTTACTGGTCTTGGTGGGGAGTCTGAGGGTGGTACTTAGAGGGCCTTCAAGGGAAATTCTAAAACAATACACTAAACTTTCAAAAATGTGGTCATGTTGAGCTGTCTTGGGTTGCCTTACCCTGGCTTTGAAAAGGAGCAGCTAAAACATCTTGATTTGCTAAAATCCTCCCGGAACATAAATCACTGGGCTGAGGGTTGGAGGGCGTTGGGTGCTGTCCGAGCTCATCCTGAGATGGGCCCAGTGCCCATCTCCCATGGTCTTCCGGTTACGCTCTGCTCTCCGCCCCCGAACTGCTCTCACTGGGCCCACAAGCCCAGGCCCCAAAGGAACTAACTGGGCACAAGTCTGAGGAGTTTGCCTCGGTGAGTTTGATAGGGAAACTAGCCTGCAAGTCACAAGATTGGGAGGGGATGGGAGTGAACGTGCCACCCATCCTTCTGTGGTCCAGGAGATTGTTCCTGGACACCTTTAGTATTTCCATGTATGCCCCAGGCAGAGGTAAAATGAAGCTTCCAGACTTTTTGCCGTTGCTTTGAGCTAATAGCCCACGCTGCCTGTCTAATCACTTTTATGAAGGTTTAGGCCTCCAGATGAGCGAGGAAATGGAGAAGAATGGGAATTTCAATTTGTTTCAGTGACTTTTCTCAGCATGTAAGTTATGTTTTAGATGTTCCTCTGGAGAATGTTCAGATTAAAAGGAGCAGCCATAGGGATATCCGCAGACCTCTTCCTAAACCCCTGGTGATTAAACAAGGCCTGGCTCGGAAAGCCTGTGTCTGGGGCCGTGATACTCTGGGATCTTGAGTACAATTTGGATTTCCTGTGTTTGAGTCTGCACACTCAAGGTGAAAGTCATGCAAGTAAGAGTGATTTGACCTACGGACTCTCGGCCTGGTGTGCCTTTTAATTTCCCTTTTTAATAATCAATGACACCATTTCTTTCTTTTCCCTTGTGTTCATCTGTGAGATTTTCACCCTGCTTGAAATCAAGCTCAACTCCCCATTCTCTGTAAGTCTTCCTCCCTCAGGGCCATCCCCCCCCCACCAACCTTACCTTTCTGTCATGATTTGGCAATGACGCCCGTATCATCTGGTGACAGATCTTAACGACTCCAGCCATTTAGTAACTGAGCCCTGTACTATGTGCCAGGCACCATACAAGACGGTTGCCTTAATTTCATTTCATCCTTAGAGCAGCCCCATGAGGAGGGGAGGGAAGCCGGACACAGCAGAGTCACGTGACTTCATTGAAGTCCCAGCTCGTGAGAATGGAGGCCAGGGTTTGCACCCAGCTCTGTCTGACTGCCCGCAACCTCTGCATGCTGATGCTTTTGACTCCTAGTGTGGTCCATGCTATTGGCTAACTTCATGCACGTGTTTATCTGAGCTTGATAATTAGGGAAGTATCTACAGGCAAGAAGCTCACATTTCGTTTTGTCCTCATGGCATCTAGCACAACACTTTGCACAGAGAAGACCTGTGTTTTCGTGTGTTGTTTAAGAGGTGTGTACAGCTTGTGTTCACTTCGTACCAATTACCAGGTGACGGAAAACAAGGGAGACCCTGCTCCTGCTGTGAGGGGAACGTGGTGATAGTGCATCTTAACCTTTTGGTATCATGCCCTCCCGGAGGACTGGTTGGAATATATTTGGACCCACCCTTAGAGATCCTGAGTCAGGAGGAGATCTGGGTGGGACCCGATAATTTGCTTTTCTACCAAACTCCTAGGTGGTCTGGGACCTTGCTTCTAAGGACCACTGTCATAACAAGAAGTACAACGCAAGTTCAAGTCTCAGCTCTGCCACTTACTGTCTGACCACAGGCAAGTTTCTACAACTCTGTGACATCCAATGGAGTTTTCTCTAAAGAGAGGATAATAACCTCATCAAGCTGTTATGAAAATGAATATCACATATATGCGTAGTATTTCTTTACTAAAAGCAGATATGACTCTTCCTATCCTTTACAAATGTGAATTCATTTGATACCCATGACAAGCCTAGGAGGTGGCCCTCATTTTCTTCATTGTCCAGAGAGGTGACTGAGGCCCAGAGACTTGCCCAAGGTCCCCTAGCTACTAAGTCTGAGGAGCTGAGCTACAACCCCGCCAGCCTGGCTGCAGAATCCATGCACTCAGTGCTATGCAGTGTACGGTACCCGCCCTGTGGTTGGCAGACATTCCTTCCCGTTCCCAGGTAGGCTAAGACTGAGCCCTCCAAAAGGGCAGAGAGACTGGTTTTCTAGTTTGTAGGCATATTAACCAGAAATGACAAAGAAAAGACAACTGTTTCATGACCACAGCTTGAAAATCACACACTTGACCTCCCTTCTTGATATCAGTTTGGTCACTCGGGAGTGGCTGTTTCTCTTTAAACTTCCCTGGCACCGAGGTTTATCATTGCTCAAGGGCGGGGGGCAGGGGGTGCTTGAAAGAAGGCTTGTGGGCTGAAGGAGTGTAGGAGGTGGGTTTCGGGTCAGTAATAAAAGCGGAGAGAGGTTTGCAGCTCCCCCCGCTGAGGGCCTCAGGAGTCTGGCCAGTGGGTGGGTGCAGAGGCGCGGCCTAAGGAAGGGGCAGTGATGGACAGGGTGGGAGGGGAGCAAATAGTTTCAGCCTGGCTGGGTAACTGAAGCCGAGAGGGCAAGGAGTGGGAGAATTCCAGCTATGTCATGGGAAATGGCTATGGCCAGGGCTCTGATTAGCAGCCGACCACAAATCCCCTGGGACCCAGCCAGGGGTCAGGAGACTGGGGCACTGCTGGGATGCCAAATGGTTGCTGTATTTTATTGTCAGAGAAGAAGGAGGCGATTTTGACTGTTATCCCTGGATGTGAGTGCTGGCACTACCAGGAGCCGAGAGCTGGGTGGGGACGTGGGAGTGAGAGGGAAGCTAGAAAAATCCACTTTTCATTCCAGGGAACATAGAGGAAAGACCAAGCCGTGCTGCTGGGGCCTGGCATGATCTCAAAGCTTTTTTGGCCACCATCTCTGAAGCATTTCTGCCCTTTCTTCTCCTCTCTGCAAGGTGAGACATCAAAGTCTCCATTGCCATGTTAGAGACATAAAAGGGAAAAACTGAGCAGAATCCTCAAAGTGTAGATGGGATGGAACAGTGGGGCTTCTGGGAGAACTGACCACCAGTGAACCCCTGTAGTCTGCTTGTTTGACATCTCAGGCTTGGAGCTGAGCAATGAGATATGGAAAAATCAACTTTCAGAGTAAATGAACTCAGTGCCATATTGGGGACCCCTGGAGGAATAGGTTTGTGTCACTTGATTCATTCCCCTGACTTATCTCAAGGCCTGGCACCATTAAGCCCTTAAAAATGTTTGTTGAATGAATGAGGGCTGATTGATTAATAGATTGATTATGTCCAAGAGGATAATGGATTCAAAAAGAATCTCAGTCAACATTTCAGAAATGCCTGATGAATACAAGCTTTCTCTGAGCTCATCATCGTTTTGTGTGATTATGGAAGGAAGCCTTTCAGCGAAGCCTCTTTTGGGGGGAGGAGGTTTCACAGTACACTCTTGAGGTTAACAGCCCAAGCCCTAGAGTTAGACTAAACAAGTTTGCACTGGGCAGATGAGATGTGTGACCTTGGGCAAGTCGCTTAACTTCTCTAAGCAGTAGTTTCCTCAGCATTATAAAATAAGGAAAAGAGTAAGTAGTACCTTCCTCCTCAGTTCATTAGAATAATCTTTGTGAAGGGCTTGGCACAGTGTTAGACCCATAGTAGCTCTCAGTAAGTATAACTCTTCGGTATTGGTGAGGATTATGTTCAACTGCAAGGAATAAAAAACCATGCAGTAACAGGGTTTAAACAGAGTAGAGATTTCTTTTTCTCTGAACTAAGAATCCATGGAGGGGAAGTCCAGAGTTGGAGCAGCAGCTCTGCTCTAACAAGTATTCAGAGAGCCAGTTGCTGTAGCTTTTTCTTCCATTATCCCTGTGTTGTGGCCTTTCCCTAATAGTCTTTAAGTTGGTGTGGCAGCCATAGCGTACATTTTCCAAGAAGCAGAATGGAGGAAAACCCGAGAAGGCAAAGGGACATGTGCCAGCTGCCTTTTAAGGAAACTAGCCACATAACAATTTTTCACACATCACATTAGCATATAGTTGGATCATGCTTCTTAAGAAAAAAATCCATAAATCTCTGTCTTTTAATTGGTATATTTAGACCATTTACATTTAGTGTAATTATTGGTATGTTAAGTCTGCCATTTTATGTTCTGTTTTCTGTTTGTTCTGTGTTGTGTTTCTGTTTTCTTTTTCCCTGAGTCTTACTGTGGGTTACACAGTCATTTTAAAAGAATTCCATTTTGATTCATTTATAAGTGTTTTTCAAATGTCTCTCCAATGGCATTTTTGGTAGTTACTCTAGGTATTATGTTATATGTACTTCCCACATTCTTATCACTGGTTTTGACAATTTACCAGTTCGAGTGAAGTATAGAAACCTTACCTCCATTTATGTCCCTTTACTCTCCACAATTTAAAATATAATTGTCTTAAATATTTCCTCTCTGTACATTAAGAACCACACCAGGCAGTATTATAATTTTTGCTTCAACCACAAACATAATTTAGAAAACTTAAGAGGAGAAGGAAATAAATTTACTCATATTTTTACCTTCCCCATTATTCTTTCTCTTTTCTGATGTTGATTTCTATTTAGAGAATTTCTTTTAGCTGTTTTTTAGGCTACTGGTGACAAATTCTCTTTGTTGTCTCTCATCTGAGAATGTTTTGATTTTCCCTTCATTCTGAAGGATGCTTTTGCTGCAGAGAATTTGGGGTCAAAAGTGCTTTTTCTTTCAGCCCTTGAAAAAATTTATTCCATTTCCTTTTGAACTTCATGGTTTCTCATGAGAAATCTGCTGTCATTTGAATTGTTTTTCCCTATAGGTAAGGTGGTGTTTCTTGCTCACTGCTTTCAAGGTTTTTTTTTTTGTTTGTTCATTTTGTTTTGTTTTTAGTTTTCAGAAGTTTGTGATGTGCAGGTTTCTTTGGGTTTATCCTGTTTGAGTCTGCTCACCTTCTTGAATCTGTGGGTTTATGTCTTTTTCCGAATTTGGGATGTTTTCAGCTGTTATTTCCTCAAGTACAGCCTGTTGTCTTTTCTTCTTTGGGGTCTCCCAATGACATAAATGTTAGATCTCTGAGGCACTGTCCATTTCTTTTCAGTGTATTTTCTCTCTGTTGTTCAGATTAAGTAATTTCTACTGGCTTATCCTGAAGCTTACTTAGTCTTTCCTCTATTCATTCCATTCTGCTGTGGAGCCCACCCATTGAGTTTTTAAATTTTGATTATTGTGTTTTTCAGTTCTGAAATTTCCACTAGGTTCCTCTTTCATCTTCAGTCTCTTTGCTGAGACTTTCTAGGTTTGCATTTGTACCAAGCATATTCTTTATTGCTCATGGAGGCATTTTTATGATGGCTGCTTGAAAAATCCGTGAAACATCAGTGTTGGCACCTTTTGATTGTCATTTCAAATTTAAGTCGTGGCTTTCCTTGTTCATGGTACAATGGGTAGTTTTTCTATTGAAACTGAACATTTGGGGTATTATGTAATGGAACTCTGGATCTTATTTAAGTCTTCTGTTTTACCTGGCTCCTGACCCTGCTGTGACAGTGGAAGGGGGTAACATGGCCTTGTTACTGCCAGAGGGGGTGGAAGTCCTGATTCGTTATTGATACCTGGGGGAGAGGGCTCCTTGTATGGCTGGATAAAAGTGGGAATTCCACTCCCCCAGCCCTCTGTTGATACCACCTGGCTGGGACAGCAAGAGTAACTGGTTACTGCTCCCCACATGGCTTCCCCAACACCATAGGGGGGGTAAAGTTGGCCTCATTATCTCTGGGCAGTGGTGAAAGTACAGACCTTCCCTAGGACTTCCCTGACACCACCCCAGTGGTTAGCATTAGGAAGAGCCATCTTGTTACCTGTCATCAGGTGAGTCTAGAAGACCAGGCCTCCCACGTGATCTCCACTGACATCGTGGGGAGGGATTTCATTACCATTCAGCAGAGATAACTTGGCCTTCTCTGATACTACCTCAGCAAGGGGCTGGGGTGCCTTGTCAGGCTGATGTGGGCAGAAGTCTAGGTTCCGCACTCAGCCAGTGCTGGTGGAGATGAAGCCACAGAAGTGGCTAGAGTAGAGCACTTATTGTCTAGAAGTTTTCTGCTCGCTAGGCTGCCTCTTTTCTACTCCTTTGACAAGGGTAGCAGGCTTTTTTGGTCTGTGCCCATTGATATCTTGGGGTTGCTGGCTTTACCAGTACCAGGTCTGGGATAGGGGAGGCAAAAAGAAAACCCAAGGAACTCACCGTCATGTCATTCCTTGGGTTCCAGATTCCTAGCCAGACTGCCTGGCTTCTGAGATTTGTTTCGTCTTATGTTGAGGGCTTTAAATTGAACTCAGTGGGAGAAATAAGGAAAACTATCTACTCCACCTTCCCAGAAGTGGAAGTCCACTAAGATGGCTTTTTAAGCGTCTCATCAGGGACCTCAATGGTTCTGACAACACAGATCTGAGCCAGTTGACCTGAGCCATGGTTTGTTCATTTATAAATCCACCTCTGAATCCCCTAGTGATCATTCTTAAAGATTTTGCCTGGTGCCCATTAGAAAAGTGATGGAAGATGCTTTCCACTGAACTCATAATGGAAAGCTGCCCTCAAGGAGAGGAAACAGCCCAGGGCAGAACAGAGAAGGGGTACGGTTGGGCCTTCCCACCTCCACAGCCTGGGGATGCCCCTCTTCCTGCTGATCCCAGGACCAGGCTGCTGGGGCAGGAAGACTGTTGACAGGCTGAGCAGGACACTTGTCAGAGAAGCCTTTGGGGGTGGGAATCAATCAGGGTGTCCTCAGTTCAGGTCTTAAGGGCCATTAAATGAGATGTCGCCTGGTCTGTGTGTGTGTGCATAACTACATGTGTGCTTTATGGCTGTCTGCAGGACAGCTGTCTTAGAGGAAACCATGTTTTCAAAGTGTTCCCTTTACCGTCATGTTGATTACTCACTCTTTGCGAGGAGAGAATGAGCTGGGATGAGAGTCATTGTTTCTCTCTTTAGCAGTCAGAAGAATGAACTGGGCAGCTTATAATAATAAGCCCGCCATTTCCCAGAGTGTTTCCTGAAGTTTCTATAGGCTAGTAAATTAAAAAGTGCTGTGGCCGAAAACATTTGAGAAATTCTAGGTTAAAATAAGTGAAATACATTTCTTTCTTGTGGGACTTCTAAGAACGTTTAATGTGCTGACGTGCATTGGAAAATCTGCAGTGTTTCCCACATTTACCCGGTCATGAATCCATTTTATGATGGAGCATTGCTGGAGACTAGTGTCCTGGAGAGACATCTTCTAGGAAGTGCTGCTTTAGACAAGGTTCAGCATTTCACAACTTTGAAGAGAAAATGGTCTTTCTGACCAAGGTGCACAAGCAAACTCTCTCCCTATCTGTGCCCACCTCTGTGCCTTCAAAAAAGGCAGCCCCAACTTGCATCTGTCACTTGGGGAATTGAGGAGTGATATCTTAGTCAGATCCATGTCCCCTGTAAAACCTTATTTAAAGGAAAGGAAAAGTCCCAAGACTCTGCCTTAGGTTTCTTCCAAAGAGTCAAGTCCCCCAGGTTACACAGCCGTGCAGGCTCATTCCTCTGCTGTGCAGTCCAAGGTTTATATCCTCTTCTTACCTTCTCTCAGTTGTAGCTTCGTATCCACATTAGAATTCAGATCTCTGCTCATTTAGGGACCATTTGCTCCTGTGATTTGATTTTACCTAGGACAAAAGGTTTATACTTTTAGCAGCTTGTGGGGAATTGGGGTTTTCAATAAATTATTTCAGATCCAAATTGTTCGTGATGTGGCATCATGTAAACGTGACTTGAGCCAGGAGTACGGCTCTGATGCTATCAGTTGCAGACGCCGAGGTGTTGACAGTGCTTGGAACAGTCTCGCTTTGTCTAAGTAGGAATGCAACCTCCGAAAGCTGACCGCGTTGATAGGGAAGACTCGAGCACATTGTCCTTTTGTCGAGGCAAATATGTGGATGTGCTTTGTAAACTGGTCCTTATCTGACTCACAGACGCAGGGCTGATCAGCTCAAACACCAGCCGCTGACACTAGGCTACTAAAAACTGCAGCTGCTTGTTTTAGTTACTTTAACCAGGTCTTGGTGAAGCTGGTAGGTCAAATGTTTTTAGTTTCTCAACCTGTTTGATTCTTAGAGCTGATCCTCTGTTAAGGTTCCTAAGTAAAGCATTCTTTTTGCCATGAGATATGGCCCAAAGATGGCTTGGTGTGGGATTGCTTTGAAGGTTAATTTGGAAAAGCCTTGATGAGCTTACGTTCAAAAGGAACGTTCCCACAAATCATGCTCATTTTCTCTAATCCTCATTCTCAGTTTGCTCCAGATTTCAAGATAAATTTTAGAATTCCTGAATGTCAACACCACATAATTAACACAATAGCTACTGTTTTTTTTAATAAATTTATTTATTTTATTTATTTTTGGCTCTGTTGGGTCTTCGTTGCTGCACGTGGGCTTTCTCTAGTTGCGGCGAGCAGGGGCTACTCTTCGTTGCAGTGCGCGGGCTTCTCATTTTGGTGGCTTTTCTTGTTGTGGAGCACAGGCTCTAGGCGTGCGGGCTTCAGTAGTTGTGGCACGTGGGCTCAGTAGTTGTGGCTCGCGGGCTCTAGCGCGCAGACCTAGTAGTTGTGGCACACAGGCTTAGTTGCTCCGCAGCATGTGGGATCTTCCCAGACCAGGGCTCGAACCTGTGTCTCCTGCATTGGCAGGTGGATTCTTAACCACTGTGCCACCAGGGAAGCCTGCCACTGTTTATTTTGCACTTAAAAGTTACCAAGCAACCATGCTATCCTTTATAATCACTATCAGATTTAACTCCCTCGACAACTCTATAAGGCTATCTTGACTTTACAATGAGGAAAGTAAGGCACAGGGTGACTGAGGAACATGTTCAAGGTTGCCCAGCCAGCGATGCTCTGGGGCTGGGATCTGAAGCCAGCGGTCTAGCCCTGGAGCCTGTGCATTCTCTCTCACCTGGACATGACCTCATTCCCAGCAGTGAGATGAGACAGGCAGGCAGCGGCTGGACCTAGCACCCTAGGACTCTGCAGAAGGGGCAGAGTTGGGCTCAGCCGAGCTGGAGGTGATGGCAGGAGGCAGACCCTAGGAAGTGGAGAGTATGGCCGTGTATGTAACGTAGGTAATGCCAAAGAGCTGTCAGCATGGGGAGGTGATTAGGAGTGATGGGAGCAGAACTCAGTGATGGAGAATCAGGAGTCAGTGTTCCCCAGAGATCTGGAAAGGCTGGCAGCATCAGGGGCCCTTGTCAAGGTTCCAGCTGGGTGGGTAGAGTTTAGAGGTAACACCCGCAAGTGAAGAGACTCTGGTACCACATAGTTCACCTTGATATGCTCAGGCCAAAGGAAAACATCTGGAACCAATGACCAGAAGCAGCGTCCAAGGTGGAGACCAAAGGCAAAAGTTGAGCTAAAAGGCCAGGTTTAGAGCCAGAGTCAATGCTGTGTTGATGATGGGGCGTCCCAAACTGTGAGGCAGAGATCCCAAGATCCTCTCTGCCCACGTGATAATTAACTCCTAGTATTGATTCAGGACCAGCCCCCAGGCAGAGTGCAAGCAGGCTGTGCCCGACACACAGCCTGTCCTGGAGCCAAAGAGAAAACCCAGGCTTGGGCGTTTCCAAAAAAATTTAAAAAACCGCCAAGTGTCTGAATGTTGTCTGACAGTCTGTTAGTGGAGATAGGAAAACAGCAGGGGTGTTGCAATACCACCTAGCCACTCACTCAAATAAAACACTGTCACTGCCACAGTTTACAGGATACAGTATCTGTTGAGAGAATGGGCCTTCTACAAAGGGACCTGTAAATTGCCCAATATAACTTCCATTGCTTTGTGAAGTCTGGAAGCTGGATGTAAGGCTTTTGGACTTCAGGGGTGGTTCAGGGAGAGAAAAATCCTTGTTTGTCCATTTGCCAAAGACTGGAAACTTGCTGTGAGTCACAGTGGGGTCAGGGAGTCCTTCTGCTCTCTTCTGGGCCCAAGTGGAGCAAGGGGTGGGCCATGGACTTGAATTGAAGCAACTTGTCAGTCTTCAGCTGTGAGTTCAGGAACCCGGCCCACATGAGGAAAAATGATGTGTTATCCACACACACGCCATAGGAGATGTGAACTGGATTAAAATCAGAGCAGGGAAGGCTGTGGGACCTCAGAGCCTTCTGAAGGTATTTTTAGAATGCTTTTAACCTGAAAAAGGGAAAGTGCTACCTTTATGGAGACCATGAGCTGCGAGTGGCTCATAGCTAAAGCAGGCTAATACCTCATTGGGGGAAGCACCCTAGCTGCTCCCTGGGGTTGGAGGGAGGAGTCCCTGTTGTTAAGCTCTGGGAATATGACATGCAGGGGATGGCTGTAAACACAGCAACCCCCCGCCCATTTAGCCTGGGACTGGGACACCGACAGTGTCAGGGTAGGAGATCATTATTCCCTGTGTTTGCGAATGTGGTTTACAAAACACGTGGACAGAGTTGATGTCACTGGCAGCACTGGATCCACTGGTCAAGCCTATTGCTCCCCTAGTCTTCTGATGAGTATCTCGAGGTTCACGTCCTATGTCCTCACAGCTCGGCAGGAGACCCTCAGCCCCTACACTCAGCACATGAGGCCAAAAAATGATGTCTAGTCAAAATGACCCTGAAAAAGAACACAAATCACCCCCAACCCCAAGAGCTGTGTCCACCCAGTTTACCCTCCAAGGTTGGAAGAGATCAGTTTCTTGAGTGGAGTGCCAGCTGAAGTAGTTGACTTGCGTTTTGAGGACATGTTTTATGAAAAAGGAGAGTTTCTTAGTTCTCAGCCTGCTGAGATGCCCACACAGGAGCGTGGCGGAGCTGAGACACCTGAGGGAGCGGCAGGTTTGAGTCTCCCCTTCCACGCTCCCGCCTCGGGGGGCATTGCCTTCTGAGCGGTGGGACAGGCAGCTGTTTCAGCTGTTGACTTCCCCTCTCTTCTTCTTTGTAACAAATGCACGTACTTGAATTTGCCCAATTGACATGAACGTGCGCTGGAAATGTGCTATACGTTACAGAGCAGGCATTCCAGCCAAGGCCCCCGACTTCAAACCTGGGCCTCTTTATACCTCCATCCCAGGGCCTCCCACAGTCCGATGTTACTGTTGTGTGCTGACCTTTCAGTAATGATGACAATGGCAACGACAAGTATTGAGATCTCACCTTGCGCCAAGTGTTGTATATGTTTTTATCTTCTTTGCTCTTCCAGCAACACCCTGAGAGAGGCTCTGATTATCCCCATTTTATAGAAAGGAGAACTGAGGCACAGAAAGATTGAACAGGGTCACTAAGCTTGAAAGCACCAGGGGTGGGTTTTGAACCCAGACCTGGGCAGCTCCCAAGCCCATACCCTTAACCACCTTGCTCTTCGGCCTCTTTCTCATCTTTTCCCTGACCACAGAGCCACGTGCCCACAAGCCCTTCAGAGGTAGAAGGATCAGATGTGAGTACCTTACCCTGGGCTCTCTGCTTTGCTCTTAATTGGGACCTGCAAGAAGTTAGTAGCAAATGACCTTGTCATCTGACTAAATAAAGTTCCCAAGAAGTATGACACCGATGCCAAGTGAAATCCTGGCCAGCCCCCCTTCTGCCCGTGCTAACAACATTCCTCAGATACAGCACGCTCTATACTCTGTAGAGGAAGCTCATTTGCGTCCTGACAGGAGGGTTGTCCCAGCATTCATTTTCCTCCCACCAAAGCTGTTATTCCAGACTGACTTTTAAAGCGAGGCAGCTCTTTGGAGTGAGTGCTGCACCTTCAGTGGAATTGGGCCGTTAGATCCGGGCCCCATAGTGCAGTGGAGGGAGCTCAGGGAAGTCTCAGAAATGAGGGCAGGAGGTTTGATCCCAATAAAGGCCGAAGCAGAGCCATGCACAGCGGAGGGAACACACTCCCAGGCAGGGAAGGCTGCAAATTGTGCATTTAATGAAATGGCCACCTACTGTGCTGAGAGAGATGGCCATGGGCAGGCCAGGAGCCTCTGACTCAATGGGAAGCAGCAGGGGGTGCGGATTGCTGATTCCGTTGAAAGCATTGATCCCAGTGTCTCTTACACTTAGCTTTTCTCCCTCATGCCCTGCCTTATTCCTGGCCTGCCACCTGCCTCCCGTGTCCCAAGTTCTGTTGCTGGGGTTTCTTCTACTGCTGGACCCCTCACATCCCGAAGTCCAGCTGCAAAATGCTTACGGGTCCTCTCTCTTGGGGGAAATAAAGGTTTGAGTTTTGCTTTCTCCAAACTGCTGGGGACTCAATTTCAGTAGATGTTTCCAGCATCTCTGGCATGAGTTCAAATTGCTGATTCCCAAAGCCACGTGCAAAGGGAGTCCTTCAAGAATGACATAATTTACAGAGTGATATCTGGAAGCTGCTCTACATCCCTATGTCCTTTGGAGATGGGTAGATAGGACCACTGTTATTCAGATGGGAGCTCTTGTTCAAGGTCTTGTTCAGGGTCACATTTCTTTAGTAATGCCCAAGAACAGAAGCCAGGTTATCTGATTCCCAGGCCAGACCTCTCACCTTCTATATCCTGGTACCTCCTTAAGACAAAGAGGTGACAGTGTACTCCACCCAAAAATCCTTACATCCCTATGTGATGCGACATAGGTGTGTGTAGGTGAGAAAAAGTAAGTGTGTGTATGAGAGAGAATGAGGGTGTGTGTGTGTGTGTGCGTGTGCGTGTGTGTGTGTGTGTGTGTGTGTGTGTACATGTATGTGTGTTCATCGAGTGGATGGGAAATTGTTCCTTGATCCCAGCCTGGAACAGAGACCATTTTTCTTTCCTTATTTAGACCCCTGTTTAGACCCAAGTGTCATCTGCTAGTCCCTGAGACCCTGCACAGCCTCACAGCTTTATCTTACTTTATATTTAACCTCATTAGCCATTTGCAGGCTTGCCTGGGCCAGATCGTAAGGGCAGGCACACAAGGCAAGGGGCCTTGATGTTTATCTCAGCTCTGAAGTGTCTGGTGTAGTGAGTAACTTCGAGAGCTTGAATATAACAGGATATGAGGGGAAAAATCAGAAGAGCCCATACTAATTTGCAGAAGACTTTAAAAAACAGAAACCAATTATTTGTTTATTTGTTGCTTGTATAAGGAATATTTGCAATACCTAATTGCAAATCAAAATGTAATGGAGAAGAGCCTGGTTTTGGTGTCTAAGTGCTAGGGTTGGAATTCCACTCACTGGCTGCGTGATTCTGGGTAAGTTTCTTCTCTCTCAGAGCCTCAATTTTGTTGTCTGTAAAACAGGAATGTAAAACAAGGATGAAATGAGATAACTCAGTTAAAGTACTTGGCACTGTCCCTGCCATACAGAGAAGTCAACTAAACTAGGCAGTCCCGTCCAGCATGCCGTGGCCGTCCAGTGCCTGGTGGTAATCTGTGCCTACAGCTCAGATTCCTATTGAAGTGGGGTCATCTGACCTCGATCATTCCTGACTCAGGAGGAAAGAATCTGTTGGAATTTAATTGTTAAAGGAGTACCCCAAGACCTTCCTAGTTTGGTACACCATTGCATAACCAGATTTTTGAGATCATCTTACATTATTTGTGCCCCTGGTCTTTCAAGTTGTGCAATATCACACAATTTGCCCCACTTCATTTTTATGGGCACAAACAAAAATAGTTAAATTGTAGCCCCTTAGGTCCCAGTTTCTTGGATTCCCTGGGCTTGTTCTGATAGCCACTAGAGGGTGCACCAGAGGTCTCTGGAGTTTGGGTCTTCTACTGATCAACTGAAAAGCCAAAAGTCAATCGTTGTAGAACCCTCATTAGGGAAAAGCCAGACTGCAGTGCAGATGACGGGAACAGAATTTTGGAGCTGGAATTAATAAAGGAGTCTTACCACATGATGAAAAAAAAATCCCGTGTTGTGTTCCTTTGTGAGGTTAGGCTATCTTTTTCTAACGAGAACGTTTACAATGATTTTACCCCCAAACAATCATTGAATACAAAACGCCCTTCTCTACGCAATCAAATAAAATCTGTTAGTATCATTTCCTCTTAATTTGTCATGCAATTAGCGTGTGCTTGGGATTTCCCAGGCTATGTTTCTTCTGTTTTAGGGGGCTAGGTGGCTGGTGGTTGTGAACTTCAGAGTCAGAGAGATCTGGCTTCAAATCCCAGCTTCCTCCACCTACCAGCTGTTTTAGCTTTTGGCAGATCATGTAACCTCTCTGACCCTCGTTTTCTCCTCTGTAAAATGGGAATGCTGATATTCCTTTAAAGGACTTCTGTGAATAGCAGATATGCAGTGAGTACAGTGTCTGGGATTATAGTAGCTTTTCAATAAATGGCAGATATTATGATTATTTTGACTTTTTTCAATGCCACTGTTAGTCACAAACGTCATTGATCTGCCTTGGAGAGCAACTGAGGACTTCCAGGATGTAATGAAACGTGTCAGTTCCACTCCATCGCGATTTAAACTTGATCCATCCTGTTTCCTTGTTAAGCGTTTATTAGACTATTTAAGAAATAAGTATTTTATATAGGATGCCTGTGCCAAGTCACAATTAGTGACGATTTGTATACAGTGCATAACAGAGGTCGGGAACTGTTTATGCAAGATGACAGCAGCCACCCAACAACATGCAAGGAAAATATTATGCCTTCTCGGCCATTCCTAACAATTCAAGTCAAGGTGTTGCATTTAATTACTCTCTAGAAGGTTTAAACTCAGACTTATTAAGACCATTATTTTGTGAAGGCAAACAAACAGCTCTGCCAGCGGCAGGCAGCAAACATGTTTATTCCAAATAGTTAATTAAATTGTGTCCGTTCCTGCCCTGGAGCTTTCAAGCTATTCTCTTTTTCTACCCATGTGGACGTTTTGTCATCGTTCATTTTTATTTCCTCTCCGGCCTTTTAAAAAGAGGAGCCGAGCAACAGCCCAAGCATGTGTGTAGTTGGAACATTTTGCAGAGTTAAATTGGTTAAATACGGGCCTGGCGCTGGCTGCTGGGGCCGCCTCCATTTTTCAAAACCCACTGGGGTTTTCCAGCAACATCAAAACGTACCTGAATGACCCTGACCCTGAACGTGAGCAGCAGTAGTGGACCAGAGCCTGGAAGGCTCTAGAAGTCCCTGGACCTTGGAGCTGCGTGGAAGGAGCAATGGAGACCAGACAGTGGGTGCAGGGAGATCTGATGGTTGGCTTCCAAAGCTGCGGACCCACATCTCTTCTTGTTTCACTGTGACCTGCAGAAATAGACGGGGATGTATCAGCTTAGGATCTTTCTCCAGAAGTACAGGGGCTTCCTTTTGGCTTCAGGAATGCAGGGTGCCAGCCCTGTGGGGGGCAGGGAGGACATGGAGGGAGGCAGAGGGAAAGGCGCACAGCTCTGCTTGCCCGGGCTGCAGTGGGTGGTGAGTCAGTGTCAGGAAGACTTCAGTGCATAGACACCCAAGGCCCAGGGACACTACACGTGGCGCAGGCTGGACTAGACACCGTCCATGAAGAAGCAGGCTCCACGTCTCTCCATACTCCCACCCTGGCACCCCGAAAGGCACCAGGTTAGAGAGTGCAAAGGTTAGAAAGAAAGTTGCAGAGGGCAGGTTCTCTTAAACTTGTCTGTCCACACATAGATACATGCTTGCAAGTCATGCTTGGACACGAGCATCAGACATGGTTCCATCCCTAGGGAGCTATGATCCAGTGTGACAGATAATGCCAGTGGCCATGGACTGAGCACTGACTCTGAGCCAGGCACTAGGTTCAGTGGTTCCCCTGTGTTAACTGCAAACAGCTCTCTGAGGTAGGCACAGTCATTATCCCCATTTTCCAGACAAGGAAACTAAGGCACAAAGAAGCTAAGCAGCTTCCCCGAGTTCCCACAGCTAGTAAGTGGCAGCTCAGGGGTTCTGCTGCCCAAAAAGATAATGTTCTAGTATCATGCATTAAAAAAAATAAGTAAATAAAATACATATATATATTTATCTGTATCAATACATATATTTATATCTCCGTACCAGCTTGGCAAATACATGTGAAATTTGAAAAAACTCAGGACTGTAGCTGTTTCGAGGAGGAAGAAGTTTCCATGAGCTGGGTCTTTGGCAAATGTGTCGTAAGACGGGGGGTGCACTACTTGGGTTTGGAAGAACTTACAAATGTGGAGACGAGCAGAAAGCGCATCTCTCTCGGAGGAAGTTGTGCAGGTGTACGGGGAGACAGGAGGAGCTGGGGTGATCTGAGATGGGTGGCAGAGGAGGGTATGTGAAGGGCAGGAGTATGGCTGGGGCCAGCTGGCTCGTGGAGGGCCTTGAACGTCAAGCCACTGTCACCAAACCAGCGCGAGGGGAAATGAAGTGATTAAAGCGCTGCGGTTGGTGGAATGCTGATGGGCGCCAGGCTCCCTCAGGGCCATGGATCCCCTTGTCCTAAAGATGGAAGCTGCCATTAGTTAGCAGGCTTATGGGCCAAGCACTGTGTCATTGTTCTTTTACAGTGCCACCAGCCTGTGCTTGAGAGGGGATACGTTTTGCGGTTGGGAGCAAACGCCTGGGTTTGTGTTCTGGTTGTGGCATTTAGCTGTGTGCCTTTGGAAGAGTGACTCGGTCTCTCTGTGCCTAAGTCTTTTCTGTGCTGTAGAATGGAGGCACGGTACATTCTGGTGCAGCTGTTGTAAGAATCAAAGTGCCTGGCATGCAGGAGGTCCTCAGTTACGTGTTAGCTGTTACTGTTTCTGTTTTTATCATTCTCACCTTCAGCTTTGAGACCCGAGCATTATTCCGCAGCCCAGAGGACGCCAGGGGCAGACCATCTAAGAGTATGCAGGTTTGTCCCTGTCTCTTTGCCTCTCAGCTGTCTAATCAAGGGCATTAATTCTGCTAAAGGGTGACGGGAAGCCCAACCAATGTGACCTGGCCGCTTGGCTATGAAGCACTTTGGCTAATACAGTGCTGATAACGCACATGTGCTTCCTTTTACATGGAGAAACGCCCCGAGTGGAGGTCCTCAGGCTCTGCCTGCAGCTGTGGGCTTCTCCAGCGACTGCACATTCCTACCTTAGGAGCAGTACGGCAGGGGAGAGGCCGGCATGCAGTGCCGTGGCTTTCCTGGGAAGGCCACTTATCCTCAGCGGACCTTAGTGGGCATTGAGCAATGATAAAATTTATTTCCTCCCGCGCGCAGGAGACAGGAAGCTCCAAATTGGACTCTAATTAACTCTGAAGGAACAATGGGTTTCTCCAGAGCCTGGCAGTTCCAGTCGGGTCTAGGGAGGTGTCACACAGCCTTGGAAAATAATTACGACCGTAATGATGTGGCCTCCAAAGTCGGGCTCCTGACCATACACCTCGAACAAAATGTGTGTTTCTCCTTCTTCATAAGGTTCGCTGCCCTTAATTGCTACCCTGCTTCATTGAGGGGCAATTAATTTGGTGACTGGGTTTTAAAAGGCGGTAATTATAAGTCGAGGACAAAAGCCGTGGTTAAACATAATCAGCTGGCTGTAAAAGGTGCTCCCTGGCAGATTCAGGAGGAGAGAGGGAAGGAGCTTGTGTTCCAGGCAGGCGACATTTTCTTTCTTGGTTTTCTCTTTTCCCAGTTCCCAACTGCCTCTGCTCTTACAGGGTCGGGTGTGTGATGAGCCTGTCTTTTTCTGCCCAGGTTACAAGACTTGGCATCTCAAGGGTCTTTGCTTTTGAGGTCTTGGCCAGTGGACCTTCTGCCATTGAAGTCAGCCAGAAGGCCCGCGCCGAGCTCAGTTGGCAGGGGCCCTTGGGTGATGGGCGTGGCTTCCCAAAGAGACCAGACTCCACCCCTTAGGATTTTACATGTTAGGACACTTTTAATTCCAGTGTCATCCTGGACACACGTTCATTCATTCACTCATCTTCCATCAAACGTTTGTGAGAGCATTCTAGACACTGCGCTAGACTCTTGGGATGCAATGGTGAGCACAGGCACGTCCCATGCCTTTGGGAGTTTACAGTCAGATGGGCCAGCTGGATGTTAGTGAAACAAAAACCCAAATACATCTTGAGAAGCACTGAAACATGCCATGCAAGAAAAGGGGGCTATGGGACCATAAACTGGGGGCATGAAAGTGGTCAGGGAAGAGGACCCCAAGAAAAGGACTTTGACCTGGGATGAGAAGGAGAGGAACCCAGGTTAGCAGCCCATGTGGGAGGGAGGGAGTATCTTGGTCCCAGGAGGAGCAGGTACAAGGGCTCTGAGCCAAGGGCAAAGGAGACACCTTCAAAGAACAGAAAATAGAGAATTCCCTGGCTGTCCAGCGGTTAGGACTCTGTGCTTTCACTGCCGAGGGCCCGGGTTCAATCCCTGGTTGGGGAACTAAGGTCCTAACAGCCGTGCAATGCAGCCCCCCCCCCAAAAAAAAAGAAAATACAGTCAGTGGACTGGAACACAGAGGTGCATGTCACACGTAACAGACAGAGGCTGCCCAGGATGGACCTCAGTTTTCCCATACAAAAAAACCCCAAAACACAACAAAAGCCCTTAGCAAGCTGTAAACTCTCAGTAAATAGTAACAATAACAACGTTATTAGTACCGAGTGGCTCAGTACAATGTCTGACAGCCAGTAGGTGCTCTGTAAATGATGTCGTGACTAAGAGTAGTATTGATAAGGATGCTTTAGGGTAAAGAGGCACAGACACAACTTACACAAAAATGAAGATTTACTGGCTTTTAGGACGCATCCCCTTTTCCCCTCTGTATCTTTCTGCATCTCAGCTTCATTCTCTCTGTGACAAATGGGCTTTCTTCTTATCTTTTTCTTCTTTTCCCAAGACTTTATTATTTTAGAGCAGTTTTAGGTTTACAGCAAAATTGAAAGGAAGCCGCAAAGATTTCCCATATACCCCTTCCCCTACACACGCATAGCTCCCCCCAGGATCAACATTCCCCACCGGAGTCGGGCATTTGTTCAAAGCGATGAAACTACATTGACACATCACAATCACTCAAAGCCCCTAGTTTAGATTACACCACTCTGGGTGGTGCATATTCTATGGGTTTGGACAAACATACAATGACATGCGTCTATCATTGTAGTATCATACAGGGTATTTTCACTGTAGGTGGGCTTTTTTCATATAGCAGAAAGATGGTCTCGAGAAGCTCCAAAAACCTGGAAAGGGATGATCAACCTGGAAAGGGATGTCCTCTCCCAGCTCCAATTTGCACGGCTCCCAAAGTGGACTCTCATTGGCTCTGCTTGCACACATGCCCATCATACGGACTAACAACAGCAGCCCAGAATCTGACCTGGGGTGATTGGCAGCCCCCCACTGTATGGTTGAGGGCTGGGAGTCGGGATGTCGGAGCAGGTTCTCCCAGAGAGGGTGGGGTAGTTTAGCAGAGACACCCCCTTATTAGGGCCCATGCCCAGAGTGTAGCACAGGCTCAAGTCCGGGGTGCTCTTCATCAGCCTTACCAGTGGCTTCGAGGATTAGCGCTCTGTCACTTGACTCAGGACCTAGACATTTCACAAGTCCCGGTTTACACTCAGTCTTGGAGCTAATGAACTGCTTTGCCATTTCTCTCTGTCTCTGGGCTGAATCCAGTGGGCAGTGACCCAACGCCCAAGTGATTTGTGCGCCTGAAGGAGGAGAGGAGAGACTGATTATGGATCAGCAATTACTCTGCCCATGCCTGGCAGGGCCTCATCTTTATTTATAGCTGGCTGAGCCTCCCAGAGCCTAGTTTTTGCCCTTGAGTGACTAGTACACTGCAGTTTTAGTTCATAAAACACTGTTTGTTTATAATCCTTAACAGATTCTGTTTTATTAAAAGAGAAGTCTCCATCCAGAGTATAAATAAAGTTAACTGGTTAAGTTTTAGTTTACATTCACAGTGAATATGCAATGGGTGGGCACACACCACAGAATTATGCGCACTCATGACCTGACTTTATTAAAAACATGGCTAAAGGTCTCTGTGGTCTGGACAAAACCTTTTCCAAGGGAAAGAGGGTTGGGGTGGAGGAGTTTAAGATTTTTAAATCAGCTTTGTGGTGGTGGATTGTTTTTTTTCTCTAGTTTCTTTTTGTTTTTATTTGTTTCTTTGACATTAGAGCAGGCATAATGTCTTTGGGTACAGTTCTATGATTGAGGGGATGGAATTGGGGTAGACCTAAGTCTATTTCTGTTTGAGAGAATGTGTGTGTGTGTGTGTGTGAGAGAGAGAGAGAGAGACAGACAGAGAGACAGAGAGACAGAGAGAGAAAGAGGGAGAGACAGAGAGAGACAGAAAGAGACAGAGACAGACAGACAATGTGCAACTCAAGGGAATAGTGAAGCCTTCTTGGAGGAGGTGGCACTGAGCTGAGTCTTTAAGGAGGGGTCAGATTCTGAGCAATTCAAGAGCAAACAGGAAGGAAAAAACATGAGTCAAATTCATGGCGAAGGGGAAAAGTTGGGGTTGCAAGAGGATCAGTTTGCAGAAGGCATGAAAATGACACAAGGGAGATTAGATAGTTTCAAGGACTGGATGCCTCTGGAGGATGGTGGCCTGGTGCAAAGGGTTTTATACTTGACTTAGAAGGCAGTGGGGAACCACTGAGTTTTTGACTCAGGGAGGAGCATGGCTCACTTTACCTTTTATATGATTCTTCCAGCTAGTCCCACCCCTCAGAAATGATCTCTCCTCTTTTAACCAGCATCTTCCCTGAACCCTGCAAGAACAGCCCCCATCTCTCTCCTGATTTCCCTGACCCTCACCCTTCTTCCCTTTCTTCTGGTCTTTGTGGTTGCTGCAGTTCCAGGTGGAGGTGGTCTCTGTGTGAAGGCTTGCTCTTGGAAGGAAGGAACGGGGAACTTCAGGGCCTCTGTGGAATGAATGGGCTCTGACTTTCTTACCAAAGACCTTCTAGTGCTTCAGGCGTTTCTAAGTAAACTTTGATGCCTAGTGGATGGAACAGTTCTTCGGGGTCTTCCTATAGCAGCCTTGCGAAGGGGAAGAGAAGTCCAGGAGTGAAAGCAGAGTTTTTCAAGGCAGTAAAACTCCAGGAGATGCCAGGGATATCCTGCCTGCAGCCTTCTTCCCTGCCTCCCTCCGTCCCTCCGTCCCTCCCTCCCTTTCTTCCTTTCTTCCAATGAATGTATTTATTAAGCTCCTATTATGTACTTGGCATTTTGCATGGAGTGGCCCATTTTCTTCTTGGAGAGATCCAGAAGGGTTTCTTGGGGGAAAAAAAAAGATCACAGCCTGAAGCACCGTCACTATCCTTATACATATAGAAAGGTATGGCAATGACGGGCATGTTTGTTGAGACTCCCCTTCTGCCCATGGCCAACGACACAAACAGGTCACAAAACACTGTCTCATAGAGCCTGGAAGATGCTTCAGAATCATTCTTGACACAGTGCTCCAGGCAGCAACTTCCAGTGAGTAAGAGTGGGCTCCTAGGTCAGCTCGGTACTCTGTGACCATCTAGAGGGGTGGGATCGGGAGGGTGGGAGGGAGGCTCAAGAGGGAGGAGATATAGGGATATATGTATCCATACAGCTGATTCACTTTGTTATACAGCAGGAACTAACACACCATTGCAAAGCAATTATACTCCAATAAAGATGGTAAAGAAAAAGAGTGGGCTCCTAGGATTGTTCCTGCATGTCTGACGTCCTTAGTAAATACCAGCTGGGCATGCCCAACTTTCTTCACATGTGATTGTCTGGCATGCCCAGAGGCGCCTGCACACTCCACCCCATCTGCTTCCCCCTCCCCTCATCTCTCCACCCGCCCAGCCCCTCCTATGCTCACTCAAAGGTGAGAAGACACACTGGCCACCACTGGAAACTGGCAGTGGTGTTTGGCGGTGGTGGGGCAGCAGGGGTCACATGAGTTACATGCTGCAGGAGTTGGAAGCCTGGGTCCTATTCCAGGCTTGTCATTTGCTGGCTGGGACCTCGGGCAGACCTACCTGCCTGGGTCTTGGTCTTCTCATCATTGAAACAAGAGTTTGGGTGAAGTCGTATCCCTTCTGGCTCTGGCATTTTGGGATCCAACTCGTGAAATATTTCCCTTTTAAATCTAAGAAACGAAGTTGCAGTCTGACCTTTAATGGTGGAGGAAATAACAAGGGATGGAGGTAAAACAGGTTTCTGGATTTTGTTACTGTATGTGTATCAATATAAGTAGGAGCTCTGTGATCCGTAACCAGGCAGAACTCCATGCGGGGTCTCCACGTAGACCTTCACTGTCACATCTCTCAAGCTCCTCGTTTCCTGATCCCTGCTCCTGGCCTAATCTGCACATCCCTGAAGCCTGCAGGAGGAGGTGATGGCAGTCCCCAGAGGGAGCCCCTTCTGAACAGACTGTCGCTCCATCTCCAACCTGCCCGTGCCACCTTCCCATCAACGTGGGGGACTGCTCTCAGCATCTCCTGGTCTCTTACCCCCAGCCGGCCCTGGCTCAAGGGCCCTGTGGGGAGGTGGCAGTGGGCCAGCTACCTCCTCCCTGCTGAGGCATGCTCGCTGCACTCACAGTGTTTGAGCTGTGGTTAATAGATCAATATTTGCTCGGGAGGGTATTTGGCACAGAGCAGGTCCCCTGGCACAGAGCAGGACGCCGGCAGATAGACGGCCTCTCTCGCAGCATTCTTCCTTGTTTGGGCAGGGATGGTGGGCGGGCGGGCCTGGCCGCTGACAAGAGGCAGAGAGAAGGAGCCCCGCTTTTCCCATGAGCGCTTCAGTCTCACAACTTGGCCCCGTGTAATGTTGTCAGTGCCTTACATTGTTCCCGTCACTCCCCGTTTCCCGACATATCTCACTCACCTCCCCCTCTGCTAGAATTCTGGTCCTTATACCCACATTTCTTTCTACCACTGGACTGGAAGCCCCTGGGGCTCAGGCTGCGCTCAGAGGAGTACAGCTTAGAAGCTGAGAGTGTAGGCCCGGAATCAGGCTGCCTGGGCCGAATCCTGCACTTGCTGGTGAGACACACACCTGGGCGAGCTCCGCACCTCTCACGGTTTCAGATATCCCTCTGGGAAGTGAAGAGAAGGAGGATGGACGAGCTGTAAGGGTTAGCAAAGCAGTTAGCAAAACACCTTGTGCATAGTGAGTGTTCAAAAAAGTGGGACCTTGTTAATCATTGTTTTCCAGTCAATATCTGGTGATTCCTGGATCCTTCTGCCTGCCCTCAGCTGCTTGAGGACAGGGATTGAACCTTCTGTTTCTTCTGTGGTTCTTCTGTCTCTCTTCTAACAGTGCCATGCTGGGTACACAGGAAAGGTCCTACAACTTTGGGGTTGTAATCGAAGTGCTCTACGTCAAAGGCAGAAGCATCCAGGGAGTAACCACAAACACCAGGCAGAAAACTTGTGCCTGGACAGGGCTATCCAGTGAAAAACGAGAGGGGAACCCTTCTGTCTGTGATCTCTCTGGGAGGCGGATTTAAAGAAGACTCGGGCCTGATGTCTGGGGCACGTATTCCCTCCAGGAAGGGCTAGGACAGTGGGGGTGAGATGTAGGCAGCAGTTCTCAACTGTATCAATGGAATGACGAGAAGTTTGCTGCTTATCATGCGACTGACGCTTCCAAACGGTTACTTTGAAAATTAGAACAGGGACTTCCCTGGTGGCGCAGTGGTTAAGAATCCGCCTGCCAATGCAGGGGACACAGGTTTGATCCGTGATCCGGGAAGATCCCACATGCCGCGGAGCAACTAAGCCCGTGCGCCACAACTACGGAGCCTGCGCTCTAGAGCCCGCGAGCCACAACTACTGAGCCTGCACCCCACAGCAACTGAAGCCCACGTGCCTAGAGCCTGCACACCACAACGAAGAGTAGCCCCTGCTCACCGCAACTAGAGAAAGCCCGCACGCAGCAATGAAGACCCAACGCAGCCAAAAATAAATAAATATATTTTTTAAAAAATTAGAACAATTTCCCCCGTAACTATGTTACTTTAGGTCATTTCCATTCTGAAGCACTTTAGGGACTGTGTAATAGCTGGGATTCCCGGCATTTGGCATACCCCTGGGTGTGTCCCTGCGAGTGTGTCGTGCACAAGGGCATTAGATAGGAAATGTGGTGCCGCAGCGAGGGGAAGAGGCCAGTCCTGCAGTTCACGGGACAAGACTAAGTCACGGGGTCAGGGGTCAGGACAGCACAGCCACAATACGGGAACTTATTATGTGCCAGGCTCTAGCCTAAGCATTTTATGTGCGTGATCTCATTTAATCTTTGCAGCAATTTGGTAAGGCAGGTGTCTTGGGTCACGCTCCAGAGGAGCAAATCCTGAGCTAGGGATTCTTCTGCAAGTGATTTGATGAGGATGTGCTCAAAGAGAGAACTTTAAGTGAGGGAAGCAGGATGGGACGGGGAGCAAGCCAAGCAAAGCTGTGAAAGCATCCTGCCTCAGCCTGATCCCACAGGCAGTGCTGGCATGTGAATGGCCCCCGAGGCCTCCTCTCGCTTGGGGCCAGGCGGCTTTCTTCTCATGTCAGTCATGAGCTGTAGCTCACTCCTCCCAGAGAGGGTGGGACATAACTTCCCCTGCATTTCTGGGAGAGCCACTCCCATATCCCAAGGACAGCTTTGAGCTGATAGCAGCCAAACCTTACAGCCGCTGGGGGACAGGAAAGGGAAACTGGGTGGGGCCCCAACAGCATTTGCTACTGTAGGTATAATTAATAGGCCCATTTTCCAGATGAGGAAACTGAGGCCTAGAGTATTTATGTAATTGGCCCCCAGCTGTGTGGAGGCAGGAGTTAAACCCAGGCGTCTATCTCCAGAGTCTGTGGTCTTGCATGACTTAAACTCTCTACCCTGATAACTCATGTGTCCCAATCAAGGGCCAGGTAGGAACCGGTAAACCAGACAGAGGTGAGACACGGGCTCAGGAGGCCTGGAAAGAAGGTTAGAGGTCATGAGAGGAGCCCAAGGGGCAACACCAGACTTTAGGCCCCTGTAGTGTGACCAACTCATCCTGCTTTGCCTAAGACTCTCCCAGTTTGGGCACTGAAAGTCCCACATCCTGGGAAACCCCTCAGTCCCAGGCAACTCGGGACAGCTGGTCAGCGTAGCCTCCTGGATGGGAACAAGGTAAGGATGTGAGGGACTTTATGGTGCCGTGGGGTGCCAGTGAGGCAGTTTAAAGTCAATCAGAGCTGTCATTCCCCAGGGCTCCTGATGTCACAGCTTCAGCTAGGGGCTGATTAGGGCACGGGGGTGAGGGGCTGAGGGGGAGCAAGCCAGGAAAAGGAGGGTATCCCGGCCAGGAGCTGAGCAGAGAGGGTGGTCTGAGATCCAGGGTGGGCTAATGAGAGGAGAGACTTGGCTGGATCGGAGAAGGGGACGGGAGTAAGTTACCAGTCCCCTGAGGCCTCCTCGGGGAGCTTGCCAGAAATAGATACCCCACTCCTGTCTCCTGCTTTGAAGCAGGCTGTTTTGTGATATGTGTGTGTGTGTGTGTGTGTGTGTGTGTGTGTGTGTGAGAGTGTGTGCGTGAGAGAGAGAGCGGGCAAGCGAGTGCAAGGGAGAAAGAGGAAAGGAGGATGCACATTTGAATTAATCCAATGAGTAAGTGTCGTCCTGTTAAGTTCCTATCCGTCCATAGGGCCGGATGAGGTGAAGTAGGCTCTTGTACTTTTGAAAGGCCCAATCGTCTGAGTCTGAGTTATCTGCAGACTTGACACGAGAAGCTCTCGGGAAGCCAGGAGCCACGAAACTCATGAATAATCATGGCCTTTGATGAAGCTTTCTGGGTAACTGGCGAATGGGTGGTTGGGATCTGAGGTGCAACAGCCTAAAAGCAAAAGCGAGTCCTGGGTCCCCAGGATTGAGTGTCAGGCTGTAATGTCTCAACTCTCATATGTATGTATGTAATCCCTGTAATATAGGTATATAAACACATATGTAGGTACGTATATAGGCACACATATATGCATGTGTATATAAACATACGTATACACGCATGCATGGGCGTATACACATGCTCACACCCACACACCTCCTTCTAACCAGAAAAATACCCTGGCCCATTCTCCAGATGGGGAACTGCAGCCAAAGCCCAGACTCGGGGGTAAGGCTTATTTTTAGGAGTTGAAATGAGAGGCCAAGCGTCGCCAAGTTTAACCTCCAAAATGGTCAAATTAGCAACCCGCCCCCACCCACAGCATTGTTGACACATGGTCCAGTCGCACCCATGGTTGGACTGCCGCTTATCTGCCACCTCAGGAGTAAAGGTGGTCATGTGATCGTCCAGGGCCATAGGACAGTTAGAGCAAAGCTCTAGCCACCACTCCTCCAGTCTGGCTAGAGCAGAGGAGCAGAGGGTAGACGTGGCTCAGTGGTATGGGTTCTGGAGGGGATGCTGGGAAAAGCAGCAAGTCCCCTGCAAGAGGTGATGCCCACTGACCCCTTTTTGTTTAGAAGTGTTTCAGTTCACCACTGCTCTTTCCATCTCCTATTTCATGCTGTTTTCTCTAACGTTTCCTATCAGGGTAAACTCCTGAGCCGTCTGCCACATTGGGGAAATGCTCTGGGGAAAGGATTCCCCTCCCCAGGACTGGGTTCTGACTGTGATGTCTGGCTCAGCTCCTCCCCAAGTGGTAGGAAAATGGAGAATCAACTTTATTTCTAGTTCTCCTTGTCTGGCCTTCTGGACTATTTCCTTCTGTTCAGGAGACTTTCCTGAGAGGAGCAGGGGTGAGAAAGGAGTTTGTTTTTTCCTGCTGGGGACACGGAAGACTGCACTGGTGAGGTAGTCAAAGGCAGGACTGACCGGGCCATGCTTTCCCACGGACCAAGGCCGTTGCCTCAAGTCTCTTCACAGTCACTGGCAGCAAAGAGAGCTTCTATCCCATTTAGAAAGACCCTCCCAGCCCACCTGAGGTGGTGAAGGGGGAGTGGGAGGAAGGATCCGAGGAGGCCAAGGCTGGGAGCCAGCGTAGGGATCTCAGAGCTCCTTTAGTCCAACCCTTTCCCAGCCTCCAGTGCTTTGAAGACTCTGGTATTTCTTGTCTGTGCCCCACAGGAAGAGCTATGTACCATGACCCAGTAAACAAATGCATGTAAACACATAAATATGGAAAGAAGTGTGCCGTGAAACCAAACTTACCCTTCTGGAATCACTGGTGGTGAGGGCAAGTATTGTTTCTATGTTGCTGGTGGTTCCTACGCTATTTCTCGTTTTGAAAGTATCCGTGCTAACAGTAGTTGACAGTTGGTCTCATGCTGCCAGGAATGGATAACCACGCACAGGTTGAAAGAACACTGATGTAGCCCACACCCTCATTTTGCAGAGGAGAAGACAGGCACAGTGGAAGGGACATGACTTACCCAGGATCACACATCATCCGGATAGATTTATTTAACAGCTGCTACCTGCGATGAACCACCCGAGGCACTCGTGGTATTGTGGAGAGCAAAACTGATGTGATCTCTGCCCTCCGGATTCTTAGAGCCTCATGGGGGAGGTAGACATGAAGCAAAAACACAGGCTAGTGTATAAAATTATAGTACAAAATGGGATCAGGGGGGAAGCAAGCCGAGAGCTCTAGGGGAGACCAGCTGGAGGGGCGGGGAGGGCCAGGGTCTACTTTTTACAACGTGGACAGAAGAGGTCTCCCTGAAGATGCAAAATTTAAGAGAATTAGGCAATTCTGGAGGGATGGGAGAGGGGAAGGGCGGGAGATGGCAGAGTGGAGGAGGTGTGTTTTGAGCGAAGGGAGAGGCAAGTATGAGACCTTGGGTCAAAGAAGAATTGAACTTGAACTGAAAGAAAGCCAGTGTAGCTGGAACACAGTGCCGGGGAGACAGAGGCCCGAGATGTTCACAAAGAGACACAGGAGCTCACTCCTAAAGGCAGACTTTATTCTAAGTGGGAGCCATTGAAAGACCTTAGAGCAGGTATGTGACGTGATCAGATGTATGGCTTTCAAATATCCCCTGGGCTACTATGTGGAGAAGAGATTGGAGGGGGCAAGTGTGGAAGAGACAGATGAGTGGGTTTCTGTCTACAGAGTCTCCACAGGGGAGCCAAAGGCTCTGCTTTTGCAGTAGCCCAGAGCTTTGCACACTTAGAAAGACTGCATCATTAATGAAACATTTGCATCTTAGGAAATGATAAAACAGGCTGCTACATGTAAAAATTAAGTAACTCAATTTGTCTTAACAGCTTGTGCTCTAGTACAGCAATGTGTTTGGCATATACACGGGACTCCATCTGAACGGTAATTATGCCACGGTAATTATTCTACTGCATTGTGTACATCTGACATTTAATTACGGCAAAGTGTGTGAGGGTAGATTTTCTTCCTCCCTCTGCCTGCCTGACAGGTAGTTTTGTTTCCCGTACCTCTTTTCCACCTACATTGTCTTTATGCCAACTTGTCATCTGCGACGAAATCGTGTTTCCATGACAGCTTAG
The DNA here is from genome assembly GCF_951394435.1 of Stenella coeruleoalba. Taxonomy (NCBI): domain Eukaryota; kingdom Metazoa; phylum Chordata; class Mammalia; order Artiodactyla; family Delphinidae; genus Stenella; species Stenella coeruleoalba. Next base: position 144,868,945 of record NC_137148.1, on the reverse strand, counting down.
CTCAGCCATGTTGCCAGCAACTTGCAGACAATCACCAAAATAAACAGTTGACACAGATGTCATTCTCACACTCCCATTCTGCCTCTCCCTCCCCCTCGATCTAGGTCCTACTATAGAGATTGTATGGGGTCTTTTTCCTCTCACTTTGAGAAAGGAAAGTGATCCCTGTCAACCTTGAGCATCCTTTGATATGTTGGCACGTCTCTTGGTGGCTTCTCTGGTGACCTCTGTCCTTCTCCTTGGAGACGGCTGGCAAGCTGACTCCCTTGGTCCCGTGTATAGATGACGCAGCTCAGCAGCTGTGGGTGGTAGACGAACAGGCTCCAACTTTACCTTCACGGGAAGGTGGCAAAAGTGGGCTCACCACTCAAGATTGCAAGGCTGTGGACCAAGGCTGCGGTGTGTTCTTTGGAGGGTGCCATTGACAAGGTCATCAGAGCCGGGTCAGGCCGAGTGTCTGGCCAAGGCTGCAGAGATGGGCCTGAGGGCTGGGGGCTGGGGAAGGGCAGAAATGCAAAATCTCTGCTGGGGTAAGGGGAGGAAAAGGAAGACGAGAGGCACGTGAGCACCTCCTGCTGGTCTGTCATCTTGGCTGGTGTGTCTGTAATGGCCTCTCCATGAACAGGAGAGGGCTGTCTGTGTCGCTCTGCCGGAGGGACGTAGTTGAAAAGAGAAAAGAAGTTGTGAGGGCAGAACAAGAAAGAAAGGAATGGCTTGAAAATGAAAGCAAGCAGAACACCAAAAGGGATTTTTTAAAAATGTGCCTTTTGACAAGACTCTATTTCAGCATACAGCAAAGGCACATGGAAACACACACAACAACCCTGCTACCTGCTACGGGTATAAAGTTAATGCCCCGGGGGATAAGAGATCATGGGGGCCCTCCCAAGCCTAGAGCAGGAACCATTCCTCCCTCGACGTGCATTATATTTCCTTGTATACCTGGGATCAGTCAAGAAATTTGGTGCACCTTAGGGAAATAAAGGTTAGACCTAAAGACCCTTGTCTTGGTACAGAATGTACTCTCTCAGGAGAACTGGTCGCTGCTCAGTGCAAGCAGTCTTTGGTTTGGATCCTTCCAGCTTACCTTTTGCCATTTCGGACCCAGAGCTGCAAACCCTCTGGCCAGGAATTTGCATACGTCAGCGCTCCCTGGGAGTGCTAGGCGAGCTTCTGTTAGCTCACAAGATGATTATTGGCGGCACATGGACCAATATATATTTTTTCACTTTAATAGCTATGTATTCATTTTAGTGTGCATTAGAATATGTAGAAGCAGCACATCAAACCAATGTTTTAATGGATATAATAAAGTTTCTTGTATACATACAGGTTTGGCATGCCTTCTTTTTTCCTCTCTCCCAGGCTTTTTTACTCACTTTCCGTATGTGCTTAAAACTTTCTCCTTTGAGGCACCCCATCCTCAGGAACCCCATCCTGTCTTTAACCCTCTTTGTCCTACTTCTTTATTTCTGGGCCTCCCTTGCTTCCTCTTCCTTCTCCGTTATCTCCCACAGGCATTCCTGGGCACGTGAGGAACATCAATCAGGAACGTGTTCAGCTGTGGTGACAGAAAAGTCCTGCAGTGGCTTAAAGAAATGGGGGCTTTTGAGTTCTGAAGGAGGCAGAATAGAGCTGATGCAGCTGTTCTGGGTGATGCCAAAGTCCCAGGCTCCTTCTCTCGTCCTGGGCCTCTATCCTTCCATCTACACAGAAGTGATGCCCTCCTTCCCTCTAGACTGTGTTCTGTATTTAGGAAGTGAAACCCTTTGACTCACATCACGTTGGCCAGAACTGTTTCCCGTGGGTGTACCTGGCTGTGAGGGGAGTGGAGAGACAGCATGTTTTACCTTTGTGGCCTCAACAGCAGAGGAAGGCAAGGGAGGACTGGAATACGGATGGTTCGGGGGTAGCTAAGCCAGAACTAGCCAAGGGGGAGGACGGTAAGAAGTGTAGACAGTGATCTCTGTCATCGTGTTCTCCGAGGTGAGAAAGTAGGTATTAAAAGGGAACCGTATCATTTTATGTAAGTTGATGTATTACTAAACTTGTAGAATTGAAAAAGAATTTAGAGATCATTTGGGCCTGGTCCATATTTTAACAGATGAAGAAACTAAGTCTGAGATGAAGGGGATTCTTCAAGGCTGAGCCAGAAAAAAACCCTTCTCAGCAGACCCTACTAGTCCAGTGGTTCACCTTTGGAGTAAGCATCAGAATCACCAGCAGGGCTTGTTAGAATGCCAATTGCTGGGCCCCATCCCCAGAGGTCAGGATTCAGTAGGTCTGAGGGAGGGTCTGAGAATTTGCATTTTTACCATGTTCCCAGGTGATGTGGACGCTGCTGGTCCAGGAACCCCACTTTGAGAAGCACTCTGCCAACCAATTGCAAGCATGCAATTTGCAACCAGTAGTCCCATGACAGACTTTCCTAAATTATGCTATTTTAATCTGTGCTTCCTTGTGCGTTCTTTAGCAACCAAATAGCGTAGTCGCGGACAATGAATGTGACTAGCGGGCCAGCTAACCTCAATCTTGGAATTGTCAGGGGTCACGTTTTTGGGGAGGCAGTCTCTTTGCTCCTATGACTTGGCCGTGCCTCAAAAAGGATGAACAGTGGCTCGAACTCAGTCATTCTGCCCTTTCCCTGAGATGACCACTGCCACACACTTAGTGAACCTTTCTGGTCTGTGTTTCTCCATTTTTTTCACCATGTAAATCAGTAGTATCTATGAACTGAACATGGCAACCTTTTGTATATTTTCAAACGTTTCACGGAAGTAGTATCGTACCATATATATTGTTCTGTAACTTACATTTTTTTGTTCAACGATATGTTGAACTCTAGTCCTGGTGATACATCTCAATCTAGTTTATTTTAACTGCTTCGTGGTGTTCTGTTTTCATATAACATAATGCGTTTGTCTTTCCCCTGTGTTTCAAGTTATTTTCCACAGGATGAATAGGCTTTGATCTTGCTATGAATACCAATAGTATATTGGGGTGGGATGCCATTTTGAATTCTTTTCATACATTCACTCATGTAACACATATTTGTCAGGTAGCTACTTTGTGCTAGGCACTGTTTTAGGCACCAGGGGTTTAGCAGGGAATGAACTCGCTCCCTCCCTCATGATGCTTACTTCCAGTGACACTTGATACAAGTGTCTCAGACAGGTGCTGTTATTCACATTTTACAGATGAGGGAACTGAAATTCTCTGAATTTAAGTGACTCATCCTGGTTCCCATTGAAAAGAGCAGGGAGTTTTGAATCAGATCGTCTCATTCCAGTTCCAAAACGCTAATTTCGCTGGAATTTCTGGTGAGTCTAATATCAGTGAGACTAATAACAGTTACCATTCCTCATCTTAATCTTCTTTGGAGGCCTTGATTCTTTTAAAAATAAAGTTTTAAATTTTTGAATAATTTTAGATTTACAGAAAAGTTTCAAAGATAGTACAGAGAATATCTATACACCCCTAATCCAGTTTCCCTCATTATTAACATATTACTATGGAATGCTTGTCAAAACTAAGAAACTGACATTTGCCTGTTACTGTTAATCAAACTCCAGACTTTATTTGGACGTCACCAGTTTTCCCATTAATGTCCTGCCTGTTCCAAGATCCTATCCAGGGCACCACATTGCATTAAGTCATCATCTCAGTTTCCTCTGATACAACAGCTTCTCAGTCTTTCCTTGTTTTTCATGACCTTGACCATCAGTGTACTGAGGCCTTGATTTAGTGTAGTTTATCACAAATGTCCAAATGAGGCAGTATCAAGAATTTAGAGAGCCGTAACCAACTCACCTGAGAGGGTTTGGGGCATCCCGGCCGTGGAGGAAAGTTGCCATTTCAGCACATCAGAAAGGGACATCTTTTTGACACTACCGCCTGGGTGCTGTCCCAGTGCAGGGACACCAGGAAACAGTGGAGTGACACACCGTCTTGAGGCTGGAAGGGCCAGATGCTTGCTGAGTGTGGCAGCTGATAGATTTTGGTGACCAAGCAGCTTGCTGAGGAATTATAACCTCCTACCCCGCAATGTCCAATTCCAATTCCAATTCCAAGTGTCTTGTGACCACAATGTGATGCTGTTCCACTTCCCTCAGTGCTGCCTTTTCCTGTGAATATCTGTGTCTCTCAGTTGTCAGTCCTTACTGCTGATGACTCCAAATGAAAGCCCTTCTTCAGTGACAAAGGGATGAGAGTGAGCTTCCTGTGCCTGGGTTCTGTGATGCAGTCACAAGAGAGAATTTAATAATTACATTTGCCACACCTACTGTCCGTGTTGGCTAGCAACATGGAGGTATCAGGGAACTCTTTGAAGCAATATCCAAATTATTGGTTTAAAGTTATTAGGCTGCAGGATGGAAGAGCCCAGACAGGGTCAATTCTTAGAGCCAGATGCTTTCTTAGAAGGTCAATGTTCGGGATACTTTGTGTTTTAAAATTAAATCTTGTTTTATATATTTATTTAAAATTTATTTTAAAATATATTTAAAGTATATATACATAAAATTATGTTTACTTTCATCCCCCATTATAAAATAAATGATAAATGTTCACTGTAAAAATTGTAGAAATTTTTCAGAAAATAGCACCTAAAAATCATTTATTCATCCTCCACTTCCCAAAGACAATTATTGTTGATATTTTAACTGTCTCCTACATATTTATGCTTTTTGCCTCAGAACATGTTATATACTTTTTAATATTTTTATACAATGCCATCATAAGCATTCCACCTGTTTCTTTTATGTAACTAGCAAATAAATACCTAATAATTTCTTATCTAAGTAATCTTTATTTCACGTAACCATTCTATGATACGTTTGGTTAATTTTCACGCTGAGAGAAGTATTTTTTAAAGTAGGGCTTTCCTCCCCTTATATATTAGATTATTTCTATAAAATAGAATCCTGAAAGTGGAGTTATTCAGTTATTATAAACATTTTTTAAGTTTTTGATACATTTTGGGGTAGGAGGGACCCCATCTTATTAGAGCTCTATAGAAACCAATTAATAATGCTATATGTCCTAACTTTGTCCTGTGTCACTGCTTGCTCTCTGGACTTAAACTTCGACTTAGCCAGGACAACTCAAGTCCTGACGCATTCATTCATTCATTCATCATTCATTGATTCATTCGCTCACTGATATGAGTCTAGATGTCAGGCATTCTACCAGGTGCTGAGGATAAGATGCTAAACAAAACTAGAGCTCCTGTTCTCATGTCCAGAACAGCATCTGGCTCAAGAAGACCCTGATTTGGCTGAGAAAAAAGTTAGGTAGACCCTTTTTGAAAGCATCTCTTTCAGTAGAGGCTTGATGGTTTAATGCTGATTCTTTACTTCCGGTTTTGTTTTTCTAACTAAGCTCGTCTGATTCTAGAGAAAGATGGCCTCTCCACATCTGATTTGAGAGACATTTGATTTGAGCCCAGGAGACAAAACTATAGCATTTTCTCTGTGCATGGGCAAACCATCTTGGTTAGAAGGCTGATGTTCATAGGCCTTGCTGCTACTGGCTTCTTTTTAATAACTGAAATGCACTTTTAAGACTTGTGACAACAATGGAAAGTGCATTCTGGAGGGTTTCTCCAATGATTTTAAGGGCGGTGCCTGTTTTACTGTTCTCTGCATTGGAAGGTAGAGCCCCTGATTTTATGCCTCTACCCTTCTGATCCTCTTCATTGGTCATCTTAACCTCATACACAGGGTTTTCGTTTGGCTTTTTCCGTTTTTTTTTTTTTTGATGATGACTGGGTGTAAGAGGTACCAACTTAAAATGGCCTCCCAGTAGGATTGGAGGAACAAATGTCCGTCTCTTAGCAGCCTGTGACTGAGGCCAACAGGAATAACTCACAGCTAGCTCGGATGATGAAGGCACAGTCAGTTGTCTGGGGAACGTTTTGTCTAAATCACTTGAATCATTGAAGCCAGTACAGACTTTTCATTGTAATTATGTGGATCATGAAGTCCTGTGCCTCTCAGTGGATCTCAGTAAAGTGACTGATGGATCACGGGGTCGTGTGGTTAAGTTGAGGAGAAAAATCTGGGCAAGGAAGGGCAAGGCTTGAGGCAGTCGCCATCTGTGGCCGACCTCCAGCAAATGCTGTGTCCTTCTGTCACCTGAAGACTCTGTCTCATCAGGGCCTGCCTCCCCAGCCTCGTTAGAGGAAAGCTGCAGACACACTGGCAGGTTCCTGCATCTGCAGCTTTGCCCCTTGTCCCCTGGTGCCTTGAGTGGTTGATATCGCTGTGTCAAGAGAGCAGAGCCTGTGTCTGTGAGCAGAGCTGCCGTGGAGAGCTTGTGCTCCACATAAACCATGATGTCATTGGTGAGGGTCAGCCCGGCTCAGGCTCTGTTCCTCATGATATCACCGTTCAAATCCCTTGGCTCTGAGTCTCAGTTGTTTCTCTTACGTTAACTTTTTGTTGTTGTTAATTGGTAATAAGAGAGGGAAGAGGCCCTGAAGATTATTGAATACTTTACCTTTAGCAATATCATGGTGTTCCCTGGATGAGGTCTTGCATCTCTCTCCCTCCCTCCCTCTCCACCTCCCTCTTCCTGTCTCCTTCCCCCACTCTCCTGACTCTCTCTCTTTTATCTATATACATTTGCCTTTTAATTTTTCAGAGTACCTGTCACTTCAGAACCTAAATAGGATGTCCAAGGTGAATGATTTTTAAAATAAAAATGTATCACAGGATCTTCCATGAGAAGATATTCCTATAAGGTGTTTTGAGGTCAAACGGTGTGCATTGGAGCGCTGGAATCTAGCATGGCCTCTGGTACCAGTCTACCCCTGGTGAATGTAGTGTCTCCCGGTGTAATTTCTCTCTGTGGGGCCCCATGCAAACATGTGGTCATGAGATGAGCTCAAAGGCAAGCTCACCGAAATGAAGTCCCCGAGGAGTCTGGGGACTCTGGGCCCGCAGCTGATGTGCTCTTCCAACAGCCAGGCTAGAAGCCTATTTCATCTCTTAGCAAACTGGTTTCATCTCTACCTGAGGAAAGATAAAGAACTTTGCTCAGGAAATGTGAGCCTCTCTTCCCAGGCCTTGTTCCTCTCAAGCTGATGGACAGGTATGGAAGGAATGCATTTGTTGGCAGGAATTCGATGGTGCCCGGGGAACAAATGGAAGTCACGTTCTTACCCGTCCTCTCTCTGCTTTGGGGGAAAAAACCATGGTGGAGGGGGCCACTCTGCAGAGAGAGGGGTGCAGAACAAGCTATCTCAGTTTCTACAAGCTGCTGCTTGTCAATGGATTCCAACAATGGCATCTGACTCGGTGAGCACAGAAGCCAGGAAAATGGTGGAGGCAAAGCGACCAGTGGGAGGCAAGGGAAACCTTCACTACAAGTCAGCAGCAAGCTTGCCCTGGATATATTCTCCCAAAGAAGGGCATTTCCCAGCCCACACTGTTAGTCAGACACAGCTCCATCCTAATTGTGATGCTTGGTGTTCCCTTTGCTTCTGTTTCTAGCCAGAAGGCTTTTCAGGGCAAGCAGGTGGCTAAGACAGGAATTAAGAGAACTAGTTAATCTGAAGTTCTGACCACAGGACCGGCCAAATGCATTACAGTTCAAGAGAATGCCGCATTGCTGTTGTAAGTGATACCGGGGATATATCTTATCTCACTTGCAAAGATGGGCAGAATATAACAGGCAAAACCCAAAAGGCCATAAACAGTATGCAGAGTGCATTTCCATGTTGGTATTCTTTAGATATATGCATTTGAAAAAGGAGAGTGGAAAGGAATACACCAAAGATTTAAATAGTCGTCATTTCTCAGGGTATTGCTACTGGTAATTATTTTTCTTTTGAGGTTTTCCAAACTTTTTTCTTTCCTCTGATGATTCACAATCACTCTAGTTCTAGCAGTTTCTACCTATGTTCATATTCCATATCTACAACTATACTTTTCTCTATGGTTGCTCTGTACAATGGGATAGATTGTGCATTGCACCAGCGCTGGTTTAGAAGGGGTGAGTGGTGTCTGAAATCCGTCTCTTGAACAACTTGCAAAACCATCCCTGGGCTGTGCTTTCCCAAAGGAAAGGGAGCCTTTTTCTATAATTTATCTGCCCAGAAGAGGTGTCCTTTTTGAGTTCGTACAGTGACGGATTTTCTTGTAGCAGCTCTGCTTCTCTCTCTCTCTGTGTGTGTGTGTGTGTGTGTGTGTGTGTGTGTGTGTGTGTGTGTGTGTGTGTATGCTTGTGTGCATTGTTAATCATTTTAGCCATCTCATATAACTACCATATTGTATGATAAAAGGGAATTCTTTCCCAGTCTAATTGTAGCAGGATTCTTCATACTCAGGTTCAGATTTTAAAAATGGCTTTCTGTAAGAGTAGGTGTTCAAGGGTTATTCAGAAGGACCAGTTTCTTTGGGCCTTGCTACTATCCTCCTATGTGCTTAAATTCATATTTCCTGGGATGAGAATGGGTTGGGTGGGAGAGGAGCAAGAATATTTGGCTTTGAAATGTCAGTAATAGACACTGACCACTGAAAGACCCAAGTAACCCTCGGATGCCCATAGGTTGCAGGTAGCCCTCGTTGTTCTAGGAGGTGGTGATGGTGTCACCAGTGACCTAAGATAAAGGGACACCATGACCATGTGGCTATGCTCTAGGGTGGAAGATGGTCAAATTCTTTCATCCTCCTTTCAGTCTACATCTCTTTGTATGGTATGGTCTCACCTTTGTTACATACAGTAGCGTGATATATCCAATAGGCATGAAATATTGGAACCAAATAGCTCCCAGAGTTCTTTCCTCGAGTCAGAGGAAAGCTGGAATGAGCCAGGAGGACGCTGGGTACCAGAGCCCAAGGCTTTGATAATGCACATGCAGAACGGCAGGCATGTTCCCAAAATAGCTTCCCTGGCCCCGGAGACTGGGGCAGCCTTGTTTTAATTTCAGGATTGGAATAATGACAGTTTTATGAACCACCAAACAGTCCTTCCAAGTTCCCCTCCCGAGAGCGTGGTCTGAGACCTTGCCTTGTGTAGTCTAAGTGTGTAATGACATCTGATTGCGCTCCCACGGGTGCTCTGACCGCCTTTACTTTGGGTTCTAGTTCAGAAGACCCTCCTATCTGGAAACACCTAAACATAGGCCCTAGTGAGGCGGAATTGAGAAGCAGCATTATCTGCAGGGCAGTCTGGGGCCAAGCTGGTCAGCTCCCCACTCTCAGCTCTGTGAAAAGCAGCAAGAAGTCGCCTCAGCATGTTGGGGGATGGTAAAAGGAGTTAACACTTGGGAAGCAAAGGGAGTGTCCCAGGGCGGCTTATGTCCCAGGGCGGCTCTGAGAAGTCAGTAGAATTGGAGTATCAGGTGGTGACTTAGGGGAGAGGGAAAAGCACTGAACTAGGAATCTGTGCAGCTCCTCGATAACCACAGGTACCTCATTGGCCTTGATATTACCAGCCCATCACTAGGGGCCCTTCCTGCTGTAAAACCCCAGGGTTTGTGAACAGAACCACCAGCTAAGGATGCCTGAGAGAAAAATCACTCACGAGGAAAAGCCTTCCGACCAGAAAGAAGTGTTGATTGTTTTTCCCTCTCTGTCTCTCTTTGCAGAATAAATGTCTCTAATATTTACAGACAGTGGGGTTTTTTTAAATGTTAATGATGAGGTTAATAATAATAATGATGAGAATAATCTCCAAAGGTAAATACAGAGCAGCAAGGAACATTGAGATGAGTGATCCCATGAACACTGGCGAACTATGAACGCCAAGCTCTTTCAGTTCTGAAGGTTGGACACGGACAGGATGGGACAGCCTTAGTGTCAGTCAGCAGTTGGGGTAGCCAGGCCATCGGGGGTCGTGGGAGAGTCAGGTTCGAGGCACAGACACAACAGACACATGTCTGCAAGGGTGGGGGGTTGGGGGGGTATTTTTTTGCATTACTGCTGTCGATGAGTCTAAAGTTATATAGAGTATGCCACTCTAGAACTTGGACTTAATCTGGGTCTCTCGAACAAAATCAAGTAGAGATTAAGTCAGTTTCAGCTGTCCTCAGAAAGGTGTAGGTTTTGGAGTGCCTGAAGTTAATTCTGAGCCATTGTGGTTAAGAGATGTGGCTCTGGTGAAGAGTCTTTGAGAACACGCCTTTAGAGTTTGACAGATCTGGATTGCAGTCCTGGCTCTACCATTTAGTAGCTGTAAATTTGGGCAAGTTAATACCTCTCTAACTTCAGCTTCCTTATTGCAGTATGGGGGGGAGATAACAGTATGTTGCATATAGCGAAGAGTTATGAGAGGTAAGAGATCTCATGGTAAATTCCCAAGAAATGGAACATAGAATTATGAGAGAAGATCCTGTATCAATCCTGAGACCAAAACACTAGGATCAAACCCAGCAGCACTAAAACAGGGAGAAGGGGACTGATGCTGGGTTGTGAGTGGTAGGTCAGAGGCAGGTCAACCAAGACCGTGGTAGAAAAACACCAGTGGGAAGCTAAGCACAGATAGATGCAGCTATGGGGGTGGGCACAGAGCAGGTATGTGTGCAAGGTAGGAAAAGTCTTGGATCACGTGTACGAGTTTCTTACTGCTGCTGTAGCAAATTATTATAACTGTAGTGGCATCAAGCAACACAGATTTATCCTCTGACGGTTCTGGAGGACAGTAGTCTGAAATGGATTTCACTGGGCCAAAATGAAGACATTGTAGGGCCATACTCCTTCTGGAGGCTCTAGGGGAGAACCCATTTCCTTGCCTTTTCCATGTTCTAGAGGCTGCCTGCAACCCTAGGCTCATGGCCCCTTCCTCCATCTTCAAAGCAGCAGCATAGTACTTAAATCTCACTCTCTGTTTCTATCGTCACATTGCCTTCTCTCTCCTCCAGGGTCAGGGGTGGAACCCTGGTGAGTGGCACTAGATAGAAATCACTTCCCTCCCACAGGATTTCTCCAAAGCACGTGTTCCCAGAGCAACTATATGAAGAAGATGGACAAGGCTAGAAAATTAGGTCCCTGTTGTTTCTCCATCTTATGTCTTAACCCCATTATCCCCAAGCTGAGCACTCTTGACTTTATATCTGTGATCAGTTATGTTTCTTGAAAGATCAAATTAAGTCTAATTTTAAATGGGAAGAAAGGTAAGACTCTCTTTACCTTCCTACTTAAGAAGATATCCTTCTTGGTTCTGTTCTGTTCCTGCACATAGAGTAGGGTTTTAAATAGCCACATCCAGGGCTGGATTTGGAAGCTGAGAAGTGGTGCAAATATGAAGAGTTTTATGATGAAAATGGATTTTATTGGCCTCCCATCAGTTAGCTGATTTTTTTTCTTTCTTTAAATAGTATGACAAACAAATGTTCTGATAAGGTTGTCTTTGGTGTGGTTTCATGAATTTACATAATTAAGAGCCATTTTTACTTGGCAATGCTGCAAGAAAACCATCCATCAGATGAACAAGAAAATTACTTAATTAGCAACTCAGGTGAGTGCCCACTCTTGAGAAAGTGGATGTTAAGATCGGAAGGAAGACAGGAGACCCGCACAGGCAGCACGCCCCGGGTGTCAGCCAAAGACAAATCCCCCCATCCCTTTCCTGCTGCCCCTGCATGAGTATTGCCGACTGTACACCTGAAGTGGGATGTGAATGGGCTCTGACTGCTGCTGCTGCCCACCTGTTGGAGGGAACATCAATGTCAAGGAAAAATGATTGTGTCTTTGGTTCCCTCCAGTTCTCATGAAATAAACATCACCTGGCAACTCCTTCCCGAGATTGATTAGTCACTATTTCATTCCCATGGGTCCTCCCAGTCGGGTTAATAATTATTCTAAACAATGGCAGCATTAATCAGCATGATAACAGTTTCTAGTCATTAACAACATAACCAGATTTGATGCCAATTGCAGGTCCCTTTATCAAACCATCAGGAAGACTGGAAAAACATTCTATGGTGGATGCTATTTCCTAAGAGAGCCACATGTGCTCACAGGGAAAATGTTCCTGTGTGAGAGTCAGTCTGGATAGTTTCCAAGGGTCATCTGCAAGGCAAGGCAAGGGTGAACAAGGCTGAGGTGGTGGAATTCAAGACCTTTGCTCTGAGTCCGCCAGTGTCTTTGACATCCATATATATTGGCTTTGACGCTTTTAATAACTACACAGGCATTCCAAGTACCATGGTTTTGGTCTGGACAGACTTGGGTTCATATATGAGCTTCAGTACTAACTGGTCATGGGAGCTTGGGAAATTTTAACAGAGGAGTAAATACAATGATCTATGTAGAATAGTTTAACATGGTGCCTGGAACATAGTAAATGATCATAAATGATAGTTTAAAACCTGAGACCACTGAAATTGCTTTTAAAAATTCATAAATCCCCAGTCTGTTTTCTGGGACTTTAGCACCGTGGAGTATATTCTGAGAGGCAGAAACAAACCAAAAAATGTCATAAATGCTGTCAGGTGAAAAGGTGGCTAGTGTTCCCTACTCTCAGAGTGAGTCACTATCAGAATAGCAGGTTTGCACATAAACAGGTTTCTTCAGGTGCCAAATGACACACCTACCCCTTTTAGCAACTGTTAAGTTTCATATCCTAGTGATGGCCGAGGTCCTAAGGCCCCCAGACCTATATATCATTCAGATTCCTGGGTCATCTCTTCTCTAGAGATCCAGAGCAGACCACGTGGGAGACCATATCTTGTACCTTTAACTTAAAGCATAGATGGAACCCTGCTCCTTGACCCTTTTCTGCTGGGTTGACAGCCTGATTTGGCCTGGTTAGGATTTCAAGAAGTGCAGGACAAAACCGCTAATTGCAAATGTTCTTTCTGCTTCTTGATCTCACCCGGTCTCTCAAAGGCTATTTCAAAGGTTCAAGGAACCCTCAAAGACTGAAGGGGAGCATTCAAGCCAGAGGCCACTCGAGACACTGTCACAGGAGAGGCAAACTCAAAAACCCATGCATGGACTGAGTGCCATCTGTCAAACGCTCATCCCCCAGCCCACAAATGTCTTCCTTTAAGACTTTACTGAATGTATCACACAAACTAATACAAATTATTTGGGAAATGAACTCTCTGTTATACATATACATTGGAAAGGTACACATTTCAAAAATATTAAAGTGGAAAGCATACTCTGTAGAATCAAAGACCTACAACATCATTCTGGGCCCATATCAGAGCATCTTTTCCTTGTTATGCCAACTCATACTTAGAAAACACGCTGGAATGTTTTCAAGGGCCAAGAAAGAGAGGCCAGAGTTTTCAAATCTGTGTTAGATCTGTTTCTGAATTCACTGGCAATATTCAGAGCTCACCTTGCATAGGAGAACGAGAGAATTCTCTTGAGAATAGAGATCTTTGGGTGCCATGGAATAGCATTCATCAGACATCTCCAGGGAATGGGAACCCTTACCTTGGCTGTGAGTTGGGTAAAAGTTTTTAAACAAACAGAATTCTGGCTCACACCACCCATCAGTGCCTAGAAGGCCTCCGCTCCTCCTTCCCACATCAAATTTGAGGTGAAGTTCGGGTTGGCAGCAGCTTGGCTCTGCCATCATGTCTAAATTTTACTACTTCTGGCCCGAATTTGCTTTTCCTGGCAGACTTGAGCCAAGTCCCAGGGAAACATATCCATGGCTTTCAAAATGATGGGCAAAATAGGGCTGGCAAGACATGTGGGGGTAGAGGAGGGAGGGGTGTGGGGGAGAAAAGCGAGAGTAATTGCTGTGAATAGCCCAGTGATGGGGATCTATATCCAGGAAGTAATTTCACGAGATCTCTGCTCTCCCGCTTCCGGTTTGGCTCTCCCAGCACTGGGCACCGAGCCGCATTTTTATAGACTGTAAGTCCATTGTGAAGTTCTGTATCCAGGCAGTCTGTGGTGTTTATCTTTATTGGTGACCCAGGACCATGCAGGCACACACACGTTTGGCGGTGACTTCCCCCTCCGCGCTGTCCCTGCTTCATCCAGCATGAGGGTCCCTCCCAGCCTTTCACGGAAGCCACGCCCCTCCGGGACCCAGGGCAGCTTCTGATTGGCTGAGTGTCTCTGGCTGAGGGTCCCCCAACCCATCCCCGATGTTGTGGGCATGAAGGAAGCCTTGAGGGTGCATCCCTCCCTGAAGGGTTATGTACATCTAAAAGGCTGCGAGGACTTTGAGGCCAGCCCAGGGAAACCTCAACCAATCAGCGACCCCTTGCTTTTTTATTAGATTCCCTATAAACGGCTAGGCCATGATTGCCATGGGAATGGGAGAACAGGAGGCCGTTTCATGCTTGAGGACTTTTCTCCAGCGCTGGTGCCAAGCAGTTGGAGCCTCTTCTCATAATCTAGGCTTGATTAGCCTGGCTCTCCCTCCAACTTCAACCTTTTGTTGAGGGGAAGAAATATTTGTGGCCAAAAGAAATGTAATTAACACAGAGAGTACGTACATGAACTGTCCTCTCATCAGTGATGATAATAGGCCCAGTTACCTGTATTTTTCCAGTCAGCCATCATGTTCTGTCAGCGTGGCCTTTATAATTACCCCTGAATTCCGTTATCATGTCTCAGACTTCTAGCCTTTCCCTCCTCACATCCATCCTGAACGACACAACGGCGTTGTTCATCCTGAAGCGATATCTTGGCACCTGGCCCCTACACGTTCAATCGCTCCCTATTTCCCCAGAGTAAAGTCCTAACTTTGTATCTGACATCCAGATCCCTACACAGCCTGGTCTCAAGTCTCAACCCATCTTATGGCTACATGTCCCACGCTAATTCTGTGGAAACCAGACCGGAGAGCTCTTGGCCCCTGAGGCATATCCCTGCTCAGAATGACATCCCTTGACTGTACTGCCCTGCAATGATGCTCCGTTCAAATCCTCATCCGTCACAGAGCATCCCTGATAGCCCCAACCCCAGGTTTGTCTGTCTGTCTGTCTGTCTGTCTGTCTGTCTCTCTACTCCTGTAGCACTTGCAGGCTGGGAGCTTATTTCTCACCACTTTATAGGACACCTGCCCTAAGTGTGGAGACTGCTCTCTGCAGAGCCCACTGTGCCTGCTGTGCCGGGTGGACCTTGTCCAAAGTGGAGGTGGGCACTGGACCGAGTCAGGAGGGTTAAGGCTTGAGTCCCACCATAGTGTGCAACCCTGGGCAAGTTGCTTTTTCTCTCTGGTCCAGTTTCCTCATTTGCAAAGTGGGAAGTGACAACTTATTTGACAGAAATAGCTGTAATGATTAACTTCGATATTCTGGGTTAGGCACTTGGCATGGTGCTGCGTGCGCTATTCTTCTTCTTCTTCTCATAATCATTAAATCAGCATGTATTGATGAACAGAGTTCTGGGTGAAATCCAGGGCCTTTCTGTGGGAGTGAACATTTGGTTCAGTCTGTGTGTGGAACCCCTGGTCTGCTTCTGTAAACCTGAGTAAGTCTCAGTCTCCTCCTGTGTAAATAGGGGAGATCAGGAGTATTCACCTCCCAGGGTTGTAAGAATTAAGTATGATGGTGGGTGTAAAATGCCTGCCCTTCAGAAAGGCTCGGTAAATGAGAAACCCCTGGAATTCAGAGGATCAGCGTGGGGAAAAGGTCAGGAATACTGGCCCTTGTCATGCCTCAGGCTTGCCTTGTTGGGCCTCAGTTTCCCCGGTCCCCACCTTGAGTCTAGTTGGGGTGGGAGAGAGAAGCTTCCTTTGGACTCGGACTTTACATAAGTCTGTTCTTCTGCCCCATCCCTACCCTTTGTCCATTCAGTCCAGACCAGGGCTGGGAAAGCTTTGGGATTTGGAGACAGTTTTGTGTTTCTAACTTAGGAAATTGGGGCCCGTCAAGTGGCTGAGGTGGATGCATCACCTGTTTGGCCCCAGGCAGCTCCTCAGACCCAGCAAATGCCTCCCCACGAGCACCCCTAGAAATACACACCCTGGGCTGTGCAATCCAACACACACAGATTAGCACCCCTCCTCCCCAGCCCTGCCCCCTCCATTTCATCAGCTTGATCCTAGGGTGGATAATGTTTCTCTAACTGCCTAATTGGGAGAATTTAGCTGGAAAATTCCCATCACGTTCTCTTTTAAAGGGTGCCAGCAGCTGGAGGCTGCTAGCTGTCATGTCAGTGGGTAATCCCAGCTTTGCCGCCGTGGATCCAGGGAGCACCCTTCTTTCTTCAGCCTACTTACCGGCTGGCTGGAGCAGACCACTGGGTTTCAGAGAAAAGAACATCAGAGAGCAGGACAGAGGTGGCCAAGGACACTGCTGCAAGCACTGATGTGTTTCCCTTCTTTCCCGCATGCCCCATTGGGAATGACCTGCAATGAATTAGAACATCCACCTGGGCACCTTGGCCTTGCGGCGCAGTGGTTAGCTCCATGGATTTCCACCATGACAAGCATGAGTTTAGACTGGGTCTGGGGGTTGTCTGGGGAAAGGAAAATGTAATTGCCAAGCCTTATTTCTAAGTTTGAAAGAGAGACAGTGCAGAGCAGTGTTTTGGATTGTGGACCTTGGGGCCAGACTCCTTGCTTAGGTTCAAATCTGGGCTCTGCCACTTGCTGGGCATGTTACCAAATCTCCGCATTTTTCACCTGTAAAACATGGATGATAATACTAGCACCTGCCTCTGCTCCACCCATGGAGGGACCCAGGCTGGTGGTGGCTCTGCCGTCTTTCACACGTGGCATCCAGGATCTTCCTGCAAGGTGGATGTCTGCCCCACAGAAAGGGAGATAGATGCGTGAAGGGTTGGGTGGGGGAGGTTTTGATGGGCCAGGCTTAGAAGGGGGATGTCACGTTCCATGCTCTAGAATGCAGTCCTGTGATCCCTCAGCAGGCTGGGGTAGGTAGTTAGCTGGTGCTTAAGAGCTTAAGATGATGATGCACTGCCACCCAGCCTCTGCCACGCAGAGAAACCTTCTTAGTAACAGCAGGTATTTGTTGAGTACTTGCCAGGTGTCAGGTGCTGATCTAAGTGCTTTGCATGTATTAACTTAATGACTCAAAATGACATGATGATGCCAAGTGTATATTATGTATCAGTGAGAGTCTTTGGAGGAACCCAGTGGAACCCTCGAAGGGACAATTAAGGAGAGTCGAAGGCTATCTGCATACTCATATTCATTGTAGCATTTTCCACAATAGCCAAAAGGTAGAAAGCCACCCAAATGTCTATCAACAGATGCATGGATACCAAAATGTGGTATCTACGTACAATAGAGTATTACTCATCCTTTAAAAGGAAGGAAAGTGTGACACATGCTACAACATAGATTAACCTTAAGGATAAACCTTAAGGATAATTACGCTAAATAAACCAGTCACAAAAAGACAAATACTGTATGATTCCACTTACATGAGGTACTTTGAGTAGAAAATTCAGAGACGGAAAGTAGAGGGGTGGTTGCCAGGGACTGGAGGACAGGGGAAATACTTGTTTAATGGGTGTAGAGTTTCAGTTTTACAAGATGAAAGAGTTCTAGAGATGGGTGGTGGTGATAGTTGCACAACAGTGTGACCATATTTAAGGCCACTAATCTGTACCCTTAAAAATGGTTAAAATGGGGGGCTTCCCTGGTGGCGCAGTGGTTGAGAGTCCGCCTGCCGATGCAGGGGACACGGGTTCGTGCCCCGGTCCGGGAAGATCCCACGTGCCGCGGAGTGGCTGGGCCTGCGAGCCGTGGCCGCTGGGCCTGCGCGTCCGGAGCCTGTGCTCCGCAACGGGAGAGGCCGCAACAGTGAGAGGCCCGCGTACCGAAAAAAAAAGAAAAAGGTTCAAATGGTAAATTTTATGTTATGTGTATTAGACCAGAATTAAAAATAATTTTAAAGGAGGGTTTAAGGAAAGGAATATTTACAAAGATTTAGATGGGTTATAAATGCCAATGAGTGATGAGGTTCAGCACAGAAGAAGTAGCAACCACAGGAAGCTAAGCCACCCACAGGCCTGAGGGGTGAGTGGAAGCAGCGGTGACCAGTACAAGGTGAGAGCAGTAGCCATGGGGAAAGGGCCGCCCAACAGGAGCTGTGGCTTTAGGTATGGGAACTCAGCACTGCCAAACCACAGCCCAGCAGATGGGAGCCAGGGGATAAGTACCCTGACCTCTGTCCTGCTGCTCATGATTCCTTCGGCCACACCAGCTGGAATCGGAGGGCAAGGGAAGCTGATGATGTCCTCCATTGAGTTAGCCTCCCCAGGGCTCAGAGAAAGGCAGAGGGTGGGGCGACCAGAAAAGATTCGGCACAGCTACCATTGTTCCCACTCTACAGATGAGAACACTGAGGTAAAGTAGCTCCCACGAGTAGTGAATGCAAAGCAGGCTTTGAACCCCGGAGTCTCCTGAGGGAGAGGACAGAAACTAAAATGTGATGAAGGTCAACGATGTGCCCGGCCCTGTGCTTTCTCTTCCTCAAATGAGTGAGGAAACAGAGACTCAGAGAACTTAATTCAGTAACTAGCCCAAGGTCAGGCAGCTAATAAGGAGCAAATCCAGGATTTCAGACTCCAAAGCCGAGCTCTTTCCACCAACGGCAGGGACCTTCAGCTAGGCAGTCACTCACTGTCACCACCATTATCGCCGGCATCAGGACGCGGTCACTGAGCAAGGGCTGCATTGTGCCTTGTGTCTGGACAAAGGGAGCTACTGTGCACAGACCCCGTGCCTCTCCCACCCGCACCGAGCCTTCAGGCCAAGGCACCAACTTTATAACAAACCACACTAAGCGCGGACACAAAACGCCCCCGCCCCCCGGCAGCAGAGCCCAGGGTGCTAGAGCTGAAAGGGACGTTCGAAACCAGCTGTCGACCCCCGCATTTTGCCTGGGCCAGAAGGACCCACTAGTCCAGTGTGAATTCAGCTCAACAGCAGCATTCGCGGAGCACCTCGCTGGGGTCCAGTCTGAACTAGACGTGGGAGAGACCCAAGACGCAGACTTGGTATGTCACACGCCATCCCCTTCTTTTCGTCTGCACCACCATCACCTAGACCCAGCGTCCAAAACATGACCGGGCCTGCTGCCTGTTTTAGGAAATCAAGTGTTACACAGTCAGGCCCATTTGCTTACCTGCTGCCTGCGGGCTGCTTTCACATGATAACAGCTAGGTTGAGTAGTTTCTATAGGAACAGTCGGGCCCTAAAGACCAAAATGTTTACTACCTGGCCCTTTGCAGAAAAAGCATGCCGACTCCTGACCTAAAGCAAGGGTCTTAGTTTGCTGGGGCTGCCCTAAACAAAGTCCCACAAATTGGGTGGCTTAAAATAACAGAAATCTATTGTTTCACAGCTGGAGGCCAGAAATCCAAGATGACAGGGTCTCAGGGCTGGTTCCTTCTGAGGGTTGGGAGGGAGAGCTCTTCCCGGCCTCGCCCCTAGCTTCTGGTAGCCTCACGCATTCCTTGGCTTGTAGACGGTGTTCTCCCTGTGTCTTCACGTCGTCTTCCCTCTGCGTGTGCCTTTACGTTCACATTTTCTCTTTTGGGCAGTCATACTGGATTTGGGCCCATCCTCATACCTCATCTTAACTTGATGGTCTGCAAAGATCCCGTTTCCAAATAAGGTCACATCCGCAGGTACTGGGGGTTAGGATTTGGATGGTGGGGCACACAGTTCAGCCCATAACACCAAGCAACATGATTTCTCACCTGGACTATACAATAGCTTCCTACGTGGTTTCCTCACAGCCATTTTTGCGCGGTACCCCACCCCATCCTCAAACCCCTATCCTACACCGGCTGTCCACATCTCAGATGAATCGTTTCAGTTTACATGAGATTATGTCACTGTTGTGTTTGAAACCCTCCGATGCACCCCCCAGTGGGTCAAGGCTGAACTCTAACAGTGTGCAGTGTGCGGCGGGGTCTGCCCCGGGGACCTTACTGCTTCCTCGTACCCCGTGTGCCTTCGCCCTGTCTCTGCTGCAGCCTCTCTGGTCTTCCTTCGGTTGTTCAAACTTGCTGAGCATCCTTCCTCTACAGGACCTTTATCTAAACTGTCCCTCTGCCTAAGCCATTCTGCATCTCACCTCTGCCTGTGTTTGACTCTTACTTGTCCTTCATAGAGCCTCCTAAGCATGCCTTTCTCAGGAATCCTTCCCTGACCTCATTCACTAGGTCACATCACCCATTATTGGCTTTACAGCACCATCCTGGTGCTTATCCAAAACCTTACTGCTCTGGGAGAGTGTGTGATTCTGGGATTGATGTCTCTCTGTCATTAGATCAGATACTCCGTGAGATAAGAACATGATCCCTTTGCTGCTGCTGTTGTTTGCCTCTGTATCCTGGCAGCTAGCTCACTGCCTGGCCCCCTGTGAGCTCTGCCAGAGGTAAGGAGAAGCGAGGAAAGAAAATGGAAAGACAGACAGGGCCTCTCCCCTTGAGGAGCTCAGTGAGTGAAATGAATGTGCAAATATAAAAAACAATATAGTGCCAAGCGTGTTATTATGGAGCAAACATCCGTGCTTTGTAGCAGCACAGATGAGAGACTCCTAAGGTGAGAGCAGGGTGAGAATCGGGAAGGCTTCCTGGAGGAAGTGGTGCAGAAACTTACTCAGATGAGAGTCCCTTAGTCCCACCTTTCCAGATAGAGAAGCAGCGTAATTAAGTCCTGGTAGCTGTATTACTTTTCTATTCTTGTGTAGCAAATTACTACACACTTACTGATTCAAAACAGCCCTTGCTGTCTCACAGTTTATGGGGTCAGCAGTCTGGGCAGAGCTCGGCTGGGGCCTCTGCTCAGCATCTCACAGGGCTGCAGTCAAGCTGTTGGTTGGACTGCATTTTCATCTGGAGGCCTGACTGGGCAAGAGTCCACTTCCAAGCTCTTGCCGATTGTTGGCAAAATTCATTTTTTTTTGTGACTGTATGACTGAAGGTCCTGCTTTTTGCTGGCTGTTGGCTAGAGGCCACCCCCATGTCCTAGAGGCCTCTGGCGGTTCCTCCCGAGGGGGCCTCCTCAATGTGCGTGGCTTCATCACACCAATGAGGAGAACCTCTCTCCAGTCCACTGAGATGGAGTCTTGTGTCACTGAACGCCTGAATGTCAGGGTGGGGTCTTGGATCCAGGTCGCCTGACCTGGAGGCCACCCTTCTCTTCCAGAGCACTTTCCTGTCTGGACGAAAAGCCCCTATCCTTGCCTTCCATCTGGAGAACTTTTGACCTTTCACTTATTCCACAGGTGTTCATTGAGTGCCTGCTCGATGCTGGACCCTGTACGGGATGCCCTGGGATGAAAACACCCTTGAGCTTACAGTCTAGTGGGGGAGACAGGTGTGGACTGAACACACATAAGCGGAGATGGCATGCGATTCCGTCTGTAATAAATGTTAAAAGTGAGCAGAATGCGGTGATGGGAGAGCCCATGGGGGCAGCATCTGAGCTGGTGGGCGAGGTCAGGGAAGGCACCCCTGCTTCGAGGTTTCTTGAGCTGAAATTAGGAGGACGAAGAAGTCAGTGAAGCCAAGGCATGAGAAGCAGCAGTTAGAACAGTAATCCAGGCAGAGGGTGTAACAGTGGGCAAAGGCCCTGAAGCGGGAGAAAGTTCGGAGGAACTCACGAGGCGAGCTGGGTTGGAGAGCAGAGAGCCAGGTGGTTGTTTGTGCTCAGTCTGAAGTCAGACAGCCAGACCCAAACAGAGAGCGTGCAAAGGCCCCGAGCCCTCCTCATTCCCAGGCTCTCTGTGATCCCCACACGCCAGGCCTCGCATTTATCATTCCGGAGAGCCCCGCCATGCCTGTTCCCTGGGGCTCTCACCCCTTGGGAGAGGTTATCTCCATGCAGAGACCCAGCCAATCCTCTTACCACATTCGAGGCACACAGCTTAGAAAAATAACATTTTTTCCAAGCCTTCAGAAGTGTCAAACCCCCATCTACTTGGAATGAGAGACCAGCGTCTCAGCTCTGAGCACCCTGGAAGTATGCAGGCCACAGCTCTTAGGAAATTAAAGTCAACAAGTGTATGTGGGTTTGTAAAGGGGGAGAGGGAACCTTGATTTTCTACCCTGTGTGCCCCCCGCTCCCGCCCCAACGTCTTTGGGTTTGGAAGTAAAATCTTGGGCTGGGGGTGGTGGGCTGTGACTGCAGGGTTGATCTCTGAAAGAAGAGAACGGGAGACAGTCTCCCTCACCTTCTCCACTAGCCGCGAGGAGCATTTGGGCCGTCGTCAGGAGGCAAGGGCTGTGTGCCCTGCTTAGCACTCCTTAAGAGCAAACTAAGGCCCGGCTGAGGTGGCTGCAAGGACGCCCAGCGGGGACTACTTCCTGCACAGGGTGGGCAGCCCTGGATGAGGAGGCCCTCAGGCGCTGCCTTCTCTGATACTCTTGGCAGCACCACACCCACTCCCACAGCTCACCTGGAGATGCCCGTGACCTTGGAAGGCCCAGAGAAGCTGGGTTTGGCTAAAGGTTCTGGAGACTGCTTTGTGCAGGGCACTACCGTCTCCCCAGCTCTCTCTTTGGAGGGTTTTATCTGCAAAAGCTGAAGGACTTCTGCTTCTTTTGAAGTTCTGCACAGCGGTGGGTATATTTTGACCTATAGGTGTTTTGACACCAGGTCATTTTGACATGACCTAGAAATCAGGCCATCAGATTGTCAGCACATGTCATGATGCCTTAGCTGCTGCAGAAAGGTAGGGTGGGGGTGACAGGACACGTGCAGGAGCATCGGGGTTGGGGGAAGCTCAGGACTGAGATGAAGAATGAGGAGGTCAGAGATAGTAAAGAATCAGGGATAAGATGCTGGTTGCACTCAATCCTGGCAATATGTAAAACAGTGTTTTGCATGTTAATACAACAATTGCGACATTGCAGTGACTGCCAAGATGGTCATGTCAGAAAGACCCACTTTGCATTGGTGATGCTGAGGAAGGGTCCATTTGACAGAAATCTTCATGGAGTTCCCCCACCCCTCCTCCCCTTTCACACCCTTGGCCTAGACCCTCAGCATCCCATCGCTCGTGATATTGCAGAAGTCCCAGCACTGGTCATTCTGGCGTCTGCCCTTCATGTTGTAGCCGGAGGGATTTTTTTCTGAAACACATCTGTTTAAAAGAGGATCCTTGGGGAAGGGTAAGCTGGGACCAAGTGAGAGAGTGGCATGGACATATATACACTACCAAATGTAAAACAGATAGCTAGTGGGAAGCAGCCGCATAGCACAGGGAGATCAGCTCGGTGCTCTGTGACCACCTAGAGGGGTGGGATAGGGAGGGTGGGAGGGAGGGAGACGCAAGAGGGAGGGGATAGATGTATATGTATAGCTGATTCACTTTGTTATAAAGCAGAAACTAACACACCGTCGTGTGTGGAGCAATTATACTCCAATAAAGACGTTTAAAGTACATAAATAAATAAAAATAAATAAAAGAGGATCCTTGGCTTCTGCATCCT
This sequence comes from Stenella coeruleoalba, assembly GCF_951394435.1. NCBI lineage: Eukaryota > Metazoa > Chordata > Mammalia > Artiodactyla > Delphinidae > Stenella > Stenella coeruleoalba. The sequence continues at coordinate 144,845,606 of NC_137148.1, read as the reverse complement.
GTTACAAACCCAAGGCCGCTGACCCTCATTTTGGAATCCTGTCCTTTCTACTTCCCTCTGCTCTGGAGCATGCTGGGAGATCCAAGAATCGCCTTTGAGGGCATTTTCTGGTGGATGAGTTTTATCGTCACAGCTTGAGCCCCCGGAGGCTGCCTTCTACCTCTAGGAGGTGTCCCCAAACCTCAGTAACAGCGTGCCTTTGTGGGAGGTCAGGAGAACACAGTTGAGTACGGTCCTCTTGCATTACTTTGCCTGAAAATCGCTTTTCCGTGAGGACCAAGATGGGGCAAGAAGTTGTTCCTTGGGTATTTCCTTGGTTTAAAAGGAAAAAGAAAAGCCTTCTCAATCTGTGTGATCATGTACATATACGTGCATTAGAATCGTTAATGTTTCTTTGGAGAGAGGTTAAATTTATGTGCAGTTTAACCAAACGATGTGTCTCCAGAGGGGAGAAAACCACCCCCCACCCCCATTAAATAGTATTTGTAATGCATGGAAAAAGAAAAGGAAAGAAAAGAAACCTTGAACTCCACGAGCGTGAGAAAACAAAGGGGAAATCGAAATTGTGGATCTGCCAGGAACCTGCCACTCAAAGAGCCCACAGATCACAGGGAAACAAAGAGAAATGGAAAGATTCGGTATTAAAAATCCATTCTTCCCTGAAACTGTGCCAGCACCTATAAAACAATTACATGTGATCATACTTGAGGCTTTTCTGAGACACTAATTCTTCTCTTGACATTAAAGTCTTGTGCACGTTGCTTTCAAAATGTTGCACCCGGTCAAGAAGGGCACACGTCGGAAGCGCAGACGCAGAGTACTGGGCTGACCTCTGTGATTTTCTTCCCTTTCTCCCCTGGGAGTTTTCCTTGGCGCTGCTGATTTTTGACCACCGCACGGAGGTGGGCTGTCCTTGTCGGGCTCCCAGATGGCTCCTGGTTGCCAGGAGACCAGGCAAAGGGGGAAGCGGATGGTTCCCTGAAGTGCCCCTGCCAAAATACGAGAAAAACTCACCGGGGCTCCTGACCAGGAGGAGGTGATACGTATCCGAGCCGTGGCCCGGGGCGGAATGAATGTGCGCATTCAGCGACTGCTGCGAAAGCGGCCCACGGGTCCGTGCATCCGTGTGAAGTTGCGTTCAGTGGGCCTTCGATTTAAGGTTAAATAGGGCCCTTGTGACATTGGGTGGTTAGTTTTAAAGCCTTTTCATTTTGACAGGTGAAAACCTCATCAGAATTACCCTAGGCGAGATGTCAGGAAAAATATACAAGAGGAAATTGGACCATGTGATGGAGCCGAGCGTGTGCTGCCTCTTCCCGGGCGTTTCTGCACAGGCTTATTTACTCCTCGTGCATCTGCTCTTGGGGCATTTCCCCCTCATTGGGGCTTAACTGCAAAATGCACGAAAGGCAGGTGATTTCACGGCTCTTGGCTCCTTGCTGGTGCCGCTTCCTGGGTGCGCTTCTCGGCCAGGGGACCCGCTTTGGCATCAAATGTGGGGTTATTTCCAAAGGGAGCTTCGAGGGGTGGAGCCCAGGGAAGGAGAGGCAAGAAGAAAACTAGGTGAATTAAGTGAAAAGCATGTTGTGGGCCAATTTAATCAGGGCTAATATATCAGGCCCCGTATTGTTTTTGGAACTGGATTCGGGAGTAACAGGATCCATGACAAGTTGTAGCCAGCCCTGCTAACGAGTGACTGTGGCAGTTCACAGACCAATCTTGAGGAAGCCCAACACAGAGCACCAGGTGGCAGGTCCACTCTGGTGGGAGGGGCGGGACGCACGGCCGGCTTACTGTGTCCTATGTCCCGCTGCCCTTCCTGCCGTGAGAGACAGAGGCTGGGAGCAGAGGCTTCTGGGTGGTGTGGCCCGCCCCATGCCTGTGCAGGCCTGCCCCTGCCAGGAGGGGCGGACATGGGTGGGAGTGGGCTGCCAGGTCATGCTTGCAGAAGGCTCCCGTAGTGCAGGCTGGAAGTGATTCCATCCAAGCCTAGAAAAGGGGCCGACCCTCTCATCTCCCAGTCACAGCACGGGGGCTCCGGGGAAGGGGCTTTGAGGTGTGTAATTTAATCCCTGCATTTTTTCAAATGGAAGAGGAATGGCCCAGAATGGGAAAGGGCGTCTCACTCTCCACATATGCTCCTGGCCCTGGCCCAGGGGACACCTCAGGATACTGGCAGCCACTTGCTTTCAGAACTTGCCAAGCAGAGTTGACCTTCCCTTGTGCTGGCGATCACAGGGTTGCATGTCCTCAGGTTGGTTTTCCTCATAGTCTCTGCAGATCATCTGAGTCGGGGCTACAATTCCAGGGCCGTTGCTGGGAGGAAGGGGCCACACCTCCACCTCCAACTGAACAGGTTTAGTTTGTTTTACATAACGTGCTGGGAAAAAATTCTACTCCTTGAGTTCAAATGCAGCCTTCTCTGTTTAGGAGCTGTGTGACTTTAAATATGTTATCCAACCTTCTATTTGCCCCCCCCCCAGTTTCCACCTCTGTGAAAGGGCAAGAAGAATAATAGTATTTATTTCTAATCAATTAGATTTACAGGATTGCTACGGAGACAAGAGTTAATGTATGCAAAAGCACTGTGAATAGGACCTGGACATAATAATCACACAGAAATGTTACCGCTACTGTTTATTTACCATGGTCATTATCATGTTAGAGTGGTGGAGGAGATGCAGTTTGAAGAAAAAGGGGATTTTTCTGAGGGATAAAGTATGTTTGATAGTCACTGATTTGGAACAGAAGTGGCCTGTTATGGTTAATTTTATTTATCAACTTGACTGGGCTATGAGGTGCTCAGATGTTTGGTCAGACGTTACTCTGGGTGTTTCTGTGAGGGTGTAATTTAGGATGAGAATAACATTTGAATCAGTAGACTGAGTGACTCATGTGATGAGCCTCATCCAATCAGTTGAAGGCTTGAATAGGACAAAAAGGCTGACCCTACCCCGAGTAAGAGAGAATTTTCTTTCCTGATGCCCTTCTAACTGGGACATTGGCTCTTCCTGAGTCTGTAGTGGTCTACTGGCCTTTAAGTGGGACGTCAGCTCTGCAAATTTTAGACTTGCCAGCCTCCATATAATAAATCTCTCTTTATATATATGTATGTATGTTATATATGTTTAATTCACACACACACACACACACAATTGGTTCTGTTTCTCTGGAGAACCCAATGTATGACCTACGGGCCAAATTTGGCTCTCAGCAGTGTGTGTTCATCTGTGAAGGCACGTGTGTATGTATGTATGATTGTCTACGTGTTTCCATGTTAAAAATAGCCCAAATATCCAGGTTCTTTGAAAAATAAGCAGTAGTTTAAAATCGGCTGGAGGTGATTTAAACTGTCCCCGTCAGACAGACAGGGCACGTGATCCCTCGTTCTCACTTCCCACCCCGACACACACAGTCCCTTTTATATCCAGCTCCACATAGTCCATGGAGAAAATTTTTGAGGGATACTGGGAGAGTTGGCTGCCCTTCAGAATACAGGAGTCATGGGGAGTAGCATGTGCAAAGGCCCTGAGGTAAGGGAAGCAGAATGGATTTAGAGAACACTTTGCCATAGCTGGAGCATATGATGACACTCAGGTGGAGGCCAGAGAGGTAAGGAGAGGCAGGATCATCAGGATCAATTTTCTTGAAAATGATTCAAGACCCTCGAGGGGTTTTTTAGCAAAGAAATGACAGAAGTATTTCCATTTTAGGAGGATCACTCAGCTGTATTGTGGAGAATGAAAGGTGTAGGCAAGGTGACCAGGGAGTCTCTGTGGCAGAGGTCTGGAAGTCTAAGATTTCCATTCTAGTAGTTAAAGCTTGGATTCCTACCATACTGTGTACGTATGGGATAAGAATTCAATCTCTTATCATACTTCAGTGTGAATGAGTTCAGGGACCTTCCCCAAGAGCAAGTTTCTGTGACACTAGGACACTGAAAACAAGGTCCACCTGCCTCACGATTTTGCCCAGGTCCTATCCTGTGAAGAGGGACCATTGAAGAGCTCAGTAACATTTACCGACCTTGGGTGGGACATTTATTGGCTCTTTTTCTGGACTAAACATTGTACAGCGAACCCAAGGTCTCATTGCCCCCTGATGCTCATGTTCGTAGCTTTCTTCTTGGAAGGTGAAAACTAGTTTTCCTTTGCTCCCTAAGACTGTTAAAATGAAAACAGTAATTTCAGACATCCATGGGACTTGGGATGAGACTGAATGCTGGATACTAACTTTTCCTTTGTCAAAACAAACAGAAATCAGAACCAGTTAGCCGGGATGAGACGCTAAGAGAAGGGCTTTCGTTGTCAACTTTCACTCTGGCTCCCATGCTGGGCTACTTGTTTTGAAAACAGGAGGACATTTGGAGAGGCAGCAACTAGCATTTTCTTGCCTGCCGGCTTTGTTGATAAATGGAATTTCCTTGTATCAGCTTGTCGTCTGTCAGTGACCATGGAGAACGCTGATGAGTCAGCCTAATTCTAAACCTGGAGGCATCCCTGGCCCATTGGTGAGAACGGAGGTGCCTGGAATTAGCCACAGGAGCAGTGTCCGCTCCAGCCTTTCCCTCCACCACGGGCTCAGGAATGGAAGCTCTGAATCAGATGGTCATGATGCAGGTTATAGATCGCGATTTTGGTGTCTTTGTTTCCCTCTTCTCCCCGCCCTCAGTGTCTGAAGGAATGACCCAGCATCTAAAGGGACCTCACACGTCATTTGTTGAGCTACCATTATTCTCCCCTGCCCACGAGAGATCATGGCCTCACCTTCCTGACTCTCTTCCACTGTGGAGCACCTTACCTGCTCTCCTGTACAAAGCACTTTCTTCCCACTCTTTGTGCCCACAGCAACCCTGTGAAGTGGAATCATATCAAGCAGAGGCAGCAAATCTGTGACACCTTCACCGGGCTGTGGGGAGCAGGCCCCGAGCTTTCGTGCTGCTAGGAGGAGCAGACATCCGAGATCTGACCTCAGAGCCCTGTGCTCTGGCCTTCTCCTGCCTGCCCAGGTGTGAGACCCTCCCACCCCCTGGAATGTGGCTGTGCTGGAGATGTAATCAGCAGAATTCCTCTGACTTCTCAAGAAATGCCCCTCTGGGAGGGAGAAATACAAACAGGTTAGGAAAATGTGACTCCTGCTTCTTGGGCCTGAACAATTGCCCCACTGTAGTGACCCCGTGCAGCAAAGTAAAAGTCTAGGATTTCCAATGACATCTTTGTCAGAAGCCATCCACACGTAACTCTCATATCGTGTGGTGCATTTGTAGGTGGGTATGTCAACTTCATCCACTTTCGCTGCTGTGCTCGTTTTCTGAGCTGATCCGTGTCTACCAGGTTGTATGCCATGCCTCCCCTTCTGCAGTGATCAGAGCTGTAACTCTCTAGAACTAGAGCCATGTGATGTGTGGGAAAATAGATGGTGAAACCACTGAGAGACGGAATCCTCCCTGCCTACCAGCATTTATTCAGATCTCGTTTACTGTCATAAAAATAGTCTCTGCTGAGTCTCTGGGTTTAGGGGAAAGAAGACTCCTGCATCTGCTACGAATGGATTCACACTCAGGCCAAAAATGTGCCGAAGATTGTGCTTGCTCATTGATTGCCTTGTAGGGTGTGTGTGCGTGCCCATGGGCACATGGACATGGTTTGGGCAGGGGGTGCCCCTGTGAAAGAAGATGAAGTTCTTTTTGTAGAAGGAAAAATACTTGGTCACTTGGCTCCTTGGGAAGGGAAGTTCTTCTGGAGTAAATTGTGACTCAATAATGAACCCCAAGTCGTGAAACACCAAGGGTGAGAAGAAAACAGCTCTCCAAAAGAAATAAAACCAAGCTGGGCCCAGTGATAACCATCACGAAGGTATGGGCAGCCGGCCCAGACTGAGTTTTCCTTTGCTCTGGGCATCCCTCTGACAGGTTTTCCCCAAACTGAGAGTAAGCATTTGTCAAGTATATTAAATTTTTTTTAAAAGGAAGAAAACATTTTGCATGGCTCCCGGTTCAGGCCCCTTGGGAGTTTCCCACTTATGTTTTTAACAGCTCAGTCCTTGGCAGGGCTGGCTTTCCAGTTGGCATGAAACAGAGTGGAAAATGCACTTGATCCTCCGAGTTGTGCCTGGGGATCTGGGTTTAGAGCTAACAAAGGGCAGATGAAATAAGGAGGAGCAGCGTTGGGGGACCTTGGGGGGCTCCAGAGCAAGCTGTAAAACCCTAGGGTCAACTGGCAGCATGCCTGTTAATGCCACCTCCCCTGACCACTTCCCCTGAGGACCCCTGATGGCCAGCCTGCCCAGGACTGCTAAGATCACATCCTCCCAAAACCAGTCTTCTTGTAGAATCAGCATCTCCCTGGTCGTCTGCCCCTGATAGTCTTAATAGGTCCCCAAACTGTCCCTAAGCGATGAAAGCATATTGGGTAAATAGTGTTAAAAGGGCACATGCATTTAACAAGGCAATTCTATTTTCCCTTCTCTCACCCTTCCTTCCTTCCTTCCTTCCTTCCTTCCTTCCTCCCTTCCTCCCTCCCTCCCTCCCTCCCTCCCTTCCTTCCTTCCTTCCTTCCTTCTTTTCTGCCTCCTCCCTTCCCTCCCTTCCTTTTTCTCCCTTCTCTCCTCCCCTCGCTCCCTCCCTTCCATTCTCCTACCCACCCATCTATTTATCCATCCATCCTCCTTTCATCTTAGTGGGTGAAGCACAAGCCAGCTTTATTGCCACTCCTCAAACTTACTGGACCAAGTAGGGAAGGTAAGTGAGGATCTCCATTCAAAGAAAAAAGTTAAGAGTTACAGAGTCTCAGCCCTGTAGGCAGGGTGTGATGCACACTGCTGGGAAGGCATTGGATAGATGCCCAGCCACACTGAGTCCTAACATAAGGAATCTTAACCTGAGGCTCATGGATGGGCACTCAGGAGCTCTCTGAAATGACCTGAAGTTGGAGGCCAAAAGAATGTACACATTCCTAGGAAAATGGTCTACCAAAACCATCAGATTCTTAGTTGTCAGAACCACCTGGGACTTAAATTACCAATTAGCTGTTTTGACTTGTCCTCCCTCTACATCTTCTCCCTTTAAGAGTAGGAAGATATAGTGGTTTAGTAGTAAAAACATGAGCTCTGGAGTCATGCCACTTGAATAGGAAGGCCAGCTCTAACCATTACCAGCTTTGTGACCTTAAAGAGTTAGTAGTTAATATTACTGAGCTTGGATTAAATGAGATAATCCAGGCAAAGCATGCAGCAATGGGCATAGCACATCTAAGAGGCTCAATTAATGTTAGTAACTATTGGCGCGTTGGTGTGATAGCCTAGAAATACCCCTAAAATACCACCAATGTTATGTGCTCTAAACCAAAGGACTGTTTTTGGCCGTTTTTGTAAATAAAGTTTTATTAGGACATGGCCACAGCTATTCATTTATGTATTGTCTGTGACCACTTTCAAACCACAAGTGCAGAGTTGAGTATTGTGACGAGGACCGTATGGCTTGCAAAGCCTAAAATATTTACTTCCTGGCCCTTTACAAAAAAGCAGTTGCCACCCACTGCTCTAAACAATTAGAAAACAATAAATAATATATAATCTACCCTGGAGAAACACACAAGTGCTCAAGGAGGCATAGACAAAGATGTTTATAACATCATCATTTCACTCTCAAATAGCTGGAAGCAATCTAAATGTCAATCAGAAGAGGAATGCTGTACTCACACTATGGCAGATAAAAAGAATGCGTTCTGTCTGTATTGAGTAATGTGGAAAAATCTCCAGTAGGGATTGTTGAGTGAAAAAAAGCAAAGATGTTACCATTTGTGTAAAACATGCAAAGTGTATTTGTATGTGTTCTACCAGTTCATATATAAATATACAAATGCATGGAAATGACTCTGGAAAAATATGCAACATGCAGATAATAGTACTTGCTTTTGAGGAGGAATAGAGCTTGCAGGTTTTTGTCAATAGAGACTTCAGGCCTATCTGTAATGCTTCCACATTATGGCCAGGAGAATTCATTCATGTGTTTCTTGTTTAATTAAGATTGATTGAAAGTGCATTGTATATAAACTGTAAGACACATGGGCAGAACATTGAGGGATGGGTGTGATTCCAGTAGGTGGAATGATGGGGGAAGAACATGATGCCAGGCAGAGGGACCACAAGAGCAAAACAGTGGGGGCTGCAAAGGCACCGCTGTCACTGGGCAGTGGCAACAGTGACTGATGTGGCCTCATGAAAGTCAGGAGAAGGTGAGGGTGGCGGAAGGGAAACAGACAATTAGCACAGGGTGGGGGGAATGCCATTTATCACAGTGGAGGTCATAAAGGGGAATTACAGTGTTACACCTGATGCCACAGTGGGCCCCTCCCGAGAGAGGGAGCAGGTGGGAAGGTCATGCCTACTTACAAGGAGGCTGGACAGAGCCCTGGGATCCATCTGGCCTGTCAGACTAGGAGGTGGCATTTGCTCTTCTCAATTCCTCCTCCCCCCTTTTAATGTTTTAATTTCTTCAGACTATGTTCTAGCAGGAGGGGACCAGAGAATGTGTTCTATTTCCCAGGGCTTCATAAAACTGACTGGGCAATTGGCTTTGGTTGTTAACATTAGGATTTAAAAAAAAAAAATGCCTGTTCTGAAACAGTTGCAAAAATGTGCACGTGCCAGTCAGATGTGGTTTGGGGCCAGATGACTCTGCATTCATAGTGTTAACATTAGGAAATCCACGCAGCTGGAGAAGAATTTAAATGAGCTTCCTAGGATGAGCAGTAGTTACACAATAGACAAGAAGAAACTGAGTAGGTGGCCAGATTTGTGGCTCTTGTTTAAGACAAGGGTGTGCCCTGGCTAGGAGTGCTGGGCGGAAACAGGAAGTAGGGCAGGGAAATAAAGTTTCAAAGCCACAGAGATGATTCTTAGACTTCATCTCTGGGATTAGGGAAGCAGTCATTCCTTGCTGGCTGCCTCCACCCTGTGGTGGTCCCTGTGGTGGTCCCTGTGGTGTTAGATGGAACCAGTGGGTGTTCCCCAGACAAGGGTCAGTGAGCAAGCTGCTTTTGTAAAGAATCAGATAGTCAATATTTTCGGATTTTAGGATGTGTGGTCTATGTCACAGTTCTGCCGTTGTGACCACAAAGCAGTCACAGATGGTACATAGATGAATGAGGATGGCTGTATTCTAATAAAGCTTTATTTATAAAGACAGCATCAAGCTAGATTTGGCCCATGAGCCACAGTTTGCCAACCTCTGTTCTAAAGCAAAGATTCTACACCTTGGGGTGTCGACACTGTTCTTCCCCCAGATTTGCAGTATGCTGGGAGCTGGTTGTGGACAGCAGCTTTGAATTCTGGCCCAAAGCCTTTATAGCTCTGTGACTGGAAAAATGGTGTTACCTCTTGAGGCTTAGTGTCCTCATCTGTAAAAATAGGAATAATGCCCACCTCATTGGGCTCTTTTGAATATTGTTAGATTAATGAATGGAGGAAGGTTAGCATAGTAGTTAAGAATATAGAATGCAGATTTCCTGGACTCCAGTCATGGCTCCAGCATTTATTAGCTGTGTAATCTTGGGCCAGGTTCTTTATATTTATTTCTATTCTTCAGTTTCATCATCTGTAAAATGGGATTCATAAGGATACCTACTTCATAGTATGTTAGGACTGTGATGTGAGTTGACAGATAGGAGGAGCTTAGCGTAGTTCTGGGAAAATAGTACTACTGGTAGTAAGTGCTAGTTATTGCTTCTACTATAAGCACTTTGTTTTAAATAGTAATAGATTTTCACCTACCTTAAAAATTAATAAATGGGGCTTCCCTGGTGGCGCAGTGGTTGAGAGTCCGCCTGCCGATGCAGGGGACACAGGTTCGTGCCCCGGTCCGGGAAGATCCCACATGCTGCGGAGCGGCTGGGCCCGTGAGCCATGGCCGCTGAGCCTGCGAGTCCGGAGCCTGTGCTCCGCAATGGGAGAGGCCACAACAGTGAGAGGCCCGCGTACCGCAAAATAAATAAATAAAAGTAAAAAATTTAATAAATGAAAGCTAATTTAAGGCTATCCTCAGGATAAGGTCCCCCTTATTCACTTGCACTGCAGTTTTCTTTTATTATTTTTTTTGAGAGGATGAGAAACAAATGAAGCATCAGCTTTTAATCAGCTGCTTGTCTTATATCTGGCACAGCCCATGGGGAAGCAACTAAATTCTACTAATAATATGTTAATTGTAAAAGAATAAAAATTTTAAAAACATGAGTTACTCTATTGTAAGGCTTTAATTCTCATAAACTGGGGAAGTAGGGAGGGTGGGAGGCGAGTGTCTCCAGTGAAATCTGAGAATATTTAACTGAATGAGCCACTGAACCCACACAGCACAATCTAGCCCTGGGCCAGTCAGCCTCTGCCCCTCACCCCATCCAGCCTGAGTCATAGGTTCAAGTGGACAGGTGACTCGAGTTTACCCAGGATTTTGCTGGACCTTCTGGGAAAATAAGTCTTTTTTTTTTTCTACTGGCCTTGCAAAGCTGGTAGGATACAAGCCTGGAAGAGCCAGAGACCATTACATGAGCAGAACCTGCCCAAGAATGAGGCCAGGAAAGAGGAAAGCAAGAGAGACATTCTTGACATTACTTGCCTCACCAGATCCAGCTGTACCTGGGTCCTCTTCACCCCCATACTTCACAGTTATAAATAAATCCCCATTGTTCTTAAACCAGTTTCTGTTACTTGTACCTCAAAGAGGCCTGACAAATATATCCAACCTATTATGCCGTGACAGAAAAAAAAAATTTGAAAATCATTTTCTAGGACTCTGTTCTGGATAAAACAGGGCACACTTTTCTTACTTCCTCCAACCACTTAGAAATAAACCACTAGGACTTCCCTGGTGGCTCAATGGTTAAGGATCCGCCTGCCAATGCAGGGGACAGAGGTTTGAGCCCTGGTCCAGGAAGATCCCACATGCTGCAGAGCAACTAAACCCCCTGTGCCACAACTACTGAGCCTGCGCTCTAGAGCCCACGAGCCACAACAACTGAGCCCGTGTGCCACAACAACTGAGCCCGTGTGCCACAACTACTGAGCCCGTGTGCCACAACTACTGAACCTGTGTGCCTAGAGCCCCTGCTCCACACAAGGAGGAGCCACCACAATGAGAAGCCCACATACCACAACAAAGAGTAGCCCCCGCTCACCACAACTAGAGAAAGCCCGCACGCAGCAACGAAGACCCAATGCAGCCAAAAGTAAAATAAATTTATTTAATTAATTAATTAAAAAAAAGCCAGTAGACACTCTGAATCAGGCCAGGTTAATAGTACTAAGGAACAGAAGTCCACACTGGCTAAAGTAAACAGCAGATTGATTTAGAGAAAATAAATCAGGTGAATCTCAGCATTGCAAGAGGTCTGAAGAACTGGGGCTCAGGACGGGGCTGGGAGCAAGAGAAACTGGTACACCAGCACCACAAAGGGCCGGATGGAGAAAAAGCTACTGCCGCTGCAACACTGGATGCTGTCCTGGATGGAGACAGCCTTCTCCTGGCATTGCTGCCCCAAAAATGGAGTGTGCTACCTCCCCTGCAAGAATTCTATGTGTTGACTGACACTGCTTCTTCATTAAAAGTTCGGAGTCAGGACTTCCCTGGTGGCGCAGTGGTTGAGAGTCCACCTGCCGATGCAGGGAACACGGGTTCGTGCCCCGGTCCGGGAAGATCCCACATGCCACGGAGCGGCTGGGCCTGTGAGCCATGGCCGCTGAGCCTGTGCGTCCGGAGCCTGTGCTCCGCAATGGGAGAGGCCACAGCAGTGAGGGGCCCGCGTACCACAAAAAAAAAAAAAAAAAAAAGTTTGGAGTCAAAAATCCCAGGCAGGTGCATCTGATTGGCTCAGCCTACGTCACATGCCTGTATCCAGCTGCAAAGGAGGCTGGGAAAGTGATCTGGCCATTTTGACTTCTTGGGTGGAAGGCGGACTGCACCTCCCCCTGAGACTTTGAGCAGCAGAAAACAATGGAATGGAATGGAGTAGAGTGAAATGGAGTAGAGTAGAAGTAAATGAAACCAAATGGCACATGTCCACTACGGTCCATCTTCCCTTTCCTAGAAATGCAGCCACCCTGCATGGGCACCTGCTCATCATCCTTGGCCCTTAGCAACTGCCACAGCTTACCTCCGGTCCTTTGTGGGTCAACCAGAACCCATGACCTAAGCAACTCTGCCTACCTCTGAGGCACTTCCCTGGCCCACTCGGTGATTTCCCTGGGACACATCACCTCCCTGGGCAGAAAGTCCTTCATCTGTCTCAGGCTACCTGTGAGCACACTCTAAAGCCACCCACAGCACTGAGTGACGACTAATTATCAGGCCAGTCTAGCCTCACCGCAAGGCTTTGCACATGTCTGCTCTGCACTGTGGGCAGAAGGCGAGTTGGGCAGGGAGCAGTGCCAATGAGGCCACAGGTCCCATCAAGCCTGCCCCCCTTGTCCTTTCCCTGTTTGTCTCCCTGGATACTAATCCCGTCCCTCTTGAGGACCGCACAGCGAGGCAGCTTGCTCCAGTGATTGTCAAGGTAGCTTATCCCCTCATTAATTAACTACTCAGAAAAATGCTGTACGACACTGTGCTGTTTGGCTTCCAGCTTGTCAACACAGGGGACTCTGGGGAAACTTTGCCCTGGCCCAGGGCTGTGAGCTGGATGACTCAGAGAAAAGCTGCATGGAAGAGGAACGTTCTTCCCCCATGGCTCACCCTCATGCTCAGGGACCATGGGTTGGATAGGTAGGAAGAGTGGGACCACAGCTGCCGTTGGGAGTCTGTTTCCTGCCACCTGAAGCAGAGAGTATTCCTTGCAGGGCCTTGGGAGGTGGGGGCTGGATTACAGGGTAGAGAGACCTGCAGTGTAGAGTCTGGCGAAGTTGCTAGCAATATTAGAATGAGCCAAACCTCTTGGTTTGGGCAATAGTGTCCTACATAAGAGATCAAAGATCTGATGTGGCTTAAACCTGAACTTAATTCAATAATATGTACTTGGCATCCATCATATTCCTGTCACTATGCGGAGAACTGGAGAAATAACCACTCAAGACATCGTCCTGTCCTAAAGGAGGTCAGTCTAGTAGGACAGATAAGACAGTGGAATAGGCCACTTCAGTGCAAAGGGACAGTGGGCCATGGGGGTAAGCAGGGGATGCCGTTTTGGGAACACAATCGAGGGGTACTGTGTTAGTTTCCTGTAGCTGCTATAACAAATAAAATGTAGCTTAAAACAGTAGAACTGTATTCTCTCATAGTCCTGGAGGCCTGAAGTCTGAAATCAAGGTGTTGGTAGGACTGCACTCCCTCTGGAGGCTCCAGGAGAGAATTTGTTCCATGTCTCTCCAGCTTCTCATGGCTACCTGCATTCCTTGGCTTGCGGCTGATTCATTTCCATCTCTGCCCCCATCTTGTCTTCACATCACCTTGTCTTCTGTGTGTCTGTCTTCTTCTACCACTCTTACAAGGATACCTATGATGGCTTTTAGGGTCCGTCTAGAACATCCAGGATAAGCTCCTCCTCTTAAGATCCTTAACTTAATCACATCTTTTGAAACATAAGGTAAGGTTGTCATATAAGGTAATATTCAGAGGTTCTGGGGATTCGGAAATGAATATATTGGGGGGGCATTTTTTCAGCTGACCAAGCCCCCCTAATCCAGCCTAGGATGGGGGCAAGAAAGAGTTCCTAGAGGAATTAAGGACCACTGGTCTTAGGCCTGTTTGCTTTTGGACCCATTTCCCTCCCTGCTCTGCTCTGTGTCTCAGGGGGACCAAGCCCTGAAGGCTGTGGTTCCCATACTCCTGTGTCAACTGGCCTCCAGCTGAATCCTACCAAGGAGAGTCATTCATGGGAGATGTGCGAGGAGCAGACTGGGAGGGAGAATCAGGGTAATTTCTTCTTCTTTGCCTTCTTTTTTGTGTAACAGCCTCTCTGGTAGTGTCTGTGTATCCTTGGTGGTTGCATCTCCTACCAGTTGGGTCCATGAGCTCTGGTAACATCACCTGCTCCCTTTGTACCTCCAGCCTAGGCTTGAGAACAGCTTCCACTGTTGCTATGGGATAGCTCAGCATCCACTGTTGGGCTCTCAGCTCCTCTATCATCTGCACAACCAAGTGCCCTGCATTAAATTCCCTCTGTAGGAAGTACTTAAAGTGTTTTCAGTTTTCTTGGTAGGCCCCTGACCGATGCCAAGTCCAAGCTGAGATTTGAAGGATGACTACTCTAGGATGAGGACCTTTGTGCCAAGAGCTACAGTGGTGAGCCAGCTGGCCAGATACTGCCTCTTTGAAACCCTCAGTTGAATGGAAAAGATAGACACTAATCAACTCACCATCCAAATCATGATTACGAACAACAGTCAGTGTATGAAGTGGAAGTAAGAGAGCTTTAGAAAAATACAGTGATGGGACATGCAGTCCAGGATGGAGGGTTATGAGGGCTCCCTGCGGAGTGACGTTTGAGCTGAGATCTGGAGTTAGGAGGTGACCCAGCTGAGACATTCCAGAGAGCGGGAGAAGCGTATGCACAAGTCCTGATGCAGCAGGGAGCTCTCAGGGGTCTGAAAGAAGATCGGTGTGACTAGAGCACCAGCAGCCCAAGTAAAAGGCTTCACCAGGAGGGCAGAAAGGAAAGACAGAAGGTGGGTCGTGCAGGGCCTTGTGGGATTTGGATTCAGGAAAAGGAGTTCATGGTCTTGTGTCCTTGGGGCAGAAGGGACTATAGTCTGGGCTGGCAGCTACCTGAGGTAGGTCTTAGCTGAGCCGGAGGTCAGGGACACATGCCACCCCACTCCCCGAATCCAGCTGTGGGGTTTGAGCAGCCATATTTCTTCCCAAGTAACGAGGTAGCACATACTGGAGACAGAGGCCATGGGAAACAACCTCAGGATTCAGACGCCGGGAAGAAGTCTTTAGAACTTTCCAGCTACAGAGGGGCCTGTCAGCTCCCCAGAAGCCCTTGAACTCAGTGATGGACAGCCAGAGTGAAGGATGGAGAGGATTCTGGCTGTGCCTAGAAAGGAATCCTAAGGTTCCTTAGCACTTGCACACAGGCCAGGAGTCCAGGGCTGGCCGCCTGAGAATCCTAGGCACGTTTCCCTAAAACACAGTTTCCTTGGCCCAACCTCTGGGGACTTAGTTTCAGTATTTCTGAGGAAGGGCCTGGCATCTACAGTATTCAAAGCTCCCTGGAGATTTTTATGCACAGCCAGGTTTAGCAGCCAGTGCTCACACGCTGATCCTTACAGGGACCCCTTGTGTGTGGTGGGATTCTCTCTCCCTCCACACTCCTCACTCCTGGGCTGCTTGCAGATTCCTGCTTCAGAAATGCTGGGTTGACACTATGATTCTCTTGGGGTTGGCTGTTCCAGTGCCCATTGCTCTTGGTGTTGTTATTGTTGCTGTGGTGACAGCAAAGGACAGCTATTTTAAGGAAAAACATTGACAGGGAAATAGGGGGCAACGTTGATCTCAGCATTTTGCAAACTCCCTTCTGGACCCTTTGTAACACATGTTGTGTCTTTGGAAACTTCTGAAGCTCTTTGTAGCTCCTGGCTAAGATGAAAACAACTTAGGAGGAAGGACAGGCTTCTCTCACTCATCAGTACCAGAAAGCCACCCCCCACGCACACACACGCACACACACGCACACACACACACACACACACACACGCACACTATAGGAGATTTGGTTGCTTAGTTCCCACCTTATCTAAAGCTATTGTCCTTTGTTAGAGAATCTGGGGAGTCCACAGATGTAGAGAGGCATGGATGTTGGCATCTAGGGACACTCCTGCCCTCGTGCTTTTGTTGTCCCACCTTCTTGGAAGCCAGGGATGCCCCCCACCCCTCCTTGTAAGTGGCCTGGAAAGCCAGGATGGATGGTAGGAGAATAAAAAGAACGCGGGAGGAACTGGGGAGATGCAAACACACTTTTAGAACTTGAATCGTGATTCTGGATTCTTGAATTCTGACCCTAGCTCTTTGCCCTCCTGCAACATTTCTGCTTTGTTTATGTGTAAAATGGGGTAGCTGACCTGTGTAACCTCTAAGCTCTTTAAAAATAAAAAGTGTTTGTGCTCCTTGGCCTTGGTCATTCTCTCAGGAGAATAAAAATCAATTATATAGGATTCTTGTGCTTCTGAAGGACATCTCCTGGCTAAGAGTGGAAATATGGTGGGCTTTAGAGGAGGGTTGGAGTTTTTGCTGAGATAACTGACTATACCTCAAATCAAGGCCTCTGAGAAGTGATTTCGGGGGCACCCATGGAATTCAGGTTGGCGCTGCTGACTCCCCGGGCTTCGGGCTGGTGCTCTGTGGCTGGGTCAGCTGGAGATCAAAGATGCCAACACTGGACCAGCTTTGAAAGAAGAGGGGCAAGATGGTGCTGTTTGGCAGTACCCATGTCATTTCTGCCTGTGGCTTAAACGTGCTCTCTATCCAGCCGAGAAAATCACAGAAGAAATTTTTATGAACTCACAGACCTTTCATTATTCCAGAAACCAGGGAGAGGACGGATCATCATTAGGGCTGGGGTAAGCATCGCATCCCACTGGCTGGTCTCTTTAACACTGTGATCAGTCTTGCTGAGCTGGGCAGGCAGTGTTTGGTTTGGGTGTTGACACCAGACAGTGGTGATTCACAGCAGTAACCTCCTCCTTGTTTCCGTTTCATTAATTTTCATTAAGGCTTAAACAGCCATGCATGTGGCCTGGATTTGGGGAATTTAGGTGTATCTGGAAAATTAAAAGTCCTTTAAGTTTTGCAGGTTATCTCTGAGAAAGACAGGAGAGAAAAACTCTTTCCCCCTCCGACCCCCACTCTTTTACTGCTGTTAGTTGAAGCGATTTCAGTGGGATTAATTGACTGTCGGAATGATTTGCATTTTATTGCCCAGATCTGCTCATTGGGTCAGAAGATGTCATAAAAGCAGAAGCCCAAGGTTGTTGACAACCTCAGAGACAGCAGGCTGCTCCACAAGGAAATTGGACCGGCCGTTCTCATTCTTTATAACTCGGTGGTGTAATAAGCCGCATATGTTTCCAGCTGACCTGCTCTGGCTCCAAGAGTAAGGTTTTGTGTTTTTCCAGGACCCAGGGAAGCAAGTAAGCCTGAGAAGAAGGAGGGGTGCTGAATTTAAGAAAGCAAGCAACCTGGGGTCTAGATAAGTTTGGACTTGGACGGCAACCCAGTAAGAATTTTCTCTGAAGCCTGGGTAGAAATCTAATCTATGTATCAGTGCTGTTGAACTTGTAAAAAGTTTATAGCTGTAAGTCCTTGTTGTCTGTAGAGGGGATTAGATGCTCCTGCTGGGAAAAGCAGGTAACAGGAATGGGTGAATTTGGTCAGGTGGCCAGTGGAGGGAACTGGGCCACTCTGGCCCATAGGGAGCCTCTGTGTGAATTAGGAAAAGGGGCCCCTTCCTCCCCACGGAAGCCAACTGGGCCGGCTTTGATTCCAGACACGCAGCCCACCCATCCAAATGCAGTGACCCGCCCACCTGAAAGGGGCTCGCTCAAGGCAACGTTTGTCATGCAAGAGTGTGGACCCAGCTTGCTAACACCTTCTGATTTTTGTTTTTAAAGGAAACTGGAAATCGAATTTTTGTGTGTGAAATACCCTGATTTAAAAATGTAAGCCAGGGACTTCCCTGGAGGTCTAGTGGTTAAGACTTTGCCCTCCGATGCAGGGGATGTGGGTTTGATGCAGGGGATGTGGGTTTGATCCCTGGTCGGGGAGCTAAGATCCCACATGCCTCCTGGCCAAAACACCAAAACATAAAGCAGAAGCAACACTGTAACAGATTCAATAAAGACTTTAAAAATGGTCCATATCAAAAAAAAAATCTTAAAGAAATAAAAATGTAAGCCACATTTTTTGCTTCTCCTACATAGTGTTAGAGTGAAGCAACAAGGCATAGGTGAGGGATGGATTGGGCTCCAAGTTTGCAGACTCTGATATTATATTGTAGATGAGTTACTCATATACCACCTCTGCTCCTACACACACACACGCGCACACACACACACACACACACACACACACACACACACACACACGAAACAAAACACTTGAGGCTCTCGAATTCTTTTCTTTTGATTCTTATACCAAAATGGGCACACTTTTGAAAAGAACAAATGCCAGGCCTGAGCACGTTGAGACTGGTAATGGAGAGACTGTTCTCCAAGAGAAGAGAGTAAAATCCCAAGGAGATGCAGGGCCCGGAAGAGATGGGGTTCATTCACTGAGTCAAGCAGAGTTAACAAGAGGGACAGTTCTGCTCCAGGTGGGTATTTTCTGTAGCCTATAATGAGTTTCCCCTCTTTAATTGCCAGGCAGACTAGAAGGATTCCAGGTCTCCCCCTGGGCCCTTAAAAATTGGGGAGGGGAAGGAGGAATTCCTGGCGGGTGGCTGGCACACCAGCTCCCCGGTGGACAGAGCTCTGAGCAATACTGTGTGCTTCCCAGAGGCCTGCGAGGGCAGACTCCAGCCCTGACAGTGTTTGGTCCTCCCCGCTGAGCCCAGATTGAGTACATAGGGATGGCTAATTAAACTCTGAACTGACAAACAGGCTGGAGAGGCTCCCCTTTGAAGAGCAGATCACAGGGACAATTTCCTGTTTGCCAGTTTGCAACCCCAGATCTCATCAGTTTGGGATTGTGTTGAGTTTAACTAAGGCATGTTGATGGCATTTAACACTTTTGCTGAAAGTTCTAATCATGGATTGGTGGTGATCTCTTTTCGCCCCTGCATTTCATCTTCAGGTGTGTGTGCTTTGGAGGGGGTGGTGGTGTTAGATCCGTCAAGCTTTCAGGGCCCAGTAAACCCAGAGACTCTTTTCATATGAATCTGTTCTCTTAAAGGAACAGATATGTGTCCTTCTGCCCATAAATGGATATTCACACGTGTGTCCAGATTACCATATGCATGTGATAGGTAAATGTAAGTACACGTAATATAAATGGAGGTAGAATCTACAACGAAGTTAGTTTGGTTTGGGGCATTTGTGTGTTCCGTTCCCCCTCTGAGGTGACTAATTGGTTCCCAAATAGCATCGAAAGACAGTGCATGCAAGGGAATCAAATTCCAATTTTGGATAAGTTATGTCACATATGGTAGTCATTCAGTAAAGATCAGATTATCTGATTATGCAATCACTTCATGTTCTTTGGAGCTGTAAGAGAAATGGATGAGTTCAAACTGTGGATTTGCCCTGCACTGAACTGCTGGGAGCACATTTATCAACGACCTGTGAATGGTGTTACTGAAGCAAGGAAGGAGCAGGGATAAACGTAGCCAGGAGTCGGAACCTGCATACAGGTGCTGATGAAGTTACCAGACTGAGGCAAATGAGAACCAGTGGGTCTTACAGAAAAAGAGTGTTAAGGAACATCATTTCTATCATTTCTTCACTTTTTTCCAGGGTTCCAGGATATTCTGAATCGATGAAATGGCAAATTGTAGTGCAGACTCTTAGCCCTGGTGCAGTCATTTCTCCATTCTTCACATGACTTTGTCACACACACACTTTTCTAAAACCCTGGGCACTGGGGTCAGAAAAGCAGGATACAGACCATCAACAGACATGTCCAACCTTGAGTACACAGTGTGATAGAGGAGGCTTGCATGTTGTTTTTTTTTTAATAAGTTGTCTTGTTCTCTTTTGGAAATAGGTGAGGCATACAGTCTTTTTAAAATGTCATCATTATCCTAACACGATCTTTAGCCAAAAATTCAAACTACAAGTTCTGGAGCATAATATACAAGTCCTGTATCTTCAGTGTCTGTGCGCTTCCTTGAGAGGATAGGGGAAAATAGGAAAAAAGCTAGAAAAGATTGAGAGTTTTCAACTAAACCATAGAAAGCAGTGGTTGGTTTAGCGTAGATTTCAACTCACGGACCGGTTCGCTGGAAAGACCACAGGCTGTAGAGTTCCGGCAAAGGACACTTACTGTGTTACTTTGTGCAAATCCTGATGCCTCTCTGAGCGATACCTTCCTCATCTGCAAAATGTGTTAAGAATAAGGACCTTACAGAGGGTTGCTTACATTAAAAGAGAAATCGAATATACGTTACCTTGTATAATACTCACTAAATGTGTTACGGTGTGGGGAGCTCTGGAGTCAGATTGACCTGGGCTCTAATGTTGGCTCTACAACTCTCCAGCTGTGTGGCCTTGGGCAAATCACTTGGCCCCTCTGAGCTTCTGTTTTCTCAGCTGAAAATCTGTGCCGAGTACATGTGTTATTGTGAGGAGTGAGACAGTGTCCATAAAAGAGCCCAGTGCAGGGTCTGGCCTAGAATGAATTTTTGGTAAATTTGGAGTGTTCTTAGCTGCTTTGAATAGAATTCCTTCCCATGTCCACCACTGCTGCCCCTCCACTAGCTGTGTACTGAGTGGAAGAGCTTCTAGTGGTTTCTGGGACCTTCCCAGAGCAGACCTCTCAGTTCTGCATCCCCCTCTCCTCAGAGGCCCTGATAGGAGAGAGTTCTGAAGCCTCCAGTCGCTCCAAAACATGCCGTAAAAGCCCCAGGAGGAAAGAGCCCATTAGCACCTGCACGTTTGGGGACCCGTGTCAGCAAAATGGCCGGGAGCTTCCTGCCGAAACCCAAGGGCATGGCAGGTTTACTGAGGCCCTTCATTAAGATGAATTATGAATCCGTGGGTCTCTCTGGCTCAATTTGGCCCAGGCTGGGAGGCGGAGGCCCAGCAGGCCCCCTACCTGCACAGCATAAAACCCTTTTCCTCTCCTCCCCTCCCAGACTCCTTCCCACCCTGCCCGTGCACCCCCTGCCCTTGTTTAATGAAAGAGAAAGGCATCGACCCCTCCGGGGAGTCCCCAGAGCTAGAGGCAGAGTTCAACCTGAGAAAATTATTTTCTTATAAGTGGCAGGCACCTGGCTGACCAGGCCTGGCCCGGGCCCTCGGTGACTTGTGCGGACCCCTCTCCCGTCCTCCACCACTTCTCCAGGCCATTTCCAAGTCCACACAGCCAGGAGGGAGGGGAGCAGGGCGGGGCAGGGCAGCACAGCCACAGAGCTTGCTGTGCATTCGTTCCTATCCTAAGCCACAGGTCAGAGGTTATCCTGTCAGCTCCTCCAGGGTGCCTGGCTTTTTATGTTTTTGTTTTCTTTTTTCCTTTAAAGCCACAAAATATGATAAATCGTTGTTCAGAGAAGCCAAGCGCAAATGCTCTCTAGAGCAGTGGTTCTTAAACGTTCATGGGCTTGCGCATCACCCAGCAACCTGGGCGTAGCAGGGAAAGCTGAAAGCACCACGGTGACATTTGGGGACAGCCAGCTGGGGACTCTGAGGGCTCGTCTGCAGCATGATGGATGGTGGTTAGACACTACAAAGGTCTCCTTGCCTAACTGCGGAGTTGGCTGTATGGTAGAATGGTAGAGTGGCCCATGGGTTGGGGAAGGGGGAGGTTTATGAAAAACAGCCTCCCCAGAGGTGTTTTACCAAAATAAAGAGGAAACTAACATTTACTGAGTGCCTACCATGGGCTCTAGAGCTTTCGCCGGGGAGTGATAACAGATGTGCCTGTACAGGTCCGGGAACCAGAGAGCCTGGGGTCAAATCCTAGCTCCATCACCTACCGATGGGATCTTGGGCAAGTTGTGTCCTGTCTCCCAGCGCCAGGCTCCTTGCCTTTACCATGGGCATGATGATAGTACCTACCTCACAGAATTATTTCATTGTGGGTTAAATGAGATACTGTATGCAGAAGCACTTAGCACAGTGTTTGGCATATAAATGCTCAACAAATATTCGGTTCTCTCATCACCCTCATCCTCAATATCATCAACATTTTCTCACGGGCCCGGAAGCTGGGCATCCCGTCTCTGACCCTGTTGTCTCCACCCGGTCAGTGGGAGTCTTCCTTTCTGTTGAAAGAATTGAAATTCTCTCTGCCAGAGACCCGGGATGAGAAGTAAAGCTTCTTTGTTTAGCAAGAGGCTGCGAAATCTGAAAACAAAACAGCTGAAAGGAGGCAGGTGCATAATGACACGCCTCACCCTTTCATTCTCTCATTTACACAACCACCTGGGCAAACCCTGGCCTGAAAGCCTTGGGCCCCTTGAAGTATGTTCGCTCCCAGATGGAAAAAGAAGGAATTCATCAGTGAGTCATTGCCTTGGGATACAGTGGGATGAGGGCCAAGCATCTGCTTTCCTGTCTCTCTCCCCACCTCTGTCTCTCTTGCTCTCTCACTCTGTCTTTTTTTTTTTCTTTCCTATTTAAGGAGTTAAAGGTGAAGGCTGATTCTGGGAAGCTATGATTTTTCTCATATCCCCCAGAATTCTTTGCCATTAGAAAACTTGAAATCTGGGGTCAAAAAGAAGGACTCTGGGTTTGAACTGTGACACTGAGGAGGCTGATTAATTTTTTCCAATCCTCAGTTTCTTTATCTTTTGAAAACAATGATAATGGGAGTATCTACTAGACGGTAAGTGACTTGAGGTCAGGGACTGTGTCCTTTTTTAAACTTATTTCACTCTGAGTGTCTAGTGTGATATTTGCCACCCTGTTAGTGTTCAGTAAGTATTTGAATGAATGCAAGCCACTTGCCTACTGAGTTGTTGTAATTGTTTATTGAGATACGGTGTGTGAAAGCCATTAGCTCAGTTTTGTCCATTGTATGTTTATTTTTTCTTTTCTCATTTTAGACATGCTCCTTAGAGAAAGAGGAAGGATAAAGAAAGGAAAGTGATGGGAAGGGGATGCTGGAGAATAACTATAGAAGGAAAGGGAGAGATGGTGGATAGGAAGAGCTCTGGATTTGCAGGAGGCCGGCCTTGTCTTACACCCTAGGTCTGAGATTGCCACTTGGCCGTATGCTCTGAGTCTAGGTTCCTTGTCTGTAAGATGGGAATGAAAACATTCATTTACTGGTGGTATGTCTCCAAGGAGACATACATTCACGAAGGCAGGCAGCTCCCAGAGTTCCTGGCATGCCTTGGGTACAAAATGGCATGAAATCTGAAGGTGGAGAGGAAAAGAGGAGTAAAGAAACTAGAAAGAAGCAGAACATAAGGCAGGGGAAGCAAAAGGAGAGAAAAGGAGGAGTTTGGAGTTTCTGTCTCAAAATCCAGTCCTTTCCTGCTGTGTCTGGCCAGTAAGGGTTGGACTTGGGCCTGAGAAGTCATTGCACTTGGACAGCACCTTAATGCTAAACCTTCTCTTTCGTAACCTGATATGACTCAAGTGAAGCAGTGGGTGGTTGGGATCCAGAGAGAGTCATGTATGCATGGGATACATTCCCTGGGGGGGAAGCACAGTGAACATGTGACCCCAGACCATGTCCCTAGAAAGTAAAATGATGTTTCCCAGATACTGCAGCTTACAGGCAGCTGTCTTGATCCTGTGCGGGTTGGAGGCTGCCGTTGTCAGTTGGCCTAGCCATCCAGGCAGCACGTTGGCCGTGTGTCCAGAGAGACACAGTGTGAAAAAAGCATTCCTGGGAAGTGTTGCTATTTTAAAAAATAATATTTAATATTTTTAGAATGCCTCATTTCTAGTAATTAAGGACGTTGTGGGCATTCATCCTGAAAATTTGGGAAAACGTAGAAGAGAATACCGTTAAGCCCAGCAGGAGATGATCCACCCTTGACTTTTTGATGTATATACCTGCACGTGCCTTTCTTTTTGGTGAGGGTGGTGTAAAACTGGAGTATTTTTTTTATTATTTTCTAAGTACTTAGATAGTTTTCCCAAGACCCATCAGTTCAATTTATTTCATTGACTGTATATCAGATCCTGTACTCAGTGAAGTGAACTAGATTCTATTTCTGATTAGCTTTTCTCAAGTCTCTGAAATTAAAAAGAATATCCTTGGGAAGTGTTAATGCTATATGCTACAATCTATTCTTGAATATCCAAAGACTGGAATTTCCAAGGGTTGAGTTCTACTATGTCCCTTCTCCTAGGCTCACAAGACAAATTTCTTCTGCCCTCTCTCCCCTCTTAGAGTACTATGAAAGCAGGAAAAACCTGATTTTTGACTGTTTCTTTCCGGGATGTGTTCTATGAAAAGAGGTTTTAGCAAGCTGGAGAGAGAAGTGGGGAGAGAGGGTAAATGAGGAAGAAAAGGAGGTAGGAAAGAGAGAGAGAGATGGTAAAGACAGTGGAAGCAGGAGGGCAGAGAAATGAGGGGGGCTCATGGCAGTGCTTTTCTGCTGTGTGGGACCTGCAGTATTGTTCATTTGCTAATATTCATTGAATGCCCACCAAAGGCCAGCCCTGGGTAATAATCACAGCCCCCTGAGCAAACCCTGGCCATAATATATGGTCTTTTTGATCTCTCTTAAGTCTGAAAAGGACCCTCAATCCTCTTGGCCTTTGAATAGCACTCTTCATTTACTAATGGAGAAACTCAATTTATCTTCCATCCTGTAATCCCCTTGCAACTCCCTACAGCCAGGGTCAGACCAACCTAGCACCAAGGCCAGCACCGGGCCTGTCCTCTCCTGAATGAGACCTCCCCTGAGGGTCCTGCCCTTGTTGGTGGGCCTCTTGCAGGGAACTCTCTCCCAGGGCAAACTGGGACTCAGCTTTTTTAAGGAGCCTTCCTGGGGTACCTCTTACCACACGGCAGGTGCACAAAGAGCGGGTGGAGCTATCACCCCACCCCAAGATCCTGATACCTTTCCCCTTACTCCTCTCGTGGTATTTGTTGAATTAAAGCCCCCAGAGACAGATTAGATAGATAGATCAATTGATCTATCTATAGAGAGGAAGGGAGGGAAGGATGCATCTTGTAGTAGCAGACTGATTGACTCATCCATTCATTCAAGAAATGTTTATTGAAAAGACAAGATAAATCTGTGAGTGATGGAAGCATTAATTAACTAGATGGGGGAATCTTTTTACAATGTATATGTGCATCGAATCACGACAATTACACCTTAAATATCTGACAGCTTTGTCTATACCTCGATAAAGTTGACAAAATAAAGTAATTCATTTAGAAAAAATATAGTTATGGAATACCTACTCCAGTTATGCGTGTTGGCCCTGAGAACACTCAGGTAAACCAAACAGACAATTCCTTGGTCCCACTGAGGCTTCGGAGACTACAACCATACAGACAGACTGAAAGTAAAACGGAAACGTCAAGTTCTAATAAGTAGTATGCGGAGAATAAACTTGGAGGAGGTGGTTAAGGTGAAAGGAAGGTGGTGACATTCAAACTAAGTTCTAATTTGGTGCTTCTCACATTTTCACCCGGACAGGATCCCCTGGGGAATCTTCTTAAAAATGCAGATTCCAATTCAGAAGGGCTGAGTGGGGCTGAGACTCTGCATTTCTGACAGCCCCCCAGGGGATGCTGACATCATGCTTTCATGTGAGCTGGACCACACTTTGAGTAGCCTGGTTCTAAATGCCAATGAGGGAAGAACCTGCCCCACCTAGGAGGGTGCTTTAGACCTTCTTGTAGAATGAGAGCACTCCAGGCAGGGAAATAGCCAGTGGAAAAGCAGGCAAGCACCTGGCTTGGCCTGTTAGGAGCATCAAAAGCAGACGGGCATGGCTGGAGAAAGTACTAGAAAGTACTAGATGAGATCCAAGAGAGAGGCAGGAGAGAGCAGATCATGTAGGGCTTTGCATGAAAGGCAGTGGGAACTGAAAAGAATACTGTCATTAATAGTTTTTCCCTTGATTGTTCTGTCTGTACACAGGAAACCAAGTCTTTCCTGTGCTTCTGTCTAGAATGTTTCTGGGCATGAACCAAGCTCAGTCAACCTATCACAAATTGTTGGGGGAGTCTGTGAAGAAAGCTTTCATAGAGCCCACCCTAGCATAGCTAGAATTTAGGCAAACACTTTCCTCACTCTGGAGTTGTAGAAGGGAGAAATTCTTAACAAAATGCCTTCAACCCCCAAAATTTGAGGACTCGGCTTTTATGATTTCCCAGGATTTAGACACACATATACCAGCAGCACCAAAAGCAGACCAACAGAGAAAGTGCCAGGCCCTCCCTCACCCCCGATGCAGAAGACTTTACTTCCCAAGTATGCACTTATTGTAGTTGGTTCAAGAAAAATAAATATAAAACTCTGGCATCAACAGATTCCCTCCTTCCTCCCTTTCCTGCCGGACTCGCAATTACTTTAGACTTTTTCTTGGGAGGAGAAAAGACGACTAAAATGTCAGACCCAACCATCATCCCAAAGTTGAATGGTCCAAAATTAGAACAGAGAGGAGACCATCCATCACTCCCAGGTGACGAATCCTGACCCGGCCATAAGCGGAGCCTCTCTGTGATGTATCGTGTTTATATCTGACTCTCGGGCTCGACAGGTGGCCTTCGGCGGTGAGTTTCCTGCGTTATAAACCTACTCCACGTGTGAGAACAGCTCAATCTGCAGGGCTCACAGCCTAATTAATCCAATCACGGGATGGTGATTAAGAGGTCAACAGTGACAAGTCCAGAGAGCACCCTCTGTCCTCCAGGAACGCGCTTGTCCCAGGGCTCCAAACCCCACAGGGGGCTCTGGATTCAAGCAGCTCTGGGAGCCTGACCTACTTTGGAGCCTTGCCCCGTTGTTTATAGCAAGGCTGACCAAGGCAAACGACCACAGTTTGGTCCCTGTAGTAGAAGTTTCAGCCTCACTGCAGAGAACACTTCATGGTATAGATTCTCCCCCTTTAAGAAGGTTCACCCCAGGTCCAAACACAAAGGAGCCAGAGTTAGGAGCCCCAAGCATGAGGACTTGAATTCTGGATTCCATACTGAAGCCTGCTCCTTGGGAGGTGGTCAAAGGAAAGGGTGATTCTCGAGACCTTTGTGACTTACCTCTCTGACCTTCTGCTTCTTCCACTGTAAAATTGGACTGCTGATCGTATACTTACTTCACAGGCTGTGTTTTAGAAGTAAATGAGCTATTATATGAAAAACTTCGGGACAGTGTCTGGAATGTGGAAATACAAATGTTATGGAAATATTATGACTATTTGTTTCATTCTTGGTTTCAAGCTACAAAATCAGACTTAGCTGATTTGAGCAGAAGAGGAATGCGTTAAAAATGATATTAGGGGGCTTCCCTGGTGGCACAGTGGTTGAGAGTCCGCCTGCTGATGCAGGGAACACGGGTTCGTGCCCCGGTCCGGGGAGATCCCACATGCCGCCGAGCAGCTGGGCCCGTGAGCCATGGCCGCTGAGCCTGCGTGTCCGGAGCCTGTGCTCCGCAACGGGAGAGGCCACAACAGTGAGAGGCCCGCGTACCGCAAAAAATAATAATAATAATAATAATAATAATATTGGGTGCTCTACAGACTTGCTCAGAGAGATGGAAAATGAGACTTGGA
The DNA here is from genome assembly GCF_951394435.1 of Stenella coeruleoalba. Lineage (NCBI taxonomy): Eukaryota > Metazoa > Chordata > Mammalia > Artiodactyla > Delphinidae > Stenella > Stenella coeruleoalba. Next base: position 144,818,282 of record NC_137148.1, on the reverse strand, counting down.
GACCACCTACCCAGGAATAACACCCCAAATCACCCTGGAGACTTGCCCTTGAGGGCGACACTGCTGCCCCCACCGAGCTCTGGAGATGGCATTGTGCACACCACCGCCCGCTCCAGCCACCACTGCCCCACAACCCCGTCTTGCTCAGCCTCTGCAAAGGATTCCTCCAAATCCCCACTTCTTTGAGGAACCCACTCCTCATTCACCTGTGGATCTGCTCTGATTGGTAGAGTCCCAGTGGCCTGTCGCTGTCATTCCTGCAAGGGCATCTAGGAAGCAAGCGTCTGGCATTGTCTGGTTTTACTGTAGCAACAGGCTTGGCCTCCCACCAAGGCTCAAAATTCAGAGAATTCCCCACATATTGGAAGAAGGATGGCGTATGTGTAGGGTTGGGCTTGTGCATGGTGGTGACTGTCATGTATACGATCCCCACCCCCCTTTTAGTGTGCTGGTGCTTCTGGAAGTACAGGAGAATCAGGGGATTGAGTTCTTCCCACCCGCGAGGAGAAACAAAGTGACGGACGGGAGGGAACAGCGCAAGGAAAGGAGTATTAAAATAAAAGCCTAACAATGGGATATGAAACGTCAGGTCTGAAGGATAACTTCCCAGTGCTTTCCATGCTCCCTACACTGCATGAGCATTTATCAGTAAATATTAAACGAATGCACTGTGACTACCAGATGAGTCCTCTGGCCACCTGAAGTCACAGGCGTGTTCGAGGTAGGCTGGGGTCTGCTGTGGAAGCCGGCAACGTTTTAGCAAGTGATGGGTGCCCTTTACTGGAACTAACATCAAGGCTGCTGTGAGTGCAGCGAGTGCAGGGCTGCTCAGCAAGGGGAAGGGAGTTGGTGGCTGAGCAGGGCCAGAGGCTGCAGAAAGAATGTCCAGATGTTTAGACCAGGGCTGGGCATAAGGTTGCCCAGGGGACTACTCTGGCCAGTGACCCAGCTGTGTAGATGATCTGGTGTGAGTTCTCTCTTCCCTGGGTAGGCCCCCGCTGCTCTGGACTGACCTCTGCCCAGCTGGAATCTAGAAACATCCTTAACTCTCTCCGTGGGTGGCTATGTCAGGATGATAAAGCCTCTTCAGACAGGCTAGACCCAGCATAGTGGCTCCGTTTGATCCGTCTGAGACTCCTTAGGCTTGAATAATAAGTCACATCTTCATTTGTACTCACCTTTCATCACAGTCCGTTTGGAGCTGGAGAGACCTGATATGAATAATGGAAGAGATGATATTGTACAGAGACATACTTGCCTTAAGTCATTTGCTCTTCTCAAGGGCCAGCAGATATTTACCAACCTCGTTTGATAGATGAGGGAGGCATGTGGGGTTCAGGAAGCTTCTGTGACTTCTCCAAGGTCACACAGCAGCAAGAAGAGGGCTGATCTCAGGTCTCCTGTCTCCCGGTGCAGGACCAGTGCAATTGTCTCTCTCCTTGTCTGGAGACACGTCAGTGTAGGAGGAGGGAGGGTGCAGTGCTTGACAGCCCTGGGGCTGGACTTAGCCTGCCTAGGTTGCTCTAAGGGTTAAGGGGGATGATGCACGTAAAACACGTAGCACAGGGTTAGTCAAATGACAGCTCTCAGTCATATTCTTATTTTTCTTGTTTATCATTATTCTCTGGCGCATATCTGGACCCATCACCACACCTCCAGCACTGCCGAAAGTCCCCTCTGTCTTGATACAGTACTTTCATATGGGGGCCATCTTCCTCTCCCCCTCACTGGTTTCTGGAATCTGGGGGTAGCAGTTCTCATACCTGTTAATAAAGAACTCTTTGGGGATCAAAACTGAGCTATTGTTCTAGTCCCAACTCAAGCCAACTCAGGCCCAAGAAACATCAAAGGGAGCTTCTGTTACCTTCTAGTGTTTCCCCATGACATTACGAGAGCCTTGCACCTGTCACCCCCCCCCTTCCACCCCTAACCATCACGACCCTTTCCCTCTCCTCCGCCTGCCCTGTCCCACCCTCCCAACCGCTCACACAAGGAATTGAGAAGGCAAGGCTGGCTGTTTCCTGAACAAGAGGCCAAGTCAGTCATGGTGGTAACTCAAGAACACAAGGCCTTCGTGTTGGCAAGAGACAGGGTGGGCAGAGTTTCAATTCCAGTCGCAATCCTGGATCCTACCCCCAGCAATGACTCCCCATCAAAGGGCTACCACAGAAGCTCCCCCAATGTGCAGGCTTGTATTGTTGGGGGAAAGTGGAGAACACAGAATGTTCTAAAGGGATGCAGCTTCATGAGGGGGCCTTCGAGCTAGAGAAAACTTCCAGAGTGGAAAAGTCCTCTTCAAATGCCCTTTCCTGGTATGGTCCTTGTCACTCTGTGTGTCCCCCACTGCAGCAGTCAGTGTTTTATGGACTCCCTTTCCCTTGAAGCCTCTTTCTCCTCCCTTATTTTACACAAAATAAGAGTTGAATTAAACTCTGGGTTTCTCCTGCTGCTACTTAGATTATGCAGAAGTGATTTCATCTATTGCTTCTGCTTATAAAGAAGAAGGAAGACAAGCACATTCCCTGGTTTTGTGTCAGCTACATGGGCCCCCATCAGGGACTAAAACTAACCCAGCACCTTCTGTGTGATTCAGCGTAACAAAGACTTTTGGATCGTGGTGGCAACACATCAAGAACTCCCCATGAGCCACCACCGGTGATGAGCACACTCTCAAGGCCCTTTTTGTATTAGCCTCATAATTACCTTCCCTGTAAGGTGATTTCCCTTCCAAGTTGCATTTTACAGATGGGGAAACTGAGCCTTAAGGAGATGAAGGAGCTGTGCAAGGAATCCTGAAGACAGGATTCAAACCCAGCAGGCTGGCTTCTGAGCCCAAGTACCCAGCTGCTACACATGCTTCTTTTTACAGAAGAGAGTTGATGATGATGAAGGTGGCTCAGCAGTGTGGGATTCTAGAAGGTTTGTAAGGTCAGTGAGAAAGTTAGGGCATCAGGCTTTTTTTGCAGGAAAAGGTAGAGAGAAAGTCTGGGCACACGCTGGTAGACATAGCACGATGGCATTCAGGTGATGGGTTTGGGAACTCAAGTGATGAATCTGGCCTTTGCATCTTTAAATACCTTAGAAGGTCAGATTAGCACAGAAACCCTGAGGCTGAACCGAACACTTGGTCCTCCCAGTTGGCAAACATTAGCTGGTTGAAATACTTCCTGATGGAAGTACTGATAACACACTGACAAAAGTTCAGGCTTGTTTCTAAAGGTCATCTCAATCGGTGGAGCAATTAGTTCAGGCTTGCCTTTTGCTTTTCCCTGGTGAGAGTTTTAGCCGAAACCTCAAATTTTCATCCTCTTTGCAACATATGGTCAGTGACAGGAGGCAACCTGAGATTAGACTCGATACAGAATGTGCGGCGATCAAAAATTTCTCTTCATCTGGGCCAGCAGCGGGGTTAGACATTCGTACGGGGGCTGAGGGGGCATAGCGACAGGCAGCAGGCTCTTCAAGGGCAATCTCTTCGACCCATTACATGGATCACTCCCCTGCGATGCTCCCTGAGCCCCAGGAACATCCACTTACCTCCCACACACACCATCTGAACATACCACAAGCCCCCAGATATTACCCTGTTGAAGCTCCCTAAAGCCCCCTCTCTCGTCTGGATCACCTTCAGCCAGAGCCCTGGGAACCTGAACCAACCTTTCCTCTCACTCAGCATCTGATAGGATTGTCTGCCTCTGTAAGATCTCTTTTCTTTTCCCTTCCTTTTCCGTTCCCACTGCCGCTGCCCTCATGCACATCCCATAACCTTTGGCCTGGCCTGTCTGCACCCCACTTCCTGTGCCTCCTGCATACCTGGGTGGAATGACCTTTCTAGAACGCCCACGTGACCTTGACTGAATCTCGCTCAAAATCTTTCAGAATTCCCATGCTCTCAGAACACAGCCCATGCTCTTCCGTGGACTGGACTGGTCCCTGCCAGTTTCTCTATCCTCATGTGTCACACATCCTCCACGGTCCTTTTTTTTTTCATTTCACTCTGTCTCTCTGTCTGTATGGCTCCCCACACCTCCCCTGCCCCCTCTTTTTCCTCTGACCAAACCCCAAATGGGCCATGTTCTCGTACACATTTGCATGTTATATTGCCTCTACCTGTAATAATCTCACTACACGTAGAGTATGCTAAGCCCGCAGGGGAAGTTAGACGTCTTTCTCCCAGGCTTTCAAGCCTTCTGGGACCATTCCTACAAGTCTGCGTTCCTCAGGGACCACGAGCACGAGCCCTGTTTCTCTGGTGAATTGCAGAGGACTTGGTACGTGGTAAAAGCTGAAAGCCGTCAGTGGAACAAATGGAGACTGAATGGGCCTTTGATGCCACTGCTCAATCCTTCTGACTCTGGTCCTAAAGCGACTCATTGCAAATCTCCTGCCTGTGCCCACTGGGGCCTTCCATGGCAGTTCCTCTTCACACTCCTCCCCTGCCAGCCACGTGTCCCTCCTCTGCCCCTCCTTACATGGGGGCATCTGGAAGATAGTCCCTGGCCGTGATGGCCAGTCTCTGACTCTGAGGATTTCCATGCCTCTTTTTTTTTTAATTTTATTTTATATTGGAGTATAGTTGATTTACAGTGTTGTGTCCGTTTCAGGTGTACGGCAGAGTGATTCAGTTATACATATACATATCTCCACTCTTTTTCAGACTCTTTTCTCATAGAGGTTATTACAGAGTATTGAGTAGAGTTCCCTGTGCTATATACAGTAGGTCCTTGCTGTCCATGCCTCTCGATACGTGCCTCTTCTGTCCATCGCGTATGGTAGTTGTGGTGAGGATTATGGAGACAATTTGCATAAAGCAGGTAGCCCATATCTCACCCGTCAGCCAAGGGTAGCTGCCACTCCTGTTATTTCCCATCGTGCCTTCTACTCCGTGGCAGCAGAGTTTCTGCCTATCCGCTTATTTCTCCTGCATGTCGTAGAGCCTAAAAACAAACCCAGCAAACTTATTAATCGAAATTGAACTGCCCCTGAGCTGCTGCTATTTCAGAAGGTAGTCTTTTCCTATGAGATCCTACGAAAAGGATTCTGCACTCTTCTTTTGAGGCTTTTCTAATTTAGATGTTTAATAGGAGTTTCCCCGTAATAACAAATAGAGTAAAAGCACTATGGCGAAGCTTCTCCAGCTGGGTGGGCCGTGCGTGCATTCTGCACACGTGCACACGCCCAGGTGTGCTCTGCCATCAAAAGCCTCCTCACTTGCCTGTCTCATCCAACATGTAAGTATTTGGACCTCGTTGCTTTAGGCCTTTGAAGAGTGGCTGCTGCTGAACAAGGGGCGTCATAAGATGCATTAGACACCCAGGAGCATCATGTGGGGAAGACCTGTGAAACTTGCCAGGATACTGCCTCTCTAAGGTTATTGTTGGGGACATTGTGTTTTGGACATTCACCGAAGAAATTCCTTTCAGCCTTTGGTTGCCAGGAAGGACTCTATTTCTGTAGAATGTTTGCTATGTCTTAAACTTTAGTATCTCTCTTTGCTTTGGCCACTAGGAAGCTCAGAGTAGAACTTCCATTTAGCTCACCTTAAACAAGTCCCTCTGGCAATCAGTATCATCTTCTGACTTTACCCCAGGTTTCATCTTAGTGGCCTACCTTATTTTTCTTTTACTTTAGTCTCTTTACCTCGGCACAAACTCAATGCCTGACCCATAGTAAAGAATTTTTAACCCCAGTCTTATTCCCAAACTCTATTACCAACAGACTCTCCTTTCTCCTCCTTTACTTTCTCTCTTCTTAAAACATAGCGAAAGTTCCTTTAAAGCAGAATTTATTGTACTTTTATAGCTGGACAGGGAATAGTCCTTACCAGCTCTGCTGGTGGAAAATTTCCAAGCTGCACAGTTCACTAGTTTATATTACCTAACAGAGAGATAAATAAGCCATGATTCTTCTTAAGGACTGGCTTTTAATTAGATTTTTAATGGATCCTCTTTTACTTTCCCAGGCATAAGTACTGCTATATTAGTTCATTATTGTGATTAAAAGCAGCTAATAATAATCATAACTAAATCATTTTCCTCAAGTGTTCCAGCACAGTTCGATGCCCTGCGTGTTAGCGGTACTGTAGCTGGCCTCAGCCTCTCTCTTTTTCTCTGCAGTGCGCAACAGAACTGCCGTGTTGTGTTGGAGGCCGGGAAGCCTGCAGACATAGGAAAGCGCTGAGGACAGAGGGCGCTGTCTCTCAGAGCTCGTGCCTTTGGGATGCATGGAGAGCTGCTCGCAGCGCCCTCCACAGCATTCCCCTGATGAGAGAGGCTTCTGGCAGCTAACCCAATTCACCCAATTGGAATGTTTCCCTGGGTATGTTTCAATCTCTAGCTGGGATGTAGGCTGGGAAGCCCAACTAGCTGGAGGTGTGTGAGCTTGCAAATGGCGGACTCAAAGACTCATCCATGTGGGCCGCTGGGCGGAGGATTAAAATGTCCAGCATCCTCCCTCTCTGCGCCAGCTCTCTCTCCTTAGAGGTGCAGAAGAGAATGAATTGTCCCTGTGTAGGATGTGGGGAGCCCCATTGCCTATGTGGAGTAATTAGTCTTCACTCTTCACCCTTTTAAAAAAATATGTATTTTATAAACAAAGATGTGGTAACTGTGGACATTTTTGAAAATGCCTCAGAGGAACAGAATAACAGCCATCATTTGTTTTACTATTAATATTGCGTGTTTGTTCTTCTTGTCTTTTTCTAGACATATATTTATCTCTACTTTCTTTTTTCAAAAATGGCATCATGTTGTTGCCTTAGCAATATATCATGAACATTTTCCCATGTCATTAAACCATCTTCTACCAAATCATTTTTTTAAGGTCCACAAAGTATGTCATTACATAGATGTGCCGTAATTTATTAATCTATGCCAATTGTTGGACGTTTGAATTATTTTCAAGGCTTATATTATTAAAAGCAACACTGCAATTAATATCCCACTTTTAGAAATATATTTGATTACTTCCTTGGGCAAAAGTTTTAGATGCTGGTCAAAGGGAGTGGAGAATTTTAATGCTTTTGTTAATGTTCTCCAACACTGGGAATTATCATTTTTAAAAAATATTTTCTAAAAATCTTTATTATTCATTAATTAATTAATTTATTTGGCTGCGTCGGGTCTTAGTTGTGGCACGTGAGCTCTTCGTTGAGGCGCGTAGGCTTCTTTCCAGTTGTGGCGTGCGGATTTTCTCCTCTCTGGTTGTGGTGTGCGGGCTCCAGAGCGTGTGAGCTCTGTGGTTTGCAGCACGAGGGCTTCGTTGCCCCGCGGCATGGGGAATCCGAGTTCCTCGACCAGGGATCTAACCCACATCCCCTGCATCGGAAGGTGGATTCTTTACCACTGGACCACCCCCTGGTGGGAATTATCAGTCCCGGGAATTATCATTTTTAGGATTAGTATTCTTTTCTAGGTTTCAAGGCACAGGGAAAGGTAGTTGATTTAATTTGAGCTTTTTTTTTCTGTACAAGTCAGGTTGAATGTTTTTTCATGCACGTGTTGGTCATTTGAGTTTATTTTGTGAATTACCTCTTCTTGTCCTTTGTGCATTTTGTGTTGTGATGTTAATATTGGTGTGATTATCTTTTGAGCGGCTCAGAGTGTCCTACATTACCAAAAAAAGTCACTGACTGGCTGTCTTGCTGCATGCTAAAGGGGAAGATAGCATCAACTCTGGGTTTGGAATTGGGGAAAGTATAATGGTACCCCTGCATCCAAGTCTAGCAAAGTATACGTAACAAATTCCAGACTACCCAAAGATATTTAAAAATGTATTGCCAGTTCTGGTGTTATCTGCGTCATTCTAGTTAGACCGTGTTTTAGTCCTGGCTCTGCCATTTACTAGCTTTGTGAACTTAGGCGAGGTTGCCTCACCTCTCTGAACCTTAGTCTCCTCATCTGTCAAATGGGATAATGACCCCCATCTCACAGGGCTTTCTCTAGGAGAAAATGTGATAAAGGTTATAAAACACAGTGCTTGGCACAAAGATGGTGCCAATGAGAGATGCCATTATTATCACTTAAGAGACTGTGCAGTGTCCAATTTTCTGCTGCAACATGTCACTTTTGAGTAGCCCTGATGTAACCCTTGGGACCTCCCTCAACCTCTCTCCGTCACTCTTTGCTGAGGGGATGAGCGAGGAGGGGTGCATGCTATGTTAGAAAGTCTTCCAGTTCCCATGGGCTGAGCACTCTTGGGGATTTGCAGATATCCCATATCCATCCTGGCCCACAGTGCCGTGGGAATAGAAGTGCTCCCAGGACCCAGGGACACCTTGGGGAGGAAGACTTGGCCTCCACGTGCCCCAGCAATGAGTGGGATGCCTGATGTGGTCAGGTCAAAGGTCAAGACAAAGGTCAAGACAAAAAGAGGATCGCTTTGGTGGTCAGGCTTCTCTGATTCATTCCCAAGGGACACAGGCTTAGAACTTCTGGGGACACCAGTCATCAGCTCAACTCTACAGGCACTTCAGAGGGGCCACCCAAGTGGAGGGAAAAACCAAAGACCCCTTGGATCCCGCTCTGTTTGATGGCTTTTGCATTATCCATTTGGGACAGAGTAGGGAGAATTTCTTCTGTCGTTTTTGATTCCAGTATCCTGTATGACACACCATAAAGAGTAACTGCTATAAAGGTGGGTGCTGAATGTTGTCTGGTAATCGGAGAGATGATGTGACGGCCTTTGAAGCTAGTTTGAGAGAGACATTAATCTTACTTCTTATGAACACATGAGACTCTCTTAAGGATCCTCTTGGAGCACTTTGGGTAGGATCTACAGGTCCAGCTTTGAACATTTCCATCAGTATTACGTACGACTCTCTAACCATGTGAATTTGACTCCTCTGGGCTTCCATTTCTTCAAGAACAATAGTAATAATTTTCACGCCTTCCTCAAAGGGAAACTTTCGAGGATAAAATTAAATAGTAGCGGTGAAAGCTCAAAGCTCATACGGTCAAGGTGAGCAATTTAGGCTGGGTTTTAGTTTCAAAACTACCAGAGAAAAGCCCTCTGGAGCCTTTATTCTCCGTCTTTAAAATGAAGAGGTTGAACTGGGTCTCTTACAGCTGTAACATTCTGGGAGTCTATATCAAATGTCCAAAAGGATTCATCACCAGCACATCCCTAGAATATAAACAGTGTATTTAGGACTGAGTCACTGTTGAAGGAAATCCAGCTTCACAGGACAGAAGATGTGCAGAGAGGGGAGAGATTGCCCTTTCTCGTAGCTGCAGTCAGGCACAGGCAGCAGTTAACACTCAGCATACAGGCGGCGTTGCATAAAAGTACATTAAATTTGACAGCAAAAGACCCGGGTTCAAATCTTGTTTTGTCATTTTCTAGCTCTGTAATTGAAAATGGCCTATTTCACCTCTCTAGCCTCAGGTTCCGTCTGTTTTTCTTTTCTTTTTTTTTTTTTTTTTGTGGTATGCGGCTTCTCACGGTTGTGGCGTCTCCCGTTGCGGAGCACAGGCTCCGGACACGCAGGCTCAGCGGCCATGGCTCACGGGCCCAGCTGCTCCGCGGCATGTGGGATCTTCCCGGCCCGGGGCACGAACCCGCGTCCCCTGCATTGGCAGGCGGACTCTCAACCACTGCGCCACCAGGGAAGCCCCCATCTGTTTAAAAAAAAAAAATGGATAATACATCCTCTGGCTCTTGTGAGTGGCAAATAAGATCATGTGCCTAAAAATACTTGCATGTTATAGGGCCTCACACACAGCAGGCATTCACTAATGTGACCACCATTGCTATTATTGGACTAAGACAGAGAAGGCAAATTCCTGTTTCAGCCACGCAAAGCACCGAGGCGCACTGAGCCAAGAAGCGTTGGAGCAAAGGCAAAGGTTGTTTGTTCTGTCCCCTGACTCCCCTTCCCACCTCAGTTAGGGTCCTTCCAGGAAGTCACAGGTGAATCATAAGAGTTAAGTTTGCCTTTTCATAATCCAAGGTTGTGCATCTAGGTATCTGTTTAAAGAAGAACGACGGAATCCATTTTTCCGGCCCCAGGCAGGATGGAAAGGTGTTCATTTGTAATGGGCTGTTTTCGTGCCTTAAACCTTTCCCTTATGAAAATAATTTACCCTGCTAATGACACCACATTAACCAACTGCTCCCAGTACAGATTAAAGGACAATTTTTTCAAATCATTTCATAAATTAAAAGCAGTCCTCCCCGATACATGATTTCATGGATAAATCCTGCATTTGTGTTGTCAGAATGTATGTTGAGAAGAAATGGAGGAAATGTATCCTTAAAGAAATATTTTGCAGCAGTTGTTAACACCTTTCTCTCCTTCTGCTTGCTGCTTCTAGTACCATAATATAAATGTGCAAGCTGTTAGCATGAGATGAACATTCTGAGCTTCAGGGGCCACCTGCCTGCGTGGCTGACTTGTTATTTAAATTCCCTTTGCATTTCACAGATTTAAATACTGCCAGGGCCCTGATTTATGGTGTCCGCATCACACACATAAAACTTTCACTCGGATTGCCCTCTTTTTCACGCAGGGGAGGAAGTCAATTGTGGCTGCAGGTGGAGTAGATTGGGGAACTAGTCGTCACCAGCAGGGTGTAAAGACCAAGAGGGAGCATCCAGAAACCAATGGGAATGTGGCAGTGTTTGGGAGCCTCGGTTCTGACAAGTCTGTCCCTACTCCTTTCGTCAGCCACAAAAGAATTAAGAGAACGTGGGAGGATTGAAGGAGCAGAGACATTTAGGAGAAGAAAAGCTGAGGGGTATCATCTGTTCCTGGTAGAAGGGAAACCTGCAACCCCCTCTTTCCAGAGATCGAGCTAATGGGATGCAGAGGAACAATCCCCTAAGAGGAGATTGAATAAAGTGACCTTGGAGATTACAGAACTGACCGTCGAGGTCCCACATCTGGCTCCATGGCAAGTCGTGGCCCTTCGTGTACAGCTGGAGCTGGGGCTTGGCTGGCATTTAGGATTCCAAACTTCCCCCCTCCGGGTCTGTGCAGCTGCCAATGTGCTAATTTGCCCAAGTGTCATATTTAAGCTTGGCAGACAGTCCAACAGGTGCATTTTAAAACAGTTCAGACAAGTAAAGTTTCCATTTCAAAATGTAAGCAACATCTTAGCAAAGGCTTGATTTTGAAGAGGTTCTCTCTCTCTCTGTCTCTGTCTCTCTGTCTCTCTCTGTCTCTCTCTCTCTCTCTCTCTCATTCATAGTTAAAAATCTTTCTCCTCCCTGGCTATGTTGAGAACTTCTCCACATGGGTGAGGCAGGGAGGGAACATTAATGGGAAGATGAGGATAACAAGAACCTTATTATGCTTAACCATGTGCCAGGGGATTCACAGGTAACAAAACCTCACTGACAGGGTCTCTGCTCTCATGGGATTTACTTTGGCTTGGGGAAAGACAGACCCTAAGAGCCAAACACGAGAGTAAGTGAAATAATTTCAAAACATGTAAAATAATATTTAAAAAACACAATAGGATGATACACTAGTGACTGGTAACAGGGGCAAGAGGAAGGGGCTTGGCAAGTTCAAGGGACAGAAAGGAGGCGAGTGTGGCCAGAGCACAGTGAGTGGAAGAGCGGGGTGGAAGCAGATAGAACCAGAGACAGAGGCAGAGGCCAGATAGTTTATGGCCAAGATGGGGACTCAAAGATGGTAAATTTTGTCTGTACCGTGAAGGAAGGGAAAGGATTAAACAGATACCAAAGTCTATTCCTAGACATCTGTATAGACTCAGTGGGCAACAATAGGGTTCCAACAGTATTACTGAGCACTGAGTAAATGGGTGGGTTTCTCTTTCAGCAATAAAGGTTCTACCTAGAAGGATGACTGGTGAACATCTATCAAATGAACTGTCTGGAGCTTTTCCTGGGGTGACCTAGATTCGAGCTTCCCCATAGTACAGGGATAGACTCAGTCTCTCCAGACACCTTTCTGACCCCAGAGAGTGGAGGATGTGGGTGGGGAAGGATTCTGTCATCATGACACTGGTCTTCAGCTGGAGGGGAGGGGAATTGTTTCTCAGAGCAGAAGTCATGACCTTAGATGAATGATGTTCCAGCATTTTCCCAGGAAGAGCTGGTAGCATCTCGTTGATGCTTGCTTTAAAGTCTTTCTAATCCAAGCGCTCATGGCTCCTTGTGCTACATCGTTAAATATGACAAACACAGCCAGCCTTGTCCTTCTCAGCTCGGGGCTGGGGCTCAGGTGAGCTCTGTAATATGGTGAAATGGAAACAGGACGGGGCATCGAATGCTGTATAGGAGCGTCTTGTCCATCAGACCTCACCTTGCGTGGTTAACAGGATGCTGTCTGCAGTCAGGACGACGGGTGGGCAGTAGGGAGCCAAGTGGAGGGAGGTGGGCTTCTAAGAGGAATGGCATTTATAGTTTTCAGTGAGGGAGGGGAGAATTATGCAGAAGAAATATACAACTGAGGGTCAAGCAGACTCAGGTTCAGTCCAGTGCGTGTCATCCATCAACCTCCAGTCGCGTGCACAGCATATGGGAACCATCACTTCAGCGCTTTTCTCTCCCAACCCCCAAATTGGACCAGACTGCTGAGAGAACTCCCCCAAATGCCACCGAGGGCACACACACCTCTGCACCCTTGTAAAGGGGCATTCTCCTCCCTGGGCTGAGTTGAAAATCCCTCTGAGTCGTCCAGGAAGGAAACACGAATGGGAAGATGGCAAGAGTGGCTTCTGTTTATTGAATGTTTATCCAAAACGCCACGCCAGTGAATGACTTCGCGGGATACTCACAGCCTCCCAATGAGGTGGCTTCTGTTACCATCCCCAGTTTGCAAGGGAGGAGACTGGGGTGTAGAGAGGTGGTGAGGTTGCACAGGACACAGTGGCGGGGGGGACTTGGGACCACAATCCCCAACCCCGCAGTCCTTGGGGCACCACTGCGGTTCCCGCTTAGGGCTAACGGGCGGTTCCTCATAAACAGTCAGGGGGAGGGTCTGTGATTTTCCCAGCAGCACTCGGACAGCCCTGGATTTTCTAATCCAGGCCCCAGGTTGTGGTCGGGGCCTCACAAAACCTGATGAGCACTGTCTCATCCTGTTGTCCAAGGTTCTTCTCTGCCTGCAGCTGTGCATCTGGACAACCTCAGGCTGGAATCCTGCAGGTGAGCTGGAGAGGAAGCTGCATCGTTTGGTGCAGTAGAGAGCAGGAGACCAGAGCATAGGACTGCAGAGTCCTGATCCAGACTCCTAGCTTGTGATGCTCACGCTACAGTTGCACCCAAGGTGGTGGTGACATAAGGCAACACACAGAACTAGAGAAGCCACGTCCCTGTGGGGCTGGGCACGTCCTCCGAGGGACAGAAGCCAGCCAAATGCGAGTCTGTCTTCCGTCAACGGGGCAGCTGTTCCTCAGCTTCCACTTGTTGGGCTCTGTGGTGATGTGGGGCTCATATACTCAGGTCTTTTCATTTTTTTAAGTCAAGGCAGAAATTTAGATTTTTAAAGGTAGAATCTCCCATCTTTAAAATGTTGGCACCTGATTTTTAAGAAGTGTTTTTAATGTTGTGCTGGGCGTACTAAGTACGTCTGTGAGCTGAAGGAAGCCCAGGGGCCACTAGTTTGAGACTTCCACAGTACAGTAATGGATCAGAGCAAGGGCTTTGGGACAGCCAGCACTGGGTTCAAATCCCTGCTCTTCCGCTTCCTGACAGTGCAGTTTACTAAATGACTTGACATCCTGATAAAATGGAGATCCTAATGCCACCTTGCAGATTTGCTACAGTGGTAAATAAGTAATGCTTTTGAAATGCCTGGTAAGGGGCCTGGCAGGCAATAAATGCTTTAAAAATGTTGCGATTATTATCTCTGTAGTCTAGAGCTGAAGAAATTGCAGCTTTCTGTCTGCCAGGAGAATTCTGACAGTGACTTCCTTACCAAAGGTCAAAGGATGCCATGAGCTTGAGATCTATTCCTTCAGCACCCGCTCCAGGACAAAAGCAAGTGTTCTTGGAGCCCGTGCTTTAAAATAAACCCTCTTGTTCGGGTTTATCCTCAGTTCTCTTGGCAAACTCTTCAGCACCTGTGTTCCTCACTTTGCAACATCCTCACTATGTTTGGTCCTGTGCAGTGGTGGCTTCCTGGTGTGGAATATTCTGGAAGCTCTTCTTGTCCACCCTCTGGAGCAGCAGAGAATCCTTTCCCTGGGGAGATGCACTTTCCAAACCTGAGGCCGTCTTAGCTTCGCTCTGGTGTCAGCCTACTGTCTGAATCTCAGAACAGGAGTGAGAGAGAGTGGACGGCACCCTCGTCGAGGGGAGGTATAGCCAGAGTAGGAAGCGGAACAGAATTAGAAATGAATGCAATCCAGAGAAAACCGAATTGCCCCACAGTCTATCCCAGCACAGTGAAGGGTTCAGACAGAAGCACACACCAGCACCCAAAAGGAAGGCCCCATGATCTTAAAACAATTTCTCAAAAATGACAGCACAGGATTCCACTCATAACACACAACAGAAGTTCCCTGAACTCTCTCCAAACCTCAGGTGTCAGGCAGCTGCTCCCCGCACCCCACATTGCCCCAATTATTCTTCCAAATGTAGCTTGAGCTGCTCCTGCCTCTTTGACCTGCTCTCTTACCTCTCAGATTTAGTTTTCTTCCTAACTCTGTCTTTCCCATGCAAATCAGGCTCACCTTCCCGGCTGCCCCTGGTCTGTGCCTCTCCCCAGAACTCCAGGCAGCAAAAGCAAGCAGGCAACAAAGACTCTACGTTGGAATGCCAGTGGAGAGAAAGGCTGTGAATACATAGGCATCTGTATTTTGCTCCATCACTTTAATCTAGAGGGTGTCACAGGCTCTGGAGCCCTTTTGACAGGCAGATTATTTGAGAAGCAGGCTGAGGAGTAGACCTGGCATGTGAGAACAGGGCAGTCACGACGACATCTGCTGTAGCGCTCGTCTCATTTGACCCTGAAGGAAATTCCATTCTTTGTACCTTACGGAATAGGGCTGATCTTTTCATTCACTACACAGTAGGGCAACGACCAGGGTAACATTATTTTCTGTAGTCAATCTCGTCTTGATCTCAAGCCCCATTCTGCTGAAAGAGGAGGGGAAAGTTCCTCAACCTTTCCCATGAAAAGGAAAACCACCTCTTTTTGCTAAAGTAGTCTCTTTTGGGCACAGAGAGAAACTTACATACCTCTCATGGCAGGGGTGGAGGGAGGATCCTTAAGTCCGTGTGCTGGCGCCATCCCTCCTGGTCATCTGACAGCCACCACTGATGTCTAGGGCTGATGAAACATGTGGTGTCTTCTGTCAGCATGGCGGGGCGTCCTGGTGACCACACCCCACCCTCTGAACCTGGGCTTCACCTACCTTCTGCAGTTTCTTTGTGTCTCCAACATGTTTTCCTTCCAGCCCCTGGCATACTCCTCCCTCTGCTTCTGCTAAGGGATTCTATCACCTCCACATGATAACCTCATGATGGACCCACCAGATTCCTACTCTTCACCACCTTCCACATCCCCCACCAGGGACTCATGGGCACTTTTCACACTCTGGTTTTCCACCCTCAGGGTTCTATTTCTCAGTTCTCTCTGCCTAAGCCCACCATACCACCATTTTCAGGCTTCCCGAGCTGCCCCATCCTCATGCCAGAGCACTTGGCAAGGCGATCTCCTCCCACGAAAGGGAAGAGAGAGAAAAGGGCCCCCTGTACTCACCCTCTTCACAGTCTATCTGGGGTTACACTCCTTGACCTATCCTTCCAGACCTCAGCTCAGGGTTATGGGGTAATGACATCTTTTCCCACCACATCCCCAAGTCTTATCCCCTCTGAGTTTCTCCCATATTGTCCAAGAGAGCATTCTTTTCCTTTCCTGATTGAAGGGAACTCACCACTATGCCATATCTTCCTTGTCACCTTCCCCAGGTCACAAGTGGTAGCTTCCCTTTTTATTCCTGGAATACCAAACCTCAATATGGCCTTAATGGTATATAGGATGTAGTGAGAGGATCTTACCAAAAAGAGGGAAATGTATCAGGAGATATTTTTAAATATTAACATTCTTAATAATATTAATACCATTTCACTTACAACATTCTTGCTCTTATTATGGGGACAGGTAAGGTAGATAGCATTTTTCTGTTTTACAGCTAAGAAAACTGAGGCTCAGAGAGGTGGAGAGACCCCTCAAGGTCACACAGCTTGTGGGTGTTTTGACTCTGGGTTGAGCGCTCCTTCTGCGACGGCGTCCTGCCTCACCTGCTAGGGTACCCTTCCCCTCGTCGGGCCCGTGAAGTCAGCCACAGGGTACCCTCAGCTCTGCCAATCTGCTCCCCTGTCCCTTAGAGTGATTATAAAGTGGAAACCATGAAATCAACAGCTGCAAGAACGGCAGGAATTCTGCCTCAAATAGACACAAATCCTGGAAGCTGGCCGTTAATGCTGAAGTCACTGTGAGCTTCATTTAATCTTTTTTCTTTTTTTTTAAGATTGCCTGCTATGAATATCTGGGAGGTGGCCAACGATCCGTTGTAAGCACTAAATAATTTGTGAGTCAGACCTCTCTATTGATGGCAATGTGGTGTCGAACTCACTCAACAGCCCACATTGAAAAGACAAATCAGTCACCCCTGGGCCTCTCCAAAGGTGTTTCGGGAAGGCAGCACATGGATATGTAACTGTGTATAAACATATGTATTTAATGGAGTGCAGAAGAAACAAAAACTGGCTTAATAATCGAGGAATCTTTTGGCCTCTACCCTTCTCCTTGCTGGGAAACCTGCCCAGCCCAGAATCCACAGGCCCCTGAATCCAGGAGGCTCCCCCTCTTCAAACACCGGGCTTAGGAGAAAGCAAGGCCCCTGCTTTCATAGCAAAGGCTCCGGGACCTACTCAGGCCCCTTTCTGTGCAATACTCTTACCCTAGGAGAAAAGATGGGACACTGCCACTCCATTGCCTCCTGCAGGCCCCCTTCAGCTCCCACCTGGACTTCTGTGAAAGCTGCCTAGCCAGCCTCCTGGACTCCACACTGCCCTCTACATCCATGTCCAAGGAGAAGCCAAAGCGGTCTTCTGAGAACCGAGGTCAGATCATGTCCTGCCTCTGCTCAAGCCCACCTCCACTCGTGGCCCATTGTATCTCCAGTAAAATCCCCATCTCATACCATTGTCCACAAAGCCCTACAGTTTTGACCACTACCTACTTCTCTGACTTTTCCTTCCCATACTTTGGCCCAGTGTTGTTTCTAAGCTGCAGCCTCTTCTGGCCCTCTTGCTCTTACTAGAACAGGTCATGCTCTCCCTGCCTCTGGGCCTTTGCTCAACCTCTGCCTGAATGTCCAGCTTTTGACTTAGCACATCATTCAAGTCTAATCTCAAATGTCACCTCGTCCGAAACAGATGGTATTACCCTGTTTTATTTCTTTTAGCATATATCTCTATCTGAAGTGTACTTATTTATTCAATTATTATCCATCTCCCTACAATGAAAGGTTCCAGAAAGCAAGGACTTCATCTCTCTTGTGCATCCCTAGTACTTAGTGTTACTTGTCCTATGGTTGGTCTCCCATGAAACTTGACTGACAGGACCGATTCCTCCTCCCCCCACCAACCTGATGGTTTCCTTTACCAGTTGAGAAACGACCATATTGAAATTTACCAGAGGTTCATTCATTTTTTAAAATTCATTTATTCAACAGACATGCAGTAACTCCCAACTGTTTGCCAGCCTATATGCCAGGCATTGGGGCCACAAGGCGGGCTCTGACCTCAAAGAACTCAGGAGCTAGAAAACCCCATGATACTTGTTCACCATGATAAGAAATATAACAAAGGTGTGTGTCAAGTACTCAGAAAATGGACCCCTAGGTTAGGGGCTTCAAAGAAGGGATTTCAAAAGGAGATAAACCTTGAGCTGTAACTTGAAGGATGTATAGGAGTTAGGCAAACAAGGGGTTGCAGTATTCTAAACAGAGAAAAAGCCAATATCAAGAGGCCCAGGGGAGCCTCGCAGACATCCCTCCATATGGAATAAAGGATTCCCACAAAGGAGAAGAAGGAACTAGAGTGACGATAAGGGCTAGATTACGAAGGACCTTTATAATATTAAGGAGTTCGGACTTTAAACAACTGTAAACTTTTAAGAAGATCACATTGGCCCCAGTGAAGAGGATGTGTCAGAGGAAGAAAATACTGGTCTTAAAAGACCCTATGGGCCTGGACTAGGGGAGTGTCATCGTTTCCTAAGGCTGCTGTAACCAATTACCACAGACTGGGTGGCTTAAAACAGAAATTGACCCTCTTACAGGTCTGGAGGACAGAAATCCAAAATCAAGGTGTGGGAAGGTCGAGGAGCCTTCCTTGCGTCTTCCCAGTTCTGGTGGCCCCGGTGTTCCCGGCTTGTGGCAGCACCACTTCAATCTCTGCCTCTGTCTTTACATCGGCATCTTCTCCTTGTGTGTTCCTGTCCTCTTATGCTGTTTTCCTTCTCTTATGAGAACATCAGTCACGTTGGACTAAGGTCCACACTAATACTTCATCTTGATTATACCTGCAAAGACCCCACTTTGAAATATGGACACATTTACAGGCCCTGGGTTATCTTAGTGCTTTCGGGCTGCTATAACAAAATACCATAAACCGGGTGGCTTCTGAACAACAGAAATTTATTTCTCACAGTTCTGGAGGCTGGGAAGTCCAAGATGAAAGTGCTGGCAGATTCAGCATCTGGTGAGAACCCTCTTCCAGTTTGCAGACTGCTGACTTCTCCTTGTATCCTCACATCGCAGAAAGAGGGCTGCAGAGCTCTGCGGGGTCCCTTTCTAAGAGCACTAATCCATTCATGAGGGCTCTACCCTCTTGGCCTATGTACCTCCCAAAGGCCTCAACTCCTAATACCATCACATTTGGCATTAGGTTCCAACATATGAATTTTAGGGGGACACAGATATTCAATCCATAGCACAGGGGTTTTGATTTCAATATATCTTTGGGGAGCACGTAATTCAACCCATAATAGAGAGTGAATAGAAACAAGGGGAAAAATTCCAGAGTTAAATGAAAGTAGATTCAGTAAGTCTTAGAAGTTAACCAGATGTGCAAATTGGAAGGAGAGGGGGTAATCTAGAGAGCGTCCCATGTTTTGGGTTTATGCAATCAGTGGAGGGTGGAGCCATTCATTAAAATATAGCATATATTATACACAATTCCTTTTCTTCATCTTCAAACATGTAGCCTATCATCCAAAGCCATCTCAGTAGCCTAAGGAACTCCCCTAGAGAGAAAGAAATGACCAGGAAGGCAACTGTGTGAGTAAAGCAAGAGGGAATATTACCTTGCTCAAAATTCAGACCAGAAGCCAAAATGGAAATCACGTTACTAAATTCAGTTGACTTCTTGAAAACTAGAGCCACAGACACAACCTGAGTTTTCCTTGTGGAGGAAGAGGAAGGAAACCTGTTTTCCCAGCCAAATCTGTTGACCCTTCATTCATTCGGGAGCCAGGTTGAAATCAATAGTGTCTTGTTTGGTTGGAAAAAACTTAGGAAAGGGAGGCCAACTCTAGCCACAGAGCTTATTTTAGAAGATCATTCACATGCACAGGAAACAGCAGACTCTACAGGTAGAGCACCCTCTGCGTCGGCCCCAAGAATCCAGGACCTTGTTCTGACATGGTCCATCCGGCGCCTGTGGCCAAGCGTCTTTGATGTGCAGACCAAACACGACCCACTTTCCCATGGGCATCGGTGCCTTTCAGCATGTTTACCTGGAGGCCATGGCTCTCTGCAACATCCGCTTATGCTTTGAAACAGAGTGGGGCGGAGGTGGGTGGAGGATCCCCGTGAAAAGGCCGATTGAATTTGTAAGCACCAGACAGAGGTGATGATACACTATTTCAGCAGTGGTCTGGGAGGAAGCTTGGGTTATGCAGAATGAAATCTACCTTCCTTCTTCTCAGAACCCACTTCAACCTTGGAAGACCTCAACCGTGTGATAGCTTATTGGGGCTGAGACATTGCCAGGTCAAGGCCAAAGAGAATGTAACCTACCACATTTTGCAGATCGTTGACAGATGGGCTTACATGGCCCTCACCCTCCGTGTTCTTTTGGATGTGTTCCCTCCCTTAGTTCTTCTGACAGTTGGGAAGTCTTGTATGGCTTTGCTGGCCTTGACAGACTCTCGCCTAAGGCTGGGAAACCACCTCTACTCCTAACCTGACCCGGCTAATTGACCCTGAGGAAGTAAATTATGTAGAGAGAAGAGCCATCTATGACTCTTGCCACATATATCTCTGAAGTATAGGAGACACAAAGAGTGACCACAGTCTTCATATAAATCCGTTATGGCCTCTTGACCTCTGAGCAATAATAAATAGTATGTTCGCAGGCTGTCCTGAAGAAATGAACACGTTTTTGTGAGAACATCTGGCATTCATTGACTCAGGAAAAGGAAGAAAAAAAACTCACAAGCCCTAGGACAGAATTTCATTTTCTTTTCATGTTGCCATGTGGGTGAAGGAGCCCCTCTCCGTCAAGCAAGTGTGTGCGCGTGCGTGCGTGTGTGTGTGTGTGTGTGTGTGTGTTTAGGGGGAGCGAGCGGGTGCTAGTGGTGGTATGTGAACTCCCTTTCAAGTTTTAAAGGAGGCATAAAAATGCACGTGCATTTCTGTGAAGAAGTTCTCTGGTCGGGGGGCATCTTTTTGAAGGGGGCTGGGGATGTCCGGTTACTGTAACGTGCTGTCAGTATGTCTTCTTTCCTTCTGCTTCTGTGAAGTTTTCTCGGTGCTGCCCTCTGGGAAGACCTGGCTCACAGATTATGGATTCTGTACGTTGCTTAGGGGACACCGGGGTGTGCAAGCTTGACAAGGACAAGAGCCCAGGGGACTGCTGTGTATGCTCACTCTCTCTCTCCTTCTCTCCCCTTCTCCCTCCCCATACCTCCACCCCACTTCTCTAGAACAGCCTGGCTCATAAGCTCAAAACTAAGAGACCGCTCCTTGGAGTGCTGTGCAAGTTCACTGCCGAACGGTGGGTGGATTTTCCTCTTTCCCACAGGATGAGCCTATGCCTTTCCTCCCACTACACAAAAGTGGGCCTCTCTTTGTTCAGTGAGTTTAAATCAGAATAGGTCTTAGGTAGCCAGAGTAGGTTAAAATGTTAGCAAAAAAGTGGGATCCCTTTTCACTTTTAAAGGGGACTCCAATTCTACCCTTTATGACTTGGCTTAATTATCCTGGGCTCCTGAACAGCTGTCTCTTGATTCCAGTTAACCTGACTGACATCTCCTCTGGAAGGTAGAAGCTACTCAGCTACAGGATCCCACACTGAGAATTCATTTCCTTCTTGGAGTCACTCCTGGGCAGGAGGAAACTTAAATAGAGAACTGAGATTCAGCACCCACGGTTCTGATTTACACTTTTATATACAGCCCCACAGTGTCTTGGAGAGGGGGAGAAAGGCTAGAAAAAAACATTTTAATGGTAATTTATTTTTAAATCAAACTAAAGGTAATTCTGTTGGCTTGCAGTTTTCTTCCTTTCTATTTTTCATGAATCTAAATTGATCCCTTGAATGTTTGATTTCCTTTTCCTTTCCTGTTCTAAAGGACCCACAAAGTCTCTTCTTGATTAGTTCTGACAAGTTCAAAAGTTGACATGAACTTTCTGGTACAGCCAACTTTGAATTTTCCATATTTTTTCCCCAATGAGTTGCATGCAGATTTTGATGGCTTTCTTGTGGTATTTTCAGATTTTTTTTTAAAAAGTCAGTAAGAGAGATGTTATGTCAGATAGAAAACCAGGCTCCATAAAGATAGCAGAGGGCTGGAATGATGCTGACCCTAAAAATGAAACATAAAAGAAATAAAACCAACAAATTCATTCAACACATATTTCTGTCTGTTATGTGTCAGATACATGGAAACTGCTAGAAGGGGTGGATGTGATCTGTCTGTGATACCTGCGGCACCCCCTTCTCTCCATGCGTATTCCTCCCGCTGAGAAAGGAAATCTAAGTATTACAGTTGACAGCAAGCTCAATATGAACACCGTTATGTAGTTGAAAAAAAAGTGCTCTTACAGGCTGCTCAGTATCCAGTTCAAAGGGGGCAGTGGTTAGGCAGATCCTAACATTAATTGGCGTTTTATTTGACTATAAATTTCATTAGGGCAGAGACAGTGTTGGTCTGGCTGATCACATTCTGATAGCCTAGCACAGACCTTGGCATGTCACAGATACTGAATGGATATCTGTTGAATGAATGAATTATCTGGGCACAGACCCAATGATTTCAAAGAAACATGGGCCAGCTTTGTGCTTGGAAAGCTGGTCACAGACAGTAATTATTGGAAAGATGGGTGGATGGATGGATGGATAGATGGATGGATAGATGCACTGGATAAAGGGAGATAAGAGGCAATGAGATGAGATTTTGTTTTGGACAAACATAGAATAACTGATAATGAGCAAATAAGGCACAATGTTCACTTTCAGGAAAGAGCTTTGGGTATTTGTATGTAAGGAGATATAACTAAGTGTTGAAGAATTCTCCTTTAGTTAGGTTTGGACAATAAGTGAGAAGAATGGTGAAGGAGCCCTTGACATCAGGCAGTATGGTCTAGCAAATCCAGGGTCTGCTGATGTGTTTATTCCACTAAAGGCAGCAGAGGGCTGCCTGGAGAAAATGCTCTTCCACTCACACACCTCTTCTTTTATCTCTTCTGGAGCCATGTCATTTACAGAAAGGAGGAATGGGGAGAAAAGGAGACAGCCAAGAAGGAATAAAGGGCTCAGCTATGCCAAGAAACCAGTGTCCACTCCTGACGTTGCAAGGCTGCCACCTCCCTGGTCAAGATCAAACGCTCATGGCAGCATTTCTTGACCAAAATGGAGCCAAAGACAACAAATAAAAACAGTACCACAAACCTACCCTGGGACCTACTGAAACACTTTTACTTTGTTTCTCTTTCACCCACTTCTGCATGTAGGTTTTCATCTAACAGATTGAAGTGTGTTGCCTATCATTTGTCAACCCCAAATGCCAGTTTCTATTTCTTAATGTCACTTCTTCTTACCACTACAATAAATCTCTGGACAATGAAGGACTTCCCAGCTTCCCTGCAGGGAGTCTGGAGCCCTAGACTGG
Source organism: Stenella coeruleoalba (assembly GCF_951394435.1). Classification (NCBI taxonomy): domain Eukaryota; kingdom Metazoa; phylum Chordata; class Mammalia; order Artiodactyla; family Delphinidae; genus Stenella; species Stenella coeruleoalba. The sequence goes on along the minus strand of NC_137148.1, from coordinate 144,795,181 downwards.
ACTTCCTGGGGGGAAATGAGTACTTCTGATACTTCCTTTCATGACCATTTGAAAGATTACAATCTCTCTACACTTTGGATTATCCTCTTTGCTTCTCCACTTCTGTTGCTAGTTGGTTTTTCTTGCTTACATAGCTTTTTTGAGGGGTAGAGGAGGCGTTAATAGCATAGGAGACCAAAAGTCGAACAAAGCAATACCTTTGTAAATACGGTAATACAATAAATATGTTTATTGATCCCTGCTGACCTGCTCTGGTCATCTTAGGGCCTGAGAATCCCTAAGAGCTCTTATTTTTGGAGGAGTCCTACACTCCCACCGTAGCAAACATAGTAAATTATACATATATCACACATTAAATAGCATAAATTTGCAGAACGATTGAACTACTTTTTATAATTTTGCTTCTTATCATTCTGGTTTTATACTTTTTTATATATGGGGGCTAGTACCTTTTCCAACTCCAAACATTTCTGTATACTCTGAGAAAGCAGAGTGTTCATATACCCTGAATATATATAGGTTTTGACTAACATAGGAAATGGCTCCTCTTGCCATAGCAATTCCAGTGGCCCCCTTGCTGTCCGTTGGCTTTCACAGGAACGTTGCCTGACTATCCTCTCTGTTCGGTCAAGCTGGATTTTCATTATCCATTCATCTGTTTATGGACACTTAGGTATATATATTCAATGGAATACTATTCAGCCATAAAAAAGAATGAAATTTTGCCATCTGCGGCAGCATGGATGGACTTGGAGGGCATTACGCTAAGTGAAATAAGTCAGACAGAGGAAGACAAACGCTGTATGATATCACTTATATGTGGAATCTAAAAAATATAACAGACTAGTGAATACAACAAAAAAGAAGCAGACTCACAGATACAGAGAACAACTAAGTGGTTAGCAGTGGGGAGAGGGAAGGGGGTGCTGGGTAGTATAGGGGTAGGGGAGTAAGAGGTATGAACTATTAGGTATAAAATAAGCTACAAGGATAACATTGTACAACACAGGGAATAGAGCCAATATTTTATAATGATTATAAATGAAGTGTAACCTTTAAACATTTTGAATCACTGTATTGTACACCTGTAACTTAGATAATATTGTACAGCAACTGTACTTCAATTTTAAAACAGCTGGATTTTCAGTCAGCCACTAAAGGTCAGGCACTCTGCTTGTCAGGGTGTCACTCGGTTTCCAAGGGCCCCAGGCTCTGGCCTCTTCTTTGCTCAGTCGAATCTGACATTCCACATTTCAAGAGCAGTATCTTAACTAAGCGGGGCATTTTTCTAAGCAGCTGAGCCACTGGGACAAGGGACCTGGGTTCCCTTTTCCAGACTGTGATTCCTTGCAGAAGAATCTCATGCCACCTGCAGAGGTGAGATAGAAGTGATAACTATAACCACTTAATTATTATTATCTGAAGCAAAAATATTGCGGGGGGAGCTTCCCTGGTGGCACAGTGGTTAAGAATCCACCTGCCAATGCAGGGGACACGGGTTCGAGCCCTGGTCCAAGAGGATCCCACATGCTGTGGAGCAACTAAGCCATGTGCCACAACTACTGAGCCTTCATTCTAGAGCCTGCGAGCCACAACTACTGAAGCCCACACGCCTAGAGCCCGTGCTCCGCAACAAGAGAAGCCACCGCAATGAGAAGCCTGCGCACCGCAACAAAGAGTGGACCCCGCTAGCTGCAACTAGAGAAAGCCCACGCGCAGCAACGAAGACCCAACGCAGCCAAAAATAAATAAAATAAAAATAAATTTAAAAAAATATCGTGGAATTTAATGTGTATTACTATACTGGAACTCGGATCTTACCTTGCTTTTTATACTCAAAGCTGAAAAGTACAAACAATGTTGAATCCTTGGCAGCAACACTGGAAGAAGCCTGTAGGCAAACTAAATAACTCTTGCTGTGAATGACCATATCTGAGGCGATGCTTTAATTCTGATAAGTATGGTTTAAGAAATCTGTCTCCTTTTTTAATTGTCACACCTCGCCTCTCACCCCAACCAGACCACCAGCTTCACCAGGGCAGAGATTGTCTTATAGTTTGAGGAGCTGTATTCAGTAAAAATCACTAAGGACCATAAGAAATAATCATTAAAAATCAATCATTCAATGCGTACCAAATCCCTGGTTCTGTTATCAGAATGTTTTATACCTTATCCTACTGGTCAAACATTTAGGCAAGTCTTTGTCGAAGAGCTGATGATTCCCTGCTTAAGAAGGAGGAAACGGGGAGATTGGGATGGACATTTATACACTAATATGTATAAAATAGATAACTAATGAGAACCTGCTGTATAGCACAGGGAACTTCACTGTACAGTGAACACAGCACATCGTAAAACAACTATACCCCATTAAAAAAATTTTTTTTTAAAAAAGGAGGAAACTGAGGCTTTGAGAGGTTAAGTCTGAGACCACCATGGACAGAGTGTGAATATTCACACATTTGTCTGCTGCAAATTCTGTGTGTTGAGGGGCGTTCAAAGAAGCTGAATGAGTTTGGGGACAGTATGTGGATCTTGAAAGAAGCGACGGAGCAGAATTTGACCTTTTCTTCCCTTTCGTTTCCTTCTTTCCTTTCTTCCTGCCTCGTCCTTTCTTCTTCCACAGACATTTACTAGACACTGTGCTAAGTTGACTGTAACCTGATCCCGCTCTCAAGTCACTCATCACCTGGAAGAGGGTATGAGGACGCAGTGCATCCTTGTGGCACAGTGGGCTGAGGACCGTTGTAGAGCTATGTCCTGGTTTGCCATAGCACAGGGACAAGAGCAGCCAGGGAAGTGAGTGCAGCAAGTATCCTAACGCAAAAAGAGACAGCCTTTTGTGTGAGGGCCCAGAAACCTGAAAGCATATGGCATATTCAGAGGGTGACAAAGTAATCAGGGGAGTTTGGTCAGACCGAATGGATTGAAGGAATCAGCGTGGAAAATGGTGGTCATGAGGCTAAATGGAAAGGTGATGAGATCCATGCCCAGAAGACCTTTGGGGCTGTTGAGGGCAAAGACTCCCATAAAGATGGGCAGAAGGGCCTATGTTAGGATAGAAGTTAGCAGAGATGGGGGACGGGTTGGATTTAAAAGACATTTCAGATGTAAAATCCACAGGACTTGGGAACAGATTTGAAAAGGGGGAGAGTGGGAATGGGGGTGTTGTTTACCAGGATGAGGATAAAGAGGTAGCTGGAGGAGGTAGTTGCGAGTCAGTTTGGGACATTGTTGAGTTTTGAGATGCCTACAGGACACATCCAAGTGGAGAGAGAGATTTTTTTCAGCTATGCGTTGTTGTGGTTCCCCACCCCCTGCTCCCAGTCTACAGATATAACTTGAATCCTCCTTAAAGAAGTGAAGTTGCCAGTAAAAATAATGTCGGAATTAGTGTGTCTTGACTGTGGCCGGAGTAAACCCCCTGTGGCAAAGCCCAGAATATAGAAAGCAAATGGTGTTTTTGGCAGGCTGGGACAGGCACCCAGCTGCTAAGTAGGGGGTTTAGCCTGGAGATGGGGCCGGGAGCAGAGGAGTGCTGGGGGAGGATGGAGAAAAAGGGGGCAGGAGAATTATCTCTGAGAAGCAATCACTTTTGTTTTTAATTTTACACACATGGGGCTCATAATACTTGCAAGAACAGGGCTTAGCAATGGAGAAAGATGGAGAGATAAGCATGAGCCTCCCTTCACGAGAGGCTGGGGGGCACTGTTGCTTTCTGCCGAACAGATTCCGGTGCTCAAAAGAATGTACTTTGGGTGAAGGGCAAGGAGAAAGTGATTCCCAAACCTTCCATGGCTTTCTTCGTGCTTTCCTAAACGTGCTTGCAGTCCACCTTTAAACTCTGATCTGCCTGAGAATACCCATGAGATTGTAGAGCTGGAGGAGTGTCAAATATGCAGAATATTGTTGCTCTCTCTTGTGCCTTATTTTTTACTTACTTACCTACTTACTTTGAAAGCAATGTCAAAGCGAACCCTTACCCTCTGCAGCATATCTGATTCTGGGAGCCTCACCTCCCTTCTTGTATTAATTTAGGAATGTTTCATTTCTGCAAAAGTGGTGCTGTGATCTTTGCTTTTCTATGCATGCCTTTCATCTGGCGCTCACAATGTGCTGTACAGATGTTCCCCTGCCAGACCCTGGTACCCCCTAATTTGCTTTGAGATCCCCGGCAAGTTACAGTCCCTCTCGGCAATACCACCCCTTTACCTGCAGCTAAGCAACACAAACCAGATACCTTTACCTGCAGCTAAGCAGCACAAGCAAGATACAAGGCAGGGTCTCCTTCCACACACTGCCTTCTACTTCTTTGCCCATCAAACCCTTCTCATACTCTGCCTTCTCTGTTCAGTCTGTATAACTCCCACTCATCAATTCATTTCCATTGGTTGATTCAGTATGTCTATATTGACTGAATACACTGAAGACTGTACTTGTATCACCAGGAATACAGCAGTGAGCAAAGTACAGTCACTAGACATACAGATGGCCAAGAGGCACATGAAAAGCTGCTCAACATTACTAATTATTAGAGAAATGCAAATCAAAACTACAGTGAGGTATCACCTCACACCAGTTAGAATGGGCATCATCAGAAAATCTACAAACAGCAAATGCTGGAGAGGGTGTGGAGAAAAGGGAACCCTCTTGCACTGTTGGTGGGAATGTAAATTGATACAGCCACTATGGAGAACAGTATGGAGGTTCCTTAAAAAACTAAAAATAGAGTTACCATATGACCCAGCAATCCCACTACTGGGCATATACCCACAGAAAACCGTAATTCAAAAAGACACATGCACCCCTATCCCAATGTTCATTGCAGCACTGTTTACAATAGCCAGGTCATGGAAGCAACCTAAATGTCCATCGACAGAGGAATGGATAAAGATGTGGTACATATATACAATGGAATATTACTCAGCCATAAAAAGGAACGAAATTGCGTCATTTGTAGAGACGTGGATGGATCCAGAGACTGTCATACAGAGTGAAATAAGTCAGAAAGAGAAAAACAAATATCATATATTAACGCATATATGTGGAATCTAGAAAAATAGTACAGATGAACTGGTTTGCAAGGCAGAAATCGAGACACAGATGTAGAGAACAAACATATGGACAAGGGGGAAAAGTGGCGGGTGGCAGGTGGTGGTGGTGGTGTGCTGAATTGGGAGATTGGCATTGACATATACACACTAATATGTATAAAATAGATAACTAATAAGAACCTGCTGTATAAAAAATAAATAAAATTCATAAAAAACGCAGTCAGTCCCTGCCTCTAGGACCTCACGATATAATCGGGGAGATGGCAGAAAAGTGAGCATGAACTTACGGTCTGCTATGGTAGATGCCAAGATGGGGATACGCGCTAGGTGCCATGGTAACACAGAATATGGGCCCCTAACTCACTCTGGTGAGGCAGTGTGCTTCTTATAGGAAGTAAGAGTGAGTTTGCTATGGTTTAGATCCTGAATCAACTATTTAAAAACTGTATTACTTTGGGCAAGTCACTTAACACCTCTGTGACTTTAAAACGTGATACTGAATTAAGAATCTAGTCAAGTAGCTAGCACGGAATAAATGCTCAAAGAGCACATATTCATTCATTCACTCCTTCCTTCAGTAAACACCTATCAAGTACCACCGTGTGACAGGCAGTGTTCTCGGAGGTGTGTAGAGGTATGCTCGGGTCTTAGAACCTCAGCAATTCTAGGAAGTAAATGAATTCATCTCAGCCCTTTTTCTTCTGCACGGACTACATTTGGGGAGAGTCTTAGAAGTCATATTAATAGTTCTCTTTTGCTGCCTGTTGGAACAGCAACCAAATGGATTTCCCACTGGCGAGGGAAAGCCCGGGCAGTGAGAAAGTAGCGCTGTAGCTGCACCCCACTTGGACTTTGCAGGTGATCATCTCACCAGCCACTCCAGGCTGCCTCCCATTGGCCCAGCTCGACAGGAGTCACCCTCTCCCACCACCAGTTCCCTCCCCACCCCCGTCTCAAACTTAGGTCCACTCAGCACGGATGAGGCACATAGGAACTCACTGTTATCCTCTGTTGCTGTCAGAAATAGTCTAAAAACCAAATTGGGTGCCTTAAATTTTTACAGGCGTCCACTGCTGCTGAATACTTGAAATTCTTAGAAGTAAAATGCACTGCTCCCAGGAGCTTTTCCTCAGGGAGAACCTGGCCATCTCATTCACTTGTCCAGCCGCAGCTGTTTCACACAGAGTGAAGAGGATACTGTAAACCGCTGACCCAGCTAAACGTTAGCATGACCCAGCGTCTCTGGGGCCACCTTGCCTCAAAGCAACTCTGCATTGTGGTGGAGTCCTCCCCATGCCGTGATGGACAGGGGCTGCTTCTCCGGAGAAGATAAGCTTGCACTGTAGGGAGCTAAGGAAGTTATGCTTGCTGTTGTGGTTGATGCTCCCGAAATGCAGCAATAAGTAGCCTCCTTCCAGAACACAGAGCTAGACTCTTCAGCCCCACTGAAATGAAAAACTGTACAGCACCACTGTTTTGAGCCATTCTCTTTCCAACAGATGCCTTTCCCTTTCTTTCTTTCCTTCTTTCCTCCTTTCTTTCTCTCCCTCTTTCTTTCTTTCCCTTTCTTTCCTTCTTTCTTTCTTTTTGTCTTTCTTTCTTTCTTTCTTTCTTTCTCTCTCTCTCTTTCTTTCTTCCTTCCTTCCTTTATTTCTCTCTCTCTCCCTTCCTTCCTTCCTTCCTTTTCTTTCTTTCTTTCTCTTTCTTTCTTTCTCTCTCTCTCTCTTCCTTTCTTTCTCTCTCTTTCTTTCGATTCAAATAATGTAATATTCATCATCTTAAAGTATACAATTCAGTTGTAGGTATATTCACTATGTTGTCAGCCATCACAAGGATCTAATTCCAGGGCATGTCCATCATCCCCAAAAGAAGTCCACCACCCATTAGCAATCTCTTCCGCTATTCCCCTCCCCACAGCCCTGGTAACCACTGATTTATTTTTTGTCCCTATGGATTTGCCTTTTCTGGGCATTTTATATAAATGGAATCATGCAGTCGTTGACCTTTTACATCTGACTTCTGTCACCTAACATGTTTCAAGGTTCATTCATGCTGTAGCATTTAACAGTACCACATTCCTTTTCTATGGCTGAATAATATTCCACTGTATGGATCCTACCACATTTTGTTTATCCATTCATCAGTTGATGGGCGTTTGGTCGTTTCTACCTTTTGGCTACTGTGAATAAGGCTGCTGTGAACATTCGTGTATAAGATATTGTGTGGATGTATGTTTTCAGTTGTCATGGGTATATACCTAGGAGTGGGAGTACTAGGTCATATGGTAATTCTGTGTTTAACTTTCTGAGGAACTGCCAAAGTGTTTTCCACAGTAGCCGTGCCATTTATACCCATACCAATAAGGTGTGACGGTTCCAGTTTCTCCACATCCTTGCGAACGCTTGTTATGGAGATATATATTTATATGGGGATATATATATCTCCACTCTAGTGTCTACTGGGTGTGAAATGGTACCATTTCTTATGTGTATTAATTTGATCACGCTAGGCTTTTTCCACTTCTCTCTGCCCATTGCTCCTATCAGCATAGTTTCCTCCTAGGTAGGATTGAGAATTCTTCCTAAAACTCTGAAAGAAAGATGATGGGCAGTTTTTAGTATCTTGTGTGTCTCACAGTTATAGCATTCTTACTGTTAACCTGGCCTGAATCTGCCTATCCCAATCTTGAGCTCCCAATTCATGTGCCTTCCAAAGATCAAGATCCCTCTTACTCCTGTTCTTTGCTAGTTATAAGGCCTGAATTTCACTAAGCCAGAGATAGCTACTCCCTCTTAAAAACCAGCCGCCCTTCCAGCCCAGGCGGCTGGAGGGAAGAGGGAAGGAGCTCCTGGCTTTCATACGCAGTCTCTTACTTCTCTTTATTTCTAAACCAAGAGGCTAATGAAATATACAATGAACTTTGGTTTGGAAGAAATTAAAAACAAGGCATAGTCACTTCCAGGCTTACTATTCAAGAACTTGTGGTCTCTTGAAAATAGCTGGCGTAAAGTATCTTCGAAAGAGATTCGACATGCATGTTATCAAACTATATTAAACCAACTTAAGGGAACAAAGTATTTTCATCTATTTTAGTGGTGTATTGGAATTACGACCTATAAATAGTTCTTTTTTTTTTTTTTTTTTTTTTTTTTTTTGCGGCACGCGGGCCTCTCACTCTTGTGGCCTTTCCCGTTGCGGAGCACAGGCTCCGGACGCGCAGGCTCAGCGGCCATGGCTCACGGGCCCAGCCGCTCCGCGGCATGTGGGATCTTCCCGGACCGGGGCATGAACCTGTGTCCCCTGCATTGGCAGGCGGACTCTCTACCACTGCGCCACCAGGGAAGCCCAATAGTTCTTCTTGTTAAAGTAAGTCCTGAAGGGTCTCCAGCAAAGATTGAAATTACCAACTCATGGGGTGTACTTGTGGGTCATCTTTGCATATTTTGTAGTTCAGACTTTTCCAGCAAATTTAAACTGTCACGTGTCTCAACCAGCCCAAATTAATGAGGCTTTAGAGTCTGACCATTGAGTCTGGCTCTGAAGAAGACTGGAACAGTGGCGTGCAAAGCAAAACAGACTTTGGTTTGAACTCCACCTCTGCTCTGGCTATAGGACCTCTGGCAAGTCATTTTTCTCTAGTATAAAATGAGGTTCTGATATGTAGGTTACAGGGCTGTTTTGAGAAGTAAATGAGATTACTTACGTAAAATGTCAGCACAGGGACAGTCGCAGAAATAGCAGGCATTCAGTAAAGGGAAGCCATTAGCAGTAGTAGTACAATAGACATCTTTCTTTACATAATAGGCATGTCCAGAAATGGTGCAAGTAAACACCATTTTTTTGTTGTTTTGTGGACAATGAAAAATACTAACTAGATTAGGGAACCGATTCTTAAGGAACCCCACGGTGAGTCCTCTTTTGTAAATGGATGAATCACTTCTAGTTTTATCTGGTTTATAGACATTTTATTTTTGGATAGTAGGATTTCTGCAAATGGGACACAATCCACAATCTACCTGTCCACCATCTTAAGTCCCCATCTCCTGCCTCTGCTTGAAAAATGTTACAGTTTCTCAGGTTGGCAAATGCTGGTGTGGCAAACAAACACCTTCCCTTGATGTGACTGGACTGTGTGTGCAAGCCTGGGGTCCCTGGACTGAAGCAGGTACTGGTTCCTGGGAGAAAAAGATTAGTGAAAAAAAGATTTCACTAATCTTGTTTTCCATCAGTGCTTTCAAGGGAAATCTCACAAAAACCTTTACTTTAAAATGAAAACAAAAGTGCTCCAACCATAACAAGGATCTCAATTATAACCCTGGGAGAGCAGATGGGCACTGGATTTGATAGAGGGAACCTTTTTAGCACATCTGTCTTTGATAACTTCTAATGCAGAGAGTGGGGCCTTTGAAATTAATCGGTCACTCCAGTGTTTTTAATAATGCAACCGAGAACTTTTTGTTATGTAGAAAAGTCCGTACTGGTGCTGACTTTGAGGACTGAATTAGTTTTTCATGAGTTCATAGTGCTTCAGGCTACCATTCCAGCCTCTCCTAGTTTCTGAGGGTTTTTTAATGCGTAGGGTGGTTTGTTTTAAGCGTCTCCATATGAAGGTATTTGAGGAGCTGTATTTTCTCCTTGGTCATTGTCTGGAAGAGTGATTCCGGAGAGTTTGAAAAGTATTCAGTAGGCCCTTTGAGCTGGCCTGTCCCACTTTGCTACTGAATATTCTTCCTTTAGCTTCCATTTTCCTTGCTATGCCCTATGTACCAACAATATACACATAGTCACTGAACCAAGAAGGCAGGTAGGAGAAGCAAGCTTCCCTCTTGGAGAGAAGTGCCTTCTTTAGCTCTGCAAGCTTTGAATGAGGAATGAGATCCATAGCTTATTTTTTTCCTCTTCATTTCGGGCAGGGGTCTTGGGGCTCTCGACGGGCCTGCTTGCGTTCCTAAGGGGATCTACCTTCATAAGTCTGCTTGCTGGAAGTGAGGGTCTTGTCTGATAGAAGTAGAAAGTACTGACTTCACTGTTAGCCTGTCTTCGTTTTCTGAAGCATCTCCCAAATGCTCTAACCCACAGATTGCCCTCATCCTCTGAACTCCTAGGGCAGCTCTACAGTCTGCGACATTGGGTATAGCGTTTAATCACCCATAGCCATTCGTCGAGTAACATATATTCACGGCAAGAAAAAAACACAAGGTACCTCTTAGCGTGCCTTTTCCTTTGTTTGTTGTTTTAGGCCGCACCAGGCGGCACGTGGGATCTTAGTTTCCCCGACCAGGGATTGAACGTGTGCCCCCTGCAGTGGAAGCACAGAGTCTTAACCACTGGACCGCCAGGGAAGGCGTAACCTGCCTTTCTTTCCCAACATTTTTTGACTATGTTATATTTCACCAGATTGTAAGTGCAAGAGTTGAAGAGTGTCTGACATTTACTCTTATAGAGAGGGAGGGAGGGGAGGAAGGAGGAAGGGCCGGTATTGTTCTGTAGTTTAGAAGACTTTGTCTAAGTGCTGAGGCCACTGCAGATGGAATGGATAAGAAGAAAAGCTCTGAAAAGTCTTCTCTACTTGTCCTCCTTAGTCTGATAGATGCCACGCCTGTGTGTTCCCACGGAATCTGGTACTTGGCTCCGTCCAGCACTGTTCACACTCAATTGTGTCCACTTGTGTGCATGTCTATCACCCCCACTCTACGGTGTTCCCTGAGAACAAGGAACTTGTTGTGTATCTTGTTTACAGATCTATGCCCAGTGCTTTGCACACAACCTATACACAGCTCAGCGAATGTCGAATGAATGATTGAGTGAAAGAGCTATGTAAATGAGTTGGGGCTTCTTCTCAAAAGAAATGATACTGAGAAATAATATGTGCATATCCAAGATATTCAGAATTGATTTAGAGAAGGATGCTGTACTTATGTAATTCAATTTGGGCATAATGCAACCAGGAATCATGGGAAGAGTGACAAATATGAAATATTGGTCCAGTAAAGAAATTCTGGGCAGCTGAATGTTTTGCAACCTTCTTTGCGTTGTATCGACAGTATACCTATTAATCACCACCTCCATCAGTTTATCAGCCTCACATTAAGGCATCGATCATCTTTTGTACTTTGAGGGTAGCTAGTCAACAAGGGTCTGATGCCTGTTGGTGGGGATTCTTCAGGTCACAATGTATGCACAAGACTTCTTTTTTCTCTTTATTAAGGGATAATTGATTGAGGTCAGAAGTTTCAAAGAGTCCTGGGAGATTTTTAACCCAGTGCCATCATGCAAAGCTTACTACATCAATAAGACAGTTCCATGGGAGATGAAGGAGTAATTGAGATGCCTCACCAGCTGGAACCCAGATGAAGATACATTTGGAAGCTTAATCACAATCATGTTCTACACTAAATATTCATCCGTCTGTCTCCCAAAGAGGACAGGAAATTAAGTTGTCAAGGGCAGCGGGGATGAGGTTTAGCTGAAAGAAGAAACCCACACCTCAGCCTTAATCTCTAAATATGCAAGGCTGTCTCCTAGGTGGGTGAAGCAAAAGCATCTGCTTTCCAGTTTTATTTCCTGAGAAAGATCTGAGCCGTTTATACACAATTTATCAGCTCTACAGTTACCAAAGTGGACAGTTAAGATAGCTCAGTCTCCTCACTGTGGGATAAATACAGATGAGCCATGCCATCTCAATAGAAAAATGCTTTATTGAGCCAATATAGAAAAGTATGAAAGTTGTGTAAACATGCAGGAAGGAGCAGGGGAATTCCTAAACACAGCTGATGGCCTGTGATTGTATACGCCTTGATGTGCTGTGTCCTGAAAATTGAACTATACCCTGGATATAGTCAGTAAGCATTACGTTACATGTTGTGGGTTTTCTTTCTTTTTTCTTTTTAAATTTCCAGGTTAAACTTTTTATGGTGCCTTCAAGGCGTCTAAATTTCATTTCAAAGGGTGGTTTGAAAAATGTATGTTGCTGCCATAAATTAGATGATAGTTTCCTTTCAATTTCTGGCCCAACAGTGTGAATCAAACATTGGCTTTTTTAAAAAGGGACAGTGTGGGGCTTCCCTGGTGGCGCAGTGGTTGAGAGTCCGCCTGCCGATGCAGGGGACATGGGTTTGTGTCCCGGTCTGGGAAGATCCCGTATGCCGTGAAGTGGCTGGGCCCGTGAGCCATGGCCACTGAGCCTGTGCATCTGGAGCCTGTGCTCTGCAACGGGAGAGGCCACAACAGAGGCCCGTGTACCGCAAAAAAAAAAAATAAAGGGACAGTGTGAAGTTGTGTCTTTATCATGTGAGGAGGCTGCATTAGACAGGGTGTCTTTGCCTGCAAGTAACAGAACAGTCCCCACTGGAATTAGTTTTATAAGGGAATGTGGTGGCTCACGTGATAAGTCTTTAGGTGGGGATACCGCAGATGCAGGATGTGGGGGCTCCTACCCTGCTTCTCTGTGGTTCTCCTGGCGCTCTGCCTTCCTCAGAGGGTTGACACCACCCTCTAATTGGCTCATAGGTGGCTGTCGGATGTCTCAGCCTTCATATCTTGGTGCTTCAGTCTCCAGCAGAAGAAGGGGTCTAGGCCTTTCTCTTGGGAAGAAGTAAATTTCCTAGAAGCTCAACTAGTAGACTCGCTCTCACTTGAAACCTGCCTACACCAGCCCATAGATGCTAATTTTAAAGTCCTCTTTGCTCGGAGGTGGTGGTAGGAACACATCCATCCTCGTGGTACCCTCTGTGATATGACCAAGACATAGATACCCATGACATCACTGCATTCACATGGTGCAGTAGAAAGAACACAGACTGTGGAGTCAGACAGTCCTGCCTTTGAATCCCATCTTCGTCCCAAAAGAGCTGTGTGACCTTGGATCACTTACCCTCGGTGAGCTTTCCTGCCCCTTGGGTGAAATATAAGTATGCAGCATCCACAGAGAACTTAGGAGAATGAAAGCATTGAGCACAGACACAGGGTAGGCATTGCTCAGTCATAATTCTCTTTCTGTGCGTGCCTTTTCGTCCAGGGGGTCTTCCACTTATGCTTTCCTTTTCCTAGGTATAGGTCTCCATTTTGTAATTCTATCTTCTGGTACATGTATGGTGTAAAGGATAATTTAATTGAACGTATTTGCATATGGCTATATTTGGCATGATCGTACCATATATATGTATATGTATATATGTATGTAGATAATATATGTATATATGTTACATATACATATACATCTATATTTAATCAACAGTTACATATGGAGGAGATATATCCTAGGTTCCACCTTGTTCCAGGCATTCCAGTGTTCTGGTTTAGTGCTACTCAAAGTTTGGTCCACAGATGGGTACCAATTGGCAAACTGGGTTGCTCGTCTGGGACAGGATGAGTACAGAAATGAAGCATAAACATTGACACAGTTACGGTAATTTGACACTGCTGAGAACTCCATGCCCGTGCTTATTTTTCTAATACTTCGTTTTTATTGTATTCTGCAAAAGTTTTGGTGTGTGATAGATTGCAAAAACAAAAACCAGGGGCTTCCCTGGTGGTGCAGTGGTTGAGAGTCCGCCTGCCGATGCAGGGGACACGGGTTCGTGCCCCGATCCGGGAAGATCCCACATGCCGCGGAGGGGCTGGGTCCGTGAGCCATGGCCGCTGGGCCTGCGCGTCCGGAGCCTGTGCTCCGCAACGGGAGAGGCCACAACAGTGAGAGGCCCGCGTACCGCAAAAAAAAACAAAACGAAACAAAACAAAAACAAATAAACAAAAAACTAGCCCTTCACAGAATCATTGAAGAAACTTGCTAGAACAGACACATACTGAGCTACTTTTTGCCTTCCGGGTGCTAAGGTTTATTTGAAGTAAGAAGAGACGATTACACAAAGTTGTTAAACAAGAGGCAAACACAATAGTGAAAAATAATGTCATAAGGCAGTCATAAATGACCCAGTGCCATATTAGTGGCTGGGATAACTCGTGCCACCGAAGTCCGCAAGAGGACGAGGTCACGGTACGGCAGCGGTGGGAAAACTCTTCCCTGAGCAGGTGGATTTGTTGTGACTTCCTCTGCATCCCGGGCCTCCCGTCAGGGTCTGCTCTGTCCCTTCTCACTCGGCGGCCTGACGGGTTAACCTCCCAGGGAGCGAGGGCCTGCCAATGAAGTTATGTGTCAGGCTGCAGCGCACACGCACTAAATATCCTGCTCCATTATCCTTGACGGGACTTTGATGTGAGCGTAAAACACGTCAGATTACACGGGACGTCATGTCACGTGTCAAATCAGTGTTAGGGCTCCGTCCTGACACTTTAATTAGTACGGGCAGAGGGAAAGGGTGTATTATTTTTCTGTTTCAAGGCAAAGACCCTAACACCCACTGAGAACTGTTTGGTTATGCCCAAGCCTGCATGCGGCCTTCTCTCCTTTCACAAACACAGCCGGTACCCCCAGGATGACAGCCATAATGTCAGCTCATGAAAAGAGCCGTAGCCGGGAGGTATAAACCTCACTAGATTCTTGTTCACCGGGAACAACGTGTGTGAGGGAGCTGCACCCCCCAGGTGGCCTCATCTTCAGCGACATAAATGCTCATCAGTTATTGACTTTGCAGTTTTCTTAGTCTTCAAACGTGACTACTGATGCTTTTATGCATCTCGTAGGAGTATTAGTTGTTGAAATGAGATGACGCCTGTGGCACTGCTTAGATGCTGCGAATGATGCTGAAGGGGTAGGCGGGCTAGAGGGGAGGGAGAGGAGATGCTGTTAGAGACCTTGGCTATTAGGAACCGTTGGCCAATTAGCAGCAACTTACCGCACAGCTGGAAACACCTCAAATCGCCTTGCTTTGCTTGTGCCACCACAAGCAGGTGTAACTGTCAGGGTGCAGGGATATATTCCAACCAGAAAAGCACCTAGACGCGACCTAGCCCTTCACCATTTGTGAACATGGCCCTGACTAATGAGAAACCCGCACTTTGCTCTCTGCTCCCAGAAGAAGGTCGCCCGACTTACTACTGAGTGAAATCTCTGCACGTCAGTAAGCCGCATTCATTTTGACATCTAGACTCCTGTGTAATTAAGACCTCAGGTCTGGCGCTTGGTTTATCAGTGTGTGTCAATTCTCATTTACATAAGACTTCGGTTTTTCCCACATCTCTGCACAGACGCCGCCAAAAAAAAAAAAAAAATACTATTAACAATGAAAGCGCTGTGAGGATAGAGTTACACAGCCCATCGTGTCTCTAATCCCCGCTTAACATTTCCCTTAAAAAGAACATTGCCCTATTCGGGAGTTAAACGCTGTGCCTTTAGATGTTCATTATAGAGGGAAAGGGGAAGTAGCTTTTCCATTGCTTTATTTTGAGCCTGAGAAACATCCGATTTCATGCCCCTTATTCAACGGTGAAGCAGACTCTGCTACATCATGGAAGGGAGCTTTCTTCATCTTTCTTTTGGAAAACAACAGGTTCTTCTCACCTCCCTGTGGTTGTATGCTAAAAACCGAGGCTGGACTCAAAGATCCTGTAGGTGTGCTAATCTAGTCTCGTTTATTCAGACTGAAGGCTGTTGGGTGTAACCGGATCCTACAAAAGAGCAAAGTGACTTCTGGGGCTGCTGGAAGCCATCCTCCCCCCGCCTCTGGAGCTTTCTCCCGGGCAAGGAGCGGTGGGGACCCAATACTTTGGATGTCTCTTTTTCTTCCAACATTAATGGCTACAAGGCAGAAGCATTTATTTTTGCAACTCAGACGAGAAAAGCCATGTCCAAGAGAAGTTAGGGGACTTTCACAAGACCACACATGTAGCTGGTTATATGACCCGAGAAATAATGCGGTCTCTACAGATCTTCATTTTCACATCGAAAAAATGTGCTCATCTGTAAAGTTAGGGTTGGGGAAAGAAGTCTAGTAAAAAGGCACAGAGAAAAGAGATCCTGGAGTTTATATAAGCACTAAAGTATGTGCTTTAAGTAGGAAGCCAAGAAAGGATGGAAACTGGGGGTTGCTTTCAAGGAGCCTCCCATTCCAGCTCTACCACTTACTACGTGTGACCTTGGGCAAGTTACTACACCTCTCTGGACCTCGGATGCCTCATCTCATGGCATGATCATTACAGTGCTCCCTTTACAGTGTTGCTATGAAGGTTAAAAGAAATAATTCTTATAAAGCACTTAGAAGAGTACCTGACATAAATTTAGCCCTCAATTAATGTTGCCTTTGTATTATTAGTAATAACACCACTGCTATTATTATTTATCCAGATGGCTATCCCCTTCTGAGTAAGACTGACTCCACTACTGCCAAGTTCTCCCCGTATGGTCTCTCCTCAATGTCTATCCAATCCTAGGAGGCCTAGGCAGTCCTGGAAAGCATCCAAGAATCTAGGTCAATGTTTCTCAACCTGGGTTCATGTAACAGTCATCCTGGGGAACTCTGAGGCTTGAATCCCATACCTGGAAATGTTGATTTAATTAATCTGTAGTCCGGCTGGGCATCAAAATTTTTTAAAGTTCTCCATGTGATTTTAATGTTAAGAACCACTAGGCTAGTGGAAGACCTCGTTAATTTTGATATTGAAAAAGCTTTCTGAAATATGAATGGTATAAACTGTTGTTTCCTAAGTACAGCATTTACTGGAGGTATTCCATGAGATCCTGTTAGACAGTTTAGGTTAGTTATATGTTAATAGCCCTACAACTCTTTTAGTGCATATTAGGAAAAAGTATAACTAGCATTATCAACCCTGTGATTTCACAGGTAATATTCTTTAGGTTAAAATTTCTTTTAAACACAAAGTAGAGAGGAATGTATATCAATTCAAATTAAATATCAAGTTAATATTTACACATTGATGGTAAAAATGTGACTTTGCTATGTAAATGACTGAAGTATGGGAAATGTATGAAACAAATGTGATTATAATTCTGAGTCAATGTGATACTTTGAAAGAATAGAATTATTTTACTCAGTAATTGTACAGTTTTCAGCATTTGAAAAAATAGATTTATGACATACGGTGAAACTTCTAACTAATCTAAGAACAGAAAATCCTTAATTTCTAGTAATTTACTTTCAGGACACAGTCCAAGATAAAAATGTTATTCCGTATTTACTAAGAACTATAATTATAATGATGTCGTATATATTGACATGGTTAATGATAACGACATCCTGCGTTTTAACACTTTGCCGTTTACAAAGCACTTGCACTTACATTACTTAATTGGGTTTCTTAATAACTTGCTGAGGTTGGATTATTAGCCCCTTGTCACAGATGGGGAAAATGAGGCCCCGAGGGAGTGGTTAAATGGCCTGTCCCACGTTCCACAGCTAAGTCGTGGTGCTGCAGGATTGGAATCTCATCATCTCCACCCAGGGTAGAACTTTTACTTTTTAAAGTACTGTTACTCTTCTAAGTCTAGTCAGTCCATGCTGCCTGCTCTCTCTTCCACATTAAATGATAAAATCCCTCAAGGGTACCTCTGACTGTGTGACGGTGGATTTCCTTTCTGATAACTTGCTCTGCACTCAAGAGCATTCCGTGTTACTTCCAGGACCAGAAATCAGGCCAGTTTGGTCACATATAAAGGAAGAGCACTTTATATAATAATCTCCTCCCAGGTCTCTTCACTTCTACTCTTGACCAACCCCAGTTATTTTTCTTCTCCGGGCAGTAGCCAGAATCATCCGTGAAAACATGTTAACCCATCATGACACTCCGTACTTAAATCCCTGCAATGGCTGATACTTTGTTTTGCATCAATTCCAAACCCCACTCCCCCGGCCCCCGTCTCCCATCTCCTTCCGCTCTGGTCCTGCTCTGGGGTGCCAGCCAGCCTCGTCTCCTCGTGATTCCTCAAACAGGCCACATGCTGTCCCTTCATGTCTAGACGACCGTGTTCCACGCCACAGCAATGTCCTCCGTCTCCCTCTCTACTCTGCCGAAAACCTAGCTTCAGTGTTATCTCAAGGAGTGGAATTTCTTATCTCCTAATGGGATGAGACCCCCTGGTCCCTCTCTCCTGCAGCAGACAGATCTTTCCTTCACAGCTCTTATTATGACTTGAAATTATTTATTGGTGTGAAGCTACATGAGGGCAGAGGTGGAATCATCCCATATTCTTCTGCTATTCTAGTCTCAGCATAGAAGTTATTGCATAGTAGCTGCTCGATAAATATTGTTGAATTAACAAGCAGAATATGAAAAGACACAGGGGTAGCTTACCCTCCCTGAGGACAGGGTGAGTTTTTACTGCCTACACTGAGAGCAAGACAGGAGTATGAAGTGCTTGCAAGAGCTTCAAGGCTGATCAGGACCGCCTGCCACTGTATGCTCCTGAAGCTACTGTCTACACCTGACAACTACTATACTGGATACTCTAGGCAGGAAATGAGAAACTGCCAGTGGCTTCCAAGCTACTGGTTAAGGGAGCAAACACTGTAAGTTAAACTGCGAGTACAGTACCCAAAGCTCTGCTGGTCCCACCTCTCCATAGTTCCCCCAGAAGTTCCTGAGGCAGCGTATAGGAATGCTAGGGCTCTCAGGAACACAATTTTAAAACTACAAATCTAGTAGATAAATACAGCACCAGAAATTGGGAGTCAGTATTCTATTCCCAAGGATGCCACTTTCTACTTCTGAGCCAGTAAGTTGCTTTTACTGGCTGAACTTCATTTTCCTTTCCATTAAAATAGGTGTACTAGTCCTCATCCTGCTTAATTCATTGGACAGTTTTGTAGACAGAATAAGATAAAATGGCAACATTTTGAATAGGTAGAAGCACTCTATGTTATTATTTGAGCCCAAGTTACACAGATATGATATCTTCTCCTTAAGGGCTTTTCAATGAAGGAAGATGCCCTGATTTTCATAGATAGAAAGACATTCCAAAGACAAACAGAGTGAAAGAACAAATGCATTATTCATTAGCTTTATGGATTTAGGTGGGTGGTCAGAAAGAGACAGTGTTCTATAGCAGGAAGATCTTCCTCTACAGATCAGGAGACCTGCGTTTGAACCTACCTTGTCATCCAGTTACTAGCTGTGGGAGTTCGATAGGTCACGTAACCCTTGGAAACCTCAGTGCCCCCCCCCCATCTGTAAATTGCAGGGAGTGGGCGTGGGTGGGGAAGTGGAGAATGATAGTGACATCATGGTAGTTTGGAGGATCCAATGAAACAGCCACTAAGAAAGGCCTTTGGAAACTGCCAAGTGCCTTAGCAAAGGCATTAATATTATCCAGGCACTTGCCTGATTTAGCCAAGGGGCAGTCAAGGAGTTGTCAGGGAGGGCTGCCCAAAATAGCAAGGAGCTATCAAGGCTGACTTGAGTAATGGAGGGGACAGGGCAGGTCCAGGAGAAGGCTTACTTCCAAGGGGCTGGCAGGACCCATCCACGACAGTGGGTTGTTCCCCCCTTTCCAGGAGCTGAAGTGGCTTCAAAAAGCTCTGGATTACAAGGCTTAGGACACTGTCCAGGTGGGCAGAACGTGTTAAAAGGATCCCAAGTACACTCACGGGTGTTTGTTTTTGATTAGAAGATAAGGATTAACTGGATTAATGGAGGCTCATGGCTGGAGAATGTGCAGACGCTAATTGCCCCTAAATTACAGTGGATTCCATTGGAATTGTGTATTTTCCTCCAAAAGCCTAACAACTGCTCCTCCTTCCCTGCCTCCCTCCCTCCCTCCCATACAATGTTAAATGAACGTGTCATTGTAACTGAGATGAAAGGCCTTGAAATTGATTTTCCACTCTCCTCCAAAATCTCTTGTTTGCAAAACACAAGAGAAACTAGGTTACTAAGCTAGTTCCAATTTATCTCATACCAAGAAAAAAAATAAAGTATTCCAGGGACTCAGATTTCTGGAAGGCTTTTGCAAGCCCGTTTTCCTTGCTCGGTTTGTCTATCTGACGACTGAAACTAGTGGTTCTCAAAGTTGAATGTGCTTCAGAATCGCTGGAGACCCTGTGCAAACACATCCCTGGGTCCCACCCTGCGTCTCTGATTCACTAGGTCTAAGGACAGTTCCCCAAGCTTGCATTTCTGACAAGCTTCCCAGTAACACTGATGGTGGTGGGGCTTCTGAGACACACTTTGAGAACCACAGAACTAGGGAAATATTAAAGTATTTTAAAGAATCTGGTCAAAGAAAAGAGAACAATGCAGATCTCAAAGTGCTCGGGCTGAGTCTCCTTGGAAGAGGAAGTGCAATCACTCAGAAGTGAAAAATTATTTATTTCCTACACCAAATATGCATATATTCTCTTGGATTTTATAAAGCTTATGGGTGGATGATGGATGAATGTGCTTCATACAGGAAATGACAAAGAGTTAGGCACTGGGGCAGGCTCCTTCTGGTGGCCCTGACCCACTCCTTCTTCTGTCTGCTTTGCACACCTTCGTCTTCTGGTGATAACTAGTCAAGTCGTCTTTTGGCAACTCCACAGACATCACACCACCAGACCCCTGACCGCTCCCTCTGCCTTGAGGCCACCAGTATGTATCCCAATCCTATTCCACGTTTATGTACAGATCACTCCTTTTGTGCAAGGCTGGATAAGACCTGGGCTACTTCTGCTAATGTTTCCAGAACTTTGCAAAGCACTGCACAGTGAGTCCTCAGATGTGGAATTTTAGCCCTGGCCTTGCGTCTGGATTAGCACGTGACCATGGAGAAATCACTTTAAACCCCCTCGGTAGGATTTTATTCATCAGTTAAAGGAGGGGGTTAGTCTAGTGAGATTAGTGGCTCTTCCTCTTTAGGGAAGAGCCCCTGGCATGTATGACCCCGAGTTAAGAATGGATCCTCTTCTAGGTGATATTTCAAGTTCCTTGAGCTCTGAGGTCCCAGGATTCTACAATATTTTTTTCTAAGTCCCAAGAACCAAACGTTGGGGAAAAGGCCCATGGTGTCCTCTAGGCTTTTATGCATCAGAGGTGGTCCCCAAACTTAGAATTTAAAGGAGATGTGGTGTCCAGACTCAGGAGAGCAAGCCACTTCTGTCCTTTGTGTCTGTCGGAAAAATGAAGGCTTTCTTATCGTTTCTAGCAAGAGGCGGCCTACTTTCAAGGCAAGGGGAAGTAGCCCATCTCAGCTTGGGCAGGTCAGTAATGTGACGAGATAAAGGGCAGTTTCTTAATGAAAACCACTCTGCCTCCCGCCAGCAAAGGAGTTTTCTTAGTGCATTTCAAGTCCGCTAACACCTCTTCCCAGATCAATGGCTTTTCATAAATGCACCAGGAGATCTTTGAACCGCTAATGCTTCAGGGGCTGTTTAGGTTTGGAGTCAAACTGTTTAATATAACTCTCCTCCAAGTCTGGCTCTATTGAAAGGTCTCAGGAAACAAGGCGGAGGGATGTATAAAAAGCAGAACCGACATGGCCAACTGACATCCCCCCCACCTCGGCCTCTTGTTTATACAAGCAAATTGGACCAGGCTGATTACTTTCGGAGGGGAAAGGAGGAATGAAATGACATATGGGTCAGGGGGGAGAGTTGAGTGAAAAGGAATCAGATTCAAGGTACCTTTTGATTGGAGTGGCACAAATCATTTGCTTAAGAGGGGAGGACGCCATTGATTGGTTTCATCAACAGATTCAGCGCTCTAAGAAAAACTGCACCGTGCCAGGAAGCGTGGGCCAGACTTGCCACGTTCCTGGGAAAATGAGCGCCGTTTAATTGAAACACTTGTTTAAACACTAAAAGCTAAAAGAAGGATGTTTTTCAGAAGGCAGATGACTGGGCCCATCCGAAAGATGTTATAGCAAAGGGCAGTGTTTCTTCTACCCAAAGCTGCTCCCACAGTAGCTTTCCCATGGAGCTCTTGGTACAAATGATAATGAAGTCATAATGATAATCGGCCTTCCCTGAATGGCCCTCCTGCAGGTACGGTCTTATGTCTTTACTTCGTCTAAACCTCACAGCTGCCCTCTGAAGTGGAGCCTCTACTATTATTAACCCCACTTTCGGGTGGGATCATTGGACCTCAAGGCAGATCAGCAACTTGACCCATGTCACATCCACTCGGATGGGGACCTTCTAACCACCAAACTATGTCTGTCTCCCGAGTGAATGTGATCCACCGTCATCTAATGTTGAATTCACTCATCCACAGCGGATGGACTCTGGTGGCCCCTGATACTTGCTTGTCTCTACAGAGATGCAGCAAACATTCCTGCACTTGCAACTTGGTGCTTCTTTCAGTCCCCTTCTTGGCCCTGCTTCTTGAAAACTTCACACTTGCTTGGATTACAGTTCTAGAAATGGCAAAGCATATAATGTTGTCTGTTTCAGGATGCCTCCGAGACTTACAGGATTCAGTTTTTAATATAAAAATTAGGCTGCACGTGGCTCTTAGAATAGAAGGAAGTCACAAGTGCCCATTCCTGGATCTGTCCATCAGGGTATTCTAGACTCCTCCCCTGTGGGCACTCTCTCCCTGAAATCACCACGACATGGTTCTTGGAGCCATTTCTGTAACTGTTCCATCTATGAAATTGCTGTGGACAGCCAATAAACCTGGGGTCAAAGGTTAGTGAATGCCAACAAGAGCACGGGGAGAGGAGGCAGGCTGGGGATTTGGAAGTTGGGGGCATGAGCCACTCCCCTTTGAAGTTCATGGGCTCGAGTGTATCCTGGGGAATCACAGGTGGCTGTAGCTATGCTGGGACCAGGAGGGTGTAAAGGTGGAACTGGGGGAAAGTTAGGGGTGGTAGTGAATTAATACAAAGTGCAGGCCCCAGGAGCCCTATTTATTATTTTTCATCAGTCAAATGAAGGCAATTTTTAGATTTAGATTTTTTTTTGGATGAGCTGTCACCATGGTGATGGAATTGGAAATTCTTTTTCTGACAACATTGCTGTTAAACCATTTGTTGAATTATTTGCGTACCATGACTCTGCGAGGCCCCGAGAGCTGTGTGCTTCCCTCTCTATGAAGAAGAGAGTTGATCTCACCGTCTCTTGGATTCTTTTACCGTAGAGAGGTAGGTCCAGGTTTCCTGTATCCCTGGTCTCTACCCAGTATGGAACTAGGCTCCTGGATTCCCCACAATCCCTCCCGCAAAAGGAACTCATAAGAAAACAAGACCAAGAAAGAAGAAAGAAGAGTGAAGAATGTACCATCTGTTTTGAGGATATGGTTTTGAGTCTATCTGCTTCCTGTCTAGACCCACCTGGTTTGGTCTCTTGCCCATCACATCTACAGAATCCACCCCAGGGCAGAGATGTTGGAGGAGACATGCAGTAAGTGTGACCTTCTGGAATGAGCCGGGGACTCAGGAGTCCAAGTTGCTGCTTCCATAACTGAGCTGGAGCCAGACCGGGGCACGAACCCATGTCCCCTGCATTGGCAGGCGGACTCTCAACCACTGCGCCACCAGGGAAGCCCCTGGAGCCAATTCTTAATTCACCCCTTTCCTTCCTTGAGTGATCATTTAAGAGTCCAGATGGATTCAAGTTAATTTTTTAAGAATTCCCTCTGTTAACTCTCCACCTGATTCCAGAAGCGTATTCAGAGAAGTCCCTTCTAAATCTCCTCCTCCGATTGTAGCTCAGCAGAAGAGACTGGATTGCATTCTGAAACTTCCAGCGCTTTGCCCTGACTCACACTTCCCTTCACATCTGTTCTTTAAAAGAGTACCAGCATCAGTAATGAAGAACAGAACAGTGTCCTGATGAGAAGTAATTAAATTTCACAAATTGTCTTCTGATTTGGTGAGATTTGGCAGTGTTTGGAGACGTCAGGAATCCCCGTGTGGTCCTCTAATCCTGCGGCCAGGTGAGGATGCCGTACACTTAGGTAGGAGTTGCTTGAGGCTGAAACCTGTGCTTTGGGTTTAGGTCTTTTCTTTGTCTCTGTTTTGTCTCTTTCCCCCCATTACTCTGCCACTCTTTAAAGACAAGCAGGGGGTGGTTTATTCTGGGCTGTCACCAGTTTGCTTCCGGAGGATGTGGTGCATGTGACAGCTTGGGCAAGGCACGGAGCCCAGGCTGTTTGTGTCACACTCCGATCCCACCGACAGACACTGCTGCTCGCCTCCCCGTCCAAATCTGATGACACGTATGTTCGCCCAAGTGTGTGCTGTTGCTCTGGAAACTGAAGCAGCAACATGAGCTAGAGTAGGATCATGGCCTACTCAGCCTGAAAAGTCTCACAGCCGTTCTGGCAACTTCCGGCAGGAAAAGTGCATCTGCTCCCCCTGCCCAGTGAGGGGTTTTGGACTGATAGCTTTCTCTCCCCAGTGGAAAAGTTTGCCTCTTGAAATTAGAGCATGCGTGTCTGTCCACATCTCACACTGGGGGCAGTGTAGTTAATTGGAAGAGCGCTCAAATTCTGGAATCTCAACCGAATCCCAGCCCTGATGCTTACTAGACAAGGCACACAGACAGCAGTCTATAAATACAGGCTGTTATCACATCCGCCTTGAATGCCCCTCCACTTCCTCGGGGTGGACTGGCCATCCCGGCGTCTCCCGGTTCTGCTTTCACACCCAGTGTCTTGCTCAGAGCTTACCAGCTGGGTGACTGTTAATGTTACCATCTTTCTGGTCCTCCTGTTGGGTATTCTTAAAAGGAGAGTTCTTATGCCTACCTCAATGCTGGGTTTTGAGGATAAATAAAATAGCATGCCTGAGGTCCACAGCTCAAGACGTACCCAACGTGACCTGCTGGCAGAGTCAAATCCCCCAACTTCAGGATATAAATGTTTCCACGGGGAGAGAAAACAGTTTTTTCCCTTTCCCTGGATTCAGTCTTTCACCCCTTTCTGAAGATGCATCTGCCCGTATGATACCTGCTCCCATCTTGTCTGAAGAGATGGGTAAAGCACAGGTAGAAAACCCAACTTCTGGCCCCGTCTATTCACATACACACCCAGCCAAACATTATAAGCGCTGTGGGCGCCTTTCAGGCAAGGCCTTCAGTGTGATGGGGGGAGCCCAAGGGTTCAGGGTAAAGGAGGAGGGAAGGTGAGGATTACTGAAGACAGTAGTGAGAGCTGGTAGGTGGAGGTGGGGAGAACAGAGGACAGACGGTAGAAATAGGAGAGGAATGAGAAGGGTCGGAGGACGGGGCCGGGGGGAGAGATAGAGAGAGAGAGAGAGAGAGAGAGAGAGATCTCCCAGTGAGCTTAGACTAGGCTCTAAGTTTTGGGGGAAAGTTTATTGTAGCCTCTTCTCAATGCCAACCCCCTGGAACTCAGAGGTCTAGAGCTGTCCCTAAAGCAGATGATAAGGGCCTTTGAAAATCTTTAGTCTTATAAACATTCTTCTTTAAATGAAAATTCCATGCCCCCCATTTTTAAAATAGGGTCCTAAAAGAACACAACCCATTTTTTTTTTAAACAAAGAACACACCATCTTTCACAGTAACGGAGGAAACGAAACCCCAGGCACATCCATGGGGAGGTGCTCACTGTCTGGACACCAGCACAAGGGCCCCACAGAAGCTCTCACACCCGGTCCTGGCTCTCAGGGCCTCCTTCAGCGTGTTTGCATGATACACAGCTCTCTGCATCTGGACGTTTGTGCAAGTCCTCACCAAAAGAGGGGCATCCAGAGTGGTAAAAATGTGTCAATCAATAACTTGATTAAGAAATTATTCAGGAACATGCAGAGGGAGAGCGTGCATGGATAGCGGAAGTTAGAACTTCAATTTCCTTAGGCGCCTTCGTACATGCAGAGAACGTCATTTTAGAGTGGGTGTCACTACAAGTGCAGACAAAACAGCACTTTTACCGAGAAGATGACACGCTTTTGCTTACTACGTGTTCACCATTTGCTCATTTCCTTGCGGAACACAGCAGGGCTTTAAGCTTGGATGGGGTGTGTCCTCTCTTGGTGTGTTTCTGTGTTTAAGCTTAGAGCACACACTCTGTTGTTTACTTGGTATCGTGGCTCTCGCTTCCTTCAGGAGCGGTGTCTGGACACACGCTGGAGAATTCTGTCATCTCTACACCCAGCATTTCATCTAAAACAGTGAGGGGCCTGAAACCACTTCCTGCATCTGCCTGTTACTCCAAATCCCATTATATCCAATAGGATGCTTTCAGGTACAGGAAACAGAGATCACTGACTCACTAATTTCTCAACCTTGCATTGTTTCCCGGGGCACAAAAGGCAAATGTAAATGCATAGTAGGTATAAACTCAGTCTGCAAACATCAGTATATATACCAGTTTCTCTCTCATGTTCATGTCCCATTTTCCACAGAAACTAAATCTCAGGTACTCTGGGTCCCTCTGCCCCCTTGCCCAGGGCTGTGTCCAAGTTCCAGGGTGTTTAATTGGTGCCCAGCACAAGAGAGGAGGTGATGGGCGTCTAGTTCGTGGAACTGAAGTCTCTCCACCTTGCATCCAATGAGACAACCCCTTCCCACTCCACTTCCTTCTTCCCTGTAATTCTCCAGGACACAGGGATTTATTCTACTTCCCTGCTACTCAGAGGCTCTGGGAAACTCTTGAAGGATGTCTTTCAAGCGAGGCTGCTTATGCCACCATGAAGCTATTACTCATCTAGGGCTCCTGCATAGGACAGACCCAAGGGAATTCTGAGAGGCCTTGCCACCCCCCATGGCTCCAGCTGGTAGAGGGGTGGGTGTCTGCTCAGACCTCAGCTTCTGTCATCCCCTTCAACCCACCCATTTCCAGTCCTGGTACTTGGCATAGAGAGGACAAGAAAGGGGTCTCTCACCAGGTGCTTGTCTGTGTCTCGACTCCCTTCAGCATCCTTTTACTATTTTCCCCAGCTGGAGAAATGTTTGGAAAGTGGAGGTTACTAATTCTGAGTAACCAAGTATACCCTGAGTACACATAGGGTTTAGATCGGCACTGTCCAAAAGAACTTTCTGTGATGGTACAAACGTTCATTTTGGAAGCCACAGCTACATGTGACTGATGCGACCAATGAAATGAATATTGAATTTAATTGACTTAAATTCAAGTAGCCACCAATGACTAGTGGTCACCGTGCTGGACAGCACAGGTCTAGATTTTTCAAACTTATGAAAGAATTCATGTCTTTGTTCTCTGTGTTGTTGTGCCGGGATCTTTCATCCCTAAGGCAAGGGTGGAATAAGTCCTGTCTACTTCTGTACAAGAAGTTATTCACGTCTTGGAGGGTGCAGCGTGGAATACATCAGTTATCACTTCAAAACACTATCCCACCATCAACAAATAAAAAGTTGTGTTATACTAATTGAATCAGTGGGCAGTCTAGAATCTGCCCATTGCCCATCCCTTAAACATTGCAGAAGACAGTAAGGGTCCTCTGAAGGGTAACAGGGGTTCTTGCAACTTGCTTCGGAAACCACTGAGCTAGTTATATCGAAAATCCAGTCTGGTTCTGACATTCTAAGATGTAGACATATAAATGAGGGAGTCATGGCTTGGAAGGGGTGGTGACTTGCCTGAAGCTACACAGCTACACCTTTCCTGTTACAGGAAAGGTCTGAGAGCTGGGTCTGCCGCACCTTATTCAAAACTCTTTTTCCTACACTTCATATCTTTCTATAGGATGCTGACCTTGAGGCCAGACTGTTCCATCTCCCCTGGAAATAACTATTTCCTGGAGAGAGGGGCATATCTCCTCTGGCACTGTCTATGGTAGGGCATCTACCAGTCATCCATGGGGAGGACCAGCTGGCTCATCATGCTGGCGTCGTAGGATGGGAGTAGACACCTTGGACAAAACTGGTTCCCATAGCCACTCCCCTCTCTGCCTCTCCTCCATCCTTCTCTTTCTCTTGTACACAAGGAGCAGTCCTACACTTCCCACCCATGCTTTTGGAGAAGCTGAGGGCATTCTGAATAAGGAAAGCACCTCACTCCTTAACTCTCTCCAACTTTTAGCCTAGGGAAGGAGGCTCTGAGTTTAAGTTAGACTGGACTGCTGCCACAGATGAATTTAATATAATGCATAATGACTCAAACTGATTGAGGTTTATTTCTCTGTCATATATAGCTCAAAATGGCTTTTTCTGTTGAGCGAGTGGCTTGCCTCCAGGTGATGACTAAGAGACCCAAACTCCCTCATGAGGCTTTGCCACATTTAGCAGGAGGCATCCTAGGTCCAAGTCTAGGTTTGTCTGCAGCATGGAGGATCAATCTCAGGAGACATTAGAGGCCAGGCCTGGCTCAGAGTTTCCTCTCACATCTCCTTACCAGAACTCAGTCCCATGACCATGCCTAGCTGCAAGGGAGGCCAGGAAATGTAGTCAAGATATGTGTCCAGGAAGACAAGGAAAGGTGTTGAACAGCTGCCACTTTTCTCAACCAGCATTTGGCAAACTTTTTCTACAAAAGTAAATATTTCAGGCTTTACAGGCCATACTGTCTCTGTTGGAAATATTCACCTCTGCCATTGCAATATACAAGTAGCCGTAAACAATATGTAAACAAAATGGCATGACTGTGTTCCAATAAAACTTTATTATAAAACCAGGCAGTGGGCCAGCCAACCTCTGTTCTAGACCAGGGAAAACACTTGTTCCCAAGTAAAACACAGAACAGGAACCTCTTAAACTATTTTCAAAGAACTGGAAAAAAGCATGTGTGTTTTCTCTCAGTGCTGGAGACAGCAAAAGAAAATGGATTAAGGCGATATAAAAGGAATGGGATGACTTATTTAATCTTTTTATAAAAGAGAAATGTTTTCAGCTGTGCTTTGAAGGAAAGGAGTGATAGCTATGAAGAGGAAGTTTCTTAAAAATGTAGATTTCAGGATTCCACCCTCAGTATCTTTGGGGTGGGTCCAAGGAATCTGCATTGTCAACATGCTTCCCCAGCTGGTTTTAAGCAAGTGGTTGGTGATCACAATTTGCTAAATACCGCTAAGCCATTTGTTTTTCTGACTCTCATGCATATAACCAGCTATGAGCCTTCAGAGTACGTAGAAAATAAGATGCAAGGTATACACGAATCCACTGATCTAGGTAAGCCCAAGTTTTCTTTTTCCTTCAAGGAAGTTATCAGAATGAAAGATAATGGGAGTGATCTGATAGGTCTTTCTACATTTTTTTAAGTGTGTTAACTTGGGACTCTTTTTAGTAATGAATTGTGTTGGGCTCAATTGGATAAGGAGCAAGGAGCAGAGAGTCAAGCCTTCCAACCAGACCATGACTGACTGGCAGGCCATATGGCTTCCTCTGGGCATCCCATCACTTGCTTCCCTCCTCTGAAAAATGGTAGCCCCCGGATCTGGGACGGGATGGTGTTTGTGCTGGGGAGAGAGATTCGCAGTTGTGGGGGATGAAGTGACACAGCTGGACAATGCTGGTTCCTAATGCCCTGTCATTTCTCTTGCCCTCCCCACGAGGTAGCTCAAAATTCTGTGCATCCGTTATCCCTGTCACAGCTTCCCCTCCTGTCACCCAGCAGCCCAGAGTGTGCAGAGGCAAATTGACTTGGGAGAGTCAGGCACGGCTAGGTGTCAAGGCTGGGTGCTACTGGGCACCCCAAGAGGGAGAGGTAAAGATGCACCTTGAGAGAGTCACCTTGCAAGTGCCCAGGGCAGGGAGTCCCATATGCCAGCCCGCATGTTCATGTTCCAAAGTAGAAGTAGAAGGAAAAAGAAACCTGTCTTCCAGCCCCCTGCTTTCCCCCAGAATTAGCCTATTGCCTACCGTCCGAATGGGTGAGGATGTTTCCTGTTCCCTTAGTGAGAGGACTGCAAAGCATTGAAGAGTGAAGAGCAAATCAATACATGTGTTTCTGCAGTTCACCACCCAACTCAGAGATAAGAGGGGGAAAAAGATAAATTACTCTAAGATTTCTTTCTCTAGGAGAGGATGGCAGTCCTATACTCAGATCTGCTATCTGGGCATCGGGATTTGCCCTGAAATTTCTCCTGATCTCTCCTAGATAAGGCCTGGCAGCCCCCTCTCAGCTGTCAGCAGACAAGAGTGGCCGAAGCCGAACCCTGTGCGTCAGCTCAGCAGCTTGGCAGTGCCCGGGGCTCAGGGTGGTGCTCTAGCAGAAGAGCAACTCACTTCCCTGGAGAAGGCAGCTTTATTTTTATTTTAGTACACCCCATTTTCCTTTTCCTTTGATCCTCAATGGCTCCAGATTACTCCTCTGACTTCTCCTCACAGAAGCAAGTAAACAGAAATAAAACTTTGGAGCTGCTTAAAGGTACTAAGCCATTCCTTAGGTTCTTCTCTTCTTTTCTTTTTCTTATAGACAGAGTTCCTTTAGGACTTCCTCATAGGCTCGATTATCCATGCCAACATGCCACCCTTCCTAGAGTTCCCGCTGCAGCGCACACCTTTGAGGTCAACCACTTCTACAGGAATTTGGCCCCGTGGATGTACAGAGGCTCTTGGGAAGCACTCAGCTGACTGCAGAAGGTGTGCAATGTGGCCTGTCCTTTCCAGCCCTGCTGCAAACTCTACCATGAGTGTTATGTATATTCCCCAAGCTGCCAAGGTGGTTGCTTTCCTTTCCTTAAAAGCTTCCTTTGGTGAGAGCCTCCAGCGTTCCCAGGTCTGTGCCTTTCGAGCCTTACTCCATGCCATTGAACTTCTTGGCTTTTCCGCCTTTTCTGTGTTGGGGACCCCCTGTGCCTGATGTGAGCTGAATCATTAGGAAAGAGCAGAGAGGAATGTACCAGAAGAGTTCAGAATGGGGGCTGGGCAAGGAGGAATCACAGACGATGCAGGAAGCGGCCTGATCCACCACAAAGTAAAGACCGTAGGCATCTCTAACTCTAATTAAGACCTGACTGTATACGCCACAAATATGCACAGCCTTTCCAGGGCAGATTTGAAGTGCAGATCCACGGGGATGTTTAAAGGTAGATTGCAGGACAAGCCACACAGAAGGTGCCATGTTCACTGGAACATATAACGCAGTTGCCATTGAGCAAAACTGAGTTTAGCAGTGATCGTTTACATCGCAAGGGACAGCAAGAGTATGGTGACAGACGGAGCTGGCTCGACCTCGGACAGGTCACATGCTGTCAAGGCGTATTTGGGAAAAGGATGCTAATATCAATAAATAACGTTTACGGAGCATTTACTAAGTTCCTAACATTGCATTAAGTGCTTTATGTAACTTTTAATGGAAAAATCACACCAATTCTGTGAGGTGTATACTGTTATTTGTACCATTTCACAGATGAAAAACTTGAGGTACAGAGAAGGATAGAATCTGAGTGACTATTAACATGCTCTTAACGCTGTGCTAACATCCATCTCCCGTTTTATGAGGACTGAATAAGATGTGTTCGAGGAGCTTATTAGCACAATTCGTAGCAGACAGTACTCAGTAAATGATAATCACATGCATTATATATGTTTCAATGAATGGATTCGTCCGAAATGAGGTAATTTCTCAATTTATAGAAATAGATGTGCTCAATGAAGAATAATATTCATTATGTTTGGCTAAACTCCCACATTACCGTGCCCACTACTAGGAAAACTTTCTGGATCCATGACATTCACTCCTCCTATAATCAGTATGACACCTTAGTTGCTGGCATCTCACCCATTAGCTCCGTCTTGATTTCCGCAGCAGACATGTTGCATCTCTGTGTGCACTTGTTTCTGTATTAGCTCAAACTTCTTGGCGCAGTGGCTGTGTGTATCGCGCTGCACCCCCAGGACTCAATCAGGAGGCCCTTCCTTGCTGACTAGCTGGTTTTTCTTATTCATTGCTCAATGGGAGACTTGGGGATTTGTTTTAGAGCCTCAGAACTCAATAGTTGAATCACAGTCTTGGGATATCAGCTACTCCAAACCTTGTCAATACAATTGCCGATGTGCTGGCTTCCGTGGTTGGCTGTTCGGGGGCCGCTGGCCCTTGTGAGGCAGATGAAAGGGACTCGGCCAAGACAGAAGAAAGAAGGAAAGCAGAAGATGAGATGGGAAAGGCAAAGGAAAGAGAAAGAAAAAAGTGTAGAAAGAGTAATGTGTGTCATCGAAGTGTGGAATTTTTTTTAATTTTTATTTTATATTGGAGCATAGTTGATTGACAATGTTATGTTAGTTTCAGGTGTACAGCGAAGTGATTCAGTTATACATATACACGTATCTATTCTTTTTCAAGTTCTTTTCCCATTTAGGTTATTATTGAATATTGAGCGGAGTTCCCAGTGCTATACAATAGGTCCTTGTTGGTTATCTAGAAGTATAGAATTTTTATTTTTTTAATATTTTAATATTTTTTTATTTATTTTTGGCCGTGCCACGCGGCATGCGGGATCTTAGTTCCCCACCCAGGGATCGAACCCACGCCTCCTGCGTTAGGGAGCACGGAGTCTTAACCACTGGACCGCCAAGGAAGTCCCTAGAAGTGTAGAATTTTTAAACTGGAAGATTCTTAGAGAGTATCTATCCAGTATCTTAATTTCATCAATAACCTTGGAAAGTTCCAGAGACGTTTTTGTAACAGAATTACACAGCTAGGGATTATATATCATTTTTGGACAATCACAGCAATAACTTTGCTTCTGCCTGTCTGTGAGTGGGGCAGCATGCATATTACCAAACTCTGGCTTTTGGAACCCCATTGCTAACCGGCTCCTAGAACTCAGAAATCCAGAGTCCCTTCACAGAGGTACATACACACACCTGTAGGAGCTCTCCTGCTGATTCAGGTCACCAGAAACATGCCCTGAACCTGCCCTTGCAGGAGCATTCTGTCCTGAACATAAGCACAGCTACCTTGGAGCGGGTGGGCAGCAACAGTTACCATGACAAGGGTATGGGGCTGGGGATGGATAGAGCTGCTCGTGTTTTGCTCTTTCATAAGATAGAGAAAATCCACGCTGGGCCAAATAAAGCAACTTGTCGAGGGTGTTGCTTTGTTTTCATTCTTACTGGCTTGCAGTTTATTTTTGGACGGATGTGTAGCCCTCATCAACGGCCAGGTTTTGCTTTTGGCCCTCCTGTAAGTTTTGTTCTGCCGTTGCAGCCTCTGGGGTTGCTTGTTAATCCTCCAGCAAACACAGCTACCCCTTCTCTGTCCAACTTATCTTCCTCCCCTGTAGCCCTGTGTATGGAGATCACTGTTTCCCAGCCCAGAGGAGCAAAGGCCAGCAGTTGTGTCCATGGGAGGGAAGCTAGCTGGACTTAAGTCTAGGCCTGTCCTTTTTAATCTGTCTTACGCTTCAGCTGGAGGACAGCCCTCACTTTTCCTTTTCTCTCTCCTCTCCCCCCTCTCACCATCCTCTCTCCCCGTCTCAGGGGAGAGGTTTCTTGGCTTGCATCAGATTTATACTGACTTTCCACTCCATGTTCTTAGGTATCCGCACCACTGTCAATTTTGTTTCAGAAAATTCACTAGATATAGCGAGAGAGAGAAAATACGTATAACGTATAGTGGCGGGTGATACTTCAGATAAGATGATCTTGAATTGCTCAGTCCTTGTGTATGATGTCATAAAGAGTGTGGTCAGTCTAAGAGTGTGTCATAAAGCTTTGGGACATCAAGAGGAAAAGAACGTAACTGTCCTTCCTTCCTTCACAGAGCATTCTCTATATATACCCCAAGCCCCATTGGCAGGCAGGCGTTTTTGTGTGGCGTTTGATAAATCTTTTACTCTTTTCCTTCATTTACTCAATGCAAAAACCAGCACATGCTGGGCTTATAGCATGAACAAGACAGACTGAGTTTCTCTTCTGGTGGAGCTGACAGTCCAGGGGCAGCAAGCAAAAGCAAATAAGCAAATAGAGAAATGAGATGCTTTTCTCATTTCATCAAGAGGCATGAGAAAATAGGAAAGGAAAATGTGCAGGAGAGATAAGAGGTGTGTGACTGTATTTGGAGGTTTGGAAGGCAATTCAGGCAGAGACCTGAATAAGCAGGAGCCAGCCTTCTTCAAAAAATATTTGTCCACCAAGGAGCTGCCTCTGGCCCCGGCTGCCCTGGGCTGCCTGTTTAGCCCGGGCTTAATTCCAAGTGAGTCTTCACCTCAGAACGGGTGGAGGTGAGAGGTCAAGCAGCTGCTGAAAGTGGAGTAACCCAATCTTGGGGACGAGTCAGCCCTTAATAAGCGTCCAGGTAGCCCTTTGAAAGATGAAACCTGTGGCCAGGTCTCCCAGAGCCAGGAGATCAAGTTTCAGTTTTAATCACGAAACCAAAGAGATGCCCCTGCCTGTATCCCATCTTGCTAAATTTCAGCCTCTCCAGGAAGAGGGTTTCCTGTCTCAGCTCCTGGGGGCCTCGGTGTGCTTACCTCTTGCAGATACCGGCTGCCCCTGACGATGCTGAATGAGGAAGCTGAGTTGGATGGGCTTATGAAATGGCAGGATGGAAACAGAGGCCCTAGATGTTGTGTGCGAGCGGGTGATGAAAATCGTGTGAGTGGTGAGGACCCGTTGCCGGGACTGTGAGAGTTCAGATTTGTGGGCTGCAGCTCAGATTATGACATCACAGAAGGATGAGACCACTTTGGAGTCCAGAAGCATGAATATCTTTTTCTCTCTGCTTAGTTCCCATGCACCTGGCAAAATTTCTGTTCAACACAAGTCGAAGCAATGTGGCGGGAAGATAAGACGGTGCCCACGAAATACCCCTGTTCCGAGCTCCCATTTTTGTCACTTGCTGTGTGCTAGACACTGGGTTGTGCAGTTGACGTGCATCATGTGGTCTAACCCTCTTAACATGTTATACAGCAAGTCATAGTACTATTCCCATTTTCTGGATGCAGAGAGTGAGACTCAGAGAGGTTAAGGACCATGCCCAAGGTCATCCAGAGAGTAGGCAATGGCCAGGATGTATCCCGGGTCTGACTTGAGTCCGTACTCTTCACAACGTAGCTTCACGGCCTCTTTGTCCAGGCGCCAGACCTGCCAGAGTAGGAAAATGGGAAGAGGTGACCTGTGTTCCTAAAGGCATTTTCTGAAGTGATTTCTAAAGATGTTTGATATGGGCAACTTTCCAGAATTAGCTCAATCGCTAGCCGTTTAATGGATGAATAAGTGGGATCGGGGGTGGAGGTGGGAAGCGGGGAGAGGGAGCGACATGGGTGGAGAATGATTTCCAAGACTGAGTCTTTTCTTTATTTGACTCTAGTAAATTTTAACAAGGCCCCTAATGAAATCTCAGTGCTTAGCAGAGCCTCCACGTTTACAAGTCACTGGCCCGAAGTGGAGGAAGGGAACTTGAGACCCTGGCGCTGAGTTCAGTCCTGAGCCAGGCTGGTGAGAAGGAGCTCTGTGTAGGACACACCTGCCCAGATATAGCAACAGAGTCCTGACATGGACACATCACTGGCCCCAGCTCCTTAGACGACATAACCCCGGGTCAGGGGCTGCCAGTCAATGAGACCCTTGAAAGAAATACTCAGATGCAGTTATCACAGGTCTGCTGAGCTTTGCATCATTTTGCTTTGGAAACATTACAAAACAGACGTTTGTAAGGAGTGTTTTGGTGATCGTCAAAATCCTTTTCTCATTTCCCAGTCTAGAAGATGCCCTTTCTCACACAGCAAAAATGGCTTCCATGCACAATGAAGAGTTACTGTTGTTTGCATTAACTATTTAGTGGGGATGATAAATAATATTTATAACATATCAAAGTACAAAGAATAAAAAACGACAATAAAACTGGTTCCTATCTTCCAACACTTTAAAAAAATAAAAAGAAAGAAAGAAAAACTTTCCCCTGTCCTTGAAGTCCCCTCTGTAGAGTGAAAAATGAAATGTTTATCAAAGTGGGTGGTGAAGGCTTCCCCGGAATCCTATTCTTTATTTCCTACAACACACTAACTTAAAAAAAAAGCACCAGCTTGTGAAACGGCAAAAACAGCTGCAGTCCATTTGCTGATAACAGCACCAGGTAACTTTTCAAGTCTGGTTGTATTTTTTCCCTTCCCTTTGGCCTGCTGTCCGTAAGTAAAGATTTTAGGATGTGTAAAAACCTGAGCTCTGACAGAGGGGTCCCTCCCCCCGGCAGTGGCTGTCTTGAGTGTGCTGGACAGTGCATACCTCAGCCTCATCTCCTCTGGGGTCTCCAAGGCATCCCCCAAAGTCTGGTCCCGTTCTTTGCATAGCTCTCTTCTCCCCTAAATCACCATCCTCGCTGAGCGGCAGTGGAGTCAGGCTATCTTTTTGGTAGGTGGGTGTCCCCTGGTCTGGGAGATAAGAACCAAAGGGTTAACAGATGGACCTATCATGAGTCTCATCATCCTGGAACCCATAGACAGTGGAGACTTGACCGTGGTCACCTTACCTAGTAAAGTCACTTCCTAGTTCTGGTTCTTTTGCCAGCCAGAGAGGGGTCATCTGGAACCAGGCACCCCTGAAACTCCAGGCTTCACGAAAGCTTGTGAGAGGCATCTGGGAACTGAATTCAGTGGTGTCATCTCTGCAGTGCCAGAGCTGGGGCCAGGCTGGGAATCTGTGCTGGCTCTGGAGCAGAGAAGCCTGGGAGCTGGGGCAGGATTTACTTACAGCTTTAGTCCACACGGACGTAGCATCTTCAGCAGGCTCAGCCTCCCTAAGCCCCGTGTCTTTTTCTGAAAATAATAAGACCAGCATTTCTCATGTCCCCAGGTCATTGGGAGAATCAAACGACACAGTAAATATGAAGGAGCTTCATAAACTGTAGAGCACTCCAAAAGTAAAAGGTATTGTGTTCAAACAGGAGTGATTCTCAGTCCGCAAACTCAGTTCTGCAAACCCTGGTATGAATTTTCCTCCACATCGTTTTTGTCACCTTAATTGCAACGTCAAACCCAAGCTAGGGTTGCCAGGATTAGCAAATAAAAATATAGGACCCCCCAGTACAGGGCATCCCATACGGTGTCTGGCAAGCTTACCACTATCCCTCCAGGCCACCAGGAAACCATGGTAGGAATTGTTTGGGATCCACCCTCTCTTCTAGGGACTTGTGCAGCAGCAAAGTAAGGCAGAAACCAAGCAAGTTACCTTTGGGATGCGTCTTACTCCCTCCTTAGGGCTAGCAGCTCTCTGTGGTCACATGGGCAGCCTGAGATTTTTTTTTTTTTTTTTTTACAAGATCACCTTTGGTCCTGTGTTAACCTAGACATACCACACAGCCATTGCTTGTTGGGGTCTTCCTAGGCAGGAATCCTGAGTCTAAGTCCTCTTTGCCTGGGCAACCAACAATCCTAACCTCAGTGTCAGTGTCTGTCTCCTCTTTCTCTCCTCTCTTTCACTCTCACTCTCATACTCACCCTACGTTGCCCCCAGCCCGGGGATATTTCTTTCTCTTCTGGGTGAAAGCCCCTCTCGACCTTGGCTTTCTCCAGTTCGCATTGCTTCTTCCTCCAAATCCTCTTCTGCCTTCTCCTCTATAAACCCTACTGGATCAACCCTGAGCCTCAGCTTTTGGAATATCGAAGTCAGGGAGTCTTGCAGTCAACCTCTCCTTTCTCTCTGGAATGTACCGTTTCTAAGGGAATGAAGAGAAGGCTGATTGGCTACTTGCTTGAGGGGAGAAGAGAGGAAAGGAGATAACTGATGAAAAATTAAATACAAATTAATCATTCAGAGTATGTTGCAGCCATAATTAAAATGATGTGCATTTAACACGTATTTAATGACACCCTATAGCATGGCATTTCTTTGCTGGTCTTTTCCTGCCCTCCATTTAGCGTTTGGGGAAGGGTAAGCACCGTGCTTTTTCATGTCTGCTATCTGACCTGAAGTAGGTGCTCAGTGAATGTTTGTTGAACTTGTTTTGGTGGCTTATAGCTGCTTAGTGTGATCTGGTGTGTGGCATCGGCTGCAGGGCTATCCCCATCTGGATCCTAGGCATCTTTCTGGAAAGTTGGCTGCCCTGTGGGTTACTGTTGGCTTGTTCTTCATTGGCATGGGCTGAGTGGGCTGGAGGAGCCAGGCGCAGAAAAGTGACATGGAAAGGAGCTGATGGGTACCCAGAATGCACCTCTTTGGCAAGGAGAGAGGTGTTTGCAAACAGACTCCCTGTGTGACACTTGGCATCATTTCCAACTAATGATATCTTTCCGAGAGCTTGCAGAGTCTGTCAGCTGACTTAACCAAGTTATGATCACCCAGAGACACAGCTACATGGGGTCTGGAAAGTGAATTAGCAGGCTGAGGGGCTCCGGAGTTAATGGGGAGGACATGCCGTGGAATGCAAGTTTCAAGGGGAGGAAGACAGTGTTCTGTTTTGACACCTTTGGAGGCTCTTTCGCACTTGCTTTGTGTTCCAAGGCAATCCCTCTCTCTCCTCATTTACCTTTCCTGGTTTCTTCGAAAAAGAGCAGTAAAGTTTGTATTGAAATGTTACCTGGGGTGCAGAAAGGTCGAGCTGCCTTTGCTCAAATCCTGGCTCAACCAGTATTGTGAACGCAAACAGGTTAGCTCATCTCGGAACTTCAGCTTCCTCGTTAGTGAAAAGCAAATGATAACAGCACGTATGTAAGTTCACCGCGACGTGGTGCAAGGGTCACGGGATAAAACGCGTGGACGTGCTAGCTGCAGCACCTGGTGTATGGTAAGGGTGTGGTGAAAGTCTGCTGTTATTGTGTTTGGAGTCATCCATCTGTGAGGCAAAGGAAGGGCAGGAAGATTTCCCAATTTAAAAGGGGATGATGAGACCTAAAGAGACCAAGTGGCTGGTCCAGACTTGCAAGGGAAGTCAGTAGCTGAGCTGGGAGCCCTTCCTCAGCGAAGGGGTGGACCTGGCCGGGACCACTAGCTCAGTGGATTTCTCTGGCTCCTTCCAAATGCCAGCTCTGGCTGTTATGACAGCCTCTTCCCAAGCCTCCGTGTTCCTCTGGCCAGAGAAACCAGGCCCCGTTCCCTATGTGCTCTTCCTTCTCTGGGTTCCTTCCAGTCTCACAGCGCCACAGCACAGATTATGTGCTGACCCTACGATGAGTCACCCCATTTGCCTTGTTTTATAGGAGTCTAGAGATCCCATTCTCCACAGGACCCAGAGTTTTTTCTAACTCACATCCTGCCAGGGGTGATTTCTTTCCATCACAAGGAATTGATGTTGTTTTCGCTTTTTAATCTCTATCTTTCCTTATATCGGCTTTACCCAGGAGAAGGATAAAATTATCATCACTTCACCAAGAGCCATCTAGAGCTGGGAGTGTACGCCCAACATCGTAGTGGGATGACTGCTCTCTACCCTCTAATCCCGAGGGAAAGTGGTCAGTTCTCCCGGAATGGGGCCCCATAAAGCCCAGCGCGAGAACCTCAGGCTAGCTGTACTGCAAGGAAGTCATCCTGTTTGGGTCCCGTTAAGGCAACAGGGAGAAAAGGAAGGTGAGGAGGGAAGATTAATGTCCAAACTAACACCCAAGGATGACTTCCTTGGCTCTGAGTGTTCCAGCAAGAGAATCCATGGGGAACCCAAGAGCTCTAAAAGCAAAATGTGTGTGTGTGTGTGTGTGTGTGTGTGCACGCGCATGCACACATACACACACACTTGTGTACAATTTAACTGCATTGGGAAGAGGCCATCTTCAGCTCCGATAAATCTTGGAAAGAAAAACTATTGAAAGGAGGTTTCTGCTTTGAGAAAGTCAGGATGAAATTGTAGCAGAGCAAGTCGGTACATATTCAGTGGGGCAGACAGGCTGCAGTGCATGTAGGCAGCCACACAGACTGTGTACCCCAAAATACACACTTTTAAGTGCACACACACATGCACTGGTAAAATGTAAATAAATACATTTACCCGCCTATCCAGAAACTCCGAGAGCCTCTCTACCTAATCTCATTTTTAAAGCCTATTTTTTTGGGATCAAAGAACATGTAGAATGAGGTTGGGGCCACAGGGGTAACTTAATGCCCTTCCCCTTCATCCTTATGATCGTTGAGGGGGGGTCCCCCGAAATTGCCAGTGAGTTTGCCTCCTCACGCTGTGCCAGGGAGTGACAGCTGAGAAGGCCAAGGACGTGGGCTTTATCTTCTACTCAAAGGGCACTTGGGTGGGAGGCACTCGGAGTCCCTGGTAGAGCAATCTCTCATTCGGGGAAGTTTGGTCAGGAAAAATACAAGTGGAGGTGAAGAGCTAGGATTGCTCTCATTGGGTTTTCAAATCCGATTTCTAATAGTAAACGCCAAGCTATCATCAGCTCTTTGTGCTCAGAGAGGTGGAAGGGCATGCGTGCGTGTGTGTGCGTGCGTGCGTGTGCGTGTGTGTGAGAAACAGGGAGGGAGAGAGAGGTTGGCGGAGGACAGGGAGTCTTTAAATTTTAACTGGTCTGCAATGAAAGATTTAACTGTTTAAAAAACAAAACCCTCTTAGTTCCAGACCACGACTTATGTGCTAGCGTGTGAGGCTGGGGGCTAGTGAAGAGAGGGTCGTGAGGCAGATTCCTAATGGATCCTGTGGTGAAGCGTGCTGTAAGGGGTAGGGGAACCAGCCCCATGGACGGTCGAATACAATGCAGGTCTACTAAACTCTCTAGCTGTTGGCCCACCTCTTAGGTGGGGAAGGTAATCTTTGCTCTCCTTATTTTTTAATCAGATTTCTACAGATTGCTCATTTTTATACAACTTTTAAACGTTACTTTCCATTTACAGTTACTACAAAATATTGGCTGTGTTCCCCGTGTTGTACAGTACATCCTTGAGCCTGTCTTACACCCAGTAGTTTGTACCTCCCACTCCCCCACCCCTATGTTGCCCCCCGCCACACACACTGGTGACCACTAGTTTCTTCTCTATATCTATGAGTCTTTTGCTTTCCTTATTTTTATGATTATCCTGTAAATGAAATAGATGATTGGAGCATGCAGAGTGGACGGTTATGCTGTAAGGCCCTGACGTACAGTGACACGGCAGATGCCTGGGGAATCAGACGTTGCCATTGGGAAGGACGATTGTTTTCTCGCCTGTCTTCTCCCTCCACTTAGAGGATGGCCCTAATCTCATGATCTGGGCCTGCTTTGTTCACCATGACATTCCCGGGGCCTAGCACAGTACCTGGTATTGAGTAGATGTCAGCAAATACCTGTTGAATTTCCCATGGGCATTTTGGGGAAAGTTGCTGTGGCCCTGGACGCTTCTGTGTCCTGACATTTGGTCGCAAAACTAACCTTTAGTGATAACTCAGGCTGCCTTTGAGGCATTCTGCACTGTGTTTGCCGAGGCTGTGTTACAGCCAAGTGGATGGGGCGGGGCGGGGGG
Source organism: Stenella coeruleoalba (assembly GCF_951394435.1). Lineage (NCBI taxonomy): Eukaryota > Metazoa > Chordata > Mammalia > Artiodactyla > Delphinidae > Stenella > Stenella coeruleoalba. The sequence goes on along the minus strand of NC_137148.1, from coordinate 144,754,065 downwards.
GGGGACTGTACTTTCCAGGACGAGGACTGTGTCTATCCTGCTATCCTGCATCTACCACGCTAGGAAAATATCTGGAACATGGTAGGTACAATATTTGTTGAATGAGTAAACGAATGAAAGAATGTTACAGCTGTGTGTTTTCCCATATCCTGATTGTCCAGCTGAAGAATGAAACGGGGAATGTACTTGCCGGGACTATCACGAGTGCCATTTGCAAAGCCATTCTAAAGGACGTTGGGTTGAGTTGAACTTAATGTCTTTGTTCTCTTTCAACCCTGGCCTAGGTCATCAGGGAAGATATTGGTGATGCTGGTGATGATGATGATGCTTACCGTAAGTTGAGAGCTACTGTGTACCGGAAACTCTCCTATCCATTTTACATGCATCATCTCATTGAAGCCTCATAGCCATTATATAATGAGGTTACTCGATTTCTCTGGCTTTCACAGAAACTGAAGCCCAGAGGGGTTAACCCACATATCCAAAGCCACACAGTTAGGAAGGCATGGAGTCGTATTTTAATTCAGGCCCGTTGTCAGACTCCAAAGCCCCTTCTCTTACCTTCATGTCATGCTGAGCAGTATCAGACCCAGCGTTGGAGGGAGGCCCAGAGGGGTCAGTAAAAGCAGCCAGAGAAAAACAAATTGTAGAGTCTATTATGGTTGATCTTAAAAGCCTTGTGTGACCTTGTATGTTCTCCAGAGGACATTCCGAAAGCCGGTGATTTACCATGGCTCCCCGGCTAGGGAAGATCTCCAGGCAGCCAGTTCCCCAGACCTGTGCCTCAGGACTCCAAACCGAACCCAGTAGGGACCCCAAAGCCACAGCCCCATCGACTTTTACTTCTCTTAGATGAACAGAAGATCAGCCCCTCCGATTCTGTGTTTTTGTTCCAGGCGGGTCATGGGCTTCTAGCCAAAAATCCTTTCAATTAATGGACTAGGGAGAAGCACCCATGAAGCAAATTAGAACCAGATAAGAAGAGCCGGGCCCTCGTGCTCAGAGCAGAGGAAGGGAATGATTCTTAGATTATGCTGTTGATTTACCAATGTTTTCCTAACGTGAGAATCAGTCAGCAGGGGCCTGGGTTTTTTATGAGGGAGGAACCTCTTCCAGACAGCTCGCTCCCCAGCAGTCCCGATAAATCCCGGCAGCCCCACTTCCAGGGCGAGCGTTACCCTCTCCAGAGTCACGGTGTCAAAGCCTGTTTAGCTGTTCCTTACTTATCGGCCGCAACCTCAACATTAGTTCATGCTTGGAATATGAAGCCATTTCATATTTAGTCTTGTTTTATCTGGCAAGGAGCCTTCCAGAAAAACAGGAGTCCCCTGCTGGTGCTGTTGGGCTCTTATATCTTTATAGTCTCTCGAATTGATTTGACAGAGCAGTCACAGGCCATGGGTGAGACCAAGCGCTTCTCTCAGCAACAGGCTGGGGGACCCAGCGGGACTGCACATCCCACCGCCCTGGAGCTGGTCCAGCCGTGTCCGTGTTAACCCGAGGGGGTGTGTGCAGGCCCTCGCCCGCTCTGACCCATGCAGACGGGCGCCCCAGAAAGAGTTTCCTTGTGGCAGTTGTCTGCTGGGAGCCTCAGACGAGAGCAAGGGGGTCTGGCGAGCTGTTAGCAATGGCTTTCGCCACAAAACGTTCTAGAAGCTGAGGGGTCGGACACCCCCAGAAGGTGTTGCAGGCTCTTGGAAGGACTTCTCCAAAGCCGCAGTGAGCTTTGGGAAGATTTGCCAGGTAACCTGGCCTGCTGGGAAGCTAAGGTTCACATTCTACCAGCCCCAGATAAGTTGAGAGGGTTTTAACCCAAGGGGACAGTGACAACTTGAAATGATATACAGAATCGTGTGTGTGTGCAAACGTACACTCAGTTTTCTGGGAAGCGGGTCTGTAGGTTTTCGTAGCTAAGCAAAGGGGCCTGTGACCTCAGTAAGCTTAAGAACCCATGCCCCACTGGTGGTTTGAGGTGATTTTAAGTACAGCTCACACAAACTTTTTATTTTACTAACCATGTACTGGTTTTCATGTGGGTTAAAAAAAAAAATATATATATATATATATATATATATATATATTTAAACTAATATATCAAGTTTATGATTCACAGATATTACAGCTCAAGGTGAGGCTAAAACAGATTATGTAAGTAAACATAAGGGTCAAGTGGATAAGGATAAAAGAAGTAAATAAATAGTAGTACAAGTTCTCTGCTTCTGTGGCAGAATTCACGGATGTGAATAGGGAACTATTTGTATCAAGGAAGAAAAACATGGGAGAATCCAGCCCTCCTTACCTCTTGTCCCAACAATTGAGCTGTTTCTAAATTAGATCCCCTGATTCTAGTCTCTTCCACCAGCCACCTGCACACCATTGTCTTTCTAATACCCACTCGCATCATGAGACTCTCCTTCTCTAGAACACATGATGGCTCCCTATGGCCACCACGTTTTCTCCAAACTCCTCTAACTGGGTTTTCAAGCCCAGCCATCTAGCTGATGTTACCCTCACTATTTCCTACTTTGGAAACTCTTCTCCTGCCAGACCATGCTTTTCACCGTGCCCCCCCCCCCAGCTCCCACATTCCATGTTCATTTCTGCCTCGTTGCTTTTGCTGGTATAATTACTTCCACATCCTGTGCTGCTTATTCCTCTCTGGAGCCCCTAGCCCTACAAGTCTGTTGTTGGCAGTTCCCACCGGTGTCTCCCTTCTCTGGACTATTGCTGCCTTGCAAGTCTGCCTGTCGGAAAAAAAGGGGACTTCGGGTTAATTACCACTTCATTTGGCACCAGTAAGCCTGGACACAGAGAGGACCTGGAACCGGGGGTCTAAACCTTCCCTCTGGCTTGTTGAAGTTGTTGACGAAAGAGGATAAGTTTGGGATTAATCATTGAAAAACAAGCGAGATAAACTCGTGGTTTCCAGAGATAGTAACTCCTTGGTCCTCCTCCCAGCTTGGGTTATCAAAACCAAGAATTGTTCATTTTTCACAGTTTATGAGGTTTATCTTTGGCCTGTCAGGAGATGCTGACAGAGAAATGAAATTGGTCTGCTTCTAGTCTATTTCACTTTCTCATTCCCACTCTCATAGCAAGTTGAAATGCTCCACTGTAAACACTTGAGGAGAAAAAAAAAAAAAATGGAGATATAAGCAGCAAATTGCACTGCCTCTTGTAGTTATTTCGCGTTTTTATCTTAACATTTTATTGTTAAGGCCAAATTTGAAAGAGGTGGTGGGGGACACGCTCCCTTTATTTCAAGCAGAAGGTGAATTTTTAATGACTTAGTAGGGGAGGGTGACTGAAAATTAATAAAGAGGGCTAGTTTGAGAGCTTCTTATTTTCTCAGGATTAGGCAGAGAAGATGCAGGGTTGAAAAATTAATGACGGAGAGGCACTAGATGTGAGGAACTGTGAAGTTTTGACTGAGATGTTTTCATTTCATTCCCATCATTCATTCATTAAAACATAGCAAAGCATTTAAAGTGAAATGAGTTGGAGAAACACAAATACTACGTGATAGCACTTATATCTAGAATCTAAAAAATTATACAAATGAATCTATATACAAACAGACTCACAGACAGAAAAGAAACTTGTGGTTACCAAGGGGAGAGGGGGCCTGCAAATTAAAAGTATGAGATTAACAGATACAAACTACTGTACATAAAATAGATAAGCAACAGGATTTACTGTGCACCATGAGGAATTATATTCAATATCTTGTAATAACCTATGATGGAATATAATCTGCAAAAAAAACACACCTGAGTCACTATGCTGTACACCTGAAAATAACACAATATTGTAAATCAACTACACTTCAATAAAAAAAAATAGCAAAGCATTTAGAAAAAGGTGAGTAGTTTGAGATGTGAGAAGTATGACGTACTTGCAGAAAAGCATTTTTTTCAGAAGAATGGGATTATTTTTATGCCTCTGACATGTCACAGCTTTGCTAATAAGTAAGATGACAAAGGAACAGATTTCTTAGAGGGACCTTGCTCAGTCAGTACAGAATTCACTAAAAAAAAAGCTTCCTGAAACAAATGACAGATTAGCGGGAAAAGTTATTTAAGAAAAGCTGTAGTACTAAAACTTAAAAGTAGTTGCTCAGGAAAAAAAGAAGAAAAAAAAAGTAGTTGCTCAGGATTGTTATTATTGAACAGTCAGTCAATGAATATTCATCAGAGGCTTACAGTATGCAGGAGGTTGTTATAACCGGCAGGCGTGTATCTTTCTTTCTGTGGCTCTCTTTGTATTAAGATAATTTTTGGCCATTCTTTACTGCGGTTCGACTCTATATTATATGAATCATCTCATGCTGCGACTTCTAATACCATCACATTTCTGTTATTAGTTCTTACCTAAAGGTTTTTTGTTATGGTTCTTGTTTTTAAGTTGTTGAATATTGTCTGTGATCCCTTTATTGTTTTTCTCTTGGTACAATTCTGAATTGTAGACTTAAGCATTAATGCAGTTGAAAGAACTTTCCGGCTCTGGAAAAGGTCATGTTAGTAACTTACAATTTTTTGTGTTCTTAAATAATTTTTTTAAAGCAAGTCGCAAGCACGTTTCAGAATTTCCAGCCTTGCCCCAGCCGGCCCATGGAGTGGTGGTGTAGCACCGTGGCAAGAGGCCGGGGCCCTGCATGCAGAGCACCTGGACTTGACTTTGGGGTCCTCCACTTACTGGCTATGTCACCTTTGGCTTCTGCCTGAGCATCTTGTGCCTCAGTTTCCTCATACATAGAACTGATGTGAATAATATTACATGTACACTATAGCGGTGCTGTAGGAGTTGATGGGTTAATGCATTGATAATGCAATAATTCATTGTATTAATAACAGTCAGTGGGTTAATACATGCCTGGCCCATTCTTCACTCTCTCCCTGTATGTTTGACTGTTGCTGTTCCTACCTGCTAGGAAGCATTCAGCGTTACCATTATTTTCCCATGTAGCAGTCTGGAAATATCGTATCACTTCTTAATAATGATCACAGCATTTATTGAGCACCAATTTTTGCAAATGATGGGGAATGCTTTAGCCCCCCCCCCCCACACTCCTATTTCCATAGAGGGGCGGGAGCATACAGGTCCCGAGAAGAAACATCATGAAGGACTTCAGGCTGTCTGCACACCCCTTCACTCACTTCTCCCTACTCCGGGCCTCAGGCTACAAGGTCTCTGAGCTCAAGAGCAGCAGTGAGCCCTGCAGGTCCCCTTTTATATAAATCTCCCAGCTCACAAGTGGGCATCAGCTCCGTGCCTGCCCCTGGGGTTCGTGGGGACTGTCCCTTGTGTACCCTCTGTTCACACCCCTGGGTTTGACAGCATGAGGCAGTGATTCAGATTAAACATGCCTCCTCCATGTACCCCACCCTCCTGCCACCCCCTGCCGGAGGCATCCTCCAGAGTTCTGGGAGACGACACTTAGGAAGTCCAAGGGTTGGGGCAGCCACACCCCTGAGTCACGTCCTTTATTAAAGGAGCTTTAGCAGCCATAAGGCCAACATTCTGAGCTCCATCCGCTTGATTACATTGGTCTGGAACGTGGGAGGGATGCGGTTGTGATTAGTTTCCAGGAAGCACCCCTAAACTGCCCACACCAGGCTCTGCATAGGTGTGTTGTTTCCCTTGATCTGATGACCCTATGAGATAGGGATTATTATTCCTGTATATCAGGTCAGAGAACCAGGCTAAGAGAGATGAAACCAGCAACATGAGATGAACAGCCTGCTGAACGAAGACCTGGGATTCAAACCCAGGTTTGTCGGACTCCAGAGCTTACGGTCTTGAGCCCCTCACCAGAGGTTCTCAGACTTGGAAGTTCACCCAGCACCCCCCAGGTGACTCACTGAAACACACCGCCTCCCAGAGTTTCTGATTCAGTGGATCTCAGGTGGGGTCCAAAAATATGCATTTCTAACAAGTTCCCAGGTCCAGGGACCTCGCTGTGCTCTGTGCTCAGTCTCTTAACCGTCCACTGGCATTTCTTAGTTCCGAGCTTCAGAGTTCACTAGTACGTGAAGTGGTATAAAATTTTGGTGCAAAACATTAGAACTAGGAAAGTAAGCTGATTTGAATTATTAACTAAAGTATCTGTGATCTTGCATAGAAGACAGATCATTTTGAAGGCCTTTTGGAGGTTGTTGTACTTTCTAAAGCTAAAATGAATCAAGGAAAGGATGAAGGGATGTGTCACTTTAAAGCATGACAGAGCGTTTTATTCTTAAAATACATTTTCTGGTGACATTTTATTCTAGAGACAATTTGGATGACTTTGCTTCTTGGAACTCTGTGAAACTGGAACCATCCCTTGTCCCAAGTGATTCGTAGAATTTATTACTGACAGCTTCCACCTGGTTTTGAATATGAACGAGACAGAGAAAGAGGGAGAGAAGACAGAGAATGAATGGACATGAAGAAATTGGTTCCAAATTCAGGAAAGGGTGATTAGATGAAGGATAGCACCCCTGGTCTTTATAGACACCAAAAATAAGGCCAAACAGGGGCTATAGGTGGGTGGGAATGCCGTGGACAAATTCAGGTGTGCCGAAATACCATTCCCATGAACCTGATTTTGACCCTTAAGTCCCCATCTTAACATGCTGGTTGGAAACTCCACGTCACTCACTCCCTGGATCTTCTTCCTTTCCCTCAGCATCCCTCCCAGCAGAGTTAGGAGTTTGAAAGGGGCCCAAAAACACACGGTGGCAGCACTGCCCCCCCACCCCCACCCTGTTGCCCTGGCCCACTGAGGTCCCTTGGAATGCAGCAGCTCAGCTTTCCTGAGCTTTGCTGGGAAGGGGAATTTTTGGCAAGGCCTCTAGACAGGCCACACAGCTGTGACTCCTGGGGTCTTTCCCCTCCCTGAGGCACAGTAGGGAGCAAGGCCCCTCCCAAATCTTTGGGCCCCAGGCATAGCTTCCCCTCTTGAACGGTGTTCCCTTCCCCAACCCTCCGAGCCCTCCAGAGGCGCCGAGCACAGCTTTTCCCAGATCTCCATGTGAACTCTCAGGGGACCAGCTCCCAGGCCCTGTGTCCTAGAGAGTGCAGGTGTCACTCTTAGGGAAGACGCTGGCAGGTGTCAAATCCCTAGTGTATGGGGCAGAAAGCTGAGTTCCACTGGGATAGAAAGAGGGAATGCCAGGAGACTGAGGGATCTTCGGTCGGTGAGACAGTTAATCCCTCCCTCCCACTGGGATTTCTTGAGGGGGCTCTAACCTTGCCCCACAGCTGTGAAGATGACCTGCTCCTCCAGCAGAACTGTATGTAGCAGTCACCTGCTGGTCCTGGAATGGCTAAAAGGATCCTAACCTTGACCAGACCATGGGCCAGATCCTGCTGTACCTTGGCTCATCCCCAGCTCAGCCCGCCCCCCTCATGAGGCAGGTCCAAGCCTCACTGCCTTCCGCATCCCGGTGGATGCCATAAAAACGCGGGTGGCTGGGGCCCCTCTCTATCGGGAGCGCTACTTCCTGTCACCTCTGCCTGAGGACTGGATGGACTGGCTGGATGCCAAATCACTGCCCAGCCCAGAGTGACATGACCACGTAAGAAGGACCATTGAAAAATGGGCTACTCTAACCTGCGTCAGGTTAACCCCCTCCTACAAGCCAAGAGCTGAGGGTCAAAGTGGACAGAGTTCCTCATGAGTTTCTGCATTCACCATTTTTAAGAAGTCAAACAGTGGCCCCGTGAAGGGGTTTGACCTTGTTACCAAAGCCCCCAAATACCAGTATGTCTAAGCAAGCCCAGGGCCATTGGAAGGCACTGATGATTTCTCTTGCATAAGTTTTAAGTACCTAGGGAAGAAGATTTCATTGGTGTTCATTAAAAATGAAAACTCCAATCCAACCTCTTCCCATCCCCCATCCACTTAAAATGGAACCATTTGATGTCACCCCGGTCTGAAATGGGAAGGGATATTTGTAGCTCAGATGACCCGTGTTGACTTCAGCCCAGGGTAAATCGTGTGTGTCTGGGGAGGAGGGGTGTGGGAGGGGCATTCTGCTTGCAGACCCGATGTCTCTGTGTTTATTTCTCCACCGGAAAAGCAAAGGTCTCCCTGGAACGGAAGAGCTGCCCCAGAACAGAAGTCTATTCCCTCCTTCTCCTTTCCCAGCTGCCCAGCCACACTGAGCTGCTGCGAGCTCTGTGTGGTCCTGCTCTGTGCCTCGTGCCGTACTGAGTGCCTTTATGTACAGTAATGACCTTGGCAGTCACCAGTCGAGTGTGTGGGGCAGGCAGGGTAGTGAGGGCGCTTTTGGTTGGTCAAGAGGAGCCAGAAAGGATATCCTTGTTGGAGGAATTGGATTCAATAGAATTCTTTCTCTGAGAAATGAACCGTAGTTCTCCAGCTCTGCATGAGAACAGAGGCCCAGATAGCCAATGTGTTTTGGTCTTGCCATCTGGAAGCTGGTCTGTGTGCAGAGTTGGCAGGTGCCAGCTTGGTGCTGGTTTGCCAGGTAAGCAATTATGCCACAAAGAGGGACAGGAGGTGGTGAGGAACAAGAGAAGCCACCACTGAAGACCACAGGTTCCCAGTCCATTGGAACTGTTTCCATCCGACTAATGAGAATCATTTATTTTGCAAATGTGTCAAGTGTGTCCTCTTGGGGGCAGAGCCTTCTTGACACTGATCATTCTCAATTTTCTGACAGTAGATTAACCAGGGTTTTTTTTTTCCTTCCTTATCCCCTAGTACTATTCAAATCATTGCCTTTCGTCACTTAATCATCGTGTACCCAGAGAAGACAGACTGAGTTTCGTGTTAGTTTGTACAAACCATGACTAAGGTATCACAATTAGGAATGGGAGATGTAATTAATTGATAGGAGAATAAGTGACTTTTGGAGTCTTTGTTCTGTTGGGTTATCCAAGTGGCTAATTTTCCCTGTCCTGTCCGCACCGCCCCCCTTTTTAGCCCAGCCCTAAAGAGCTCCTTTGGGAACACTTTTCTGCTGTGTGTGCTGGAAAGCTCTGTGTGCTCTTACCATGTCAGTTTGCTTGGTTGCACTGTGAATATCCCAAGGTGTAGCGTGCCTGCTGCAGTTGAGGGGCGTGCATGAAAGATGGGGCTCTAGGGCTTCCCTGGTGGCGCAGCGGCTGAGAGTCCGCCTGCCGATGCAGCAGACGCGGGTTCGTGCCCCGGTCCGGGAAGATCCCACATGCCGCGGAGCGGCTGGGCCCGTGAGCCATGGCCGCTGAGCCTGTGCGTCCGGAGCCTGTGCTCCGCAACAGGAGAGGCCACAAAAGTGAGAGGCCCGCGTACCGCAAAAAAAAAAAAAGATGGCGCTCTTAGGTAACATTCATTTGAGTCGTGCCTCTCTCCCCTACCAATTATATGATCTTGGGCAGGACACCAGTTCCTCTGTGCCTCAGTTCCCTTGTGTAAAAATGGGGCAAATAATAGCTCCTAAGTTCCTAGGTTTGTTATAAGCATTAAATAAGATGTGCGAAGTAGGAAGCCTGACACATGAAGAAGCTTAATGGCATTAAATATTATTATTGTGTTTGTCACTATTTTGACCAGGGGATGGAGGGGCTATTAATTTTGGAGGCGAGGTGGGATTTGTACGGATGTATACATAAATAATCTGGTTGGGAATGGGAGGAGACTGAGACAGACAGATAACTGAATCCTGGGATGGTGCCTTTCCACCTTATAGGGTACAAGCAAGTTCCACATATGAAAGTGTGGAAAGTAAAGGTGGGAGACGATGTAAAAGTTAGAGCTCTTTTTCTGTAGGGATCTGGAAGATGCCTTTTGATTTGTTGTATGCCCCAGAAAGTCCTGAAGAGGGTTTTAACCAGCATCACGTCTCTCCCAGCACCCAGGGTTCCATGTGCCCCGTTTGTTCCTCAGCGTCATGAATCTTACAGGTCGTGGGGTTCTGGAGCCTTCCCACTGCAGCACCTCTGGGACAAGGGTGTCTGCAGTCAGTCTGGTAAAGTGCTTTTCTGCACCTTCACCTCTTCCCAAAGCCACACAGTAGCCCGTGAGGGGCAGAGTCAGAAGGAGAACCCCAGCCTCTGATTTCTCCTCCACATCCCCCAGGTGCCCTTCAATCCTAGCTGATTCTAAAAACCCTCCATCAGCTGCTGCTAGAAACTTGCATTCTATAAATTTCATTTTGCTTTCGTTTTTTTTATATCTATTATAACACGACGTCAAGAGGAATCCGAGGGCTTTGCCAGAATGGGAAGAGGGAGGACAATTTGATCGTGTTTTTACGTGGCTTTGGAGTTGGTGCAGCATGGAAGACAGGCACTGCCCAGGAGCGAGGTGGTGGCTTTCCGTGCCAGGCATCACTTTTTCTTGTTTTTATTTTCTGACTATCCTCATTTAGTCAGGATTTTTTTTTTTTTCCTGGTTACTTAGAAAGTATGTGAGAAAACAAAAACCTTTTGTCATCAATCATAGTGAGGAGGTGGAAAAGTACGTAGTCACCGAAAATGGAAAGTACTTCTATGACGAAAGCACATACGGAGCGGGTTATGAGGGCATCTCAAGAGGATGGAGAGGAGATCGCCCACCTGGGGGATTCTGTTCCCTGACCTTTCACCTCGTGCTGCGCCGTTCTCCGCATCTCTATGGTGGCTTCCTGTCGGCACTGCCTGCTTCAGAAGGGTTGCGGGAGGCGTCTCTGATTTTTCGGCTTTTGCGAGGGTAGGATCCTCACCCGTGGGCGCCATGCGTAAATGCGGACTAACGCATCCAGCCCTTCCCCCACCCCAGGAGCCCAGACCAGAGCATGGAGCCCCGAGTCCTGCTCGGTCCCATCTGCCTATCGGCAGCTCCCTGAGGACCTGGCTGTTCTGCACTGGGCAGACGTCTCAGGTTTCCTCACTCCCATAGGAGATGGAGAGGAAATGTGTATTTTCACTCAGAGAAGGAAGATGAATCTCTAAATGTCAGACCTGAGGCTCAGAGTGAGCACAGAAGGACTGTTTTCATCAGGGGCCCAACAGACCCGCGTGGGTTTCCCGGCCCCCAGACAACCATCTACTGAAGCCCCAGCGGCTGACCCTCCATGAGAGGCTCAGGGGGAGATCCTGCACCTTGTCACCCTTTCCAGTCAAGAGAACTCTTTGAAGCTCACGCCGAGCTCTGGTGGTCATTGTTCTGCCTGTCGAGAGCCTTAGCTAATACCCACTGGCATTTTCTAGTACAAGGAGGGCACTGTATCAAACCCCAAGAAATGGAAATGCTAATGACACTGGGCTCTGAAACTGCAGTTCTTCTATGTTCAGTAATCCCGGGAGGCAGGCAGCCACTAGGAAAGAGGCTCCAAGGAGTATTCAGTCATAGAGGGCAGTGTTTCTCAAACTGCAACCCTCGGAACCCTGAGGTTCCATGGACTACGTCAGGGACTGAGGCAGGGGTCAGGGGTCCGGAGGAAAAGGGCAGGGGAACGGGAAGCCCAGTGGCCAAGGCTCCAGGCCTTCTGCCTCCATTCCGGAACTTCTGTTTTCATCTGTTCTTTATGCTGTGGTTCTGCGTACTGCTTCATTGACAGAAGGTTCCACTGCTTTTTAAAAAAGAGCTTGAAGACCACTGACGGCTTTAGAGGTTCTATCCACAGGATTCAAGCTATAATTATATCCACAGGAAAAAATAAATAAAAACCCATTTACAAATCCAGCTTAATTAGCCCTTGCAAAAAGTGAAAGCAAACCTTCAGCAGAATTCTACAGGATTCTGAGCCAGCAGAATTCTTTTTTCCCTTTTGGATGTAGTTGAGGGTCCTCGCATCTGTCGTCTAGCCCCCCCCCCCCCCCCCCCCCCGGCTCCTAACTCATAAGGTCACCTCGCACTGTGTGGGACTAACTCCCATGGAGTCTGGCTGGAAAGGGAGCAAACTCAAAAAATCTTTGCTAGACCCTCCTAAAGCGCCTGAAGAAAACGCAGGGGGTCATTCACTTTTCTGCAAGGGGCAATTTCTCAACCACTGAACGGTGGCCCAGCAGAGGGAGGCAGGAAGGGGGCAAGTCCAGAGACAAAAGCCATGGCTTTGGGCCAAAAGGTAAAATGCATGTTTCCAGGAAAATTAGAGAAATTTGCCCGAGGCAGGTCCTACTTGCACACTGAATTCTTATATGCGCCCTTTTATATTGCTGTTTGCTTTGCTTTTAAATAAAAAAGGAGTGTCTGCCAGCCGGGGGCCTCTCAGGCCCTGAAAGGGACGCACAACAGCGTGGTCCCCACCCCTGCTCCCAGGCTCCTGGGTCAAAAGTAGCTGGGAATTGCAAAGGCGGAGTCAAGAGGGAAGGATAGGGGTAGAGGCAGCAGGAGTCTGGGGTGGGTTTGTACGGGGAGGGACAGGCAGGGCCGGCCTCTCTGAGAAAGGGGCTTTCTCCTCTCAGGTTTCCAGGACAGGCTCTTGTAGACATCTGCCTGCTTCAGAGACTAAAGAGCATCTTCGTAGAGTCCCAGGCAAAATCAGGAGAGGAGGGCAAGCCTTTTCCTGGTTTGCTGGACAGACCACCGTGGCACAGTGTATCCCGCGACCTGGCTGCAGGTTTGCTGCTGGACCAAAAAGCCAAGGTGGACGGCCGTGGTTTATGGCAGCCATGACCCAGCCTCGGCGCCTGGGGCTGCCGTGTCCGTCCTGAGCCTGGGGCTGCAGGCCCTCTGTTCCCTTCACTGCCAGGCAGGTAGTGGGGGGCCCGGCCATGCATGTGCTGCTGAGAGCAGGATTCCAGGATTCTTCAGGTCCTAGCCCTACCGCTTTTTCCTTTTGTACCCTCTGAGCCTCAGTTTCTTCAGCTCTAAAATGGGGATCCGAATAGCACCTGCTTTATAAGTCTTTGGGAAGGATGAGAGGAGACTCAGCTCAGTCCTTGGCACATAGTAGCCACTCACATAAATATCCACCATCATTAGTTCACTCATTTGGGAAGCGAGCACGTTAATCTAGTGTTTAGTAAAGGCACATGGTTTGCAGTAAAAAAGATACGGGTTCCAGTCTCAGCTGTGCCAGTTGCTGGCTGTGTGATTTTTGATAGATTCCTTGACCTCTCTGAGCTTCACTGTCCCCATTTGCAGAATAAAGATGAGAATGCCCATCTCACAAGGCAACGGTGGCAAATGAAAGATGATAATGCACATAAGTGCTTAGCACAGGGCTTGGCATTTATTAGCAAATAGTCAATAAATGAGGCACTTATTAGTGCCAACTGTCACATCTAGCATTCTCCAAGGAGAACTTAAGGGTTTGTTTTCCTGAAGCCTCTTCAGAGTGTGTTCTCCAGACTGAACCAGTGGTCAGCTGACAGACAAAAGCAGTGATCCACCCGAGAGGGACCCTGTCCCCGGGTCCCCTAGACTCCCCTTTCGGAGCCATGCTTGTCAGGCTTTTGGCTGGGACAGGGACATCATTGTTTTCAACTTGTTGAGTCTCATCAAATGTAATAAAGATAACGTTCTTAAGGCTGCCAGGTGATGGTGGAAGGTACGGGGAGATAGAAGACTAGATAGAAAAGGGAAAGGGAAGAGACAGGATTTCACAGGATCTGTATCATTTAAGACAAAACGAAACAAAAATGTCTGACGTGAAAACAAAGGCTTTCCTTGACCGTTTTGGAGCTGGGACTGGAGTTTCTCGCCCTGTCCCACCCTCCCTGGTCCCCTCTTTCTCTCTCCTTTGTTGACTGGTGGTGGGGCGGACAAGAGAGGAGATTGTGGAAGAAGATGTGCTCAGGACCGAGATGCCCACAAGGCCACAGCTGCCAGGGCAGAAGACAGACATCCTGCCGGCCCATCTCTGCTCGCTGGGACTGTGGTCAGTTCCCTGGTCCAGCCCATCTCCTCCACATCTTCAGGGGAAGGTGCTTAGGGACCCACGGCTAGGTCTGCTTAGGGGAGCTCAGGACAGTATTCTGAAGCCGCATACAGAGGGGGAGAAGCGGCCTTGGGATTTTGAGGGAACGGGTCTGGACCTCCTTGTCTCCTCAGTTGTGTGCCAGCTACATATGTATTCACAGAACTGTCAGAGATAAAAGGGACCTCAGAGGGCCTTGACCCTGACCCCATCGCTTCCGGGAAAAGGAAATCGTATCCCAGGCAGGCGAATAACTTGTTCAGGGTCCCTCTGCTGGTGTCTGGCGTCCCTGGGATGAAGCTCCGATCACCCAGCTGGTGATCTGTTCCTTCACCTGTTCTCTCCAGTCCTCCTGTTTTAGTGGAGCAGTGGAGGTAGTGAGGACCCCTTCCTTTTCCAGGTCTTTTACCCGATGGCTTTGCATTAGGTTGTATCTGTCTCTTCCATTCCTGCGGGGGTTGGTTACAGCTCAGACTTCCCTAGCTCTTTTAGGGTTCAGCTAGCTCACCGTAGAACTTTCGGAATTATATTATATTCGATGCAGAGAGGTTAGCTGTGACTTGTCCTCCCAGCCTTCCCCTGGTTGGGCTCTCCCTTTTATTGACCCTGGGGAGGGAGACAAGTGTGGCAAATCCCACAGGAGATTTGCTGGAAGACTCTCTACTGTGTTGTTAGCAGATTCCTTTCAAGTGGCTAAATCTGAGTTTGCAGTTCATCTTCTATTTTGTAGGAGAATTGCTTGGGTTTGTTCCTTCCTCACGTAGATGCTTTCATTTCCTGCAAACTTTGTTTTGGAAAACCAAAGTCTGAAAAGTTTTGTTACTAATAAGAATTTTATTTTGTGAGAATCATTTCTTGAAGATATAAGTGTACTTACCGTATCCAATCATGAATGGCTTTGCCTGCTCTCGGCTTTGTAAAAGAGGCATTCTTTCTATCCTGTTTTGCAAAGATTTCCTGCGTTCAGCTTAGCTTTCTAATAAAAAAACTTGAGTTCGGTGGTGTGTCTCTGAGGCAAATCAATTTGGTGCTGGGGCTGAGGCGGTAGAGATGTAAACGTGTGATAACATGGAGAGTGGGAGTTTGCCTCAGCAGGATTTGTTAATGAAAATCCAGAAAATTTGGCTTTCTGAAGTGAACAAGGAGGGCAAACGGCTGGCACGGCTGAGATGGGCCATGCCAAATAGACTCCAGGAGAAAGTTGGTGCGTTCTTTTCTCTGGAGGCGAAATCCAGAAAGGCATTCGCGACTCAATTCTTGCCCTGCTGGCCCCCGGGTGGGAACCTCCTAGTTAATCCTCCTCCAGCCTACCAAAGCGAGGTCTGTGAGGGCTGCCATCCAGGTTAAGTTTAAAACCCTCCCCTTCCCATCATATAGAACATATGTGTGTTGAGGAACACATTAATTACACCCTTAAGCATCTGGGGTGAAGTTTGCTTTGAGTTAGAGCTTCTAGTCTCCCTGGGTGCGTCCTGCCCTAGGTTACTCTTTTCCAGAAGTTATTCTGAGTGGCCAGGAAGCCAGACACCCCCTCCTTCTGTATCCTGTGGCTCCGAGTCGACGGGAAGCCCATGGAAAGAGCTGTGGATGAGACCCAAGGTTCTGGATCGATCATTCCGTGCCAGGCAAATCATGGGACCTGGGCAAGCCCATTCCATCCTCTCCATCCTCCCCCTTCCTTAGGAAACCGAACGTTGTCTGTGATCCCTTCCAAATACACAATTACAGAATTCTAGGGCTTTGGCAAATTGTATACCCATGTCATTAAGAGAAAAAGGAAAACCGGGTCGTGGAGTTAGAGGAGCTATGTGGCAGAGAGATGCCCTGGAGTGACCAACCGTCCCACTTTGCCTGGGACTGAAACACCTCCCAGGACACGGGATTTTCTGTTTTAAAACCAGGAAAGTTCTGGACAAAACAGTGACCGTAGGTGCACTTACGGTGCCCTACATCAACCTCCCTGACACCGTAAAATAGACGTGGGATAGGGGAAGCCCAGCCTAGAGGGTATTTCTAAGACCAGCGGGCTTTCTGATGGAGTCTGCGGAGGGAACGAGGGGGTAGGTGCCAACCTCGTTCCCTAAAAGGTAACACCCTCAAGTTTGGTTGATATGTTTGTTTGCTGTGCCACTTCGGACTGCTGTGCACCGATATTAAACTCACAGAAAATTTAAGCAGGAGCTTGTGAGGATTTTCAGTCCACTCTTGACCCCTCCATCACCAAAAAGGAAAAAGAAAAGTCGTCTCTATTCCGTAAGAAATCATTTCGTCCTCTCCCAGTATTCTGAGAATAGAAGCTTCCTCTATAATGGATAGGCTGCCACCTTGTGGCCAAAAGAGGGAATGTGGGAGACTGCAGGTAACCACAGAGAAGGAAATGCCTCTGGGTTCAGATCAGTTCAGCTCCTACCCGTTGAAAGGTAGCAAACTAAACGCTGTGCAGCTAAGACTATAATTAGATTAACATGGGGAGAACTTGCTGATTCCACGTGATAGACGAAGATGCTTAGCACTTTGCAGGCAGTATCTCCTAAACTGTTCCCAGCAACCCTGACAGGTTGGTACTGTTATCATTTACAGATGAGGACACTGAGACTGAGAGGTTGTCACTTTTTTAAGGTGACAAAACAGAAAACTAGAGTTTGAAACCAGGATAGCTTGGCCCTAAAGCTCATGGCCTTGACCACTTGTCTGTACTGGAGGTAAGATGAACATAAAATGGGTCATCCTGAATATATGGGAGAAACTCACTTGATGGACATAAAGAATGAATACAAGTCACAGGATGGCTCTGATGTCAAATACAGTGGAATCCAGGGTAGAGGGGAAGACAGAACTAGAGTTTTCAGGAATAAAGATTAAGGAGAAAGACATGATATGAAGCACTCTGTGAAAAGGTAGGAATCAAGGACTTCCCTGGTGGCGCAGTGGGAAAGACTCTGCGCTCCCAATTCAGGGGGGTCCGGGTTCGATCCCTGGTCAGGGAACTAGATCCCACAAGCATGCCACAGCTAAGAGTTCACATGCCTCAACTAAGGAGCCTGCCTGCTGCAGCTAAGATCCAGCGCAATCAAATAAATAAATAAATTTTAAAAAAAGAAAGGTTTCAGATAAACAGAACAAGCTACAGCTTAGTGACCGTGAAATGATGTGCTGACAGAGTCCATGCTCAATAAACATTATTCAGTAGCTTCTATTAACAATGTTTACTATTGTTAGTTAGACCTAAGCTAAGGGTCTTATATATCTCACTAATTTGCAAAAGCCCCATGAGATCTGTATTATTATGACCCTCACTTTATAGGTGAGGAAACTGAGCCTTAGAGAGGTTGTTACTTAGCCAGAGTCGTGTGGATAATAAGTGAGAGTCAGGTTCTTCTGACTCAAAGCTTGTGCTAAATCACGACACGTTTGCTGGTGGAAGCAAACAGAACTGGCGTGGACGTGGAGGGCAATGCTCACGCATGTCTGGAAGAGTCAAGGTCACACAAGCGATAAAGGAGGGTTTGTGCAGGGGAGAGATGGGTGAGGGTGCTGGGACCTGAGACAGAGGGCTGAATGCCAAAGCTCTGGATGGTGAATATGTTGAAAGCCCTCTCCCTCCAGCTACCAATGTGGGCCGAGAGCTGCCTTTGTACTACAGGGGGAGAGGAGGACCACGTAGCTGGAGAGAAAAGGACCCCACCATCCAAGTATTGATGACCCCTTATCCACACCCCCCAGGAAATGCAGCAAGATGACTCCTTCATGGATCTATTGACCTTGGGCAAGTTCATTCACCTCTCCTGATCTCAGCCGCCTCCTCTATTGTGTGAGCATCACCACTGCTGCTGTACCTCATGGGATTTACCTAAATAGCATCTCGCACTGTAGGAGGGGAAGTGGTGAGAATAAAATGTAAGAAGAGATGTCAACGACCTGAGCTCTATGATGTATTCTGATTTCCTAAACTGAACGTAGATGCTTCATGGGGAAAACTCGTTGTCAGCATCTTTTACAAAGAGCATGAAAGGAGTGATTTCTTCCTGAGGTTGGACAGCTCATTTTTAAAAACTTTACTGAATTGGTTAGGTGTCTTTCAGTTACAAAGTTTTAGGAAAAGCCCGTCCAAGTTTATAAAAAAAAAAAAAAAAAAAAAAGATAATTGCCTCATGGATCTGAAAAGCCCAGGAGTAGGACACCCTACAAGGTGGTTTGATTGGGGGTTCAGATGAGCTACCACACTGTTTCTCTCTCTCTCTCTCTTTTTCTGTCTTTCTCTCTCTTGGTCACTTTCCCTTTGCCCTAATTTTCTCTGCATTGCACACAGGCACTCCCATCGCTGTGGCAAGATGGCCACCACAGCTCAGGACCTCACATCCCTCAGGTTCAACTTGAGCAGAGAATAATACCAGCCTTTGCCTTCGTTCCAGCATTCCTGCCAACACACCCCCTCCCATTGGTTCCAGCTGGGTCAGGGGATGGAGAAATGAGCAGCTCTGATTGGCTCAGCCCATGGCCACGCTCTGCCCACCCAAGCACAGGAACTAAAATGTGAGGAAGACTGGCTCTGCCAACAAAAAGGAGGACCGTTGAAATAAAAACAGGAAAAGAAATGCCGGGGAGATAAACCATCCATCAACAGATACCCCACCACTGCTGTCTTGCCCTTCAGTTTGGGATACAGACTCCCCCTACAGAACCCAAACTGCTACTTTGTTCTTCTAAGGACAGCAAAGCGGAGATTGCTTAAGCCTAATCTCTTTCTACTTCCTAAGACCTTGCAGAATCCAGGGGAAAAAATGGGCAGTATAACCTTGGAGCCCAGAATGGCCTATTCCTGGCCCAGCTCAGATGGCAGCTCTCCGGAGCTGTGACTCCGGAGCTGGTTGTTGAGAGAGTGCAAGTGAATTCAGGCTGCAGTTGAGCTCCTGGCCCAGGAATTGAACTCCTCCTGCAGGGTACGGGGCCCCAGGGGCTGCAGGTGCAATATTGGAAATCCCTGGTCTTAAGGACATCTCATCTAGTGGGCTAAGTAGTTGTGGCTCGTGGGCTCTAGAGCTCAGGCTCAGGAGTTGTGGCACACGGGCTTAGTTGCTCCACGGCATGTGAGATCTTCCCAGACCAGGGCTTGAACCCTTGTCCCCTGCATTGGCAGGCGGATTCTTAACCGCTGTGCCACCAGGGAAGTCCCTGGTTCATTATTTCTTAAAGTTTATTATTAAAATCATCTAGGTGCTTGAAAGTGCAGAACTGGTCCTATTGGAGACCTCGTGGTTCAGAATGGGGGGTGGGGGTCAGGGGAACAGCAAGCTTCCTGTTTGACAAGCCCCCTCCCTGGGTGGCTAAGTCTACAGAGGTTTGAGATGTTCTTCTGTTCCATACACATTTCCCCTGTAACTCACATCTTATCAACACTTAACTGAAAAATCAGCATCATCTTCCAGTTGCTTTCCTTGGAATTCTAGACGTGGTCCATGAAGGAATAGAAAACATTATAAATGGGGCCCCTCCTCTTGGAAAAGCAGGGCAAGCAAGAGGTTTGCAGAGTTACCCTGACATTTTCCCAGCAAGAGGTCATGTGGCCCCGTGCAGTCACACCTGGCTGTTTCCCAGGGACTGCAAAGAGTGTTCTCCCGTTGCTGGCCTTTTACAAACAGCGGGGCCGCCCTAACTTCATGATGATCAGAGGCCATCGTGGTTAAAAGAAAAAGCCAGCTGAGAGAGGGAATTGACAGGAAGCACACCAGGTGACTTGATTGAATTTGGGCAATTCAGATGGGGTAGCTGGCTCTCATTTAGGAAATTTAGATTGAATAACCAGTTCCGTTGTTAAAGACGGCGATGAAATTTGAAGAGTTCTGCATCAGACCCTGACAACCGAGCCAGTCCCGGCGCTGGGTTCTTGCCCCACTTGTGTTCACCAGCATTTTAGAGTCACTTGGTATTTGTCTATTTCTCTCCTACCTTGGGATTGCTATTATTATTTTTAATTTTTTGGTACTCAGGTTCAAAGTCAAGTGAAATACTGATTTGTCCCAAGTGCATTTTCTAATGTTTTGCCCTCCTTTTATCCATTATTTTTCCTATCAATTTCTCTTTTTTTCTTTTCCTTTTCCTTTCTTCCTTGGTCTCCTTTTAATATGGCAGTAAGCTCCTAAAGTAGTTTTGATCCAAGACTCAAATTTGAGTATTTTGGTTCTTTTGAGAAAGGAAAAATTTTCTTTCTCTGACCATATGATGCACCTCAAAACACCTTTTGGAAATAGCTTAGACCCTCTTAAACAATTAAATGGTTATCGCAGCTAATATTTACTGTGTGCCAAGCACTGTTCTAAGTACTTTGTAATTTAATTTTTTACAGTAACTCTAGGAGTCATGTCCCCCATTTCACAGATGAGGAAACTGAGGCATAGAGAAGTTACGGGATTTCCCTCAGGGCCCACAGCTGAGAGGTGGTGGAGCAGGGAATAGCCTTCAGGCCTCTGCCTTTCCCCACCATCCTGTGCCACCTCCTCAAAAGAAAGTTAGCCTCAGAGAAATAAGGCAACATCAAAGCCCCGCTCAGGATCTGCAATATTTCTGATGAAGAAGATATTTGCTCCCATCCTAGGGGAAGGGATTGCAGGGCTTAGGCAGAGAAAACCTTAGCACTAGCCTACTGTTGATTTATGTGAAAAGATAAATTGGCACCAGACAGGGAAATCCCTGGCTTTAGGTAATCTTGAGGCGTTTACCGGGGGGATAAGGCTTGTAAGATCCCTACAAAGCAAGGGGCATTTTATAGGCCAGGGAGTGATGTTTTGATCGCTGAGTTTTCTGGGGCCGGTAGATATCAGGAAGTCTGACTTAGCCTTTTGACGTTGAAATCCATCTCAAATGCGGATGGAAATGTCGCATGAGACGGGGTCATCAATTCACCCAGGTCTCCAGGACAGCAGGATGACCAGTTCTCGCCTTGCAGTTTGGATTATCCTGTGGCTTTGATAGCATGGCTAAAAATGCATGACGATTCTTTCTCGGAGGAAGCTGAGCAAGGAAGTCAAAGCTACAGGCAATATCTTATCCTCCCCTCCCCCATGTTTATATAAATTTTCTTGTAGCAGAGGTTGTTTCAAATAAAAATTTAATATTGCTGAGCACAATTATGCAAACCAGAAAGTTTGAGTGAAATTGCAAAAAGGCAGGGTGCAGCGGGGGTAATGACTGTGTTTGAGAAAAGGATATGAGTAACCCTGAGTCCCTCAGCACAAAATAAGGAGATCACGCTCCAGAATTCTTTCAGCCCATTGACCTTCCCATCGGCTTCGTCCAAAGAGATTCTTAGAAGGCCCTGATGATCCTTCCAAGTGCCACCCAGCTGGAGTTCTACTTGAAGATGAAGCTCTACCCCAAATGCCAGCTCTATTCAACTCCTGATTATGTCTATTAATAAAAAGAGCTAAGAGGACTGAGCCCATGCCTCCCTGGTGCTTCTCAAACTATCTGTGGAGCTGGACTGTTTTCTTTTAAAAAGAAAATCTCCAATCTATAGACTGATGTATTTGTAAAATATAATAAAAATGACTTACTAGAAAAATGAAATGAAAAAGACATAGAAAATAGAGGCCCAAACGTGTCATTATGCAACAGGCATAGAATGACGTTTGAAAAGAGTGTAATCAGAATACACATAATAAGAAAAAGGAAAAATAATTACAACACTGTGCACGTTGGTCATGGAAAGGGTGTGTATAGGTGATTCGCATCACGTACTAGAATGTGGCAATGCCAAATTGTTCTAAGAGTTTCTAGGTAACTGACTCTTAGCTTCTGTGTTTTTGTCTTCAGAGACCAGTAATCAAAAGTTCACGGACTGGCAGTGATCCCCTGAAAGTTTATGGGACTCCAGGCTTGGCTCCAACCTTCAGTGCCCTTAAATATCCAGGGTCCTAGAAGCTCCTTGAGAAACCAGATGCCTTTGATACAGCAATCCAGGGCTCTAGGAATAATGCGGCCGACAGTGATTCAAACCATTTATCAGAGGAAAGCGAGAGCAGATGATGATGTATCTTTAGAATTCAGGCATGGAGTTATGGATCAAAGAAGAAATTAAGACTTATGGTCATTATAGTAAAGGGCGGGAGGGGGAGGGGCAGCAGTGCCTGGGGTGCCGGGTAACCCGTTCATCTTGATCTGTAATAATTAAAGTCAGGGAGCGTTGGCTGGGAACTGGACCAGATGATTAGGCCTGCTCTCGGCTGCTGGCCCTGCCACCTGCGGCTTTACTTTAGTTTCGTTTCGTTTTTTGTTTTGTTTGATGGGCATGAGGGAACGTATGGAACGGCCACTGGCACTGCTGTTCTTGAGGAGGGAATAATCCTCCCACCTCCTTTCCTGATGCCCCCAAGCCTCATCACAGTTCTTCGTCTTTTCCACCCTGTCTCTGTTCAGATCTGAACCCCACCTCCCTCGGATCTCCCCACTTACCAAGATCTGACCTGTTGCATAGTCACATCTCCCACAATGTGCCCAGTACACATTGAGGAATCAACCAATGTGATTCAAACTACACACATATCGATAAACAAAAGCAACCTTGCTCATGTATAATATCATCATCACACACCGAACAAAATCGTATACTGAGATGGCTTCTAAAAATAGTGCCCTGCACACGATTGTTGAAAATGGTTTTTAATGCTTTTTTTCTTATTTAAAAAACAATATGTTTGGGAGTAAAGTGCAAATTAGCAAAAAGAAGAAATCCTTCTAAGTCAGTGCTTGTCTGGAACTCAATCGTTCTTTTCCATAGCGTCGAAGTATTGCATTGTGTGGCTATACGAAAATGGATATATCCGTTACTTTATTAATGGACATGGGATCATACGTTCATTTTTTTCACTTGACATTATAAACATTACCATGTCATTAAATAGTCTTCTAGCCTAGTGATTCAATGACGACATCATGTTCTCTTGTATGGATATAATACTTTATTTAACCAATACCCTGTTTTTCTTCCCAATTTCTGCTGTTATCAATAGTGTTACTGAACATCCTTGTAAGTATATCTTGTCTGCCTTCATGATTATTTTCTTAGGTGAAGTCCATAGCTTGGTAAGCTCTGGATCAAGGGGCATGGAAAATTCTGGGGCCTTCCTGAAGCCTTGTCATATTGGCCAAGTCAATATGAAGAGACAAGACCTTGGACTGTGGAGAAAGATAGGCCTTCGTCCTCACTTGCACTCTGCTGGGTGACCTTTGTTAAGGACTGACACTCTGAGCCTCATTCGCCTCCATATGGCAGAGGGAGGAAAGCAAAAGCGTTGACTTCACAGGACTGTCTTGAAGCTCAGCTAAAATCATGGGTTTCAAGCCCTGAGCACAGTTCCTAGGAAGCAGCCGTCCCCGTGGACAGATGACATCTGAGCGAGCACGTGTTTTTAACTCTGCCACCTCCATCAGCTGTCACACAAGTCGCAAACCCGGGCATGGCTCCATAGTACAATTTATGCCGTGGAGACAACGTGTCGGGGCTGGAATTTCAAAGGCACACAGCGCTGGTCTTAGCTCTTCTGCAATGCGAATAGAATCCCCTGTGAACAAAATGGTTACTAGATAGAAAGAGTTTGGGTTCTTCTGAGCGTTGCGTCCCATCCTCTAGAAGTTCGGGGACTCAAGAGTTGTGTGTTTTTGCTTCCTTGATGAACAAGATGACAGTGTCAAGCTCTGACACCCAGGAGCTGAGGGAAGTCCCTTTCTGCCCAGTTCCCTCTCTTCCAGGGTTCTGTGTGAAGCATGCTCCCAGCGAAAGGACATGCGCCTCCCCAATAGGTTTCAATCTGTTCGGTTGAAACCTACAAAGGTTAAAATTGGCCAGGCTCCCCGGGGGAGGTGAGCGGTATGCGGTTGGCTTTGTTTGGGAACCTAAGTCCCCCATCTGCCCTTGCTTTGCAGCAGGCTCCTTTGTATGTTTGGATTTTCCAGAAGGGGTAAATCACACAAACAGAGCACCTCGGGAATCCTTCAGGGAGTCCAGCTCTGCCCCCGCCCCACTCGTGTGAAACACATGCCCCATTCTCCGGGCTGTGGAGAGCACTGCACACACCAGCCTTGTCTGAAGAGCTTTCTCTGGAAAACTCATTCTTGGAGAGAACTTTCTTTGTGCAGTAGTTCAGCCTTTTAGACTAAACAGACGATGAGAAAATAGGGAAGCCTAGAAAAAAAAAAAAGAGTTCCTTTTGGTACATAGAGGCGGGAAGACGTTGCTTTGGGTTTGAGATCCTGCACCTCTCTGATTCATCTTCTCCAGGTCCACAGTGGCTCCCAAGCCAAGAAAGATAGTGAGAAACAGACCCTCGTTTTCACTGTGTCCTGTTTTCTCTTTGTTTTCTCATCGCTTGGAGGGTGCCGTGAGCCTGTCTGGCCTCCAAGTGCACATCTTGCGCTCTCCGGGCCCCAAAACAGGCCTGCGGTATTTGGCCTGCAAGCAGCATTCATTTAAAATCAAAGCTTTGAAGGTTGGTCTGGTTTGAGAACAATCCGGGAGCATGGGATTCCTTGGCATGTGGGCCCCTCGGGGCTGCGTGGAGAGAGGTGAGCCTGGTTTCCCCGGATGAGCCCAACGCGATGTTGAAGAATAGTCTCCTGGTTGATGGGCCTGGCTCGGAAACCAAAGCCAGGACAATTTCCCCCATCGTCCATCCCTGTCCTTCCTCCAGTTGGGCTGGTCTGTGGTGCACACATCCTGTTTTTATTAGGAGGTGCATTTTGCTACCAGCCCCTTCCGCCCAGCACCACCCCCACCCCACCCCACCCCCTGGAGATGAGTCCCAGTTCCATTAATGTGCTGATGGAGCTCGGGGCAGATGACAGCACCCGCCCAAGGTTGAGCTTCCAACCGAGGAGGGAGGGAGTCTTGGACCAGCAATTTCGGGAGACAGTTAAAAGATTAGATAGTAAATTTACTTAACAGAGACTAATCACCTGGGACTGGGTTTCATATCCTGTTTTGAAATAATGTATTTTCTTTTGTGCTCTGGTCTGAATCTGTCATCCCTCCTCTAATAATGAGAGGCAGTGGATTTTTAATCTTTGACCCTCTTCCATATAATCTAATCATGGTAGTTTTCTGATCCTCTTCTCCTTATTTGGTGAAGTTCGGGAAAGAGAAAGAACTCATTTCTCTAGCATGGCTGGCCATGCTCTGGTTCTCGTGAGCGGCTGGGCTGACCGGCAAAATCAGACCCTGCCCGCTGCAGGTCCTGTGCTCTTCAAATGGGGGAGGGAGGGAGGAAGAAGAAAAGACAAGGGAAGGAAGGCCAAAGGCTCTCGTGTCTGAATCAGATGAATGAAGGTTGGCAATTGGGACAGTTGGGAACTACAATAAAACAGTCGTGACATCTGTTTCATACCAAGGCCACCTCGAGAGCTGTGAGCCACAAACTGGGAGCAGCCTTAGGTGCTGGGTGTAATCAAGTTAGGAAAGAGACCCAGGTAATCCTCCGATTGTCTGCCAATGGAAACTTCTCTGCATTCAGCATGCTCCCTTTCCCTTTCAAGCTGGGAGGTCTTGGGGTGTCTCTCCTTCCTCTCTGGGTTTGACTCATAGGCGGTGCTTGACCCCAGGCAACCCGCACTGAGGTCTTCCCTTCAGGTGGGGTTGCCGGGTGGGGTGGGAGTGTCTCTCCAGCCCCCCCTAACTTTGGGAGTCGCCCCAACAGGAATCCTGAAGGCTGGAAAGTTGGGTTCAGTTTGAACGAGAAAGTGAACAGAGGAATGCTTTCATCTCCCATCTGCCCATCCTTCCCCGTCTGTGAGATTGTTGCTTAATTGTGTGAGAGGCATAGACAAGATCTGCAGCGTCTTCCTGTTCCCATCTCTCAGGGCTCAGTGACCCTCCAGGTAAAGCCAAGTCCTTTGGCCGCTTAGCCAGAGTTCTCTGGTTGAAAGCAACAACATATAAGCAACTCTAGTTAATTCAAAGGGGATTTTGGAAAGCACATGGGGTGGGACGTCTCAAATCAGAGAGAAGGTTGAAAAACAGGGCTTACAAAGACAGGCACTGGTCATCTTCAGAGGGTCCTGAGAGCAGCGATCGCTCAGCAGTTGTACCCAGGCACCACTGCTAATGAAAGGAGGTCAACTACATTCAGTGTTTTGGTCCCTTTGCCTACATATAATTCAAATGCCATGGAAGGAGAATCTCACTGGCTCAGCTTGGGACGTTCATTTGGCCGTGAAACAGTAGGGCGTCTCGATTAACTGTCCTACCAGATTGTATGCAGGGAAAGGCGATTCCTCCGCAGGTAATAGGTCGGTGTGCTTTTATCCAAAGAGGAAGGTGATGGTAGGCAGCCCAAAGCCAACAGATTTCAGCCTAACAGTCACAGTTCTCTGCCTCTCTAGGACCTGACCTTGCTAGGTGGGTCTTGCTATGACAGCGCACAGGCTTTTGCAACAGACTGGTGATTGCCTCCTTCCCTTCACGGTACCACCATCACCACACCCACACCCACCCACACCCATCCTCCTGTCAGTATCAGAGCAGACAGACTCCTAAAACTCGACCTTTGGAGTCGAAGTTACTTTACTTCCTTGGCATTTCCAAGGTTCCACTCTTGTCTTCATTAACTTCCCTCCTGGGCCTCTTTGTGCCCCATTCAGATCCCTGCCACCACTCAAGATCCCTGTCCCACACCCTCCCCCAAATTCACAGCTGAGATAAATAATTCATAGGCAAAATAAACACTCAGCCCCATCCCCAGATCTGCGTAATCACCTCCCTGGTGCGCGTTGGCTTTGCCCTCCTGGGAAATGTGAGAAGGGAAACAGGTCCTTTTAGCCTGTGAATAGTGCTTTATTATTTTGATGCATGAATGCGGAAGGAATAAGCGACAAAATAAAGTGAATAATACAATGCGCTGTAGATAATTCATCACTTAAATCAATAGGAACTGCAGGTCACTGAGCTGGAACTGGTGTTAACTGTGATCCAAACATGGAATTAATAATTGAAACTACACTGATCTGTCTTCCCGGAATGGGAAGACAGACAACCCCAGGGATGATACACACAGCACAGGAGGAATGAGGCGATGGAGATAGACAGATGATTCATTTAATTCCTCCAGCTGTCACATACAGTAAATAAGAAAATCTGCTTTCTATCTGGAATCAGCCTCATTTGGGAGCGACGTTAGCTGAACTATATCCTCAGCTGCATGTTTATTTTTTCTATTTATTGCAGGCATTTTATTTTTTCTATTTATTGCAGGAATTTCAAATGATGGGTTAGCGTGGAATGCCGCATTTTCTGAGGCTGAAAAGGCTCATATCTAGGCAGTGATAGGCCCAGCATATGGGACCCCATTCATTACCTCCTCTGCACCCACCTGGGAATTCTGGGTCCTTAATTTCCCAGGAAGTCTGGTTCTGCAGCCACATGGGGGACAATAGAATCAGTGACCTGCAGCTACAGAAGAGTCAAGAAGTCTGAGCAAGTTACATATTCTCTCTGAGCCTCAGTTTCCCTCCCTATAAAAGGAGACAATGATAGCACCTGCCTCGTGACGCACTGAGGACCGAATGAGATGTGAATGAAGGGTACTTAGAACCATAGCTGGCACCTGGTACCCACAATGTTTGACATTGTTCTCGGTGGTGGTCATGGGGTTACGAAGCCAGGGTAAGGCTGAAGTTGGTGGTTCACAGAGAGAGATTTATTGCTATTAAAATAAAAATCAACCCTAGATGTTTTGGCTCTTGCAGAAGTAGGATCAATTGTAGAAGTTCATCTCTGTCCTGTTGCCTTCTTCTTGTGGGAATGAGAATGAATGTGTCCACCCATAGGTCTGGACACATTGCAAAAGTAGGACCTCCCCTTGGAGGTGGGGATCCAGCTGAGTTAAATCATCCTGAATAATGAAATGGGAGCAGGCGGGGAAGAACAGGTTTCTAGAGGACTCTTTCGAGAGAGGGAAACAAAAGAGAGGATCCAGGGAAGAACGCACGAATGGAGCCTTGCAGAAAGGTGGCTGAATTTTTTAAGAACAGAAATGCTTCAAATTCAGAACACCTATTTTTAAAGAGCCGCCTCTCCTCTTCTCTCCACTTGATTCCAGAGCCCAACAGCCTCTTTAAGTGGAACTATTTTGGAGAGAAATACAATACAGTACATGGAATGCAAGCATTTGGTTCTAAAGTCAGCAGTACAATCACATGTACCCGTAAAAATCCCTTAAATCACTCATAAATCTCCAGAACGTGGTCCCTTCAAAACTCAAAAGCCAAGAAGGGAACTTACTTTTTAAAAGTCTGTTTTCTTTTGGGATCCAGCCTTCCCTGGGGTAGTTGAGGCCAAGATCTAGTCTGAACTGGAAAGACGATGGGGTCAGCAAAGGATTTTTCTCTTTTCGTCAAGCCATATAGTTCTGTTTCATAAGGCAGATGTGCTTACTGATGTGACTTTAGTAAATAATATCAAGAATGGAGAAAGCAGTGAACTAAGAAGCAAAAGACCTCAGATTGGGTCTAGCTCCACTACAAACTAGTTGTATGACCTTGAACTTGACCTCTTGACCACTTGACCTCTTGACCACTTGACCTCTCTGGATAGTAATTTTCCAAATTTTAGAACAAACTCAGTGAAAATATTTAGATAGGTAGGTAGGTGAATAGATTCCAGCTTTTACAAAAATGTGTATTTCAAGTGTTCCAAACTAGAGGAGAATGAGATACTTGTATAATTATGATTTCACAATTATCTGTACTTTTCATGAAAGCCCTGTGAACTAGAAATCTAACCTTTCCTCTTTGATATTATTGTATTGGATTACAAACAGCCAGAATTTATATACAAAGTGTTGAATATATCCCATTTTAGAATTGAAATCAGCTAATATTTGTGATGTCCTCCTTGTGAACCAAGAAAAATCCTTCTTGTTCTAGATGCCACGTATGTTGGAGATACAGAAGGTAAAGCAGAGGCAAGTCTTGGTTGACTATTTGGTACCCTAGGGAGACAACTTTGGCGGCATGGTACCATCTTACAGAACTCGGAGGCCTTACTATTTAGGACTTTTAAAATTTACACTTTTAGGGAATTTACTTCTCAGAGGCTGAATTTACTCAAATAAACCGTGAGGCTGTTGGACTAAATTTGTGGTCTTCACACATGTTGATGAGGTTCTCTGCACATGCCGCAGAGGCCCTTTCGGAGTGGGGAAGGGAGAAAGGAGGTGAGGAAATTCCTAGCTGTCAAGACTCCAGGTTCCCCTGGGCCCCTGCTTGCAAGAATATAGCTCTACTTCTATCTGATTTTTATATTAAGGGTTTCATGTCAGATTTCATTTAAATAAAGGGTCCATGGTAAGAAAAAAAAGAAAGAAAAGAGACAGATGATCTTTAAAGTCTGAGGTCTGCCATGTCTAAGTTTTTGTGATGTTTATAGAGAAACAGACAAAAATCTGAGTTTATGAGTCCTGGGCAGATGAGTCCTAAGCAGAACACCCAGCCCTCTGCTTGTTTCCAAGAAGGAGTGTAGGTTCCTTTCCGTCATCCAACTCACCTAAGGGCCAAGAAACCAATATATAGTTGATTCTCATTCCTCACGATAGTTATAGACTACAAAGTCACCTCGAACACTGATTTAGTGAATACTGAATCATTTGCCCCTAGGGGAAGTGTGTACACACACACACACACACACACACACACACACACACACACACACACACACACACACACACACACACCCCTCACACAAATCATCATCTTAATTCCTAGAAACAATTCATCCTGGTACATTCTGTTTTCTCTATTTTATGAAAGGAAAAACAAGGTTCAGAAGTATTAAGTGGATTGCCTGAGGCCACCCCACTAAACAGATGTCAAGGTTGGGAAAAACCCCACACTAGCCTGAGAGCAGGTCTTCTTGCACTGCACAGCTCCGCCCCCAGACTCTCCACCTCCGGCCACATTGTGAGACCTGAGACAAGAAGGCAGAGAATGGCCTTGTTTGACTTTACCTGGGCGTGTGTACATTGGGCAACTCAGAATTTTTGCCTGTCTGCACGTGTCCATAAATGACCTTGAAAGCATGGCGAGGATTGATTTTGTGGTTACAAAGAAATTTTCGCAAGTAGGAGAATTTGCAAAGATGGAATCTGCAAATAATGAAGATCAGCTATCCATGTAATGTCAGCCATTTGCATTCTAGTCAAAACTAGGTAAATTATTCATTTTAGTATTCTGTTGTTCATGTGCACAGGACATTTTATGTATCCATTTGCCTTTCGTGGTAATCTATTAGTCATGGGATCTGGGTGGCACCCCTTTGAACAAGTTAGAATTTTCCCATTTTTACTAATGAAAAACTACAGTGGAAAATGAATGCATTGTAAGAAGAAAATGTAATTATACGTAACAGTTCCCTCCTCCTCTGCCCGCTTACGTTTCTCTGCTCCACCATTCCCTGCTGCCTCCCCTGAATCCTACTCTCCAAAGGAAAGTCCTGTTTTTACCAACCTAGTTCCTATTTTTCTTGTGATGTGAAATCTGGAGAATGAGTAGAGAGACAGGACCTGAGAGGCAGTAACATGGCAGGATTGACTGAGGGATGGGATGTGTCGCAAGTAAGAGTATGCAGAGCATCCCCGAGGGGTGTACATAACACATGGAGATCAGGAGAAAGGGTGTATGAAAGGTCTTCCTCCAGATAAGTATCATTTTAGAGATTCAAATAAATGTTAGAATTCCCATTTAACCATGTGTGGTTGCCCAACTACTTCTTTACATATAACTCTATGTAGAAACTGGGCCACTAGGACCATAGTTTTATCAGGGTTATGGGACAAACCTAGAGTCTGTATCTGTTGATGCATACATTTATTTTTGTAGTCTTTGTAGCAATATTTTTCTATACTGGAGTCATTAGAGAGCAGGTAGGTGGCTTTGGATGCAAAGTACAAAGGCAAATATAATTTCTGGAAGAATGAACATAAAATTGTGGGCAGGGGAGTGGTGTCTTAGTGTCACAGGGCGTGTAACCCTTTGGAAGAAAAATGTTTCAGGATCCGTCTATGTCTTTCATGTTTGGTTCTCCTAAGAAGAGAAACAAACCTGGTTGATATCTAGGAGTTTCTCTTTTCCTCTTATGTTATTTAGATTCTATAAGCCTCGAGTTCCTCATCTATAAAGTAGGGATAAAAACATACCTATCTCAAGCCAGTCCTATGAGGATTCAATGAGATAAACTTAGCGTAGTTCCTAACACCAACTAACAACACAATATATATTTTTGTTAGGATAATGGTTATTAACATCCTAACAGAAAAGTTAATCAAAGAGAAGTTTTCAAAAGATATTTCTAAAGAGAAATGAAAACACATGTCCACACAAAGCCTTGTACACAAATATTTATAGCAGCATTATCCGTAATAGCCCAAAAGTGGAAACACTCCAGATGCTCGTAAAGGACAAATGGATAAACAAAGTATGGTATATCCATATAATGAAATATTATTCATCCATAAAATGTAATGAAGTACTGATACACGCTACCACATGGAGGAATCTTGAAAACATTATGCTAAGTGAGAGAAACCAGTCATTAAATATTATGGGTTACAAAATTCAATTCATATGAAAATCCAGAATGGGGAAATCTATAGAGAAAAGAAAAGTAGACTAGTGGCTGTTTAGGGTGGGGGAGAGGACAGAGATGGGGGCATGGGGTGATAGCTAAAAGCATATGGGGTTCATTTTTGAGGTGATAAAAACTGTATAAATTGACTATACTGACGGTTGCACGTATTCGTAAATATATTAAAAACTATTGAATTGTATGTTTTAAATGGATGAATTGTAAGGTATTTGAATTATCTACCAATAATGCCATTTAACAGCATTAGAAAACTGCAGTTATATTCATGACAGGCACAGAAACAGGACAGAAGGAACCTGTCTGTGTCCCTTCATTCCTTCGGGCTCTGCAGGGACAATATCCAGAATGTATGTTCTGCTGAAGCTTAGCATCCTTAAGTTGGAAAGAATTTCAAAGGTCATCTAAGGAAAATATGCCCCAGTCACTGCCAGCACTTCGGCTCAGCCAGACACTTCTTAATCTCTGCTTTTACCAGGAAATTACACCTAGAGAGGAGAAGAGAACTTAAAAACCCATGTGGGGAATATTTGTGGTACGGCTTGGGGGGAAGGAAGGACTTGAGAAAGAATGCATTTGACCCCGTGGATGGGAGGAGAGAGCAGAGTGACAACAGCTGCCCTGAAGTGTGGGTGAGATGTTGCATGCCGCTCACACCCAGCGCACAAGCAAAAGTAGGCAGACACAGGTATGAGTCTAGACCAGACAGCGAAGGGAAGAGAGAGAAAGGGAACCAGCAGTCAGGAAACCTTCATCGTGAGTACATACCACACTGGGTGCTTCACAAAGGTCCTCTCGCTTAGTCTCTATGACATTTCTAAAGGTAGGTGTTATTATACCACTTTTACAAATAAGGAAACTGCAGCTCAGAGAGGTGATGTTCCTTTCCAGAAGGCACTTAATTAACAAGTAGGGAAACTGAGATCCAAGAGTAAGACCTTCACCAACATTGCCCTAAAGCAGTCCTGGGAAAAGGGCCCGCCATAATCCACCCAGTTGCTCCAGTCAAAAACCTAGGAGTCATTCTTCACGCTCTGATTTCTCCCCCCACTTTCCCCTCAACCGGTCCATCCAGCAAGGCAGGTTGGGTCAAGGTCCTCACCTGGACCCTCAAGGTCATGCATGCCCTGGCTCCTCCTTCCCTGCCCAATTCATCCTAGACCATTCTCTGCCCCTTCTCCCAATCCACTGGGAGAACAACTGTGCTTTCCCCTGCCAGGAATGCCCTTTTAGGTCTTCTCACCTTCTCGTACTCTGGGATCCTTCTCGTACTTCAGGTCTCAGCTCAGGAGTCACCACCTCTTCAGAGGGACTTCCTGGCAGCCCGTCTAATATGGCCTTCTCCAAATACTTTCTTCCCCATCACCATGATTATTTCCTATGTAACACTTGTCTTAATCTGCAGTTTATTTATATGTAGTCATATTTGTTTGCTCTGTCCCTAACTATAAGTCCAGGAGGGCAGCGATTCAATTCTCTCATTCCCTGAGATAGTCCTGGAACCCAGGACAGTGTCTTGCCCTTGGAAGATGTTCAGGAGAGGGACCATGGAAGGGAAGGTGGAAGGGGGCTGTCTGGGGGTACCCCACAGGGCAAGGAAGAGCTTCAGAACGACCTTTCTAGGGAGCGGAGGGCTCTGGGATGCCCTGGTTTTCTGCTCACTTGCTGTGAGCATCTGAACACCTTTCCCATGCCTTCATTTCTACAGATATTTACTGAACACTTTTTATTAAAAATAAAATCCACTTCTCAGTGATTGCAAACAGATATCCCGGGTAGCGGGAAATGTGGATGCTGAAGTTGAAATTTGACCGTGAGATGCAATTTTAAAGTCTATGGTCCTAGGTTAGGGGTGGGAAGGGGCAGGATTGTCAAGGAAAAGAAAAAACTCCAATCTATTTTAGTTTCCATTAGCTACAGCCACGTAGGCAGGGGAATGGAGGAAATGGCTCTCTGGTCCCTGCAGTGCAATGCAACCACCTGGCCAGCTTGTCCTCACGGGCTAGACACGCCCAATCTTACTGGCGTCTAAGGCAGACGTAGAGCGTGAGGACCCTGTGTCCAAGGCAACTGCTCTGTGATCGCAGGTGATTCACACATGGCAGTAATGACGGTGCCGATGATCAGAGCAAGGGTCACCATAGAGTGAATAGGCCAGTTCTGATTGAGCGCCTTTCCTTGCTTTATCTCAGTCAGTCCCCACAGGATTTCTGTACAAACATAATCTGCACGAGAACAGGAAACTTGCCTTTCTAATCATTGACTCACTCAGCATTTCTAGTAGTGTCTGGCCCGTAGAAGATATTTAGTAACTCCTGGGTGAATGAATAAAGGAGATGGGTCCTGTAATGATCCACCCGCCTACAAGCCCATTTAATGTAAGGGGCTTCTTTGGCGTGATTCACCAGCACAGATGGGATGCCCGGAAAATGCCTGGCACAAAATAAGTGCTCAAGAGATATTTGCTGAATAAACGGCTCCCCATTTTGCAGATGAGGAAACTGAGTCCTGGAGAGGTGATGTAACCTTCCCAGGGTCACATAGCCAGGAAGGGATGACAATCGGCTTTAATGATTATTCAGAAGAAAAAAGGGTACTGCTGGTTTAGGGGTGGGAGTAAAAAACTGCATAGAAAATAACAGGTGAGGGTGCGAGAGTTTGAGATAACCCACAAAAAATGCTTTAAGTTGCTATAACTTACTTGCTGTAAGCAGTGTAATTTGTAGATGGAAGTCAGCTTAGCACTGTACTCTGCAAAGATTCTGCTTCTGGGTTTTCTTACACAGTTCCATTCAGAAGAGTTTGGTTTTGTTTGGGGTATTTTTTTTTTTTTTTTTGGTCTTATTTTTCAGCGGAAGGATGGTGAGGAAGAAATAGGGTGTTAACTAATCTTCCGTCGTGGTGAGAAATGTTGTTTCGAGGACCCCAAAGAGAACCTGAGCTAAGCACTCCTTTCCTCATCCCCAGGAGCTGGGGCTGCTACGGGGAAGGAAAGCAAGCTCGTGGAAACTGCACCTGTCACAGACACATTCAGGGAGGCTCCTTCCCGTTTATCAAGCTGTCAACTGCTAACGTGTCAGAAAACCTTCTAGATGTGTTTGAGTCTATCAGCCAGATGGAGCAGGGCAGCCCCATCGGCTGCTTTTCTTGAGGATAGCTGGATGGCTGTACTCGGGACGACCTGAGAGAAGGAGAGGCTTCTCTCCCGGCTGCTGTTTCCCTGAACGGGAGGAAAACAAAACAAACCGACAAAGCCCTCTGCTGGGGGTGATGGAGAAGCGAACTCACCAGCCTACGGCCGGCCATGGATTGCACGGGTTAGCTGTGTCTATTTTTGTCCAGTTAAACGCTGGCGCCTGGGCAGTCAGTGGCTCAAGTTATAACACATCAACCGAGGAGAAATTTAAAGCCAAAACCCTCTGTATAATTTATTCATCACAACCTAAAGCTGACTTCCTGCTTGTCTGTATTCAGGTTGAGCTCATTTAACTGCTTCCACTGCGTCTGTTTAAAGAGAAAACAGAAGAATCAGCTCAGGGGAGTAAGATAAACGAAAACAGAAAACTGCAACAACAGTTCTTTCACTTTATTCCACAAATGTCTTTGTTTTCTCAACTGCTTGAGAAGAAAATGGCTCTGCATCCCAGTGATTAATGATAATGGTGATGAATGTGATGATGATGATGATGATGATTTCAGGTTTAATGTCTCTTGAAAAGAAAATGTGCTCTGGATTTTTTTCCGAATCAAAGTTCTCTAGACCAGGAAAGCAAAACCCCAATTACAGATTCCAACTGGGTTATCTTTGGCTTCTGAAAACATCAGAGCACAGTAGACATTGTTGTCATCATTTTATAGATGAAGATCAGAGAGGTAGAGTGACTCGTCCAAGGTCACACAGCTAGAAAGTCAGAGCTGAGACAAATCTAAGGCCGGCTGAGTCAGAGCCTCTAAATTTCCTGAGTTTCATGTAGGAGATCATGGTCAGTAGGGCAAAGGCCTACAGAGGTATGTAGCCAAGACACTATGAAGTAGGAGATCGACGTGGTAAACACAGAAGTTACTCTAACTTCAGGAGAGTAGTTTGGGTTGACAGGTGAGGTGGGAGCTGCATGGCTATAGATGTCGAGGTTTATGTCCTATGTCCCCAATGAGATTTTATGCTCCTTGAAGACAAATTCTTCAAAAGAGTATACAGTTAGGTCTGCAGAAAATTTTCCTTTGTAGTGCACCCAGCAGAGCCAAGCACAAAGATATCTTCCAAAGTTTCCAAGGATGCTGTTGACAATGCTGGCAGTGAAGGCTGGTGTCTGCCAGGGTGATGACAGGGATGGGAGCCTGCTGCTGTCCAAGCGTGGAGACTGGAGCTCCCAGCCCAGCCATATTTGGAAAGAGATAAGTTTGAAATTCCAGGATAACAGGGAGAGGCAAAGAAGAAGATTTACAGGTTGTGTAGGGAGACACAAGAAGAGTAACGGCGGAGCAAGGGCATAGGGGTGAAACAGAGTTGCAAAGCTTGCTGATAACGATGGTGACGAACCTTCGCCTCAGCTCTGCTGACCTGGGCAAGCAGAGGAGGAGATAGGCTGTGAGAGAAGGAATGCCATATTTAACAGGCGGGGAGAGATAAATAATTCTTTATCTTTACGTTCAGAGAGGAGGGTGGCGAGGAATCTTCAAAACCCACTCTCTTTCCAAGACTCAGGGAGTGCCGTGAGGAAGGAATTTGAACACCTGCCAGAGCAGGTGAGCAAGGCTTGGGAAGAGAATCCAGCGCCAGCACGGAGATGCTAGCAGGAGGTGCGAGAGTGAGAGCGCAGCCCTCATATTTTCCACCAGCTTGGCCATGGGAGGGAGCAAAGTGGGAAACCAGTGCGTTAGCCTTCCTGCCGAGGAAGACTGACCACATCAAATAGCACAGCAGTAGAGCTCTGAGAAAGACGGGTGCAAGTAAGGTCGTGAAAAACCCCTCAAAGATTTGAGATTGGGAATGCCAGAGGAATGCGAGGATTTTTTGTAGTTATTACACAAGTGTTATATATTCACCATAGAAAAATTGCAGAGAGCCAAAAAATAAAAATAATTTACACATAATCACTATGAACATTTGGGTGCAATTTTCCCCCAGACCTTCTTCTCCCTCACACACACATACCACATTTATATTTATAGCATTAAATTACACTCTGCATACTCTTTGGAAACCCCCCTTTTCACTTAAAAAATGTGTGCAAAGCATTTGCCTACATTTATGAATAACACCCTCCTTTTAAGTGGCCGTTGGTCTTCCATTGTAGTGATGGGCCCGGACATCCAGCTCCTACAGTTGGGAAGTTTAGGTGGTTTCCAGCTTTTTCCATCATCAAAAGTGCTCCAGTGAACAGCCCTGTACATGTAATTTTTTGTACCTTTGTCCGATGATTTCCTTACAAGCAGACTTGCTAAATAAAAGGTTATGCATACATTAAGAGCTGTGCAGATATATTGCCAAATTGCCCAAGTGAAAGGCATTACCCGTTTATATTCCTTCCAGAAGTGAATGTGAGCATCTGTCTCTCCCCATCCTCATGCTCACAGAGTATCATCATTAAGAAAAGAAGATGACGCTGTTAAAATTTGAGTCTTGAAAGAACACCATGACCTAACTCCTCCTGGAACCCCCCCATGGCACTCTTCAGGCAGAACAGGTTTAGTCACTGGGGACAGTTGGAGCCCCCGGAGGTGGATTTGGGGAAATTAAAGGACATGTAAACAAATGCATTGAATGTCTGGGCAGTGGCAGTGACTGGGAGGTTCTCTCCTTGTCAGTCTTAATATGTAGAATCAAGAGCTAGCTTCTGTGATCGGAACTGACACTTTAAAGAAGAGTGCACACAGGTAACAGGCTCATGGTGATACAGGCAGAAGAAGCATCATGGCGACTTCTCTCTGCCCCCTTCCTGCCTCCTACTTCCTAATGATGCCAAGCAAGGTCCCCGAGTGTTGTCTTTCTCTTCTAAAAATCACCCTGGCTTTAAAATAAAGAAATCCACCGAACACCTCAGTCTCTTCCAGGCAAAAAAATGAACTTCATCTGGGTCCCATTTGAGAAGAGCAGGCATATAAAAGTCTGACAGCAATGGTGCAGAGAAGATGAAGAGCTCACCTGGGGAGACTTACAAGTGTTTCGCATTCAAAGCACGTGTCTCTAATGCTAATCAGATAACCGTAGCGTTTAGTTCTTACATCTGGCACAAAACTCTTGCTTTTATGTTTCCTATTTGTTCCCAGAAGGTAATAAAATTCACAGTTGTATCTCATAATCAATATAACATCTCTTCAGGCATTTCTGCACATTACGAGCACCTAGGCTCAGGCCTGCTTCTGATAAGGGAACCACATGCTCTTGCTTATTTGTCCGAGTTGAGATCCTAGGTTCTGAGACCTCGCCACTGGGTGACTTAGAAGGCAGATCTTGTTTCCCCAGCTAAACTGGGTAAGGGCAGACAGAGTGAGAGAGCCGGGACGAGCTCACCGTTGGGAAGGTAGACACATTACAGGACCCTCCAGTTGGGATGATTTGAGCTATTTACCTAGAAATGAGAAGTGCTACCTCGGAATCAAGTGGAAGATTTGTCCTCGGAAAGACAGTGAACTGTTAGGTGGCATGGCTGATAAGTGACAGGAGAATCCCGTCTGTGCTCAGAGTAGCCGTGTCATATCCGTTTGCAACACTGGGGCGTCAAAGTGTTCTTGGCATGAAGCTCATTCGGGGTCACCAACAAGGGATCCATAGGGACCACGCTTGAATAGGCAGAACGCATCCTGTTTTCCTGAACTAACTTAGTATCGGTCAAAATGCAATGCAAGTCACAGTTATGTATTTTGGGACTGTCTAGATATAAAACTTAGTGTTTTATATCTCAAGTTCCTGTGCAGGAGTCAAAAGAGAAACACCCCATCTGTCTTTGCTTCTTAGCTATTACGGTCTCAGAGTTCATCTTCCTGCCTCAGCTTTACTTAAAGTGGTATCATAGCTTCCTTGTTAAAGTGGAGCCTATTTTCACACCTAATTACTGTGTTACTTATCTCCTAACTGTTAGGAGAATGAGCTTATGTCTTAATTTTGTTCTTACCGCTTTATCTCTAATAGATATCTAGCATCTTAAGACCTTTCCCTTTCACAAAACTCTAAATGAAGGAAATCACCATTTCTCTTCTTTGAGAGCGATCCATTCAGGATCAGTTGTGCTGAAAACAAAAGGTGAGGCACCTGGACTGGGGTGGGATAAGCAGGATGCCCAGGGCACGCCATTTAAGGAGGCGACCATTCTGGGGGACGTGTACGTGTAGGGTCGGCCCCTGGGAGTGAGCAGTCTCATTGAATAGGGTTCTGGTCCCTTCACCAGCCTCACCCTAGTCCTGGCTGTGGGCCCAGTTATGATCTTCAGGCTTTTTTTGGACCCATCAATGATACCTAGCTTTTAGAGGCTTCTCCACTAGGAACTTATTAAGGGACGTGTACTTTGTGGTGTGTGGGTGATGAAGAGCAGACGTGTCTTACGGTACAGAGGTCCCTCTTTGCTGATCCCCAGGTGGCTCAGCTCCTAACAACACAGATTGACTATTTCTTCAGTGTCCATCCTAGTTGATGTTACATCTTTGCCTCCATTATATTTGGGCCAAAAGATATGAAACGAATACTACTAGGTGACCAGAACTCTCAAAGTTTGACTGTGTTGAACTGAATGATTTTACATTTTTTCAGCTTTTGCTTTATTTATAAACAGTGGCGTTCATTCAGTTCACCTGGCTTTTTACTTTTTGTTCGGCTTGAAAAATGAAATGAGTTCATTTTGGGCACGATGCATTCAGCAGTCTCCGAACATCCCATCATAGCTACACAAAACTGTGCTCCAGGCTTTCGGGAAGTGCATGTAAACGTCTGCCTCTCTTTTATCTTTCATGGTAGTAATTTATCAAGGAAACTTATTTCCAGCAGTCTAGGTATTAAACTCTCCCTTACATAAACCCACATTGGATATCTCTGATCAAATTACAGTACGCAAAGTATTCCATCCCTGAGCCCAGTGAAATTGTTCCTAATATTTTCCCATGACTGGATGACTTTAAAACTCTTGGTTGTGCTTACAAAAGTGTTCTCCCAAATGCTTTATTAAGTTAAGATTTACACAAATGCTCACTTTTTATCAGCAGAAAGTCTTTGCGCACTTGGAGAAAAACCAAGCTAATGAATTTTTCTTCCCTTTTCTCCAGCCCCTTGCATTTC
This sequence comes from Stenella coeruleoalba, assembly GCF_951394435.1. Taxonomy (NCBI): domain Eukaryota; kingdom Metazoa; phylum Chordata; class Mammalia; order Artiodactyla; family Delphinidae; genus Stenella; species Stenella coeruleoalba. The sequence continues at coordinate 144,714,341 of NC_137148.1, read as the reverse complement.
TCTCCATTCGGGTTGCCCACCTCCAGCTTGCTACTGTAACGAGGGACAACACTCAGTGGCCTCATAAATCAGAATTGTTAATATTTATGGCTTTGTTGGTCTTTAAAAATCCAGTTTGAGGGTTTTTTTCCCTCTCTCTCTCTTAAAACTTTACCTTTTCTTTTTTAAGGACACTATGTTATGGAATGAAAGTTATCTTCTCCTGGTTTTCAACTCCAAACTAAGTACGAGGCAAGCCTTAAACAAAGCAGAAACAAGATTCTGAGGTTTAAAGAGGCAGGTCATCTCTTGTCACTGACTCAGCAAATCTCAGCCTAACGTTTGCAAGGGTCTTCCAACAAATACTTATCCAGTGCCAAATACGGGCCAAACTCTGGGCTAGCAACAGGGGATGCACTGTTGAAAAAGACAAGGTTTTTTTAGTCTCTGCCCTCATGGAGTTTGCCGTCTAATACAGAGGTCACTGAACTTTTCCTGTAATGGGCCAGAGAGTAAACATTTTAGTCTTGGAAAGCCGTATGGTCTTTTTCTTCTTTTCTTTTGGAGTCAAGTTGATTTACAGTGTTGTGCTAGTTTCAGGTGTACAGCACAGTGATTCAGTTATACATATATCTATTCTTTTTCAGATTCTTTTCCCATATAGATTATTACAGATTATTGACTAGAGTTCCCTGTGCTATCAATAGGTCCTTGTTGATTATCTATTTTATATATAGCAGTGTGTATCTGTTAATCCAAGCCTCCTAATTTATCCCTCTCCCCCCCTTCCCCTTTGGTGACCATAAGTTTGTTTCCTAAGCCGGTGAGTCTGTTTCTGTTTTGTAAATAAGTCCATTTGCTGTGTCACATGGTCTTTGGCACAGCAACTCAACTCTGCCCTCTGCCATGTGTGGCAGAAGCTGCCTTGGGCAGTCTATGAAGTGAGCGTGAGTGACCGTATCCCAATATAATTTTTTTAAAATATTTATTTGTTTGTTTGTTTGTTTATTTATTTGGTTGCTCTGGGTCTAGTTGTGGCATGCGGGCTCCTTAGTTGCGGCATGCGAACTCTTAAGTTGCGGCATGTGGGATCTAGTTCCCTGACCAGGCATCAAACCCGGGCCCTGTGCATTGGGAGCACGGAATCTTATCCACTGCGCCACCAGGGAAGTCCCCCAGTATAATTTTCTTTACAAAAACAGGCAGTGGATCGGATTGGGCCCACAGGCCATAGTTTGCCTACCCCTAGCCGGATGAAAGAAAGAAGTGAAAACAAGCAAGAACTAAATATAATAATTACCCTATGTGATCATTGCCGTAGAAGAAGCAGGGTGCTGAGATAGAAGTGATGGGGACTTCCTTTGGACGGGGCAGTCTGGGGGGGAAGGTGGCTTGGTAGAGGTGTCATTTAAGCTGGGTCCTGAGAGAGGTGAGAGATCAGCAATGTGAGGTAGAGGATTTGAGGCAGTGAGAACTGCAGTTCAGAGGAGGGAAAGTGCTTGGTGGGTCTGAAGAGTGAAAGGCCATCGGGGCACCTTTCATCCCTCCCAGCTGTCTTCGTGCCTGAAGTAGGGTATCCTGTGAAACATGGGGCAGCTGTTGGTGCACCCCAGAATCTGGCCATGAAAGCAGCGGCTCAGGCTGCCCTGGGGGCCTCCCTGGGTCTCCCAGTGTGTGGATAACGGCCCCTCCTCTAGGCACCCAGGGAAGATGGGGGCAGAGGGGCTCACGTTTTCTTTTTCTTTCTTTCCCTTCTACTTCTTAAGGGAGGACCTTTCACCAGTACATGGAAAACAGAAAGCTTGCTTGGAATGTGTCAGGCTAAGCAAAAACACATGGTCTGGATATATTCTCCTAAAATAGAGCAAGAGAAAGGCGGGAAATAGAGCAGCCTCCCATAAATCATCATTTGTCCAGGGAAAAGGTTTCTGACAGATATGCAAGGGACTGGGGTGTGTGTGTGTGTGTGTGTGTGTGTTGTTTGATTTCCAAGGCAGAATTTCATCATCTGGTCCTATCCGAAGAGCAGAATGCATGTGCTTTCTGCATCTGGAAGCCATGTCTCCAGCATGGCCAGCCACTGGAGAGATGCCCCTAACCCCGAAGGGTATTGAAATTCCCCACAGGTACTGAAACTGGCCAGAAATCCCTGGTTGGGGCAGAAGTTGAGCAGGTGGACAACTAGGGATTCTAGAGCATCGGAATCCATAGCTCTGCCCAGGAAGAATGCTAGTCACCGCAGTCCTGGGCACTGGAGGTTGCAGCAAAATCACAGGCTGTTGTGGCCTCATCATACCTTCCTGACCCCACCCACTCACCCCATCCCTGCTCCATGCAATACCCAGAGCCATCTTCTCTCTCCATCTCTCTATCTCTCTCTCCATCTTTCTCTCTCTCATATGCGCGCGTGCACACACACACACACACACGCTCATACATACATACCCATTCACACTCATACATACATACCCACACACACTCATACATACATACCCACATACGTATACCTTAAATGGTACCCTATGGCTCTTAAGATAAAGGGCCAACACAGTACAAAATATCCCTATAGTTAGGCCTTTGACTTTTCTCCAAGAATCATCTTGCATTTTTCTCCAGCATCACTGAACTAGTTATCAATGCTACCATCCCATCCTGCTTCCTTCTGCTACAGAACCTTTGTCCGTGCTGTTCCCTCTGCATGGAGAGCTCTATTTCCAGATACCTCTTCACTTTGTTTTCAGCTCAAACACCCGGCTTCCTAGTTAAACCCATTTTCTCTTCTCTAAATCCCTACAACACCCTTTGTTTCTCTTTCAAAGCACTTATTACTCCTATAGTTTTATATTGCCTTCTATTATTTGATTACTGTTGATTAATCTTTGATTAATCTTGGTCCTCACTCCACCCCTGCTGCCTCATCTGTCCTGGGGCGGGAAACAGGGCCGGGTCTGTATATAGCTTTTGTACTGATTCTATTTTTGTTTTGTTCTGTTTGTTCATCTTTGTGCTGAAACAGTGTCTAGTACGTGGTTGAAACTAAATACAGTACTTTTTTAAGTGAATGAGTGACTCTGGGGGCTATTTCCTCTTGCAGTGGACACCTGAGTAATCTTTCCCCTCTGCCAGGGCTTTTATGCAATCAAAGATGCATTGGTCCCTGACGGGGTATTTTAACAGTGAAAGGGGAAGAGGGTGGGGTGGGGGAAGGCGATGACAATTCTTTCTGGGGTGAAGATTTTCTGAGGAAAAGCTGTAATAGATTAGCCATTGACTCCCCCTTATACAGGTGAGAAACTAAAGGTTTTCAAGGTCAAAGGCTCATTAGATTACCATCCATCTTTACAGCCCAAATTGTGAGTTCTTAGGACAGATTCTTACCATAAGCCACACTGCCTGCCCTCCGTCTCAGTCCAGCATCTTTCCTGAGTACAGTGCCCTTTTTTTTCTTAAAGCAAGGTTAACTTCCGGAAACTAATAAGGCTCCAGCACCTTTTCCCCTTCCCGCTTGGATTCCTCCTCTCCAGTCTCATTGTTCACCCCCAACCAGGTCCAGTGCCCCTTTCCACTCCAGGGGTACCCAGCATCTTCTAGAGGATTTTCCTTTGCCCACCTTTCCTGACCTAATATCATTGTAGAAACTTACCTGTCCTGTATTCACGATACATTGATTGGTAATTTCACTGACTCCACTGTCAAACCATCGAGTTGTGTTCATGCCTTTTTCTGCAGTTCAGCTCAGTAAACACCCATATTCAAACCCGGAGCTCCCGGAACTGCTCAGCGGTGGGAACCTGGGATGCTGTTACAAACCGATGTGGGAGCTTTCTACCAACTTGTGTTAGTTCAGCCCTGTCCTCAGCAGGAAAAAACCCCCACTAGATTTCACCTTTAACACAGGGATTTCTCCCAGCCATGCATATGTGAAAGGCTGCCTCTGCTCATCAAAACTGAATTAACTTGATTTCTCCGTCACTTTCCATCTATACATGGACTGAAAGTTAACTCCTGAGCGGGGAATTGATCCTGTCCAAGTGGACAGTAAGTCATTCAGCTTCATTGCACTTCAGACTTGCCACCATGTGGACAGCGTGAAATTCCCTGGGCTCTCTCCCTGGCTCAGCCATGCCGTTTGGAGCTAACTCTTCCTACCTGACCTGCGACCGTGGAATATGTCCCAGGTTCCTGGGCCTTGACTTCCCCCTTTGTAAAATGATTCGGACTCAACGCTTTTGCCTTTCGTGTGCTTCTGAGCACCTACATGTTCTTTCATTTAATTGAGGAGAGGAGGGCATTAATTCATGCCCTCTAATTCAACTCACTGTCCGGGACCTGGGAAGCACGGCTAAAATGAGCCAGGTGTCAGACAGTCGGGGGTGTTAGGGAGCACGGTGAATTGGAGAGCAGGTACCCAACAAGGGGGACAGCAGGATCTAGTGAGCAATGAGACTGTCTCTCTGACATCAATCCTGCTCTCCCCGCACTGCATAGCAGCCATGTGCTTAGGATGGGACCCACCCCAAGACACATGCTTTGCCCCTGACGGGTATAAACTAATTAGAAGGATCCTGTACCCCTTGCTATCATAATTGTTTCAGGTCATCCAGGTTTAAGCCAACCCACGGAATGGTATTCTCAAAGCCCAGGTGGCCCAATCAGCCCAAAGCTCAGGGGTCTTTGCTGGAAAATGTGAGACACACGAAGCCTGCTTCCCTCTCTTTCTGTTCTACGGAATGCAGTTGTAAAGTCTAGAGCCGTCACTACCATTTTGCCCCCATGAGGGCAGCCAGGCTCATGAGGAAGCTAATATCGTAGAAGGAAGAAAGGAGAAGCAGAAAGAAACAGGGTCCTTGATGACCTTGTTAGGCTCTAAATTTAACCAACCTTCCTCTCGAATCTCCCTCTGGCTTTTCAGGTCCTTGGCTTGGGTTTTCCTTTTCTTCTATTATAACAAGATTCTTACGCAGTTCAGCTCTATCCAGTATTTACCATGTGGGAATGCAGGCCCACACTTTTCAGATTTTCCTTTTTATCCCTAAGAAAATCTGGACATTTGGGGTTTTAGCTTACATTTTATTATTAAAGTACCATTTGGACCAAACAAAACATCTCTTTGAGCTCCCAGTTCCTGTCTCCCAGTGCTCTAGGGGTCTGACTTTATTAGTATTCTCTGGTTCCATGACTACAAATCCTTGCTAAACGCTCAGGTATTTTCCTTCCAGTAGTCATAACCTGGCTTTGTATTGTTGGCTCTCTCTTAAAATCTTAGCATTATCTGGGACGCTGAAGAAACAGCCACCACTTCCTGACATTGAGCTAGTGAGTGTCTGAATGACTCAGGGGCTTTGAAGCCTCACAAGGTTCATGCAGGATGGGAAATTAGAAAAAAAAAAAAAATCTAAGGGTATCATACCTACTTTCTCATTGCTGTCCTCTTTATCACCACCTCCAATGGGCCGTAGAGAGATCACCTACTCCCAGATCCCCAAGACCACTGCTGCATCTCCTGGCTCTCTTCTGGACTCTGTTTCTTCCATTGAATCATAGACCATTAAAATTGAGAGGTACTTTGCTGATCCTTTGCTCAAGCCTCCTCATTTTACAGATGGTCCAAGACAGGGGAGAAACTTACTAATTTAGTAAACGTGCCAAGCTTAAAATCCACAACTTCTGATACTCACTCAGTTTTATGTTATTTACATTGTACTGTGTGGTGATTATTTTCTCCCAAACCAAACCATCCAAGCCTAAGAAGGTATCTCTGACCAGGACTGGTTTAAGTTTGGACTCACGTGACACACAGTCACAGATTGTTCTGTAGTCAGATAGTCCTGAATTTGAATCCCAGCTCTGCCATTTAAATCTGCATGATCTGGGGCAATTTACTTAAGCTCCCTGAGCCTCAGTTTTCCCCGAGGAAGGATGACGTTGTACCTCCCTTGTTGTTATGACAATTAAAGAAACCAATCATGTAAAACATTTCGCACAATATCTGGCAAATAAGTGGGCATTTAACAAATGCATTTAACCTTTTTCTTTTCAGAATTCTAGGGAGGAGGTGTTGCTTTTTAACTCTCACCTGCTGGATTTTATTCACACATCTATTTGTGTCTGCATTATAAAGCAGAGGTTCACTGAGCATTACTACATGCCATGTACTTGCTGGGCACGACACGTGCAGTGGTGAATAAGTAAGACACGACTCCTGCTCTCCTAGAGTTTCTAATCCAGCAGGGAAGACACTCATTTTTTTTTTTTTGAAGTATAGTTGATTTACAATGCCTTGTTAGTTTCAAGTGTACAGCACAGTGATTCAGTTAAACATATATATGAAAATACATATGTATGTATTCTTTTTCAGATTCTTTTCCCTTATAGGTTATTACAAAATATTGAATAGAGTTCCCTGTGCTATACAGTAGGTCCTTGTTTACCTATTTTGTATATAGTGGTGTGTATCTGCTAATCCCAAACTCCTAATTTATCCCTCACCCCCCCTTCCCCCTTTGGTAAAGTTTGTTTTCTATGTCTGTAGGTCTATTTCTGTTTTGTAAAGAAGTTCATTTTATCTTTTTCTCAGATTCCACATATAAGCAATATCATACGATGATATTTGTCTTGCTCTAGGAAGGTACACATTTAAACAAGAGCATAGAAAATACACAACAGAGTTCCTGACTCTGTCTAGAGCCACCGGCCATGTTAGGGGAACAGTATAATACGTGGCTAAAATGAAGAGCTTGGGAATCTGATTGCCTGGGATTGAGTCCTGGCTCTGCCTTCTACCCATGTGTCACTGTAGGCAAGTTATTTAACCTCTCTGTGGCTTAGTTCCCTCATCTCTAAAATGAGGATAAGAATAGTTCCTGTCTCATAGGACTGTTGCAAGGGTTCAAGCGTATATCACAGCACAAGGCACAGGCAGAGCGCTCAGTAAACGTTCTTTGTTGTTATCATCTGGAGTGACATGCTTGCCACTAAGGCCAGATGTCTTCATTTTGCTGGGGACCACAGCCGGGGTCCCTCATGTCTGAGCTGAACACAGGAGAAGCAGCTCCAGGCTGACTCCCAGGCACAGGGTAGACAGAGCTGAGACCTGGGAGCTGCAGAAGAACTAAGCAGCCATGTCCTCAAGGCTCTGAATCCCTCTGCCCACATCACTAGGACGGCTTCCTGGTCCCTACACCTCAGGATTCGTTCCGGGGAGATCGCCTGCTCCGGACGGCCAGGACGGGGCCTCTCCCGGGGCCTCGGTCATAATTGAAACAAACGTAATTGTTTGTTTTTTCTTCCACTTACAGACACTTTATCCCACAGAGTCACAGATGATGTAGAATAGTGGCCTCTCCGGGGTGGTTTTCACGTGTAGGGGCACTTGCTTACATGGCTTTGGCCTGCAGTCATACTGACACAGAGCCTCTTTCCCCTGAGGAGCTCCACCTGGCTTTGAACGCCTGTCAGAAGCTGGGATGTTATTCTTAAGAGAGACTTTAGCTTCTCCAGGATGTAGGCCAATGCCTTCATTTACTGATGGTGAAACTGAGGTCCAGGGTCAGATATAACCTGCGTGAGGTCAAAAGCAAGCTAGTGCGAGAGCCAGGATTAGAACTTAGGCCTCCAGATTCTCAGACAGGTACTATTTCTACTTTGCCATCGGGCCAGGAAGGCTTCATGCCCGTGCACATGGTGTGGCCGCCTGCAGAGTGTGTGTTACCCCAGAGCAGCAGATCGCTGCCCCTGGTATTTCGCTGGCACGGAAATAACCCACATGTTCGTTGGCTGGTCCCTCTTGCTTCTTGAGCAACTTAAGATCAGACTCAGCAGGAGTCACATACCTAAGCCTGAAATCTTAGCCACGAACGGAGACATTCCCACAGGATTTATTGGAAGGAGTAAAGGGGCAGGAAAGAAGCTTTCATCACATGTTACAAAACAAAATTTAAACAGACTCATCATTAGCGAGTTCTTCCTTGCTGGCGCTCTGTTTGGTCTCATCGACACACAGCCTCTATAATCCCCACTCTTACGCTGAATCCTTCAGCAGTGGCCCAACACAGTTTGGGAACACCAATGGTGATGTTTCCCAAGCTTGTCCCTTGCACGCTCACCTGGCCACGTGGATGGTACTGGAGTGTGTCTGCCAGGGTACAGTCCACGGGTTTTGAGCTCATGTTCAAATGCATCTCCTATCTCTCTGGGCCTACAACAGCCTGACCCCCCAGAAGGGGCTGAATAAACTGCTTCAACCTGAACTAGTAAACAGGCTTGAGGCTGTGGGCAGGGAGGGGAGGGGAAAGGCAGGAGAGCAGGAAGCAGTTTAGTCCTAACCATTAGTATTCACGACTTAGAGAAAGCAGCCACCCGGGGTCCCTCCTGCGGGAGCCTCCAGGGAGCAGTGCTGTCTAACCTGCAAAAATAGAAAAATAATTTTCTTTTCAAAAACACCACACTACCCAATTGATTTGCTAATGGGTTCTGGCAGCCTTTGTATTAGTCTGAGAAGCCATTCAGACCACCACTGACAATGTCAAACTTATAAATTGCTCTTGTTAAAACCTGCACATCAAAATTAAATAGGAAACACCTGGTGAGCTGGGCACCCCCCCCCCACCACCACCGTGGGGAAGGACAGGAGTGTCACTAGGTGGCCAGAGAAGCGTGGCCCGGGAACAGGCCTTCCCCCAGAACACCCAGAGATATTCTGAAGTCTTTGGAGGCAGAGAAGGAGGGTGGGAGCAGAAACCGGGAGGACTTCAGGTCAGATCTGACACATAGGTGCATGTGCTTTTTTTTTTTTCCGATGTTTTAAGCATAATCTTTAATATTCATTTCTCATCTGTTTGCATGTGCTTTTTTTTTAAGTTGTTGCCATTAGAAATCCAGAGTCTTTGTTTTGCTTGAAAATCAGAAGATCTGGCCACCCTGGCCCATATTCTTTCCTGGCAACGATCAGCTAGAAGAGCTGCCCCCTGTAAGCAGGCCCTAACTCTCCATCTTCCCAAACAATGGCTTTGCACGTGGCCACGTCACTCTTCTTCCTGACCTGCCTGGCCCCCGCTGGTACGTGGGTTTGAACTCCCTGAGTTCTTAGGCTTTGGAGACATGGAACCTTGGCTTCAAATGACCTTGGAAAGGTCGTGTCCTGCCTGCAAACCCTGCTTTTGTCATCTGTAAGTTGAAGGTGACATACCCTGATAGTAGTATGTCAATTAACTGATAGAATCATTATCTCTGGGAACCTACTTTGCAGAGTGTTAATAACCAACTTAAACTGTGAGACAGACATCTTGAAGGCATTAGAACGGAATATCCTTCGTTTCGTCTCAAGGAGCTTCCTACCAGTTTTGCTCCCCAAACCCCAAACAAAACTAAGCCACTGTTTCTTTTTTATATAAATTTATTTATTTTTGGCTGCGTTGGGTCTTCGTTGCTGCGCGCGGGCTTTCTCTAGTTGCAGCGAGCAAGGGCTACTCTTCGTTGCAGTGCACGGACTTCTCATTGCGGTGGCTTCTCTTGTTGCGGAACACGGGCTCTAGGCACACGGCGGGTGAGCAGTTAGGGCCCAGAGGGTTGAATACCCTGCCCGAGCTTAACTCCTTTGGAGAAGCAATCGGCAGAGCTTTCTACCACCCTCCTGCCTCCTTCCTTCCTTGCTATGCTCGATCATCTAGAATAAGACCATTTGCAGCAAATTGTTGGGCTCTGGAGTGACACCTGTTTCCCTGGAGCAGAAATGACACCTCTGAAGTAAAATTTTCTCAGCTCCCAGCTCCACAGGCAGAGCCTGTTTGGGGGCCCATTATGGCTGCATTTTAGAAGCCGTCAACTCGGATGCTTAAATATAGCGTTTCTTTGGTTCTCAGCCGGCGGCAGCAGAGAAAACATTTTGAAGGACAAATAAATATTTATGTAGGAGGGCTCTTTGTGCACAGTGAATGTTTGATTCTGTTGCCCCAATTCCCCGGGCTGAGAGTCAATTAGGGGACCCAGAAGAGAATGTGGGAGTGAGTGTGCGCACAGCACCTACGTCCCTTCCATGGGGTTATATCAAGCCTCTGCTATGTGCAGGCGCTGGGCCCTGCGTCGCTGACAACAGGCTGTGCTTGCTTGTACCCGGAGACCTGCTTAGTGCTTTGCACTAACTATCTCATTTAACTACCGCAGCTCTTCACGTTGCAGAGGAGATCAGGCCGAGTTTGTTCCTGACCGGGCGTGTGTAGACATGGGCCGAGAAAACAGAGAATATTCTCACTTCGTTTTCCCCCTCTTCCCCACTAAACTGTAGGCTCCTCGAGGAGTAGCTGGGGTGATAATAATCGCTGAGATGCTGCTGGGCCCTTCCTAGGGGGCAGCCCCTCTGCTAAGCACTTGCTATTTCTTTGAATCCTCACAATGACCCTCATGACCTGGGTATAAATAATTCCTCAGAAATGCAATGAAAACTGTACCAATCTGCTCACAGCCATGGCAGTGGGAAGAGAAACATCCATTTCGGTTAGACCTAAATCTCTACGCAGAAGATGTCAGAGCAAAGAAATCCTTCAAATGGAGGGGCTTCTTAGGAAGGAAATCGTGTTTTCTGTGGGATTTGCCTCCCCGTTCACTTTGCTGGCTCTCACTTTTTTTCTTCTTCTTCTTATCCTTTTTCTTGTCTCTTCTTCCTCCTCTGTAATATTTCCTTCATCCCTTTGGTATCATTGTTTTCCTACCCTTTTAGCCGTATTTTCTTCCTCCCTCTCTCCCTCCTCTTTCTCCCCTTCCTTCTCCTTCTCATCTTCCTCTTGCTGCCCACAGAGTGGGCCCTCCGGCCTTCAAGATTGTTTGCGGGAACTTCGCCTTCTCGGGGGTGACGGAGCCGGAGCTGGAGTGGGGCCGAGGGGGTGGGGGGAGGAATGCAGCAACGCGGGGGAAGTAATACCAAATGTGACGTTGGTGCCAACAATCAGCCTGGAATGTAAACGCGTGCTGAACTCCAGTAATAAAGCTCTTACAGCTGGAGGGCTGGGAATGCCAGGAGGAGGGGGACTGAGGCCTTGCCTCTTAACCAGACTTGGGTCAGAATCTGGTCTTTGCATCTGTTTATGCCTCCAACATCCTTTCTTGCTTTTTCAAATAAAAATATTACAAAATACTTTATTTATTTATATTTTGTATTCATTTATTTTATAAATAAAGTATTACGGGAAGCCCCGGGATTCATGGCCTCATTTATAACCCACAGAACTTGGGAATTTGGGGGGAATATTTCTCATTAAATCTATTTCCCAAGTCTTTGGAGCTGCCTCCTACTTCCCCAGGAAACAACAGGAAATTCAAGATAGGTTTGAGCAGTGGGGCGAGGTGGAGCTCGCGGTGTTGAGTCTGGAAGACAGGGTCGAGGGGGGGCAGTGAGGAGAGACCTTCCAGCCGGGTTTTTCGGGCTGTGCCGTGTATTTCCCACGTCTGGAACAGCCTTGTGCGTCTATGAACTTAAGTCGTGGGTCTCTTTACTCTTGGCTCTGCATCTCGCTTTGGTGGAGGTCTTACTTCATGAGATGGTTTTGTAGGGGTAGACAGAGTGACAGATCAGGCCAAACAAGGGGTCAGCCCACTGGTCAGCAGGACCCCTTTATCATAAAGAGGGCTCGCTTCTCTAAGGAGTAAGCCAAGAGCTCATTTCTTGGACTTTCCCATTGAAGTTACAGCTCCTTCCCATTGCCTGAAATGATATATTTCTTAATAAGCATTGTTCACATCTAGGAATCACTGCTTCCTTTAACCAGTGTTGACAGTAAGTCACTCTGCCTTAAATACTATGCCAAGTATGTGTAAGTCTTTCACAAGAACGTTTGCACTTTGACCATTGCAAACAGAGTGGTGCTATTCTCTCGCTGAATGTTGGCAGTAAGAAAACCCTCACTCCCCTCTCCCACACCAACAGCTGCCCTACCCTGGGGCTAATTTTTCTCCTGGTGTCTGCCATCTTCCTAGATGAAGGGATAGAACCTGACTCTTGTCATATTTCCCCTTGCTGCCACCCATAATTTAGATGTGCCCTAGTCTAAACCTCTGGGATGTGGTGTAACTAATTGAAATTAGAAAAAAATAAAATAAACAGGCTTGGTGTTTTTATATTTATATATTGAGTCATGAAGGGTAAGAGTCAACGTCCGAATTCAGCTCTGTGGGCTGAGCAGTGAGAGTCAAATGCATCATTTAATATTGGGTGATTTCACCTACCATTCTGGTCAATGCATGCCCCGGTGAACCTGAGACAGAAAACACGAATCAGCTTCTCTCTCCCACTCCACATCCATATATGGTAGGGTTTTTTTGGTTTTTTTGCGCGGTACGTGGGCCTCTCACTGTTGTGGCCTCTCCCACTGCAGAGCACAGGCTCCGGACGCGCAGGCCCAGCAGCCATGGCTCACAGGCCCAGCCGCTCCGCGGCATGTGGGATCTTCCCGGACCGGGGCACGAACCCGTGTCCCCTGCATCAGCAGGCGGACTCCCAACCGCTGCGCCACCAGGGAAGCCCTATACGGTAGTTTTGAGACAGATATTTTTTGTAAAATAGGTCCTTCCCTCTATTATATTGTATAATGGAAGGTGACAAACTCTGGTCTGGGGAATTGGCCCAAGGACCAAGTCTGTCCTACTGCCTGTTGTTGTTAATAAAGTTTTATTAAGACACAGCCATGCTCATTTATTTGTATGTCTATGGCTGCTTTCTTGCTACGACAGCAGAATCAGGTAGTTGTGACAGAGTTTGTATGACCCACTAAACCTAAAATATTGACCATCTGGGCCTTTAAGAAAAAGTTTTCCTGTCCTGCTTTATATATTAACATGTATATATTACTATACAGAACTGTATACTCAAAGCCATCCAATGCAGTGTTTTATGGGTGATTTAAGGAATTTTCAAGGGCGATTTTAACTAGCTGTAAATTTGCCTTACACCACGCTGACTTCTGTACCTAAGTCTAGCAAAGATTCCCCTCCACTTTGGCACTTTGCTTTGCTTTTTTTTTTTTTTTTTTTTTTTTACCCAGTCTGGTCAGCTGTTTTTGGCCTCACGTGTATATAGTCATAGCACATGCTTTTGGAGGATTCTCAAAGGAAGCCTTCTCCGGAGGATGTGCTGGCTATACAAGAACATCCCTGTGATGTGTTCCAGGGGCTGGAGTTTCACGGAGCCACATGTGGGTGACATACTACAGATATGAGCCTTCATCGGTGACCCCATTGCTTTATGTTTCCCATGGTGTGGTTCCTCTTGGAATGTCTGTCGAGATGCTGAATGGTCCCCATGACTGCCTGGACTTTCTGCGGCCTCTGCTCTGTGGATACATTATTGGGAGGGAAGCATAGCTTACCCAAACCCAGTCAGGTTTGTTCCAGGTTCAAAGCAGAGCTGCAGAGCCTCGGAAGTCCTGCAGGTGAGGAGAATCTCACAGGTTAGCCCATCCAGGGGCTCCCAATACTGATCACCACACGCTTATGAAAAATACAGATGCTCAGGTGCTGCCCCAGGAAGTTCTGATCCTGGAGATGTGGGGTGGGGTGTAGGCGTCTGAAGAACAACCAGATGTGGGAACTGCTGATCTACTCCACACCCCTCCCTTGAGAGCTCAGGAAGATGAATTTGAAACTGACCCAGTGGATGACCAGCTAGGAATTCTGTGGCCCTTGATGATCTGTCCTCACCAACAGTTTCCAAACCTATGTTAGCAGAGCCCTGGGATTTTCACACAATGCCTTTGAGGAGAGAAGGACAACCAGGGGGTGGTCCAAACAGCTGAGCTCTGGCCTTGTCCGTGTTCAATCACACTCGTCCCTTTTGTTTGTTGTATGTGTTAGGCTCAGGCTAGATTTTGTTTCTAGATCAAGAACAGGCAAGAAAAAATACCTGCTAATGGAAAAAGGAAGCTCTTATCCCTGGACCTTGCAGCAAATCAAGCCACTGAAACTTTCCTGCCAGATTCTCCTTTTCTTAAAATCTCCAGAGAGGGGGACTCCGCCACCTGAACCTGCGAAGTGTCACCCAGTCTTCACGATCACTTCTCTCAGGAGCTGAGAGAAAGCTGTTACCTGCAGCCGTGTGTCCTTCTGCAGCTCCCACGGGCTCTGGCTCTGAACTCTATCTGCACCTAAATCCTGCCTGCTCCAAACTGAGCTCCTTCCCCCTCTGATTCTCCCCGCTGCACCCAGAAAACGACAGCTCACCTCAGCTGCTCCAACGCCTTATGTAGTCATGACTACAAGTCAAATAGTGCTTGAGCACCTGTGCCCAGCACTGTGTAAGGCCCTAGACAAGGCAGGCGTGATGCTCAGGTGGACCGTCCAGTCAGGCGAGAGGAAGCAGGCAGCTGGGCCCTTGTGCTTTCCCTCCTGCCTTTCTCCCAGGATGATGCAAGCTACCTTTCAGGCTCCTTCCCCACTGCCCAGGCCTGGGGGCTTCACCCTGCCCCTGGCCCTCGATGTGGGGCACATACTTGGAGAAGGATTTTACCAAACCTGACAAAGTATACAGAGGAACTGGCCCCAGTGGTAACACCAGTAGCCCTGAAGCTTCCCTCAGCCTGGACAGGTGGTGGCAGGGATGCAGGGCACAAAGGACCAGGGCTCATCATCCCAGTCTGGGTTCCCTTTTCTGCTGCCTCTTTGGGCCTCAGTCTTGCACAGCATCTCTGCCCTGCCACCTCCTGGCCAAAGCAGGTAGCAAGCAGGTGACTGTGAGTAAAGACCCAGCACCCAGGCTGCAGGTGGCAGCTCTTTCCGCAGCTCCTGAGGGATCCAGGGTGCATCCTGAGTGCACTCTGCAGAGACAGCACCCACAGACCGTGGACCATTATGGGCTGACACCAGCCCAAACACTCCCCACGGAAGTGGCCCTGGCAGAGGCAAGGATCTGTTTTCTCTGTTGTTGCATTTCTCTTTTAACCTTTCCATTTGTATCGCCCCTGTTGTCTGTTTAGATGTATAAATGCTTGCATATTTCTCTGTGTGTGTGTGTGTGTGTGTGTGTGTGTGTGTGTGTTGGGTCTCATTCTCTATGTGTAGTGACTGTTCCTTGCTTCCATAGACAACCTTTACTCTTCTTAGTGCAGATCAAGCCAAAGGGAACAGCACAATGAATATGAATGATAAAATGATAGAGGCATCATAGTAATAATGAGACATCCAGCACATTTGCCATTAGCTTGTGAAAACTTTTCTTTGACGGAAGGACTGAGCTCATTTTTAGTTCCAGACACTTCTCTGTCCTCAGGTGATGCTGATAAAAAGACTTCCTGGATGGAGATGTGTTTGAGGGGTCGGGGGAGCTGACATGTATCCGACTAGGTCAAGTTAAAGACGCCTTCTCTAAACGCTGCAGTCATTGAGCAAAGACTGGGGATGAGGTGGGAATGAGAGAGTGAGAGCCAGGCTGAGGGGAGGGCATGTAGTCGTTGTAGAAGGACCCCAGGCAATCTGCAGGGGGGGTTGCTGACCCACAGGCCCCAAGATGCCCGGCCTCTGATGAGTCAGGGTCTGTGTGCTTGTGGAAGAAGCTGGGGCCAGGTAGTCCCTGCCATCACCCAGCGTCTCCCCTGGATGTCACTGTTGTGCTGTGTGAACAATGCTGGGGAGCACTTATGGGACCGTGAAAAACCCTCCCTGGAAGTGGCTGCCTCTTGGGGGGAGGCCTGGTAGGAAAAGGCAGGACCAGACCTATGTGCAGGTACTGGGGGGATGCTGAGTGTCCCCAAGCCAGCAATGCTGCCCCACGATAGCGGCTGTGGTGACACCAAGGCCCTCCTGTCCCGCCAGCCCTGGGGCAGGACTGATTCTCTAGTGCAAAGAGGCTGGGGTAGCTAAGAGAACTGGGCTCAGCAGAGCCCCCCCTTCCTCCTGGCTCTCAGGCCATCAGGCAGAGCTTGCAAGTCAGAAGTGGTGGGACAGGGTTCCAGGCCAGCGTGTGTGGTGGTGAAACCCAAACTCCAGCCTCCCTCTCAACAGCCGGGTGACTCTGGGGAAGTTGTCTCACATCTCAGAGCCTCTGTTTCATCACCTACCTTACATGGGACTCCTTACAGCTCTGTAATAATTAAATGAACAGAGTGTACATAAAACTTAATATATCTAGTGCAGCTATTATTACAACAAGAAATTTAGAAAGAGTGTGCAAAGGACCTTCCAAGGCCGTAGCCCGGGAGGAAAAGCATGTCTCTAATCCGATCATGAAAATAAATACTAGTGCAGAGATTAGAACGAATCAAGAGTGATTTGGCCCAGACCTAACAGAACCAATGCCCTCTGTTTTCTTCACTTGGTTTGAGCTTCCTAAGTCCCCAGCTGCCGCTTTACCGAGCCACATGTGTATGTGTTTCGATCCCTGTGTTGAGAGGAAGCACCCGAGTTTAGCCCTAAAGCAATCAGGGGATTTTTTTTGTTGTTTCCTATCTCAGTGTTGATAGATTTGGAATAACTGAAAGCAGACCTAGAACATGTTAAAAGGAAAGCATGTGGACTGGGCTCCAAGCAGGGAGAGGAGAGGCACAGACCCTCGGACGGAGGCCAGAATTTGTCAGCCTCTCCCTTGCCCTAATAGTGAATACCGATCAGGAAGCCTTTGATCTCCTTTTGGTCTCCCTCCCTGGAATGAGATTTCACAATTGTGGATTATTAAGACGACTCCCTGATATGAGTCAGTGTGGTGTGGCTCTTGAGCCGCGTGAGCTAGTTTCACCACAGTCTCGTTCCCTTTACGTGAGTGCCGGTTTTACCAGGTTTCCGTTCACTTTGCACAAGTTAAGCATCAGTGTTGCAGATCCGCTGAGCTGGAGAGAGGTACCACCTTGGGGGCCTCTTCTTCCCTCCTTCCTCCTCCTTTCCTCTCGCATCACAGGTCCTTCCCAGTTAGGGATGTGACGCTCATCTCTGTTTCATCAGCATCCTTTAGATGATGGGAGGTACAGACCCTTCTAAGTATTGAAATAGGCTTATTGAAGTGGGACCGACACTCTCAGCTCAGGGGAACTTTGGGATACACAGGAGAGGTCCATTTGATATTAAAGAGTCATCAAGTCCCCACACTAAATAGCTTGGGGAGGCCAAGCCTAGACTTGCTAATGACTTTGACCCACAGACGTTCAAGGAAGAAACTGGAAAGGCACCCTTTTAGTGTGATTGTGCATTTGAATTTTCTGTTTTCAGGGAACACTTTGGCATCTTAATTCCATAATCGCCGACTCAACCCGCACTTCCTCTTTCAGAGTGTTTTGGGACGAGTGCCCCCAAAGAGGCTCTGTGTCTTTATGTCTAAGGGCACTGGGGAGAACAGAGGCGAGCCTGGTGTGCATCGATGGGGGGAAAGGTAAAGAGGAAAATGAGGCGGGACGCAGTGCCCAAGCAGATGCAAAATTGTTCAAAACCATTTTCTCAACTGGGTTAATTGTTCTTCCCCGTGGCGCAGAGATACCTACGCCTTTCAAAGTCTGCGTTTCTTTATTGCAAGGAGTAGCCTATTAAGAGAGACAGATTGTCTACCCAGAGCAGCTGACTCTCCACCACTCTTCCCTTTCCCTCCATCCCAGTTTCCTCCTGCGAACCCCCAGGACAGAGCTCATCTGACGCTCTCCCCCTCAGCATTAGCTTTTATCACTGGGAAAATGGTTGTCAGTGCTAGGAGGAGGGGCTGGGCACACTCAAACCAGCTCTGCTTGAAGAGTAGGAATAATTACAAAATCTCAGGCCGTTATCCAATTACGTTGACACGTGGCCATTCTAGGGAGTTCTAACTGGATTAAGTTCATTATAAAAAGATTAGTCCGAGGATGGGGACTGTGCATAACAAAGTGAACCTTCAGAATGTGCACTGCTGGGCCACCAAGGACTTCGGGGGTAAAACTGAGTGAATGGCTTTGTTTATTGAATTACCGCTTAGGGATTCGCCAAGGAGTTTTGTTCAGATAGAGTTTGTGGCTTAAAGCCACTGTCAGCGGTTTCCTGTTTGTTTTCCTTTTTTCAGCACTGTTCTTTAGTGCCATTGTAGTCATTGTCAAAACACTAATCCAGGATGTTTGTCGCTAATGTTCTGTGTGAGCATGGAGGTGAGATTATTGATCAGAGTGGAGCTGAGACTCACAGAGCTCATATATTATTCATAAACTCTGTGTATATGTACACATATAGAGAGAGTGTGTGCCCATATAATACCTTGCATTTGCATAATGTTTCATAGCTCTACAGAGCACTTCCACATTTGTCATTTGGCCCACACAGCAGCGCTTTGGGATAAATTGGCATTATTATAATGACTTTACAGATAATGAAACTGAGACTCAAAGAGGTTAATCTGTGTCACCCAGCTAGATGGTCCCAGAACTGAGGTTACCACTGACAGTTGCTATTCCTAGCCTAACATTCTACAAACACATGTGAACTCAGTTGATATATGTATTTTAAGCACGAAGTATGTGTTCAGCTCATGGCAGTTGAATATTTGGATTAACCAAGTTGGTTGAGAGCAGTTTTCTTCCTCTATTGGCCATGAGAATTAGATGTCAGTTTTGAACAACTAATTTAGTTACTGAGTACTTTCTTCTTCTTCCTGAGCTCAGGAAAATTTTGCACACAGAACACATCATGGAACTCTTCTTTGGGGTTTACCCCAAACCCTTCTTCTGGTGTATTCACTAGAGTCTCGCCTCTTTTAGGACAGACTAGAATAAGCACCCGAGTCCCTTCTGAAGTTCCTGGAATTAGAGACATGGATATTAACATCAGTGGAAATATGTAAATTACCCATCGATCTCTTATAATTTGACGTAATGACGGTTTTCTGGGCCTCAAACTCCTCTGGGTGAACCGGTAAGGATTAAAACTCTAAGCAGGTAAATCTGAGTTCCTGATGTCTGTTAGGGTCCGCAGTGCTTCCACTTTCTCCTCCTAAGCCCATTGCAGACATTGCTGATGGACCAATCACACACTTCTCTACTTAGCCTGGGCTTGGACTTCCAACACATCTCAAAACTGACCTCCAAGCAGCCACCACCGAGAGTCAAGCATTGGCTAGCAAGATGGCATCTCTTTATCCTTCTGATCCTAGACTCTGGTGACCCCGCAAAACTCCAGAGGCTTTGAGAGGCACAACCAGACCAACCAGTCGGTCCCTTTATGTCTGATAACATCTTACGGCCTCATTTGGTGATCAGCAATTCAAGACACCCACGGAAGGTCAAGGAGAATGTGGAATGATCAAAAAAGCTTTAGATTTAGGAAGGGACTATATTCATAGCATAGTTACAGTAAAGATTAGGGAAGAATCCAACTTTCCAAAAAAGAAAGGTCTGTGCATAAGCAGAAGTCTAGATTGCTGCAGACCAATGATTCTATATACCCCCACTTCCCCCAAGAAAGAAATACACACAGACACAACATGCTACACAAATGTTTAGTCCCTAAAGCACATCTAGCTTACAGACCAAGGTTAAAAACAAGCAAATAAACAAAACCAATATAAACTGTTGAAGTATAGTCAGGATTCTCATTTGCAAGTAGTAGAACCCAAATTAAAAATGACATTAAAAAAAAAGAAAGAAAGAAAGAAAAGGAAACTTGTTGGCACAAAAAACTAAAAATTCAAGGGCTTCAGGCAAGGCTGGACCTAGCAGTTCAGTAATGTCATTGGGACTTTTTCTACATGGTGGCTCCCAGTATTTCTATACTTATCACTTCAGCATGGAGTTTGGCAGAAAAAAAAAAAAGAGCTTCTTTTTCCCCCCAATAGATCCTTTAAAAGTTCTGAAACTTACTCTGGCATGGTCATGTGCCCATCCTTGAACCAGTCACTGCTTCTGGGGGATGCACTATTCACATTGGCCACCCTGAGTCATGTGGTCTCCCTGGAGACTAGCCCTGCCCCACTCCCCCTTCCACACATCAACTACTTACATTGAAAAGGATGCAGATATGGTGGGTTGGAGGGGAAGTTGATCACCTCTCAAACAACTGCTTGCTATATACCAGACCCAGTGCTAGATACTAAAAGAAGACATTACAAATAGGTTTAAAACTTAACAATTTGCAGATTCTTTCTATATAAATAAACCTATTAGACCCTGACAAACATCACAAAGTAAATATTTTTAGTCTTACCATTGTACAGATGAGGGCAGTTATGTTCAGAGGAGTTCTGTAACATACGTGGGTAGACCTGGCCCTTGACCTTCAATTTACCCAACTGCAGATTCTGTGCCCTATGATCCCTGAGTCTGGATAGGTGAAAATATTACCATGAAAAATTGGAATTCTTCACTCATTTACCTGAAAGAGGCAAGTCAGAAACTGGATTTCCATTTCTCTACTTTGGGACAAACCTTGAACCCCAAAGTTATGATAAGGAGAGCTGTATCCCCAACTGGGCATCAGTACTCAGGTACAGTGTTAGAAACAATACCTGCTGTAGTTTATTGAGCACTTACTATGTGCCAGGCACCATGTAAGCACTTTACAAAGAATATCCCATTTAATACTAGAAACAGCCATGTGGAATAGCACTTCTCATTCCTGTTAGGCAGCTGAGAAAAGCAAGTCTCAGAAGGATGAAATGACCTAACATAGGTAGTACGTGGAGCCAGAGTTTGAACCCAGCTCTCATGCGACTCTGCTATTCTTCCTACCTAGAGATGAATGGGCCTGATGTCTTCAATTTCAGTCACTGACTGAAATCATTAGAAAACAGGGTAGAGATGGGAGATGAGAAAAGCATCTATCCCCAACTTTGTGAGAGGCCAGCAAAAGTGGAAGGAAATTAGATTGTAGACAAATTCCTGGTGATTCAAAAGGCTTCAAACCAAAATAATGAGAAACAAATAAGCAGGCAAACTACAGGCTGAAACAAGAATATCATCTTTCAAAGATTTGCAAAAGTTAAGATTGACTAGGTTTTAACTGTCCAAGCCCTGTGGGCTAGTTTGCTGTCATAGGAGAGTCTTGGGTTTCACTTGTTCCCGTAACTCACTCAGGAATGACAACAGTCCTTGGGGGATCCTGAGTGGTTCCATCTGGAGACGGGGCAGACCAGCCAGAGCTTCACTGAAACACAGGGCCCACGTTCCTTTTCCCAGCCCCATCTTTTGCCACGTCTGCTTGCTGCAAACCCACATTTTCACATCGTTTATACTTTTCAAGGAACACATCTCACAGCAACACTTGGCAGCTTTCAATTTATTAGGCTTATTAGCAAATAAAACTGTCCTGAAAAGCCCAGATTTGATAGCTGGAAGATTCATTTCAGGACTGATTTAATGCAACCTGACTAGTAGTTTATTTCCCATCTCCAGGTTGGGACTAAATCACCCTCGTACTGTTGATACCCTTAGTAGGATGGTTGGTGTTTGCAAAATAGGCCAGGCTGTAAAAGAATCTGAAGACTCTAGTTGCTTCCATTTTTTTTTTTAAACAGAGATGATAAAAAGTACTTTATAACTTTATGTGTCTAGGAGAGTCTGGGTTCTTTTTCTTTTTTTTTCTCCTTCTTTGTTATCAGTGATGTCGTTTGAATATAAATAGCGGTAAATACATTCAAGGATGTGATTCTTCTTAACGGTTGATTTGCAGCATTGGGAAATCACCTATGTTCTCTGGAATCACCACTCTGCACGAAGGACTGGTGACATCTGACATTCAAGATGACAAACCTATGGAAGCACCATCCAGAAGCATTCTATCATTTAAGTCTTCTTGTTCTTAAGCCCTGGGCAGCCATCATACTTTTGCAAGACAAAGACTTGAACAGAACAAGCCTGTTATTACCAAACCAGCCAGTGGCACTCACCAAGGGTTATTAGCCTCCGTTAGCGTGTATCACCCGCATCTCATTTGACAGTCGTGCTTTATTGCCTGACAGTCTAACTCAGCTTTTATCCTATCCTTCCCCCACTGCATTACCATCTGCTGAGAATGCGGCCCCAGAGTTAGTCCAATCCAGTTTAAATCCCCTCTCTGCCACCGACTCCTTGGGTAACCACGGCTATTTAACTGAGCCCCAAATCTTGAGTGTGCTCATTTGCAAAACAGGGATAAACATAGGATGATACAGTTAAGTAACGCATGAAAACACCGCTAACAGAGTGCCAGGTACAAGGAAAGTGCTTAATAAATGGCAAGTGTTATTATTATGATTAATATAGGGACAGTAATAATGCTAACAGCATAAAACGTGGTCTTAAATGTTACTTTTGGTTTTGT
Organism: Stenella coeruleoalba; assembly: GCF_951394435.1. Classification (NCBI taxonomy): domain Eukaryota; kingdom Metazoa; phylum Chordata; class Mammalia; order Artiodactyla; family Delphinidae; genus Stenella; species Stenella coeruleoalba. The sequence goes on along the minus strand of NC_137148.1, from coordinate 144,692,147 downwards.
ATACCAGAGTGCCTTGCATAAGTGTAGATACTGGCATATGCCATTTTATTGCACTTTGAAGATACTGCATTTTTTACAAATTGAAGATTTGTGGTAACCCTGCATTGAGCAAGTCTGTGGGCGCCATTTTTCCAACAACGTTTGCTCACTCTGTGTCTCTGTGTCACATTTTGGTAATTCTCGAGATGTGTCAAACCCTCCACCGGCAAAAAGATTATGATGCCCTGAGGGCCCAGGTGGTGGTTAGCATTTTTCAGTAATAAGGTATTTTTTTTGCGGTACGCGGGCCTCTCCCTGTTGTGGCCTCTCCCATTGCGGAGCACAGGCTCCGGAGGCGCAGGCTCAGCGGCCATGGCTCACGGGCCCAGCCGCTCCGCGGCATGTGGGATCTTCCCGGACCGGGGCACGGACCCACGTCCCCTGCATCGGCAGGCGGACTCTCAACCACCGCGCCACCAGGGAAGCCCCCCTGTTACCTATTTTAATATAGCAGTTTGGGGGACAGATGATGCTGACTTCCCATGGTGAAATGTGCCCAAGCACAGTGTGTCACCTGAAGCCTGCAGTCGGCTTGTTGCCCAGGTGCCTCTATCTGCCCTGCTGCTGATTTGTCTGCCTTGGGTTCTCCTTTATTTCCTGTCCTTTGCCTCCCACCCCCAGGTGCCCGATATCCCCAGGGATAAAGCAGAATAAAGAGAGGAGATTAAAAATCAAATCTTAGTGTCTAAATGCCCTGAAAAGGGGTTCTTATAAATTACAATACTCATATATCGAGGTTTATTCCAGAACACGACAATATCAGTATTAGCAGCAGTACAATCATGCCGCCATGCATTTGTCACTTACGAGGTACCAGCCGACCTGCTGAGCACTTTATATGCATCTCTCACCATTTCCTGTTAAATGCCCCTTTCTCTCATACACTAATGTATTAGAATCCAACATTCTCCATAAAAGTTAGGTGCTAAAATCCATTCTTGCTGACAGTTAAATGCCGACAGAAAAATGTAGATGCTTTTTTGCCTAGTATTAGGCAGGATACACCTCATGTACTCTCATCATGGATAGAACCGCAGCAAATTGTATGAATTCAGAAGTTCACCCTTCCTGCAAGTAGTTTGCTCCAACATGGCAGAACAAGGACTTTGTTGCCATACTCTGAGGAGGAAAATGTGGTAAATAAACAGACCTACAGTGTCTCTGACGTGGCTGGAAGCCCCTAGGATTATGTCCTTGTGGTATACTTGCGTTTTGGAAGTCAGAATGACCACCTAAGGTGTTTCTGATCAGGACACTTAGTGTGAATCTGATGGTTTGCTTCAGGAAAAAACACTGATGATTATAACTGCTATCATTTATTCGAGTCTTATATACCTGCCACTGGGTTGGACATCAAAGTTTATTCTTTTCTTAAAATTTATTTTACTGAAGTAGAGTTGATTTACAATGTTGTGTTAATTTCTGCTGTACAGCAGTGACTCAGTTGTACGTATATATATTCTTTTTCATATTCTTTTCCATTATGGTTTATTACAGGGTACTGAATATAGTTCCCTGTGCTATACAGTAGGAACTTGTATATCCATTCCATAGGTAATAGTTTCCGTCTGCTAATCCCAAACTCCCAGTCCGTCCCTCTCCCACTCTCCCTCCCCCTTGGCAACCACAGGTCTGTTCTCTATGTCTGTGAGTCTGCTTTTGTTTCGTAGATAACTTCATTTCTATCATATTTTAGATTCCACATGTAAGTGATATCATATGGTATTTGTCTTTTTCTGATTGACTTATCTCACGTAGTATGGTAATCTTTCTGACTGACTTATTTCACTTAGTATGGTAATCTCTAGATCCATCCATGTTGCTGCAAATGGCATTATTTCATTCTTTTTTATGGCTGAGTAGTACTCCATTTTATATATATATATATATATATATATATATATATATATATATGGCTATGAACATAGGGGTGCATGTATCTTTTTGAATTATAGTTTTGCCCAGAAATATTCCCAGTGGACACCAAAGTTTATTCTAATACTTTAATTTAAAAAAAAGTAGCTGTTAATATTCCTATTATTCGAAAAAGAAAACATGAGGTATCCACTCACCCACGGTCGTACAGCTAGTGAGTCATTCTAGAGCAGTAGCCTGGGATCCTCATCCGTGTCTGTATCTTCCTCCCCAATCCCAGTTGCCTCCAGTGTCCCGGGCTCAGAGAAAGCCAGGACCTCCCATCCAGCCACACAAGGTTGATGGCATCTTGGATACCACATCCCCCTTACCCCGACCCCATATCTCATCAGTCTAGTTGAGTATCTCTACAACATATGATCGATCCACTTCATCTTTTCATACTGCCACCATCCAAGGCCAGGCTGCCACCTCCTTTTGCCTGGACTGCTGCCTCCTAAATATCTCCTCCTGCACTCTTGTCCCTGTCTAACTCATCCTCCACGGAATTGGTGTCTTTATTCCGAAATGCACCTCTGATCCCCTCGCTCTCCTGCTTAAAGCACTGTAATGGTTTCCCCCGTTCTCTTAGGGCAGAAGTGAAAGTCCTTCCATGTGGCCTGCTTGATTTCACCCCAGCGTCATCAACACACTCATCCCCACAGCCCCTGTGCTCCAGGCTCACTAGCCTTCTCCCTGTCCCACCAATATGTGGACTCCTTCCTACCCCATAGCCCCATGGGAGTTTCTCCCCTGACTCCACCTGGTTGAGTCCTACTCATTCTTTAGACCCCAACTCGGATGTCCCTTCCTCCAGGAAGTCTTCTCTGACTGTGCCGTTGCTCCCATATACACCTCTGTGTGCAATAAGCTCACTTCCACAGCACTAAATCCAGTTATAATTACAGAGCTACTTGTGTAGTTTTTTTCACCTCCAGGTACCTCCACCAAACTGGAAGCTCCAGGAGAGCAGGATTACATTGAAATCTTCACCACTGTAGCCCCAGTTCCTAGCATGTAGGTGCTCAATAAATATGTGTTGATTGACTAAATGGCAGAATGATTTCAAAGCCCACTCCCTTTACTGAACACCACGCTGCACCCATTGAGGATCCTAGCCTGGGAGCAGGGCATTATAGGTAGTCCTGGGACAAGGAAAGCTGTGTGTTTGTTATTCCAGTATGATCTAAGCTGCTCATAGGGTTAACTCCTTCCCTTCTGGTGGACATTCATTCTTCCTGGGTGGGCGCTATGGCTTGGGAGTTCTTTGCAAAGACCACTTGCTTTGAGTGGGAAGGCTGTGGTCCAGGAGGGGCGTGTGAATGAGCTGGCCCCATCTTTGGTCTTGGTCTGATGGTTGTTGATTTCCCATCTACAAGTAACGGGATCCAAGTACCTTGGTGCCAGCGGGCAGCTTTCTTTAGAATCTCCTTTTTCCAGTTGACTAATTTCCCGTCCATGTAGTCCTCCCTAGGCTAAGCATGCCTAATTGTGTAGGGGAAACTAATTGTAACTATGGGATTCCAGAGCCTTTATTTGCTAGGCCAGGTTCGTTTCATTGTTTGAAATTTGCTTTCAGTCTGATGTGTTTTATTAGTTGCCAGACAAATACAAACAGATTTGCTTCTTTAATGTTTGCCATCTTGGAAAGAATATTCTTTAAACAAAAATCAGACATAAATACAAAGGATGCTTCTCAAAGAAACCACACCACAGGGTCTGTGAGCACTGTGATGGGATTTCTCTGAATCTCTCCAGGGCCCTAGGAGCTCAGAACAAAATGTCATGATTTGTGCTGAAGCTCTCTTTCCCTACTTCTCAGCATAATCCTACATCCCTGTGTGTTTATGAAAACACCATGAAAGCCGAAACACACGCAGACTTCCCTTTCAACCGGAGTTAGCTTCATGGGTGGACCCACCAGGCTTTGTCATTTAGAAAGATCATTTCATCAGTACGGCACTGGGACAAAAAGAATGGCCGATCAACAAATACTTCTTCAGCTGCTGTGGGAGAATTAAAACAAAGGAGTGAACAGGCACACCAAAACAACAGAGTAGAGGCTGCACCGCTGACTTTGAGGAAGAGGCTGTCTTGTGGTGGAGATAAGAGGGAATCCAGAGCTAACCAGGATAAGAGCAGATCACCCCTGCAGGCTTCCTGGAGCGGGGTTGGCCAGAGAGGCCCTGCAGGCACAGCGTGGTTCTTCCATTTCTGGACCCGGCAGGAGATGGTCTGCATCTGAATGCCGACTCCACCGTATTTTAACAGGTCACCTCGGACAAGTTAGCTATCCTCTCTGAGTCTCAACTTCTCATCTGCAAAATGGGGGCAAGATTGATCTTCACAAAGTCATTTTTCTCTTCTGTTGTTTGGCTTTTAAAGATATATGAGATAATGTATATAATGTATTTGGCATAGCTCATGGTCCACAATAAGGGCTTAAGGATAATTAGCCATTATTTATTGCTGTTGTTTTCGTTCCCAAAATAGGCTCTCTTGCCTCCAGATCTTTGCACAGGCTCTCTGCCCTCCTAAACCACACTGGCCTCATCTCAAAGGCTGACTTTGCTCTTCTCTCAGGACGGAACTTGAACGTCAGTGCTAGCGGGAAGCCTCCCCCTTGTCCTGGGTGCTCCCGCGGCCTCCTGCTTCCCCATGACTGTGACGTGGGATCAGCCTGTCTCTCCCACCAGCCTGACATCTCCTGAAGGCGCACATTGTCACACTGACCTCTGTTTCCCCCCACAATAGGTTCAATAATTATTAGTTGAATGAATGAGTGCATGAATGAGCTGTTTCTCCCCTGTAGTTTTACTCCGTGCAGAGAAAATGTGAATCGGGAGTAGATCATTTAAAGGCGGGCTATTTAAGCAGAATCCCAACCAGCAGGAAGGGGAAGCAGGCTTGGGTGGCTCAGAATCGTCAGTCTGCTCTCTCTCCTGTCTCTCCCTTCAAGCAGGAGCTTCCAATAGGTTAATTATTTCTCCGGGGAGCTCTCGCAGGTGATGAGCACTGTGCCATTTGCCAGGTGGCCTTGCCCACGTTGGCAAGTGGATCTCTTTAGAGGATGACAGAGCTGAAGTCCCGGTGAGCTTCTGGGAGGCACATCGAGCCCCTCCCCACCCAGGAGTCCTGCGGTTCCCAGCTTTGTCAGAACTCTAGAGCCACTGCTGCCTGAGAGAGCAGAATGCAAACTCCCCGTCAGAAAGGGAGGGGATGAGGCAAGCCACACAGCGCAGCACTGTGCTCAATAAACATTGGTTGAATAATAAATGAAGGACGAATTCCTCCTTGCCTCTCTCCCCCCTGCACATGCCATTCAGCCCATCCTGGCCCAGTGCATCCTCTAGAAACATCTGTATCATGTCACTCTTCTTTTGACAGCTGTTGCTTCCCTCCCATTTCTTACTCAGTATAATCCCAGCTCTCCCATTGGTCCTTTTCTGACCTCCAGGGCCTGGCCGCAGATTATCCTTGTCATTTTCCCTCAGACACTTTACCCACACGGATGCTTTGGAGCCAGAGGCCCTGGACCCAAGTCCTAGCTCCAGAACTCACTAATGATGCTCTCTAGGGGCAGGGGCACAGCTCTTCAAAGCCTCACTTTCCTCATCCCTAAAAAGGCAATCACGCTTCTTGCCTCCTCGGGTAATTGCAAGAATTAGCAGAGATGCTGCTCAGAAACACTTAGCTGACTGGAAAGTCCTTTGTAATGTGCTAGTGATGATCAAATACCTTCCACTTCAGCCCAGTTGCTCTTTTTGACACACATGCCCATCTTTGCCTTGAGTCTTTGCTGAAGCTGCTGTCTCTCCTATCCGTGAGGTTCTCTTTATCCACTGACAGTAAATGTTGTCACCTCTATAAGCTGGCATTTCTCCCACTTTGCCTGGTATGCTTGGTGGCGTTATTCATGCGGAAGGCTCTGTTGTAGTGTCAGCTTCCGAAGACAAGGATAACAACTTATAATAACAGCTGCTAGTGATTGAGCTCTTGCTGTGGACCAGACTCCCACATAAGGCTATGCAGGTTGCACAGTGTTCAACTCTAGGGGGCGCTACCCAGATCGTAGTCTAGGCTGCTGAATGAAGTCTTTACACAGGTAGGGCTGGTGTAGCCGTGCGTGACCTCGCTGAATTCTCACAGTAGCCCTAGGAGGCAGGCTGCCCCATTTTATAGATATAGAAACAGACCCAGAGGGTACGAATTGGCCCAAGTCACACAGCTAGATATGGAGGAGCTGGGATCTGAGCGCAGCGCTCTTTCCCGCCAAGTTTGTTGGTGACTCAGCATGCTGCCTCATGGGGTGTCCCTGGGCAGGTCCTTGCCCACGTCATGCATGTTGGTTGATTAACAGATGAGTATACACTAGGGCTTTGCTATCTGCAAGGAATTTTGCCAACCAAAAAAAGAAAAAAAAAAGCAGCAGGAACTACTGCTGTTTCTGTCTCCTTATAGGTCGGGGCCGAGGAAGAGAGACACCTACAGAGAAGAAACTCATGCATATGTGTCTTTTTCTCCTCATCCCCTTTCTCTCCTTCTTATCTGGTCCAGAAGAATAACTTGCAAATTCATGATGTCTTCTACCAAAAAGAAAAGTATCAGGAATGGGGTAGGGAGTTGGCATTGGAGGTTCGATTGGGAGAAATTGTCCCAAAGGGTCCTGGCCACCTGCCAGGGAACTCCTGGCATATGGCAGCCAGGCTCCTCTGCAGCAGGCAGCCTCCCCTCTCTTCACCAGCCTGTGATCCTCAGCGATAACATGTGGTCTTGATTCCATCATATTTGAAATCACCACCATCCCACCAGGATCATTGCACTGGCTACAAGCCTGGCAGATGGGCAGGGTTCACTCCCCTGCAGGTCGGTGGCTCAGAGTAGAAGTGTCAAGGAACATTTTAAAGTCTGGCTCCAGTGCTTGGGTACATGGTGAAAACATCTCCAGGAAGCTCTTAAAGCAGGTGATGGGAGGGGAACCTTCAGGAGTCATCTCAGACCAGCGTGTCCTGGGCAGTTCTCCCTGTGCAGAAGTGTGTGCTAACAGACACCTGTGACACAAACTTGCCGACCACAAATCTTCATTCTGCTTTATTCGCCTGCACTCACTCAGCACAACGTCAGGGCAGAACTACTGAAGCCAGGAGGCTGGGCCTGTGGCTGTGAGATCCCTGACCATCCAGTGCCACCCACCATACCCAGCCTAGGACACACCCCTTATTATATGCTCTCAGACACACCGTGCCTTTCCTTCTCAGAGAGAACTTTTATCAGAACTCTGAACTCGTGACTTGACATTTCTGTGGAGGGGCAGATGGGGGAAAGGTCTCTCTTCCATTTCAATCTTAGGCTCAGGGATGCCAGGGACCATGTCTTTATTTTCCTCACCTCTGCATCCTCAGATCCTAACACAGTGCCTGGCACATAATAGATGTACAATAATATTTGCAGGATGGATGGATGCATGCATGCATGGATAAATGAGTCAGTCAGTCAATCAGTTAATCATGTGTTATTTCAAATCCCCCATCTGATTTTTTTTTCTCTGAAAAGGAAAGTATCGGGTAAGAGGCAGTCTAAACTCCATACATAACATAAGAAAAGGCAAAATAAAATTAAGTGTGGTCTTTCTCTTTTGGGGGAAGCTTTTTGACTGCTGCTGTGACTTGCCCTGGGGAGTGTGATCTATGTTTGTGTTTCTTTCCTGCCAAATCATGGGCACCGCCAATGAGACAATTAGTGAGGGCCTCTCAGGCTTTCCCTGCCAGGGGCATGGAGGTCTTTGGGCCCAGGGTGGCTGTCAGCCGTCAGGGCAGGAGACGGTATTTGCAGGGGCGAGCAGCAGCATTGTTGGCCCATGAGATTCCAGGAGGCTTTGCAGGCTCCTTGTGGATTTGCAGCATTTATCCTCTGAAATAAGATGTTATATCTTCCATGGACCCAAAAGCCCACAAGTTATTGCCCAGGAGGCACATTGCTCATGGTGTGTGGCACGGTGAAACAGGACAAGGGACAGCGCTAGGCGGATCAGGCCTCCAGGGGACTCCTGGTTTGAGAGTTTCCCAAACTGGAACTCAGCTTCTCATGCGAACTGAGCTGCAGGTGTCAGCTGATGATGCTCCCCAGGGGTCTGCTTCTAGACCTGAGGGGGTAGAGGGCGGTGCCCCCAAACTTCCTTGTTAATCACAGCAACAGCAGTTACAGGGCTGAGGGTTGTACTTATTGAGAAGTGACAGGGCGCCTGTTGGAAACCAGCTTGCCTGGCCCCGGAGCCCCAAACAGTAACGCGTTCAGCCTCCACAGGTGTCTGCCCATTTTATTGTTTGGTGAAATGTATACCTGTTTCCCTGGCAGGGCTGTGTAGGGAAAATTAAAAAGGGTTTCGTCTCTTCCACACTGATGGCCCTTCATGCAGTGGATGGCTCTCCCCACGTCTCAGCCACCTTTTCTTTAGGCAAAGATGCAGCCCTGGGTTCTCAAAGCTGAGAGGGGGCTCTTAAATTCCCAGTCCCTGCCCCTGCAGGTGCTGGTTCATCTGGGGGATGCCCAGGAATCTGTACATCACTTCTCCCCAGCGATGCAGGTGGGCCACTTGCCCCACCTGTGTAACACTGACTAGGACCTCATTTCTGTCTTATGAGACTGACTGGTGCTGCAGGTCCCTGGCCTTACCATGTCTCCTCCACACCTGCCTTCCTAAGTGTAGACACTGAGCAAAGGCAGGTGTGGTCCCCAGGGAGGAATAAACCCACGGCATAAAGCCTGGCTGTGAGGAGGCAGCCTTCTCCCCTGCCATGGAGGCCAGCCTCGGCCACTTCCCAGTGGTCCATATTCTACAGCAGCTTCTTTCCATGACCGCCCAAGAGGCAGAGTGAACTATTGGACAGTCTCCGCAGCTATTTCCCCTCCCCATAGGAGCCAGGCTTTGTCTCTTCATGCACAAATGGACTTATCAGATAGACTTCAGATAAATAACCTGCCACTCAATAGAGATAGCTATCCCTCCAGGGTAACTGGGGAAAGTTTTCATCCCGGGAAGCCTCACTTCCAGTAGTACAGAATCTCCCCTCTCTCAGCTCTTCTCTGACCCTCATTCTTCCTGGTTCCAGAGCGTGCCTGGCTTTGACCCTTCTTCTGCCACTGTTCAGTTGCCAACAGAGCTTTGGATAGGTTGATTAACCCCTCTAGGCCTCAGTTTCCTCACCTGCACAATGAAGGTCATGATAGCACCTACTCATAGGACTGTCATGGTGATTAAATGATTTCAGTCACATAACATGTTTAACACAGCATTTGGCACAAGGTAAGCCCTCCATAAATGTTAGCTCTTCCCCTGATAACAACACGACAATAGTAACTGTGCTTAATATTATTATTACAGGACATTGGGTGGGGTGGGGAAGCACATGCTGGTATACCCTTGAGTGAGTGACCTAATCCCTATTAACCTTGGGTTCCACATCTATGAAATGGGCACAATAAGCATACCTAACTCACAGGATCTTTGTTAGCTTTGAATAAGTTCTTAGAACAGTGCCTGGAAATAGTAAACACTCACCAGGTATTAGCTATTATATTATCATTATTACTATCCAGTACTTTTAATGAATAATTTATTATTATGTATTATTGGGTCCAGGCCAATGACATATAACCTACTGGAAAAAGTCTTATCCTAAGAGTCACAGATGTGTGCCATTGACCAGCCCAGAGACTTTGGGCAGAGGTACTCAGATGAACTCAGCCTGGGTTCCTCTCTCCGCCCGGAAAATATTACCCATTTCCCAGCTTCCATCGAGAGATATTATGAAGAGAAAATGGGAAAATAGGTGTGAAAGTGCTTTGGCTCTAAAAGTTCTATTTTAAGTGAAGTAGCACCTAAAATATTACTTAGATTCACTCCTGACTGTTTAAATGTTAAAAAAAAATAAATAAGAAGAAGAAATCCTCCAAAGGAGAATGTAGAATGTCAGACAGAAGAGATCTTTAAATTATGTTTGGCATTTCCTCCTCTAGAAAGACTTGAGCATGTACAAGGGGCAATAAATGTCCCCGTGGGCCAGGTTTCTACGCAGGGGAAAGAAAGGTGGACAGAGGTGATAGACACAGCAGCCTCTGGTGCCTGCTTGCCCGGGCTGGGCCCAAATCTAGTCTTTTCCAGAGATCCTGGAGGGACAGCAGAGTGGCATGGAATCAAGGTGCTCATTCTTTAAACCAGTGTTTTCCAAAGAATGATAGTCAGCATTATTGAGGGGTACATGAAAAAAAAGTCTTAATTTATTATTACGCATTTAATTTAATGTGTAATAGAGAAAATACGTAGCACAGTAAACTCTTGATTTTACTGGTCTGACTGTTTTTCCTCTTTAAATAATTTTTTAAATGTGAGCCAGCTTAAAGGGAAGTGTAAGTAAATATGACAGAAATCTTCAAGGTGAAAAAATGACAAAAGTTTGAAAAATGCCACATTAAACAAACCTTTACTGAGCACCTGCTATTTGCCAAGCATTCTGCTGGGTGCTGGGAATGTCGTGATTAATAATGTATGATTCCCTGGCTTGAAGCTCTCCATCAGGTATGAGAAATAGCCCATCCACGCTAATGGTAACACGATGTGATAGGTGATGAGTTAGCAGTTGAAGAAAGTTCAGAGCAAACCAGATAAAGGGGGGATCCATTCTGCTGGGATGACTAGGACAGGCATCGGAGAGGAATGACGCTTGACCAGGGACTGATGGTGATGCCTCCAGCACCCAGTTAGTAGTAGGCACTCCTCACTGCAGTGAACAATGTCCCTAATGTCACGGAGCTGACATTATTGTAGGCAAGAGAGGCAGACTCCTAATGGCCAAGGAGGTACGTGATGCCATTGCAAGTTCTGACAAGCACCCTGAAGGAAAGAAGCTACAGAATGAGGAAGGGGGGCCTTCTATGTGGAGCAATCAGAGAAGGTCTCTCTGAAGAGTGAAGCTGAAACATACTGGTAAGAAGCCACCAGCCATGAGAGTGGTGGCACAAGAGCGTTCCAAGCAGAGGGAAGGGTGTGCACTAAGGCTCTGAGGCAGGAAAGAACTGGGTGTTCTAGGAACTGAAAGAAGGCCTATGTGACTGTAGAACAGGGTGCAAGCGGGCAAGTGGTCCATGGGCAAAATAGCAAAGGGCCTTGATTCTAAACTCAGAATTAAGAGTTGACTTTGACTGTAAACTCAGGGAGAAGCCAAGAGAGTAAGTAAGGGGTTGTCTGGCAAACATTTGGACACTCCAGGTCCAGGGAACAGTTTGAGCAAAGGCCCAGAGATATGGAAGGGTGTGATGAGCTTCTGGAATGGCCAGTATAGTTCATCGCAGCAAGATGCAGGGGGTGAAGCTAGAACAGCAGGTTGGAACCCATTGGTCTGAGGCATTGAATGCCGTACCAGGTGCCTTGGACTTCGTATCTTTTTTTGTTAATTGTGGTACAAGACACATAAGATAAAATTGACCATCTTAACCATTTTTAAGTGTACAGTTAATATATCTTCAGAACTCTTCATCTTACAAACTGAAACTCTATGTCCATTAGATAATAGCTCTCCCGATGCCTCCACCACGCCCAAACCCTAGCAACCACCACTCTGCTTTCTGTCTCTGTGAGTTTGACTACCCTAATGCCTCACGTCAGTGGAATCGTACAGTGTTTGTCCTTTTGTATCTGGCTTATTTCACGTAGTATTGGGCTGGCCAAGAAGTTCGTTCGGGCTTTTGGTAAGGTGTTATGGGAAAACCCGAACGAACTTTTTGGCCAACCCAATATAATGTCCTCAAGGTTCATCCATGTTGTAGGATGTGTCAGAACGTCCTTCCTTTTTTTTTAAAATACATTTATTTATTTTATTTATCTCATTTTGGGCTGCGTTTGGTCTTTGTTGCTGTGCGCGGGCTTTTCTCTAGCTTCGGTTCGCGGGGGCTACTTTTTTTTTTTTTTAAAGAAACTGCTTTTTATTTATTTACTTATTTAGTTAGTTAGTTAGTTATTTTTGGCTGTGTTGGGTCTTTGTTTCTGTGTGAGGGCTTTCCCTAGTTGCGGCAAGCGGGGGCCACTCTTCATCGCGGTGTGTGAGCCTTTCACTGTCGCAGCGTCTCTTGTTGCAGGGCACAGGCTCCAGACGCGCAGGCTCAGTAGTTGTGGCTCACGGGCCTAGTTGCTCCGTGGCATGTGAGATCTTCCCAGACCAGGGCTCGAACCCGTGTCCCCTGCATTGGCAGGCAGATTCTCAACCACTGCGCCACCAGGGAAGCCCCTGGGGCTACTCTTCATTGTGGTGTACGGGCTTCTCACCACGGTGGCTTCTCTTGTTATGGAGCAAGGGCTCCAGGTGCACAGGCTTCAGTAGTTGCAGCGTGCGGGCTCAGTAGTTGTGGCTCATGGGCTCTAGAGTGCAGGTCTGGGAGTTGTGGCACACGGGCTTAGTTGCTCCGCGGCATGTGGGATCTTCCCGGACCAGGGATCGAAACCATGTGCCCTGCATTGGCAGGCAGATTCTTAACCACTGCACCACCTGGGAAGCCCGTCCTTCCTTCTTAAAGATGAATAATAGTCCATTGTATGTGCATATCACATTTTGTTTATCCATCTATCTGCTGACAGGCTTGGGTTCCCTTTACCCCTGGGCTATCGGGAATAATACTGCTATGAACATGGGTGTACCAATACCTCTTCACGATCCTGATTTCAATTCTTTTGGGGATATACCCAATTCAATTCTTTTGGCTCTTATGGTAATTCTCCCCCCCTTTTTGCTTTGGAGTATAATTGCTTTACAATGGTGTATTAGTTTCTGCTTTATAACAAAGTGAATCAGCTATACATATACATATATCCCCATATCTCCTCCCTCTTGCGTCTCCCTCCCACCCTCCCTATCCCACCCCTCTAGGTGGTCACAGAGCACCGAGCTGATCTCCCTGTGCTATGCGGCTGCTTCCCACTAGCTATCTATTTTACATTTGGTAGTGTATATATGTCCATGCCACTCTCTCACTTCGTCCCAGCTTACCCTTCCCCCTCCCCATATCCTCAAGTACATTCTCTACGTCTGCGTCTTTATTCCCGTTCTGCCCCTAGGTCCTTCATAACCTTATTTATTTATTTATTTATTTAGATTCCATATATATGTGTTAGCATACGGTATTTGTTTTTCTCTTTCTGACTTATTTCACTCTGTACGACAGACTCTAGGTCCATCCACCTCACTACAAATAACTCAGTTTCGTTTCTTTTTATGGCTGAGTAATATTCCATTGTATATATGTGCCACATCTTTATCCACTCATCTGTCGATGGACACTTAGGCTGCTTCCATGCCCTGGCTATTGTAAACAGAGCTGCAGTGAACGTTGTGGTCCATGACTCTCGTTGAATGAAGGTTTTCTCAGGGTCTATGCCCGGGAGTGGGATTGCTGGGTCGTATGGTAGGTAATTCCCTTTTTAACTTTTGGAGGCACCACCATCTTGTTTTCCACGGCAGCTACACCATTTTATATTCCCACCAACAGTGCACAAGGGTTTCAATTTCTCCATATCCTCACCAACACTTATTATTAGGAAATAATCAATTTTTTAGTAGTAGCCATCCTAAAGTGTATAATGGGATATCTCATTGTGGTTTTGAGTTTCATTTCCCTAATGATTAGTGATGTTGAGCATCTTTACATGTGCCTATTAGCCATCTATATATCTTTTCTGGAGTAAAGTCTATTCATGTCCATTGCTCAGTTTTTTGTGTGTTTTTTTTGGCTGCATTTGGTCTTTGTTGCTGCGCATGGGCTTTCTCTAGTTGTGGTGAGCGGGGGCTATTCTTTGTTGCGGTGCACAGACTTCTCATTGCGGTGGCTTCTTTTGTTGCAGAGCACGGGCTCTAGGTGTGCGGGCTTCAGTAGTTGCAGCACACAGGCTCAGTAGTAGCGGTGCATGGGCTCTGGGGCACACGGGCACCAGTAGTTGTGGCGCGTGGGCTCAGTAGCTGTGGCACACAGGCTTAGTTGTTCCACGGCATGTGGGATCTTCCCGGACCAGAGATCGAGCCCGTGTCCCCTACATTGGTAGGCAGATTCTTAACCACTGCGCCACCAGGGAAGTCCCCATTGCTCATTTTTTAATTGGGTTGTTTTGTTGTTGTTGCTGAATGGACTTTATCTTTTAAGCAATGACAAGCTAAAAGGTTATTCAGCAGGGTATTATATGAGTTAGATCTAGATAATAGAAATACAGGTCTGGTAGCAAGAAAGACGAATCAAAGGGTAGAAACTTGAAGCTGGGTTCCCAGGGAGCTGGCTTTGTGATGATCCAGTTGAGATATGGCACGAGCTGAAACCAAGGCAGTGGTGATGACTAACTGCATAGCTAATTACATCTACTCACTCCTAGAAAACTGCAGTCCCCCAAACCAGAGACCTATGTTCCCTCCTAGAGAAATGAGCTTCTTCTGAGGACCTCATATCCACCCTTCTCTTCCACTTGGGCAGATGGAGTTAGACTTCTGGCTCTTTGGGAACTATAGCTTGTAGTTTTATGATGATCCTGGATTCTGAGTCACTGCTCCTGGAGAAAAACACTGTTGCCATTGAGCGCATTAGGGGATGAAACATATCCTGTGCAAATCACTTTCTGAATGGTGAGTTGCTGGAAAAGCTGGTAGAGATTCCAGATTCTACCCATTCTGGTTCACGGACTAACCCTTGTCAGCTGACTTTGAATCCGTTTCCCAGCAGCTAGCTGAGCTCTAAAATGTGTCATTTTGGCAGTAAGGGGACCAAGACCTCACTTGGTTACTGCCTTTGAATATAACAAATGACATTTTCTTTCCCTCTATTAGAAAAAGTAATGGAGCTTAGAGTTGGCAAACCTGGACTTGACTTTGGGACTGAACACATCACCCTTGGACCCTTGGTTTCTGCTTCTATAGAATCAGGGAAGCAGCCCCCCCTTTTTTTCTCTGACTGTAGACAGAGACTACAGTCCGCCTTACTCAACATCCACCCCAGCACCTTCCCTGTGTACGTCCCTATCCTGCAGAGATGGGAAAGCTAAAAATGACCATTCCCAGACTCTCCCGCAGCTGGGGCTCTAGGGGTGATGTAATATCTTCCATCTGATGTGCTTGTACATGACTGGAATCCAGAATGGAGTTAGGTGGGAAGAGAGGAGGCCTGCCGGGGATCCGCCTTGCTGGTGTGGCTCTGGCAGGTAGGGCATGGCTGTGGAGCCAGCACCTCTGGATGTAGTTTCCAAATCCCCACATGGCAGCTAAGAGGGTCTGATTCTGGAAGCAGCAATAGGGGCAGTTGTGTCCTGGTTCCACAGCTTGTGCATAGAAGTAGCTCCCTTGGCTGGTCAGTTCTGCAGAATTATTGCTGCAATCGACTCCCAAGGCACACCCTGGATACGTCTCCTCCAGCACACCCAACAAGTTTGTAAGCATCTAATCCCATTTGCCACAAAATTGATAGTTGCTTACAAAAGTGTTGGTCTTCCTGCTTAAACTCTCTAGAAGTGCCTCCTATCACCTGCAGCCAGTCCCAGACTAGTTTACAGGTTTAGGAGGACAACACAAAATAACAAGCAAATGTTCCTAGTGCCATTCCTGGCTCCTAGAAGATGCTCAGTAAAAACTGGTTGACCCTGAATCTGAAATTCAGGCTGATCTTCACCTTGGTGGAGGAGGCCACTGCTTTCCTCTATGATAGAATCTCAGGGATGCAAGGAAGGGATTTTCTACCTTTTTCCCTCTACTCTGCTGAGTCCTCCCACCTGCTCATTGATCTCTGGAAGGTTTTGAAAAAGGGAAAAGACTTTCTCACTTAGAAGTTAGGCTCAAAATTAAATGTTCCTGCATTCATCATACTGGCTTGAGTTGAAATGAGGTGCAGTGGTTGATTTGGGCTCCTCTCCTAAAAGGAGGGTTTAAAGAGGAAGGATTGATAGAGGTGGAAGGTACGGGACTCCAGTCCACAGGAGGGAGAGAAGCAGGACACAGGAAAAGGAAGCCAGACGAAGACCGGAGCTGGAAGTGCCCTCAGTGTAAAAGGCCTGTCTCCCAGAAACACGTGGAATCAGGATGCTCCACAGGCCATGCCAGTACGTTACCACGGAGCTCCATCTCTGTGGCCCTGTGAGCAGCTGGAAGTTGGCCAGAATGACTGAAGTACCAAGAGCAATGGGATCAGTGGTACAAAGAGAGACTGGAGAAGTAGGTGGGGGTTAGATTGTGCAGGGCCTCATGGACCATGTTAAGGACTCTAGTCTAATCCAGTGGTTGGCAGACTTTTTCTGTAAAGGGCCGGAGTGTCTCTGTTATAGCTACTCCACTCTGATACTGTGGCATAAAGGCAGCCAAGGACAATGCATAAATGAACGAGCATGGCTGTACGCCAGTAAACTTTATTTAGGCAGCAGGATGGATTCAGCCCACGGGCCATAGTTTGCTGATGCTGGGCCTAGTCTGAGTATGCTGAGAAGCCTTAAAAGATATTTAGGAAGGGGGTTACCTAATTATATTCATGTTTATAAAAGAGCCTTTTGACTTCCAGGTGGAGAGTTGATTGGAGAGAGCAGAGGGATCTGAGCAGCCCAGGAAGAGGGGATGGTGGCTTAGGCCAGTGGAGACAGAGAAGTGGATTGCGCAGATGTTGGGAAGTAAAAATAATAGAACTTGGGGCTTCCCTGGTGGCACAGTGGTTGAGAGTCCACCTGCCAATGCAGGGGACACGGGTTTGTGCCCCAGTCCGGGAAGATCCCACGTGCCGCGGAGCGGCTGGGCCCATGAGCCGTGGCCGCTGAGCCTGCGTGTACAGAGCCTGTGCTCCGCAATGGGAGAGGCCACAACAGTGAGAGGCCCGCGTACCACAAAAAAAAAAAAAAAAGAACTTAGTGATTAGATGGATATACAAATGAACTTACTTACAAAACATAAACAGACATAGAAAACAGACATGGTTACCAAAGGACACAGTGGGGAAGGGGAGGGATCAACTAGGAGTTTGGGACTATCAGATACACACTACTGTATATAAAATGTATAAACCACAAGGACCTACTGTACAGCACAGGGAACTATATTCAATGTCCTGTAATAACCTATAATAGGAAAGAATCTGAAAAAGAATAGATATAATATATATGTATAACTGAATCACTTTGCTGTATACCTGAAATTAACACAGCATTGTAATCAACTACACTTCAATTTAAAAAAAATAATTAAGGAGAGGGAAACATCAAGACTGAAACCCAGCTACCATATGACCCAGCAATCCCACTCCTGGGCATATACCCAAAGAAAACCATAATTCAAAGAGACACATGCACCGCAGTGTTCATTGCAGCACTATTTACAATAGCCAGGTCATGGAAGCAACCTAAATGTCCATCGATAGAAGAATGGATAAAGAAGATCTAGTACATATATACAATGGAATATTACTCAGTCATAAAAAGGAAAAAAATTGGGTCATTTGTAGAGACGTGGATGGACCTAGAGACTGTCATACAGAGTGAAGTAAGTCAGAAAGAGAAAAACAAATATCGTATATTAATGCATATATGTGGTATCTAGAAAAATGGTACAGCTGAACCAGTTTGCAAGGCAGATATAGAGACACAGATGTAGAGAACAAATGTATAGACACCCAAGGGGGAAGAGCGGGGGTTCGGGGGTGGGATGAACTGGGAGATTGGGATCGACATATATACACTAATATGTATAAAATGGATGACTAATAAGAACCTGCTGTATAGCACAGGGAACTCCACTGTACAATAGAAACTAACACAACATTGTAAAACAACTATACCCCAATTAAAAAAAAAAGAATAATAAAAAATAAAAGAATAAAAAAAAAAAGACTGATACCCAGGTCTCTGGCTTACAGAATGTTCTGGGGGTCATTTTGCTCACCCTTCTTTTTCTCTTCCATCTAATGATGTGTTAAAGCAAACCATTTCTTCAAAACATTCTCAGTATAGGCATCTCTCTTCCGTTCATGGATCCACTCTCACTGTCCCAGTCATGAAGACTCCAGGCTGGAATCATCCTTGATTTTTTTTTTCCTATGAGTCCTGCTCTCATCTCATTAAGTACCTGCTCTGTCAACTCAGCTACTCAATGCCTTTTAAATACAAATATCCTCGCTTTCCACATCTGCTTCATTCCTAGTTCAAATAGAGAGACTTTTGATACATGTTCAAGTGGTAAGGGTATCTTAAAATGTTTATCTGAATCAGTTCAGTTCCTGAGTTAGGATAGCAATAGTTCCCTTATCAAGCAGCATCCTCAGTTTCTTATTCATTCTCAGTGGCCCCTCCAGTCCAGCCCAGTCTCAGGCCCAGACTCCTTACCAGCATCCCCTGTAATCAGTTTCTGTATCACTGCCTGATCAACCTTCATGAAGCACTTCTTTAGTGAGGCTGCCTAAAAACCTCTGATGGTTTTTAGGCACTGCCTCCACACTACAGCTCATGGCCTTAACCTGGCCTTCCAACATCTGCAGTTACAGCCCAGCCCCTCTCTGTGACCGTGGTCTCTCTGTCTTCCCCTTCAGGACCCCTTGGTCTTGGTTAATCCCTTCGTCCTCCTCAAATGCACCGTGCACACTCCCACCTCTGCACACTTTTTTTCCAGTTTTATTGACGTACAGTTGATTTACAATGTTGTGTTAGTTTCTGCAGTACAGCAAGGTGATTCAGTTATACATATGTATTGTTTTTAATATTCTTTTCCATTATGGTTTATCACAGAATATTGAATATAGTTCACCATGCTATACAGTAGGACCTCGTTGTTTATCCATCCTGTATAGAATAGTTTGCATCAGCTAACCCCAAACTCCCAGTCCTTCCCCCCCTCACCCCTCCTCCCCCTTGGCAACCACAAGTCTGTTCTCTATGTCTTTGAGTCTTTTCTGTTTATGTCGTATTTTAGATTCCACATATAAGTGATTTCATATGATATTTGTCTTTCTCTGTCTGACTTACTTCACTTCGTATGTTAATCTCTAGGCCCATTCATGTTGCTGCAAATGGCATTATTTCATTCTTTCCTATGGCTGAGTAATATTCTATTGTATATATGTACCACATCTTTATCCATTCATCTGTCGATGGACATTTAGGTTGTTTCCATGTCTTGGCCATTGTAAATAGTGCTGTTATGAACATAGAAGTGCATGTATCTTTTCAAATTGTAGTTTTGTCTGGGTATATGCCCAGGAGTGGGATCCCTGGATCAAATGGCAACTCTATTCTAAGCTTTTTGAGGAACCTCCATACTGTTCTTGATAGTGGCCACACCAGTTTACATTCCCACCAACAGTGTAGGAGGGCTCCCTTTTCTCCACCCCTCTCCAGCATTTGTTATTTGTAGACTTTTAATCATGGCCATTCTGACCAGTATGAGGTGATACCTCATTGTAGTTTTGATTTGCATTTCTCTAATAATTAGCAATGATGAGCATCTTTTCATGTACCTATTGGCCATCTGTCTGTCTTCTTTGGAGAAATGTGTATTTAGATCTTCTCTGCAGATTTTTATTCATGTCGGTTCCCACCCTCCTCCTACTGTGTTCTATATTGGATTGATCTTGTTTGCAAATAGGAAGACCTCAGTTTGAAACCTTGTACTTGACTTAGTAACACTGCAGAGTGGGGCCAGTTACTTAACTTCTCAAAGTCTCAGTTTGCTCATCTGTGAAATGGGGTTCATTTCATTAACCTTGCAGGGTTAGTATGAGTATTAAAAGAGAAAACTCACATCATGCATTTAGAAAGTGGCAAGTGTTCAGTTAATATTGCCTCCCATTCCCCACACTCCCCGAGTGGTTTAAATAATTTAGCAAGCATTTATGAATAAAGCTTCAAATAGTGTCTGGCACATAGTAGGTGCTCGGTAAAAGTTGGCTATTTTTTTCTTACTTAATTTGAGGAAGTATTAGGCAGAAATTATAAACAAACAGTTCTCCTTCTGCTTGTCATTTCATTATTAGGATAATCAGATCTGGGAACAGAAGATCAAGAAGGCCACGTGGGTGGGGCAGGTAGGCCGCTTGAAGCTGGGACAGGACTGGAGGAGATGCAGCCAGAGGCAGGAGGAAAGCACTCATGTGTGCATTTCCCAAAATCAACTTCACTGGATTTTTAATTTTGCTAATGGTTAGTCTTTATGTGAGATGTCATGCTGAAATAACTCTTTTAATAAAGGGGAACTAATGCACTCATTCTCTTCCCTCCCTTCCTCTACATCAGCAAGGACTTGGCGCAGTGGTGTGTATCACCCTTTTATTTTAATTAGGCATATAGCCGTGAGAGGCTTGTAAAAATGTTGCCAACAGACAAATGCTTTAACGGATGTGAACTTGAGGTTGGCTTGTCCCATCTGTCTTTACTCCATCAAATGGCCCTCTTCGTCTTGCACGTGAGGTGAATGGATGAGCCCCAGTGTATGTGACTCTGAGTGAAGGCATTAAGGGCAGTTTGGAACATGAAGAGTTGGGACTGTGAGAGTTTTCCAGAAGATGACAGAGAAGAACAAGAAAAAGCAAAGCTGTTTTTCTGTGCAAGATCAAGTGCAGGGAAAAATACCCTCTGAGATAGAGGTTCCCTATCGTTTTTCCTTTCACAAGTCAGGTGACAGATGATGTCCAGATACACAGATTATGAGAAATAAAAATGTAGGATTTTAAATCAGAGACCTGGGTTTCAAACTCAAGCAGTCTGACTCTAGAGCTTCTGCATTCAGCCGTTATGCTAAGTAGCCCCCCCACTGAAGGAGCGTAACAATGCGTCATGATGGGGAGATTGCAGTTATTCCAAAGTCTATAAATGAATGAATGAGAGATGTGTGTGGGTATTTATGCAATGGCTTGTATCTGATGTATCAGTGAGCACAACATGAAAGACTTAGTGGGTGGTGTTGGTGATTCTTGTTTTGTTCTTGTTCTTTCAGTGATAGGGAGAGAGTCAGTTTAAATAAGCCGAAAAAGGAGAGAGATAGGGACAGAAACAGACAGAGAAACTGACTTAGACAAAACAGGATTTAAAGAGAAGGGACTTCACCGACCCTCAGAGAAGTAAACTTGAACTAGAAGATGGAGCGGGAAGGCAGCAGTTTTGGAATCATTGCGGAAGCTCCCTGAATGCCGATACGTTCACTCGATTCACAAGGGTTGGAAAGAGGCATGAAAACTGAATAAGGCAGTTGGTGAGATGTGGCCCCACGGCGGGCATCTGTATTCTCTCCGTGCAGCCCTGATGGTCTCACTGGTGAATAATTCATTCTGAGATTATCCTCCCTGCCTCTGGTTAAGTTGTTGCTCTTGTTCTACGAAGATTTGGCCCCGTGCATGAAGCTGTTGTGAACCTGTAAGACTGAGGCATCCTGAAGAGGGGAAGTTAGCACCCCAGTGAAGTTCATAGATTCAGGGTCTCGACAGACCCTGGGGGAAGGCGGGATGGAGGGCTGGCATGAAGGGGCCGGGGGCTCCAACTGGCTGAAATCTTTGACTTCCAAATATAAACCAAATTAATCAAATAAGTGTGCGTATTTTCTCCCGAAGGCAGGGCTGACCTCCTTATTTTGTAGGTTTTTATTGTCCTCTTCTAGAATTCTGCCCAAAAGGAACCACATCGCCAAAAGTCCTTTATCGTCCAGAAGCAAGGTCAGTGTTACAGAGAGTTTGCTGTTTGGGACACTCGAGGTACTAGAGATCCCTGCTGGAAAAAAATGACAGTCACTTCCATGTAGTAGAAGCCAAAATCCCATTTGATTTTAACCCCTCAGAATTACTTACTCTGTGCTGATCATTGACAGCGACTGTCCTCAAAGCAAGGTCTTTCAATAAAAGAAAGCATATTGAATCATATCAAATTGAGTGTAAGTCACCAAAATGCGGCACGGAAGAAGGTTTTCGCTTGTATGTTCCCATTGTTTATCAGTGAGGAAGTAACCTTAAATAATAAATATGCAGAATCCAAAATATAATCTATTATTATTATTATTACTATTATTAGGGTTGACAAATTAAAGCACCTGGTGGTATTTAATCTGGAAAAGTCTAACGTGTGACTCAATTTATCTTTATTAGATAAGGGGCTTTTTTGTTTTTAATTATAAAAATAACAATGTTCTTTGTTTTTTAAAAAAAAATCACATTTTTTTTTTAAAGCAGAGGGTCTTTTTTTTTAATTGTTGTTTTATTTTATTTTATTTATTTATTTTTTTGGCCACACCTCACGGCATGTGGGATGTTAGTTCCCTGACCAGGGATGGAACCCGTGCCCCGTGCAGTGGAAGTGCAGATTCCCAACCACTGGACCGCCAGGAAAGTCAAAATCACATATTACCTAATCTTACAATATAAAAGTCCCTATCCTCTCCTGACTTCCTCTTTACAGAGGTAACCATTATTAAAAGCTTGGGTGTCTTTCCAGAATGTTTCTATGCATGATCAAATGGAATCAGTCTGCCTACGGTTTTGAAGTTTGCTATTTCATCTAACAGTATATCATGGCTATGTTTCCATGTCAGGACATGACTCTTTTTTGACAAACTGCATGGTGTTCTATTGTCTGGATGCACTATAATTTAGTTTAACACTAGCGAGGTAAGCACTGATAGAGATTTAAATTGTTTCTGGTATTGATAAGGTAATGCTGCAGTAAACATCCTTGTGCATATATCTTTGCACATTACTCTAAGTTATCTATAGGATAAACCTCTAGGAGTAGAATGGCTGGGCAAAGGGTATAAGCATTTTCTATTTGGGTAGGTTTGGCTAAGTGGTCCTAGGGAGGGTGTTTTGATTTCTGTTTTGAGAAGGGTGTTGATATGTCTGCAGAACATTTTTAAGAAAAAGTGAATTGGCACACATTAAAGCCAGATGTCTTTGAGCTGGACAAAAAGTCGAGCTTTGTCATCCGTGTGTAACCTTGAACGCAGCACTGAGGTTGTGACGTCTCCTTTTCTAAAGAGCTTTAGGAAGAACCATCCCTGGTCCAGGCCCAGATGTGCACTCCACATTGATGCTTAGGGAGGCTGTAGCCACATGTTCATCCCCGGATCCAAACCGCTGAGAGCTGAATTCTTCCACCCGATCATAATTAATGGCAAGTGCAAGGAAGTTGTTGGAAACATAAATCGGGTTCACAGACCTTTTATAAAATATCTTCTAAAAACTCTCACCTTAGTGCAGCCGTTGACAACATGGCTGAGGCCTTCAGTGACAACTGATATACGAACTTCCTTTACCAAAGTATTACCAGCCCTAGGGAGCCTTTAAATTTCATTTTCTTTTTCTTTTGCCCAAGTCAGGACATCAGGCAGAAATGCATATATATGTAAGATGAATGTAGTGCACAGGTGAGACTTCCCCTGCTATGAGTCTTTCCACACCTTGAATTTTGGACTCTCAATCCGTTTTTAAATGCGGCTTCGTTTTTCTTCCCTGTCATTACCTGATTTCATCGAAAATCTCACCATGTGGTTCTCTTTTCCCTTAATTCATTAGATTTGGCATTGCTGTTTATTATATCAATGTGACATCTGTCTAATATAACATCTTTGAAGCACCAGGATATTTAAAAAAAGAGAGAGAGGATTTAACTCTTCAGGACTAACTGGAGTTTGTTTAAAATAATAGAGGTGACTTTAGCCCTTCGTAGATCGTCCTCCAGATAGAAATATATTTGTGACCAAAATGATAGTCCATATTCCCTCATTCCTCAGCACAGATGAATGGAAAGAGACTTGGGGGAAGCCTCAGCTATTTATTCACAGATTGTTTAAAGTCAGGGTTAGTCTGTCTTGGGAGAGATTGTATTAGCTTGATAAAGCTAACTCTTTCAGCCTGGGGAATAAAAGAATTACACAATAGCCCTGCAAAGGCTTCCTTGGCTTCTCCAAAGAGGAGTTAGATTTGAATACACCAAAACCTTCCATAGTGGAGGGTATGCTTCCAGAGATAAGATGGACATAAAAGCAATGCCGAACTTTTCTTTTTTGCTGGGAAACAGGAGACATTACAACAGACTTCAGGATTTACAGAGAAGGCTGGCAGGGAGCCACAAGGGCATGGTAGAAGGGCTATGGCCATCTTTCTTCAATACAGACAGAATCTTATAAAAAATTGTCATTCCTGTCTGCAGCAAGATGTGCCTTGTTTAGAGTTCGGGCTGGGATTCTTCAGCATGAAGTATCAATACAAAACAAACATAGGGCTTTGACTGTGATTTAAGTCAGGAGACCCGTTCTTTCCTCTCCTGTAGTGCCACATGCAGATTCAGAAGTAGGTGAGGAAACAAGCTGATGTATACAGCCAAGGCACAACATCCCACAGAGCTGAGCAGGAGGGATTGGGAGCTGCTAAAACCTGGCTGTAAGCCTCGTGGTGTGATAACACTAGGACTTAGCTAGGGATTACTGTTGACTGGCCCTGGAACCTAAGCTCACTATACTATTGACCTGCGATAAGGTGTTGATGTCAGATTCTCCTAGAGTCTCTCAGGCCCTCTACTTAATGATTATTAGGCAGTGATGCACGTGGTTGTCTGTTCCTAGTTACTCATCATCCCACCGGAGGGATAGAAAAAACTCCTGTTTAGCGATCCCTTCATTTATTTCCATCTCCTTTGTACCTCTGAAGCCGAACATATTAGTCATGTTGTATGATGAGGATTGCAAGAGTATTCCCAGCTGTTCAGAAGAAGGGGAGAAATGACAGGCAGAGAAGCCGCTATCAATAATATAAAGCACCACGGGTGAGATGGGCGGCATTTTGGTGTTGTCAGCAATCTAGCCAGACCCCAGTGAGTCTCCTGTATGAGGCTTCCCCAGTGGAGCTGAGAGAAAAGTTGCCTGGAGAAAGAGAGGGGCGGTGGGGTGGGGGGGGACGGAAAGGAAAAAAAACTCCCTAAGACTGAGAAATACATTATTTCTAAAACTGGCAATCCTTTGTGATGAGTTAAGTGGAAGCGAGGTATGATCTAAATCAATAGAATTGATAATGTTTTCATCTTGAAAGGTTAACTGTATTTTTCACACTCGCCTATCTCCCAAGCAACTTGGCTTTTAAGAAAAAAGAAAAAAATCCTCTGGGCAAGGAGCCTCAGATACACTTAATTTAGGGCTGGTATTTATGACTGGTCATTGACCTTGAGATTCCATTAGCGCTAATGAAGGACGGGGCTAGATGCTTCCTGCCTGGAGTCCGGTAAGTGACACGCTGGGTGCCTGGAGGGCCCCTCTCCTCTGGCTCCAGCTCCGCTGGGCCCTGACTTCCCTGGGTCCTGCTGCCTGAGCCACAGCTCTGTGGAGCAGGGCTCGGCAGACAGCCTCCCCTGGCTGTAGGTTCTCCTAGGTTTTCCCTGCAGAGGAGAGGAGAAAAGCCCTGTTCAAGTGAGAGTTCCTTGCTTGCTGTATATGCTGCTTCTTTCCCAGAACAGTGGAATTCAAAGGCAGAGATGCAACTGGCCTCCTAAAATTTCTCATCTGGAAGAGACCGTAAAGGTCACTTAAACTGAGATTTGCCTGTATACCCACCACCTAGCTTTAACAGTTATGGATATTTTGCTGTGAGTGGCCATTATGGTCTTGCCCATGTATTTTAAAGTAAGTTGTAGACATCATGACACTTTACACCGAAATATTTCAGTATACCTCACTAAAAAGTAAAAATATGTTCTTATAAAATTACAGCACCGTTATCACACCTAAGAAAGTGAATAATTCCTTAATATCATTCGATATCTAGTCCAAATTACATCTCCCAATTACCCCCCAAATATTTTTCAACAATTGGTTTGTTCAAACTACAGACCAAACACAGTTCATGCATCACATTTAGTTGTTGTGCCTCTTTCAGTCTAGATAGAACTGTGCTGTTCTCTGCCGTAGCCCCCGGCCACATGTGGCCAACGAGCATTTGAAATGTGGCTGGTCCGAATGCAGATGCACTGTCAGTGTGAGATACACACCGGATTTCGAAGACAGCACCAGAAAAAGAACGTAAAATATCTCATTACCAATTTTATGTTGATTATATGTGGAAATTGTCGTATTTTGGATATGATTGGGCATAATAAAATTTATAATTAAATATGTTCAATGTTTCTTTTTACTTTTTAATGCAGCTACTAGAAAATTTAAAATTACATTTGTGGCTCGCATTTGGGGCTCATCTATTTCCACTGGATGGTGCTGGTCTAAAACATTACTCTCTGCTTTTAATCTGGAAGCTTCCTCTTTTTTTTTTTTCCTTATGCCAGTGACTTGTGGAAGAAACCAGATCCTGAAGCATGCCCCACTTTCTGGATTTTTCTGACGACTCCTGCAGGCTGTAGTTTAACCTATTCCTCTATCCCCCATATTTCTAGCCCCTGGTTAATTGGGCTTGCTTAGATTCAGGTTTAAATTTTTTGACAAGAATATGAGTGACATTGTGTCTCAGGATGCACTTAACATCGTTTAACTGTTCTCAGGCTGAGACTGATCCATGGGTTTAGATGGTTAAGTCTGATCCGTCTTTTTTTTTTTTTTTTTGTGGTATGCGGGCCTCTCACTGTTGTGGCCGCTCCCGTTGCGGAGCACAGGCTCCGGACGCGCAGGCTCAGCGGCCATGGCTCACAGGCCCAGCCGCTCCACGGCATGTGGGATCCTCCCAGACCGGGGCACGAACCCGTGTCCTCTGCATCGGCAGGCGGACTCTCAACCACTGTGCTACCAGGGAAGCCCCCGATCCATCTTTTGTAAAGTTGTTTTTCTACCCTTATCACCAGCAATCATCTGTGACTAATTGGCACCCTGAGTCTACTTATAACTTAATGATTTCAGCATTCATTGACGATGGTTGCCTGGATCAGTTACTTAATTGGAGGTTGCAAAATGACTTTTATCTACCATTCTATTTATATCTATTAGTTAGAATTCATATGTAAAGAAAAGCTCAGAAACCTGGACCATTTGGTTACCCTGAGATACAGTTCCTACCCTGAGATATCTCCTACAGAGATACTTGTACCTACAGACATGTTCCTACAGTTCCTACAGACAACCTGGACCATTTGGTCACCCTGAGATACAGTTCCTACAGACAAGTTCCTACAGTTCCTAGAGACAATTGTTTGATTCTTTCTCTTTAACTACCAGTTTTCAGAATAGAGTTGTATAGTGGTGACAAGTGAATTTTCCTTTTTTTTTTTAACTTTCTCTTTTTGAGTATATTTGTGAACTCACGGATTTTTAATATTAAATATCAAATATAGTTTTTAAATCAGTTTCTAGCATTTAAAAATCTAGAAAAAGAAATCTAGAAATGTTGCACAAAATCTGTTATTTTGGGATTCCCATGGGACACCGGGGGCTATAGCGACAGTGGGTCACACGTTCATCCCCCGAGTCCTCTGGCGTGGAGTTTGGCTCAGTCTTTAGATGGGCATGTACTCCCTGGCTGGTGACCATCTACACCAGCCACCGAGTTAAGTTCTCTGCCTCATCCCCGTTTTTTGAGGTTGTGACCCCAAGCCTACCTTATATCATAAGTAAGGACATTAAAGTACAGAGAGGAGAAGGGACTGGCTGAGGGTGAAAAAGCAAAGTGAGGGGGAGAGTTGGGGCCTGAAGCCACGTTTCCTGCCTCCCAGGAGGACCGTCATGCTCATCCTTGGCTGCCAAGAGGCTCTTCCCAGAAAGACTAAGTAACAGGACAGCAGCTAGTGGAAGGTGCACATTCAGTACGTGCTCTGCATTCTCGACGTGCAGATGACAGCTTAATACTGCTGCCATTGGATCTCTGACCATGATTAAATTTTTCCCAAACCCTGGGCGGATTATGATGCTGCCCATGGCAATAGCTCTAGTTCAGGGCTCTCCTTGGGGACTATGACCTACAGAGTCAATGTGAACTACTCAAAATAAATAGGATTAGTGCAGCCTCTTTGGAGACCCCCTTGGGCAATATTTATCAAAATTTTAAGTGTGTCGATCCTTTTAGACCCAGCAATTGCACTGCAAGGAATTTTTCTAACAGATATATTCACAAAATATTTCAAAATATATATGTCTTGAAGTTCACTCTCCCCACAGAACACTGGAACCAATAGTCAACAAGGGACCAGTTAATAGTTCATAGCACATCCATCTATAAAGGAATTAGTATATGGTCATTTAAAAATTAGCTAAGGCTGCATGTGCAAATATGGGAAAGGTACACTTAAGTTTAAAAGGTACCGTTAAGTTAAAAAAAGAAAAACGTAGAACAGTGTGTATGTTATTTTCTCAATTGTACCTGTTTTAAATGATATGGATAAATGCCAGTATGTATATAAAATTTTCCAAGAAGGATACACAAGAAAATATTTTTTAGAGGAAGAGACTAGAGGTCAGAGCAAGGGGGGGAAAGATACTGGTTTTACTTATTTTATCTTTATTTTTTTAAATCATGGACATGCATTAATTTGTTAAATACTAAGTTTATAAGCAAATTTGAGTGTTCAAATAAAGCAGTTGGGTTAGGGGAAAGCTAATGGTGCAGGTTTAAGAATCTGGTCTTTTGGTCACTGAACAAATGGGCAGTAGTGCTTCTCAGATCAACGGCAACCAACTGCATCCCTGTGTGTATGTCCCAAGCTCTGGAGGTGCTTGCTGGGCATTGAGCAGGGTACAGTGGGGTGGGGGCACGCAAGTGGTAAGGAGCTTGCTCCCTCTAGGGAGAAAAGGCCAATAGACCTCACATGACTCCAATAGTAGCAGCCAGTCTGGAATTAAATGCTGATCTTGGCTTCCAGGCTCTGGGTGCTTCAGAATACAGAAGAGAATCTCCTATCCGAAGACAGGCAGGGGTGCAATCTCTAAGCCAAATCAAGTGTAATAGATGCATAGATGCACATTTGTGAGATGTGTAAAATCTATTGTAGAGACGTTGTGAGGGTTAAAGGGTATAATGTACATTCAGTGGTGAGTCTGTTCATCATACACACCCAGACTTTCCTGGCTCTGGGGTATGTATGGGAAGAGAGAGAGAAATCCCAAGAGAGGAAGGGTAGAGGCAGAACATGGTAAAGAGAGCTGACTTCAAAGTCAGATGGTCTGGCTCCAATACTTCACTCTCCTGCTTCCTAGCTGTGTGACACAAGACTTCCCTGACCTCTTGGATCCTTGGTTATCTTGTCTGTTAAATAGGGAGAAGGTGAAAAAACTGGTGCATACTAAGGGCTTGATAAATGGTAATGATTGTTGTGTGAATGAAAGTCAACGCAAAGAGCTGGTCCAGCCCAGCCAGCATCGTGCAGTCTGGCAGTTTTAAAACGTTGTTATATTGAATCCTCTCAAAGACTCTCTAAGTGAGACGAGAATTAAGACACAGTAAGAAAAAGGTTTTTCTAAAAAGTGATGCATCTCAAACTTGAACCTGAATTTGCTATATACTCTAAACGGCCGACCTTCCCCACTATAATCCTGACATCAAATACACCACCTAATGTAAACCTCCTTTATTCTGAAATCAGGGGCTGGAATTAGTTAGAAAGGTAGCCTGACAATGGTTAAATGATGGCCACTTCTTATTGCTGTTGATAGAATGCACGTATATGTTTTCATTATGCTAACAAGAGTTACGTGTGGTGAGACTGTTTTACAAAACAATTCTTAAGCCATGCATTTAATGTAGATTTTGCAAAACCCCGTTTTTAATCAGAGACTCTTCATTAAAAGCATACTCATTGGGAGCTAATGATAAGTGAGAGAAAATAAGTTTAAATCCACAGTGCGGCTGTTCTCCCCCGTGCACTAGTTATACCAGCATTTGGAGATTGTAAAGAAAAGGGTGAAACTAATAGGATATAGCTACAGCTCAGATACTCCATAAATTATTCAAAAGTATGCACTGCAGTCTAACATACATATATCTGTTGCAGACATAATAATTATTCTTCACAAGTGTTTTTAATAATCATTTGGTATTTAATTAACGTGCATTATTTGTCTTGGGAAGTCAGGCTGATTTGAGAGACAGGGCCAGAGAGAAGAGGCAGGCTTTCGTCAAACCAGTGGAGAAGTTGCTTGGTTTTAAAGACAGCTTTTTCTGCCTTTGCTCTTTTACCCGGTGCAAAATATCAGGCTGCACGCTCCATTTCCCAGAGTCTAGGAGTTTCATTGGTGTTTTCTTTACAAAATAGGGGTGAGGTCTATGACTTCTCCTGGTCTCATAGGTAGGGCCCCAGGTGCCCTTCTGAAGCATACAAAGCATAAACTGTTTTGAAAGAGGTTCTATTCTCAGAGGTCATTTTGATCAAGTATAAAGACGCACTTGTTATCACCATCTAACTTTGCAAGCGTCGTGTGATGGTTTAATCCATCCATTATGCATGGCCAGACATGCATGTATGTGTGTAAATGTGTCACCGTATGAATGTGCATAGGTGATTATATAAACGTGTGTATGTGTATCTATGGGTAAAATATTTCTTTAAACAACTGGAGTAAGCTAATGTAATGGAACTTCTGCTCATTTCGCTCTTTTAGTCTAGAGGCTGATTTTTCTATGATGGCAGGGGGTAAGTTACAGTGAACCTTTAGTATCATTACCGTGTAAGTAAATAGACTTCGTCTGCATAAGGGGAGAAAAAATTATTTTAAGAAGCTTGTTTTCAGCCCAGATGGTTTGGTTCTGCACAAAATCATTTGATTATGTGCTTCTCTCAGCTTTGAAATCATGTACCTATCTGTCCATGTTTAGCACGAAAGGGAACGCTGCACATTTGTGACAGATTAAGTTAATGGGTTTAAAGCAGATCGTGCAAAGGGGGAAGGCAGGGCTTCTTTGGGGAAAGGCTGGAAAGTACAACCGAGTCTAGGTGGAAAGATCCAGAGTCTCGACCCAGGGGACCACGAGCATCAGTCCCTTAGAATGTGCTCAAACCCAGACCAGAAACCCGGTTTTAATGCTGAGTTAGGGCAATCGCCACAGTGGAGGAAAAAGCAGAAGGCATGGTTTTGCTCTTTGTGTCTCTTAACTGTTTAGAGCGCCTAAATAAATCTTCAGGCCGTATTCTCAAAACTCTAGGCCAGGGATTACAGCACAAATGCCTTCAAGTAAAGTAATTGAGTGAAACGGGCAGGTGTAATAAAATTAGTTCTCTACGATCAGAAGAACAACAATGCAAGCCCGATGACAAATGGCAGTGGACACAGAGACCTCAAGGTTAGGAGGCAACGGGGACTTCCGTGGACGATTGCTGAACTCGAAATAAAAATTGCCTGCCCCTTCCACAGAGGGCAGCTGCCGCTGGGCTTTGTGCAGTGGGAGAGAGGGCCTAAATGGGTGGCTATTCGGAGTTTTCAGGAGTAGCCCCAAATCCAGATGTTTATGTAAATCTCCCAATTTTAAAATGGTGACTGAGATTTTTTTTTTTAGAGGACATGCAAGCCAAATTATACACTAGTTTGCAACAGCTGCTGTAGGCAGAGGGAGAATCCACAAGAAGTAAAACTGTGCCCTAAACATTGGTCCTCTGTGGGAGGACAGCCTCCAGGAGTGACCCTTGCTATCTTAGGTGCTCTCTATTCACATAAGCACACGGGCATGATGGATGTGTGACCAGAGGACAGAAGTCTGTGTGTATGACACGAGTTTGCGTAGAAAAGCCCTTGAGTGTATTGGGAGAAAAGGCAAGAAGACAGGGTGGGTACCCTGATGTGGTTTCCATGTCACCTTCGTATCTGTAAGGGAGGTTGAAAGTCAAGGTAGGGGTTAGGTAGGTGTTACTAGCATTGCTGGGGAGCCTCTTACACAGAAATGACTGCCATTCCTCCATAGGTCTTACATGGGAAGCCTTTTTATTTTGAAATAGAGGTTGAGAACATTTATCATTCTTAATACATGCTCTAGGGTAATCATGGTTAGAAAAACTGCAGTGAACTTTATTATCTGGTCTGCTTTTTTATACTATTTCAGGATAAGGATCTGTAATGAGCCATGTTTGTTGGTCTTCAGAATTTCATGTTTTTAGTGCATGTCCTTGCTGCGTTTCCTTGCACAGTTTGTTACCCTGATTACAGGTGTCCTAAAATCCCTTGTCATACGAGGAAGACGTCCCTGGAGCCGCCTTAGGAACGATCCATCCACAGCGCTCTGCCCCCTCTCACTTCAGCAGTGCGGTCGTGGGAGGTCTGGGAACTGGTGGCACTGTTCATTCAGGCTCTTTGGCATCTCTTGTCCTCCTGCACCACTTACGCTTCTTGACATCAAGCTTCGTTCCCACAGAGTGACATCAGCTCTGCTGGAAACCTGCCCTCCGTCTCTGCAGACCAAGCCGTGGACCGCATGTTCTTCGGGCAGATTTGAGGAGAGATCGGGCAAGGGTGTGAGAAGGTCAGGAGGACCGAGGGGACTGGTCCACCACTGATGGGATGATTGACATGGTCGCTGTCCCTTCCAGAATCTTTGCAAGGAGTATAATGTGGCCACTTAAAAAGATGAGTATACAAAAGGCAGTAGCACGGGAAAATGCTACATATCATGCGGAATTACATTTTATTCTATTTGAAGATAGGCAGTATAGTTAAATGGCTCAAAATTCAAATGATACAGATGATGACAAGTCTCCCTCTGTCTCCCACTCGGCGCGTGCATAGCCCCCCAGGTTGTGATGTGATGTTAAGTGAAAAAAGAAGAGTATAAAGCTAAGCCTCTCCTCCATCTCTCTCTCGATATGTATATTTATTTATATATTCATTTACATATATATGTATATAAACATAGACACACACACAGATGGATCCAGAGAAGACACACTGAAAGAAATAAGCAGAATGTTTACAGTGGTTATTTCAAGTACAAGGATTAGAGGTAATTGCTTCTACCTTCCTATATTTTCTAAAAAGTCTTTATTCTATGTATATTGCTCTTAGAAAATAATACATAAATTTCCTTATTTTTTTTAAAGTATAATACCATCATTAAAGTCACTGGAGCAAAAGTGGCCATGACCAATCATCAAAGAGAAGAAAAGTCACTCATTTTCTCACAGCCCCCAACTCAGGGTTGATGATACTTCATCTGCTGGCATGCTACCTTCCTGGCCTTTGCATTTACGTGATCATTCTTTAATACAGTTGAATAACTTGCCTTTTGATTAACAAAGTATTCAAGATGTCTTTTCTATTCCCTATATAATAAAAAAAGGAAAGGAAAAGTTTGAAAAGTAACTTTCAAAAGAGGAATGTTGCATCTGTGTGCATACAGGTGTTGAAGAAAATAAGAAAGAAAGGTCTTCCAACTGGGAGGCTGTAGATAAATTTACATGCTGATAAACCAGCCACACAGATGAGGAGAAAGGACAGCAGGCAGTTATGCTCCCATGATCTGCCTTTTACTGTGAGGTACTAGGGCCAAGGCCACCCTGCCTAGCTGACCTGCAGCTGTGCTTCTGCACGGACACAGAAGCTTGGTGGAGCAAAGGGCCTGGCATCAGCCACTTGGAGGACAGAGACTAAACTACCTGGTGAGGAAGGGCAGTAAAAAGGAACTCTTGAAAGTGTAATCGCTCCCTTCAATTTTAACTTTCAAGTAGACACATATAACCTATGAATACGTTGTTATAAAAATCATTTAAAATACAGAAATATCAAGAGTTATAAAGTATATATGTTGGGCCATATATTCTTCTATTCGTCTATTTTTTTTTTTTTTTTTTTTTGTGGTACGCGGTCCTCTCACTGTTGTGGCCTCTCCGTTGCGGAGCACAGGCTCCGGACGCGCAGGCTCAGCGGCCATGGCTCACGGGCCCAGCCGCTCCGCGGCATGTGGGATCTTCCCAGACCGGGGCACGAACCCGTGTCCCCTGCATCGGCAGGCGGACTCTCAACCACTGCGCCACCAGGGAGGCCCCTCCTCTATTTTTATTGAAGAAAAGAATGTGGACAATTCCCCCTTTACCCTCTTCCCAATCCCACTCCTCACTGTAGAGATAACCCCTGTTAATGATTTGGGATCTAGACAAAACTTTCCTGATGCACTTTTATCCAGATTCATAACCACGTACAAACACATAATGAATGCGTGCTTTTTAAAATTTCAATTAAACTTAAACCATCAGGTTTTTTTATCCCCTGGGCTCTAAATCTCACTTATTCTAAGCTCTTTACCAGAGCAATAATGTTCCCCACATATGAATCACCAAATGCTAAATGTGCTCTTCTCAGCAAATGCAATTCATTTGAGAATAACTCCCAATAAATTGCCTGTGATGTTTCTTTATTGCTAGAGACAATGGGCAACACCTGGGCAACACCAAGGCAACGAAGGGTTGTACCAACCGGTCATTAGTTTTAAAGTGGTCTGGCCGTTTTAATCCTTTCTGTATTTTTAAGTGTAACGGAATGGTATGGTGTGTTAAGATTTTTTTCCCATTCTTTCCTTTATTGAACTTTAAAATATAGGGGTGGGGCTTCACTGGTGGCACAGTGGTTGAGAGTCCACCTGCCAATGCAGGGGACACGGGTTCGAGCCCTGGTCTGGGAAGATCCCACGTGCTGCGGAGCAGTTAAGCCCATTGTGCCACAACTACTGAGCCTGTGCTCTAGAGCCTGCGAGCCACAACTACTGAGCCTGCGCGCCTAGAGCCCGTGCTCTGCAACAAGAGAAGCCACCGCAACGTGAAACCCATACACCACAATGAAGAGTAACCCCTGCTCGCCACAACTAGAGGGAGCCTGTGTGCAGCAGCGAAGACCCAACGCAGCCAAAAATAAATAAATTTATTTTTAAAATAAATTAAATATAGGGGTAAGGTGGGGAGAGGAATGTGATCTTTTCCTTATGAGAAAACACACTATTTCTGCTTTCTGAGGGATGTGGAGCAGAAATTAGGACTTACTGATAATTTGAGTTCTGTGCTTGCTGTTTCTAGCACTCTAGCTAAGTCCTTATAGGACTCTTGTATTTCTTTTTCTTCTTCTTTTTTTTTTTTTTTTTTTTTGGCCCAGCTGCTCGGCTTGCAGGATCTTAGTTCCCCAGCCAGGGATTGAACCTGGACCACGGCAGTGAAAGCGCTGAGTCCTAACCAATGGACCGCCAGGGAATCCCCCAGGACACTTGTATTTCTTTAGCTCTCTCCCCCTCTTAATGCTTTGCTCAGTGCCTCAACCAAGGACTTACCCAGAAACCAATCTCCATGCCCACATTTATGCTACATGACATGGGACATCAGGCAGAATGTTGTAGAAAGAGACTACCTCTTCAACTTCTTTTGTACCCCCAGCACCTCATTGATGCCAAAGCTTTAGCGTTACCCCAATAAATGAAATACAGTGAAATAAAATACTATTTCAATAATTGACAGAATAATACAATACACAATGATTGACAGTATTAAACCAGGAAGCTATATCTTCTTTCCAATGTCAAGAAGTCTAGACATGATCTCTGTGCGCACGGGTACCTACCTGAGTGTGTCCTTCTTTCTAACTGGGTGATATCGGAGAGGGGTGGGGGGAAGATGGGCAGGATGGGTGTGACGAACCAGGCTCCTCCGAGGAAAGGTTGTGGTTTGGCAAGGGCAGGAGAAGGTTCTGGAGTCAGGACAGACACATGCAATCTCAGTTCCTCTTTGCTATGTGCCTTTGGGCAAGTTGCCTAGTGTTTGAACTGTGATGATCTTATATGTAAAATCAGAACAACCGTACCTGCCTCATCATCGTTTTCAAAGTTGGAGTGAGCGCATAGTAGGTGTTCATCAATTGTTTATTTCTCTAAGTATGAGTGCAAACTTAAGCCCTGACTCCTAGTATTACATGGTGCCCAATAGATGCATTCCTGTCAATGAGCAGGGTCTAGAAGTCCCTATTTTTTTAAAGGAGGTTGTCAGATTATAACCCTAAGGAACCCCAGAATTATCTAGAACTTCTGTGCCTGCCCAGGGCACCCTTGTGCTGCCAAAACTATGACACAGAGGAACTGCCCTTCCCCAGGGACCAGTGGCATGGTCCCTTTTGTTATGGGTTCCTCTAATTATGCACACGTGTCTGTCAGAATGTATTATCTCCATTGTAATTCACCCTCCTGCCATTATGCCTGCCCCCAAAACTGGAATTAGCATTTTGTGCAGTGATGTCTGGGAGTTATTTTCTGTGTTCTGATAGGAAAGAGAAATTGAAACCTTTGCAAAAATGCTTAGAAGAATACTAGCACCGTGTTAAGTGCTAGTTAAGTACGTGCAAGGTATCATTATCATTGTTATTATAATTATTATTTCTAAAGTAAAGTTTTCTGGTCTAGCCCCCGCAGAGGAGGTAGAAGTCAGAACTTAAAATTCTGTACCTTTCTCTCTGAAGGGAGCTCTGATTCACAGCTGTAAATACACAGAGACTGATGATCAGGAATGGAGAATTCAGCTCTTTGGGTTTTTTTTCTCACTGGTCACCTTCTCGCTAGTCTTCTACCCCATGCAAACTGAGCAGGAAAGGCCATGAGGGAAATGAAGTGTGGTTTTTCTTCTATAGAATGTGTGGTCCCCAAGTTAGTTACTAGGAGGCACGTTCGGAAGAAGTAAAACGGAGTCTTCACTGAGGATAGTTCCCCCTGATCTGAACATTTCTAAGCTTCTGGAAATGGAGTGAGAGGAGTAGAACATTAAAGGTAGGTGTTTCGGGGTCCTCTCTGCTGAGTGCCTCTGACAAGGCATTGACCCTTGGGACACTGTTTCCTCCTGAGTAAATTGAGGGGGTTGGTTGTATTCAAAATGTGTCAAAGTGCCCTGGGTTATTGGGGGTACAGCCACACTGGGCTCCCATGTCAACCCACCACTTCAGTCAGAGAAGCTCCAGTGAGATCTATTTTGTACATCGGGGTACTGTCGACTGAAAAAAAATGCCCAATGTGAGAGTTGCGAGTTAAGTTTTATTTGGGGCAAAATGAGGACTGTAGCCTGGGGGACAGCATTTCAGACAGCTCTGAGAAACTGCCCTGAAGAGGTGGGGGAGAAGGTCAGTATACATGTGATTCTGGTTAAGGGGGAGTACATGCAATTAAGCACATTTTTTTAAATGTTTGTTTATTTGGCTGCACCGAGTCTCCGTTGCGGCACGCGGGGTCTTTAGTTGGGCCATGCAGGCTCTTAGTTGCGGCATGTGGGATCTAGTTTCCAGACCAGGGATCGAACCCGGGCCCCCTGCATTGGGAACACAGAGTCTTAACCGCTGGACCACCAGGGAAGTCCCAAGTGCATATTTTTTGCAGAAGGTTTCTGCTAGTCTTGTGAAGGTTACTGCTAGTCACAAGGAGCAGACGTCACCGTGAAGGATCTTCGTGCTTTTCTAGATATGAGGAGATACAAGAATTGGGCTCATAAAATCGACTTCTGAAAATATCTAATGATCTGAAGACCTGTTCTGCCAGTTTTTCCCAGAGCGCCTCATCTCTGCTCTCCACCCTGAACTCCTTTCAGGGGCTGCTGAAAGTCAGCAGCTGCAGCAGCTCATGATTTAATCCTTGTAGAGGTAGATGACAAGTGCCGATTTGTAGGTACTATGGAGACACCCCTTCAACAAAACAATTCTGCATTTAAATAATAATTTAAAACCCACTGAACTAGATGCTGGGAGGAAGCACCATGACTGATGTGTATGGAGAATAGGAAAGGATAGCTAGTGTAGAGTTGGGGTCAGGGGTGAGGACAGAGAGGTGAGGAGAGGTGGGTGGGGACCTTGAGAAGGGCCAGTAGGAGGGCAGTGTGCTCCAGCCATGCATGCACAGCAGTGCGGTCAGGCCTGAATGCACTTTAACTCTCGAGTCATTCATTCCATGCCCCCAAGTGCACTCTTTTTGCCTGGGCAGCTAGAACAAAGAGCGAGGGATTCAGGGGTTCTGCCCTGGCTTTCTGTGACATTGGGATTATGATCCTCTGACCTGGAGAATGGGACCTAGCTCCCGCTGGTAATGAAACGCTGAGGTGTGGATAGGTTTATAACTCATCCCCAAAATACCAAAACAAGTAAAGCTCTGACCGGGAAAACATACTGAAGCAAGAGCTCGGGGTTTCCAGGGGTGCCCGTTTCACACCCGCAGGG
Organism: Stenella coeruleoalba; assembly: GCF_951394435.1. NCBI lineage: Eukaryota > Metazoa > Chordata > Mammalia > Artiodactyla > Delphinidae > Stenella > Stenella coeruleoalba. The sequence goes on along the minus strand of NC_137148.1, from coordinate 144,654,105 downwards.
AGCCCGGCTGCTTCTGAGTTCTTTGTACATTCTTCTCCTGCCCCACTTCGTGTGCATGGAGACTCAGGGCTTATTCCTCACTGTGGAGAATGGAATGGGGAAGAAGCGTATGGTGAGAGAGTGACAGCCTGTGGCTTTTCAAATGAAAATTTATCAGCATAAGGAAGGCCTATTCCTGTTGGTCTGCTTGTTTCGTTGTGAGGTTCTCATCAACATTCAATGAACTGTCCTCTCCCCTGATTAAAAGCCTTCAGTGGCTCTCCTTGTCCTTGGATCATGTCCAAACCAGATCCCATCTGCCCTCCCCTCCTGTTTCCCAACCAGCCCCACCTCGGCCACTACCCTCTCCCTGCCCCGTGGGAGCCACGCTCGCCTTGGTCTGCTCCTCAAATCACGCACGCCCTGTGCTTACCATCTCAGCATCCTCCCTACACGTTCTCTTTCCCAGCATGCTCTGCGCCAGTGGATCTCAAACTCCCATGGGTATTAGCATCATCTGGAGGGCTGGGGTTTTGTTTTTCTTTTTTTTTTTTTTAAATTTGGCTGCATCAGGTCTTAGTTGTGGCACACGGGATCTTCCTTGCGGCATGCGGGATCTTTTATTAATAGTTGTGGCATGCGGGCTCTTAGTTGCAGTATGCGGGATCTAGTTCCCTGACTAGGGATTGAATCCGGACCCCCTGCATTGAGAGCATGGAGTCTTAACCACTGGACCACCGGGGAAGTCCCAGAAGGGCTTTAAAACACAGGTAGCCAAAATGCAATGCCTTGGCTTTGTTTAAATCTTGACTACAAACAATAAGTACTGTTAATTTTGTTAGGTGTAATAATTGCTAGATGGTTAAATTAAAAGTTCTTATTGGTTAGAATTGCATACTGAAATATATTTATATGTATATAAATAAAATGACATGATGTCTGAGATTTGCTTTTAAAATACTCCAGAAAAAAAAAAAAAAAAACAACGTGTGGGGGAAGGAGAGGGGCAGGGATAGATGAAACAAAATCAGCGAAATACTGATCATTGTTTAAGTTGATGTTTATTATACTATTCTCTCTACTTTCATGTGTGTTTTTAAATTTCCACTAAAATTAAAAAACAAAACAAAACAATTATTTCCCTGGGGAGAAAACTCCACGGGTGGCTGTTCCCCACCCACTGAGGTTCTAACTTCGAACATCTGGGATTGCATCCAAGAATCTGCATTTCTAACAAGTTCCCAGATGATACTGGCCCAGAGACTGTACTTTGGGAACCATTACACTGAACTCCAACCACAAACACTCTTCCCCTGCATTATTCCTCCTCATCCTTCGTATCTCCATTTGAGCTTCATTTCTCTGGCTGTCTCGTATGGGTTGAGCTCTCTTATTATACATGTTCCTATCATACAAGCATCTTGTATTTCTTCATAGTGTCTAAATTATAAATGCTCATCTGAACAATTATTTGCTTATATTTGTCTTCCCTATAAGTCTATAAGCTGCATGAACAGAGAGCTAGTTCACCCCCCTCTTCCCCTGTGCCTAGCACCGTGTCCAGCATATAGTAAGTGCTCAATAAATGTTTGTTGGATGCGCGGATGGATCCGGAAAGACTACCCATTTTAAATGCAAGCAGAGCATCAGGAAAGCAGTTCACGTGTCGCAGAGAGAGCAGAGGAGGAGGGCACCTGCGCAGGTAGCTGGATCAGCCAGGGTGCTCCCTGGTAACCAGGCAAATGACAGCTACTGCACCCAGACCTCCCTCCTGTCCTGCCCTATTGATATTAAACAGAAACAACCCACAAGGAGGACAGGGGCCTTGTCCACAGAGTCAGGGTCCTGTGTTCTTGCCCCAAACTGTGTGACTTTGGGCAAATCCTTTCTCGTTGGGGGCCCCACTTTTGCCGTCTGTAAACCAAGAAGATTGGATCTTTGGGCTTCAAAATGTGTTAAGAATCATAGGTTCTGAGCAAAGATGCTTTATTCGGAATAGAATCCAATAATGGTCGCGGTATTTGGTTCTTTCCCCTAATCTCAGCCAGATCATGTCAGCGAAGCGAATCAGAATGGGAGGACCGACCTGGTTCTTGCTTCCCTCTGGAGCCTCTGTTTGGTGTCGTTCTTCCCCAGAAATTGGGAGGGGCTTGGCTGGGAGGCTCCAGACACAGTCCTCAAAGGCCAGAGCCTCAGGGGGATCATCGAGCACAAAGCCCAAGGGGAGCCCACCTCCTGCCTCTGGTCACCCTGCTTTAGGGCAGCGTTCAACCCATGGCCTGGCTGAGATCTCAGGACCGGAGTATTTAACCAAGACTTGAAGTGCTCTTGTGCATTTCAGACGAGTGCCCCCAAATCATGTACATTCTTTTTCTTTCATTTTCTTTTTTGCATTCGCAGTGTTAGATAATAACCTTGAACCGACATGGCAATCCTTGCAGCTTCGCTCATCCTGTCTGTTATTGGGAGGAATCCGTGACAGGAGTGCAAACTGGCCCAACCATTTCTTCTTCCTTTTTTGTGTTTGTTTGTACATATCTAGAAGGTCTTCTCTCGGTTTTCTATCCTTAGGGAAATAGGTCATGGTTAGAAATAAATGAAGAAATGACTTAGAAAAGCTCAGAGAGAAAAAGAGTGTAAGGAGAAAGGAGGGAGAATCTTTACATTCTTTGCCACATAAGTTAAAGAGAATAGGCTTTTACATAAGAGATTAAGAATACTTTTACCTGAGCGTTTTGATGTTATAGTAATAGCCTTCTCACGTCATAAGGCCTTTTAACCTTATTCCCTGTTTGGGGTTTTGTTCGTCAGGGCAGAGAGTGTGTTTTCTGTTCTGTGGGTACAGCCAGGGATTATAGATTATAGATTATTAGGGTTATAGGTTATAGGTTATAGATTATAGATTATAGGTTATAGATTATTAAAAAGCAGGCTCCAAAGGCCCAGAAGAAAGTGAGGGGCGTTCGCAGGTTCAGTGATCTGAGGCTTAGAAAAGTTGATAAAATGGATTAGAATTGAAGGATAAAAAAGACTTCCCAAAACCCAATCCATTCTAAGGTCCATTACTTTATATATATTCTCCAAAATTACATGAATAAAGAGGAAAGAAAGGAGGGAAGGAAAAAACTGGCTTCGGTTCAGAATGTCAATTATGTCTTTTTTAAATCCCCTTTTTACAATGTATTTGACATTTTGAACAGTAGCCAAAAAAGCTATTATAACTATAAAACATACTCACTGGTATAAATCTCGTTCAGCGATTTAATTAAGGTATTGACATGCCTAATTGATACATGTAGGCCAAGACCATTTTCATATCTCATTTCCATATGCTTTCTGCTTTAAGAGAAGTAAGGAGCTGGATCTTAAAAAAAATGAAAAGACTCCCTCCATAAAAATGCTGTAGATTCATCCGTGCCTGACATCCCAGGGGACCACTTCCTGCCACTTTCCTTGATTCAGAGCCAGCTCCTCCTCTAAGTGGCGCTGCTCGGAGGGAAGGTGATGTATACCCAGCTCGAATGCCTGTCAGGCCCTCTTATGATCAATAGGAGAATATTTATATTAATAAAGCACCAAGTTAATTAAATAAAATGGTCCTCTGGGTAAACTTAAGATACTAGAGGATGGGCAGGGATCGATATATTCTGCCATTTGAACATTAAGTATGTGCCTTGAAATTTTATGGCGCTTTTAAAAACTCGCTTTGTAATGTAAAAAGTTTGAAACCTCTACAAGTTTTCTCTGCCAAAGCCCTGTGTCTGGCTTCCAGAGCTGAGGGAGACAGGAAGCACTGGACCCGCTAGAGATGGGAGCTTAGGAGAAGCCCTGGCAGCCCCTCCCCTGGTCTGGGTAGCTCCCCTCCTTGGGGGAGGGGGGTTTGTCCCAGAGGACAAGGCTGGGATGGGAGATGGAGCCGTGAACTCAGGGAAGGGTCCAGACAGGGAGGATGACACCTCCTTGCCCTGGAGCAGCCTCCCACATTGGATGCGAAAGAGGCCTCGGACCCCCTCCCGTTCTTGGTCTCCTGGTTGTGGGAAAGCCCAAACCCTGGGGTCTTTCGGAGAGGAGGCTGTCTTCCGGCCTCACAAACCCCTGCTGGCCTCCGCCGGATCCTTTTCCTCTTGCTTTTCTCGTCTCTTGTTCTCGCAGCCCGTCTCCTTTATGTGTGTGCGAACGTGCCTCCATCCTGTTTCTCTTTATCTCATACCCATGCAGCTCTCTTTCTCTGTGTGTCTCTGCCTTTCACGGTCTCTTCTGTGCAGTGACTATCTCTGTGCATGTGGGTTTCTCTCTGGCTTTCTTTTTTCTTTTGTTCTCTAGTTTTATTCTATCTCACGGTGTCAGTCTCTTTCTCCCTGCCTCCCTCTTGGTTTTTGTCTCTCTGCCTGCCAGTCTTTCTCTCTCTCTCTCCATGTCTCTCTCTCTTCCCTGTGTCTCTCTCTCGTATCTTATCTATCTATCCATCCATCCATCCATCTATCTATCCATCTCTATCCCTCTCTGCTTGCGTTCTCCTGCCCACCAGCCATTGACTTCAAAGGAGATCTCTCATTCGTGGAGGTAGAACCCATGCTAGCCTCCACACCAGCATAACAGAGGCTGACTCTGGTTCCACCCCCTTGGTCCTTGAGCAACCGCCTTCACTCTGAGATAGGAAAACGGTCTTGCCTCGAGCAGCCGGCTCCATCTGCACAGGTGACCTTCATTTCCTAAGAGGTGACGTCATACTTGCTGTCTCAAGTCGTCCTCTCCCAGGGACTGTGTCTTCTCACTTACTTAGCTTTGACCTGCAGCACCTAACTCCCTGGGTACCTCGTGATCACCGTATTAATGGTGACCCTTTGTTGAAATGTAAGCCCCAGGACAGTTTTCACAGGGTGGTGAAGAGTCTCTTCTCAGGAGACTCACCACAGCCGGGAATCTGCTTTAGTAGCAAAGTCAACTGGCCTTCCCACCTTGACTGATCTCAGCCTTTGCTCTGAAGGCTGTTTCCTGCATGGCTCTGGACCCCTTGGAAGCTCACGCAAGTCCCCAGCTTCCTTTGGAAGGTGGAGGACTACTTTGGCTTGTTCTGAGTCTGTGCAGAGGCAGCTGGATCAACAGTCTGCTCACAGCCCAGAACTGTGTTGCGTCGAGGCCACTTCCCAGTCTGAGCCCTGCCTGGGCTGTGATCTTAGCCTCTCCTCCCTGCTGTACCACCAGATACCTTCTGGCTCTCCTTCTTCTTCCTCTTGATGGAAATCTCCTGCCCACTTCTCCTCTGCACAGCAGTGACTGCACAGCCAACCATGTCCAGCCAGCTTCCTAGGGGGGTTACAGAGAGCTGTGCGGCTTTCACCTATGTTCCTCTCTCTGCCGCCCCACCCTCTCTATCCTCGGGAGAGCCTGGGAGATTCCAAGAGATTGAGTCTCCCTGCAGGACCTTTGAAACACGGCTTTGAGTGGAACACAATTATTGCTTCCTTTGATATTAAGCTTGACCTTGAGTTGCTGTCTTACAGTTCCTGTGTAATATTTTATGGGACAAAGGAGGCAGGGATTTTCTTGTCTTCAACTCAGAGTGTTTGCAGACTCGAACAGATGCAAGCAGTACTCATAATAATTAGTATTTATTAAGTGCTTACGATGAGCCATGGCGACAAGCAAAGAGCTCTGAACTCATTAGGCATTTTATAATAATCCCCTGACACTGCACTGTCCCCAGTTTACAGATGAGGAGACTGAGGCTCAGACAGGGTAATTACTCATGCAGAGTCACACAGCTAGCAAGAGGCCAAGCTGGAGTTTACACCAAGGTCTTCCAGGCTCCTGAGCCATGTTTTTGATACTGTGCCTCACTGCCTCCTGGGACCTTGACCATATGCAGGACTTCTGGGCTCAGGTATGAAAGGAGAGGAGTTGAGTTGCCAGGAAGAGTGTGGCTCAGGCTGCAATCAATGCACAGTCTCAGAGAGGCCAAGGAGGTGTTTCCCCTTTTTTCCCTCTCCCTCCCCCACCTCTTACCGTGGAGGTCCTGTCCTCTTTGCCTGGGACAGGGGAGTTTATTGTATCTGGCATGAGACTAGTGGCGGCAGTCTCACGTTCGTCACTAATTAATGTCATCTTTGCGGTTTGCTGAGTTCTCCCAGCGCTCACATCCCTTGTCTGGTGCCTTTCAAGCTAAATGGCCAGAAGCAGGTCTGGGATTAAATGTTAGTGTTAACTTCAAACTTGGTGTAAATCTATTGAACTGCATCTATTTTTACATAAATAAGCCAGAGAACAGCATCTATTCTCCTTTCGTCAATACCAGGACAGCCACAGGTGTGAGTTATTAGCAATAACTGTAATTGCTTTGAGTGGAATAGTAAATAGCCCAACGGTCATGATGAGAAATGTCCTTCTATAGTATTAACATAGACTAATGCCTTAAGCTGCTATATACTTCATCCAACACTGGGATTCCAGAAGCTGGCTTTGCAACTCACAGCACTGAGCTCTTGCTGAATTGCTTTCCTGCTTTGGTAGAAGATAATCTCGAGCCTTTCTGAAACCACATTGATTTTATTGGCAGATGGCCCCTGGGATAGCATCTCACCTTCACCGTAGAGATTTCACTTGTTTGATGGGGTTCTGAAAAGTTACAAGAAAGAACAGGCATATACAAGCCACATTTCCTTGAGCTGCTGCCCTGCATTCCAAATTCCAGCCTCTGGACGGCTGCAGCCCAAGGCAGAGCCTGCTCCTCTGCCCCTGCCGCCTCCCAGGTCTTCAAGAAAACAGGATAGATCGCAGAAGAGTAACCCCAGTGCTGTATCCCCTTAAGTGTGGGAGGGAGGAGTTGTTCAGTCCACAAAACGTTAGTCTTAGTGTCAGGCACGCACACGGCATCCAGAGGAATGTGCAAAGAACTCTTTCCTCATCATCAAGTTGAACATTTAAGGTTACAAGGGGTGGACATTGGAAAGTGGCTTCAACTGCTCCCTAACTACAGTCACGGCTTGTTCTGGGCTGCTTCTCTCCTTCCCACCTCCGCTTCCTCCTCTCCCACCCCACCCCCGACTTGACTTCTGCTAATCCTCGGCGGGTGAGGAGACTGATCACAGAGCAGATTATCGCAAAGATCATCAAAACTTCCTCACAGCCAGTCATCCCCCTTTTTTTACATCTTTATTGGAGTATAATTGCTTTACAATGGTGTGTTAGTTTCTGCTTTATAACAAAGTGAATCAGTTATACATATACATATGTTCCCATACCTCTTCCCTCTTGCGTCTCCCTCCCTCCCACCCTCCCTATCCCACCCCTCCAGGCGGTCACAAAGCACCGAGCTGATCTCCCTGTGCTATGCGGCTGCTTCCCACTAGCTATCTACCTTAGGTTTGGTAGTGTATATATGTCCATGCCACTCTCTCGCTTTGTCACAGCTTACCCTTCCCCCTCCCCACATCCTCAAGTCCATTCTCTAGTAGGTCTGTGTCTTTATTCCTGTCTTACCTCTAGGTTCTCCATGACATTTTTTTCCCTTAAATTCCATATATATGCGTTAGCATACGGTATTTGTCTTTCTCTTTCTGACTTACTTCACTCTGTATGACAGACTCTAGGTCTATCCACCTCATTACAAATAGCTCAATTTCGTTTCCTTTTATGGCTGAGTAATATTCCATTGTATATACGTGCCACATCTTCTTTATCCATTCATCCGATGATGGACACTTAGGTTGTTTCCATCTCCGGACTATTGTAAATAGAACTGCAATGAACGTTTTGGTACATGACTCTTCTTGAATTTTGGTTTTCTCAGGGTATATGCCCAGTAGTGGGATTGCTGGGTCATATGGTAGTTCTATTTGTAGTTTTTTAAGGAACCTCCATACTGTTCTCCATAGTGTCTGTACCAATTCACATTCCCACCAGCAGTGCAGGAGTGTTCCCTTTTCTCCACACCCTCTCCAGCATTTATTGTTTCTAGATTTTTTGATGATGGCCATTCTGACTGGTGTGAGATGATATCTCATTGTAGTTTTGATTTGCATTTCTCTAATGATTAATGATGTTGAGCATTCTTTCATGTGTTTGTTGGCAGTCTGTATATCTGCTTTGGAGAAACGTCTATTTAGGTCTTCTGCCCATTTTTGGATTGGGTTGTTTGTTTTTTTGTTATTGAGCTGCATGAGCTGCTTATAAATTTTGGAGATTAATCCTTTGTCAGTTGCTTCATTTGCAAATATTTTCTCCCATTCTGAGGGTTGTCTTTTGGTCTTGTTTATGGTTTCCTTTGCTGTGCAAAAGCTTCGAGGTTTCATTAGGTCCCATGTGTTTATTTTTCTTTTTATTTCCATTTCTGTAGGAGGTGGGTCAAAAAGGATCTTGCTGTGATTTATGTCATAGAGTGTCCTGCCTATGTTTTCCACTAAGAGTTTGATAGTTTCTGGCCTTACATTTAGGTCTTTAATCCATTTTGAGCTTATTTTTGTGTATGGTGCTCGGGAGTGATCTAATCTCATACTTTTACATGTACCTGTCCAGTTTTCCCAGCACCACTTATTGAAGAGGCTGTCCTTTCTCCACTGTACATTCCTGCCTCCTTTATCAAAGATGCGGTGACCATATGAGTGTGGGTTTATCGCTGGGCTTTCTTTACTGTTCCATTGATCTGTCTTTCTGTTTTTGTGCCAGTACCATACTGTCTTGATTACTGTAGCTTTGTAGTATAGTCTGAAGTCAGGGCGCCTGATCCTCCAGCTCCATTTTTCGTTCTCAAGATTGCTTTGGCTATTCGGGGTCTTTTGTGTTTCCATACAAATTGTGAAATGTTTTGTTCTAGTTCTGTGAAAAATGCCAGTGGTAGTTTGATAGGGATTGCATTGAATCTGTAGATTGCTTTGGGTAGTACAGTCATTTTCACAGTGTTGATTCTTCCCATCCAAGAACATGGTATATCTCTCCATCCCCTTTTGACATCTCCTGCAGCTTGAGGCTCAAAGTGTCTCCTTCGGCAGCCAGAGTTTCATTATCTTATATTATCCTAGTCTCCACGAGTGCCAGAAATCAGAAGCGGGGAGATGAAACATTGTCAGGCACACAGCCCCTTTCTGGGTCGAATCCACTTTCCAAATCTGTTGCAACCTCTCAGGCCAGGTTTAATCTCTCTCCCCCAAAACCTAATTATTTATCGGCTTAGCCTACCTTCCCAGTATAATTGCTCATTCCCATGCTTTAGCTCAGCTCACTAAATGCTTCTCAGTTGGAGAATTTATCTGTGGCTCCTTAGAATGCAAGCCTATTCTAGTGGTGTTACTTCACACGCATGATACTCCCATCAGGCAGGTGGAGGTGGAAAGGTACGACAAGAGGCCAGAGCCCTTTCTAATCTAAATGGACAAACTGGACTTGGAAAAAAAATCCTCATAGCTTGAGATTTATTCTCTGTCATCCTTGAACCACGCACCGGCATGAAATCATTTCAACTATTTCTTTTATCCATTCAACAAGTATTTTTTAAGCTATGCGTCAGGACTTGTGCTTAGCAAAAGTCCCTGACCACATGAAGCTGATAATTTAGTGGGGGAGGGAGGGGACAGTGGGGAAGACCATGTGACCTGACCAGCTCCCCCTCTGGTCAGCGTGTAGGTCGGCAGCAACAAGCAGTCTTTCCAGATCCAAACTCACTTTACCTGTGTGCAGGCCCGTCATTTGCCTTGGTAAAGGCAAGTTAAACGGTGCCCTGGGACGGAGTTAAAAAGACCACCCTGGAGGATGATGTGCCGTCTCACTGGAGCTTTCTTTTTCTGGAAAAGTTTAGAAGACGTGGAAAGGGGACTGCGTCCATTACAGATGCACTCCCTCCTTTCTGATGCCAACAGAAATGGGCCCAAGCGGTAACTGAAAATATACATTTGGAATCCACAAGAGAAACACATGTAGAAAGCACGCTAGCTACCCTCTTCATTTTTGCTGATTATTGCACAAGCAGATCTTCACCTATGGGATGCTGTGCCTCAGAACTTTCGCTGTCAGGACACCGTCGGGGAGGCAAATGAGGGTACTCAGGTCAGCAATTAATCACAAAGCAGGCCAAGTGCACACGCTTCGTTTCAGAACAATTCCGTAAATGCTCCCCCCACCCCCTCACTCGCAAGGTTTCATCTCCTAATTGCAAAAGGCTTTGGGGCATGGGAATGTCTTTGTGAATAAGAGCGGACTCAATTTGGGCCATCCCTCTAAAGAAGACAAGAACGCTTCTCCAATTAATCAGCAAATGCTTGGCTCCAGCGTTAGGCCAAAGGATCGATTTACATAAAGCTACTTCTCAAGATGAATTTGCCTCTCCCTCGACTCCTTCTGCATGCCCCTTGTCCAGCCAGCATTAGACATGCTACTGGATTTCAGATTGACAGTGTCAGCTACGACAATCAAATTAGGGATGAAAGCCTCAGAGGGTTGCCAAGAGAGAGGGACGGAGGGGAAGGAGGGGGTGGGAACAGTATGTCAGCCAGGGAGGAGGATGGATTGCACAGAAATGGGCTCCCTTTCCCAAACTCCATTGGCCAGACACACAGCTTCAAACAAAGGAAAATAAAACACCAATCTCCATCTTTTTGAACCGAGTGGACCACTCCTCCCACCCCAACCAATATTGACAAATCAAAACAAAACATCTCATTGTGCGGGGAGGGGGGGGAGTTGGCAGGGGTCTGTCTCAGGTACTTGATTAGATCCTTAAGATCAGATGATTTTCAGCACCAGATTTCTGCACATGACGTAAGGATACCTGGATCACAGTTTTACTCCCTGAAGGGTACGTTGGTGATGAACGCACAGACTCAAGTCAGATGCCAGTAGTTGGAATCCTGGTGATGTTTTCTGGACCATTTAGTGGCACAGGGAAGTCAGGACCAGAATAGAAGGCACAATTGGGCTGATAATTAGAACTCCCCAATCCCGTCTAATGTAACTCATTTGTCACTAAATTGTGATAATCCCAGAGATTAGTATACCGTTGAGAGGCTAAGCCTCTGTACCACTGGCTGGAGATGATCAGTCAATTATATATAATGCTATTTCATGAACACAAAGAGCCTTAGTTGGAGCTGCATATGATAATCAAATGCAAAAAGCTTCTATTTGGACTGGAAGTATTGGTTATATCCTGTCAGCCCTAGAAGGGTGATGGTTTGGAAAGGCTCAGATTAATTCCTATGGCTAGAAGGAGATTCTTTGCTCCCAAGAGGGATGGCTGAATGACTGGAATATTTCAATTCATGACTTGCTTCCCCGAATCCAGAAGTTTCTATCTTGACTGGGTCCCTTCCACATTTCCTATTGGTAACCCAAACCCGCCCGCTGTGCCCCCACCACCAAGCAGAACTCCACTGGGCTCCTTCAGATTGGCTCCAACATCTAAAACTCTTTCTCTCTCTCGGCAATGAGTGGACACATAGCTACAGCCTCCAGCTCCTAGCCTTACCCTAGAACTGCACTGTCTAATACAATAGGCATCAGCCACATGTGGTCATGGAGCACTTAGAGGATGGCTGGCTCGAATTGAGGTGTACATAAAACACACACCAGATTCCGAAGACTTGGTATGAAAAAAGAATTGTGAAGTATCTCACTAATATATTTTCATATTGATTTCATATTGAAATGATTATATCTTGGGTATGTCAGGTTAAGTTAAATGCTTTATTATAATATTCATCTCAACTGTTTCTTTTTATTGTTTTGCTTTGTTTTGTTTTGTTTTGCGGTATGCGGGACTCTCACTGTGTGGCCTCTCCTGTTAAGGAGCACAGGCTCCGGACGCGCAGGCTCGGCGGCCATGGCTCACGGGCCCAGCCGCTCCGTGGCATGTGGGATCTTCCCGGACCGGGGCACGAACCCGCATCCCCTGCATCGGCAGGCGGACTCCCAACCACTGCGCCACGAGGGAAGCCCTTTATTGTTTTTAGTGCTGCTGAGAGAAACATTTTAATTGCATCGGTAGCTCATATGATACTTCCATGGGACAGCACTGTTCTAGAATTAGTGGGTCTTCCCTGGAGGGGTGCTGGCCTCCACACCCTTCAGCCCTTGAAGTGTTTTGTTGGCCAGCACAGAGGGTTTTTTGGTTTTGACTTAGGGGAAATTAATTTAAATGGGCCCTGCATTCCCCTAGCTCACCCCCTCACTATTATTATTGTCCACATTCAGCCTGCTTTACTCACTTGCTTTAACCTGCGAAACCCTAATTCATTTGAGTCTGCGGTCTCTGGAACGACTGCTCAGAAAGGGTGCCCACACTCGCAACTACTCAGAGAGTAAAGCAATAACCCTCACTCCGTTTTCAGCCTTTTGGAGCAGCTCGTAGCCCTCAGGCCCTCCGAGGATCCTTAAGTTCCACTGTGCTTGAACACCAGGTCTTCATCTGCAGTCACGGCTCTAGATCTGCCGCTCAGCCTGGCTGCGTTGTTCGGCTCACTACCTGCCCTCCCGTGATTTCTCCCCTAGATCGCAGCCCTCCTAGGAAACTGTAGGAAATCACTTGTCTGTGAGGCCCCACCAGGAATGTCCTCATCTCAGTCAAGCATAGTCTCACCTGCGCGTTTGGGAGGGACAGAGTGCTTGGTTTGCCTCTGCCGTATCTCTGAGATCCCAGGGAGGGGTGTAACCACCCATGAACGCTTAGTTCTTCCTAGGTCAGCCTCCAAACTGGGCCCCTGTGTGGCTTTCTAAAATACAGATTACATGTTGTCACTCTGCCTGTCTCGGCCTCCCCCTGTAAGGAGACCCTATCCATATATCATCTATCTATCTATCTATCTATCTACCTACCTACCTACCTATCCATCCATCCATCCATCCATCCATCCACCTACCTGTCCAACCATCTATTTATCTATCTATCTATCTCTGTATCTACCTACCTACGTACCTATGTATCCCATGGGCATTTCGCCCGACACCAGCAGGGTCACACCTGAGACACAGGAGGCCTTTGCATCTTGGACCCAAGCAGACTAGATACGTAAAGAAGTAAGATGCTATGTTTGTTAACCTCATGCTAATGAAATGAAGATAGTGATGTGCATTTATATCCTGCGTTCAAATATAGAAAGCACTTGCTTGTCCATTATCTATAATGCTTATCCTAATATCACAGAAGTACAAGGTGAGGCTTAGAGAATTGTATTAATGCTCGTAAAGACACGCGGCTAGAACATGAACTTAACACCTAATCACATAAATAATCATTCTACCCGTGTTCTCACACTTGCCCAAAGTGTCCAGAACTCATTCCCAAGGTTTCTGATTCAGTAAGTCTGGGATGGGTCCTAGGAATTGGCATTAAAATTTTCTTATTATGGAATGGGCTTCCCTGGTGGCACAGTGGTTGAGAGTCCGCCTGCCGATGCAGGGGACACGGGTTCGTGCCCCGGTCCGGGAGGATCCCACATGCCGCGGAGCGGCTAGGCCCATGAGCCATGGCCGCTGAGCCTGCGCATCCGGAGCCTGTGCTCCGCAACGGGAGAGGCCACAACAGTGAGAGGCCCACATACCACACACACACACACAAAAAATTTTATTATGGAAAATTTCACTCTTGTGTAAAAGTCAAGCACAGATTATAAATGTACCCCCTTTATACCCATCACTCAGCTCTAATAAGTATCAACTCATGGCCAATCTTGTTTCATCTATACTTCTACCCGGTTCTCCCTCTTCTATATTATTTTGAAGCAAAACCCAGACATCATCATTTCATCCTTAATTATTTCGGTATGTATCTCTCAAAGATAAAGACATAAATGAAAAGAACAATAATAACGTAGCAAATATATCAAAACACAATACCATGATCATATCTAAATTATTTTAAAAACCAGGGATCTGTATTTTTTTCAAAGCATCATCAGTAAATTCTGATCAGGTAGATGGTGAGCCCCACTGTGAGAACAGCTGCCCCATGCCATGCCAACTCTTAATAACATTTTCAAACTGTCCTGATTTTTATCAAACTGTCCACTTTAAAAGACAAATCCATGGACTTCCCTGGTGGCACAGTGGGTAAGAATCCGCCTGCCAATGCAGGGGACACGGGTTCGAGCCCTGGCCCAGGAAGATCCCACATGCCACGGAGCAACTAAGCCCGTGTGCCACAACTACTGAGCCTGTGCTCTAGAGCCTGCACGCCACAACTACTGAAGCCTGTGTGCCATAACTACTGAAGGCTGCACGCCTAGAGCCCGTGCTCCGCAACAAGAGAAGCCACCGCAGTGAGAAGCCCGCGCACCGCAACAAAGAGTGAGTCCCACTCACTACAACTAGAGAAAACCCACACGCAGCAACGAAGACCCAATGCAGCCATAGATAGATAGATAGATAGATAGGTAGATAGATAGATAGATAAAATCCAAAATACTTGATGAAACAAGTCTGCACCTCTGCAAGTCCCAGTGATTCAGATTGGCATCTTTCCCTTTCCCTGCTCCTAAAAACCAAAAAAGATTTTGGACCTCGAGTAAAACAAAAGTGTGAATTATTTTCCTTGGTGGTTAGGAACAGTCTTGCAGTGTGAATTAAATACAGGCTTCCTTCTTGTTGAAAAGGAAAAAAGAGTGAAACTGCAGCTCTTATTTTTTGAGGTGTCTAGATGTTTATGTTCATATAAAGGAGTCTGTTTATTTGTATCTGGGGTCAATGAGATGCAAGTTCCAGGAGTACAGAAACTTGGTTCTGTTCATTTCTGTGTCTCAGTAGTGTAGCACGTAGTAGGTGCTCAATTCATTTTTTTGTTGAGTGAAGTAAGAATCTGAACTGGCATTTAATCCACCAATATTAAACACCTGAACGCTCTGACTAGGACTTTTCTAATGAGCTTATCAAAGAAGGCACAGTGGAAGGAGCTCTTATTGAAATGTTTCATTCAGTAACTTTTCACATCAAGGGAGCAGGCAGTGTCAACTCTTGCTGCCGTGAAATATTAGAAACCCAGCCGGAGCAGTGGGAAATCATTGTTTTCGTCCCCCATTGATACTTTGAGTCTCTGGGTCTCTGAGATAGGTGGCATTTCTTGCAGGAAATGATTCAGGTGGTCCACTGTAACCTCCCTCAGACAGAGGATGCAATTAACTGGACACTCAGCTGGAGGTACCAGGGCTTCCTAGCTGGGACATATGTTTGGGGCTCATTTGGTTTTGACAGTGACCCAACTGCAAACATATAATCTTGCTTTCGCCTGCACAAGAGATTCACCTTTTAAGATAAATCCTCCCCGAAGCCCACAGTGTAGAACCCCCAGGGAGTAATTTTTCCTGCATATCTGTCCCTCCTGCTGTATCAAACAAGGTAAGCAAAACAATATCTTTCTCTTTGGATCCTAGAGCAGAGTGATGTGTCATGGTTACCATATTTGAGGAGTTGGGGGTAGGGGATCAAGGTTCAGCTTTGTATAGGATGGTAGCATTGAGAGTCCAAGAAATTTTAGATTCATAGATTATCCATCAGAAATGAAATGAGTTTGGATTGATACCTACTGCACCAATGGGCGGTTTCTTCCTACTAGGCTTTCCATTACTAGGAAAGTAATTTTAATACATACTGAGGCCAAAGAGAATCAGAATCGCAATTCACTGCCCTGATCCCAAATCCAATAAAGGATTCTAAATATAAATGCTTTTAGGTCATCCCCTCTTTTAGTTTGGCTAATCAAGAGTTGATGGATTTTTTTCTTTTTAATGTTACTAAAAAGGCATTTGATTCGTCTTAGTGCAAAGGGTTTGGGGAGGTAGATAAAGAAGGTACCAGATTGGGTTGCTCCAGTTTTCTTTGCTCAGTTGCTTCCCACCCCCTACCATGCATGGCCTCTTGATCCTTGATCCTGGATATGTCATCTTTCAGGGGTGATTTTTTTTAATCTTCTGAGATGAAAGATTTTTTTAAAAAAATCTTTCCTGATTTAGGAAAACTGACCTTGAAGCCTTCTTATGAAATGCTTTGGTTTGGATCCCTTGGGTTCCCTTTGCTGACATTGGCCCCCATCTCCTGATTCTTTGGACTTTGCTGCTGAAAGTCGTGGCTGGGAACTTCTTCGGCAACCTGTCCTTGAGTTGCTAGTGTCACTTCATCCAGCCTTATGGAGAACAGGCAGAGCCAGGGAATTTGCATTTCTCCTGGGTGGTCTAACCAAGGACTGTCTGATGCTGGGCTACAAAGACCCAGATCCCTTGGTTAGAGACAGGAGCTCCCAGGGTTTGGGGCTAAGACCAGCACTTTACCTCATTGTCCTTTATTTCCTTCTCCATCCTATTTCCTCCATCCCTTTCTTGCCTCTCCCAGGAGTACTTTGTGAATCCATCACTTGGCCAAACATCTGCATCTGAGCAAGCCCAACCGAAGACAGAACTTTACTCCTGAATCAACCTCTCCTGTTTTATCCAAAAGAATCTAGAATCAGATATGGATACTCGTATCTAGATGATAGATGAGGGGAAGTTTAACCTCCCTCAGACTTTATGGAAAGAATATTAGCAATGTTTATGTGTTCTATTCTTTGCAGAGTTGTAGCCATATGTCCTGAGGATAGTGAAAAGGGACATTTTCAGCGATGCAAATCCAGGGCTAAATGGAGGGAAAGTCCAAGAAATACATGCAGCCTTTCACTGAATGCCTCCAGGGTTCCAGGTTCTGTGCAAAGTATACACATACCAATTCATTTCATCCTCAGTATTAATCTGCAAGAGATCAGTAAAATGAATAGCCTCACTGTAAAGATGGGGAACCTGAGTCATAGAGCATTTCAGTAGTTTGTGTGATCGTACAGCTAATAAGTGGCTCTATCCACTTCCCACACAAGAATTCCCCAATTCTTGAGGAGCTTCCAAGTCCCATTCTGTACCTTCGGAATAATTCGACATGGACCTCTAGGAGCCATAAACTTCCATTTAACACAGACAGGACTTTCTGGTAGCATGAAAGTGACCGAGACAAACGCATTGTCCCCACCAGAGCAAAAAGGAGAGCGTTTACCTGTTTCTTGCCTTGCCTGGTAAACATGGGGAGGTAGGGGTGGGGTGAAGGTGGGGACTGTCATTCACTGTTGCTCTGAGAACAAAGCATGTCTGACATTGCAGGGAGAGCCCGGGAAGCATTTCAAAAGCTCCACTGGAACTAGACAACCTTTCAATCCATTTATCAAAGCGTCTGCAGTCCCTGTTTCAAGGTAGATGAAGCAATAATAAATTTGCGAAGAAAGTTAATCTGTGTCCAAAGCATTTTAGTAAATTAAAAAGGGGGGGGATGTTGGCTGGAAGGGGGATATATTGGTTCTTGCCAACTCCTATTTGACTTACTGTCTCCTTAATAAGTCCTCTCTGGTCTGGTGTTTTTGGATGGAATGATCAGCCAGTTAATCATTTTCCAGAAGCAGGAAAATGCACTTTAGCTAATGCAGTTCGCCTTTCTTTCAGAATCCTAATTATTTAAAAAGGCATCCCAGTCAGGCACCCCACTTCCCAACCAAGAAAGCCTTTCCCACCAGCCATCTTCCTTTATTTCCCCAGAAAATCCCAGCTCACCATTCTTTCTCTCACCCTACTCCAACCTCATCCCGTTCATCTAAGGTTAAAAAAAAGAAAAAGCAAGTTCCCTTTCAAACCTGGTCACTTTTGAGCCTTTTCCCGCAGGAACAGGGAGGCACTAAACCCCCAACAAGCAATTGACCGGAACTAAGCTCGTGGGCACTATGGATAGATTTTGTTATTTTTATTTAAGTGTCAGCCGAAAATGGTGGCTCTTGTCTCTCTCAAGGATAGTACTTAACAATAGCTCCATGCTCTGGCATCACGCTGAGATAAACACACTATTAGGAACCCCCACAAAGGCCCCGAGATAATTGTGAAGGGACAGTTACCGAAAATGAAGCGCCCAGCCCTGAACCCTCCTCCACGCCCCATCAGTAACACCATTAAAGCTGTCAGTTTGTCAGCCCACTGGAGGTATTTATGAAATCAATGTATAGTCCTGTGGATGGATGGCCGCGGTATTGTTAGCCAGAGAAGAGAGGCTCAATGGAAAATAAAATTAATAAAATTTACAAGCAGATTGTCCTGGGTAGCAGATAAATTCCCTACAATCTACTGTTTCGCTCAGTGGCGGCAGGAGGAAAGCCATGGCAGGGAGACGGAAAGAGCTGTACTTTCAACGAGGCTCCTGAAAGTAGGAGCAACCCTGGGTATAGTTACAGCGAGAAAATAGTGAACGGAAACCCAAGTGGCCGTCCCATCCGAGGGCAGGATTTTGTCTGTGTGACTGCTTCCGTGGGAGACTGCTCGGCAACTCCATCAGATTTTTCTGCTTAAATACGGCTGTCCTTTCTTCATCCCGCTGTACTTGCAAACCAGAACCCTCATACAATTGCTATTCTTTCAGTATACCGGGGTGCCTTAACCTCAAAGGGTTAATGCATAATTGGGATAGGTACCCCTTCATCTGGCTTCCAAGCGTTTTTAGAGCTGATCGTTCTAAACGTCTCTCCTGTATCCTCCACCGGCCCCTGATTTTGATCATTAGCCGTTTGCCAGAAGTGTGGCCTGAGCTGTTTCCCAGAGCGGCCACAACTAGCATACGAGCCTCGGAGGCTAGCGGGCAGGGGCTTGCTGTCCTGGAGACCAGCCTTCGCTTGGCAGAAAAGACCAGGCCCATTGTGGCTGCCGGAGCCTTGGGCATAGCCCAGATGCCTGGTGGAAATTGCATTAGTCAGATGACAGGACCTGGGCCCCTTTCTCTTGGAGGCTGATGGAGAGCAGAGGAGTGGCCTTGGTGACACTGCCTGACCTCTGCTGTCATCGTGGGCTTTGTTCAGTGCCCCGACTCCAGGCTGGAGCCCTGCTCATTGAATCAGGCCCAGCCGGGGGAGCCTGCAGTGGGGCTCCCTGTGCATTTGAATTTACTTATATCAGTCACAGGCAGAGGAAACTGGATTTGAGATGGGGAGCACCCTGTTATTCAGCCCCAGGATTTCTCTCTGTATTTATCTCTGCACCCTACCCCAACTCTGAGCCTTGCCTGGGTATCTAACAGCGGCCCCAGACAATCCCCACGTGCCTTGAGTTTTAGCCCGCCACTCAGAGTTGCCCGCTCAGCTCAGCCGATGAGAGCAGAAAAACGGGCTCCTCTCTTCTGCTTCCTGTGTTTCCTCCTGCTTCCCGGCAACATGATGGTTTAGAGGGCCCAGGTTTTAGTGGAGGATGGTCGTCTGACCTCTCTTTCCAAATATATTTGGAGTCATCTATAGCTTTCGATTAAGTGCCCCTGGAAAATCAGTGTGGGAGTGTCCATCCGTCTCTAGGACAACACGGCAATTTAAGACGCGTTTACCCTGTGACCCAGCACATTCTCCTTATAGGACTTTTATACCAAGGAAGTAGCTGTACAAGTGTCCTCAAAATGTGTGGGCAGGAAAATTCATCCTGGTGTTTCCTTAAATGGCAAGTAAATAAATACCTAGCGCCGTGGGATCATATAGCCATCTATAGAATTGGATGATACACAGCCATTAAAAATGTTGGCATAGGGGCTTCCCTGGTGGCGCAGTGGTTGAGAGTCCGCCTGCCGACGCAGGGGACACGGGTTCGTGCCCCGGTCCGGGAGGATCCCACGTGCCGCGGAGCGGCTGCGCCCGTGAGCCACGGCCGCCGAGCCTGCGCGTCCGGAGCCTGTGCTCCGCAACGGGAGAGGCCACAACAATGAGAGGCCCGTGTACCGCAAAAAAAAAAAAAAAAAAAAAAAAAAAAAAAATGTTGGCATACATGTACTGTTAATGACAGGAACAGATGTTCTCAATATAGTATGCGAAAAAAGAGGTTAAAACAGACTACATACTATGAGATCAGATTGGTAACATTTATATATATATTACTCCTAATTGGTAACAGTGGTTGTGTCTGGGTAGGTAATTTTTTACCTTAATATCTGAAGGTTTTTGTGTTCTTTTGAAAATAATGGAGATATATATATATATATATATATATATATATATGATTGATACACATATATATGCTTGATTACTTACTAAGACCCCAAGCAAGTTTGGGGTATGAATGAAAACAAGTGCATGTGTTTGGTCCAGCAAAAAATAAAACTGGAAAACAAAATGAAAAAAAAAAATGCATGGGTCTTAGGAAAGGATATTGAGGCTTTGGGGATTCTTAAAGGGGACCCTGGTACAAGACTTGGGTTTGAGCCAGCTTCAGGACCTGACACTTTGTCCCTTCCCCTCCCTACTCAGAGCAACATGTTAGCATTGCTAAATGCTACATGAGGTGCAGTGGGACCCCCATTTTGGGTGGGTTTGTGGAAATGCAATTTGAATTCATCATGCCTGTCACTAGCACGATCCAGGTGGCCCCCAGGGGTCTCTCTGGGGCTCTCGAAAAGCAGAGAGGGTCATCCCCCATCGGAAAGTCAGGATGGCCAGGCTCCATTCCAATCTCAGATGAGAAAGGCAGAGAGGGTCCCTGAGAAGATGGGAGATTGAGTGGTGTTGACCCTGCAGTGGGGGAGGGATGCTGTGCGGAGGCGGAGGAAGGGGTCATCTCTGGGAGGTGGCAGAACAAGAGAATTGGGTGTAGTGTGTGTGCAACAAATAACCCAGCACTTGGCTCGTGGCCTGGAGGTGTGAGACCACCCACAGAGCCCGCCCTGGAGGCGAGCCGCTGGCCTGGTAACCATTTCAGCAAGGCCATCGCTAGAAGAACAATGTGAAGGCTTGTAGGCAGCCTGGGGCCTGAGACTAAACAGTCCCCCAAACACTCCTGACCGCAGAGGCAGCCTCCAGAGGGGTTTTGTTCTCATAATGAGATGCAGATAAAGCCGGGCCTGGGTCCTTCATGCCTGTGCCTCTTCTCTTCTTGTTTAGAGATCTGAGCGAAAACCAGATCCTGGGGATCCCGAGGAAGGCGTTCCGAGGCATCGCAGACGTGAAGAACCTGTAAGTGATGTTTTTGTTGCTTCGCTGCGGAAGTGGTTCTCCGGCCAGAGCAGGGGTGAGGGGCACGGGACAGGGAGGGGGTATCCCCGTGACTTGTGCCCTCAGTCCAGGCGCCTTTGAGACAGATTGAGGGGTGTGCTTAAGTGGTTTCCAGGGAACACACGTCGAACACCACGGCAGCTCCAGGGAATCTTATCCTTCTCTGGAGATTTGTCCCCAGCTATGAACACAGAGTCCCAGACCTGAGTCCCAGCCTGGCCGCACTCTGTGGGCCTGGGGCTCAAGTCAGCTTCTCCCAAGGTCATCACCTTCTATAAAATAGGGATGATAGCCTGGTGGGGTATCGATGCAAACGAGAAAATGTTTTTTACGCTTAGTGCCTCGTACATAGTAAGTGTTCTGTAAATGGGAGACAAAGATGGTAAAGATCTCACTGTTAGGATCTTGTGAGGGAGAGTCAGGACTTGTGTCCCAGGATCATGGGGAGACATAGTCAGACCTACTGCACTAGGTGCTTGGGGTTTTTCTTAATTTTTATTTGGAAATAATTATTGATTCACAGGAAGTTTCAAAAATAGTAGACTAGTCTGTGTTCGCTTTTACCCATTTTTCTCCCAGTGGTAACACCCTGTATAACTCTCATATAATATTAAGCCAGAAAATTGACATGAGTGCAATCCACAGACCTTATTCTTCAGATGTCCCAGTTTTACACACGCTCACTTGTGTCTGTGTGCACACATGTGCGCATGTGCAATTCTGTGTCATTTTATCACGTGCAGATTCCGTTGCCCATTACTGCAACTGATGCAGAACTGTTCCATCACCATGCTTTTGAACTTGCCAAATAACCTTTGTTGTTTCCTACCTGGCCCCCTGCTGTCTGCCGCTTATCAGGACTCCCGGGCCCTTCCCTTCATGAGGAGTGTGCCTCCTGAATTTTCTGTCCACACCACTGTGCCCATGTGTTTGGAGAGGGGTACAGAGAAGGCATTTCTGCCCACTGACCTCCTCCACAGGCTTGCATCCAACTTGAGAAGTCTTGAAGGAGATTTTTTTTTAAACTGCTTTAGCTCTTAGTTCTCCCTGTAAGTACTGCAGGGATCTTGGCGTGCCGGGAAGCTGACTTTGGCTTCCTGATACAAGCTATGTGCCTCCCCTTTGCTGAGAACGGAGCAGAAAGCTTTAGGCATTTGACATGCAAAGCACACCAGAGGGCAGAGGCATCTGGGGTGCAGGGAGCAGGGAACAGAGAGCACTTTGCAAGGGGCTCCAGACAGCAGGCTACCCATTGCTTCATCTGGAAGCATTTGCCCACAAGCAGGAGCGGGCCGGGAGGAGCAGACAAAGCTGCAGAAAGTGTGACTCGAGATGGTGCACATAAAGCAAAACTAAGAGGTTGTGTTGATTAGCATCCCAGGAAAGCAAGACGAGAGGGGAACTTACAGATCCAATAAAACCCCACAGATCAGCAGTGAGAAAATTGAGGACCAGAGAAGGGCAGTGACTAACTTAAAGTCAACCAGCTTCTTGAGGGTTGAGCCCTAAATTAACATCTTACATACATAAAGTGGTATATCTAGCCTATCTCATGGCTCTAATTTTAAATGGGCCAATTAATAAGAAAACATATTGTGGTGATAGATAAGCAGGGCTGTGTAATTACCAGCTACATTTTTGATTCTCAAGAAAGTGATTTAGTGTCACAGTGGTCCTCAATAGTTGCTGGGGTTTGGGGGGGTCGTTGTTGTTTTCCTGTACTGTCTCTAACTTCACAAAGGCCTCAGGAGCTAAAAGTGTTAAGAGTCCGCAAACTCAAGAACTACGGACAGGCCCTCCTTCTCCACCTGGATGTGTGTCCTAAACAGCAAGGATCTAGTGGGACAGGGGAGGAGAGTAAACTCACTGCTTAAAGGATGAATTAACCAACAAAACGAAAGGGGTTGGTTACTTCCTACTTCTAATCAGTTCAGTCACCATACTCTGGGGGGCCAGAACTTCTAAGACCCAGATGTGTAATTCTCAGGTGACTTATGGTATAACTGGGGACAAGAAATGTGCATACGAGAGGAAGTTTAATAATTTAACAGTCCACAGCAAAATGGTCCAATGAGTGGCCAGGCATTATGAAGGACTGTCAGAGCTCAGAGAAGAACAGTAGCTTTAGGCAGTGTCGCCCAAAGGGTGGCCATCTGATTAATCTGTGTCTGGTTCTCAGCTGTTCTGTGTACTGAGTCTGTGACCTCGGGTACAGTACTTGACGCTTCTGAGCCTAGATTTCTTCCAGAGGGAGAGGAGGATAAGAATTGTACCTAACCTCTTAGCGGTCTTGTGAAGGTGAATGAAATGATGTGTATGAATAACTCAGTACTATGCTTGGCATGTGGAAGGTGCTTAGAAAGTTCTAGCTACTATTACTGCTGTCTTCCTTTGTTGTTGTTATAATTGTAAAGACTTTCACGGAGCCCGGAATGATGATTGGAATTTGCCGAATGAACAGGCAAATAGCGTGTGCAGAGTGGGGAGGCAAACCTATACAAGGTGTGTTTTAAGGGACCTACGCCGAGCCGTCTTATGGGAGTGGAGGGATTATGACGCGGAGTAATAGGTGATCAGGTCAGAAAGAGAAGTGGGGACCAGGTGGTGGCGAGCCTTGCCTGCAAGGAGTATGGACTTTAGATGTAGGTACTGAGAAGGTGGCTAGCTTCCGATCTGGGAAAGGTCATGATGAAACCATTGATTCTGGAA
The DNA here is from genome assembly GCF_951394435.1 of Stenella coeruleoalba. Lineage (NCBI taxonomy): Eukaryota > Metazoa > Chordata > Mammalia > Artiodactyla > Delphinidae > Stenella > Stenella coeruleoalba. Next base: position 144,630,422 of record NC_137148.1, on the reverse strand, counting down.
GAGGAACCTAGGACAGGACAAGGTGGAAGAAGGAGGGGGCCGGTGGGAGATGAGGCTGTGGTCCAACGTGAGGGATCAGGGCTCGCAGTCAGGAATGAAAGGAGGAGCCCCCAGTAAGACGCCAGTGGAGACCGAGGCAAGGGAAGTGGCAATCCACAAGTTACTAGAGGCCAGGGAAAGGAAGGGGAAAATGATGAGCTCCATATTTGGAGGACACCGAGAATGATCGCACATTCCCATAGTCATTCATCCACGCAGCCCTCAAAATGTTTTTCGAGCTCCTACTACGTGCCAGTTCTGGGGGTAAATGCGGGAAGTAAGATACGTATCTGTGAGCTCTGCCTTCTTGGAGCTCCCACTCCACAGAGGTTGAAAGATCAGGGGAAGAACCAGGCTGGAAGATGATGAGTTGAGTGTAAAGCAGTGTCCCGTCTTCCACAGGCAGTGTGGACGGAGCGTCTTCTATGTGTTGGTGAACTTGACATCCTGTCCTGTTTCTACTGGTTATGAGACTTTGGTCTGTGACCACAGCTACATCTCTGGTTTGACTAAGAGGGAGTGAAATTAAATAATCCTGTGGCCTTAAGAGAAAATGAAGTGTGGGTAATTGGACGTATAGGACCCAAGCTGAGGAGCAAGTTCGAGAAGGGAGGCATCTGGGTAAAGGTTGATGACTGAAGTTGTGCATTGAAATATGCGTCAGTACCTGTAAAATACGAGACGCTTTGCGGAAATTAAATTTGTATAAAACCTGTTAAGGAAACACCCTCCTCCGACCAGACCTCAATTACCCACTTGTAGAGATTGTCTCTTTTGTGAGTGATGAGTAGTGAAGTTTAAACCTCAGGAATGTACATCCCTTTCATCGATCTGTTTATAAACGAACTGCCAGCCCTCGAACCTTCTCCATCACCTTGTGTGAGCTCAGGGAATATAACACTCTTCTACTTGTTACTTAAGTAAAATAAAATAGGAGAAGATGATAAATTATTGGAATGTCAGGCTTGAAATACCAACTGGGCCTATTCGTGATACCATATGCTTCACTAAGAGGAGAAAAGCAAGGATTGGCTATTTCTTGTTTATAATTTTGTAGTTTTGATATGGATTTTCTTTGCTTGTCCCGACAGTCCCCCTCAAGAAGGAAGAGACTGTGTTACCCCCATTTTCCAGATGACAAAATTGGGGGTTTTTTTGTTTGGTTGGTTTTTTACTTTTTTTTTTTGCGGTACGCAGGCCTCTCACTGTTGTGGCTTCTCCCGTTGCGGAGCACAGGCTCCGGATGCGCAGGCTCAGCGGCCATGGCTCACGGGCCCAGCCGCTCCACGGCACGTGGGATCTTCCCGGACCGGGGCACGAACCCGTGTGCCCTGCATCGGCAGGCGGACTCTCAACCACTGCGCCACCAGGGAAGCCCCAAAATTGAGTTTTGATCAGTGTGTATAATTTAGTAAAAGTCAGCAGACACCACTGGGCCTAGGCCTCCACACTTAGCCTGCCCTTTGTAACCCACTCAACCGTCTTCTGGACTCAATCCATAGACATTGCTGTCTACCCAGAGCACTCCCTACTCAGCCGTGCTAGCAACAGGAAAAAGGAAAGAGTAACCAAGGAGGCTGCTGGCAGTTGGAGGCCTGATTCACAGAGGCAAGTAGGCAAGCGTACAGCTGTTGTCACAGGCAAGAGAAAGGACCCAGGGGGGTGTTTGAACCTTGTAATACTGGTGCTGGAGGGATTTGGCGCCCTGCCCCTACCCAGGCAGCAGAAGGAAGCCCCTAATTGCTTCCTGCTTCTCCAGAGAAAAGAGAAAGTAATTAGCTGGGGATACCACTCTCTGCAATTACTAAAAGCTGGTTTTATGGGCTGATCCCACTCTGCTGCCTGTCTAGGAGGGGGAAAGGTGCTATATTTAAAGGGAGATGAGATGGATAGATTGATCTGGAGAAAGAGGCACTCAGGTAGACTGACCAGTAGACCAACACTTGACATGCCAGTATTCCCTGCCTACCATATGCAAATGCCATGCTAGGGATTGGGAAGACACAGTGAGAAAAAGAAGGGGAGAGAGAGAAAAGAGAGAGAGAGAGAGAGAGACAATTGTAAGACATAGAGATAGGGGGGAAATGAATTGGACAAAAAGAGAGATGACAAGCCACAATCCCACAAAGCATAATAAGAAAAAGACAGAACCAGTATAGATTGTTTTTTAAAAAAATGCCCCCTTGCTCTATCTTTCTCAGCAGTTATGTTTTCCTCTGTTTTTCAGTTTCTATTTGCGAGGACTCTGTAGGACATGCATTCCAGAAGGGAAAATCAATAACCCCTGTCTCTGCCAGCTAGCAAAATTTGGAACTGACGGTTTCAAAACAAAGCTGGGCAGGCGGCCTTTGTGTTTCCTAGTTAGTCTGAGTTGCTGCACTGCCCTCCCGCCGGCCCCCAGGAGCAGGCGGTAACCTTGTGTGTGTTTGGGCGGGGAGGGGGGAGGGACAGGAAGTGCCCACTGGTTGGTGGCATCTCTGTCTGCTGATCTCAGCAGCCGTTCACTCCATCACTGCACCTGCAACAGAGTTCACGCTCCTGGTCGTGCCCTGCAAGACTCTACACGATCTGGGTCTCCTCTCACTCACCTTGTGCTTCCCATGCTCCAGTCCATCCTTGAACACCCCAAGCTCCTTCCTGCCTCCGGGCCTTTGCACTTGCTCCTCCCTTTGCGTGAGATGCTAAGCCCTCGGACCTCCACACAGTTGGCTCCTTCAAATCGTTCAGGTCTCATCTCAAACATCACCTCCTCAGAGTGGCCTTCCTTGACCCATCTAAAGCAGTTCCTCAGCCCCCACTGCCCTTCCTCTCTATCCCACTACCCAGTTATATTTATTCAGAGCACTTATCACCCTATGAAATGATCTCATTCATCTGTTTGTCACCCTGTCTCTGGATGTCACACAGAATGAACATGTGTACACAGGGACCCTGTCTTTCTCAATCACTGTGGAATCCCCAGTGCCCAAATGGCTCATGGCAGAAAATAAGGTAGACTAAGAACAAATCCAGTGAATGTATTTGTTCTTTCATTCCTCAAGCATTTGTGCTTGGCCTATTACATATGAGAAAATCATGCATTATTGTTAAAATGCTTAATATGAAAATGATATTATAAAAAGAATATGACACCGTTCTTGTACTTGGAGAACTCACAGTGTGGTGAGGGGGCAGACTAGTAAATCAGTGGTGGCAGGACAGGGGCCAGGATTCCATTGGAGGTAAGGACAAAGATGTGGGAAAGCCCAGAGAGACAGGCCTGATTCTGGCTTCACTCAGGAAGTGACATGAGTTGGGCCTTGAAGGATGAGTAGGAGTTCACCCAGGGGAAGGGCATTCCAGGCAGAAGGAACAGCATATGAAAAATCACCAACCTATGCAAAGGGACAGAGGTATGTGAAAGAGTTGAGGCTTGTCAGAGATTCGTGGCTGGAGCACAGCGTGCAAGAGGAACAGTGAAGATAGTTGAGGTTAGTGAGACAGGAGGTGGAAGATGTGGGAATGACGGTCAGGGAGGACCTTGAATACCTGATCCATATGGCAATGGCAAGGGGGATCCAACGAAAAGGTTTTAGTAGGGGAGCAGTGTGATCGGATTTTCATTGCAGAAAGACGGCTCCAGCATCAGTGGGGAGGGTGAATCGCTGAGAAGCAGAGACTGGAGTCAGGGTGGCCAGCAAGGAGACTTGTGCAGTTGGTGAAAGCTTATAGTCCTGAATCAAGCAGGCAAAGCGGACCTAAAGAGGCAGCGGCAAACTACAGAAACCCACGGGAGAAAGCCAGCAGGTCCTGGCAGCAGACCGGATGGGTGAACTGAGTGCTTATTCACCAGGGCTTAGCGGGGCGGAGCCAGAGGACCGGAGTTGTGCCTGCCTCTCCTGATGGAACCGATGTTGCGTCTTGGAAGGGGGATTTGGGAAAATCTGCTCTCAGGAGGCCAGCGGATGCCGACGCGTCACCTTTCCGAGGTGCAGAAGGTTTTCTACCCTCTCCTTCTTTGCATTCCTGACTGCGTGTGTCGGGTTCTGAGGTGCTACTGGAGGCAGTTGGACGTCACCCCAGTTTGCTAAGTGCTACCCAAATAAGCTGTGTAAAGAAAGGGATCACAGCAGCCTGCCTGACTGCCTGCCCCTTCCCCCCCTCCCTTCTTCCCCACTTCCTCCCTCCTCCCTCCCTTCCCCGCCCCTCCCTTCCTCCCCTCCTTCCTTCTTTCTTTCCACTCTCCCATTTTTCCATTCTTCCTTCCACAAACCATCATTGAGCCCTTACCCTCGCCAGGCCCAGAGCAAGTCCTGCAAAAAAAAAAGATGAATAAGCACAGTACCTGCTTCTCGTCACAGAGGGAGGCCAACAGATACACAAAGAGTGTATATAATATGATAAATACTCCCCTAGAGCACTCTTCTCTCTCTGGCCCCCTGGCCACCAATGTAAGTGCTCGATAAATACCAGTTGATTTATTAAAGTAAATCCTCTGAAATGAGAACAATAATAAAAGAAATGGGTAAATTAGACTCCATCAGTCTGAAAAAAGATATGATACAGTGTTGTGCAAAGGCAGGATGATGGTGGTGGTAATTGCCCTTTCCCAGAAGTTGCGCCTAGAATTGGAAGCTGTATAGGCGACACGTAGAATTCCTTCCAGGCCAGGATTACACTGTTTTATAGATTGTGTTAGAGGTCCTCTGTTGGGCTTTGGATATTTCTCATAACACCCCACCCTAAGTTCTAACTGCCTTCTTTCTGAGTCATCTTTCCCCTCCAACAGCCTGCGAGCTATGCAGAGGGAGAAGGTGAGCCTGTCTTCCTCACTGTTTTATTCGGAAGAGTTAGTTTTATGCCTGATTCATAGTAGGTGCTCAATAAACAATGAGTAAGTGGGTGACTTTCAGAACAAAGAGGCTCCAGCATTTAGAGGACTGCTAAAACCCTGAGTTAAAGAGCATGATGACATCTCAGAGCAAAGAAGAATAAAAGCAAAGCTGCAAAAACCAGCCCAGAGAAGCCTTCCTGTTTTTTCAGGATAATGGAGACCATTATTCTGGCTCCAGCACTAAAATTTGTTATCTGGGACATTTTTATTTGTCGGCAAAATTCTTTTTTTAACTCATCACAGATATTTAACCCCTCTGAGCACTAAATGCACAGCAAACAAGGGGTTTACAACAAGCATGTAAACTAGAATCACATCTTTCCTGTGTCCTGGCAAGAAGGCACAGTGATTCTGGGCCCCTCTCAGTTAGGTTTAGCGGTCCTATGAGACATACACTGTTTTTGTTTTTGTTTTATAAATTTATTTATTTATTTTTGGCCGTGTTGGGTCTTCATTGCTGCACACAGGCTCTCTCTAGTTGTGGCGAGCAGGGGCTACTCTTCATTGCGGTGCACAGGCTTCTCATTGCGGTGGCTTCTCTTGTTGCGGAGCACGGGCTCTAGACGTGCAGGCTTCAGTAGTTGCAGCACGCAGGCTCAGTAGTTGTGGCTCACGGGCTCTAGAGAGTAGGCTCAGTAGTTGTGGTGCATGGGCTTAGTTGCTCCGTGGCATGTGGGATCTTCCCGGACCAGGGCTCGAACCCATGTCCCCTGCATTGGCAGGCGGATTCTTAACCACTGCGCCACCAGGGAAGTTCCGAGACATACACTGTTGACCTGAGCTTCTGCCTGGAGATTTGTAGATCCAAAGAGAAATGAAAGGGTCTTAAGAAGAGGGGAGATGACCGTTACAGTAGAGATCATACTTTGAGACTCTAGTAGCTATTGCTGTTCTGATTCTTTGTGTCATCGGAGTCAATGTAATAGAGTGATTAAAAGTATGAGTTTTGGAGCCAGACTTGATATTTGCTTTTAATTCCAGATTTGCTGCTATGACTTATGTGACTTTCAGAAGTGACTTACCTGTCTGAGCCTCAGTCTCCCAATCTATATAATGGAAAAAGTACTAGTGAGAAGTAAAATAAGGAGACTGTGTGTCCTGCATATGTGCATAATACTACTTTACGGTTTGCCCAGAGCCTTCATTGGTATTATCTTGTTTAACTCATGCAACAGCCCTGCCAGGTCATTAGGGAAGAGTTTATTAGCCTCTAGGTATAGATGGGGAAGTTGAGGCTCAGAGAAATTCAGGACCTCTCTCAAGGCAACAGAGCTAGTCAGTGGCAAGGCTAGGACAAGTCTGGAGTCTCGGTTAGTGCTTTTCTGAGTGGTTAGCTAGGAAAAGCTCTGAGGTTTGACAAGCACAGAGTGCTGGCTTGTAGGAAACAGCAGGTGCAGATCAGTGGAGAGCACTGGAAGAGGGTTTGTGGTTTCCAGCACCAGCCAAGTTCCCAGGCAGAAGCACGCTGCGATGGTCATCATTGGGACAGTATTTCTGCGAAGACCATCAAAATTGTCTGAAAGTGTGAGTTCTTTTTTCTTTTTTTAATTAATAGACTTTCATTTTGAAGAGCAGTTGTATTAGGTTTATGCAAGAATTGAGTGGAAAGTGCAGAGCTGCCGTGTACCTCCTGTCCACACGCCCCCACACACAGTTTCTCCTATCATTAACACCTTGCCTTGGTACGGTACATTAGTTGCAATTGCTGAACCAATATCGATGCATTTTAACTAAGATCCGTAGTTTACCTGAGGGCTCACTCTGTGGGTTCGGACAAATGTATAATGACTGGTATCCTCCATGGTAGTAACATACAGAAGAGTCCACTGCCCTCAAAACTCCTGTGTTCCACCCCTTCATCCCTCCCTCTCTTCTGTTAAGCCCTGAAGTATGAGCTTTCAAATGTACAGGTAAACCGCTTCATCTTTCCCAGCCCTTCACAATAGCCTACTCAACAGCGTGAGTCTTCCTTTTTTCTTCTTTGAGAGAGGGTAAGGGACACCCTGCAAGTTTAAGTGCTATAGAGCAAATCAGCAAGAAAGCCAGGACCAGGAAAGTCTCATAGCCTGAGGAAAAAGTATAGCAATTTCTTCTCCTTCAGAGAAGAGCTATGAGTCAAAGAACCTACCCAAGGCCTGGGGTTATGTATAAACTGAATTAACTCTGAGGATGTTTAGATGATGGTTAAGTATTCAGGTTCCTCAGTCAGGCTTCCTGGAGTCCACAAACCCTGACTTTTACCACCTATGTGATCTTAAGCAATTACATAACTCTTTCTTAGCCTCAGTTTCCCCATACGTTAAGTGGAAATAATATTACTCCCATCATGGTGTTGTTATGAAGATTACAAATAACTTATTATTGCTGCCTTTATTCCATCTCTGAGAGTTAATTTGCCTCAGATTATCGTATCTAATGGACTAAATCTTCCCTTCCTAGACAAATACATACCCCAAAACACAACTTATATTTATGATGTTCTGCTCCAAAGTAACCCCAACTCTGAACAGTGTAACTTCATCACACCTTCTCTTCTTTCATCCAGTGGGGCTGCCCTGTTCTGGTTTATGGCTTGTAATAGGCCAGGGACAAAACAGTTCAGATAAAAGGAAGGTGTACCTTCCTCACCCTGTTCCCTCCCCCAGTCCGCATCGAGACTCAGAAAGTACCGAAGAGCCCAGGAATTCTGCGTTTGGTCACAGCTCTGCTATTAACTGCTGCCTACTTGAGATAGGCTGATTGACCCCCCCAAAGACGTGCACATCCTATTCTCCGGAATATGTGACCATGCATACTACATGGCAAAAAGGACTTTGCAGATGTGATTAAATTAAGGATCTTGAGATGGATAGATTATCCTGGATTATTCCAGTTCACCCAGTGTAATCAGAAGGGCCTTTACAAGAAAGAAGACGTGCGCTGGCAGCCGAGGGAGAAAAGACCAGGTGATGCAGGGAATGAGGACCCACCTATCCTGGAGGATGCAAAGGAACAGATTCTCCCCCAGAACCCCCGGAAGCTACGCAGCCCTGCTTATGCCCCAACATTAGCCCCGTGAAACTGATCTAGAACTTCTGACCTCCAGAATGCTAAGAAAATACATTCGTGTTGTTTGTTGTAGACCACTAAATTGGGGGTAATTTGTTCTGGCAGCAATAGGAAACCCATGCTAACACTGCCCTCAGGCTGTCACTTAACCTCTTGGTCTCAGTTTCCGAGTCTGTTAAAATCAGTCATTGACACATTATGATCAGTGGGTTTCAATGTGCATACTGAGAAACTCTAGTACTTCAAGAGCCCACAAATAAAAAGTAGCCTTTCAATAATGATAATGTTTTAAATTGTCTCTTTTAGACATTAAGGTTCAGCATGAGATTTTGTGTAATAAAGAATATTATGTTCAAAGAAAAAAAGGCTTAAAAAAATCACTGGAACTAGATAGACAATCTTTCAGGTTGATTCATATTCTTTAATGGGATGATGCTTTGAGACCCCCTCACATCAGAGAGGAGCGAAGCTTTGTCACTGAGACAAAACTCAGCAGCAGAATCAAGAAGCCAGGGCCTGGTGAGGGGCCGCAGAAAAGAGGGATCAGAATGACACCAGATCTTGGTGCCTGGAATTTGGATATCAGGTTGAGGTCTGGGCTAGGCTCACCTTCAGAGAAAGGAAAAGAGGGAGTTGGATGTTGACTGAGAGAGATTTTCTGGAATGAGGCTGAGGGCCTCTGGGATCTTTCCGACATCCTTGGGACTGGTTAGGTATCTCTGCAGCAGACCTGAGTTCAACCAGCTTTCCTGTACCATCTTGGCTTTCTGCTTCCTGCACCAGATCTACTGCTTTGCATCTCAAGGAAATGGCTGGTTCGGGAAAGGGAGTTCTTACAGACTCAGGGGGGTGGACTTGGTCAGCCACAGTGCTCAAAAATTATTTGCTGGGCAATAAGTGGTGCTGGGAAAACTGGACAGCTACATGTAAAAGAATGAAATTAGAACACTTCCTAACACCATACACAAAAATAAACTCAAAATGGATTAAAGACCTAAATGTAAGGCCAGACACTATAAAACTCTCAGAGGAAAACATAGGAAGAACACACTCTTTGACATAAATCACAGCAAGATCCTTTTTGACCCACCTCCTAGAGAAATGGAAATAAAAACAAAAATAAAGAAATAGACCTAATGAAACTTAAAACTTTTTGCACAGCAAATGAAACCATAAACAAGACAAAAAGACAACCCTCAGAATGGGAGGAATATTTGCAAATGAAGAAACTGACAAAGGATTAATCTCCAAAATATACAAGCAGCTCATGCAGCTTAATATCAAAAAAACAAACAACCCAATCCAAAAATGGGCAGAAGATCTAAATAGACATTTCTCCAAAGAGCATATACAGATTGCCAACAAACACGTGAAAGGTTGCTCAACATCGCTAATCATTAGAGAAATGCAAATCAAAACTACAATGAGGTGTCACCTCACAGCAGTCAGAATGGCCATCATCAAAAAATCTACAAACAATAAATTCTGGAGAGGGTGTGGAGAAAAGAGAACCCTCCTATACTGTCGGTGGGAATGTAAACTGGTACACCACTAGGGAGAACAGTATGGAGGTTCCTTAAAAAACTAAAAATAGGGCTTCCCCGGTGGCGCAGTGGTTAAGAATCCACCTGCCAATGCAGGAGACACGGGTTCGAGCCCTGGTCTGGGAAGATCCCACATGCCACGGAGCAACTAAGCCCGTGCGCCTGCACTCTAGAGCCCGCAAGCCACAACTACTGAGCCCGTGTGCCACAACTACTGAAGCTCACGTGCCTAGAGCCCACGCTCCGCAACAAGAGATGCCACCATAATGAGAAGCCTGCGCACCTCAACGAAGAATAGCCCCCGCTCACCGCAACTGGAGAAAGCCCGTGCGCAGTAATGGTGACCCAACACAGCCAAAAAAAAAAAAAACTAAACTAAAAATAGAACTACCATACGACCCGGCAATCCCAGAGCATATAACCAGAGAAAACCATGATTCACAAAGAGTCATGTACCACAATGTTCATCGCAGCACTATTTACAATAGCCAGGACATGGAAGCAACCTAAGTGTCCATCGACGGATGAATGGATAACGAAGATGTGGCATATATACGCAATGGAATATTACTCAGCCATAAAAAGAAATGAAATTGAGTTATTTGTAGTGAGGTGAACGGACCTAGAGTCTGTCATACAGAGTGAAGTAAGTCATAAAGAGAAAAACAAATACCGTATGCTAACACATATATATGGAATGTAAAAAGAAAAAACCTAGGGGCAGGACAGGAATAAAGACGCAGACATGGAGAATGGACTTGAGGACACGGGAAGGGGGAAGGGTAGGCTGGGACGGAGTGAGAAAGTAGCATTGACATACAAACACTACCAAATGTAAATAGATAGCTAGTGGGAAGCAGCTGCATCGCACAGGGAGATCAGCTCGGTGCTTTGTGACCACCTAGAGGGGTGGGATAGGGAGGGTGGGAGGGAGACACAAGAGGGAGGGGATATGGGGATATATGTATAGGTATAGCTGATTCACTTTGTTATACAGCAGAAACTAACACACCATTGTAAAGCAATTATACTCCAATAAAGATGTTTAAAAAAAATTATTTGCTGGGTAAATAGAGAAGCCCGTTTGTGCAGGGTGCAGGATGGGGGTGTTCAGAGCCTGAAATAGCCTGGACACTGCTGGTGGTGGGTGTGGTCCTTTGTAGGAGCTGGTGTTTCAGAGCACCCTGTTGTCCTGAAACTGACAAATCCATATGCACGGCACCTGCCATGCCTGAGTAAAGCACTTGGTTGTCTGCCACAAGCGTTCAGCTCTGTAAATGGACAGTGTGTTACAATGTGTCCATTTAAAACGACAGCTATTATTTGCTATTGTTAACACCCTCCTTTAAAGCTCTTTCTATAACCAGTCCCCAGGCACAATGTACAAACCTAAATTACTTCTAAATGCCGATGATTGGTTCTCAGGTACTGGGTCTGCCAGGAAAACTACCTAGCCAAACAAATAAGTACCCAACGAATAAGGCTTGGTTTACACGGTGCATAGTCCAGGAGCTGTTCTGAAATTGTATAGCTAATTAGCATTTGATTATGGAAGTTTACACTTCTTTTTCTGCTCTTAGAGGCAATACCATTTCTTGGGCACAGGGATGGAGTATTTGTTCTGAGATCCCTCTAAAGCCAATATTACCCGAAACACCCCCAACCTCCACCCCCAGAATAAACTGAGATTCTCTAGAGAAAGGAGTAGTAGCCTCACACACTCATTCTTCTTGGCAGGTAATAAGTTCTTGTAGAGCCCTGACCATGTATCAGTCACTGTCATTCATTTCTACCTATTATGTCATTTCATCCTCATCACAACCTTATGATTACTGTGACCCGTTTACAGATGATAAACCTGAGGTACAGAGACGTGCTTTCCCCACAGTCACATGCTAATAATAAGTGGCCGAGCTGGGATTTGAACCCAGAGAGTTTAAATCTAGAACCTGTAACCCCTATACAATACTGCCTACGCTTAGAAAAGCATTTCATGAAAATCAAAAACCGTGGACCAAATCCCACTTCCAGATAGGTTTTATTTCCTCTTTGTACATTTTGCTTGAAAAATCTGGATTTCCAGCTTCTCTGGAAAAATCCTACAATGCTCAGTCCTGCCTGGCAACGACAGACTGGAGCTGAATTGCAGCTTCCCTCTTAGATAGGGCGTGTGCTCTCCTGTCCCCAGCAGGCCTGCTTCACTAGTCGTACAAGCTTCCAGAGGATCCCATTGCTGTGCAGAGCCATCTTAAAGAAAACATTAGCAACCCACCACTTACCCTGGAAAGGTCTCCAGTCTCCAGTACAAGAGCTGGGGTTTCTTCTCTCTGCTTTGCTGGTTGGGCCCTGCTGCGGCTCCCTGGGCCCCCATCTCCTTCTCGATCAAATGAAGATGATTAACCCTTAACCAAGCCATACATTTTCATGTAAAAGTTAAATGAGCTGATAAGTGGAAGAGACCTAGAGCTCGGCACAAAGCAGATGCTCAATAAATATTAATAGTCTGTACCCTAACCCCACACATCTTTCCACCTTCACGGACGCCAAAAGAGATTATCTCACAATTGTGCTATTGGCCTGCAGGGTTGGAAGAGAAGGGAGGGTTTGGGGGGTTGATTTGGTGGTCTTGGAGATTTTCTCTGATCCAGTATGTTGAAGATAAACCCTTCAATAAGGGATTATAAACTTGTATCCCATGAGTTGACAAATGACAGTGGGACTCAGCCTGAGTGCTGCGTAAAGGGTAGCAGGAGGTGGTGGGAACTCACTGACTGGAGACCGTGGGCTCCATCTAAGCATCGCTGCTGGTTGGCTCCAGCGGATGCATACGGGCCCAGGTTTAACGATTGTTTTTCATTTTTCTGAAAGAAGCAAGAAATTTAGATTTCTATGGGAAATCATCTGATTTTGAAATGTTGGAATCTAACGCAAAATCTTTTTACACGCTCTGCGTCCCCACTGTTCAGGGCAGATCACACCATCTGTGGGTCAGATTCAACCACAAGCTGAAGGTGCCTCCCCCTCCCTGGGTGAGCCTGCCACAGGATAGGAAGTGAGCAAAAGGTTCCGATAGTTCGTCCCGAAGCCCCACGTTTCAATAACCTGATCGTTGCTAATGGGTCGGCAGGTCATAGTGCCGTAATTTCTTAAACCAGTTAAAATCCATCTGTCTCCAAGAGCCCTGAAAGAGTGACTCTAGTGGTGACAGTTAAGACGGCTGGAGAGGGACAAATTGGGGGGCATAAAGTCCTAAAACCGTATCATGTGGATCGTGGCTAACTGCGCTAAGCAGACTGCTGACTCTAACTTGAACTTGCCCTTCAACCACATCCCGTAGTGTTTTGAGGCCAAATACTCTGCCAGGACGTGGGTGTGCTGCATCAGGGTATGGCCCTGACCCATTCCTGAAGTGGATGCCTTTGCTCTGCTTCTTTCAAAGTCACATCCCAGCGGTCATCTTCACTGAAGCATCCCAAAGCCTTCACATCCCCTCGGACTGGCACATTCTTTAGCTTGAGTCGCGGTTATTTATTTAGATAGACGGTTTACTCAATTCACGCACATCTATCTCTGTGCCCCCAACGTCGCCCGCACTATCTCAACCCTGTCATTGATCGCCAGTTCTTGGAGACGTGACCAGAGCTCACAAATCCTATAGTCCCCTTCCTTCCTTTATCCCTGACCCACCCTAGAATGTCTCTCCTTTTGTTTTTTTTAAGTAATAATTGTAAAATAATAATTACACGGTTTCATTATAGCCATGTTCCATGTTTCCAGATGTGGTTTGAAAACCACCTGCTTCTAAATCTCCTGGACCTTATTAAGAATGCAGATTCCTGAGCCCTGTTAGTGACTGAATGAATCATAATTTTGGGTCAAGACCCAGGAATCTAAATCTTTAATCCACTCTTCAGCTGATTCTATAATGTTTGAGAGCCACTGACATGCTGAATAAGGATTTAGCACCAAAGTGAGAGAAATCTGGGTTTGAGTCCCAGCCCTCCCTGCTGGTCTCGCGTAAGTGGCCGACTTCTCAAGCTTGTTTTTTGTTTTGTTTTGTTTTCCATGGAGACTAAAGGTAGTACCTAAATCAGACAGTGTTTATAAAGCAGTTAGCACTGACGCAGAGCAAGCACTTTAAATGTTGATTATTATTGTTTCATTTAATTGTTATAACAACCCAATGAGGTTGGTGAGATTATCCCTCTTTTCAAGATGAAGAAATGTACACTCAGCAAGGTTAGGTCGTTTGCCGAGATCACACAGCAGAGCTGAAATCTGAACCTATGTTAATCTGACTCAAACTGTTAACTATTCTTAAAACAATAGTGGGAAATCCATCCAGAATTAAAATGAGGGTTAAAAGCCTGGAGGATTAAAGGTTGGGTGGGGGGGACCTACCCACACACGATGCTAGGCAGGTGTCTGTTGTGATGTTGGACTTTCCCTTTGTGCCTTTGGGGATGAGAGAGGCGGCGGTTGTGACTAACATTGACTCCCTTTATGCCTAACGCCCCAGCCTTTGTCGCTCTTAATTTGTCAACCCCTTGGAAGGCTGTCAGTGGAGGAGGTCCCCTGTCCTAAGGGTGCATTGGAGGGTGAGTTGCAGAACGTGGGAGGGCCTCCTCTGGAGCAAAGCCAGAGAACAAAGCCTCCCTTTCAGTTCCTTTGAGGCTTTTGTTTCCCCAAATAGTGGAGGGTGGAGGATCTCTGGTTTTCTCTGGAGCATTTTTGGGTCTCTCCCTGTGAGTGCCCTACCAGCTGTGGATGAGTCTGGCCCAGCTCTCCGTTTCTGCTGACTACACTGTACTGTGAAACACGACCGCGGCAGGGCAGTGAGAGGGTTGCCATCTGCCTGAGGCCAGTTTAGTCCACGCACAGTGTAGGGAGAAAGAGAAAGGCGTCTAAAACAAGAGACGTCGAAATTCATAGTGCTTCCTCAAACCTGGTTACTCTACCAGGATAATTTTCTACCTAAGGCTGCGGTGGGCGGGATGGTGAAGCTGACCACTGTTTCTGTTTGAGATGAGAAATTAAAGAATCTAGCCAATATGTCATCAAGACTTTTTAAAATCAAATTACCGAGCCATATAGGTCCCCATTTAATGAAAAAAATAAAATGGGAGGTACATTTAAAAGTGTGATTATAGTTTTATATATGTATATATTTGCACGGGAAATAAAGTCCGAAGCACAGAAACCAAGATGCTATTTTATCAAGGTATAACCTACCTACCATAACATGCACCCGTTTTAGGCTACCATCAAAAAGAACACAAATAGCAAATGTTGGCGAGGATGTGGAGAAAAGGGAACCCTTGTACGCTGGTGGTGGAAATTGTAAATTGGGGCAGCCATTGTGGAAAACAGTATGGAGGTTTCCCAAAAAGCTAAAAATAGAACTACCATATGACCCAGCAATGCCACTCCTGGGTATATATCAAAAAAAAACAAAAAAACCACTAATTAGAAAAGATATATGCACCCCAGTGTTCATAGCAGCATTATTTACAATTGCCAACCTAAGTGTCCATCAACAGATGAATGGATAAAGAAGATGTGGTATATATATACAACGGAATACTACTTAGCCATAAAAAATGAAAATGTGCCGTTTGCAGCAACACGGATAGACTTGGAGGGCATTATGCTAAGTGAAATAACTCAAAGAAAGACAAATACTGTATGATATCACTTATATGTGAAATCTAAAACATACAACAATCTAGTAAATATAACAAAAAAGAAGCAGACTCACAGATAGGGAACAAGCTAGTGGTTACCAGTGGGGAGATCAGCGGGAGAGGGCAATACAGAGGTGGAAGAGTGGAAAGTACAAACTATTGGATGTAAAATAGGCTCAAGGATGTATTATGCAACACGAGGAATATAGGCAATCTTTTGTAGTAACTGTAAATGGAAAGTAACCTTTAAAATGTGTATAAAAATTTTAATATGTAGATCGACTATGCTTCAGTTTAAAAAAGTACTAACAAAAAATGCACCCATTTTGACTCTACAATTCAGTGCCGTTTTACAAGTATATCATAATGTCATCACCACTCAGAATGTGCTTTATATCTCTGTAGAGTCAATCCCCTCTCCCCGACCTCAACCCTCAGCAACCACCAATCAGCTTTCTGTCACTCCATATAGTTTTCTCTCTACAACTAGTTCATATAAATGGACTCATACAGTATGTTGTGTATCCAGCTTCTTTCACTCGGCATAATATTTTGAAATTCATCTTATGTATTGTCTATCAGTTTTGATTGCTGCATAATACTCCACTGTATGGATATATGATAGTACGTTTATCCATTCTGCTGTTGATGGGCACTTGAATTGTTTCCAAGTTTTGGTTATTGTGAATAAAGCTGCATGAACCTTCATTTATGTTTTCATTTCTCTTGAGTAAATACGTGAGTGGTTTTATTTTCTTAACTTTGCCTGTTTTTTAATATTTCTACAATGAACATACATTACTTAAAAACATCAACAACAAATACCAGAGTAGGAAAAAACCTGCTATGTCCCATTGTTTTAGAAAGCTCACGTAAGGTAGGAAAGAAAGCCTTAATCAATATATTTTAGCCACAGCCGTCTTGATGCCAGGACCATGCATCCAACTTCTTCCCATGAAATTTAGGTGTGATTAGAGAGATTTCTTTTCTTGAGTGCTTGCTAGGAGTTCATAAGACACTGAATTGGCAAAGGTGTGGGGCAGTATTTTACACTAACGGTGAGAGTGTCACTTGGTATAACCCTCTTAACTAGCAGTCTGGCAGCAGCTATTAAAATAAAAAACACACATACTCCTCAATCCATCCGTTTAACTTTTATGAATTTATTTTAAAAGGTAAACTTCTACAAGTCTCCAAAAATGTATACGTCAGCATCACTTGTAGAAAAAAATGTCTTGGGAGCCACCTAAAAGCCCATCAGTAGGACACTAGTTAAGTGAATCATGGTATGTCATTCACTGGACTATTACAGTTAAGAGCAATGAGACTGATTTTTTTTTAATTTACTTAATTATTCCTTTATTAATTGGCCAAAACTTTTAGTGCTTACTGAAGGGCCAGACAAAATGATGGGAGCTGTCACATGAGAGAATCACAGTTTGTATTTGTTGCACAAAATATCTTAATTTTTAATATTTAAACAGCTTAATTGTCTAATCAGCTGGGATACTTCCAGCTGAAGGGAATTGAAAGCCAAGTTCAAACTGGCTTAAACAACAGCGGCATTTATTGGTTCACACATCTGGAAGTCCAGAGGTAGGGCAAGCTTCAGGGTTGATTTAATCTAATGTTTCCAGTGCTCTTTCTTTGTGATTCTCTAGACCAACACTCTTCAGTGGGGCTTTCTGCAATAATAGAAATGTCCTGTATTAGCACAAAATAATGGGAGCCACTAGCCACATATGACTATCGAGTACTTAAAAAGTGCTGCTGTAATTTAGGAAATGAATTTTTAATCTTTTTATCGAAGTATAGTTTATTTACAATGTTTCAGGTATACAGCAAAGTGATTCAGTTTTATGTGTGTATGTGTGTGTATATACGTGTGTGTGTGTATATACACACACACACAAAATACACACACACACACACACACACACGCATATATATTCTTTTTCAGATTCTTTTCCATGATTGGTTATTACAAGATATGGAACTGCAAAATCCTAACAGAGACTGCACACTTAGACATTAGTTCACTCTAGTTCATCTGTGTTACTAATAAAGTCCAGTATAGTAACAGAAAAAAAAAAAATATTGAATGTAGTTCCCTATGCTATAAGTAGGTCCTGGTTGTTTATCTATTTTATATATAGTAGTGTGTATCTGTTAATCTCAAATTCCTAATTTATCCCTCCCCTTTGGTGACCATAGGTTTGTTTTTCTATGTCTGTGAGTCTGTTTCTGTTCTGTAAATAAGTTCATTTATGTCATTTTTTTAGATTCTACATGTAAGTGATATCATATGGTATTTGTCTTTGTCTGACTTACTTCACTTAGTATGATAATCTCTACGTCCACCTGTGTTGCTGCAAATGGCATTCTTTCATTCTTTTTTATGGCTGAGTAATATTCCACTGTGGATAGATAGATATAGCTATAGGTATATACATATACCACATCTTTATCCATTCATCTCTTAGAGACTGATCTTTATAGATGATACAGAACAGGATCCGAAGCTGATAAATGAGAACCCAAAAGGCAGGAAGGTCAGTGCAGTTTTTTACCATTTGTGCTTTTAAGACAGTATGCTTGTATTTGTTCTCATAGGCTTTTAGATATGTGAAATATCTGTGGACAAATTTATAGAAAATTCTAAAAGTAGTTGCTGCTGGAGAAGCAAAGTGCGGAACTGGAGGGACGGGGCAGGAGAGGGTGTTGTTTTTCACTTTGGACTCTGAGGCTCTCTGAACTTTCCTTTACCCTGTGCCTATATTACATATTTGAAATTTCTCCGTGAGTTAAAGAAATCCACCTGATCTCAGCCCAAAGAAGGGGAGCACTCCCGTTTCACTTGATTCTCTGGGACGAGATACCAGAGAGTGCTTTTCCAAGCAAGAACTCACAAGACTCTAGAGCCGGCCAAGCCCCGGGCTGCCTGTCTCTGTCACCCCTGACCCTCCTCAACTGGAAACTGTGATGATTACCATTTGCATAAGTGCAACCACATTGACCTGTGGTCCCGGCTGCCAGATTTGAATAAGGGGAATTATTTGTATTCCACGGGCATCTCTGATTGTGGCCTTGACCAACTCTGAGATATCTTTCAACAACGAATCACCAGCAGCCAACCCCATGACCTTTGGAAAATGAATTTGTCTGCCGTTGGGCTGGCCTCAGTTCTCTTGCCCGAGTAAAATGTCAATTAGATCACTGGCTGAATATCGCTTTTGTCTACTTAAGCACATTAAGCTCACAAACCTGCAAATGTTTGCTTGAGTCTTTCTAAAATAAGACTCCACACCCCAATTCACAGTGTGCTCTGTGTGGTCACTGAAAGCAACCAATGCATCGATTCATTGGGAAGATACAAATATTGAGTCATTTTTCAGTTGTCAAGCAAATCAGACTTTGTGGTGCTGTGAACAGACTGCATTTAATTTGGGTTTAGGAACACTTTGGGTCTCATAGCATGGGTGTTTCATGCGTGGCATTCTTTTCCTTCATTCCCAGCGCACATTGTTACCCAAGCCAGACAATGAAGGAGATAAAACCCAGCTTTCTCTTCAATGAACTTTAGGAGTTATAGACAAGGCAGAAATGAATGCAGAGGAGGGTGTGGCTGGGTGCTGGTGATTCAGCCCAGAATAATAGAGTAAGAGGACCCCACCAGGCAGTAAAACCCCAATTAACTGTAATCAGTTTCTGGAGTTTTCTGCACTCAAAACTGAAGACATTTCACAGGGGTTCAAACAAAAGGGGTTTTCCAAAGATTCCCTTAAGCAGAATCTCCTTGCCCCCATTCCCTTTAACCTGGCTTTACTGCCCATGCCTTATTTTAAATATCCCAAGGGATTCCTTTCGTCCTGTGTCAGCCTTACTCAGCTACAGGGAAAACACGTAGACCACAGAGCCAAGATTCTAAACTTGAACTCTGCTTTAGCAATGGTCCTGTGTTGTTTTCCCTCAAAAGAGAAGGTCCATCTCCCCTAGTTACATCTCCTGTAGCCCGTGAAGTGATGCTCTCTCTGCAGCTCCAGCTGCTACTGTTTAAAAAAAAAAAGGCCCATCTTTGCCCTGTACACAGCAACCCCAAGGCTCCCAAGCTAAGGCTTCCTGCTTTGAATTTTGAGGGGCTTTCTTATTGTGTGTCCCAGAGGTTGAATGGTTTGAATCAAACCTTCCCAGAGCCTCTTTCCATGTCTTGGGCCATTTTAAAGTGAGATCTGGCATTCAGCTTTCTTTGGGGTCCATTGTGAAACTGCTTCCCAGATCCGCACCTTTCTGGCAATTAAGATGGTCCTTGTGCAGTTTGGGGAACCTGCTGTCAACCAGTATAATCGAGTCGTGGATGTGCACATCTTCTCTGCTGGATTGTTCATCTCAGGAGACGAGGCATCTCGGTAGACTATCAATCCAAGACCATTTTCTGGAATCAGCTCCTTAATGCAATTAGATTTCCTGAAATGAATTCCTTTCTTTGCCCATTTTACTACTGAGACAAGTGAGAGCTGTGCTTTTATACTAAGTGGTTTGGCCAGCATTGCCGTTCCTGTACTGCAGCCTGCCTCGCTGCCTGTTGAGCAGAGGACTTAGAATTCAGGTCACTCTACTTAGAGTCATAGACTTAATCAAGCTAGAGAGGACTTGGAGAAAATACAGTCCACACTTCTCTTTTTAAAAATGTGGTGATTGAACTTGTCCAGGATCGTTCAGACAGTGGGCAGGAGTTGTGACCTAAACCTGGGTCCCTTTGTCCTACATCCAGGACTTAATTTATAAAGGTGACTGAGCGATAACACAGGGAGGTGAATGCCATTAAAAGAAAAGTTCATCATTCCTCAGAGTTCTCCTAGAAATGTGAGGCACACCATGCCATGCGGGGCCACCAAGGGAAGCACCAGGGTCAGGAGACAGAAGCAAGAGGGAAGGAAGGCGTAGACCACAGCCTGTATTGCGGTTTCCTTGGGAAAGACAAGGCAGGGCTCGGGAAACAGCTTGGGACTGGCCAGTCTGGATAATTCCAGTGGGCCTTGGGGGACAGAGGCTGTTTGTAGTGGTCTGGTACCTGGCCCTGGGGTGATGTAGGGAGGGAAAATATTTGCTCCGTGTGTGAGAGTTCCGTAAAGGAAGTGCTTGGGGGTAGGGACTCAGGATTGGTTTGTTTGTATAAGAAAGATGGGCTCACTGATAAATTACTTACTATCTTAAGGAATTAACTAGCTCTAGGAGTGGCAGTCTCTCCCTAGTCAGCAAGATCCCCTAAGATGTCAAGCCATCAAGAAATGAGGAAAATAAAAGAACGTGAATATACCCCTAAATCACTGGGATTCCTCAATTCCTACTTACTACCTTCCCCAACCATCTCCTCACCATACTTGAAGCCCCAAACGGATTGAAAGAATCAAGCATCTCTGAATTCTAGTGGCATTTCAGAGTTGGCAATACAATATAATCATCACTTACTGTCTTATTTTTTTCACTGGCATATCGTACGGCACTGTTCCTGCTGCAAATACTGTGACCTGAGGTGTTCTTGATCAAGTCCTGAGTATACTGCCAAATGCTATCTTAAGATTTTAAGTAACTCTTCCTCTCTCTAATCCTCACTTTTCTCTTCTGTTAAAAATGATGGACTTGGACCTGATGATATCTGAGATTGCTCCCAATACTGAGATTCTATGACTCTACAGTTATAATCACCCAGACGGCTGGAATCTCCTTCAGCAGCACTGAAGGCCACAATAGGGGATATTGCTCATGATCTGAAAGTAAACAGTGATGCTCTAAAGTTAGGTGGATGGATAGGTAGGTAGGTACATAATGTTTCCCAAGATACCTCAGTGTTACCGTTTACAATCAGGGCTCAGAAAGAAAGTCCAAGGATGATAGCTCATTAGGACTGGAAGACTGGACATTCCACCCCCTTTCTCCCCCACCTCATCCCGTCCCCACTCCTGAATGAAACAAAAAGGTCATCTTCTCCTACACACACACACACACACACACACACACACACACACACACACACCCAGCTAGATTCTTTTCTAAAATACGTGGGATGCATAAAGTAGCAAATGCCGTCAGATCTCAAGTTGTGCAAACACAGAGACAGCATTTTCAGTCTCATTGAAGAGCAGTTGTCAGAAATATGCCATTCATTCAGAGTCTCTAAGTGCTCTGCCAAGCTTTAACTTGATTAAAATTGAAAACCACATCACTTGAACACCAAACACGAAATCAAAATCTCCTTACTCAGTGCTCTTACATTCTGAAGCCTGGGCTTACGGATTATCCTCCGTTAATTTATGCCATCTTTGTGCTATACATTAATTTTGAATATATTTGTGGAAAATTTCCTGTAGCTTGCATTTATGGTTGTCAAAGGGGCTTTTATCTTGAAAAAAATGGTACTGGTTTTAATTACGATTCTAAATAGCTTCATAACCATCGTGAACCCTGGATTTACATCATCTTTATGACAGCCACACAATTCTCGCTTTATTGATTTTGTCATTTGCTTCATTACAGTTAATGCAAACCTTTTGTACAGACACAGTTCTAGCACTGCGCTCTTCTTGGAGGGGTTCGTATAGAACATCACGACCGAAACAGACACCGTCCCTCCACCCCGTTTCCCCTGCGGTGCTGACCGAAGGAAAAATCAGGACAGGAAATAGTTCCAAAGTGGCTATCCATCACAGACAAAGGAAATGTTAGCTCTGACTATCCAACCCTTTCCTCTGATCGGATGGGTTCAACTTTTCCGTTTTCAAATCCTGAGAGATGGCTTCGCTCATTGTGGCAGGATCACTGGGTTTATCTCACCCCAAGCTTCATTTGCCGTCTGTTTACAGAAGGCTGGTTCATGGCAGCGGTCACCCCATTCCACAATTCCCACGTGAATCCTGAACCCCCTGCGTCCAGTCTGGCTGGGGGCAAAGGAACCAAAGTGTACTGGGATGCAAGTGTGCTGTGTCCTCTGCTGAGGATGTGGGTGTCCAGGAAAGGATGTGAGGAACCTAGGATGGGAAATTGAAACCTTGGGTGGTGAATTCAAAAAGGAATTTCCTAAGGAAGAAAACGAATTAGAGAACTTGAGGAAGCATAAGAAGACACAAGCTCGTGCATTTGTACCCGTCGGGCTCAGGCCTCCGAAGACCAGCAACAGCTGAGGAGGCTAAGAGAGCTCTGGGCGCCCAATGAGTGAGGGAGGCTGCTTTGGGGACTTTGTGCACTGAGGCCAGCACACTCCATAGCTGAAGTTTGAATGGCTGAGAAAAATAGGACTTTGATGTGGAAATATGCATTTCCCGCCTCAGGTCCAACTTCCAACGGTTGTGAGGGAACTGACATTTAGCTGGGATGTAAAAATAGGGTGAACCTGCCAGAAAAAGCAGTGCTAGTCCCAAGATCATTTCTGGGACTGAGGATTCCCATTTTTTACATACTTTAGTGGCAAATCTTGGGAAAATCCTGGAAGACTGATTCTCTGCCCCGGCACCCCCCAGCAGCTTCTTGGTAAATCACTCAACTTGAGGGTATCACCCGGGATGGCTTTCTCCCCTCTGCCTTCAGAGGCTGTGTTCCCCATTTTTTCAGACCCCCATTGGATGTGGAATATCCATTTTTTACAGTGGTATTGCTTTCGGAGACCACTGTAAAAAGTATTCAGTGCTTTTCAAAAGTCATCTCTGATATGTAGAGCTGATTCACTTTGTTGTAAAGCAGAAACTAACACACCATCGTAAAGCAATTATACTCCGATAAAGATGTTAACCAAAAAAACTGTCAACTCTGTGACTAATGGGAGGAAAGACTGTTTCTGAGACATGCTGTTTCTGACCAGGAAAAGAGGACATTTCAAGGAGATGAGGTAGAAGGAGCTGCAACAGCCTAACCCCTTATTTCTAACCCCAGAAGCATCGAGAAACTTGAGAGAGCTGGACTTGTCCTATCGACCACATGCTCCATGAATCTCCACCCCGTAGGCACTGGTGAGGACACCTGAGCTTGGTGGGTTCCCATGGAGCAGTTTGGCAGAAGAGTAATGCCACATTTCATTCACACTTGTATTTTTCTCCAACCTACTGTTCAGACCTCCAGTGCATGGATGTTTCCTGTCTTAACTGTTCCAGACAAGAGGAAACTCATATTTACATTCTCAACGTACTGCACTAAAATAAAATCTCCCTCCTTGGATAGTACCTTGTAACAGCAAAATGAGGAAATCTTCATATGAGGATTCAGGGGCTGGATTAATATTTTGCAGCCCTGAATGTCTGCTCAGGAGAGATGCATAGAAATCATCTATTTCACCCCTTTGTCTGACTGATAGGGAAATTTTAGCCCATGGAAGTTAGACCATGACCCAGCAAGGTCAAAGATCCTTGTCATCTGCTTCCTGAGCAAATTGTTTTTATTTTCCCCCGTAAACCACAGAATCTTAGATAAAACTCTACTACTGGCAAATGAGAAAAAGAGAATCTCTGTTTTTCTTTTTCCCCTAGTGTAGTGTTTCTTATCCTCAGTTCTTATTTCTTTTTCTGGAATCAGGAGGGAAATTAGAAACCTCCTTCAGGCTGGATATGGCCAGCTTTAATAGCAGTAGCCACAACAGAAAGCCGGAAACAATAGCTCCAGACGTGGAAGCTTATTGGTTAAACTGGCCCTCACCTAAGTACCCAGGTGGGAACCATCTCAGAGGGGCCTCTCTGGCTCCAGCCCTTTCTCTCCTTTCTTTTTCTGGCCTCTTCTTTCTGATCCAAATTTTTTGGATTTATTCAGCTCAGTGAGACCATTGTGGCTGCCCCAGAGTCCTGTGGGAATTTGGAGGCAAGTAGTCAGGGAAATGACTCACCATTTTCGCCTGGCCTCCATCCTCATCTCCTCCCCTGAAACCTTGCCTGGGGGTTCCCATAGCCCACCCATACCAGAGGCCCGGGCAGGGAAGGATTTCTGGTCAAAGATGCTTCTCTTGCTGCCATGAGGGTAAGCCAAGGCCTCCTTTCCAGCCTTCTCAGAGAGGGAAGCCAAAGAAGCAATCTGAGGACAGGCAAAAAGAAAATGAGGAACTCAGCTGCTGAAAAGCAAACACAATCTACTGAGTTATCTGTGCTGGGTACCAATGAAGAGGAGAGAGCAGTGGTGTAGAAAATACAAAATAGTGGCTAATCCCCCAACGTTTTATATTTGCCTTAGGAATCGAGCAGATGATTTTGCCCCCTTCCATCAAGTTTACCATCCTCATTCTTTTGCTTCCACCAATTTTATTTTTTCCGAAGTGTAAAGTGACTGGTAGTGTCCCCAAAGCCAGCTAGGAGAAAGAGTTTTAAAATTTGCTGTAAATAATTCCCCCATTGTTTCTCTCCATCATTCTCATTGCTCTTCAAATACCGAGACATTTTTTTCCACACCAGACCGAACTGGGTTTATTGTCCGATTGTGCCTAGTATGAGATCTGCCCTAGGTTTCCCTGCCTTTCTCTGTGATGTTGTCACAGGAAAATTGCTCTCACGATGTGATGCTCTCATAAAGCTCCTCTTTTTAAATTTTTTTAAGGTAAAATTCACATAACGTAGAACTCACCGTTTTTAAGTATGCAATTCAGCGGCATTTAGTCCATTCACAGTGTTGTTCAACCATCATTCTGATCTAAAACATTTTCATCCCCCCAAAAGGAAACCCTATACCCATTAAGCAGCCACTCCCCATTCTCCCCCTCACCCCAGTCCCCAACAACTGTTAATGTGTTTTCTGTTTCTATAGGTTACCTGTTCTGGATATGTCACCTAAATGGAATCATACAATATGTGCCCTTTCTTGTCTGGCCCTTTTACTTAGCATGATGTTTTCAAGGTTCATCCATGTTGTAGCATGTATCAGGATTTTGTTCCTTTTTTATGACTGAATAATACTCCGTTGTATGGATATACCACATTTTGTTTATCCGTTCATTCACTGGCTGACGTTTGGGTTGTTTCTGCCTTTGGCTATTGTGAATAGTGCTGTGAACATGTGTGTACAAGTTTTTGTTTGAACGCCTGTTTTCAGTTCTTTTAAGTATATCCTTAGGGAGTGGAATTGCTGGGTCATCGGGTAATTCTGTGTTTAACTTTTTGAGAAACCATCAAACTGTCATTCAGAGTGGCTACACCCTTTTACATTCCCTCCAGCCATGTAGGAGGGTCCCAATTTCTCCGCGTCCTTGCCAGCACTTGCTCTCCATCTTTTTGAGCAGAGCCATCCTAGTGGGTGGAAAGCAGTACCTCACTGTGACCCCCTAGGGTTTTGCACCAAGCACTTCCTATGCGCCAGGTGCTGTGAGGCAGGAGCAGTCGTGAGCAAGACAGATCCTGCCCCTGCTCTCCTGTTGCCAATGAGTGCAGACATCCATTATTCATTGCAAGTCACAGCAAAGGAAAAGAAGCTGGCCTTTTCCTAGAGTATTTCAGTTCTGTGCATTAGCTGAATTGAATATAGTTATCAGCACTGCCCATGTTGCTGAGTTTTGATGCCCCTTTTTTCAGCAGTTAATTACAGGAAGACCTTGATATCCCCTTACACTGAGCTTACAAGACACATTTTAATTGGCTTCTGCTGCCACAAAGATACCTTTGAGTGACACCTCGCTAATGGCCACTGACCCCGTACATCTGAGTACATGACCTGGTGAGGGCTACCCAGTTGTTCAGGACCCACGGCTTGTACACCTTTAGAAGAAAAGCCTATGTGACACTAGGGAAGGCCAGGCCCAGGAAAGACTGATTAAAGTCTGTGCAATTTGCCACTTGCCTGGAGCAGAGAGAGCCATTTCCCTGGATGTGCCTCACCCCTGCTCAAGAAGCACTAAGCTGTCCCAGCCTGGTCAGGAGACAGCCCATCGGTCCCAAAAGGTGACCTGGAATTGTAGCATCTCTTTAGGGTATAGATCCCTTCCCATTGTCCCCAGAAACTGGAGCTAAAATCAGCCTGGTTTCTCCAATGATCCTAAAAGTCAAGTGGCCTAGGGCTCCCAGGGAATCTAATTCAGAGACACACAGGGGAGGTGAAGGGACCCTATTGACTGCAGTGCCCTCACCTCCCATCTGCTGGGTCAGGATGC
Organism: Stenella coeruleoalba; assembly: GCF_951394435.1. NCBI lineage: Eukaryota > Metazoa > Chordata > Mammalia > Artiodactyla > Delphinidae > Stenella > Stenella coeruleoalba. Next base: position 144,604,127 of record NC_137148.1, on the reverse strand, counting down.
TTGCAGGCCAATGACAGCAACTGGGTCCCCGTGACATATGCCAAGACCAAACCTTGACTTTTCTCACCAGCCTCTTTCTGTCCGAATATGAATGGGTTAAGTCCACACAGTCACTTTATAGGCTCCCCATCCTTGCACTTTGAAAGTCGGGGAGACGTGGGATAGCATGGAGGGTGAGACCTAAGTTTCCCGGATCAGGAAGACAGGTGTGAACCTGACTCTCCGATCTATTAGCTGAGTTGCCTTGAAAATGCTACATAACCTCTCTGAACCGTGGTTTCCTCCTGTGTTTACAGCTAGTCCTACTGTTGTGAAATAAGTGCTTTAATGGAAGGATGACCCAAGGGTCAGGAGGTTTTGGAGAGAGTGGTTCATTTTGCCTGAGTTTGCAGAGGAAGGTTTCATAGAGGATGTGGCCTCTGAGGAGGGCCTTGATGGAGGGGAAGGGATTCCCCAAACGGAGGAGGGGGAAAGGACCAGCAAAAGTGAGTACATGGTACTCTCCCCTGGTGCATAGCGAGGGTGAACAGTGCCATACTAAGGAGTCTGGGCCATTTACAGAGAAACAGCATCACCTGCAGTCATTATGGGTGTAGACAGATCTGGGTCCAAAGCCGAGCTTAGAGATGAAACTCTTGATGCCTCACTTGCCTCTTCTGTAAAATAGGGGTGGTGTTATTGTGAGACCCAACTGAGAAAAGATATTGAAGATGCTCAGCTCAATACTTAATGCCTACCAGACGTGAGTAGGTACCGCGTGCGGTGATTATTGTGGTTGTGTTGTTGTAACAGTTACAGCGTAAGGCCGCAAGGTTTGTGTACGGATTAAGCCATGTTAAGATGGAGAAGTCATACACCCTAGATGACGGTGTGGCATTTGATCAGTTTAGGTGCTCAGTACATTACTTGATTGGTTATTAACTGCAAACGGCCACGAAGAAATGGGGTTAAATTTTGTAATTACCCTTCTTAGTGGTTCACGCCTACGGGAGTTATAAATATGGGCCTGTATGGATATCATTGTCCCGGTAAGAGAAAAATTTGTATTGTCTTCCGTACAGGGTTTTGGTGGCTTCTTGCCTTTCAATCTCATATCAGCTGGAGAAGTACAAAAAGCACGTGAGTCTGAACTGCTGCCCTCAGTCCAGAAAGAATATATTGAATATCTCAGTAATAGATTCTTTGGTCTGGGATGCAGGAAGAAGGGATAAAAGGATAAGCTCAAATCACAGCAGGATCTGAGTAAGATGAGCAAGAACTTTCTCTTAAAAATCTCATAAGAAATTGACCTCAGGCCCCATAACTTGAGAGCTGAAAGAGCCCTTTGAGATTAGGAAGATGAATTCTTATATTTAATATTCTTTATTTCAAAGCAAAGAAAATTAAGCAAGGCCACAAATACATTTTCAGAGCGCATACATTTCATAACTTTCATACCCAAAACTTCTTTTCAGGCTAAATGTTCTTATCTCCATTGTACAGACAAAGAAACTGAGACTTGGGGGCATGGATGGTGCATAGTCTGTTCAGGCTGCAGTAGCAAAATACCATAAACTGGGTGGCTTACGAACAGCAGAAGTGTGTTTCTCACAGTTCTGGAGGCTAGGACATCCAAGATCAAGGTGCCGGCAGATTCTGTGTGTGCTGAGGGCCTGCTTCCTAAACAGCTGTCTTTTTGCTATGATGGAAGGGGCAAGGGAGCCCTTTTTTTTTTTTTTTTGCGGTACACGGGCCTCTCACTGTTGTGGCCTCCTCTCCCGTTGCGGAGCACAGGCTCCAGACGCGCAGGCTCAGCGGCCATGGCTCACGGGCCCAGCCGCTCCGCGGCATGTGGGATCTTCCCGGACCGGGGCACAAACCCGCGTCCCCTGCATCGGCAGGCAGACTCTCAACCACTGTGCCACCAGGGAAGCCCGGGAGCCCGTTTTTTAGGGCCTCTTTTATAAGGCCATTAATCCCATTCATGAGGGCTTTGCCTTCATGACCTACCCACTTTGGGGGATAGGCTTCAACATCTGAATTTGGGGAAGATACAGACATTCAGTCTATAGTATTCTGCCCCTGATCCCCTCCAAATTCATGTCCTTCTCACGTGCTAAATACATTCATTACATACCAATAGACCCACACTCAGTCCAGCCTCAACTTAAAAGTCTCAAGTCCAAAGTCTCATCTAAATATCACCTAAATCAGATATGGGTGGGACTCGAGCTATGATTCATTCTGAAATGAAACAAAAGCTGTGAACCTATGAAATCAAATATATATGTGCTTCCAAAACACAATGGTGGGACAGGTATAGGCCACATAGATGGTCCCATTCCAAAAGAAAGAAATAGGACAGAAGAAAGGAGTGGCAAGTCCCAAGCAAGCCCAGAACCTTAAGACTCCAGAATAATCTTCTTGGACCCCATGTTCTGCCCTCCAGGCCCACTGGGGCAGATGTGAATCATATCAATCACATGGCCAGAAATTTACAGGAGCCCTCGTCTTCCATTTTATAAAAAATGGGTAGCAGGGCTTCCCTGGTGGCGCAGGGGTTGAGAGTCCGCCTGCCGATGCAGGGGACGCGGGTTCGTGTCCCGGTCCGGGAAGATCCCACATGCCGCGGAGCGCCTGGGCCCGTGAGCCATGGCCGCTGAGCCTGCGCATCCGGAGCCTGTGCTCCGCAACGGAAGAGGCCGCAACAGTGAGAGGCCCGCATACCGCAAAAAAAAAAATGGGTAGCACATGTTGAGAATTGGAAATGTGACTAAATTCAAGGAAGTCTTAAATTTCTACATGAGGGATCCATGGGATTTTTTTTAAAGGGAAACAAAGAACTTTCAAGGTCTTAGGAGGCCGTCCCTGCCCTCCTGTGATGCAGGCTCACTGTGTGGGGGACACCCTGGACTTCAGACCAGAGTAGTACTGCTTACCATCCCATATTTGAATGAAAACCAGTGTCCCACCTGGGCTCCGACGCCTGCAGCCACTTCAGTATCGGAAGAAATACTCTTCTGCTGTGCTTGTGGGTCATATTCTCACAGCTGGAATAATTTACCCCTAGAGTCCAAAGGAAAAATTTCCAAAATGCCCATGAGGGTGAAAAAATGTTAAAACTCACTACAGTTTGTGCTGGTTGATTTAAAAAGAAGTAAAACACAGAGACATGGGAGATAACTTTCAGGCTTGTTAACAAAAGCACATTTCATCCTTCCAGCTTCTCACTCCCTCTCCCCTCTGCCAGGGAGGAACCCCAGATGGTTATCGCTCAGGAGTGTAACTAGGGAAACCACAAACCGACCCCCCATCGCTATGGAGACAGCCTTTTATTTGTTTAGCCTCTGAGTATTCATGACATCAGCAAGGGTGCCTCTTACAAAGAAATTTTAATTGCCAATGAGGAAGGTTAAGAATCACATTGGAACATTTCAGCCACTTTGAAGGCCCCCACCAGTCCAGTTGCAGGTGTGTTTGTAAAGCGACAGCCCATTTTACAGTAGCTGCGGTGAGGAGCTTTTTGGAGATGATATAACTGAAAGCCACGTTTGTGAATCAACAGACATTTTAAGGCGTAGGGACATAGGTGAAGGGATGATGTGCTGAGAATACATGTTTCCAACAGAGTTATACACTAAGGTGCAAAACCTTCAGGTTTACCTGGGACGGAAGAGTTTCCCAGGATTGGTCTCAGAAGTTTCAGTGCTAAAATGGGGGAAGTTCCGGGCCAACCTTGGCAAGTTGGCCATCCTAGCTATAAAGTCCTTTGGTCCTCATATCAGGTTGACACAAGAAAGGCTGGATCTGAGGCATGTCTCAAAACATGAGAGCACGTTTTGCAAACAATAACCAAACTTCCTCGGTCCCCCTTGGTCTAAAAGTTGCTGAGAAAAGAAATTCTCTCCTTGTGAATATGGGATATCTTCGTTTGATTTGCTTTTTGTTTGCTTGGTTTTTGTTGTTGTTGTTTTATCTAGAAAAGCCAGAAATTTGTTTCTGAAACTTGTCCAGAATAATGAGAGCTCAGCTTCTTCCCAACAACTGTCCTTCCTGCTGAATTAATTTGCAGGGATTTCTAACACCCCGCCACACACACACATTTTTCTGCACAAATTCATTTGCCAAATCCCTGACAAACCGGAAACTATGTAAACACAGAAGTGGAGTTATTGATATTTCCCAGTGATGTGTAAAACACGCCTTTATTCTCCAAGGTCTGGCGTGCCGCTTTGGTGCTAATCCGTCATCTGTGTTTGCATTATTGCAGAGCTGGCTTTCAGGAGCATCTACTGGAGTGGATGCAGTTATTCTCCCGCTGAGAAGTTGCATATGTCAAACAGCAGTATGATATATACTAAATAAAAGGTATTATGCTGGCCATGTGGCGAAGTATGCATAACGATGCTTAGTAAAACAGATCCATGCTTCAATTTTTCACTAAGTTCTAGGCAGGTGTTCTGATCAGAGACCTTAGTTAACCTAGGACTCTGTCCTCTGCAAAGTAGATTTGGTTGGTTGAAGTTTGGGAATGCTAACCATCACTTAATTATCTAAATATCTCTGTAAGTATAACTGATGGAGGCATGTTAAATTTCAGAGGTCAATATCACTTTCTTTACCTATCTTGTAATACGCGTTTTCATTTACATGCATACAATAGGTAGATAGTACGTGTAATTATTATGTAGAAAAAATAGGCATAAAGTTCTCAGTTCTATAGACAAGAATCTTTGTGGATACATAAATAATTCATGGATCAGTAAACATATCTATATGCAGTTATTCTTAGGTCTGGTGGGCAAGTGTACAAAATGTGCAAAATAATAGATTCCGCTCTTTTTGCTCATTTGAGATGTTGTTTTAATGTGGAACTACAGTAGCTCCTTAATGATGAGAGATAGTGACAATTCATTAGCAGACTGTGGCTTGGATCAAGTGTTTGATTTGCGTACAAAGTGTGACCAGTACTCAATTATATGAAGTGTATGCATTTCTTTTGAACACGATTTTTTTCCTTTTGCCAGTTAAAATAACCTTGAGCTTTATTTTGTTTCTTCTGAAGAGCCCAGCCAGCAGAAGACAACTGCTTCTATAATTTGTTCTTCAATAATGATTTTTTTAGAATGTTAAACTGTCATATAAAGCAACCTTCAGAAACACTACTGGATTTCTTGTTTTCTCCTTAAAGGACAGTTGGCTAACAGGAAGAAACGGAATAGCAGGTCAAGGCTACTTCATGTTTTGTCTTCTGGCTTGTTTTAAGAAAGCAGGTTCTTTTTTTCCCAGGTTGGTTTTGTTTTGTTTTGTTTTTTTCATAGTTGCAACATTCTATTTCTCCTCGGTGTAGAAAAAGAAATACACTTCGAATATGTTTATGTTGGAACATATCTATTTCATTAAAAACAAATTCAAATTAGTTTAGTTTTTAGAATTCTCTTATACCTTTTAAGATAACTGAGATATAAAACCACAGGTGGTAACCTTCCAAATATTTTCAAAGGATTTCTCACACTTCATTCTATACCCTGGTACCTAATCAGTGTGAACATCTAATAATACTCAGTTGCTCTTATAGGTTCATTAACTGTTGTATTCTGAGACCATAGACTTGCTTTGACTTTCTAGTAAGGCTTCCCTTGTGAATTTCATGCAGCAGCCCTTCCACTTGTTTTGCGCATTTCATGTAGATCCTTTTGCTCGGAAATTAGCAAACTGCTTAACTCCAAAGGGTGCTGAACTTTAGCTACTTCTCCCATTTAGCATCAGGAGGACTGCAGCTAGAGTCGCTGCAGTCCTATAGCAAAACACTGCAGCTGAATTTTGGGCCCAGGGTGACAGTGCCCTGAGGCTAGGTTTACCGATTCATGGGCTGAGATTCTTGGGACCCACAGAACATCAGGATGAGAAGTGAACATCTGGGTAGGTGTACCCTGGTATGTAGACCTTGCATCTAGATAGCTAGTTGGAAATTCTTCTTTTCTTCCAGCTCTCCAAAGCCTATTTCTGGAGCTTTCTATTTTCGAGGTATTCCTCACGGAGTCTCAAATGCATCACTGAAATCATGAAATTTTCCTTCTTCTCTTGTTGTTGTGCAGTGGTGGTTGGGAGATAGATAGATGCCTCTTGATACTGTAATCAGGCTTTTTTTAAACCCCTTTTTAAGGATTTAGATGTGCTTCTTTTCATCTTTGAACTGCAGAAATATTTCTATCCTGCTTCAATGATGAAATTTGAAATTGTGATGGAAAGAGATGAATTGTGATAACATTATGCTTACAAATGGGAATTCTTACAAAAGCACTATCTCCCTGTCTGCTGTTTGTGGAGATTATTTTAAGTCCTCACTCACGCTGACTTTGCTTTCTGACTTGTTTATATTCTCAGAGTATAAAAATACAGTAGTCAGAAAGCTCCTCTTGGGGAGTCTGCATTTAGTTCTTGTTGGAGGATTCCTTTCTAAATGGACTCTGGTATCCTTTTAGCACTCGCATTGTTTGCCGAAATCTGAGCTGCCCAGGGAAATTAGAGCAGTTAATTTAATATCATGAACGTTTGGGGGCTTCTCGCCTTATTCACAGGCAGGAGAGTGTAAATCACATTGAGTATTCTGTATAAAGTAAGAGGACAATGAAAGTCGCCTCCAAAACATAAACAGCCAACCTTTCCTCCATCCACTGCCTTCCTGCTCTCCACCTTTACTCTGCGCCCATGGAAATCTCCCTTTCTTCCAAGCGACCTTCCCAAATGCTGGCTGGCAGAGATCTGTGTGGCAGAAAGGCGGCCCCCCCACGTGCTCGTGAAGGGAATGCTCCGTCATTACTGTTAGCGCTGGGGCCATAGGGCCACAGCCAGAACAGTGTTGCTCGTGGCTTAGAGCTTTCTTCCATATATTTTGAGCCCAGCCCTGTCACGCTTGCACTAGAAGGACTCATTCTGCAGCCATACGTGACCAGCTGTGGAGTCCCTGGCACTAGGCAAGGCATGGGGGTAGGTTATTTCGTGTGGCAAGAAGAAAAGATTAAAGCAAAAAAAAAAAAAGAAGAAGAAGAAGAAAAGATTCATTAGCAGTACAAAACACACTTCTTATTGCCAAGGAAAAATAGAAAGAGAGCTACCAGGCACTTTCAGATGGCTGAGTTCTTAGTGCTCCCGTTTCCGAAGTTCCTTTTGCACCTGCCTCCTGAGTAACGGTGTGTGGAGGGGGCAATGGGCTTTTTTGATTTGTTTTTAAGAGGTTCTTTGCATGAGTCTCTTCAAAGGCACAATATCGACCTTTGACTTGAGAGCTTAGAGCATAGTCGGCAGCCTCCATCCACCCCCAGAAGCAAACTGCTAAGTCAAATGCTTTGGCCTTAGCTCTGGAAGGTTCTCTATGTACCTATTTCACTTCTCTCCCAACACCCACAAAAAGATGCTGGGTTTGCTTTTATTTCGCCTCTCCTCTCCCGTGCTTCAGGACTAACTTGTATGTGTCTGAGATGTAATTCTGAAAGAAAACTTGTCGGATCCAAGTGTGTATTTACTTTCTTTTAGGGACCTAGATGATTTGCAGGAAATATCAGAATTGATTGCAGACAATTAATGAGCATTTCATGAACGCTCTGATGCTCAGTGCCATGGAGATGTAATCGCTGGGAAGTGAAGTAACTCGGGTTTTCGTTTCCTGACAGGACCCTCGCAGGCCTTTACCCCGTAGATTTCTGTAAGGAATGATGCATCTTGGGAAGGACTCTGACCACCAAGGCAGGGATACTGTTTATCTGTGGCTCGAATGAAAGGAGACAATCTTGGTTATAATAAATGTCTTCTAGAAAAGCACACTTCAGCATAAATATTTTAAAATTTGATACATTTCATGTGTTCCAAAATACTCTATAAAATACACCCACAGAGATGCTTTATTAAAGCTTGGTTCTCCCCATTATTCATGAAGAACTAGGTGTCAACTTGTGCCACCCCGTGAAACTATTTAAACATCACATAATTGATAACGTACTGGAGATCTCTGCTTTTAGCCTTAGAATGAGCAGCGTCCTCTCAGAGACTCTGTCTCCACTGCTCTGTATCCTGAGTGGCAGGACCCTGATGGGAGACTGACTAGTGGATTTTTTTTTTTTTTTTGCGGTACGCGGGCCTCTCACTGTTGTGGCCTCCCCCATTGCGGACCACAGGCTCCGGATGCGCAGGCCCAGCGGCCATGGCTCACAGGCCCAGCCGCTCCACGGCATGTGGGATCCCCCTGGACCGGAGCACGAACCCGTGTCCCCTGCATCGGCAGGCGGACTCTCAAGCACTGCGCCACCAGGGAAGCCCAGACTAGTGGATTTTTTAAAATCTTTTGCACATCTCCTTCCCCCCCACCCTTTTTAATTTCTTTCTACCACTTCATGTTTTCTCTTCTTTCTCTGAGCTTCTTCTCCCCTGCAAGTTACATACTTTTCATGTAAAAGTGTACATTTAGAGTATCCTGTTTGGTTTCTGGTGCACTCATAAAGAAAAGGAATAGAAAACGCTTCACAAATCCGGCAAATAAATAACATTCTAATAGCCAGGACCTCTCTAAAATGTCTGCACGAAAGCAGGTGCACCACAAACTACCATCTCTACGCACTACCCCAGACTTCCCGATTGGATGATTTAGGTACTTTTCTACTTAGGCGGATGGTACCATTTTTGCCGAATTCAGCATGTTCAATGAACAATTTCTTGGACCCAAAAGCCAGCTCCACTGCATTTCTGCTTGGTAAGGTTTGGTGGCCTTGGCATGGAGCAAGGGTTGTTAATTCATTGGCACTTAAATGCTGATAAATCTAGAAGTTGGGCAGTGGTAGCAGGCTGCCTTAACAGAACCTCTGCGGGGAATCAATGGCCCCAATGCTTACAGGAGCTCTACAGAAAGGCCACTCAGTAAACTCTCGTTAAGGGAAGAATTCAGGGTAGCAGGAACTACTCTGAGATCCCGTGTGATTTGGCGTCAGCAAGGACTTTGAACGCTAGATGTAGAATTTGTCAACCTACGGAGTGCTTCTGCTTCTTGAGATACCCATTTCCTGCTAATTCTATAATCCTAAACACCTAGTGTGTTGTATCGGGAGCGTCTTTTGAGATGGTTCCATTCCGCATGAGACCGCGGCAGAGCCCGTCTGCTGTGATGTTCTCCATCACTCTGATTCTACGTGTTTCATTCCTGCGTATTTATGCAATCCTGCATCTATATATTTTTTCAATGATAATAGGATTTTAATTGTAATTCCACCTTCCTTCGGCAGAATATAAAATGCTCCAAGAGGGCTACCAGAGGCAACTTTGATATATCTTCTGCAGAGAGTTGTCTTGGAATAGATTAGCACAAGTTACAAGTGAAAATTCCAGCATCAGGAGAACCCTGCACTTGAGAGGGGCTGATTTTATCTGAGACAAAAGAAAGAAAAAGGAGCCTAGGAGGGAGTTTTTCAACACAGTCACACTTCTTTCTTTTTTGTTTTTTTTTTCTTTTTTTTAATCGGAGTATAATCGCTTTACAATATTTTTTTCCAGTCACGCTTTTCTCCTGGCCCCCAGCATAAATGATATTTTGTGTGTGTTCCGCACACAAAATATAAGACAGCCTGGTGATAATAACCATTTTCTATATAACATCTTTTTTTTTAAATTAAATTATATATATATATATATATATAATAGATGATATTTAAGTTGGGGTGTGGTCATGGTAAATCTTCTGACTTACACGTCAGGCATTTGAGATAGTGGAATCTATTTGTTATCCTTCAACTAGAATAACCTCAGTCCCCAGCTGGAATATATATGAGTCAAGGCATCTTCTTAAAAGACATGATTTCCGTGCTCAGAAGATGGAAAGGGACATAAGAAAAAAAAGTCCTGAAATAGGTGCATTTAATTCTCCCCAATTTAAATTTAAGTGGTATATCTTTAAGGCAATAAGGATAGTCCTTTTTTTCCGCATCCAGAACGCTTCCATCAATGAATTTCTTTAATGTCGATGATGCTTGGTGCAGTTTGAGGGAATCTGTATTTAGTCAGAAAAGACTTCAATAGAATGACCTACCAGATGGGCCCCATAACAAAGCAGAGAGACATCAAACCACCACAGACATTTGGTGCTTAGAATAATAAAAAGACTATAAAATTAGATTAGTTGAGTCTAATTTGGAATTGGTATATTCCCCATGCACCCTCGCTGCTCTTGGGCAGATAAAGCCTTGAGATTTAGCACTGTGTCAGAGCAGAAGACCGCAACTTCCAGTAAAAGGGAGACAGGGAGAGGGAGAGAGGGAAAAAAAAGCATTCTGGGAGGTCACGGAGGGCAGAGCAGTGACCTCCAATGATTTACAGGCCTTTAGCTTAATGAAATTGTTTCAGTGACATGACGGTAAGAGCTCGTAATGGATTGGATGCCCTAATGTAATGAAATTACTCCCTTCTGCCTAAAAAAAAAAATGCGCAATTAATATTTACTGAGACCTGACAGCCTTTGGTGCGCTCGTCTGTGTAGTTCCCTCAGACAGTCAGAGAGGAGAGACAGCAGCGTGGCAGACAGGCTGGCTCTGCACGAGCTCCTGGCGGGGACGAGCAGAGCCGGCGAGGGTGGAGGGACAGGCGCTCGGGGGACCAGGGACACCCGGCCCAGACTGCCCAGCTCCTCAGCACGGCCCCCACTCAGCCTTCATGCTCTTCCCTTGCTTTTCCACAGGCAACTAGACAACAACCGCATCAGCTGCATTGAAGATGGAGCCTTCCGAGCGCTGCGTGATTTAGAGATCCTGTGAGTTGATTTTGCGATCGCTGCCTTGTGTGCGTGTGCGTGCGTGTGTGTGTGTCCGAGTGAGGAGGAGAGGGGGGAGTGTGTGTGCCTGGGGGGTCCGTGTGGATGCATTTCTGTGTCTTCTGCTGCAGTGCTATTAAAATTGCGAACCGGGAGATCCCTCCGGCTCACCTTGGCCAAAGTGTTTGCAGGCAGCAAAGTGGGATTTCTCTCCTCCCACAAACTGGGGTTACTGCTAATTAAGTCTCAGTTGAGTCCTTTCTCCCCCGATGCTCCCGCGGTATTTGTTGCTGGGTGAAACAGATGGGCTGGAGTAGACCCCCAGCGCCTGCCAGAGCAATCAGGGAGCGTCTGAGTGTGGGCTTACTTATGGAGAGGCAGGTTACAGGTCTGGGAAATGAGAAAGGGGTAGCACCAGGGGGTCGGCTGGAATTACCCAGAATCAGAAAGCGACTTTAACACGGGACCAGGGGGAATGCCAAACAGCCTGGTAAAAGTCCAGTCATTGCTGTTGCACTTGAGATCACATCTCAGGATTAAATCCAAACTTTAAGCAGTAACCTTAAAGTGACAAGGGCTGGGGGGGGAGATGAGAGGAGGTGCACCCCTCCCCAGAAGACCACCCTGCATACCTTGTCTAGGAAAAATGTGTAGCCGCCCTTCTGTGTTCTGGATTTTCAGATGGGTCCAGCTAAGGACACCTGATTTCCAAGGGGGAAAGTCGGCTAGGAGGCATCCTGGGGTCAAACTCAAATTGAATTGTGTGAGAAAACATTTTGATTGTCCTCCCACATGCCCCAACTACACTTCCAGCTGTCCCTGATTTGGGGAAACCTGGAGAGGAAGGCAATACAGCCTAGCAGAACTTGCTTCGGGAGACGTGCGGTTCGGTCCTGACTCAGCCCCTCGGTTAGCTGTGTGACCTTGGGCAAGTCCCTTCTGTGCTTGGACCCTCAGCTTCTCATTTGAAAAATGAAGGGGACGGTTGCTTTATCTTGGGGGTGACTTCCCCTTTCCAAGTTCTGTTAACTGCTTGCTTCTAAAAATAACTCTGATGCTACAGTTCTAGCCAGAATGATAAGCATAGGATGTGTTGAGCATCCCCCTGAAAATTAAATAAACAAGTAAATAAATAAATTACGTAGTCACCAGGTTACATATCTCTGACTTCCAGAAGAATGAATAAATGTCAAACAAATGAAAGAACAAGTACGTTAACATGTCCCTTCGTCCATAAGGGAAGGAAGGTCCTCCTTCCACCATCCTTTTCACCTGGCCCCGCAGACAGTAGCCATGGGTTGGAGACATCCTCTGCACGTTGTGTGAGGGGAAGGTAATTCCAAGAGGAATCACGGGAAATCAGAGAGGATGCTGATGCTGCAAGCTGCTGGAAATTGGATGAAAACCGAGAATTCCCGGTACAGAAAAGGCAGGACCCACAGGCAGAGAGGTCGGGTTGTCATTCCTAAGATTGATGGTGTCTCCTCACCCAAACTCTGACCCCGGAACCGGCACCAAATGTGTGTCTGCTAGGGAGAGGATGCCAGCCCAAATTTAGTAACCCAGGACTCCTCTTAGCAAGAGGCTGGAGCTGAGAAGGGTAGGCTCGATTTTCCCTGCCTGCAGAAAAAGCCTCTGTAGAGAGGGCTGCTAGGAGCATATCACCTTCTTCTCGAGAAGGATGAGAAAATTCCCTGGGAAGAGACCAGGAAATGGAAGTCACCAGCTGCCACAAAACAGCTGTGACCACCTGACAGCCCACATGTTAGTTCTCTCAACTCAGAGTGGTGTCATCTTGCCTCACCAGGAAGGCTGTCTTCGGGGAGAGAGAAGGGCTGTACAGTCAGACACGCCTGGGTGTGGAATCCCGAATGTGGTGGCACTTTGGCCAAGCTACTCCACCTCTCTGTTTCTTTAACTTTAAGAGGAGATGCCCTATATACTGCATAGGAGGGGATCTCTAAATGATGTCCTCTCCACCTCCCTAACTTTCTCCCCACCATGCCCTCATCTCCATCATACTGTCCAGGACAGAATTGGATTGCCCCTCTCTACTCTGATATTTGCTATCAAAATATATATTTATATTTTATGCAGATACACCAGGTCTCTCAAACTTGAAGCTTAAAAACCCAGGATGGAAAAAAAAAAGTTCTCTTTCCCCATCGTTATAAAGACCCCCCCAGGATCTGATTAGTTTATCTTCTCAATTCCAAACAAAGCTAGATCAATAGCTTTTTTTTTTTTTTTTTTTTTTTTTTAGTGGTACACAGGCCTCTCACTGCTGTGGCCTCTCCCGTTGCGGAGCACAGGCTCCGGACGCGCAGGCTCAGCGGCCATGGCTCACGGGCCCAGCCGCTCCGCAGCACATGGGATCTTCCTGGACCGGGGCACGAACCCGTGTCCCCTGCATCGGCAGGCGGACTCTCAACCACTGCGCCACCAGGGAAGCCCAATAGCTTTGTTTTAAAGATACTCTCATTTGGCTTCACATGGCTAAGCACTTAAGATTAATCATAATCAAGTATTCCATGGCTTTTTAATTTCTAGCAGAGGCACACAGCTTTGGAACCATCCGTCTTCACGGTGAGCCATTCTGAAATCGGCTGGAGCTGACATCTCCATTTAAAGAACCTCCCCGCCCTAACCCCAGACCTTCCAAATCTCATCTACACATTGACATCGTATAATACTTCTCTGTAATCACAACTTAGACACCATAAAGAAACTTGACAATGAAATAATAAATAGAAACTAAGTGAGGGCTTCATACATTAACTTAATAAATTCTTCAGAGAGAGAGAGACAGAGACAGGGGGCAGGAGGGAATTCAAAACACTCTGTCCGCACAAAGGTCATCTCTAAGTATCTCAAGCTTTTAAAGTCTGCAAGTCAAGAAGACAAAATATAGTATTTCGGGTGTGTTTTCTCTCTGTCACTAGGCAGCATGAAGTGCAAAATAAGGAAAGACTCCTGATTACCTCATGGAAAGCTCTCTCAAAATTAACTTAAGTTTAGGGACAAAAACTACTAGTGAAAATATTTCACATGGGATCACCCTGTTATTCCATCCTTTCTGTGGATGGAAATGCTATAAAACCTCTTTCTATCCAGTCTGAGGTTGGTTGCACTGAACCTAGGGGGTGGGTCTGGGCGGGAACCCCTAGCAGTAGGAACTGTGCAACATTAGGAAAGACTGTGAAATCTGCCCACCTCAACCTCATTTTTGACTCATGCCCAATGGCAGATGTCCAGCACAGAGTATGGTAGACAAAGGAAGAGAGCCACCACCCTCCCCTTTTCAGGTAGCCAGAAAAGGGAGTGAGAAGGAAAGCAGAGTACGGGCGAAGCAAGTGATAATAGTGGCGTTTGTTGTGCAGTTACTAGTACCCAACACCAAAAGCAGTACTTTTACATCGTTATCTCTTTGCATCCTGACAACCCCTCCGTGAAACTGTTAGTGTCACCCTCCTTTTACAGAGAGATACCCATTTCAGAGAAGCCAAGTAACTGCTTAACTAGCCAGCCGCAGAACCTGTGTAATTAACCCTTCTACCAAGCTGCCTTTCTGATCTGTGTTGCTAAGGCTCTCGTGGTGTTGGCTGCCCTGAAGCATGGCCAACGTGTGCCGCAGGGTGGTGTGAACTGGCCCCAAGAGCTGGTCTAGGCAAGCTATCAGTGACTCGTGGTCCTGCCGAGGAGAATGCCAGAGCCTCCCGCAGCTTGTAAAATTGTCATTCCCTTTACCCAGGGATGGCTCCCCACAAAGTTGAAGGTAAATCAGACTCACAGGGGAAAGAAAATCATCCTGCTTTTTCACTGACTTACATTCTAGTCCCAACGATGACTTATTCTCACTTCTGGACGTCACCAATTGATTTTGGTACTCCACGGCGCTCCGTTCTCTACACCTCCCTATAATACAGCTCCAACTTTCTGTGTGGAGCTTAAGGTTCTTAACTGAGGGACCTTGCTTTCTGTGAGTCAGACGCCCTTCTGTTACACAAATCATGGACCATTCATTTCTGCTTGATCTGTATACTTGGCGGTTCGCGTACTAGGTTTTCTCTGAGCAAGGCGTGTTTAAACCACGGTCGAATATGCCAAGACTGCGTTTCCCTGGCTGGTCAGGAATCATTTGTGGAGGGACTCTGAGCCCTGGGTTTCTAGCCCCCGTCAGCTAGGTAGAGGACAGCCAGACGTGTCACCAGTTTTACCAGGCTCCTCTCTCCCCGACATGCCATCTTGGGTCGGAAAAATGTTTAATGGGAAAAAAATTAAGAGTATGGACAAATGAAACAAAAATGAGACAACCTAGTTAATAAATTATTTAATTTTGTTTCAACAGTATTGCAGGAGAAGGGAAGAGATTCTCAGACATTGTCTCCTGACTACTTGTAGCAAATCAGAAGTTCAGTAGGTATGCTGCCAAAAATGCCAGGCTAAAGATGTCAGGAACACATCCTGAAAGCACTTTCCGTGAGTGGTCTGCCCTTGATAAATCACTAGTACTGGCCAAATTTCACATAGATGTGACAGGTCTGCAGATAACACACGAATGCTGTTTTGAAAGCCTCACTCCCATTTATGTCACTTAACCAATTTTGGAAGTTCAGTGATATCATCATAGGCTGGTTCTGGAAGGACCTTAGCTGTCTCCAGGATGACCTCTTATTGTTGAGATAAGACACAGAGAGGTTGAGAGCAGGGTCGGGACTAGAGTGGGGCCCGCCTCCTAACATTGTGTACCCAGGGCACCCCACTTCCCTCACCCAAGTCCTAGCCCTGTCTAGGAGACAAGACAATGGCAACAGCAAGTTAGCGGTAGCAAAGGACTAGAACCTGGGTCTCCGGACCCCTGATCCCATGTTCTTTGCCCACAGTGGGCACCTGCAGGCAGTTAGGCTGTTTAGAAGAAATCCCCTGGTAAGACTGGGGCTCCTAAGCACAGTTGTCCTTTCAAACCTCATCATTAAATGTTTTATATTATTTAGCAGGTTGGGGGAGGGCAAACTTTAGTCCATGACAGAATCAGAGAAAGATTCTGCTTTCAGCTCCCTCGAAACCAGAGGTTGCAAACTAGATCACAGACTACATTGTGGCCACAGATGAGGGATTTTTAATCCCGTGGAGTGTTTTTTACCATTATTATATTTTTTTGCAGTACGCGGGCCTCTCACTGTTGTGGCCTCTCCCGTTGCGGAGCACAGGCTCCAGACGCGCAGGCTCAGCAGCCATGGCTCACGGGCCCAGCCGCTCCGCGGCATGTGGGATCTTCCCGGACCGGGGCACGAACCCATGTCCCTTGCATCGGCAGGCGGACTGTCACCCACTGCGCCACCAGGGAAGCCCTACCATTTTAAATTAGCATTTCATATTGCAAATTGATGCTATTTTTTTGTAAAAGTCCAGAATTCCAGCTTTGGATTTTGGTGAACCAGAAACACTGGCAACCCTGAGCTGCATTTCTTCATTGCAACGGTCAGCTGTGACTGAAAAGCACATACCCTCCGTAGATGGGGTATGTAGACTCCACTTTCCCACTGACCTTCCCCCATTTCAGTTACCTGCCAACCCACGCAGCCCCTGCTTTAATCCAGCCAAGAAGCAAGGCTGCACTGTGTGCCACCCTAGTGCCAGATACCAGGGACAGTAAAGCTTTAAATGAGCAGGTCCTCTGGCGATCAAACTCTAAAGGCGAGAGCTTACCAGAATTGTTGAATAGACAACACAGACGGAGCTAAGTAATGGGGAGTCAAAGACTCCCAGACTGGACAGGGGTACCTCAGAAGCCATCAGGTGCCCATGAGACATGATGTCTCATGTCTCATCTTCTGGGAAGTTCTTCTCAGGAGTTGAGCTTGCCTCCAAATTCCCTTTGATTCCAAAAAAATTATAATTGGGTTTATTCACATGATGAGAAGCAAGAGACAAATACCTCCCCCCCTGTTTCTTGCTCCCTAGACCCCAGCATCAGCCTGGGTAATGAGCTCCCTTTCAGTCCACGTTTAGAGAAAAGAGAGTTGAGTCAAAACGGTGATGTGAATTAACCAGACTTGTAGCATAGTTCTACTTGAACCACCGCTGGGCAAGTATGACATGGCCTGACCCTGAGCCCTACTTGTAGATACAGAAAGTGAATGTAAAAGAAAGTCCTTTTTTGATATAAGAAGGCAGTGAAAAGAAATTGACACCAGTCCTGATACCCAGATCAGGGTGTGCTCACTCTCCTAGCACAGGGTGGTTTTCCCAGCTGCAGGGTGCTGGATACTGGGTGTTGGGACATTTATAGACATGGTTGGTCCAGTTCAGAAAACCCAGCGCTTAATGCAAGTAGTGGCGTGTCCTCCACTTCAAATGACCTTCCTCTGGGTATGGAACCAGATGCTCTGATTAACAGATAATAATAATGTGTTGATATATAATGCAATGGTATCATACCAATTAGTAGTATAGTTATTATAAATATTATAATTATTGTCATAGCCTCCAAGTTTTAGCATCTTCTATCTTCCAGGCCCTGTGATAAGATATCAGAATGCAGCATTTTACATAACCCCGTTCTACACCCTTGCAAGGTAGATGCTGGTAATTTCCTCATTTTACCAGTGAGGAAACTGAAGCTTAGAGAAGTTGAATAACTTGCCCAGGGTTACACAGATAAGGACAAGAATTGGATTGCTCTTCCAGTATCAAATCCCCTGCACGTAACTGCTCTGCTACCAAAATAAATTAAAATTAAAAAGTACATCCTAGGGGCTTCCCTGGTGGCGCAGTGGTTGAGAGTCTGCCTGCCGATGCAGGGCACATGGGTTCGTGCCCTGGTCCGGGAAGATCCCACATGCCGCGGAGCGGCTGGGCCCGTGAGCCATGGCCGCTCAGCCTGCGCGTCTGGAGCTTGTGCTCCGCAACGGGAGAGGCCACAACAGTGAGAGGCCCGCGAACCACAAGAAAAAAAAAAGTACATCCTAGAGAAACAATTATATGCATTAGTGAGATTATTCACTGTAGTAAATGCCCAGAATAATTCAGGAACCACAGACTTTCTTTTTGAAAAGTTGCCCCCTAGGGTGCTCAGATCTAAACCTATGACGTCAGCTTAATCAGCATCACATCCCGTTCCATGAGACTGCCCCAGACATGGCAGGAGGCAAAGGCTGAGCTGCTGGAGTTACAGTCCTCCCTTAGCACTGGTTGCCAAACCAGCTCCACCAAACTGAATGGTTTGGGGTTCATTTCCTTGAAAAAGAGAAACATTCTTACCAATTCTTAGGCCAGTTTTGGGGATTAAAGGAGATACCTCAGTCGTATGTCTAACAGATGCCGCATCAGGACGCTCATAAAAATCAAAGTCAGAGAATACTCCTGTACTGTTCACTGCCTTGCAGAAACCTGGCACATAGTAGGTGGTCAGTTAAAGTTCATGGAACCAAATTGAGTTGAAATTACCAGTCGGCTCTCTGCATCCTCTGGTGCCGTATCCAGCGGATCCCAGATCCCCGCGGATCAGTCCGCTGTTGGTTAAATCCGGGATGCAGCACCCGTGGATGCAGAGGGTCCGTTGTAATTAACTGAATTTGAAGCTTACCCCACCCCAGTCTCTAGATTCTCTGTTTTGACGTGACCCTGAACAGAACTAAGGTTGTGGTTGTCCCAGAATTATTTTAGATGTTGGACAATGTAGTATTTTACTGAAACATTTCTCACATGACCTTTGGTTTTTTATCCCTTTAGCTAAGTGGTGATTTTTTTTCTTTTTCTTTTTAATAATGAACAAAATTATAGCCACAATGAAATTTGGTGTTTTCTAACAGAGACAAGATTCATTTTCATTTATTTACAAAATGTTTCACCTGGGTTTCTCTGGGAGATGCAAACATTTTATTTGTTTCAACAGCCTTCCGAATCAGGGTGTTTAATCCTGACATAGCTTTGAATATAGAACTGTCATTGCTTAATGAAAGTCTTAAAATATGTCCAGAATATAATTTTTTGGGTACTGTGCTGCAAATTGTGATTTGTTGAGGCAATTAGGATTAAATTTGTACTTTGTGGAAAACATAGTTAACTTCCATTCAACCCTCAAAGTACTAGGAAGGGAACTGGGTTTCCCATAAATGCACACCCCTCCTTCATAGTCACCCAGACTGGGAGCTGGATCATAGTCAAGCTCTTAAAATGACAAACCTGGTTTTGAGAACATCAGCTTAAGGAAAAAGTGAACATTTCTTTGAAATGTAAAATAATCTTTTCCATTTAAATAAGCAGCCCTTGGGCTTCCCTGGTGGCGCAGTGGTTGAGAGTCCGCCTGCTGATGCAGGGGACGCGGGTTCGTGCCCCGGTCTGGGAAGATCCCACGTGCCGCGGAGGGGCTGGGCCCGTGAGCCATGGCCGCTGAGCGTCCGGAGCCTGTGCTCCGCAATGGGAGAGGCCACAACAGTGAGAGGCCCGCGTACCGCAAAAAAAAAAAGCAGCCCTTTAATAGTCCAAGAAACTAGAATCTGGGGGGTTCTAGTGGTTTCCATTTTATTTCATTTTCCTGTTCACTAAAGGCTAGTTTCGTTTCTGAATTGAAAATGTATTGCTCTTCGTTCCTGAATTGAGAGGATATGGTGAAGATCATTGAATCGTTCTTCACCAACAGAGGGTCTTGAATCAGTAAGACTCCCGCTGTCGGCATCTCCTATGAGCAGTACTTAGGTGGAATCAGGTAACAGTCTTGCTGTCCCCAAGGGCTGTAGACTACAGCCACTAGGTCTCCGGGCTGAAATTCTGGCCTGACAAACCAGGTTTGGGGGCAGCCTTTTGGTTTGCTTTGTCCCACCTAAAACAAAATGGAAAAATACCTTTGCATCTTTGAAAAAAATATCCTAGAGGGTTTTCTCTCAGGAGCATGTGGCTGGTGAGGAAATACCTCAGAGCTGCCAAACGCATTCAGGGGTCAGTTCACTCCCAAAACAGAGCTTCTATGCTGATTTGAAAAGGCGCTCCTGTGCCGATGGTCAGACACTACCCTTTCTCCATGCCCCAGCTGCCAACAGTGGCTTTGGTGACCAGTGTTTGAGCACCTTTTGTATCCTGCCCCTTATCAGCTCTTGAATGCCCTTCAAACCTGCCTATGACTGATGCTGCCACGTCCACCCAGGGTGTGGAATACTGGCTGGTGTGGCTTACCTATGGCCAAGAGTCCATTACTCTACAGAACTGGGTCCTGAAAGCCAAGATCCTAGGAAATTGATCCCTCCTGTCACTTGGCTTTATGGAGGGGAGGAGAGCATGGAGAAGACCTAGAGACACAGAGCTGGGGAGAATCAGAGCATCGTTTTTACCTTTCCCTGAGCGTTCACTTCCTATCTTTGAAGGTGCACACGAGTAAGGGATGTTGAGGAGGAGGGATGAAGGGAATAATGGTTCTATTTCTCCAAGGCCCTATTTGGACTCACTGTAGAAAAGCTGTAGAGAGCCCATTCTCTTTTGAGGACCCCGGCTATCAGCTCTATTTTATCCATTGATTGAATGAAACCTGCCAATGTGAGGTTTCTTTCTGTTTTTTAATGTTTTGGTCTTTCCAGTGTTTAAAAAAATTAGAATTCATTCCCAACACTTAACTCCTGGGTAATTTTATAGGAAAGTATGTGATTTCAACTTCCCTTGAATATTTAGAAGCTGTGGAAACCCTGGGTTGACATGTGGCTTTGACGCCCCGGAGCAGCATTGTCCACTAAAGCAGCGGTCCCCAACCTTTTTGGCACCAGGGACCGGTTTCGTGGAAGACAATTTTTCCACGCAAGGGAGTAGGGGGTGGGCAGGGGATGGTTCAGGCCGTAATGCGAGCAATGGGGAGCAATGGGGAGCAGTAGATGAGGGCTTCCCTCGCTTGTCTGTCGCCACTCACCTCCTGCTGTGCGGCCCGGTTTCTAACGGGCTGAGGCCGGGTACTGTTCCGCAGCCCGGGGGTTGGGAACCCCTGCACTAAAGGGCACTCTGTGATGAAGGAAACGTTTCATATCTGAGCTGTCCAGTATGATAGCCACTAGCCACGTGGGACTCTAGAGCACGTGAAAGGTGGCTAGTGCAACTAAGAAACTAAATGTTTAGCTTTGTTTAATTTTACTTGATATGAATTTAAATTGCCACACGTAGCTTGTGGCTGCCTTATCGGATAGTGCAGGTTTAGAGCTGAGGGGCAAGGACCGCATTTGGACAGGGCATGCCCTCTGCAAATTTCCATAGCTGCCACCAGGCCAGCTCTCCTGCCTGCCCCGCTCCAAACCCCTGGAGCCATTTCACATCCATTAATAAGCACAATGTTTAAACGGTATATTTTCTGAAGCTAGGTACTTTGAAATACCTGCCACTCCCCTCACCCCCCCCCACTCTGCCCTTTCTCTCTCTTAATTTAAACATCTGGATCTTATACCCCCAAAAGACCTATTTTCACTGAAGCCCAGGAGCAGGCTTATTAAAACCGTCTCCCGTCAAAGCAAAACCCTCTCTGAGTGAATTAGTTTCTGGATCCCAATTATTCACTTCTCTCAGCTCTGCAAATGACTTCCACAAAGTCAACCAGGTAGGAAAATCACTCCCATTGTCTAGACCCATCGCTTCTGCATACATAAACGGAAGATGCGGCAGGCAGTTAGGGATACAAGCCCGTTAACCCCGCAGAAGCTGAGCCTGGTGTCTGCATAAAGAGAGAAAGAAAGAGCCGACCCCGTGCAACTATTTTCAGATGCTTCACAGCGGGGGCTGGTTGCAGCTTTCAGAGTTTGGTCAGATGTCCTGTCTTTATGCAGACCTGGATAGATCTGGGCATCCACAATCCCTTCCACCACCTTCTGGAAAACTATTCCCATTTCCAGAAATGCCATTTTAGAGCCAACATCAGCCCAAGTGAAATTGGAGAGTGGAACTGCAGGCTCCGGGGGAAGACCCTGGAGGTCAACTGGTCCCACCACTTCATTTGAAGAGAAAGAAACTCCCCAGAAAGGTTAAGTGACTTGCCCACAGCTATAGGAAAATTTCACGGAAGAACTAGGCCAGAAAATGGGTCTGTTGACTGTTACCTAATGCTGTATATTGCCATCTAAGCTTTCCCTATATCAGCAGGCAGGAAACAAAAATTAGTGGGGCCAGCCTTTATGTCCTATCCATCTCACCATCCCTTAATCTCCAGCGTTTTACCAGAGGGAACATTTTACCTTCAACACGGGGAACACACCCTCCCTTTCTAGAGCCTTCCAGTCCTGCAGCCACTGCTTGGGGGATACTGGTACCCCAGTCAGAGGGCAGTCTGGGAAGAGATCAAATTCTGCATCATTGATCCCAGCTAGCAGGGGTGACCCAAGGCCCTATGAGTAAGCACCAGGGACCCCATCTTTGAGCCTTAAATAGCCCGAAGTGTAAACTATACCCAGTTCCCTGAGAGAGTCCTTCCCTTACAAACATCAGCAGGTAAAAGCAAGTTCCCTCTGACATCTCAGCCCAAGAGCAGAGCCTCCTTCCAGCACGCTGTACAGTTTTTTCTGCTAACAGCTCTGAAGTGGCTAAGTTCCAAACCGTCCACGAGAAACAACTTATGTGTTTAGCCACAGAGCTGATGAGTAGCAAACAGAAACCAGACAAGAGTGCACAGGCCTGGTGGAACACAGTTTTACCCTATAAACAGACACTTCTTCAGGGCTCTTTGTCCCCGAGTAATGATGGCTGGGGGGGAAGCATTGAATATCAATTTTCAACCGTTGAAAGGTAGTCGGTTTGAACAGTAGGTTCCTGGAGCGTGCCTTAGCCAGAGCCTGCCCTTCAGGAGATGCAGTATGGGAAGAAGGCTTTAACCACACAGCACCACAATGCCATTAAAATACTTTGATGATTTATTTATTTATATAGCCCATGTGTGCTATATAGATGTTAAATATCTGTATTTGATTCAGATTGTTAAAGTAATCCGTTTGGTTGAGAGGCTGAAAACTGGCTTCTGCAAGCCAAATCCAGCCCCGGGTATGTTTCCTTTGTGACTTTAGCTCCTTCAGGCGATTTAATCACCAATATGGAGGAACAAGGAGATTTCACATAAAAATTCTAGATGTCTGGCTTTCTCTTTAACAAGAGGAGAAAACTGGTGGCACTGCACCGATATTCCAGCGTAGCAGCAGACCTTTGAAATGAGAAGCGATGGTCCCGAGTAGTAGAGTTGTGTTTACACACAGTTCCGTTCCTCAGCTATCAAGCCTCGCTCCTCTAGGCAATTGACTTTGTACTCCCAGATCAGCCCAGAAGGCTGTTTAGAGTGGAAATTTATTTTTTATCGAAAGATGCCAAAAGCATGACCCTTCGCATTTGGAAACTCACCCATTCCTTCAGTAAATATTTATTGAGTCATCCTTTGTGCCAAACACAGAGCTAGGTCCTGCCTACACAGCGGGGGATAAAACAGACGTGCTGTCTTCCGCCTCTTAGTGTACACGTTCATGGGTATTTAAGAACTTTCCCCTTCTTCCTCTCTTCCTGGCTCAAAGGCAGCTGAGGTGGAATTGTCTGTTTCTCTCCCTCTCAATTACAAACTCACCTATCCAGGCATGTAAGTTGGAGGTCATTCTTTCACCCCCAGCAGACATCTCGCACACTGGAAAGTGCCTGGTTTCTAAATAATATAGTAGACAAGATTGATTGTCCAGGCTCCCAGTTTACAGATGATGAAATAGAATTAGAAGACTGAGGCCATCTCATTCATGTTGTCGTTTAAGGTACATTTTACAATTCAGTTGGTCATTGGGAGGCAGTTGAATCATACTGCATCACCGCTAGGCAGTATCTGTGATGATCTCAGTAAACGAGTAAGGCGTTCTTCAGAATCCAGGAACCAAAAACACTGGAGCATCACGAGTACTTACACCGCAAGCATCTAACTGAGCAATGGTGGGATTTGAAGATTCATCTTTCTCTTTTGCCCTTCCACTTTTTGCATTTATTTTGCAGGCATCTTTTTTTCTCTTTTTTTTTTTTTTTAACACTGAGGCTCCGCTGGGTGGATGGAGACGAGTTTCTGCCTGTCATAATATGAATGTATAATGAAGGCAGAACCAAAGACAAGCCCTGTTGTTAAGGAATCCATATCATCAGAGGCCCCAACTGGCAGCTGATTGTTTTTATTTATTTCTGTAGGTTTTACATGACACCTGGAGACCATTTAAAATGTTACTTGGCGGTGAGAGCTCTGTGTTTAAAAATAACGCTCACCCAGTGCCAGATCACTTTAGAGTCGGGTACAAATATTGAGACAAAAACCCCAGCTGTTATTGCTTTGGCTGCTAATTTGAGGTGTCAAATGAGAGCCCGACTGCTATACGTCAGTGAATAAGGCCCCTTGTGAGGTCATTATGTTTTCTAACAGTTGAGAGTAATGGACTAATCAGTGCAGCATCAGTTGTTTTCATTATATGCCCACACAATGGTTATGAGCTTTAATTTAAACGGTCCTCAGGGAGATGAGGGAAATCGGTATTAGGCAGCACCCATGATAGTCCAGGAGAGGAGGTACCGTAAGGGAGATGGCTTCCCACCCTCCTCTCTCTTCTCTCTCCCTCCATCTTTCATTCCTCCTGCCACATCTGCCCTCAGAGACTCATTGTCTGCTCCAAACAGGCAAAAGATGAGCTTTTCTCAAGGAGCAGATCTGGACTCTTGATTCTTCATGGTGTTCTGAAAAATCCCAGTCGGCCAATCCAACAGTCAGGGCGGCTTTTGGCAACACTTAGACTCATCGGCCAAGCCTGGACCTTGGAAGGCGTTGAGCCACGATTGCCCTCTCTTCTCTGTAGCCTCTACTACCGTCCTCCTGTCCGTGCTGAGCTTTCTCTATTCCTGGAACCAGAGGAGGGTCGGGTGATGCTGTTGCTTTGAGCAGCCTTGACAGCGAGGCAAACACCTGTGTCCCTGACACATCGAAGCCAGGCAGGTCTGAGTCTACCGCTAACACGTATGATTCACCTCCACCTCTGGACGGCAGGGAAGTTGGACGGCCGATGTCTGCCGAAGGCAGTCCTGTAAGAGGCAGCTTTGTGTAATGATAAAAAATATAGGATCTGGTGTGACACTTTCCTGGATTTGAGTATTGGCTCCACAGCTCTACTGTTATGTGATCGGGGCAGAGTTCATTGATCTTTCCAGGGTCCAAAGTAGAAATGACAAGAGTATCTCAGGATTGTTGGAAGAATTAAATGAGATAATGCATGCAATTAGCAAAAACATCAATAGCATCAGTATTGTTGTTGTTATTATCATGGGCATCTTTATTGGAAGTTCTTGGCAAGCTCACCTCAAAGTAGTATCCTTTACTAGTCCACCTCATTGGAGGAAAGCAGAGAGCTCATGGGAGAACCTATAACATCAGTTTAGGTTTCTCGAAGGACACATTATGGTACATTATTCTTCCTGATTTCTGGAATTTCCCAGAGCTTCCAGCCAAATCAGAACAGTGCATAGCTGGGTGAGAAAGTCAAGTTCAGCTTTGATAGGAGGAAACAGTCAGGGAACTTCATCCAAAAATGACTGAGTCAGTGCAGTTGGGGAGAGACCCCGGGCTGGGAGAGAGGCTTGGGGATGCCTCTCTCGACCTCGGTAGGCCCAGTGGCATTCAGTGTGTGCTCTCCCAGGGCCAAGTCCACAGAGATGCCACCTACACACAGCCTAATGGGCCGAGCTAGCCAACAGCTTTCACATTCCCAGGATCCAGGAGCGTGTGGAAGGGCCCGGTCATCAGCAGTAGATACCATGGTTGATTCCTGGTACCATGATAGCTGTCAGTCAGCACCCACCAAGCAAGACCAGGACAAGCCAGTCCTGTTTTGACACAGCAAGAGGGAGAGGCAGAAGTGAGCCCTGCCAGACCCTCCCTTTGAGGTCTACATGCTACCAGAACCCCTCTGTACTTTCATGCCCCCGTGGCAGCCATTTAGGTATTTCCCACAGGGTCCAGCCACAGTGTTTGCACTCATCTGCTCTTTAGGAAATGATTCTGCCTACTTTGGTTGTGCCTGGCCCTGTGAATTCAATGTAGGCCTTGTGGGAGGTAGTTCTATCTCCTGAGTTCAGAGTGCTGGCCACTGGGCTCCCACATTTGTGAGCACAAGTCAGGGAATCAATCTCTAGACTCACTTTAAAAAGACATCCTGTTGCCATGGCCGTGGCTGCGGATGACCCACCAAGAGTCTCCTTCCTGGTGACCCTTAAAGAGGGAACCACCTTATTTATCTAGACTTCAGAAGAAGTCAGCCTGCCTTGAGACAGGAGATGAATGGGCCAAGCTACCAAGACGGTCTCTCTGACCCAAGGAGTCTGGATCCCCACCTGTGCGGAGGGGAAGAAGAGGGGTTCCAAGAGCACCCCCGGGAAGCTTGGCACTCTGGGAGACTGCAGTGGCACTCACTGTGGATGCCTGGTTTTGCAATTATGTGATGCATGCTCACAGATACTATTGCTGCATTAGAGCCAATTACATAGTGTTATGGACACACAACACGCAGATTACACCCAGAGCCAGGAAAGCACAGCTTGACAAAGCAATGGCCTAATCGGAGGAGACGGAGGGAAATGTCAGCCTTATTAAGGTTGCCAGTGTGGCGTGGCTGCAGCTGGACTTAGCTCCTCCAGATCAGAGATGGTTATCTTGAGTGATGCAAGGGAGAGCCACACTTCAGCCCTCAGCAGAGATCATCGGGGAGCCAGGGGCAGAAATCAAGTCGGACCTCTCGAAGAGTGATCACAGCCGCCTCCACTGAGGACTGCGTACTACTTAAGAACTTGGGCCTCTCCCTAAACAGGAAGAGACGCAACTCCCTTCTGCTCTCCGCACAAGAGGCCTTTGGTCTCCGGGGCAGCCGTATGCTGCCCTCCACATTCAGGTCAAGGCTCGGTCCTTAGCCTTTTCCCTAGTTCAGTGGTTCTCCAACTTGAGCTTGCATAAGAATCCTCTCATTCATTGAAACACACAAAGCTGGGCCTACACCAGAGTTGCTGATTCAGTAGGTTGGCCTGATGCATACACTGAAAATATGCGTCTTTAACAAGTCCACGGGTGATGTTGCAGATCTAGGGACCACACCTGGAGAACCACTGTCCAAGTTCATTCCCTGCCCATCCCAAGGTGGGTTCTCCTGCCCCGTCTCTTGAACAGGGCCTTCTGCAAGGCTCTCATTCCATCATAGCATTACAGGTTCCAGGAGCAGTGGGACCCAGCTTCCCAGGTGGGAGCATGGGATGGGAATAAGAAGTGTGGATTCTAGGGTGAGATTGCCTGGTTTTAAATCGCAGCCCTACCACTTGCCATTGGGGCTTTCCTGCCGATGTTTTACAGTCTTTAAGTTTTGAAAGTCGTTGACCTAATCCCCTCTCCTTACCAAGCAGTTATGTGACTCGCCCAGCATATCACAGCTAATCATTGGCAAAGACAGGACCGGAACTGCCCAGTTCTAGAGCAGCCAGTGGGCAGCAAACATGGTTTATAAAAAGCCAGTTAGTAAATATTTTAGGCTTTCAGGCCATATGGTCTCTGTTGCAACTACTCAGCTGCTGTAATGTGAAAGCAGCCACAGACAGTACATAAACAAATGGGTAAAACTGTATTTACAAAAACAGACTGCACTGGACGGGCTTTAGCCTTTAGGCAGTAGTTTGCCAACCCCTGGAACAGACGGGTATGTGTACCACTGCTTCATACATACATTGCGACTAGGAGCCCTTGTCTTGCCTGGATGCCCCAGTATTTAGCTAAGGAACACAGGGAAACACAAACTTTGTCCGGGTACCAGTGTTCAATTACGTGCACTATAGGAGCAATAGTAAGTGCACTAATCCCCTAGTGCCCTGGAAAAAAAGTTTAATGCCCCCTTTCTAGTGCTCACAAGGAAGAGAGAGTGGGATCCACTGGTAGAAGTAGCATTGTCCACACAGATGATTTTAATATGGAAAACAGTCCCTTTTCATTAGACATTAATGCTCCAATTATGACAAAACGGAAAAGAGACTAGACAGAATACAGGTTAGTCTCAATAGAAATATAGTATATATAATGGGGTAGGTAGGGGCTTTATAAGAGAGAAATGGGAGGTGGATGGACTGTCTTTTAAATGCCATGGGGTATCCTTCTCAAACTCTTGCAAAAAATTGCATAGGGGCTTCCCTGGTGGCGCAGTGGTTGAGAGTCCGCCTGCTGATGCAGGAGATACGGGTTCATGCCCCGGTCCGGGAAGATCCCACATGCCGCGGAGTGGCTGGGCCCGTGAGCCATGGCCGCTGAGCCTGCGCATCCGGAGCCTGTGCTCCGCAGCGGGAGAGGCCACAACAGGGAGAGGCCCGCATACCATAAAAAAAAAAAAAAATGCAGAGGAAGGAACACTCCCAAACTCATTCTACAAGGCCACCATCACCCTGATACCAAAAGCAGATAAAGATACTACAAAAAAAGAAAATTACAGACCAGTATCACTGATGAATATGGATGCAAAAATCCTCAACAAAATACAAGTAAACAGAATCCAACAACACATTAAAAGGATCATACACCATGATCAAGTGGGATTTGTCACAGGGATGCAAGGATTCTTCAATATATGCAAATCAATCAATGTGATATAGCACATTAACAAATTGAAGAAGAGAAAAACATATGATCATCTCGATAGATGTAGAAAAAGCTTTTGACAAAATTCAACACCCATTTATGATAAAAACTCTCCAGGAGGTGGGCATTGAGGGAACCTACCTCAACATAATAAAGGCCATATAGGAAAAACCCACAACAAACATCATTCTCAATGGTGAAAAACTGAAAGCATTTCCTATAAGATCAGGAAGAAGACAAGGATGTCCACTTTCGCCACTATTATTCAACATAGTTTTGGAAGTCCTAGCCACATCAATCAGAGAAGAAAAAGAAATAAAAGGAATCTAAATTGGAAAAGAAGAAGTAAAACTGTCACTTTTTGCAGATGACACGATACTATACATAGAGAATCCTAAAGATGCCACCAGAAAACTACTAGAGCTAATCAATGAATTTGGTAAAGCTGCAGGATATAAAACTAATGCACAGAAATCTCTTGCATTCCTATACACTAACAACAATTAAGGAAACAATCCCATTCACTGTTGCAACAAAAAGAATAAAATACCTAGGAATAAACCTACCTAAGGAGGCAAAAGACCTGTATGCAGAAAACTATAAGACACTGATGAAAGAAATCAAAGACAATACAAACAGATGGAGAGATATACCGTGTTCTTGGATTGGGATAATCAATATTGTGAAAATGACTGTACTACCCAAAGCAATCTACAGATTCAGGGCAATCACTATCAAATTACCAATGGCATTTTTTATAGAACTAGAACAAAAAATCTTAAAATTTGTATGGAGACACAAAAGACCCCGAATAGCCAAAGCAATCTTGAGAAAGAAAAAAGGAGCTGGAGAAGTCAGACTCCCTGACTTCAGACTACACTACAAAGCTACAGTAATCAAGACAATATGGTACTGGCACAAAAACAGGAATACAGATCAATGGAACAGGATAGAAAGCTCAGAGATAAACCCACACACCTATGGTCAACTAATCTATGACAAAGGAGGCAAGGATATACAATGGAGGAAAGACAGTCTCTTCAATAAGTGGTGCTGGGAAAACTGGACAGCTACATGTTAAAGAATGAAATTAGAACACTTCCTACCACCATACAAAAATAAACTCAAAATGGATTAAAGACCTAAATGTAAGAGTGGACACTATAAAACTCTTAGAGGAAAACATAGGAAGAACACTCTTTGACATAAATCACAGCAAGATCTTTTTTGACCGACCTCCTAGAGTAGTGAAAATAAAAATAAACAGATGGGACCTAATGAAACTTAAAAGCTTTTGCACTGCAAAGGAAACTATAAACAAGGGGAAAAGACAACCCTCAGAATGGGAGAAAATATTTGCAAACGAATCAATGGACAAAGGACTAATCTCCAGAGTATATAAACAGCTCATGCAGCTCAATATTAAAAAAACAAACAACACAATCCAAAAATGGGCAGAAGACCTAAATAGACATTTCTCCAAAGAAGACATACAGATGGGCAAGACGCACATGAAAAGCTGCTCAACATCACTAATGATTAGAGAAATGCAAATCAAAACTACAATGAGGTACCACATCACACCAGTTAGAATGGCCATCATCAAAAAATCTACAAACTGTAAATGCTGGAGAGGGTGTGGAGAAAAGGGAACCGTCTTGCACTGTTGGTGGGAATGTAAGTTGATACAGCCACTATGGAGAACGGTATGGAGGTTCCTTAAAAAACTACAAATAGAACTACCATATGACCCAGCAATCCCACTGTTGGGCATATACCCAGAGAAAACCATAATTCAAGAAGAGTCATATACCACAATATTCACTGCAGCACTGTTTACAATAGCCAGGACATGGAAGCAACCTAAGTGTCCATCGACAGACAAAGGGATAAAGAAGATGTGATACATATACACAATGGAATACTACTCAGCCATAGAAAGGAGTGAAATTGGGTCATTTGCAGAGACGGGGACGGACCTAGAGCCTGTCATACAGAGTGAAGTAAGTCAGAAAGGGAAAAACAAATATCGTATATTAACGCATATATGTGGGATCTAGAAAATGGTACAGATGAACCAGTTTGCAAGGCAGAAATAGTGACACAGATGTAGAGGACGAATATATGGACACCAAGGGGGGAAAGCGGGGGGTTGGGGGTGGGATGAGTTGGGAGATTAGGGTTGACATATATTCACTAATATGTATAAAATAGATAACTAATAAGAACCTGCCGTACAGCACAGGGAACTCCACTTCAATTTGCTGTACAGTAGAAACTAGCACCACATGGTAAAATAACTATACCCCAATTTAAAAAATAACTAACTAACTAAATAAATAAATCTGACGGGGGGAAATTGCATTATTTCTAGTTCATACTGAAATGCCCATTCGGTAGCTTGTCATGGTACAAAAAGGGGAGGCCAGGACAGTCTTGAAGTTTCATAGAATTAATGTGACCCTGAACTTGAGCTTGAAACCTGATGGAAAATGCTGAATTAAGAGCACTTACTTGAAGAAAAGCTTCCAACTGGGGCGACTTGGGGTAAAGCATATCTTCCCAATAGGAACAGGGCAGTCGGATTAAAGCTAGATTCTAGAACTAGCAAAAGTCTTCCAGGAAATGGAAGTAATAAGTAAGGTGAGGTTGATGAGGTCACCATAGGTTAGGCTTGGGCAGTCATCTAATGGGGGTGGAGGTGGGTCATTGTCAGACCAAACCATTTATTTTTTCTGTTGATTAATTTTCAAGGAAGTTTCTAGAACAAGAGGCAATGGGAGGCTTGCTCAGTTGTTTCCGGCTTTGGGTCCCTGAGTGGAAATGACAGAGAATATCTTTGCTGGAGTAACAAACTTGCCCTGAAAACAGGAGGCAGTGATAAAGTTGGGAGAAACTGTGAAAAGAAAGAGTAGTGAGTCCTGAATCCTCTAGGAGCTCGTTGCTACCCTGGGTAGGTCTCTTATGTCTTATAGCCTCAAATTTCTCATCTGTAAGATGGGGATAATAATTTCAACCTCAGAGTGCTTCAAGTACCAAATACGATGAATGTGAAAGTATACTGTGAACCATAAGGACCAAACAAACACAAGCTAAGATAATAATAGCTAATAATTACCGATCACTGCCTATGAGCCGGGCAGTGTGCTAACAAGTGTGCTTTCCGTGCCCTGTTTCAAGGGCGTGATGGTCAGCTGGATAATGTCCCCCCAAAGATGTGCATGTCCTCATCCCAGGAACTTATGAATCGTACCTTATGTGGCAAAAGGAACTTGGCATATGTGACTAAGAATCCTGAGATGGGGAGGTTATCCTGGATTATCCAGTCAGGCTCTAAGTGTCATCACACAGGTCCTCTTAAGAGGGAGGCAGGACATCAGAGTGAACAGTAGGAGATGTGACAACAGAAGCAAGAGGTCGGAGTGATACAAGGAAGGGGCCATGAGCCAGGGAATATGGTAGCCTCTACAAGCCGCAAAAGACAAGGAAATGAATTCTCCTCTTGAGGCCTCCAGAAGAAACACAGTCCCGTGAACCCATTTTAGACTTCTGACCTCCAGACTGTATGAGAATAAGTTTACGTTGCTTTAAACCACAGAAGGTGTGGTAATCTGTTACAGCAGCCTTAGACAACTAAGGCAGGTGTCATTTCTGGAGTCAGGCTTGTGTGGATTTAAGTCCTGGGACCACCACTTGCTTCATCCATGACATGGAGGTGATAGAAAGGTGCCTGCCTCATCAGGTGGTTATAGAAATGAGATGACAAGGAGGACCCTCAGCCCCGTGCCTGCCTGGCATAAAATAAGCTCGCGGTTAATGTTGGCAATGATTAGTACCATCTCGTTTAATCACCAGGAAAGCTCTGTGAGATCAACGCTGCTCTCTGCCCCGTGTTACAGAGGAGGAAGCTTAACAAGATTATGAAAACTTACTCATGGTTGCACGGGCCGTAAGTGGCAGAGGCAGAATCTAAACCAGGTCGTTGCCTTTGAGGCCATGCTCACCCACTCTGCTCTTCTGCATCAGGGTTATGACAGTGGCATCTCCATCAGATGCCGGCTGCTTAGGCTGGGACACAAGAACCAGACAGAGCAGAGTGCTCCCCTCCTGGGCAAAAGCCACCAAGACTGGAAATCGAATAAATCTGTGTCTGTTAGGGAAAAAGAAACTGTAGCTGCCATGGAGATCAGCATCTAAGAGGTTAGCAACCCTCTGACGTCCCTGGGCCGGGCAGCCCCACACGGCAAATCGTGAAGGTCTGAATACTGTGTTTAGTCACTTTGGTTCGGGAATAATTGCTATTATCGTAAATGTTTTATAGCCCTCATTACGGCTCACGTTTAAATATCAGTGTAGTCATACATTACGAAGTCACCGCTGCCGGACGACTGCCGGATGCAGTTAGAATCCAAGCCCGGCATATAACTGCGCTGTATATTCAGCTGAATTAGGGCTGGCTGTGAACTCAGCCTGATGTTGAGTTGCTGGGTATATTTGGAAGGAAGCCTCTTTTCTGCAAAGGCTTCTTGCTCTTTGCTTTTGAGAGATAAGGGGGACACTCAGATTTTTGTTTGGTAGTGAGTCAACGACCCTAACTAGGTATCCCCCAGGTGTGGAGCCTAGAACTCTGGGATGGATAGAAGCAGAAATGAAGGCATTGCTTCTGCCCTGGAGGCATTCCTAATCCGCTGGAGAGGGGGTGGGATGGCGAACATAGCCCTCGCTCCTCGGAAACTCCCTACCAAGGCAGGAGAGCCCGGACCGATGGGAAGGACAGATTCTCCCGCCCTGTCTGATGACATGCTCTGAACACTTCCTGGGTGGATGGAGATAGGATGGATTCACACACACACACGCGCGCACACACACACACACACACACACACACACACTCATAGAAAAGATAAGCCACGTGAAACAAAATAGCTACGTAGGTTCAACTTCATAAAATGTCAAGTGTCTGAATCGGTGTATAGTAAAGTTCCAGAGTGGGCAGAAGCAGGCAGTGTAAATTCGGTTCATTCCTCTTTATCATACTCTATGCCTCAAATAATGCCAGATGCAAGGTAGGTGCAGAAGAAATATGGGGGGGAGGGAGGAAAAATTATTAGGTTCTGTGCCTGCGTAAATAGATCTCCTCCTGGCCTTTTTGGCCAAAGGCCTTGAAGAATAGCATGGGGTGAGGAGTTTGTGGTCCCTGGAATCCTGCTGCGACTAGTGTCCCCAGGGGAGAAAGCATCTGTGCAGGGCCCCTCGGGTGGGGTGAGGTGTGTATGGGGGCCACTGTGTGCCAGACACACCTCTGTTTATATTCCCTTGGGGGTTGGGGTTGTGTCAGGGGAACAGGAATGACCAGGACAGGACTAGATTCTCTCCACCAACATCAGTTAAACGGTAGCCTCAGTGACTGAGCACATACTGTCTGCTAAGCCTTTTACCAGCCTGGGAGGTAGGTACCATTGCCTGCTTCCTTCTGCCGATGAAGAAGCTGTGGTTAAGAGATGTTGATCATTGGCCCGAGACCACACAACTAGGGTATATAAGACTCCATCTGAACCATGTATGGACCAGGCCTTGGGACTGTAGTAAGGCATAAGATAGAAAATGTTAGAGGGTGTTTTAAGAGGAAGATAACGTGTTTACCGAGAGCCAGGGGCAAAAGAAGTCTGTTTTAACCAGTGAAGGCTTCCAAAGAAAGACTCCTTCCTGGGCCAGTGGGACCCCGTGGGAGGGTAAGAGGAGGGGATGGGTGAGAAGAGGGTATCTGATGTGGCCTTGAGGGAGCACAGGAGCAAGTGGCCATCACGAAGGAGCGTACCATGGGCTCTATCCAACTCCTGCTCTTTGGGATGCAAAGTGAGGCACGTGTGGGTCAGAGAGCTGAGAACTAGGTCCAGTCTTGCCGCGAACGGTTGCCTCTGTCTGCGTAGTCACTGAAATAACCGACCCAGACGGGCCCTTCGGCTACATAACATTTCTACCTCTGCACATGGTTTCCTTGGCTGCCATGCCTTCCCTGGACTCCCATGATAGGTCCTTCTAGAAGGGTAAGCCCAGGGCCGTACTTACCTACAGCCTGATTTCATTCTGGTCCGTTTATGGGGCTCACAGCCGTCTCTTCCCTTTTCCCTGTACAAAGATACCAGTCAGTTTCAATGCTGCACTGGAGGAGTCCCCATCCGTGGTCATCGGGAGGCGCAAGCAAGCAGAGACTGAATCCCTGTGCTCACAGAGCTCACAGCCTCACTTCAGACAAGATGTGCTTAAAGAGCCAGAAGATGGCTGGAAAATACTCATAAAATAACCTATCCACATAGCATCCTGCATGAGGCAGTATGTATAATGGGCAGAGCAAGGAGTTTGGAGCAAGTGAGTACTGGGTTCAAATCCCATGTCCACAGCTTAATAGCTGTGAGTCCTTGGAAAAGTAGGTTTACTTCTCTGAAGCTCAGCTTCCTCATCTATAACACAAGGATAAAGCCTCCCCTGTAGGGTTGTGTGCAGCTAAGCAAGATGTTTTGTATCTGTTTCCTTCTCTCTAAAATGAGGACAAGAATATGTAACTGGCATTGTAGTTGTGGGAATCAGCAACGTTGTAACAAAGCACTCAGGACACAGTAGGATTTCAGGAGGCAAGCTTATGGCTCCAGGTAGGTAAGTGAGTACTGAGAGGGCAGCAGAGGAAAGGAGGAATCCACTTGGAAAAGGAATCAGGGATTCTCTTATCATCTGGAGACTTGTCTCCGGCTGCTGCACCAACTGACCCATGGCTGTTGATTGATGGTCCCTCTTGCAGTCACATCCATCCCTTCCCCACCTTCCATAAGTATCCTGGTACCTGCCACACTGCTGCCCTGTTGACCTGTTTCTCCTCTCTCTCCGCAGCACTCTCAATAACAACAACATTAGCCGCATCCTGGTCACCAGCTTCAACCACATGCCGAAGATTCGAACCTTGTGAGTAAAGGTCCCCTGCTTCCTCCCCCACCTGCTCCCCACCTTATGCAGCTTCAGAGCATCACTCTCAGCTGCTTGTAAAGCCTCACCCTTGGTTCCTACATCCACACACCTCCTCCCTCTGCTACTGACTAAGGTGTGTTGGTGAGCGAGGGCAGACTTGGGGAAGGGTCACGGAGCCATCCATGGTTCTGAACCACCATCCTGCTTCAGGCCAACTCAATTCTCTTCACCCCGGGAATCTTCCTGGACTGGGGAAATCTTCTTTGTGTTTTCCACCTGGATGGAAAAGTTTATGAGTGTTACATCGTCACAGAACTTTTAGAACAGGGATGTGATGATTCATCATTTGTTTAGTTCATGTCCTGTACCACTGGCAGTTCTATCCTACTGCCAAAGGCTACAGTTGCTTCCCGCTCTGGGAACGGTAGAGGAGGGGGAGTCTTAGCTACCCCTTCACCCCAGCCTCCCACCCGCCACACACCACACTTTGCTGCTCCCTGGATGATATTCTGGTGTCAGAAGGCAGTAACTCCATTCTTTATCTTTAATGTGTTGGGTGGGCTCAAGCCTTCCAGAATGTGTACTCAGAAAGCAGATCTCCCCATGGCGCCCCATACCGAGAGCAGGTCTAGTGCCTTTGTTACCTGGGAAGTCTCCTCTCTCAGCCAGAAATCCTTTTTCAGTTCCTCTGCAAATGTACTCTGCTGGCCTTTCCAAAGAGGTTCATACTTGATGTTTTTCTTGTGTTGGTGGAGCCCCAATGGAGTTTATATCACAGCAGTAGGGGAGAGTCAGCCCCCAAGAGTAAAGTGCCTGGCACACAGTAGACAATAAATGGTATTTATAGTTATATTATTATTATCATCATCGTACTATTTATCCAGAAATCTGGATTAAAAATACCAAGCAACCAGCTTCTCTATGGCCCCTGAGCAACATTGCATCCAAGCAGATGTGAAAATCCTTAGAGCAGTGGTTCCCAGAGTGGGGGTCCCTAGACCAGTAGTGTCAGCATCACCTGGAACTTGTTGAAAAGCAAAATTGCAGGTCCCGCCTCAGACCCATGGAATCAGAATCTCTGGGGTGGACCCAGCCATCTGTTTCTAACAAGCCCTCCAGGAGATCTCAATACTTATAAGATTGGAGACCCCTGCATTAGTGAGAAGGTGACCTTATCTCAGGTAAGAATGAAGCAAAGGTCAACGAAGCAATGGATGAGGAGCTGATACAGAGAACCCTTAGAAGGACACAGAGTTGGGAGTTGGACAGACCTGAGGTTAAATACTAGCTCCGCCACGTACTCTGGGCAACTTGCTTCATCTCTCTGTTCTTCATAGATAGTGAATTCATAAGTGCTTGCCTCAAAGTTATGGTGGGAATGACATGTACTAACAGGTAAAGTGCCTGGTCATGGTGTCCACCCAGCAAATGCTAGTTATTATATAGAAGGAGGACCCAAGCTCAGCTTCCATCATTGTGCCCATTTCTTCCTCTGATTCCTCCTGGGGTAGCAGAATTCAGCCAAGAAAATCTATCTTCTTCCTTTCCTTTTAAAAGAGGGTGGTGGGACTTCCCAGGCAGTCCAGTGGTTAAAACTCCACACTCCCAATGCAGGGGGCACGGGTTCGATCCCAGGTCGGGGAACTAAGATCCCACATCCTACATGCTGCAGGGTGCGGCCTAGGTAGACAGATAGATAGATGGATTGATGAAAGGGAATGGTGCAGGAGAAATCACTGGGTCCTCAGGGTGCTGGGCCCGCATCTCCCCAGGCGAGTGGGCTGAAAAGAAGAAGTACGGCTCTCACCTGCGCAACCACCAGTCCAGCTCCTGTGGGCTGCTGCTTTGTGATTTCTACCTCCCCTCCTGTTATTTTCAGTTGAAAAGCATCAATAAGAGAGCAGGGAGGGGTCCACGGGAGGCAGGGAAGATGGTGAGGTCTGGATCTTTGTTGGGTTGTTGTAAGGGTGGGGGAAGAGGGTAGGAGAGTTTTTTCTCCTTGTTTCTGCTGTCATCCTTCCCTGTGGTCCTGAACACTCATCTGATGAGTTCAGATCAATCCATCAATCTCGTCTGTTCTCTTTGCTCCCTGCCCGCTGCCGTTTTCTCTTTAGTTTAATTTCAGAGATGGCTCTGTAGAGAACTCCCCAGAGACTTGAGCTGACTAATCCCCCTTCACTGTAATTAAAGTGCGGTGGTGAGGGGGGAGCGCTGGTGGTGGAGAAAGGGGGGAAGAGGAGAGAGGAAGGAAGTCGTAAATGGGATTTCTAAAGGAAAGCTTTTATATTGAATTCAGAAAGCCACATTTTATAGAAAATGAACGCTGACCCTCTCTAAAAGGATTTGCTGGAAATTTAATTTAGCATCTGTGGCTAAAAGGCACCTTTTACAAATTGGCATTTGTATTCATTCACCTTATCTTCTGTAAAAGTGGTTTCGCCAACATGAAATATGGTGTTTCTGTCTGCAAAAGACCACAGAACAACTGACAGGAACCACCCAGCCGCCTTGATGCTTTGGTGGCTAAGAAATGACAGCCTTGTACAGGCAGGGCCTTGGGTTGGGAAGAGCCTGAGGTCTGGAGCTAGTCTCCTCACAGTAAGAATAATAAGAGCAAACATTTCTTCGGTAGTTTACGGTGTCCTAGGCCTTGTGCTTAGCATTTTCCATGAATCATTTCAATCCTCACAATGGCCCAAGCAAGGAGGCACCATTAATATCCCCATTTTATAGATGATAACACTGAGGCCCAGGATTAGATTGCTGCCCGAGGTCAAAGTCGAAAAGCACAGAGCCTACGTCAGATTCTGGCACTATGACATCAGAACCTGAGCTTGTTCCGTTCAGTAGGAACAGAAGCAGAAGAGCATCAGGTGAGCTGAGGAAGGGGAGATCGGAGCTTCCACATGGCTGAAAGGCCACTGGAGGCCACCCTCCCTTGTGTCATTGCCATCACAAAAGTTATTGAAAGTAATTAAGATAATGTCTCTTCTCACTCAAGAAAACTAGAAATACTCCTGGCAGTGTCTGGGCTCAAGTTTCAAGATCATCACGATTCTTTTTCTTTTAACATTCGTATTTGGGATAACATTGCTCAATTTGATCTGCGGAACATGATGTAAAAGGCAGCTTGAAAGACTCTGCCCAGCTCGACTCTCCAGCTCTTCTGCTGCGTAAAATTCCAAGAGGGGGAGATCTGAGCCTGTCCACTGTCCTGGGCTTTTGACAAGAGCCTTCACATGGATTCAAAAGCAGTTTGGGTCACCTCTTTTCGATGGTCGTACTTACAAGAGGAGAAATTCCTACAGAAGTGGACAAAGGGATAAGGGCCATCTGTAGCAAGGTTAAAAAAAGGAGGTAGCTTGGGCTTCCCTGGTGGCGCAGTGGTTGAGAGTCCGCCTGCTGATGCAGGGGACACGGGTTCGTGCCCCGGTCCGGGAGGATCCCACATGCCGCGGAGCGGCTGGGCCCGTGAGCCGTGGCCGCTGAGCCTGCGTGTCCGGAGCCTGTGCTCCGCAAAGGAAAAAAAAAAAAAGGAGGTAGCTTGGGGCTGGCCAGTGGGGATTAAGGAACAACCAACCTAATATAAACTTCCAAAAGGGAAACCGCTGACATTTTGATTATCCCAGAAATTAATCAGCTCAGTAAGGATCTGACTTACCTAAACCTCATTTTTGTTGTTCCATTGGTCTCTTACCTCTGATTGGAACTGATGGGAATTTGTTTGCATTGATCCGCCTTGTTTCCTTAGCTTCCATACCTCAGTGCCAAAGAGGGCAACTGCCTTTCCTAATAAAAGCCAAGCTCATTAAAAGGCACACAAAAAATTCTGGCACCTCGACCTGGGCATGCCACTGCAGCCTACCTCTGCTCTGCCTTGTCACTAAGAACTGACCCACTGTCACTTTTTTCCTAGACAGCCTTAATACCTGGTGGTGTATTCCTGGCCGCGCAATCATCTCTCTCTCCCTCTCTCTCTCTCTCTCTCTCTCAGCAGCTCACTGATGGGTCAGGAGACAGATCATTTTCCCTCATGCTGCAATTTCCCAAAATGTCCCGATGCAGAAAAGGAATTCCCTCCTCCCCTTCATACTCTTTGGGAAAGAGTAACCAGCTCCAAGTCCAACACCAGGCCCCCCTCCATCCTTGGCACAAAGTGGTCATCTTTGTTGAATACACAGAGGTCTTGCCTTCCTTCTTAGAAATGAGGTCCTTCCCTCCAGGTTAGGATTTTGCCTTCCCTGCCCCTCCCCACCTGTCGTACCTCTTCCTGGAGTGCCAGACTAAGAGGGAGCCAGGCTTTTTTCCACAGCATCAGGGCCTGAGCTTTGATGTTCAGAGGCGAGCATTGCTTGGGGCCCATTACAGGCGCAGTATCTTGGTCCTGGGGGTACATGTAGTTGTCTTTGACTTTTAAGTATTGGCTCTGAAATACAAAAAGAAAATTATAACATCCAAATTAATCATGTTTCAACAAAATCGTAAAAAATCTTTTCAAATATTTTTCAGCGGAAAAAAATGACATTCTAGGTGGGATATGGGTTCGTTTAGTCAGTCTGATGTTATGGGATCTGGGACCCCCACCCTGAGTCTGCCAAGGTCCCTCGTGGCCCTGGCCTGCCCGAGGTTTGCACCCGTGCAGGGCCAGGGAGACTCTGCTGGCAGGCAGCGCAGATGAGCTACACTTGGCCAATGTTTAGCAATGTTGACCTTACGCTAAGTGGAGTGTGGTCAAGAGCCCTTTGCTGTCTCCATTTCAGACATGGCTGTAGCCTGAGCCACTGCTTCGGTCTGCCACTCAGTATTAACTGGCATGACACAGAGTACTTGAAAGTCCCAAGATATTGCTGGCTGATGAGCAGATGCAGGATGGGGCAGTTGAAATTTGCATCAGAAAGCCAAGTATACGATAAGCTGTCGTGACTAAAACTCACCTACCGCCACTGCTAATGATCTAAGTTTGTAGGGACTGTGGCAGTTGGAAACCCCTGATGCAGAAACCTTGGGGAAGAACCTTTAGGATCCCCTGGGTATCCTTAGGTTGCCCTCCAGACAGTGGAAAGGAAATTCAACTTAACCAGATGAGGCTCCCCTCAGACATGGAACCTGAAGATCCCTCTCAGGAATCTTATCCACTCCAGGGTGAGAAGCTGAGCTGGAACCACAGCTACTAGAGGGAGAAAGCCCAGGAGTCCTGAAGATGGATCAAAAGCCTTTTCAGAGGCACCGAACCAGGCAGAATAGCAAATACACCAGGTGGACTTGAACTTGGGAAGGTTGTGAAGGGCACTCTGGAGAAAGTGCTGCGGATTACAAGAGTCTGTAAACACCTTATTTAAACAGGAGGATGAAGAGAAGGTGCATCCTTCAGAAAGTACCCTTCTCTCTGTTCCCTGCTTACGCTAGCTAGTACACACAGCGGTATTGGTTTCAGGCTCACCAGCATGACACACAGGGGGTCCATTAAAGGGACACTTAGAGAGAAAACGAAGGAAGGAGAGAAAAGACAACAGCAGATCTCTGCCACAGTTCACCACAGACTGGAGCGTGGAGATTAAGGAGCTGTTGTAAAGCATCTGTAACCAGGGCCAGCTAAAGTACGGAAAGCTACACCTGAGTCACGCTTTTGGAAGTTTGACCTGAATCAGGATCATCGCTGTAATAATGTCACCCTCCCTCTGCTATGGGTTGAGCCTTTCCTGAGTGGGAAAGAAAGGGATGGAATTACTATTAAAAAATGGGAATTGCTCAGAAGCCTGGCGGCCTCCACTGGATGTGGCCGGCACGAGAAGATGACTGTCATTTGTGGCTTGGCAATCACAGGGTTGAGGCTCCTGTGGTGATTCCGTGGTGCAGAGGACAGTGCTCCCCTGGGCTCCCAAGGACTGCCACACTGGGCAAAGGGCACGGAGGTTCAGCCCACTCTATTCAGACGGTGGCACCCTCCCCACTTCCTGCTGTGACGGCATCTTCCCTCTGTCCCTCCCTCTCCCAGGCGCCTCCACTCCAACCACCTGTACTGCGACTGTCACCTGGCCTGGCTCTCAGATTGGCTGCGACAGCGGCGGACCATTGGCCAGTTCACTCTCTGCATGGCTCCTGTGCACCTGAGGGGCTTCAACGTGGCGGACGTGCAGAAGAAGGAGTACGTGTGCCCAGGTGAGGTGACCCCCCCACTCCCCTCCCCTCCTGTCCTGTGACTCTCCCACCTGTGAGCTCTCCTTAACATCACCTGGGCCTTGAACACACACCCCAGAGCTCGGTGTGGAGCCTCGCAGGTTGCCCCAGCATTCGCCAGTCACTTAAAGAACTCTAAGGTGCCTCCGTGTGTTCCAGAAAAGAAGCTTTTGCCGTCTGATAAAGGAAAATGCTCAAGGAGCTCATGAATCACTTCCTGTTAAGCCTCAGAGTCCATTAGGTACTTTAGCATTGGCCAAACCCATTCCTATCGCCCATTTGCTCCTAGAAATTGAGAGTCAGGCTAATAGAGGCTGTGAGGTCAGCCTGCTTGGCTGGAAATCTTAGCTCTGTCCCTTAATGGTGTGTGACTTTGGTAAGTTACTGCATGTCTGCAAAATAGAAAAAATCGTAGTCCGTAACTCCAGGGATGGGTGGGAGGATTCAATGAAATAATGCATATAAAGCACTTAGCATGATACACAGCACTTGGTAAGAGCTAATGAGTGCAGCTTAATTATTATAGTTTAGTGGGCCCACAAAATGCTGAGCAAACACGAGAGTTTGATCTGTGGGTAATCGAACTGTAATAGAAGTACAGGTGCCCATGTAGTGCTGAAAACAGAGCTGTGCTTGCACATGACTGAAGGCAGCTCATCTCTCCAGGATGGGAGGTGGCTGAGTGACCTGAGAAAAGTTTCCCAGAGGATGTCGCCTTTGCCTTGGGTCCTAAATGTTGTTTGCTTGTTTGTTTTTACTTTTCATTGACATTGCCCAATCCCATCCATTCTTCCCTTTTCTGGTGGCAAGGAAGTAAGCTAACTTCTTGATTTCCTCAGAAAAAAAAAAAAAAAAGAGTATTCAGTTGAGGAGTTCCCCAAAGATGCATTCCTGAGATCCAGGAACTCAGTCCTGGAATTGGGAACCAGTGGCTTCTAAAGGCTGCTCTGCTGCTTTCTCCTGTCATGTTCCAACTTTATCAAGTCATTTAATACCCAAAAACACTTTAACATGTTTCAGAGCAGTACCTCAACAATTTGCTATAGACGCCCACTTAGAAATCACTTTCCATCAAACACATAATAAAACCGTTTATCACACAGACACCCAACTCAAATATAGTGACTGTAATTACAGTAATTACTAGGAAAAGGGTACAATATCGGCATAAGTGCCAGTGAAAGAAATAATTATAGAGTGCAGGAGTCATCCAAAAGCTATTGAGAAAAACTAATTAGGGAGGAGGTTAAAACACATTATTATGGGTGGATACAAAGTTTAAAGCTGCACACCGACACGAATGCCAACACGAAGGTGCTTCGTCACGAAAGCACCTTCCCATCAAGGGGGTGCCGAGACATTGCTTACCCAGCAGCAGTCAGGACTCAAAACCCAGGGCCGGGAGGCTGATCCTCCTGGGTCCTGGAAATGTTACTGCCCCAGGTCTCCCT
The DNA here is from genome assembly GCF_951394435.1 of Stenella coeruleoalba. NCBI lineage: Eukaryota > Metazoa > Chordata > Mammalia > Artiodactyla > Delphinidae > Stenella > Stenella coeruleoalba. The sequence goes on along the minus strand of NC_137148.1, from coordinate 144,561,152 downwards.
CCTCTGAAAAAGCTGGATCTCACAGGTGGGTTAATAGTTACATAGGTGACTATGACCTTTATCATATCCCCTGGTTATAGCTATCAAAGCCCATTGCTAGTGATGGGCTGTAACTTCTTCATACGAGGCCAGGTGTCTTTTAAGGACACGAGAATTTAATCCACAGACTGCAGACATGAATATGCTGTTAATCTCCACCCTCTCACTAGTAGTATGAATTTAGGGGAGTGACGTATTAGGGCCCCTATGCGTGGGGGAATTTTTTAGATGCTTTTCCCAGGCTCTCAAGGCTTCAAAATAGGATTCCGTGCAGGGCGACGTTCTGAAAAGTCAGTCAGATACAGTGGCAGGGAGAACTGGTGAATTGAACATCTGTAACGAATGAACAACCGCCCTCATTAGTGGAGTTCAGGAGGAGCACCCTCTCCCAAAAGTACTACGTCTTTCATGATTTGTTCAAGGTAGGTGGTGAGGCTGTGATAAAAGGATGCCAGAGGAAGCAGCGTGGAGCAAGACAGCCTGTGCACGCACAGGAGGTCAAAGAGATGGGCTATTTTCATGTACCGACCAACCCCCCTACCATGAGACGCAGCCCACTTCTGAGGGTGCAGGGCCTGCCCCACGGCAGAGCCCAGCGAGGCATCCGAATGAGGCGGTTTGGGACAGACCTGATGGCCCTTGTTTAAAGCTGCAAAACCACCAGGGTCCCTCCTCATCCAAGCTATTCCTCCCATAACCCGCAGGAGGAGGACTTCAGTCAGGAAAGGAGGAGCATGGACATCTCTTAGAAAATAGAAGTCGTCCGCTCAGGAGAAAGAAAGGCATGGGGCAGCAATTAAACCATCCCTATGCGTATCCATCACCAGTGGCCCCTGTTGAGGCAGCCTTAGAAAAACCTCCCTGCGCCCCTACATGGTATCGAAAAATTCACCCAATGCATGACTCCAGAGACGGGAAAGAGCCTTATCTCTCTCAGCCTGTGAGGGCCCTGCCTGCCCAAGTCCCTGATATCTGCCTTTGAATCAAATCTGGCTGTCTGGAGCCCAGCCTCTTCTCCCCAGAAGTCTGGCCTACTGGTTCCTTATCACCGCAGCTAACCCAGAAGTTTGCCGGTGGCGCACTCTGGCAAAATTCATCCCCTCTGTCAACGGTCCCCTTCGATCGAGGGCATTTATTTTCCTCTCCTGGGGAGACAGCTGGGCATTTTTCACAAGGGTGGGAGACTCTTATTTTATTTATTATTAACAGTTTTCTATGATATGCAACAGGACTGCTTGGTTTCCTTTAGCTCTTGCTGAAAGGATTTCTCTGTTCATTTTCCTTGTTTTAAGGGGAAGTTAGGGCCCTAGGACTAGAAGGGTCCCTCAGTGGACTTTATGAGTTCATACAGCAGATTGGAGAAAAGGTTCTGCTTTGGCCATGATTAGGCTCACGTGAGTTGCAAGTTGAATTTTTTTTCCACCCTTAGCTAAAGGGCTTATCTTGGAGTTTAAACTCTAGGATTTGTCTTCCATGTGTCAATTTTCTGATCCCTTAATCTGAGACAGTTTCTACCAGTTACAATTTGTAACTCAAGGGTAGTAGCTAAATATTTGACCTCTTGAGTCAGTTATCTCTTTCCTCTGAATATCTTTGAACCCCTTGGTTTGTCCACCCATTTCACATGTATCTGTCCTTTGCCTTTGAATGTGAGATATATTTTCATGAAGATTAATCTTGTCTTCTAGTAGTAAGGGGCCATGTCTTACATTTTTTTCCGGTGCCCCAATACCTAGAATAGTGCTGCTTCCTAAGAGCCTCTCAACAAACTCTTCCTCAGTTATTATTAAAAATGAAATAGGTGTATCTCCTTGGAAACAAGAAACTTTCCCCTTCTACTTCTTTTTTTTTTTTTTAATTTGAGACTAGTTACTAGGTATAAAGTTAATTAAGGTGAGCCATGACTAGCCACCCATTTCCTTAGGAGGTTTTAATTAAAACACCGTAATTGGACATTGAAGGAATGAGATTATTAGGTTTATTGAGGCATTCTCCAAATTATCATGCCTCTGGTATTTAAATCACGTTCATTTATATTCTCATCATAATTGCTCAAGTCCCATTGTCATTGCAGTCTGTTGTTGGCTTTTGAAAGACCAGAGGCCAACAGGGATGCTTAATTTGAATACTGGAATTCATTTATTTCCACGCGCTCACGAGGCCAGTTGATTTTCCAACTCTCCACACTCTACTGGGTGAAGTCCTCTTTAAAGACAGAAAGAAACAACGGCTCTAATGCAAGAGTGTCCAGCCATCTCCAGGGTAGCTGACACAATACGTGTCTCACCCCTGAGCCTCCTTTCCTGCTTCCTGAGATTCCAAGGCTTTGATGGTTTTCCACTTCATGGCAATAGAGAGGCATGGTGGGTGTCTTTTTGGCAGAGGAGATGGTAGGAGAGCCCTTCTATTATGGGAATAATAATAATGGATCTACGACAGGGGTTTTATGAGGATCAAGTAAGGGGATATATACAAAGCACGCAATGCAGTGCGTAGGAAACATCCTATAAACGTTAGCTACTATTATGAGAATGATGGTCATTATTAGATTGGCCACGACTGTGTCCATGGGCAGGTACACTCCTCTCTCAGGGCTTCTGTTTCCCCCACCATCTCCATGGCCCTCCCTGGGTCTGGAGCTCGGTGACCTCTGCCCCACTCATCTGGGCAGACAAGTTAGAGCCTTTGGCTTTCAGGGTGATGATCGTTCCCATTTGCCAATGAGCAGAAGAACAAAGATGGGGTCAGAGCTGGGCAGTCATCATATCCCCGGTCACCTCTCCATCTTTCTTCTTTCTCAGACCCGGAGGGAGAATTGTGCAGTCAGCAGAGGGAGGATAATTGGTACAATGTCCATGCCGGTGACCACAGGCACTTGCCCTGTGAGAGGTCTAGCTGGGAACACGTTCCTGCCCTCTCGCTCGGTGACAGCCCCCTGGGCTGGGAAGCAGCTCCCTTGATGACCAGTAAGAGCGGGAAGGGCCAGCACCTCCGTTCCCCCCAAGCTCTGCTCTGCCCTCCCTCCAGACATCAGGCCACAGTCCAGGGAGTCTTAGGAGACATCTGAAGGGAGGCCGGGCATCTCAGCTACCTCCTTATTAGGCACAGAGGTGGCTTTGGCTCCAGATTGAAATTCCAGAGCTGCAGTGATTAAGGAAAGGTGAGATGGGCCCCCAGAAGAGAGACAGGTACTCGGCCCACATCCCCATCTCCCTACTCTGATCAGGACATCCTTCCACCCCAGGGCAGTAGCATTTTAGCACTGGGAATGGAAGAGTTCTGAGAGCAGAGAACCTGGGCACTTATTTTATTTATTTATTTATTTTTTTGCGGTACGTGGGCCTCTCACTGTTGTGGCCTCTCCCGTTGTGGAGCACAGGCTCAGGACACGCAGGCTCAGCGGCCATGGCTCACGGGCCCAGCCGCTCCATGGCATGTGGGATCTTCCCGGACCGGGGCACGAACCCGTGTCCCCTGCATCAGCAGGCGGACTCTCAACCACTGCACCACCAGGGAAGCCCCTGGGCACTTATTTTAAAATGAAGAAAGGAAGAACAAGCCCACATGCACTCCTAAGTTTATAAGAGAACGTCTTAGGAAGTACATGACAGGGGGTCTGCTGGCTAGTTCATCAAAGCGCTCTGATTTAAGGCCCTTGCTGTGCCAGGGAGAAGAGGCAGTGCTACCAGCCGGCAGGCTCCCTCGAGGACCATGAGGATTCCTAGCCCCCCTGAGAACGCATTATACAACAGGGACACACACGTGCATGCAGGTAGGCACCCACCTAGAGAGACCCTTTCCATCAAGGAGACGCAGAGACTCCTTCTACCCCAATCTAAAAACCCTGCTCGCGTTCCTCTCTTCTTCCTAGCTCGTAGTCATAGAATTTTCTGGGTAGAAAGGTAGGTGTTTCCTCGCTTTGTCCCCCTTGGAAATCTGCTGTCTCCTGCGTCACTCTCTTTAGCCTCAATGTGTGTGGACAGGAAAGGCTGGGAGGGATGGATTTGCTGACAGAGGCCGACAGAGGACCTAGGACACCTGACCTGTGCAGGTGAGCTAGGCTCAGAGGGGGCCTCAGGGGACTGGACAGATGGCCTTTGCTGTGATAGAAAGACCTGAGCTTCGGTCACGAGAGTCCTGTCCACCCATTTCCACTCCGTTTCCCCACTCTGAGGCTGATGCTATGGGCCAGTGCCCAGGGCACTCAGAACTCAGGGCGCCTCCCCTCACGGTCCTTCCAGAAGAATCGTTCACCTCCGTAGCTTGGTGGCATTCCGTCCCCATGTCTCTAAGGCTTCTGGGGCAATTTCATTCATGTATTCATCCTCTCACTCACCCAAGGTGTGTTTATTGAGTGTTTTGTGCCAGGCCCTCTTTTAGGCACTGAGGATATAATAGTGAATAAGACAGAAAAGGTCACTGACCTTGTAGAACTTATATGCTAGTCTCACTCTGTCCAGAGACAGAAAGCAAAGGGGAAGGACTCCCACCACACAGGACTCAGAGGCCCAGAGGGAAATAGGCTTGGTTCCTCCAGCATTGATTAAGGGGGAATGTTGCCAGGGAAAGCAAACTCATCTTTCAACCCCGGCTTAAACCTGAAGTGTTTTGTTTCAACCAGAGAGTAGCATCCTTGCCATGTGTGAATACCTAGCTGGGGAGCTGCCAGCCCAGGATGCTGACAGAGACTATAATTACCGTTGTTTCTCTCTGCGTGATAAAAGGTGTCGTTAGTAACCTGGTTAAGGAAGCTTTTCAAATCCTGTTTGGCCTTGACAACATCCTTTGCAATGTAGCACACCCTTTCTTCCAAATCAGAGCCACCCTGTGAAAGACACAGCTCGTTCCCAGAGGGACTCAAGGCTGCAGCCTGGGTCTGGTTGAAACAGAATTCATTTCAGCACAGAAGTCAAAAGGGGTACCTTTGAAGAAACTCCACTTCAGAACTTTCTGTGGCCCATGTGAGCCCTAAAACATAATGCCTTTCTTCCGCTCTTTTCTGACACACCCCATTAAGTAATATTTTGACAGATCAAAAGAGGGATGGCCTTCTGATGCCCTGTGCCTCAGTGGATGGAAAGACAAGTCTCAGGCTCAGGGCTGATGGAGCCCCGATGCTTCCCATCCAGGAAGGTGCGGGATGTGGCGTGTCTCCCTGGCTGGTCAGGCACCGGAGCCCCTTGATATTCAGGGCCAGGCATGGCAGTTTTCTTTGGGAAGTACCATCTACACTTCAAAAGCCCTGACGCCTGCAGTCCTGGCGCTCCCAGCCTCCTTGGGAGGATGCAGGTGAGGGGACGTGAGCCCTGCCCACTGTAGATCCTCTTTGCCACCTGCAAAGAGATGCAGCAGAGGAGGGAAAGCTTTTAGGTGTCTTCTGATCCTTCTGTTTCCACTTTTCTGAAGAACAGCAGTCGATCTCTAGACCCAGAAAGGACTTCAGAAGTCACGCAGTCCAAACTTCACCAAGATGGCAGCAGTAAAACTCGGGGGCGGGGGTACTGTGACTTGCCTGAGGTCTTGTAGACAATTCGTGGCAGAGCCAGACCCATTATTAATAATAACAACAACAGGACTTCCCTGGTGGTCCAGTGGTTAAGGCTCCACGCTTCCACCACAGGGGGCGAGGGTTCAATCCCTGGTCTGGGAAGTTCTGTGTTCCACATGGTGCAGCCCAAAAATAATGATCATAATAATAGCAACAAAAACAATAACAAATAACACGACTAAGCGCTAACTCTTTGCCAATGCCCCTTCTAAATATTGATATTTTACGTGCATTAAATTTCCTTTGCCTTAGCAATAAAGCCATGCTATGAAGTAAGTATGGTCGTTTTCCCCATTTTACAGGTAGGGAAAACTGAGGCACGGGGACATGAGGAGGATAGGATAGAACCAGGGTTCAAATTGAGCCAGTGGGACTCCAGAGCCCACACTCTTGGCCACAACAGTCTCATTCCTGATCTGAGGTTCTTACAGGCTGGCTCTCTGGGGTTGTCATTTTATCAGAAATGTAAAGACTTGCCCGGTTTGGAACAAAGCCAGCACCACCTCTCTCTCAGAGAATGTTCCACTTGGGGATTTTAATGTAAGTTGTCATCTCTCTGGCATTTTCCATGGTCTCTGTTAGATCCACTAGTGTGACACTGGAGAGTTTGAAGTCCTTGTACCCTAGACAAGAATATTTGCTCGAATGTTCCACTCAAGAGGATGTTTTTAAATTGTGTGTGTGTGTGTGTGCGCATGTGTGTGTGTGTGTGAACGCGAGGCCAAGGGAAGTAAGAATCTTTGGCCACTGGGTTGCACTTTCTGGCAAAGTAAATGTTCCAAATTAAGCCATAGGCATCGATTTGAGTCTTGCAGAAGAACCACCCCCAAGTATAGGGACTGTTGAACGTGGAGAGGGGAGCCTCTGCTTTAAGGCTCACTCACTGTCCAAACGGGGACTTGCCCCAGGCCCGGTCAGTCCTCTGATTCTACCACTGTAGCTAGACTCGCTCTGGCTTCCCAGCCTCAGCCTCTCCAGGGGCCAAACCAAAATCATCTTTGCCTACAGATATTTTCCATGCTTCACATTTAATCTCTCTCCAAGAGTCCCCAGCCAGACGGTCCATATCTGAGCAGTGAGGATGTTTGCAGAGTTCGTCTGAGTTTGGTCTCAGCCCATGGCCCTTTGCTCAGGGAGGTGGATCTGGAAAGACATTGAAATCATCCCTGCTAGCTGGATCCCCAGGAATGGGATAAGGTCCTGAGAAGGCCATTGGGTTGAGTTTACCTTTTGGACCACAGTGTCCACAGTTGAAAGACTAACCACAGGTTTGCGATTCTTACCTTACTTTGAAGAAACAGTCATAGCTGTTATACAGTGTCTTTAAAATGTTTGAATTTACTTCTGTTAGCAATTTGGTGTGACCACCAGAGAAAGTGATTAAGATTCTTATGACTCTTTGAATCTTGAGTTAGTTTGCTAATATGTTTATCTTCATTCGGCTTTCTAAATAAGCTCCTTCCTTGCCATTTTCTTGGGTTTTTTACCACTTTGTGATAAATTCATATGGGTTCTCACCTCAAACAAAACTAAGACTCCGGGCTTCCCTGGTGGCACAGTGGTTGAGAGTCCGCCTGCCGATGCAGGGGACACGGGTTCGTGCCCCGGTCCGGGAGGATCCCACACGCCGCAGAGCGGCTGGGCCCCGTGAGCCATGGCTGCCGAGCCTGCGCGTCTGGAGCCTGGGCTCCGCAACGGGAGAGGCCACAGCAGTGAGAAGCCTGCGTACCGCAAAAAAACAAAAACAAACAAACAAACAAAAAAAACCTAAGATTCCAAAATATGTAGTAACTTATTCACTTTTTTTCTAATGAGATAACTTTTCTTTGCATGTTCTTTGGACATAAAAGCTGTTTGAAAAGGCCTTGGATGTCGCTGTTGACGGCTCTGTTGACACTTGGGCAACATCAGTGCCCCAAGTGAGGAAATTCTGTCACCTTTTCTCTTCCCACTTGGTTTTGATAGTGATTTCCAGCCACTTGAGAGAGAAATGAAGGTGTGTCTACATGTGGTATCCAAGCCCCAGATAAAAGCCCCAAACCCTGGAATGTCATTCAGACATTGGACTCCCTGAAAAAGTAGTCCCAGTGTATGTATACCAGTGGCATATTTTCATGTGTGATTGATTCTGAGAGCAACTCTGTCTCTGAAAGACTAAGGATGAGGGGATGACAGAGCGAGTGGAACAATCTAGAAATGGTCAGGTCAAGGGTAGACTCTCTCCTCTTGGCTGAATGTTTAGCCAGCGGCAGCTGTGTCTCCCAGCTGAGGGCCGATGTTCGCTGGTGATGATTTTTCAGGTAGCTGATCAGGTAACGCTGCCTCCTTGGGAAGCTGGTTGAGAGACACAGAGGCCCAGGCGGCTGCTGACACTGACATGAATTGACCCTTGTGTTCTGGTCCCACAGGCCCGCACTCAGAGCCTCCATCCTGCAATGCCAACTCCATCTCCTGCCCTTCAGCCTGCACTTGCAGTAATAACATCGTGGACTGTCGAGGGAAGGGCTTGATGGAGATCCCCGCCAACTTGCCAGAGGGCATCGTTGAAATGTAAGTGCCTGTCTGCCGCCCTCTGTCCCTGACGAGTGCGCCTCTTGGTCTCATCCAGTCCCCCACAGGCTGGCGGCATGCTGGGCTGTTAGAGCTGACTGTTGAAAGCACTCAGCAATCTCTTTGCTCTCTTTCCAGGCTTTCCCAGGTATGATAGCTCAGGGGTCAAGAGCGTAGATTCTAGAGCACAGTCAGCAAATGACAGCCCGTGGGCCAAGTATGTCCACCACCTATTTTTGTAAATAAAGTTTTATTGGAACACAGCCACACCCATTCATTTATGTATTGCCTATGACTGTTCTTGTAGGGCATTACTGAATAGTTGTGACCAAGGAACTTACAGCCCACCAAGCCTAATATATCTTCTGTCTGGCCCTTTGCAGTAAAGGTTGGCCAGTCCCTGCCCTAGAGTCACCCCGGGATTATATCCTGGCTCTACCATGTACTAGCTGTTTGTGATTATGGGCAAAACAATTGCTCTCCCTCGTCTCTAGTATTCTCATTTATAGTAATGTGATAATTATAGTATTACTGAATGGGTCATTGTGAAAACTAAATGAAATACCACATGTAAAGCACTTAATATAGCCCTTGACAGAAGGGCAAGCCTTCTATAAAATGGTGGTGGAGGAGGAAAGTATACAAATAATGAACTGATTTCACAGCTACTATTACTGAGCAAGAGACTGAGCTCTTAATCATTTCAAATCAGATTATTGTCGTCTAGATTAGACCTTTAGGTAATGAGACAAGATTGTGTGTGTCTATGTGTGTGCACAGGTATCCAAAACTCCAGTAAAATTTGTTTGTCCCCGTAGCTTAATCTTGTCCACTCTTCTCTCATATGTTAGAAAATGGCCAGTGTCTCATTCTGGATTGAGTAGAGGGTCAGTGAACATTGACCTGAAGGTCACTCTTTACATGACAATAACTGTTTTCATTCTACCTTCATCTTTAGATGGCTTTATTAAACACATGATTAGATGGAACCCCCCCAACTAGAAACATCATTAGATAAAATCCCTCCAAATAAAAGATATTGTATACATTTCCCTCACCTCTCTGCTGCATCATCTCCTCTCCCTACTCTCCCTCCCCCTCCCCCTCCTCTCCTTCCTCCTCCTCCCTTTTCCCCTCCCCCCTTCCTCTTTCTCCTCTTATGCCTGCCCTTCTGTTCCCAATGCATTCCAATAGATGACCCATTGACCCTTTCATTCATTCATGCATTCATTCAACAAACATCTATTGTGAGCCCACTGTGGTCCAATCATTGTTCTGTGCTTAGGGAGCAGCAGTGAACAAAATAGACCAAATTTCTGCCTTTATGGTGCTTGCATTCTAGTTGAGGGAACAGTGCAACAAACAATAAACAGAACAAAGTGAATTAGATATTATGTTAGAAGATGGTAGGTTCTGTGGAGAAAAATAAAGAAGTGAGTGAGAGAAAAAGCAAGTGGATATCTGGAGGAGAGTATTGCAAATAGAGGGGACAGCATGCACAAAGGCCCTGAGGTAGGACTGTGCCTGGTATACCAGAAGGCCAGTGTGGCTGGAGTGGAGGAAACACAAGGAAGAGTGTCAGGGAATGAGGTCAGAGGGGTAATGAGGGGCCAGATCATTTTAATGACTTTGGTTTCACCCTGATTGAGATGAGAAGAAACATACAACTTACAACAGGGGAGCCTTTGTTTCTTCTTTCTTCAGTTGCTTTGTCAGCTTTTCTCTGATTCCCTTTCAAACGTTCTTCCCCAGCCCCAGTGGACACAACCCATGCCTCCACACCCTTCCTGCAGGCAGCAGCTAGTCAGCCACGTGTGTTCTTTTGGCCCTGAAATCCACACCTTCTGTACCTTCCTCCACCTTCACTCAGCCGTCAGTCTTCTTTTAGCAAAAACCAACAGTGAATTCCCTTTGTGCTTTGCTGTGACTCGCCTTCACTCCTTGTGGTCCCTTGCTCTAACCTTGGAGAGCCCTTCCTTCCTGGGACTTCACTTAGACCTCACACCTGTCCCGCCCATCCCCACCCCCTGCCCTTTGTCCCCCATTTCACCCTACACCTGTCCCTCCTCTCTGCCTTTTCTGTACCGTTCCCCCATCTCTTTTCTCCCTCCCTTGATCCACCCCCCCTTCTTTCCCTCTCTGCACCCACAGTCTTCCCACCTTCCTCCCCAGCCCAGTCTCTTTCTCTACCCATTTAACCCTGTGCTCCTCACTACAAGAGCCATTCCCTCTATCCATGCCAGGGTAGGACTCTGGGCCTCCCAACAAGGGTGTCAAGACAGAATTCCTGCCAACATTCATCTCATTTCAGATTCCCATAGCACCTTGCTTTGTTTCTCTGCCCCGCCTTGTTCCTTTCCCCTTCCATCTGCCAGTTTTTATCTTTTCTCTTTGGCAACCACAGACCTTCCGCTGACCAGGTCTCAGACCACAGCCGTCCCCACGCCTGCCCTGATTCAGGAGCTCGGGCCTGCCCACCTGCCTCTCCCACTCTACATCCCTATACCTCCAGCCTGGGCCTCACGGGCACACAGCTCAGGTGTCTGGGGGAGAGAAATTACAGACGTCCCCACTGGAGATGCGACCCATGGCGGCCAGACCATACCTGGGCCATTGAGCTCACACCTGGACATTGAATTTTAAAAGGAACGTTGACAAGCTAGACTAGTTATTTCTGAAAGGCTGTCTGATTATTACTGAGTTTTTCCTTAAATGAGGTCAAGTAAGAATAACAAGAACAGGGCTTCCCTGGTTGCGCAGGGGTTGAGAGTTCGCCTGCCGATGCAGGGGACATGGGTTCGTGTCCTGGTCCGGGAGGATCCCACATGCCGCGGAGCGGCTGGGCCCGTGAGCCATGGCCACTGAGCCTGCGCGTCCGGAGCCTGTGCTCGGCAACAGGCGAGGCCACAGCAGTGAGAGGCCCGCGTACCGCAAAAAAAAAAAAAAAAGAATAACAAGAACAATGTGATCTTTTTGCATTGAGCAAAAATATTCCATTTCAAGAAGTGTCCTTTATTTTAAATTTCTAGACTTCCTTACTCTGTTATCATTGTTGTTAAAAATACTCTTCATTTTATAAAATGATGTCCACGGAAGGATGAGTATGTAATATAAATATGTGTTTAATCATATGTGTCATTATTATTATATAATTATAAATATAAGTCTATATATAAGTGTTATGTATAATAGACATACAGAGATTGCCTTAATTGACAAAATAAGAGGTCTGTAACCACCTAGCCTATGAAATCTAGAAGTCTGGGAATGGCCAACCTAGCTAGAGTACTTCTAAAAATAAGCAGCCGCAAACAGCAAGCACGGTCTTAAGAGTGTAGACCGTGAATCCAGGCAGACCCACATTTTAGCTCTGCCCTGCCTTTCCGCCATTGGCAAATAACGTTTCTGAGTCTTGGTTTACTCAACTGAAAAATTCAGAGGCTAGTGGTACCGTCTTAATGGTTTGTGTGAAAGTGAAATGAATATATGCTATCAGATGCTTAGTATTGGGTCTGGCCCATAGGATATACTATGTTAGCAGCGATTGGTATTGTTTTACTACAACTGCAGCTACTACTACCACCACTTTTATATTAGGCATGGTGAGAAAGGTTGGAAACCACATCACGGGAGCTGAAGCTACCTGCAGAAGATCCCTCCATAAAGCTCCATCAATTCTTTGAAGATTATGGTTGAGAGAACAGGTTCAAGAATTAGGCTAGACACTTGCATTGTGAATTGAGCGTGGCAATAGCTCATCTTCATGCAAATGTATGCAGACATGCAAATAAGGCTGCCCCTGTTGACCCGGCACACACGACCCACCAGACAGATTGCCTAGAACTTCTCTTGCTGTGTTTGTCTCATTCTCCTCTGTGATAAAATAAAGCTGAGGCATTAAAGCAGATGAGGCAAGATTCTCTGGTTAGATACTGGGAGAGGTGACATGTAAGAGAGACCTTTGCAGAGGAAACCTGTTTGTTCCCTAAGGCAACGAAGCTCGTGCCTGGGGATCTGTGTGTTGGCCTAAAAGTCTTTTTTTTTTTTTTTCGGTACGCGGGCCTCTCACTGTTGTGGCCTCTCCCGTTGCGGAGCACAGGCTCCGGACGCGTAGGCTCAGCGGCCATGGCTCATGGGCCCAGCAGCTCCACGGCATGTGGGATCTTCCCGGACTGGGGCACGAACCCGTGTCCCCTGCATCGGCAGGTGAACCCTTAACCACTGCGCCACCAGGGAAGCCCCTAAATGTCTTTTGAGCCGTTAAAATTCATCCTCTTATCAATGAGAGAAGACCAGCAGGTGGGGGAGGTTGAAAGATGAGAAAGAGGGAGCAGAGAGTAGAAACTGTAGCATGCACCCCAAGATGCACAGGAAGTGTCTGATTTATCATCCCAAAGACATCTGAACATGACTTCTCTTTTTACCATCAAGAATCCCACCTCATGTCCATAGCCACCTATATAACCCAGATTTCTCCTTCTCTTTAGCGTCGCTTTGCACCACATCTGGTTCTCTGTTCCCTGTATGTGCAATCCTTAGCCGGTAGTGATGCTCTTGAACCTTGGGAGGGGTTCTGCACTCCCCAACATTCAGGGGAAGGAAGGTCTATCTCTCATGCAAAGCAATCTGGCAGACTCTTTTAGATTTTTTTCAAAGCCAAGGCAGCTCAGAGAAGTGTGCACTGGTCTCCCTGAATAGCAGAGCCAATTCCTCTAAAAACAGCTTTCTTCCAGAGAACCCACAGTGAGACGGTTCACTGCAGATTTTCCTCAAAACTGAGCTCCCACCAACAGCACTGTTCTTGCTGCTCCATGTCGTTTCTCTGAACCCGCTCCAGCCTCCAGCAGGGATAGATTCTGGGAAGAGCCAGAGGCCCACACGTTCTTCTGTTCTGTGGTCTTCGTTCCGCCCTCCTGGCCTCAGGGCTCGACAGGGGCCATCTGTACCTAGAACCTCATCTTCATCTCTGTCCCATCTTCTTCCATTTTTGCTCTGTACCTCCACTTAGTGTCATCCCGGGTCTCATGCCCTTGGCTATAACAGGTAAGTTTAGTTGCCAGAGAAAGGCTGTGGATGGACGTAAACGTCAAATCCTAAATCAAAAGCATGTAGGGGAAAAGGTAGCCCCATTTTCCACCTAGCCTCACCTCAACCCCACTGTTTATCTGGGGTGGGGAGATAAACAATGGTTTATCTGCTAAACAAAGCAAATATGCCCCCATGATACTGGTCACCAGGGACATTTTTAAAAAGAGAGAAAAGTTTAAAAACAAAGCAGCCAGCAGAGCAAAAGGGCTGGAGAGCTCTGGAAATCATCAACATCCGGGATTCTTTTCCTTTTCTAAAAAAATTGAAGTATAGTTATTTACTAGGTTGTGCCAGTCTCTGCTGTACAGCAAAGTGACTCAGTTTTACACATATATACATTCTTTTTTTTATATTCTTTTCCATTCTGGTTTATCCCAGGATATTGAATATAGTTCCCTGTGCTATACAGTAGGACCTTGTTGTTTATCCATTCTAAATGTAATAGTTTGCATTTACCGACCCCAAATTCCCAGTCCATCCCTCTCCCTCCCCCACCTCTCCCTTGGCAACCACAAGTCTGTTCTGTATGTCTGTGAGTCTGTTTCTGACCTGTAGATAGGTTCATTTGTGCCATATTTTAGATTCCACATGTAAGTGATATCATATGGTATTTGTCTTTCTCTTTCTGACTTATTTCACTTAGTGTGATCATCTCTAGCTGCAGCCACATTGCTGCAAATGGCATTATTTTGTTCTTTTTTATGGCTGCGTAATATTCCATTGTATATACATACCACATCTTCTTCTGAGGACACGAGGTTTCTGGGGGGCTGCCATGTGGAAGGAGGGGGGATGGGGTGGGTTGGGGGCAGGTGGGATAAAGGTGAAGCTGATCAGGCAGCAGAATAATTAAGAACAGAGCCTTGTGGTAGATAGTCCTGGGTTTGGATCCCGGTTCTGCCTCTTTGGGTAGCTTTCTTAACATCTCATGTGTCACTTCGTTCCCATCTTTGCAAAATGGGGCTCATCGTCCCTACTCGAGATTCTCCATGAAGATTAAATAATATAACCTAATTGCATAGAAAGTTAGCACAACGTTTGAAAGCTCCTAAGTGGAATCTAAAAGGAAAAAGCTTGTGCACATGTTACATATGTGACATGATAGAATGCTTTAGTCTCAAGTTCTCATTTTTTTCTAAGTTGACGACAAAGATTTGTCTGCTGGAGGCATCTGAGAATACGCATATAATAAGAAGAGCAAATCTGGCTCTGTGTCTGCACCTCGGTTTTCTGTAGGCAATGCCAGGTGCTCTGCAAAGCTGGTTAGGAATGACTCATGTCACATATGCCCACATGCCTCATCTCTGTTGTTATTGTATTAGTGATACTACTTGCTTTGTAGTATTGCTGAAGGAATAAAATGAGCCAGTGTGTGAAGAGCACAGTGTCTGATATATAGAAAGCCCTCAATCAATGGTAGATGTCCACCATTATTGCAACCGATATTCGAATCCAGCTCCAGAAACTCTTTATCAGGTGACTTGCTGCCATGGCCCTGCACTAGCTATGCCCCTGCCAGTCCCTCTGGCATCACGTTGACTTATGTGTTGCTAGAAATATATTGTGTTCAGTCGCGTGTTTGCGAATGACAGATCATTAAGGAAGCACTGAGGAACTAGGGCAAATCAATACAGAACACAAATGACTGAAGCCCCCATCAGATGTTCGCATTGCTTCTACCAGCGCCGGGAGACGCTCAGATGTTTGGTTTGTATGTTTGTTTTTATGCTAGTTCTATTAAATCAGTTTGCAGCCGGAAGAATGTTTGCCAGAGAAAGACACATGTGCCAGTTAAGAGAGACCAAAGACAGCCGCTGGCTTCAGACACATCCCTAAATGTGACAGTTTTTGCTGATGCTTTTTGTCCTTCACACTGAATTTTTGTCCCTGGGAGTACGGATCTTTGCATGCTTGTTCCAAGCCATGTAAACCCCACCAGAGGCTGCTGCTGCGTAGAGCCTGTGTGTGTGCCCACACACGTGCGTGTGCACACACACCCCAGAGTTCCTTCCTTGACCGAGGGGCAGTTTTCCTGAGGATAAGTGGGCAATGACTAAAGGAATAGAGGTGCCTCAGCAGCCAACGGTATTCAGCAAAGCTCAGTGACCGAGAGTGCAGGCTTTCCAATGGGATGAACTTGAGTTTGAGTCCCGGCTGTAGCTCTTCCTGGCTTTGTGAATATGGACAAGTGACTTAACGTCTCTGAGCCTCGGTGTTCTCATGTTTAAAGTGGGAGTAGTGATAACAAACAGGATCTGCCTCAGAGAGGTGTCAATACTAAGTTAGATGTACGGTGCAGAGCTCTTAGTGTGATGCCTGACTTACAAGTCCAAGCTAATACCTAGTAGCTCTTACTGTCATTGTCCTCACCCTTGCCTTAACTTTACATCTGCAGTACACCGACAAGCTCTAATGCCCCCTGGGGCAAGGCTCACCCGCATCATGTCCTGGCCTTGGCACCCTGTAAGGGTGTTCCCTGTCCAGCGGGTACCCACAGCAGCATAAGAGGCAGAGAGACTGCAGAAATAAAGACCATCCCCAGAGTGTGCAAGGGTAGAGCGTACAGGATACACAGCAACGTCCCTGCCAGGGTTAACAGGCTGAGATGGGAATTCTTTGTTCAAAGCCACACCTTTGCAGTCTATTTGCATATTTTATACATATATTGTTATATATGTGTGTGTGTGTGTGTGTGTGTGTGTGTGTATACACACACATGCATCTATATTCCATCTTCCCTCAACTCCTACAGCCTTTTTACAACATACCTACTTCTGCAGAGACTGCATGATGTCTCAGAATGAGTACTGGGGTCTTCACCCCTTAAACTTTTCTGGGACTTTGGGAAAGCTATGTTAGTATATGGACTTCACTTTCTCTGTTTTCAAAAAATAGAGAAGGCAGTGCATCCAATGGACAGAAAGAGAAAGATGCCAGTTCCGCCACCTATTAGCTCTGGCACTTCGGATAGGCTCTTTGATCATGTAGGTTTTATTTTCCTCGTCCACAAAGTAGGGCCAACACAGCTTGCCTCAGAAGTGTAAGGATTCACAGAGATAATAGACCTAAACCAACTGGATTCCACAAAGGACAACTCTTCTTGTTAGGTTAGCAATAAAATCTGGTTCTGTGATGGACCGTCTTGGGCTGGTCTCTATCACCAGATGATTAAACTCCTTGGGGATGGGTATCACATCCTACTCACTGTTTCGTCCTTCCCTTAGCTCTTGCACCCATTGCTAAAGTGGACGTTATTCATTATGAACTGCACGGTCAGCCAGCTGACCTGACTAGCTTGGGCTCTTGGCCTGCAGCCGGGAGCAGTGCAAAAACTGAGGGGATTGCCATCGTTACAGACAGTGGCTCTCTCCAGAGGCATCCTCCAGCCGCAATCCCCCTGCCAAAATGGCAGGTGAACCCCAGGATTCCTGGAGAGCATCTGCCACCCGACTGGCAGCCCCAGAGGTTCACAGAGCTGCTGCCTTGGCTGAGAAATCCCTGAACTCTGCTCAGCTGGGAAATGAGAATGTCCTTGGAACTTCTCAGTCAAGGCAGCCTGCCCGGGTCTGCTGCCTCCGTGGGTGGCTATATCCAGGAGCCCGCAGCCTCTGCGACCTCGTGGCATGCTTTTTTGGCTCACCACAGGCCAACCAGGCCGCTGTCCAGCCAGCCTATGCCCACGTGCTCGATAGAGCACACTCCCCGGCCCCTCCGGCCCCAAAGAGGCTCTCTTAATAGACCGTGGCAGCCTCATTTGTAGACTCGATTCATCCGGCAGCCAAGAATGATCTGTCCTGATGCTCCCTCTCTCCTCGCAGCCACCCTTCCTCTTTCTCCACCCCCCTCACCCCCTTCCTTCGGCCTGGAGAGTGATTTGTCTGTGTTATGGGTAGGCCTGACAAACCATTCCACGTTAGCAGCTGAGATGTTGTTTGAAATGGGAAAATTGCTGGCAGACTGCTCCATTAGTGGTTCCAGTAACAAATACTCTCTTTCCCCCAATGAAGATGAGATTGCAGAGGCACAAATTAATACAACTGCCTCCCCTCTTCTGCAGCGGGGATTACTCTTCAAGATGAATGGGTTCATCCCAGCCAGAAGTGTGCATCCTCCAAATGGAGCCTCCAAGGGAGCCAGTTCCTCCCATGTCTGCCTTGTGCTCCGCCCAGCCCTCCCCTTGCGCGCGCGCACGCGCGCACACACACACACACACACACACACACACACACACTTTTTTGTGTCTTCCCAGCAGAGGGTTTGGGGATCATTCATGCCAAATGAGGAGGTGATGAAAAGATCCACACCTCGGAGAGGCGGGAGATGTGGACCAGGCCACCATTCATCACCTCTAATAGCAGGCCCCGCCTTCCGCTCATGCCTGTTTCCCACCACACCTGTTCTTGGCGGCGGGAAGTCATTTGATAGATGAAAGAATGAAGGATGAAAAGGCTTGCTCACTCCCCATGCTCCTTCTCTTCCAAGGAAGCTCTGGGCCCTGGGCCTGCAGCATCTCTTGTTCTTTCCGGAGTAATAGGAGAGAGAGCAATTCAGCAAAATCCGTAAGGCCATAAAGCTACAGGTTGTAGCAGCAACCCAGGGGAGTGATCCATTCGGGGCCCCTGGGGCCCTCAGGATATCAGGGAGCCAGTGTGATGAATGTCAGGCTGGGAGCCTAGAGACTTGAAGGCTATTTCTTCATCATATTAGAACAGCCGATTGAAAAACCCCGAAACAAATACTGAATCGTTAGGTTGTACACCTGAAACTAAAATTATATGTCAATTATACCTCCATTAAAAAAAAGAAAAGACCAGAAATGCAGTCTCTGCCTGTACTGCACCCCAACAGCAGGATGGTGGAGGTTTTCACTGAATGGTGACATGCTTCCAGAACAGGTAGGCATTGCTATCTGTCCATCTGTCTTTACTCTTCCTTCTCTTTATCCCTTTGACTTTTTCAGCCTTCTGGTTACTTCCGACAGCATTTTCTGAAGATGACAGCTGCCTCCCAAAGACAACGTATCGTAAACGAGAACCAAATATGCTCAAGGAGAAGACATATTTTCTAGCTTTCTCCCAGGGGTATCAGACCCTGAGCTGGCTGCCCCACACACCAGAACCCCAGTCTCTGGCTTTCGGACGGTGTTTACCAAGTCTCCCTCATCTAAGGATGTATGCCACCTGATGGGAGAGACCATCCTGTCCTCAAGGCCCCCGGCAACCATTTGTTGATGCATGGATGGTTAATCGACTCTTTTCTGCTCTGTTTCTCAGACGCCTGGAACAGAACTCCATCAAATCCATCCCTGCTGGAGCCTTCACCCAATACAAGAAACTGAAGCGAATGTGAGTCTCCCCTGGAGAGAAATGGGCCCAAATGTTTTCAGTTCGGGGGGTACTGTGTGTAGTGGGCAGGCTGCCCAGATGAGAGGCTGCATCACAACCCTCAGGAGAGTGCAGTGTCAGACCTGGAATGGCTCCCAAGACGGGGAGGTATGACCAGGGTGCTGCATTCAGATGGGGCGGTGTATGGGTTTAGGCACCTCAGATCTAAGGGCGACTCCAACTAGAGTGAAGTAAAATTATCTGGGTGGGAGGTGGGGCTGTATCAGCCTAAAACAATCCCATCTCACCATTTGATTGTCCCCTGGTTTGGGGGATGCGGACCTCAAGTAGGAGCTTCAGTAGAGATGTGGCCGTTTCCCTATATCATCCTACAGCACCGTCACCAGCATCCCTACCACCATGCACGCATTCATCTAACAAATTCTTAGCCAGTGTCCATCAGGAACAAAGAACTGTGCTGGGATCTGTGGGTAGAGGGTGAACTAAAACAAAGTCTCCTCTGATGGAGCTTGTGTATTTGAGTGGGAGGGCACAGAAATAAAACCCAGTAAATGTCAGAAACTGACCAGTACTAGAAAGTAAAACAAAAGAAGGGAAGGGGCTAGAGATTGATGGAGGGGTGGTCTCTAGATGGGTTGACCCATGAAGGCCTCTGTGTGCAAGCGACCTGAGTGAAGGAAGGGAGTGAGTCTAGAGGAGTTCTCAGGAGCATATGCATGGATGGTTTGCAGACTAGAGAGGAGGAACGGAATGAATGAAGAGAAAGTGGTGGGGATTGTGCTGGAGACGTAGATAAGGGCCAGCTCCCGTGGGCTCTTTAGACCATGGTAAGGACTTTCTAATCTTTGTAAGTGAGATAAGAAGCCTTGGAACCTCCCTTGCCCATATGATGATCCCCAGCATGGCCATTACCACCATATCCAATACCACGCCATCACTGCAGCTTATCAGTACCTGCTGACACCAACCCTGCAGTGTACCTTCCCTACTCCATTGACAGCATCTGAGCCTCACGGCCCTCGTCCCTGCCATCGTGGTAACGTCATCAGCACCACCCCTCCCCATCACGTGACCACCCTGAGCAGGGATCTGTGAGTCACTCAGAGCGGGGTGCTCTGAAGGGAGGCTAGTAGGATTCAGAAACAACCCAGCCATTGCCATCACAGATAATAAGAGCCTAGGAGGGAGGCTCCTGTCCCTTTTCCAGGCTAAGAAATCATTTATTATAGCCCAGTAATCACGGTGCTGCTTTCATTGCGCCTGCCTACTCCCTCTGGCCCCCCCACACAGAGAAAAGAGAGAGGGCAGGTAGAAATATGCATGGACTTGGGTTTTGTTCCCTTGCACCGCAGGCTGATTCATCGGTTTCCCTTGAGTAGGAGGGCCTGCATTAAAGAGGTTAAGTGTCTGCTTGCTCCTTTTATGTTAAAAATAAACATCCCTGCGAAACAGTGGCATTGGTACGCTTTACCCTCAGATCCTAGGAAGCCAACTTCCCATCTCCCTGGAAAGCCACACCAAACAAGATTTTCTCCTGGTACAGTTCCAGAAGTAGAAACCAACATGATGCGCCAGCTCTAAGCACATACTCCTTCCCTCCCTTTGGCAGCCTTCCTGCTGGAGGAGCTGTATAAATACAGGCCTTAATATTTAAACCTTGGGCCATTAATCTCCTGGCCTCCCTGCTTCTCCAGCTCACTCCCCATATGCACCCCCCCCCAATTCATTTTTAAAGCCCAGCTTGATTATGCAGCCAGATAGTAATTTCAGTGAAAAATGACAAGTTCGGTCACTGCCCCAACCTATATCTCTTACATGATTTAAGTGACTGCTCTAATTTTTTGCGAAGTCCAGGTAATTTAGAGTGTGACTATGTTTTACTGTCCTTTCTCCATCCCATTGGAGTTGCCATGATCTGTGCATTCAAAATTCATAAGATCTTCTCCGTCACGACCTGGGAAGTAAATTTCATTTTGGATCACTTCTGATGCTATTGATATTTACTATGATGCCCTTTCCCCACCCCCCCACCCCCAACCAAGGGGATGGCGGTAGGGAAGAGAGACCACTTAAAATTTTTTCTGACTAACAGAACTTCAGAAACCCGGACTGAAGTGCAAGGGCTTTGGAGAAGTAGGGTCCCTGGTGAAAACGGAATTTAAAACCCTAAGGGTGAACTCCTCCTAGGTATACGTGACCAGTTTATCTCTGATATCTCACAGAAAAAAGTTTTCCCTCAGCTGTGAGTGAACCTCATCCTCTTCTTATCTCCAATGACAAAAAGAAAAAAAAATTTTCCTTGATTGAATGGCTTGATTCAATGTTGAATGGCTTTGTCCCTGAAGAGGATGAATTTCTAGCGATCAGCTTAGTGTAAAAAATGTACTTCCAGGTGAAAACTAGTACCAAGATACAGGCGCCACCTGCAGGGAGAGTAGCAGACGTTACAGAGGATGCCCCAGTCTTACAGGGTTGGTTAACCGAGAGCGCTGACACTTGAAGGCCAAACCTTCAAAGGTGTTGAGTTCTTTCCCTCCCACGTTCTAAGGTAGAGCAATATTCCACGAGTTCCACCAGTTCCCAGTGTCTCACGCTTATAATCCCCGCTTGACCCTCGTCGGCACTGGAATTTACCACCTTTCTTCTGAACTGTATGCAAAGGCCACTTCTTCTCCGCCGTCCAGTTTATCAAGCCCCAGGGGACTGGGGTAGGCTTGAGACAGACCAGATTCTGAAATACTGGTCTAAAGTAAGACTCAGAAACCCCCTGCTTGGGAATCATCTGGAGGTTTGTTACGTATGCAGATTTCTAACCCCAGTTCTCCAGAGGGCCAAATCAGACCCTCTGTGGGTGCATTTTAATAAACACCCTAGTGAGGTTTGAGAACCACTGGTCATCGAGGGCGACCCAAACTCCAGAAGTCAGCTCTGGGACCCCCTGAGCGTGGAGATGGGTGGGCACTGAAGCCTTCCCCGGTCTACCTTCCTGTCCAGGGCCACCACCTTCTGCACCCATCACGGTGAAATGGAAGGGAGACTGGAGATGCCAGCTCTGTACCCAAATCGCTGTGTCCAGTCACTTGTGGCTACAGGTCCTTTACCTGTGGCTGCTGTTCCCTTCCTGCAGAATGAAGAACTAAGATGAAGTGACCACCAGGGTCAGTTCCCAGCTAAACTATCACTTCTCCGGTCCCCATTCCCCAGCATCTCCAAATCACGAGACATCTCACCTTGTCCTTAGAGACGGGTGCATGCAGGAGTCTAGCTCTGAACTAAACATGAATTTGCCCTGACAAGGCTAAAGCAGAGGGCTTCCCCACTGGTCACAGAACCTCCTCTGACACGGCAGAGGGCCAAGGACCTTGAAGGGACATCACATTAAAAATGTCAGGAAAAAAAAAACACCAAAGAAATAAACAAATGAGGCTTTCTCACTAGTCTGATCCGAGCACCGACCCTGCACGCTTGCCTGAAATGCCTTGCTAGGCAGCCAGGCTGAGGGCTAGCAAGATTAGGATAATCCGGAGCATTTGCTTGTTAAGACCCTTATACAAAAGCAGAGCTCTGAAGAAAAGGCCAGTGTAAGCTGACTAGTTTGCGAGCACAATCTGTGGATTTGTTAGATCTCGCCTGCTAAAGGGATAAGCTGCGATCTCGCCTGCTAAAGGGATAAGCTCGACAGCCGTGCCTAAGAAACCTTAACCTGTGGAGTATCTTTCAACTCACAGGTCTTGGAAACAAGGAGGGAAGGGGGCAGAGGACTAGGCAAAGGTTGTTGGATGGCCCTTTTGAAGGATAGTAGAAGGAGGAGAGAAACAGGCAGAAGGACTAGCTTAAGAGGCTGTGGGGCTTGGGCGTCTGGCCTCGCTGGAGGTAATTGCTAAGGAATCTGCTTAGATGTTCTTGCTTCTCAATATTCCCTTCCCTCCTCCTTGTTGATTCTCCGAGACCCCAGCTCTCCCTCTTCTCCACAAAAGCAAAGACCCATTGATTTATTTTGGTAAAGAAAAGGAACCAGGGAGGTTCATTGTAGCTGGAAATTGGAGCATCTCCCCTTCCGGGGACAGGAGCCCCAAGGCTGCCCCTGAGCTAATAACTCCTAAAAAGAAGTCTCCCTCTTCAGGAAAGTGTTGTTAGTGAGACAGGTGCTCAGAAGACCCTGGGGTGCTGCAGAGTGAGCAGCCTCTGGGTCAGGGAGATTCCTCTGCACCAGCGAGGCCAGGTTAGCTGCCTTCTAACACACAGCATCCTTCTCGCTCACATTATCCCAAAGCCCTGATCATCATCGCCCTGGGCTTGTTCCCGTCTCACGAGGACCACCAGCGACAAGCCCACATCTCAAAGCCATCCCATGAGAATCTCATGATGTCTTTACATCACCCGGCCTGGAAGATGCACTGAACCAGACAGAGACTTAAGTCACTGCTCAAAACCTCCATTCAGGTCAGGAAGGAAAAGTCACTGGGGAGGTGAAATGACTCAGGACTTCTGGGGACAAAAATAAGCATTTGCCAAGGCGTGAGGCAAGAAAGTGAGGCTTACGGGAACCTTGGGCTGTGTTTGGCCAAGGCCAGCTTTTGCTTTGTTTATGCTATAATTGCTCGGTTGTGAGACCTACGATGAGGCCCTAACCTAACTGGCTTCCATTTCCCACCTGCAAAGTGAAGGCTCGCGTGTGCATGGCCCTATGTCAAAGTCAAGGTGCCACGAGTGAGCATTCTTTGAAAGCCAAGGAGAGTGGTACAAATACAGAGCATTTTATCATGCGGCAGTTGAACTGAATGATCCTTAAGCCCCTGCTCGCACACTCTGAATAAATAAATTGATTAAGTGATGAATTCATCCTCACCATTTTGCATACCTGAAATGCTTGGTCCACACTTTAGGAACGGCCATAGCACACCTTGAGCTATGTTCTCAGAGTCTCTGGTTAATTTTTCAGAGACATCAGCAAGAATCAGATCTCGGACATCGCTCCAGACGCCTTCCAGGGTCTGAAATCACTCACATCTCTGTAAGTGGGGAGCAAAGCACGTAGGGTGTGGGTGGGAGCATGGGCGAGGGGGGCGTCCATATGTTTCAGGGGGTGTTTATCAAGGTTTTATGTTCCCTTACACACTTGTGTCAACCTGGTAAAAGAAACAAATATTTCTTCAGGGGAAATTGATCTTGGGGAATATTTCTACAAGCCCAAATGCATTCTTTTTATTGATTAAGTGCCCAGCAGCCTTCCTGGTTATTGGCTTCTAATTCAAATGCATCTTCTCCTCTAACCGCACTCCCATCCCACATGCCTAGGCAGTGCTGTCCGGGGAGGTGGAGGGAGAGAGTCGTAATGTATGATTATTACCATGTGCCCATTTTACCCGTGCATGTGACCTTGTCAAGGAAGGAGCTCATTTTCTTCCTCTGATTTGAAGCCTTTTTCTCCAGACCAACCTCACGGCTATTGTCCTGAGAAAGCATTAACCCCATCCTATAAGCCTTTCTTTTCTTTGACTTTTAAACCCTAAAGCAGCCTAGTGGATGGAACCAAAGCTGTGCCCACCAGGGGCTCAGAGACCCTCAGGGGCAGCGAAGTACAGAGCTTTGTCCTGATTTCTGCCAGTGACTCGCCCTGTGGCACAGGGACTGTCACTTGAGTCTCCTGTACGCATTCCCTCACAGGCAAAATGGGGACGATGACACCTTTCCTGCCCGACACACATTCATGATTACAGTCCCAACAATCATTGGCAGTACTTACTGAGCACCTACTGTGTACCTGGTGCTATTCTAGGAGGCTTGCAAGTTTCACCCTCACCATGACCTAAAATATAGGATCTATCCTCTCCTGTCTTTAATGGTTGGAGAAATTGGGTGATCTAATCTCCACACAGACAGAGGTTTTTATTTCTTTTGATCCTGGCTGAATCTCTGGCACCTCAAACAGTACCTGGCACGTAGTTATCGTGCCCAAAAAAATGTGTTGAATAAATAAACGTAACTTATCCAAAGTCCGCGGTAACAAGCGAGAGAGGCAGGATTTAGACCCAAGCAGTCTGACTCCAGAACCGTGCTCTTGGTCCCCATGCTATGCTGCCCTCCTGAGATAACATAAAAAGTATAAGATACAGCAAAGGTATCATCAGTTGATATTTTTTGTATTATTTGGTGACCTGCCCACCCGGGCAAGAGTGAGGATGCTCAGAGGCAAGCTGTCCATGCTTTGTCTCTCTGTGCAACCGGTTTGTTTAATGGATAAGTGGGCAGGTAACAAGACACACATTCTTCCCCCAGCTGGCCCTATCCCACTGGGAAGGGGCTGAAGACAGGGAAGTCTCTTGATTCAGTTGTTGCCTGCTGCTGGCGGAGTCAAGTAGTTTCATTTATCAGGTAGAACATCTGGCTGGGATAGCAAAGACAGAATTGTGTGTGAGATTAGTGTCTGCTTATTGCGCTGAAGATCACAGAGGAGAAGGGAGAGTGGCCATCTGCCACCGCGGTCCTATCCCTGTCCCCACCCTCCTGTTCCCCTTGTCTGCTGTCCCTCTGCTGGGATCTGGGAACAGTCTGAGGACAGTGAGACGCTTCCTGTCTTGCAGGAAAAGAAATTCAAAATCTGGTTGCCAAACAGGACATTGGCATGCCACTAGCCAATTCTGAAATATATCAGGGCATTGTTTAAGTGAAGCGCCTCTCACCCCCAATGCATGCATTTAGCCATTCAGTAGATGCCTCCTGTGTACTGAGTAGCCTTATAGGCACTGAGAATGTGGCAGTGAACTGGACAGACAAGACCCTTGACATCATGGAGCTTTGAATACCAACACACCCAATCCAAAGTCAGGAATGGCCAACGGAAAGGGCAGGAAAGCCTTTACCCCAGACCTCTTCATTCTTTTTTTTTAAATTTATTTATTTTTGGCTGCACTGGGTCTTCGCTGCTGCGCGCGGGCTTTCTCTAGTTGCGGTGAGCGGGGGCTGCTCTTCGTTGTGGTGCGCGGGCTTCTCATTGCGGTGGCTTCTCTTGTTGCGGAGCATGGGCTCTAGGCACACGGGCTCCAGTAGTTGTGTCACGTAGGCTCAGTAGTTGTGGCTCGCGGGCTCTAGAGCACAGGCTCAGTAGTTGTGGCGCACGGGCTTAGTTGCTCCGCGGCATGTAGGATCTTCCCGGACCAGGGCTCGAACCCATGTCCCCTGCAGTGGCAGGCGGATTCTTAACCACTGCACCACCAGGAGAGCCCAGAGCTGTTCATTCTTTCAACAGATATTTATTGTGTTAGATCCTATTCAGATTTCGACTCTAGGGACCCAACCATGAGCAAGCCACATGATGTCACCACATACAGAACCTATACTCAAGGGGGCCAGTGCGGGCGGCACAGAAAATGTTTAAAATAAATAAATGTATAAGTAATATAACATGACGTAATGAAAAGGGATGAAGAAATAAAAATAGAGTGACAGGTGGTAGAAAATGTTGACTAAGATATTCAAGAGAAGCTTCCCAAGGACGAGGTGTTTGAGCCCAGATCTGAAAGGTGGGAAGGAAAGTCAAGGAGAGATCTGGGGATAAAGCCAGACAGGTCTACACCCAGGTGCCCCAAGGTGGACCCACAGCCCACGTCAGCCTGCCGGAGAGTAGTTTTGACCCACTGAAGCTTAGAGACGCCCCATACGGACACATGATTTGAGGAACCCCTCCCCCCCCGCCAGCCCCGTTGTCCCTCCGGCTTCTGCTACGCTGCAGGTTCTAACATCAGCGAACAGACAGTGACACGACTGCATTTGGCACAGTGAGCAGTGGGACATTAATAATATGAATTACAAATGCAAGCCTGAGCCATTGTGCTGACTTTTATTTAGCCGTTAGTTTGTTGAAACATTCATGAAACACACCCGCAGGCTGAGCGGGAGGCTCACTCTTCACTCCTGGTGGCGTCTGGAAGATGGGGAGTTGGGTTTATCGCTCCCATTGACCGTTTCCTCATCCTAATATTTGGCCTCCTCGATGACACATCACAGCCTGAATTTGCAATCTGAGTGGGGATCGAATCCTGCGTTCATTCAAGGCACTCCAGAGCTCGAGAGGGAATTTTTTTTTTTTAATTCTTCTTAGCTAAGTTCCCTCCATCTCGGAGGAGGCTGGACCCAAGAGACAGCAAAGTCTGTGCCATGGATGAGAGCAGAGAGAGGCCAGCAGTGTCTTCGGGGGAGGCAGACCCAGTACACTTCTTCCCTAAGCCTCACAGATCACCAGAGACCAGCCCTTGAATAGGACACCCAGTGTGAGGGACTCTGTAGGCTGGAAGAGAGAAGGGTAAAAGAATTCTGAGTTCCTTAGCTCTTGGAGCTCAGAGGATAGGAAAAAAGGCTGTAATGTAGAAGCTGCTGGTACCGCGATAACAATTCCTTGCTCCCTAGTTTTTCCTAAGAGCCAGTCCTTGACTCAGCAGTCCCTGAGCCATCTGGATAGGACGCCAGATACCCAAAGCCCTGTCTAGATGGATGATAAAGGACTCAGCTCAGGAATTCCTAGGATGCAACAGGATATTAAAAGGAAACGTTCTATATAGGCTGGGCTCAGCCTGATCAATACCCATTGAAGACAAGAAAACACAGGGCCGGCCAGCTTCCCACACATCTTATTTACTGCTGGGGTGTGAGTCATATTAGCAGCTCTGGGAGACACCACAAAGCGATTGCGTCTTCCTATTGTGGGTGATTTATTGAGCTGGGCTGCCCAGGGGTAGGACAGGCTGGAGCCCATTTCTCCTCGCCTCCCGGACAGCCTGCCCCTGCAGCCCCCCCAGTGGCACTAGCCCACTGTCTCACTGGGGAGGAGAAGGTGAGGCAGGCTGGGGAAGCCAGCGCTCTGAGATGCCCCCCAGAGCGGGCCAAGCGGGTGGCCTCCTCCTTGAAGGAGTTCCAGTGGCCTCTCATCCGCAGTGACCGCTGTCCTCTCTGCTCTTTTCCAGGGTGCTCTATGGGAACAAGATCACCGAGATTGCCAAGGGATTGTTTGACGGGCTGGTGTCCCTACAGCTGCTGTGAGTAGGAACTTTGTCACTAATCGTGTCTCTGGAACTATTTGCAGGCTCTTTCCTGCAAACTTTGAGCCGTGCTCCGTAGAGTTCTTCTTTTGACTTTATGCCCATTAAAAGAAAAAAAAAACATTTTTTTTTGAGCTGTCCACCCCGTACCTCCATCACCTCTTCTTGGCGGAAGGAGAGCCAGGGAGTTGGCAAAGGAAGCCTAAGGTCAATGTAAACGAGCTATAGATGATACAGCTCGGGAGCCTGGCCCAGGTATGAGTCACTAACCTCAGGCTTGAGGGGCTAGAAATTAAGCCAGAGGTGAATCCTACGAAGGGAAGCATGGGGCAGGGGTGTGCTCGGAACTTAGGGAACTAAAATATTCATACACCGTATTCCAATACGAAAGCTGAAACAGAGCTGCCGGTAGACATGAGACCTTGAAGAAGGGTAGGGGTGGGGCAGTGAAATAATTAGAGAAGGAGCATGATCGATCACCGCTGTGACTCTATCTGGGTAAGATATGGCTGAGATGGGAAGCGTTTATTTAATTTAAAGGAAGATCTGTTGCCTCAAATTTTAAGCTCTGGGATTATTTATTTGCATTTGTTTCATTGCGGTCATTTGAGCTTAAATGTTTGAAGAAGATAAATGAACTCTGATGTGGAGAGGCCAGGAAAGGAATTCAGCTCATCCTGTATTTTAAGATTTCATGACTGGGGGAGAATTATCTCTGGTTTGTGATCAGGTAGCCATAGTATCTACACGCATGTACTATGGGTGTGGGGAGTGTGTGTGTGTGTGTACGTGTGCGCGCGTGCACGTCCATATCTGCTCAGGGACCATCACGATTCCTATCGGTATTAGGAATTGATCTTGAGTATCCTGTGAGCGATGGAAGATACCAAGTTTCAGAGAGGGAGAGGACTTGTCCTCAGTCACACAGCAAAATAGGTGTGGAAGCTGGAGTAGAGCTTATGTGGTCCTGTGGCTCAGAAGCCTCCCGGACCTCTGAATAGCACAAGATGTATGTTCCCAGCGGCGTGCATCTGAGTACAGGTGAACGTGTGTGCGTACGCGTGCACATTTGTATGCGTGCCATTGTAAAACCACCTCTAAGTCACAGGCGGGAAGGAAGGGGCCTGGGGCCTCCCTGCTCCCGTGGGCCGTTACGTGAAGCTCCATTATGAGCTTGCGCACCGTGTAGTCAAGTTGTGGCTCTGATGGGTGGGCGGCCAGGAGCAATGGTGAATAGAAGAAGGTTGGCAACACATCTCACATGGTGACATCCAAAGAAAAAGGAAGTGAGACGTTTCCTTTCGCCTTTTCTTCTCACATTCACTCCCTCCCCTTCCCATGTCCTGTTAAGACTCAGCCCTGGACAGAGTCTCCTAAGACAATATAAGAATGTGAATCGTGTCCAGATGAGACGCCCAGCTGGTTTCCAGGCAGCACATCCATCGCAGCGATAGTCAGGTTTGTTTCAATGAAGCCGAAAGCAAGAGAAAGAAAATTCTGTTCTTTTTCTCTGCATCCCACCCATCCAGCCCTTCACACCTCTGTCTCCGTGTCTGTCTCACTCTCTGTGTCTCTGTGTACCTACCTACTAGTGTTCAAAGGTTGCAGCCCTTGGTGGGCCTTTGTGGCTCTTTGTTAGAATAACATGCCAGGGCTCTGCAGGGAGCTGGGGGGTTCACAGATGGTATTCTTTGCTTGTAGCAAAGAAACTGTAAGTTATAACGGCCACTATAAGGCCAGTTAACTGTAGCTATTAATCCCTTCCAAGAAGAGTAACAATAGCATGGCCTAGAGTTAGATTTGGAGGTGGTGCGTTTCACTGGGCTGGAGTGAATATCCTTTTACAGTCTGTGTTTTGACCGCAGAAAGCTCTATGCCCTTGCATGCATTAAGGAGAAATGTAGCATGCGTCGAAGTGCCTAGCACAGTGCAGGGCATGTAGCAAAGATTCCATAAATGCATGTTTTGAGAGTCCGCCTGCCGATGCAGGGGACGCGGGTTCGTGCCCCGGTCCGGGAAGATCCCACATGCCGCGAAGCGGCTGGGTCCGTGAGCCATGGCTGCTGAGCCTGCGCGTCCGGAGCCTGTGGTCCACAACGGGAGAGGCTACAACAGTGAGAGGCCCGCATACTGCAAAAAATACATAAATAAATAAAATAAAAATAAAAAAAGGAAATGTATCCCAGCTCCAAGCTGACAGCAGTCGTGAGATGACTGGAGTTAACAGGACTTTGCATGGACGGGGAAGGCAACTCTGGTTGAGTATCACCATTTTGAGCAGAGGGAGTTGAGTAGCTGGGAGTAAAGACAAAGCATCCCCCCTTCTCCCGAGACTGAGAAGTTGACACAACTCAGGCCACCTCACTTTCCAGAAAGAACCAGCAACTGTAGCCGTCATTGGGCTTTGACCTGCTGTTGAGCAGTTAGAAAGCAGGTCCTGATTAGATCTAATTTAACGTTCAGCCTGCGGTAGATTGGATTTCTCCTTGTTAGACTGGAGACACTCCGATAAGAAGGCTCTGATTAGAATACCCTGCTAGTCTGGGAAATTTCCTGTCCTTTGACTCGAAGACTTTTTGCAAGAGGTTTGTGTTTTTTTCTTCTCTCTCCATCTCTCAAGTTATGGGCGCATCACAAAGCCAAGCTGTCTCTGCCACCCAGAATGATCTTGGATGTTTCCTTTCTGGCCCTTGTCGCGATGCTACCAGGAGTAAAGCAGGTGCACTGTAGTTGGTTGTCCTGACTGCCCATCTCCCCTTTCCCTGTTTCTCTAAACTTTTCAGCTCTTCCACCACACTTGCCCAGCCTGTTCTGTACCCAGCCCTCCTGGGTCATTCTCTTGCCCTGTTTATTCGGGCAGATGGCCAATGCTGATAGGAGAATGTCTCAGCCTTCAGAGTTTCTCAGAGGCTGCAGCAAATGGGTCTCCATGGACAAGCTTCAGCAGTCCTGGGAAGGACCCCCAAACCCCTATCCTCTTGGTGTCAGCCTCACAGAGTCACCTCCTTTAGTTGGACTTCCAAAATCTTCAGGGCTTCCAGGACAGCCTCTCACCCAGCTGGTATGGAAACCTGTCCCACGCACCCTGGGACAAATCCTACTGCTCTTTTGCTGATAAGTTTCTGTGATAAGTTGTCTCAGTGTAGTTAGAAGGTTAGGAAGCTCTTTCTTATACTAAACCTCAGTCATGGTTTCTGGGAAACTCAGAAAAGGCTATTCTCATATTCTTCAAGTGTTTGAAAATAGCTAGTATGTCTCCCTGTAATTAATCCTAAACAGGTTCAGTTCCTGCAGACTTTCACTGTATAAACACACATTTGTTATCAGTAACAACCCTTATGATCTTCGGGGGATGCAAGGGAGCCTGTCAGTTTCCTTCCTTAAAACAGGCTACTGGAACACGAGTCAGGTGCCCAGTAGGGCAAGAAGTGTGTTTAGAGACTCCCTCCTAAACTGCAGAGAACTGAAATTTCCCACACAGAGACATCTCAGAATCCAAGGTTAGGACCAGACATGCCACTGGGCATGGGCGCCCAACTCTGATCACCTGAGAAGTGACCTATCCTCTTCTCCCAGGCTCCGTCCACACCCTTCCTCACCAGAGAAAGAGTGAAAGCTTAGCTGTTCGCCGTTGCCCTGCCCACCCTGGCTCCTGGGTTTCTAGGATGTGAGTGGAGATGATGATCCTGAGTGTGCAGCCAGCCAGAGTGCCCCCAGATATGTCACCTTGCAGCTCAGGGGTCAGTCCTCCCCAAGGCAAGGAAAGCAAGCAGTCAGCGTGTCTCCGGAGCCATCACTTTCCCCTCTGATGGGCAGCAGTAAGCTGCGTCGTTACAGCTCCCCCGGGGGATCGGCACATGCAGTTAGTACTCATTGATTGCATGGCATATGCACGGAAGAGGGATTCAAGTGGGGCAGGCGGTCATTTGAGGTGGAAGCTTTCGTGTAAATGCTGGCTCCGGTCGATGTTAAACCTGCTCCGGGAGGTCTTAACCAAACCAGACTGTCTTAGGGCTGGAATAAGTTAAGACAGCCTAGCACCTGTTGTTTGATTTTCTTGGAAGGCAGACAAGACCACTGGAGCATCTTGGAGTTTTCCAAGCAACATGCCAGTTACAGGGCAGTGAGCAAAACTCCGCTCCCTATAGCTCACTTTCCCTTATCGGCTGTTTTGCAAGTACAACTACTGCTGCTGCTGACAACAGCTACCATTTATTGAATACTTAATATGTTCCAGAACCTGTGCTAAGCAATTTCATATACACCATCTCATCTAACCTTTACAAC
Organism: Stenella coeruleoalba; assembly: GCF_951394435.1. Classification (NCBI taxonomy): domain Eukaryota; kingdom Metazoa; phylum Chordata; class Mammalia; order Artiodactyla; family Delphinidae; genus Stenella; species Stenella coeruleoalba. The sequence goes on along the minus strand of NC_137148.1, from coordinate 144,529,260 downwards.
CATACTAAGAGAAAGGTATTGTTCAGAGGCCCGTTTTATAGATGTAGAAAGTGAGCAACTGACGGGTTAAGTCACTTGGCCATTGTCTTTCAGCATGTAAGTGATGGAGCGTTGGAACCCAAGCGGTCTGAATCTGGAGTCCACACCAGAGATATCTGCTTCTGACCCAGTCATGGGCCAATCTGCTGAGCTAGTTTTGTGATACACGAAACAAGAATTCCTCGCTGGCTCAAGCCAAGGAGGGAGTACTGTGGAACTGCTGCTTTATCAGCGCCTCTTGTTAAGCTTCAGTCTAAATCACAGACCCCTGTCTCCCATGGAACTTCCTCTGGTTGACTGTCCTCACCCCACTAAAGCTCGAGCTGAGCCCTGTAAGAGGGCAATCAAAAAGCCGCTTGTTCTTGGCTTCCCCGGTGGCGCAGTGGTTGAGAGTCCGCCTGCCAATGCAGGGGACACGGGTCCGTGCCCCGGTCCGGGAAGATCCCACATGCCGCGGAGCGGCTGGGCCCGTGAGCCATGGCCGCTGAGCCTGCGCGTCCGGAGCCTGTGCTCCGCAACAGGAGAGGCCACAGCAGTGAGAGGCCCGCGTACCGCCAAAAAAAAAAAAAAAAAAAAAAAAGAAGCTGCTGGTTCTTAAAGACTGGGTTGAGGTGAGATGATGAGAATTCTCCCCAGCAGTAGAAGCAGACTTCCTTTGTGATGCATTTTTGAGGGAGGAATTCTTCCCTCTCTTGTGTACCCGGAACTTCCTAAGGAAAGATCTTGAGGGGACTTAAATTCTGGAATCATTCCATGCTTTGGTCATTGAGTGAATGGTTTATCCCTCTTAAAGGACTGATTAGTAACCAGGTAGCAGTCAGATAGGCAAGTTCTACCCTAGTAGCTGTTGGGGAGGGAAGGGGCAAGCCAGGTCACACTAGGTGAGGCCCTTGATCTCCTGAGAGCAGGTGATGGCCCCTTCATCTGGTCTCTCAGAAGTTCAGCTTCCCTCTGATTACCTTAGGAGGTCCCCGTTGCTTGCACCCTCTTCCTCGTGCCCTCCTATATCTGTGGATTCAAAGGAGGTCCTATTTTTCAGACAGGCCACCCTGTTGCTGCACTTCAGTTTGAGTCACCATGACAACCCACAGCCCATGACCAGCAGTGCAGTCATTATCAGGAGAGAAGAAGGCGTCATCATTGCCCCCAGGGACTTGGAGGGCTCCTCTTGTTTCTTTGTGTGAGTGTTTAGCATGGTGTGGCCCACAGCACCCATTCACAGGCTCAGAGAAGATTCTGGGCGGGGTCAGAAGTCCTTGACCTCGTGGCACCAGATGTCACCAGGTTCTTCCCCATGTCCAGCCTCGGGAGGTTGCCAAAGGTCAAAATAAATTCCCCGTATTTCATATGGGAAAGATAATAGCATGTTTGTTCTAAGGCAAGAGAGTGGTCCTTATTACAACTAGTAGATAAAGAATTTCAGGGTGGCAGAGGGTTAATTCTAAAGAATTTTTTTAAAAGAGAAAGACACAATAATGAGAGGGGTTCACTCTAAATCCTGCAGCTTAATCAGAGGTCCAGAATGGCTCCCCTAATTGGCATCCTCACTAATAGTTAATGCCAGTGCTTAATAGTGGGAAATACTTGCAGGGATACACAGAGGACTTTTTTTGATAACAGAGAGCCTTTGTAACCCATTCCTGAAAAATGATTCCCCTACAGGAGGAGCCAGAGAAAGGGTTATGCCATGGGGTTGTTGGTACATCTTTCCCTTCCTACGGATGCATCTGAGTGTTTACGAAACAGAAACTGACCCGCCCTCCCCCACCCCACCCCCCGCCAGTGTCACTTTAAGAAAAGGAGGCTCCATGAAGTCCCCGCCTGGCGGGGAGCCTGGGCCCATCTTCCTATCCCGTGGTCTTTCCCGGAAGGGCTTCAGGTATTCTGCAGGAAGGGGCTGCTGCGCTCTTTCTTGACACGTTTTCTGAGAAGACCTTGTACTCCAGGTTTGGAATACGCTTTTGGCTTTTGCAGACAAACACCGTATAAGTAGGAGGAGTAGTCTTAAACCGCTGTCTTCCGCAGACACGTGGGCAGATGTGGAGAATATAAATATCACCCAAATGAGAGCTCGGGGCCACTGAATCAATATGTGAACCACTGGCGTTACCTAGGTGATTTTGATGCAATTTATCATGAAGCCTGATTCCAGATGTTTGTGTTTTCCAAACCTTGCGGCAAAGGCTGTGAGCTCAGGGGAATCTTCTTGGAGGAGGAGATGTGGGCGAGGGCAGTAGCTACAAATGGGGCCTCAGTGGTCCTCTGCCTCTGTAGCCAGAGACGGGAGCCAATGAAGAGTAAGAACAGCTGCTACAAAGTGAACCCCAACCATGTGGCCTCTTTAGGGAGACTGGGTGTGGGGGTCCTTTTCACAGGTCAGGGTGGACCTCACTTCCCTCCTGTGGCCCATCTCCCCCTATTACCTGGACCCTGAGTGAATGAGGCTGCAAGCTGCTACGAGCGATGAGAGCACCTGGGACTTTCCTGGCCGGGCCAGGCCCGGTCCCCCAGCAGGACTGGAATCAGAAGAGCCCTCCTTAGCCCAGACTGAGGACTTGTGCTATTCATTCTCCCTCTCCCCGCCTCCCGCTCCAGCTCTGAGGCTCCCAATGGCTTCTGTTTCCTGCCTTGCTTTTTCTGAAGGCCACAGCTCCCGGAGAGGATTATCTCTCCGCCGCATCGTTAGGTTGGTTACTCAATGGACTGAGTGCTAATACCTCTTGACATGGAACATATGTGGAAGCTGAAAGGGCCCGGTGAAGGGGAGGGCGGAAAGAGTGCCTCGTAGAGCTAACACTTAGACGTAAGTTTAGAAGGCGATGTATGTGTACTCGCACTCTCCGTAATTTCCGCTGGCGGGAGCGTGGCTCTTTGCTTTCGTCTTATTGTAGAATCATCACTAAGTTAATGGGAGTGGCTACAAAAACATACTTCTACCTCCTTCCACAAGCTTCAGGCGCTTCCCACAGTCCCTTCACAGGCATGGGAGTGGGAGCAAAGGCTTTTTTTTTTTTTTTTGGCGGTACGCGGGCCTCTCACTGTTGTGGCCTCTCCCGTTGTGGAGCACAGGCTCCGGACGCGCAGGCTCAGCGGCCATGGCTCACGGGCCCAGCCGCTCCGCGGCATGTGGGATCTTCCTGGACCAGGGCGCGAACCCATGTCCCCTGCATCGGCAGGCGGACTCTCAACCACTGCGCCACCATGGAAGCCTGGAGCAAAGGCTTTTAAAATAAGATAGCATGGATCCAAATCTCAACCTACCACTTACTAGTTGTGCCACTTTGGTCAAAAGTACTCAAGCTTTTTGAGTCCCAGGGGTCTCATCATCTGTCAGATGGAGATTCCATAAGTTAATATTTGTAAGGAGCTGCGCGAGTGCCTGGCCACACACAGTGCTTATTACCTGTTAGGTCATGTGGTCCCCGCTGTTCCACCTGGCCTGATCATCTCAGCCCCACCCCTGCCCAACTACCATCTCTCTTCTGTTTATATGACCTCCGCGTTTCCTTTGGGAGGTGGGTCTGGGAGCCGGTGGCCCCGCAAGACGGTTGGATCCGCTTCTGGGGAAATATTGATGCACACGGTACATCCCCAACCCCTCCCCCCTCGCTGGATCCAATAACGGATCAAGCCGAGATCTAGTTGGGGGCATCAAAATTCGGAGTTTGAGCACCAGGCAGCCTCCTGAATGAGGCGAGCTGGAGCAGCCCATCTTGCATAAGGGATGCTGTTGTCTCTGCTTCGTCGCTGTCCCCTGGTCTGCCTTGAGTGAGAATTCAGGGTGAGGGGAGCACAGAGCCAAACATACCAGCTCCTAAATCAGCCGTCAGTCAACGATGCGTGAAGGTTGAGAGCCTGCTCTGCGCAGGTGCCGGCCACTCGGCGAGGAGCCTGCCATTGTGCCAATGGCAGCTTAGTGAGCGCTTCAAAGAGCAATCCCGTCGCAGCACCTTGGTGCCGGGTTCTCCCTAAGAGTCAGCAGGACGCCTGATGCCTCTACACAACCAAGAGGCAAACGTCCCCCTGAAGTGTGCCCAGGTGCATTCCGAAGCTAGCAAAAACAGCCACTCCCCAGAAACAGGCGACACCTTCCACCAGGCACAGGAAGGAGAAGGTGGGTTTTCCATGGTGGATGAGAGAGGAGCTTTGGAGTCGGACAGGCTGGAAGTTCACTGGGCAGCCTTCGTTAAATCCATCACCACTCTGACCCTCAGGTTCCTCATCAGCAAAATGAGGACAATCATAGTGGTGCTGTGAGTGTGAAAGAGAACACTACGTGGAAAGTGCTTTGGAAAACCTTTGGCACGGGGCTGCACACAGAGCTGTGGTCTCTGGAGATGACGCTGCATTAGTATTAATTCACACAGCAGTTACACCGCTGCTTCTCAAAGGGGAATGAACTGGGACAGATCAAGCAGGCTTGATGGAGAAAGAGGCAGAATCAATCCCTCCAGTGAAAGAGGGAGAAGGCCTATGTTCAGAACTTCTCACAGAATTGCTGAACCCCATTTCAGATAGTTGTTTACTCTCTGTTTGCTCCATCATAGGGTGGTTTTTCTTTATTTTTATTTTTTAGGGTGGTTTTTTTTTATTAATTTTTATTGGACTATGGTTGCTTTACAATGTTGTGTTAGCCTCCACCGCACAACAAAATGAATCAGCCAGACACATACAGATATCCCCTCCCTTTTGGACTTCCCTCCCGTTTAGGTTACCACAGTGCATTAGGTAGAGTTCCCTGTGCTGTACAGTATGTTCACATCGGTTGTCTATTTTATACATAGTAACAATAATGTATATGTGTCAGTCCCAGTCTCCCAATTCCTCCCACTCCACCCCTTTCCCCCTTGGTATCCATATATTTGTTCTCTACCTCTGTGTCTCTATTTCTGCTTTGCAAATAAGATCGTCTATACCATTTTTCTAGATTCCACATATATGCGTTATTATACAATATTTGCTTTTCTCTTTCTGACTTACTTCACTCTGTATGACACTCTCTAGGTCCATCCACGTCTCTACAAATGATTAGGATGTTGTTTGTTTGTTTAATTCCCCTGCAACTCTTGTCCATGTACCAGAGAGCTCAGAGATCCTTTCATGGAAGCCAGACCCAGTTGAGTAGCTGCCAACCTTCCTCCCAAAGGATAGAGGACAGAAAGACAGGCTGTTAGATGTCGCCTGTGCTGGAGATCAGTGAGGCTGTCCTCGGCATCTAAATCTGGATAAGCAGCTTAATTTTATCTCTCCCTGCACTGATGCATCTTGCCTTAGGGAGCCAAGCATCCTGGGAGAGAATAAGTGATGGGGAGACTCTGCCCTTTTGTGTTTCCTTTTGCTCCTGCATATGCGCTATCTTTGCCTCAAAATTGTGCCAGCCTGGGTTGTTTTGATGCCTTACATCTTTGCGATAACATCTCATGCTGAAAGATCTAGGAGCAATAGGGAACAAGAAAGTGAGCAGAAAAAGAAGCCTCGATAGTTCTGATGGGTGAGGAGGGTTGCCAGAGTGGCCTGCAGTTTTGATACCCTTTCAAGGCAGATCAGAGTTGCACTCCTCTCTCCCCATAGCCATCCTCCTTATCCAGTGTCTGGCATTCCCCAGAACCACGTACAGCAATTGGGCTCATGAATCTACACTAGAGTCTCAAAGCTAAATGCCTCCTCAGGCAAGGTCAGTAGAATGAACTTGTGAAGGGCATACAATAGGGAATAGTGAGGACTGTGGCAAACAGAGCATATGTCTTATCTAAAGGGGGCAGCCACCCCATGGCTGCCTCCAGTGGGCCCAGTGTTACTAGAGCTTCTGATTTTTTTCAAGAGAAAATAGAAATATGATGTGTGTGAGTGAGAGAGAGAAATGTCCCAATTTTTTTTATTGAAGTATAGTTGATTTACAATGTTGTTAGCTTCTGATGTACAGCAAAGTGATTCAGTTATACATATATATGTATATATATTCTTTTTCAATTCTTTTCCATTATGTATAGTAGTTTGTATCTGCTAATCCCAAACCCCTAATTTATCTCTCCCCACCCCACTTTCCCCTTTGGTAACCATAGTTTGTTTTCTATGTCTGTGAGTCTGTGTAAATAAGTTCATTTGTATCATATTTTAGACTCCACATGTAAGTGATACCATATAGTTATCTTTGTCTGTCTGACTTACTTCACTTAGTATGATAATCTCTAGGTCCATCCATATTGCTGCAAATGGCATTATTTCATTCTTTTTATAGCTGAGTAATATTACATTTTATATATATATACATTTTATATATTTTTATATAAATATATATACATTTTATATATTTTTATATAAATATATATACTTTATATATATACACATTTTATAATATATTACTCAGCTTTTTATAGCTGAGTAATATTACATTTTATATATATATATGTGTATGTGTATGTGTGTGTGTATATATATATATATGAACATACCACATCTTCTTCATCCATTCATCTGTCGATGGACACTTAGGTTGCTTCCGTGTCTTAGCTGTTGTAAATAGTGCTGCTATGAATATTGGGGTGCATGTATCTTTTCGGATTAGCGTTTTCTCCAGATATACGCCCAGGAGTGGATCATATGGTGACTCTTTTTCTAGGTTTTTAAGGAACCTCCATACTGTTCTCCATAGTGGCTGCACCAATGTTACATTCCCACCAACAGTGTAGGAGGGCTCCCTTTTCTCCACACCCTCTCCAGCATTTGTTATTTGTAGACTTTTTAATGATGGCCATTCTGACTGATGTGAGGTGATACCTCATTATAGTTTTTTCCCAGTTTTTAACACGCTGGGAGGGCTGAATGAACAGAGTTGCATGTGGGATGTTGCAAGATGCTGCAGGGAGGATTCTATCCTCAGGTCATGAGATTGGCATTTCTGACCTGGTCTCTTTACTGATAATTCGGTATTTCCTAGCAAGATGATGCCCTCAAAAGGCCCTGAACATCAAGCTTTGGAACAAATCATCTACCGCATACTTTATCTTTCTTTTTAAACAAGGGAACCAAAAAATGTGTGTGTGTGAAGGGTTCATTCCTGACCTGTGGCGACTTAGCCCTGTTGGATCCTCTCGCTATTCTCCATGTTTCTCTGTTCCATAGCAACCTCCTTGAAATACCCCCCAAAGAGAGTGATTTTGACTAAAATTTAATATACAAAGCACAGTAAATTCTTGGGGGAAATTGCTACAGAGGGGATAGACAGATGGGTGGGGTAGATGAGGCATTCAAAAAGAAGCAACTAAACCCTCCAGAGACCTAGAGTACCATAACTGCATCCAGCATGCGCCTTGGAAACGTGTAACCTGGAACAAGCCCACCAATCTCTCAGCCTCAGTTTCCTCAACTGTAACGTGCAAGGCTGGCTCTGCCCATCTGCCCGGGTTACTGTGAGAGTAAAAGGCTGTCAGGAAAGCACGCTGGAAAACAGGAAATGTATTCTAGCAACGTGAGTTTTTTTTGCCACTGGGAGGCAGGAGGACATCTGTGTGAACCCTTGGGACCCTGACCGTTATTAGCCAGATTAAACGTCAGTTCTTCTTCCTCTTGTCACTGCCACAGCTGCCTGCCTCACAGGACGGGCCTGCAGCAAGGGAGTGGGGGCATGGGTCATTGAGCTCCCATGGCAGCCCCTCCGTTACCAGCTCCAATCCCCTGGACCCTGGCATCAAGAGCCTCCAGAGGCAAGCCAGCCATGATGCATCCCATGGGTCCCTCCCCGTGAGGGAAGCTCTGAGCCAGCGTTGAAAAGAGAAATTTTAAAAATTCCAGCTTTTTGCGGGTTAGTTTATTAACCCCCTCACTTGCTTTCAAGAGTGGGTGAGCAATGATTTTACATGAGGTTCAAGGGCACAGCTAGTCAGTCTAGGATCATAAAGGACATTTGTAGGACCCAAAGTGCTTGCCTTGCCAGCCCCATTCTGGAAAACACTTCCATCACCTAGGATGGACCAGCATTTCACCAGAAACTCAGCTTCCTTTTATGCCTTTTTTTTTTCTTTTTTTGGTTTTGGTTGGCCGGGGCGGGTCTGAAGAACTAAAACCATAGCAGAACGGGGTCCCTCGTGGATAGGAAGGCTGACCCTGGGGGATAGGTGTCACCTTAGAGGAGAGTGACCCCCTGGATTTGCACATGGAGTTGAGTGTATTTCTTAATAAATGCTTGTGCTAAGCACTAGGAATAAAGGGAGGAATAAAATAATGTCATTTGTACCATCATAGAACTTACCGTCTTGGGTGGGAGGCAAATGATAAACAAGAAAACAAACAAGTATCCTCTAACCATGAATTGAGAGAAATGCTACGAAGGAAATAAATAGGGGGCTATGAGAGACAATAGTAGGGGTCGTACTGGAGATGAGGGGGTCAGGGCAGGCCTCTCTGAGGAGCTGACGTTTGGGCTCAGATACAGAGGAGGAGAAGGAATCACGTTATGAAAGGGATAAAGAGCGTGTTCAGAACATGCGTGGTGTATTTGCGGAATCACGCGGGACTCCATCCATGTGTGTGTTTGTGTTTCTGTGTGTGTGTGAGAGAGAGAAAGGATGTGTATGTGTGTGCACACATGCCTACCCACGGCTGTATTTTTTCTGGGACGATGACCTATAACTTTCATCAGTTTTCCAACGGGATCAGTGATCCAAAAGAACTCTAAGGAATTTTCTGAATCAAAATTACCCTTAGTCAATCAGCTAAAGCATCCAAATAATTGTGCCAAATGATTTTTTTTTTTTTTTGAGTCCTGGAAGCTCTGCATGCTAAAGCAGAAAGTGGAGCACACAGGGTGGCATTTCGGGTCTCCCTCCGAGAGCACGGGTGCAGGGCAAGTCTCCAAGTGATCGGTGTGCGACACAGCATCCGTGGTGACCGGGTGCAGGAGTGCCCGGACGTGTCCGGAGGTTCGGTGGCCACAGGCATGCAAGTCCCTCTCTTTCTCTGCTGAGGGCCGGAGCCCCTGCTGTAAGGAGAGCACTGCGGGTCATCACGAGGATTAGTGAGTCACCAGCCTCTCTCCTGCCCGCAGGCTCCTCAATGCCAACAAGATCAACTGCCTGCGGGTGAACACGTTTCAGGACCTGCAGAACCTCAACCTGCTCTCCCTGTACGACAACAAGCTTCAGACCATCAGCAAGGGGCTCTTTGCCCCTCTGCAGGCCATCCAGACGCTGTGAGTATGCCCCCTCGAGTGCCAGCGCGTGCCCAGGCAGCCGGCAACCCCAAACACGTAGTCGCAGAGAACACTCAAAATGAAGGCAGAGTGAGCACGTCCAGGAGGAATCCTGGAGCCCGCAGCGAGAACGGGATATTAATAATAGCACTAGCTTGGGACCTCCCTGGCGGTCCAGTGGTTAAGGATCTGCGCTTTTAATGCAGGGGGCGTGGGTTTGATCCCTGGTCTGGGAACTACCATTTCCACATGCTGCATGGCTTGCCCAAGAAAAAGCAATTTTTTTTAAAATCATAATAGGGCTAGCTCACCTGTACTAATCACTCACACCGTGCTCCGCGCCCCACTGGGTGATTTCCCTGTATCCAAACAGTTAAGCCTCACAACAGCCCTAGGAGGTAGGTGCTTTTGTGATCCCCCATTTCTATGTGAGGAAACCAGAGGCACAGAGAAGTTAAGTAACTTATTCAAGGTTGCACAGCTAGGAAGAAGCAGGATTTGAAGCCAGGCCGAGCGGCTGCTCACCTGCTCTTTTATTCTGAGCAGGCTCCATCTCTGCTGCTATCCCGTTCCTGCCCAGCAACACCCACAAAACCAAGCCTCTGGTCCAGGCACACTGTACCAGAACACGGGAGTATTTCAACACCCTCGTTAGGGAACAGTTCCTCACTCCCAAGCACTGCAGACGTTCTTAAGTTCATAAGTAGTAGTAGACGTTCATAAGTAGTTCCGTTAGAGAGATGACACCTGAGTGCAGATCTCAGCCCGTGTTTTGGATGGCTCCACCCCTCAGCTTAGACCCTAGCTCCAGCCCTGGGCCTGACCATGAGCCTGGGGGCTTCTGGAGCCCTCCTGAGTCATCTGGCACTTACTGCCCCTGTAGCCAGAGACGGGAGCCAGTAAAGGGTAAGAGCAGCTGCTACACATTGAACCCCGACCACGTGCTGGGCGCTGAGTGTGGTGCTTTGGCCAGTTTTCTCACTGAGCCGGGGGAAGCCAGGCCCATGGTGTTGTTGCCCTTGTGATGCTGAGGATGGTCAGAACAAAACCCGCTACTATAAATGGAACACCCACCCTGTGCCCGACACCATGCCAGCTGCTTTATGCACCGGGTGTTCCTGAGCTTGGAGAAATAAAATTCAGTCTGCTCTCAGCATAAACCCTAAGCCTGCAACTTTCATTGCCCTTCAAAATTGGCGTGGGTGAGATTGGAGACGATCAGGGGTGGGTCCTGACCCGGGTGGGGAGAGTAAGGAAGGCTGATTCCCCAGGCGGGATGCCAGCTGCCCCTGTGACTGTCTTTTGCAGACAGCAGACCTCAGGCCCCCTCTCCGGGTCTTGTCTGAGAGCACCTCCCCCCGAGGCCTCCTGGGGCGATGAAGGAGGGAGCCTGGCACCAGAGCCTAGCACCAGGCAGGGGGGTGGCGGAACGTGGCACCAGGGGTCCCATCTGATTAACTCCCGTCCCTCTCGCAGCCACTTAGCCCAAAACCCATTTGTGTGCGACTGCCACTTGAAGTGGCTGGCCGACTACCTCCAGGACAACCCCATCGAGACCAGCGGGGCCCGCTGCAGCAGCCCGCGCCGGCTGGCCAACAAGCGCATCGGCCAGATCAAGAGCAAGAAGTTCCGCTGCTCAGGTAATCAGCTTATGGGGCAGGGCCCCACCTTCCGACTCCGAGTGCAGCAGCCCCGGAGAGGCCAGTAATCCAATCTGGAGGACAGCGCGCGCTGTAACGGCTCCTGGGGATCATCTTTGCAAATTAAATTGGGGAAATTCAGTTAGCCCTGCAGAAAACCAATTAGCTTATGGATTTAAAATAAAACACGCACACACAATAAAAGCATTGTGGGGAGGAAGGCGGGTGATTTGGGGAGAGACAGAACCCAGGCAGCAGCACAGCTCCCGAGCTAGGTGGAAATGAGGGGATGAGGCAGCCTGGACACATGCTATCTTGAGAGACCGTGATTGATTTATTTTGTATCGTTAGTTTCCAAATCACGCTCCCCAAGTGGCAGATAGAGAAATAAATATACCCCAGGCCAGGCTGCAGGAAGCATGGAGCCTTGGGGGCCTCCTCTCCCCCTCTGTGGCCACCTTCGGTACAGCCCTTGGACCACAGTGTATTCTAGGTTTCACAGACGTTTTTGCTCTCTCCTCCACCCCAGATGGGTGCCTTCTGATCATGGAGAGAACAGCAAAGAGTGTTGCTCAGAAAGAAAGCAAAACCTTGCTCTCTAGTTCCCAGGCTCTCTCCAGAAACCTTCCTCCCTACCGCACCCAGAAATGAAATGGGGAGGGGGCTTGGTGAATGGCGGGGGAATTCTCAGCTCATCTTGGAAAGAGAACTTGCTCTCCATGACGCAAGAACTGGATGAACAGGCAGTTAAAAATGACTATCGTTTGTGTTGTTTGCTACTGGAAAAAAATCACCAAGCTGCTTTGTGCTCCCAATGGTGAGACGTTGATAGTATGATGTAGTGAGATGGGGTGAAGCCAACCCTCACAATCTGTGTGTCAGCAGGAACTGTTCTTCTCTCCCTGCCCGGAGCATCTTGTGTAGGTGGGTTTTCCTGGGGAGAAGGCTAGTGTCGGCCCTAGTCGCCGGGAGAAGACCGGCAGGCAGACCTCCGCTTCTTTCACGTTGTTCTTGACCTCAAAGTCAGATTCTTCAGTCCATGCCTCCAGAATGATCAGCCTGAGCTGTTTTATTTTTTTCACCGGAAGCAAATACCTTGAGAGGGCTTGGAGGGACCCCGGGGACTTTGCGGCAGTCTGAGACATTGATCTCAATTTGCCTTCCCCAGAATAACAATGTCAGTTACGAGAGCAGCTCCTTGCCGCCGATGAGCACTGTGCTCAGGGCTTCTAGTTTGACTCGGTTTTTCCAATAGTCCTGTGAGACGAGCAGGAGAGGTCCCCTTGCTGCAGCAGAGGGAGCTGAGGGCTCAGAGGTGAGGGGGCACCCCATGGTCACAGCAAGCAAACGGTAAAGGCAGGCTCGGACCCCAGGTCTGGCTCACTCCTCAACACCACGCGGCATGTAGGAGAGAAGGGCCATTGGGGAAGGAGGTCCAGCTGCTTGGATGACTTCCTTCCCCAGCCTCATGGCCCCGCCCCCAACCTCAGGCCCTGAACTCTTTCCTTAAGTTCCCTCTTGGGGCCGCAGCATCTCAGGGAGGAAAATGCTCTCCCAGCCCAGAGCTGTGCCCTGAGGCACAACCATCTTGTCCCCGGGGCCCTTTCCTCATGACTTACACCTCTTGTTCCTTCTGCCTCCTCTCTTCCTACCCATGTCTGGCTGGGGCTGAGTTAATGACCTCTAACAGCAGTTGTGCCCAAGAAGAGGGGTGATAAGAGGCCGAGGAGGGCAGGGTGCCGTCTGCCAACCCTGATCCCTCAGTCTGGAGGCTGGTGGTGGGGTGGTCCCATCATGATCTCTAGATCCCGACTGATGCCAAGGCCCTGGGGCATAGGGTGGGGATGGAATCAGCCCAGGGATCAGCCATTGCCTCGGAATGACGGTAGGCTGGGTTTGGGGATGGGGTACCGACAGAAGTAAGTAGGAGAAAGAGGAAAACAGCCAGTAGACCTAGAAACAGTAGAGCTTAGCTCTAGCTCTAGATCTGCCACTACCTACCTATCTTTGCACTGGAGGAACCCTGGCTTCTTTTCCTATGTGGGGTAGGAATGATTTTCCTGACATTTTAAAAAGACACAAATAAGGAAAAGGGACAGGGTTTCTTGACTGACCCTCTCTAAAAAAATTTTTATACATCAATACTAAACAGAAAGATTATTCCTATAAAGGTAGAGAAAGTTAGAGCTGTGATGATCCTAACATATAACATTCTATATGCTCTTATTTTATGTAGCTACAGACAAGAGAGGTCAAGAGAGCTAGCTACTGGTGCACTCCAAAGGCCTTGGCTTTGAGAGGCACTGGGGCCCAGACCTGCTTAGCATTGAGGGTTGCAGAAGCCCTATCTCTATAGCTCTGTGTTTCCAGGAAGCTCAAGAAGAAAGAAGGAGGGGCAGGTGACACGTACTGGATTTGACAGATAATAAGTCTGCTTTTTACTTTCCCCTAAAAGCACTCCCATTGCAAAGACAGCTGATGTAATTAGGAGCCAATTTGAGGGCTGCTCTTGCAACGCATAGAGCTCCTCCTTAGGCTGGGCATCTGGCTTCCCAGCTGCACTGTGTCTGCCTCTATCAGCTGTATCCGCTGCCCTGGGCAGCAAGATCGGGTTAGAGGTGAATGCTGCCGGCTGGGGTAATCTGACCATCAGATTAAGGCCTCCTCAGAAGGCACCATCTGGCTGCCTGAGACCCCAAGCCCGTCCTCGGGGGAGCCCTCGGCGGTTGCAAAATGCTGTCTGCCTTCCGTCATGCCTCCCCCACTGTGTGTGTGGAGATCCAGTTGGCAAGAAGAAACGAGTGGCGAAGAGTACAGAGCGGTGTAACCCCTGTCCTCATCTGTACAAAGATGGCAAAGAGTAAGACACCTCTCAGGGAATCACAAAACTTTAGAGCCCCCAGAGATTACCCAGTCCATGCTAGAGAGGAAGAAAATGAGGTTCACACAGCAGGAAGTCTTATCTAAGATTATAGAGTGGTATTTTCAGGACAAGATGTGTAACCCAGGACTTCTGATATACTGAGAAGTTTCTTGATAACTTTCTCCTGGCCCCCTCCATTTCTTTCTGTTGAAGGAAACCAAACAGAAGGAGGGGAATTTTAAAGCTTGGGGACGGGGGCATGAAAGGGCTGGATTTTCCCTGCACTGGTGCTGAGGACCTGATCCAACTTGAATACGAAATCCCCAAACCAGAGTGTTTGCAGAGCCCTGCCTGTCCGGAGGCGCTCAAAGCAGAGTGGAGTCTAAATTATAGTGGCCAGCTCCAGCTGGTCGGATGGGAGGGCTTAGCAAGAGGTGGAGCCAGATCCGGAGCTGCGGAGTGACTTGCACTAACCAGTCAGTCGTCACAGATAACCTATACACGTCGATATGCTGTCACCACCTTGCCCCAAAAACACACTGTGGAGGAACGGGGACCCCGTCGCTCCTGTCAGAGGGCAGGGCAGTGAGGGTCCCAGTCTGGTCTCTTCAAGATGCCCTGACTCTGGTCTCTTCAAGATGCACACATCTCTTCATGGCTTGGGTGGAAATTCATAAAAACGGCCGCTGACCTTTTGCAGATAAGGGTGTAAAGGCTGGGCACCCTCCCTGGACCCATGGCATCAAGAACAACCGGTTGTTGGTCTCCCCAGCCCGCTCCATGATTTACAGTCATGGCGGAAGTCAGGAAGGACCCTAGAACCCGGTATCTTCCACTTTCTTTGCTTTTCTTCGTTTGAAAGAACCTCCTTGTCACGATCATTGTGACTGTGGGTTTCTCAGTCCCAAACCCAGGGCCCTGGGGCTTCCCCAGCTTTCTCCCTGCTAGGAACATGGATTTTCTCTCAATGTCACAGCCCTTCTCTACTATACCTTGATTGATCTGTGAGGAACATCTGTCAGCCAGGGGTTTCTGGGGGCCTTGAAGGATACTGAGGAGGCATCAGAGGGACTTTTTCTAAAGAAGAGCATTGCAGCTTTGCTAGACCCCTAGGAACCATGACCTGTCTCTTTACTGAAGGCGCCGGGGGAACAGCCTGTCCTGGAACCACTCTGCTATGGGATGGGCCCTAGGCAGCAGAGAATGCAGAAGATGCTTCTGCTAAGTTGGACGTCTTGGCACATCTAACGGTGTGATTGAATGGGGTTCAGAGGCTCAGTTCAGGCCTGCGAAACGATCCCAGACATTTGTGGTCATAATTCCCCTTGGGAAGGATCTGTTCTACCCTGATACTCCTGAGTAGGGATGTCCAGTGGCCTCCCACCCGTTCTTCTCCCTTCCTCCTGTGTCTCCCCGGGGGCGGGGTGTGAAGGGCGGTAGGGCTCCCGTCTCCGGACGTGTTCCTGTGGAACCCCGCTCTCGGTACTAATCACGCTCAGTGGGGGCCTGCTCCGGCTTCCGCTTCTCCACGCTGCTTCCTCTGAGCGCTCCTGTCCTCTCTCTGACGCTGCTTCCTGACCTTGACTCTGACCAGTCGCCGCGGGGCTTTCCTTTGTGCTTGATCTAACCATGTGGTGGAACGATGGAAACGGAACATGGTTCTGTCAAGCACCGCGGAAAGCACCGCGCTCTCCTGCAGCATGGCCCGCCACCGCTGGACACCTCTTCTCTGCCCTGGAGCACCGCAGCCCACCACCCGCCAGGCCCGCCTCTCTCGGTCCAGCCTCACGAAGGGTGGGGGGGGGGGAGTCTCGAAGGATTCACAGAGCACCTCCAACTCCAGGTAGCAGATCTGGGCTGAAATAGGGATGGGGCAGCGTACGGGGGACAAGCTGAGATCTGCGTCCACGTCTCTATCCCAGATGGAGTTGCCATCCCCCAAATCTAGTCTGGATGCCAGCCAAGTGGTAAAGTAGCTAGGTCTAGCTCAGACACCACTGTTTTTCTTCTTGAAGAGAGCACGTATGCCCAAGGCGTATGCCCTTTGTTTCATGGAAGAGTCCCAGCCCAAGGTCATTTTCCCACGTGGCAGTTAACGCAAAGCTCACACTGCTGGTACCCACCCTCCACCTACCGTCCTTATTGGAAGCATTAGGACTTAATGTGAGCATGAGAATGATGAAACTGCCATGAGTCTGAGACACTGGATGTAACCGGAGGCTCCTTCTGGAACTGACCCCCTCTCCTCACAAGTACTTTGGTCCCCGTGCAGCCTAAAGTCCAAGCTGTCTCCTTGACCTTCCAAGCACGGCTAACATGAGGCGAAAGTGCTGGGCTCCTCAGCGGTGCTAGCTCCGTGCCGTGTGGGGTCTGTGCGGAAGCCCACTGCCCCTGATAATAAAGAGAGGGGCGTCTCGGCACCTCCCGTGCTGCTTATTTCTTGATAAATCCTAGACCCAGTGTCACCGGAAGATTGTGCTGTTGGTTCATGCCGTGGAATGTGTGTGCTGTCCCATGTGAGAGAGGGCCCTGGCTTGAGCCAGGAGCCGGGCTCTGGGCTTCCATGGCGATGTGTGACTCTCACTGTCTCCTCTCTCTCGGGTTACCCCTCAGAGCCAGGGCCCCAGCCATTGCTGAGGAATGGAAAGTCCTGTTTACCTCTCTGAATTCTTTTCTCACGTGCTTACTATAGACCGGGTGCTGAGCTAGTTTACATCATTACCTTGTTTAATTTTCACAACAACCCTATAAGTTCCATTCTGCAGATGAGAACATCGAGGCTCAGAGAGGCCAGCTAACTTGCCCAGGGTCACTGGACTCCAGCATGGCTGCCCTTTACGACTGTACTCCTCAGCTTTCCCAGCTGCGGACAGGCCCCTGGCCTTGAGTTATGAAATCAGAAAGACCTTGACTTGACTCGATAGGGAGTTGAAAAAAATAACACTCCCTTTCAAACTTCCTTCTGTTAATAGGAAAAGACTTGAGCAAGCATCCCTGTTTACATGGCTCCTCCCCTCCAGCATGAATATACCAAGACCCATTTGGTACAGAACAAGTCCTCGGGCCTAGAGAAATTTTCTTTCCCTCTGAACAGAGAGGGCGTTCTGAGTTCCTCGGCACTGCTGCCACCGTGCCAGGGCCAGGCCTTCAGGAGCGGGTCCACAGGGTGCCCTTCCACAGGTGCCTCCCTGGTCCTCCGGCAGCTGGCTGTGACCAGGCAGTGACCGGCTGCAGGCCATGGCCATTTCCCTCTGCTTCCAGGCAGATAGCTGCATTCATGTTAGACTCTGACAGGGAGAACTTACTAGGACAGCTGCCTGCCCAACCAGTCTCCAAACTCCTGGTAAACAATTGGTGTTTTCCAGCCAACTGGTGTCTGGTCACCTGGCCTTTGCCGACGAGTGGATAACTGTGAACCTAGCAATGTTCTCTTGATTCCATTCATGACCTATAACCTTTGCTTGTCCTTTCAAGCTGAAGAGCCCCGGCAGGCCTCCTACTCCCCCCGCAGTTCCTCTTTCTGCTCCTTTCCTCCTTCTTTCATCCCGCCCACCTTAGGGGTATTGGAGGTAGAAGAGGAGAACTCTGGACACGTGCGTTGGCAGGTCCTTGGTGCTCTGATAACCGTGCATCTGTGACTTCCATTAAACAAACTGGTTGCCCAGAGGATGATGCAAAATGCGGACTGCTAGTGACAGCAGCCATCCTGGGCCCAGCGCTGGCCTCTGCAGCCAAGTCCATCCAAAGGATGGGAGCTTTGACTCCCCACCTGCCCCAAGCCCCTGACCATCCAAACGTTACATACATCCTCTCCCGGGAAGTGGCGGCAGGGCAGGGATTCATAATAAAACCGCATTGCTGTGGATTTCCACTCCCCTGGTCTATTGAAGTTTCTCTGTGCTCACGTCCCAAGTGTCGTCGTTCTGAGCTGCCCACCAAGGAGGAGGAGGGCTACGGGGGCAGGAGCAGGGGAGATGCCAGGTGACATCAGCTCTCCCAAGACCCATTTCAGCCGGCGTCTAGTTTTATGGCCCTTGTTCAAATCCTCCGAGATCTCTCCTGTCTGAACTCCCCTAAAGAGAAGAAGCAACGGCCTATTTCAGTTACTTCTCTCCTACTAAGTATTTCTGGCAGTGACAAATATGCATTGAGATTGAAATTGACTTTTAAAGCTCTGGAAAAGTTAAAAATACTTTGGGGTAGTTATGAGCATTAGGCATAACAAATGGCTCCGAGAAACCCTGAGTAGTTTGGGTAATGAAATATGAAGTGATGGAGCCTGGCATCTCAGGCTGGCTCCGACTGGGGAACGCACTCTTTCAGTGTTGTACATACGCCGTATTAACATTTCTGGCCCCACTCATATAAAATACCAAACTCCGACCCCCTCGTTATTACAAACCAGGGCAATAACCAAAACAGCAGGGGGAAAAATGTTGGAAAGAACACATTAGTCCATCGAATCTAATTGCAAAATCATTTCATTAAAATGGGTCAGCGGCTCCATTGCACAGGTCGGCCAGTTATAATCTAAGTATACTACAGAGAGCGATTCCTGCTAACTACAGACGCTCTCACCTTGATTGAAACGAAAACGCATTTAATCGGCGGCTGTCCCCAGCCGCAGCCCAGCCGGTGCACGTCTTCAGGCTCATCGTGTTAGCGAGCAAACTGTGCTCCCTCCTGTCTTTCTGGCTTTGATCACTCAGGGTTCCTCCGCTTTGCAAGGATCCCATCCTAGACGCCTTCTCAAAGGAAAAATACGTGCATATGTACGAAAAGCCCCTTCACACCGTCACCGTGGGGAACCGCCGTGGGGAATGAGAGAGGGTTGTTATCTAGCAGGGTTTGCGCGATGAAATTCATCCAGGACTCAGCACGCTGATGCGTCGGCGGTGGGGGGGCCGGAAACAGCCCAGGTCAGAGTCATTCAGTGGGACGGATGCTGACAAGCCAAGGGCAAGGAATTTGCATAACGCACTGGACCAGGGAGCCGCCCAGAACACCTGGGATACCTGCTTGGATTTTGCTCACACAAGCCTGCGGGTGGAAAGTGAGATGGAGGAGGGGAATGGGGAAGGAGCAAAGGGGGAAAGAGACAGGTCCAGGCCTTGACCTTCTGTTTTAGGTGGATGATGTCACTTCAGAATCAGAGACCCACCGAGTCCATCCCCAATCAGGCATTACCACGGGGAGAAAACGTGAGGAGTGAGAAACCAAGAGGGCAGTGGAGACATCTGCTTCCTGTCTCCCTGCAGCCCACTGAGGGAAAATGCCATTCAGTTCACCTCCACCAACTTGACTTTATGATCATTCCTAGGTCTGGGATTAAGGTTTTGTCCAAAAGCACATCTGCAGTAAAGCAAAGTATTAGTCACATGGGCCCTGGCAGCAGCCTGCCTGGGTTCGTTTCCCTACCACGTCCTGAGTGACCTGCAGGCCTCAGTTTCCTCATTGATAACATGGAGTCATAATAGCCTCAGAGTGTTGTGAAGGTTTAATGGGCTCACCCATTTGAAGTTCAAAGAACAGTGCCCTGCTTGTGATCCACGCTCAGTACACATCAGCTATCGTCACTCACTACGCCGATGTTTTAACGGCTTCTGACATGCCAAGTGTTCCACCAGGTGCCCCCAAAAATTGAATCACAAACATCTGTACAACTCTTGACCCTTTTCCAGAGGCTCTCCACCACCTTGATCTTCCTCAAATCTTCACAGCCCCTGTGAGATAGGGGCAATGTATGTGATTCCCGTTTTACACGTGGAGAGATTGAGGCTAGTAAGTGGCAAAGCCTGGGCAAATCCACGCCTTCTATTGCTAAAACCTCTGTACTGCAGATGCCCCGTTCTGCTCCTAATGCACATAAGATGGCCAAGGTCCACCTCAACTAGCCAGGCAAACAAATGACCTTCACGTTCTCTGCAACACTGCAGAAATACGCATGTATGGAACAATTTATGTGCTAAGGACACCCCATTTATGCACTGGACAGATGTGAGCCGAGCTCTCGTGCCCGGCATTGTGCCGAGGAACCGCTGAGGGTGAAAATAAAAGAGACCCGACCCCCATCAACTAGCTCGTGTCTGATAGGAGAACCAGAGCTTCCCTTTTATTTCGGGCAAGGTTTGTGGTCTCACAGAGGTTCGCCCAGGTGCCAGGGGATCATTTCTGATCATTAAAGCAGCTCCTCGGGGCATCTCTCAGGACGGCGCATCATTGGCCCTGTTACCATCACTGTGTACGTAACCTCCAGAAAAATTCGATTTCAAACATTAATCTTAGCTCCAACTCCCTTTAGCTCATTGGAACTGGCTTTTCACTGTAGTTAAACAGAGCTTCCTCTCAAAGGCAGCAGGTACATCTAACCCTCGCAAGAGTTGTACTTGTCTTTACAGTGTCTTACATTTGCATTCATCACCAGTATTTTTTTAAAAGAAGTATCAGGCGACCCTGAGCCAAAATCCCAAATGTTAAGGCAGTGGGCTTCAATTCCCCAGGACCCCAACCCTCCTGATTGCTTCCCAATCATGAAACCGGGTGTCAAGGGTATTGATGGCCATGTGCTGGGCCCCCTTTATCGTTTCATTACCTGCTTTGTCCCTGAAGACAACTCAGTGTATGACCCTCTTCCCTGACCTCATTCCCACCCCTGGCGTAGCTCCCATCAAAACCCCATCAAAATCTCTTCATTTGGATTTTCATGAATATTCAGAGGGCCCATGGATCATGGACATCATGGACTAAGTACCCCCCGTAAATCGTAGACCAAATTCTGTACAGGGACCTCAAAAAGGTCCATGACCCACAGAAACTTAAGAGCCCACGGAGCTTGTGGCATTAGATGGAAAGTGATGAATGACAAAGACCAAAGGGAGAGCAAGCAGACTGGAGGCTGGGGTGCGGGGAAGGCAGAGCAAGGTGGCCAAAAAATGAGGGCAATGCTGCCTCTGTCACTGGGCCATCCCCCCGCCCCGTGTCTCCCCATCTCCAGTGCCCACAACCTCGCCCCATGCCGGACCGGCTGCCACTGACGCCCCCTCTTTGGCGCCCCCCAGGCTCGGAGGATTACCGCAGCAGGTTCAGCAGCGAGTGCTTCATGGACCTCGTGTGCCCGGACAGGTGCCGCTGCGAGGGCACCATCGTGGACTGCTCCAACCAGAAGCTGGCCCGTGTCCCAAGCCACCTCCCCGAATACGTCACCGACCTGTGAGTGCTGCCCAGGCGGGAGCCCCTGCACGTCCCCACGCCCAGTCTCCCTCAGCCAGCCAGGGTGGGTGTGGGCTCCTAGAGGTGGCCCCCTCCCAGCTCAGTCACCTGGGTGTTCCTTGGTGTCCCGTGCGTCCCAGGACGAGGGCAGACTCCCCCAGGCATCCGCGGGGGACAGCTTGCTCACAAATACAGACAGCTCATTCATTCTATTGATACAAAGATTTTCCGAACACCCGCTGCGAGCCAGGCACTGTGCCAGGCCCACCCTTTTCCATGATGAACTAAGCAGACCACCCCTTGTAGCCCTTAGGAAGCTTACAACATAACCGGAAAGATGGATAGCGCATAAATGACTGTCCTAAAGTGAAAAAACAGCTAGAACGATCAGGTATATCGGAGCCTCTGGTTATCCATGCTAATAGAGAGGCATGTTGGTTTATCCAGAAGTGGCAGAGCTCAGAGTTACAGCATGGGGTGGGGGGCAGGGGTGACGGATCTGGGCCTGACTCCTGTCGTCTCCAGTTTTCCTGAGGTTGGGCAAGTTCCTTCTCAGATCTAAGCATCAGATTCTGAGCTATAGAATAGAGGTGTTAATACCTACCTCCTACGGGGGTTACAAAGATTAGGTAAGAGGATGCGAGCACAGACTTTATCTTGAATCCTGGCATGGACTAAGCCCTGCATAAATGACGGTGGTCTTTATTTATTATTATTATTATCTTTGACTCTCTCCTGCTCTCCCTGAGCTTACATGAATGTTGGGCGTGGAGTCCCTGAGCTGCCCTTAGCAGAGGGATGTGGTCAGGAAAGACCTGAGTGGCTTGGAGAGTTGGAAGAACCTGGGGAAACCTCCCTGGGGGTTTAAGTGGTCATTGGTACCCCTACAAAATGAAGGCAAATCATTGGCACTTGACTGTTAAGTGCTGAGCGTTCAAAAAGTTGAATCCGCCTTCGGCAGAGGGTCTTCCTCTCCTTTCTGGCCCCTTCTCACACCCCTCCTCTTGCTGCTGGGCCCCCCATGCTGATGGGGTACACGGAGGGTTTCTATGGTGCTATTGACCTGGACTGAGTGAGGTCCAGGTGGCAATTCAGCTGAAGCCACGGGGGGATGGGGGACCAATGGGGGAGGTGCCCCATCCACAGCTCACCCACCGCCTCATCTGCTTGCTTCCCATGTAGCCGACTGAACGACAATGAGATATCTGTTCTAGAGGCCACTGGTATCTTCAAGAAGTTGCCCAACCTGCGGAAAATGTAAGTCAGTCTCAGGAATTTGGCAGACCGGAGCAGAACACCAGGGCACGGGCGGCTCCCTCTCCCTCCACTGCAGCCCCTCCCAGTCTCCTCCTGACCCCGCTATGGGCACGTCCTGGGAAGCAAGACACTAAGGCGGGACCATGCAGAGGCAGAGCACACATTTTGCACCATCCCTGACCCTCACCCTATCCTTGCTCACCCCCATCCTCCACCCCACACCCAAAGTCTACCCCAGTGGGTGGTCGGAGGGACTCAGGTGAGGACCAGCAATGGGACATGGGGATCTAGGGTGCACATCACATCACTTAGTAATTTTTATGAGGTAACAGTCAGAAGGTCTGTTTTTAGATGGACCCTAAAGGCCTCCACATGGTTGAGACACACTGGAGCAGAGACACCACAGCTGCCCCACCTCCTTCCTCTGTAAGCACGCTGGTACACAGCTGGCCTTGCTTCCCCCTCCCCTTCCCTTCCCAGGTGTGCCAGCAGAGGTACCAGCATGGACAGGGGGCTCTTTGCCATCTAATTCCCTTCTCCTTGACCCTGCTCCCCACTCCCACCCCATCCTCCACATGTCCCAGCCCCAGAGTTTGAGTCTGCCTCTGGAACAAAGGAAAACGGTCAAGCCTCATTATTCATAGACCCTGTATTTGCTGATTCGCTTACTCACTAACATTTATGTGTAATCTCAGAATCAATACGCACAGTGCTTTCATGGTCATTCATATACATAGACAGGGCAGCCAAAAATTTGAGTCCTCCTACATGCATGTCCCCAGCTGAAATCAAACAAGGCCACGTTCTGATTTCTTGTTTCAGCTCCCAGACTGTAAACAAGTGTCCAATCCACAATGTATATAGTGCCACATTTCTTTTTTTTGCATGTTTGTGCTTTTGTGGGTGATTTCACTGTTTAAAATGGCCCCATAGCATAGCACTGGAGGGCTGTCTAGTGATCCTAAGCACAGGAAGGCTGTGATGTGCCTTACGGAGAAAATACGTGTTACGTAAGCTTTGTTCAGGCAAGAGTTACAGTGCTGTTGGCTGTGAGCGCAATGTAAATAAATCAACAATATATATTCAGTAAGATGTCTTTAAACAGAAACATGCATCAAACAAGGTTAGGTATTGATCGGTTAATGAAAAGGGTGACCAGAGGCTCCCCTAGGAGCAGTGGTTCAGCATTCACTAATTCATCTTGCCCAGTGACTTTGTAGAGCTTAACCACGATGAATAATGAGAATTAACCGTAACCCTTATTTTATTTTGCTCTCCACTCTTCCACCCATCAGTCCCTTGCAGGCAAGAAGGAGAGAGACCTTCCCCTGCCCTGGGCAGCACCTGGATCGCATCAGTGCTATTCCCTCCCTGCCCACAGTTGCCACCTTGGCCACGACCTCAGGGACAACTCTGTAACTGAGAGCAGTGGAGAGCACTGTAACTGAGGGGGCAGCAGAGGGAGGACACACGTGGGTCCTGGTGAGGTTCATGGCTGTCCGAGTGGTCAAGCCCACCTCTAGCTTCAGGAACCCAGCACAGACATCACCCATCACCTGCCTTTTAAATTCAACCCCCGAAAATGCTTACTTTTTTTTAACCTCAAAACTTTTTTTACTTTTTTTTAACCTCAAAACAAAATGCTTACTTTTTTTTAACCTCAAAACAAATTTACATGCCCATGGAGATAAGGCATGTATTAAAACAAGTAAAGCTGGCCAAGTGCATATTTGCACAGTAAACAGGATGATGGAAGTCTTTGCTTCCATGAAGAAATATGCGCTCTCCCATTTTAGGTGAAACTCAAGCACTCTGAGTCTTTCATCTTCCTAGTTTTGACAGGGACCTGAGTACGAAGAACTGTTTCTGTACACCAACAAAAACAACAGCACAAATGCAATGATGAGTCGCGGCCAACTCCCAGCCTCAGCATCCAAGCCACAAAAGGGAGTGGTGCGGACTGTGGCAAAATGTAGGCCGAGTCCTCGCGAAAAGGGGCAGATGTCACTAAGTTCCTCCCAGCGTCTGCCATGCTGGAAGGAAGGTCAGAGCTGTCAGATATTCCCTTCACGGGAGCAGCTGGAAATCCAAGTATGGCGGAAGAACAGGCAGGCCGGCATTTGTTCTGAGTTCAGCTCTGCCCCACGCCTGCTGTGTGACCCTAGGAATGCCCTTAGCCTTTCTGGGCCTTTCATAATAGAAACAAGTCCACCTTCCTTGTAAGGTGTGATGAGGACCAGAAGTAAGTATAAGAGATAAGGGGAAAGACATGGCCTCTGTCCATGGGACCGCAGTGAGAAGGTGCTGGAAGACAGAAAGAGGACATCTGGGTCAAGTCACCCAGAGCAGATGGCTAGACATTGAAAACAGGAGTTACAAACTCAAATGCCTTCAGGACCCCCTGTGGAAAGGGAATGGGTGCAAGGCAGCGATAATAATAATGGCGACAAACAGTTACTAAACACTTTACTCTGTGCGCCAGACTCTGCTGATATTCAGGCAACTACCCCTCACCAAGAAAAACAAAACAGCTTTGAGATTGCTTCATCTTACAAATGAGGAAGCTGAAACACAGGAAGTAACCTGTGCAAGTTTAAAAGTCAAGCCAGGAGCGGTGACGGTGCAGAGTAGCTGGGGAGCGCACGCACCACCTGAAGGCAGTAAGCGCACGTGTGTGCACGTGTGTGTGCCTAAATTCAGGTACACATGGTGCCAGCCAGCCAAGCACGTGTCCCAATAGGGCAGACTTTTTAAGTAAACAGTCCTTATTTGCCAGGACCCGTCACCACCCCTACACTCCCATGAGGTGATGGGTCAGCGGGAATTCTGCCCATCAGGGTGCTTAAAGCCGGCAGTGCCTGTGACTGAGGCTGCTCAGCTTCCTCAGGGACTGTGGAGCCAGGGCCCTAAGGTTACAGTCTGGACGGCAGCACCCCGACAGGGCACGGAGGCAGAGGGGAGTGGACACACGGCCAGGAGTTTGGACTCTGCGGTGCCTTTCCAGACTGTTCTGAACCTCTGTGCCCCTTCCTGTCATGTGGGAATAATGAGATTTCATAAGTATCACTAAGGGATGCAAAAAGAGGTGTGAGCTGTTCCCCACAAAGGTTATTAGGACTGTGGTAACTCAAGGTAGCTTTTCAAGTGACCTCCCACTCAGAGTGGGGTCACGGCCTCTCTCGGGCCAACTTTCAGATCACTTCTTACACTGAAGGAGCATCTCAAGCAGAAGCTGAAACCTAGCACCCCTCTAGCCAAAATCAAATCCCAAGGGTGGATTTGGTGGTTGTGGTTGTGTTTTTTTGTTTTTGTTTTTTACCATCTTTATTGGAGTATAATTGCTTTACAATGGTGTGTTAGTTTCTGCTTTATAACAAAGTGAATCAGTTATACATATACATATGTTCCCATATCCCCTCTCTCTTGCGTCTCCCTCCCTCCCACCCTCCCTATCCCACCCCTCTAGGTGGTCACAAAGCACCGAGCTGATCTCCCAGTGCTATGTGGCTGCTTCCCACTAGCTATCTATTTTACGTTTGGTAGTGTCTATAAGTCCATGCCACTCTCTCACTTCGTCCCAGCTTACCCTTCCCCCTGCCCGTGTCCTCAAGTCCATTCTCCTCGTCTGCGTCTTTATTCGTGTTCTTCAGAACCTTTTTTTTTTTTAGATTCCGTATATATGTGTTAGCATACGGTATTTGTTTTTCTCTTTCTGACTTACTTCACTCTGTATGACAGACTCTAGGTCCATGATGGTTGTGTTTTTAATAAGAAGTAGTTGCCCTCTTTTAAAAATCAGGAGTTTCCACGGAAAAATAAATGCGGATTTCTAGCACCTTTGGGAAGATCAGAGGATCTGTCAAAACGGAGCCCATGTTCCCAAACGGCTCCAGTCGAGTTGAGCTGAGGAACGGCTGTCCCCTAGCTGGGCCACGTGCTTTCCTGATCACTGCCGTCCCCACTGGGCTTGCTTCCAATTTTAAGTCACCTGCCTGGACCCTGTGGACGTTTGAGCTTGTAACCCCAGCTCGAAGTAGAATTTCCACCTCAGGGGGCCGGAGAGGTCCATAAGGGAGGTAGACAGGACCTCCCCGACCTGACAGGGTGCCAGTGTGCTGCTCAATCATGACCCAGTATCCTCGGCTTCCAGAAAACTCCGCTTAGCTCTCTCCCAACTGTATTTCCATTGAGGACTGGACTTTTAAACAGGATTACAGATGCTTCTCTGTTGCCAGAGTTTATGTATGGGCTGTCCTACAAACCTGAAGAGACAGGGACCTAGAAGAAGTCCAGGCTCGCCTCTTCAGACTCAGGCTTTCCAGAGATGAATCCCCCAGCCTCCAGGGGCCTCGGTGTTTCTTGGGAACAATAAGAACAGTTTCTGAAAGATACACCCAGCAGTGTGCCGAGGCGGCGTGGCCGAGCACTGGGTTTGTCCTGCCGTGGACCGCTCTGAGCCAGCCCTGGCCTAGGGTGGGCGTGTCTGAGGCTGGGTCCTTTCAGATGTGAGATTCCCATCCTCACTGGAGTCAAAGCCATGATGAAGCAGTAATCCTTCAGGTGGGTCTGCAGAGACAAAAATGGAGAGAGGCTCAGTGCCCTTAGTTTTGCGTTTGGAGGTTTCCTGGGATCTGGGGGCATCTGCAGGAAGATACAGCTCTGAGAATAAGACGGAGCTCTTACAAAACCCTTTTTTTGTGTCTGGAGCTCTTGCCCCAAGCTGCTGTCTCTCTGTCCTCCGACCCAAGCTGCCTGCAGTTTTGTGTGGTGCTTTGATGGATGGAGAGAGATCAGCAGCCTGGTCTTCTGGAAAATTCTATCCCCTTTCTTCACGCTCCTTATGTTTTCCATTCTCCCAGCCCGAGGAAATCCAGTTCGCAAACCTTACAGTAATGTGATGTTAATTCTGCTCGTTTAAAGAAAAAGATGTCAGGAAATGGGAACCTCCCACTTCTTATAGCTGCTATAACTCATCTTCATTGCCCACCCCATGTACTTCAGTTCCCCAAGAAGCCTAACTCTTTTGAGCTGGAGGAGAAGCTCCAGCATTTGGATGAGTTATAGGTGCTGGGAAAGTCTTTCTCTCTCCTCCCATGTCGAACTTGGGGGTAATTTGCAGTCTCCCCTGTGTATTGCCTTCATTTCCGAGTTATCGTGGACCAGGGCTAACCAGGATTTATAAGATGACCGGCTGAGTTGCAAGAGAGTCAGGCAGGGAGCAGAAATCCAGTTTGAGAAGCTCCCAGCTCTGTCAGATCTCAGGGGAGGGATTCTGAGGGGTATTTGCACCTGTTTTCTCAGCAGGATGGAGGAGGGAGGCGAGGAAGGCCGTGACCAGGAGCACAGAGGGAGCAGACAATGCGAGGCTGGGAACTGTTTCCTCCACACCTGCCCGCAGGTGTGGGCATTGCCACCCCCGCACACCCAGTCCCTATTTGGGAAGAGGGCAGGCAGGCAACCTGTATCGAGCCCTTGGGTACCCAGTTGAACTTTACTTGCTCTGAACCATCCCTATAGGAGGCTTCACCCCCAGGGGAGCGTGAGTCAGGCCAGAGCTGCACGAGGAGGGCACTTGAGAGAAGCAGTAGTACCAGGGACTCATGGAGCACTATGTCCCTTTCAGTGCTCTGTGACCAGGAGCAGTGGCCTCCCCTCCCTGGGCCTCAGTATGTCCAGCAGTACAATGGGCCAGCTGGTCCATCTCTCCTGAGCCCTCAGTTCTAACAAGCTCAGGGTGCTCAGCCGGTTAGCAGCTGTGTCTCCACCGACGGGTCTCCTGTTCACAGAACAAGGCCCCCCAGGATGTTTGCTGGGGAAGCTGCATTCTTCCCTCAGCTTCTGTAACTCCATCACTTTCTGCTCCAGCCAGCCAGCTGGGGCTACCTTTCAGGCCTGAACATCTGGGTGGTCTGTGGAGACCCCCGGCCGCTAGCAGCACCTACAGTTCTGCAGGACGTGCTTGCTGCTCAGTTATCCCATCCAGCCTGCCGCGCGGTGGCTGGGGGTCGGAGGGGAGAGCCCGCTCTCAGGGCTCGAGGGCAGTATTGGAAATGGCAGCACTGAGACTTGAAAGGACCGAGCCCACTTAGGAAAACACCACGTTCCAAATCCTGAATTCTGCAGAGCAGTAATAGAAGGGATGGGCATCCACATCGTCAAAGGAACGTTCACTTGGGAAAAGCGCTTCACTGGAGGCTTTTCTATGGGCCCAAAAGCATGGTCTCCGATCCCAGTGCTATCAGCTGTGTGACTGTGGGTAGGTTACTGAGTCTCTCTGAACCTCAGTCTTCTCATCCGTAAAACGGGACAATGATAAAAATAATGCCCATCTGATGGGCGTTGTTTGGAGGATCTGATGTGATTCTGTTGGTCAAACCCCTCACGTGGTGCCTAGTACGTAATAAGTGCAGAAACTGTAGTAACTAGAAAGGGTCCATGTATATCAGGGATCTCAGATGGTGAAAGCGTCGAAGATTCTACAAATGCCTCACCCCGTAGGGAGCAGGCATGTTTTGTATTTTCCTCCAGCTCTCCTGTTGAGAATCACTACTCAGTGAGGGTATCCGTGGAAGAGAGAAAATAAGTTTGAGAACCATTCGAAACCTGCCAGTCCCCGGGGCATTGAAAAGACAATTGTACTGAAAGACTTCAAATGCTACACAGTCTGTTTCACACAGGTAGTCCACCCATCCACACCCCGTGGGGGCGCTGGGCTCCCTGCTTCCTGAGGCACAGGTGCTGAAGACCAAACATCGGGAAGCCCAAGGTGGAGCCTCCACCAGCCAGTCCTCGGGCCAGGGGGCACTTCGGAGTCCCCAGCTGGCTGCAGGGCCAGCCACTCCCTCCCTGCGTCCTGACCTGTTCTGTCCCCTCCTTCCAGAAACTTGAGTAACAACAGGATCAAGGAGGTGAGAGAGGGTGCCTTCGACGGAGCGGCCAGCCTGCAGGAGCTGATGCTGACGGGGAACCAGCTGGAAACAGTGCATGGGCGCGTGTTCCGTGGCCTCAGCGGCCTCAAGACCTTGTGAGTTCCCAGGGCCTGGGCCAAGGCCAGAGGGGGGGAGATGGGAGAGCAGGGGCATCAGAGGGGCTGTGAGGGCTGGCGGGCGGCGGACTAGGCCCGGGTGCTGTCCTGGCCTGCTGAATCCTGGAGCCGGAGAGACATTAGACATTTCCAAGCCCTGGATGGGAAAGAACGTAGCATGCTAAGCTCCCCCCAACACACACACGCACACACACACACACAGACACAGACACTAAAAGACACTAGCCCTAGTGTATACACAGGTGTAGATTCATACCAGAAACAGGCACACACTCACACATGTACACAAACATAGGCATTACACATGTACATGAAGATGACATATAGACACACATGGAACATGTGGATATACACAGACAAGCATGTGCATATAAGCACACACACAAGCTGATGTCTGTCCACAGCCACATCTTGATTCTTCCCTCTCCTCCCCAAATATACATACATACACTAACCACCATACGACATACATATGTACACATACACACGCATGACACCTGCTTCTACTGTACATACAGCGTCTGCAGCCCAGAATGTGCATACACGTTTGCAGGGGGCCCCAGGGGGGCCCCAGGCCCAGCTGTCACAGGACAAACCTCAGCAACGTGACTGGTCTGAGCTTGGATTTGGCAGAAGCATCCCACCACACACACACACGCACACACACACCAGTGTGGCACAGTCATAGGAGGGAAGGGATGACACCCGTGCTTGCTCACCCACCCCTCTCCCTGCAGGATGCTGAGGAGTAACCTGATCAGCTGTGTGAGCAATGACACCTTTGCTGGCCTGAGTTCAGTGAGGCTGCTGTCCCTCTACGACAATCGCATCACCACCATCACCCCCGGAGCCTTCACCACGCTCGTCTCCCTGTCCACCATGTAAGTCCCCCTGGACCGCACTCATTCAGGGCTCCTCTCCTGCAGACCTCTCCTCTCACAGCACCCTACTATATTTGGCCCAAGGTCATCTATCCATCTGTCAACTTAAACACTTGGCAGCCTCCCTCCATGTGCCAGGCACCATTTGCTACTGAGGAGTCACAGACGTGGACCCTCCTTCCTGGAGCTCACAGCATAGCGAGTTGCCACAGAAGGGAGGTCCACAGTGATATGAGAGCCTAACATAGGCTTTGTCGAGGAACACTGGAGCTATGCTCTGGAAGGTGAGTGGGAGTTGGCTTGTTTGCGAAAGCAGGAAGTGTATTTCTTTCGGCGGGAAGAGCATGTGCAAAGGCCCTGTGCTAGGTTGAAGCAGAGCAGATATGCAGGACTGAGCAAAGTCCAATGTGGTCATAGTACAGAGTGGGCAAGGCTGGAGTGGAGACCAGGGCCAGGCTACAGGACTGCCGTGGGCCATTTTGGTCTTTATCCAAAACACATCAGGAAGCCACAGAAGGTTTTAAGCAGGCCGGTGACACGACGTGACGGGGGTTTTAAATTGATGTCACTGACTGCTTAAACGTGTGTCAGAACCAGTTAGAATCTAGCTTTCTGGACGAATATCTCTGCCCACAATATTCACTGTATTGGTAAGGGAGGCTGTTTAGAATAATGGTGAAAGCTTTGGGCTCTAGAGCCAGATTTTCTGGGTCCGTATCCTGGCTTTACCTCCTGTTAGCTGTGTGTCTTGGAAGAGTTACTTCATCTCTCTGTGCTTGAATTGTCCCTTCTCATAATCCACCTCGTAGGATTGTCATGAGGACTGAATTTGTCAATATTGGTAAAATGCACAGCAGGGGCCTGAGATATAAGAAGTACTCAGCACATGTTAGCTTTTACGGTTTCTCATAGTATTTCTGTGGGGCTCTGTTACCCTTAGTTGGTGGTTCATTTTTCCTTCCCTTCCCTTCTCCAAAGACCCTTGGGAAGACAGAAGAGAAAGGCCATTGCTGCATCTCCTGTTGCTGCCCGTGGTCATGCTCCCATACAGCCACCCCACTGGCGATAAAAGCCAAAGTTACAGAACGTCCTAAAGGCCCCACGTCTAGCCCCTCAGAACCTCCTTGCATTCCAGCCCCACTGACCTCACTGTTCTGCGCACGCCCCAGGCCCACTGCCACCTTAGAACTTTGCACTGGCTGTTCCCACTACCTGGAAAGCCCTCCCCCTGGCTCCCTCCCCTCCTATTATTTGCTCAAATGTCAGTTGCCTCAGCCCCATTCCACCCCTGTGCTATCACCCCCAGTTCTTCCAGCCTTGCTCTTCTAATTTTTTCCATAGCACTGACCATTTCCTAACATACTGTACTTTTTGTTGTTAATTACATATTGTCTGCCTCCCATCAGCTGGAGCATACGTTCCAGAAGGATGAAGTACGGGGATATATGACTGTTTTGTTCACGCCTCTATCCTCAGTGCCTACACCTGAGCCTGGCACTAAGCCCGTTATATAATGGTTGAATAAGTGGTTGAGTTGAATGAATGAGTGACA
The DNA here is from genome assembly GCF_951394435.1 of Stenella coeruleoalba. Lineage (NCBI taxonomy): Eukaryota > Metazoa > Chordata > Mammalia > Artiodactyla > Delphinidae > Stenella > Stenella coeruleoalba. Next base: position 144,497,587 of record NC_137148.1, on the reverse strand, counting down.
TGAAGATAGAGGACAGTGGGTTAGAACTAGCATGGGTGGGTTGGTTGATCTCAGCCCACTTCTCACCCCTCCTGGATGCCTCTGCACTGGGAATCCAAAGACACGAACGATGCCAAGAGGGCTAGCGTCACAAAGCATGAAGGGAACCAGCTCCGACAGGGGAAGGAACTTGCCCACCTTCTCACAGCTACTGAGTGTCAGAGCCAGAATCAACCCCAGGAAGGACTGACTCCCGAGACCTTAATTGCCATGTCAAACCGCAGCCCCTCTAGGGCTCTCCAGCCCTCTTCTGTCACCTCCCTCAGTTTTAAATTCCTCATTTGTGAGATGAGAATACTGGCCCCTCCTTCCTAGGGTTGCTGTGACAAGTCTGAATGAGAAAATGGATTTATAAAGCGCTCAGCCCAGTTCCTGTCCTCTAGAAAACCCTCAGAAAGTGATAGCTGCCCTCATCCCTCCACCTGTCCCATCACTGCATCTGACAGATTCGTATAAAGTGCCTATGCCGATGTCCTGCTAGCTCCTGGAGACACAGAGCAGGACAGACAGACCTGGTCCCTCCCCTCCGGGAATTGAGAGTCCAAGGAGGGAGGGGTTCCCAGCTCGGATGGATACTGTGGAGGAAATGAAGGGGAATGAGGGGGGAGAACGGGACAGGGCAGAACTTTTCATTTCCCTTGAGATGAGGGGCTTCTTTGAGGAGGGGTCATTTAAGCTGAGGGCTGAAGGAAGAGGAGGGGCCACCCAGGCACACCGTAGAGAAATTCATCCCCGGCGGGAGGAGCAGCACACGTGAAGGCTCTAAGTGTAAGAAAATCTCTGGGGAGGAATTGAGGCAGTTCACACAGCTGGGGCTCATCAAACAAAGGAGAGGACGGATGGCGACTGTATCCATCCGCGGAGGTCTGGAATGAGACCCTTGCAAAGACTGCCTCCGCGTTTTAGAAGAGAGTCCGCCTTCCTTTTCCCAGACCTTCTACCTCCTTCGTCCTTTCTCCTTCCCCTGAACCGGAAGCAGACCTGCCTGGAGAGCCAGGCCCTAGGCTTGCAGACCTGGATCCCAGGACCGGCTCCCACGGGACAGGGTAGAGGCTAACCATTCAGAGAGGGCCCTTCTCTCCTCCCAGAAACCTCCTGTCCAACCCCTTCAACTGCAACTGCCACCTGGCCTGGCTCGGCAAGTGGTTGAGGAAGAGGCGAATCGTAAGTGGGAACCCCCGGTGCCAGAAGCCCTTCTTCCTCAAGGAGATTCCCATCCAGGACGTGGCCATCCAGGACTTCACCTGTGAAGGTAAGAAGGCTGGGGGCGGGGCAGGGGAGCAACACCTGGGAAGACAAGGACGCTACAAGAGAAAAGAGGTGCAGGCAGGCGGTAACTGCAGGTCAGGCCACCCTGAGATCTGATTCTCCTCTGCCCTCAGCATGCAGCCCGAGCTCTGGAGGGCTCTGCAGGCCTGCTTCTAGCCCACATGACTCTGTCGTGCAAATTAAGAACAGGTGCCTCTTTCTACAGACATTTGACCTCCATCAGTCAGAAATCTGTCATAATGTACTGCTTTCGTTAAAACGAGGTACTTTACAGCCATCTGTGAAGACACTGTTGTACCAAATATCTTAATCTGCCGTATCCACAGTGAGGTTGGCGCCCATTAGATGGTGGGGCACCCTTGTGCAGTACGCTACCTACACAACTGTACATGGGAGCCCTGGGCCGAAGTTTTCCTGCCTGCATCATCATGAGGCTGAGAGTATGTGCTCATGAGAAACAGACTTCAAGATGAGCTTCTGGGAAATTCCTGTCACTGGCTAGGCAGTACGAATACCTGAAGATTCAAGTCTTTGAGTGTCAGGATTCCAGAGGGCGTATTTGTTGGCATAAATTCAAGCCAGCACAGTTTTTACTTGGTCAACTTTAGGTTATCTAGAGACGGATGAACTGGTTTGTAGATTAACTGAGGTTAAGGTATAATGGGGGGTTGGGGACACATTGACCACGCCAGGGGGATTGTATAGTGGGAGGTGTGGAGAGAGGGAGAAGGAGGGGAGTAGATAGGGCCCTGTCCCTACCCTGACCACTCCTTCAGTCAATTTGGCTTATCCAGATCTGGTTAACAGTAACCTCTTCCATATCTAACACCTGGTTAATCAAGTTTTTAGCGTCTTTGTTTTATGTTAAATGTGGTAGAAGATGGGCAGCCCTATTCCCCAACCCAGGTGCATCTTCTTTCCCTTCCAACCACGGATAAGACCAGCAAGCTCCTCATTCCCACTTCTGGCTCGAAGCGGAGAGCTTCCCTTTCCTGCAGGCAGCTGGGTCGGGGACTGGGCCTCGCAGCCCTGCGCCATGCTCACTCCCCGGCTCTCCACAGGCAATGATGAGAGCAGCTGCCAGCTGGGGCCGCGCTGCCCCGAGCAGTGCACCTGCATGGAGACGGTGGTGCGATGCAGCAACAAGGGGCTCCGCACCCTCCCCAAAGGCATCCCCAAGGACGTGACGGAGCTGTAAGTACCCCCCCACCACCACCGACACCCCGCAATCCCGCCACTACGGGCATCCGTCACACTTCACCCCTGCAAGCAAGACAGCCTGGGGATGCCCTACCTGAATGGGTCCCAGCAAGGTGGTATCAGAGCCTCAGCAGGGGGCAGGCAGCAGCTTGCACACGGGGACAGGAAGCTCCCCTCCCCAAGCCTCTGCCTGGCAGGTGACGAGTATCTGGAGTACAAGTGGGAGGGCGGTTGTCTCGTTTTCTCTATCACCCCCAGTCCCCTGCTCTGCGCCGTGCCTTCTAGATTCCCACATAGTCCCTCAGTCTGACACCAGAAACAGCACAGGATAATCGTCAAAACATGGGCCCACAGGCACTGTGGCTTAGCAAGCGCTTCTACAAATAGGATCCTGTTCTACCTTAAAAACACCCATTTTACAGATGAGACCTTAGTTCTGGGTTCTGCTCACTCTTCACCCAGGAGCCTTCTTATTCCATAGCCCAAGCTCCTGACACTAACTCCTCAGGGGCTCCTTCTGCCCCAGAAGCTCCCAGTTAAATGAAAGAGAGGCCCTTCTCTTCCTGAAGGGCTCTTACTATTGTGGATAAAACGTTATTTCTGCCCCCGGGGAAGCTCAAAGAGTCCCACAGGCAGGGCGGCCTCTCGAGAATGTCCCAGGAGCTGCGCAGCTGCGGCCGGGTAAGCGCCACGCACTGGCACAGGCATGCGAGCCACGTTCAGTCTCCCGTTCATTCACTCAACACATATTTGGTGGGTGCCACTTGCGTCAGGCACTCTGCTAACACTGGAGAGACAGCGGTACACAAAACAGGCATGACCCCTCCACGCGTGGGCTCACGGTTTCGTGGGGGAGGTTGACATTCACTCGATCATCTCAGAGGCACATGTGACATGACAGCTGTGAAAAGCGCTACAAAGAGGAATCAAGGTTGCTATGACATCCGAAAGTAGGGAGATTTGACTTCGATGTGAAGATTGGAGAAAGCTGCTCTGGGGAGGGCGGCGGGGGTGGAGCTGGAATCTAAAGGGCAAGGAGCGGATGATGGGAAGGGAGGGAGGCTGCCCGAGCTGAGGCCCTGTGCTGGGAGGGGGCAGAGCCAGGAGAGGGGCTGGCGGAAACCCAGAGGGCCCGGCCGGGGCACGCCACCGCCCACCTCTCACTCTGGCCCTCTCTGCCCGGACCCCAGGCACACCCCCTCCTCTGGGCCAGCTTAGCACACGCCCTCTGGCTCTGCCAGTGCTTCATGGGGTGGAAGCTGACCACGCTCTGGTCTAGAATGGCTGAGAGGTTCCTGGGTATGTGTTACAGCTCCCGGCGTCTCCTGACACTCAGCGAGGCTGTAACAAGGGCTGCCAACCCAAGTGAAAGAAGGAAAAGTCGGGATAGTCACTAAAAAGTCTGTCAGCCCTGGGTTTGGGCTGGGGCCGTGCCCTCAGAGATGTGCATCAGCAGCAGTGTGATGAGCTCCACGCCCTTTCCCGGCTGGGCTGGGCTTGGGGTGGGGACTGCAGGAAATGACCCAGGTACATGCCTCCTTCCTGGGCTAACTGAGTGCCAAGTGTCACGTGTCAAAGAGAAGACAATGCCATGAAAACAGGCCCTCGGACGCTTTTCCCCAAAGCTCGCGAAACACAGATTGAAATGACAAAGATAATTGGCCGTAATTATAAGGTAAACTTCAGGGCTTTGGGAGGAGACCTGATTTCCTGCTTTGGAAATGATGGTGCTTCCCTGTGCCAGACGTGGGTTCCAGAGCTCGCCAAGGAGGGCAGCCCTCACCCCTGTTCCCAAACCACCTCCTGGAGGGGAGAGGGAGTATCTGGGGAGGGAAGAGGGAGGCAAGAAAAGAGACGCCAGAGAAAGTGAAAGCTTGGCAGGCCCAGAAAACTGGGGCTTGGAGGTCGTTTGTTCAGGGACACTGGCTGAGTCCAGATTCAGTGTTTCCAACACTGGCTTTCCAGCTCCCTTTCCAGCTCCTTCATTAGTTATCTCGGGCAGAGCTGCCAACTTACAAAACAAAATTAAGTTTAATTCGCTGAGAAGGGGTGGGGAGATGGGTGTGTGCATGTGTGTGTATGTATGAGTGTATCTGCGCATGTAAACAGATGAAATGCAGGCTCAGAGAGGTTAAGTATATACATATGTATATATATATTCAAACTGTATTGAATAATTCAAAGATATTAGAGCCAGGCACCGCTCCAAGGCTTTCCACAGAAAGTCCCATCTAATCTTCATAATCACTTCAAGGTGGTGATTATTATCAACCTCATTTTACAGATGAGGAAACAGAAGCTCAGAGAGGGTAATTAATTTGCCCAAGGTCACACAGCTATTAGCTAGTGGAACCTGAATATGAGGCTCAGCTGCCTGACTCCAGAGTTGCCCGTGCATCACCCCAGGCCCCCAGTCGGACTCCTGGCTTGGAGTTGGGGCTCCTGGAAGGGGGCTGCTCTCCGCCTCCTTCACCATTCAGTAGGTCGAAGAATTCTTTGTGCGGCCCTCGTCAGCACCACAAAGCTCGAAACAGAAATGGGGAACAATCCATTCAACGCTCCGTGTGGATTTTCATGTGAGGCAGCTGTGTCCTCGTGTGCTTGCGCTGGGGCTGAAACAGAGCATTTAAATGCAGATCAACACAAAGGTTGACCTGCTGGAAATGCTCTAGTAGTTCTAAGGCTGGCAGGGCAAGAGTGCAGTCTTCTGAAAGGGTCCCTCCGGGGCCTGGGCTGCAGGCTAGAGGCGACGTTGGAGTTCAGAGTGTTCATGAAGGGCTTCCTACAAAGAGCGCTTTCTCACACAGCCGCGTCTGCATTTCTGAAGTGAAACCTTTTGATTCCGCATCTTCTGAGCCTCGATGCCAGGTCGCCAGGGACATTCTGCACTTAAAGCAGCTCCCTCGCAGCTCCCACTTGGCTCTGCAGTGCCCAGTGCGACAGCACCTGGAGAGTTCTGGGGTCTTCATCACACAGACGATGCTTCTTGAGCATCTACTGTTGCCCGCTAGTGTACAAGGATGCTCTAGTGAGCAAAACAGACATGGTTCTGCCCCATCATCACAAATTCACATAAAGGATGTCCCCAGTGGGTGCGGGGTATGGTATCAGGGAAGCAATGCTCAAGCAGAGGCCTGAGCATCTATGTGAGGTAACTAGACAGGGAGGGAGGAGAGGAACCAGTGGGTGCAAAGACCTGCCCCCGTACCAAGTGGAACATGGGGCGTTCGAGGAGGGGTCAGGTCACTGGAGGTGGAACCAGAGGTCAAGGCAGAGTTTGCTGTAAGGTGAACCAGAGAGGCAGGCAGGGACTGCAAGGGTTAATTTCGTGTGTCAACTCCGCCACGCTGTGGTGCCCAGTGGTTTGGGCAAACATGAGCTAGATGTTGCCGTGAAGTTACTTTGTAGATGCATCAACATCTACAGTCAGTTGGCTTTTGAAGGAAAGGAGATCACCCTTTCTAATGTGGAGGTGGGCCTCATAAAATCCGTTGAAGACCTTAAGAACAGAAAACTGAGGTTTCCTGGAAAAGAGGGAATTCTGCCTCCTGACTGTAACATAAAAGTCCTGCTTGAATTTCAAGTCTGCCTGCCTGACCTTCCTTAGAATAAATTCTCTCTCCCCCTCCCCTCCCCCTCCCCTCCCCCTCCCCTCCCCCTCCCCCTCCCCTCCCCCTCCCCTCCCCCTCCCCCTCCCCTCCCCCTCCCCTCCCCTCCCCTCCCCTCCCCTCCCCTCCCCCTCCCCTCCCCTCCCCTCCCCCTCCCCTCCCCTCCCCCTCCCCTCCCCCTCCCCTCCCCTCCCCCTCCCCTCCCCTCCCCCTCCCCTCCCCTCCCCCTCCCCTCCCCTCCCCTCCCCTCCCCCTGTGTATGTATTAATATATGTGTATATGTAATATATTCGTATTTCCTGTTGGTCTGTTTCTCTGGAGAATCCTGACTGGTACAGGACAGACCACAGAAGGCTTTGCAGGATTTGAGCATGTGTTGGGTAGCCCTTCTCCAACAAGCAGTGGAAGACAGGGAAGGATTTTAAGCAGGGAGAGAGGCCGATATAATCAGCATAGTCCTAACCAGAGCCAGACTAGAGCCCAGGGTGCCTGGCATGGTAGGCTCCAGAGGCTGCAGAATCATCTGTGTCATGTTGCCCATCCTCCAGGGTCCTGAACCTCCCTGTGTCAGATGAGGATGCTGTTAGCATCCCTGAATCCCAGTGGTCATTTGTGCATTTATTCAACTGTTTTGCAAGTGCATGCATTTGTGGAGTACGGCCTGCCCTGCAGATGGAGCTAGGCCAGGCCAAGGGCACTCCTTGACACCACTGCAGGTTTTTGTCTTTTTAATCCAAGGTCCTGTGAACAGCCTTTCACCACATTCATTCATTCATTCGACAAATATTTGAGGCCCTACCATGAGCTGAGCATACTATGCTCTGGGATACAGCAGGAAACAAAACTGGCAAAACACCCAGCTGCGTGCAGCTTACATTCTAGTGAGGGCTGACTTCTCGGGCTCTGGAGTCCAACAGATGTGCGTTTAGATCCCAGCTCCTGAGCTCACTGTTTATACCTCTCTGCACCTCAGTGTTCTTGCCAACAAAATGGACAAATATACCCAGCAAAATACACCCCCCAACGCCAGAGGATTAAAGGAGATAACAGACCAGAGTCTTTCTCCCAAAGCACTGGCATGTACACCTCAGCTAATGCCGGTGAATTTTGTCTTGGTTTTGTTATTGTCCTTGTCATTGTGCTGTCTGTGAGGTTGAGTAACATACCTCAAGCCACACAGCAAGCCCAAGCCATAGGCCCACCCTCCGATGTACTTGCCACAGGGTCTTCTAAAAAGACCCCAGCAAGGAGACTTGGGTTTTCGCTGTTTTGTTCTGGGTTTCAGCTTAGATGCCTCAAGTTTGCTAAGTAATTGTAGCAAACAAACGAGAGAGAGTCAGAGAATGAGAAGCGGAAGAGGGTGAGAGAGCGCTGCCAGGCTGAGGCCAGACTCCTTCAGGCTGCTCCCTCCTCTGGGGTTAATTAGTCTCCCTCTAGCAGAGATGCTCTCTGGACCAGCGCCTCCCCAGCAGCCCTGCTCATTCATCCAGCTTCCGCCTCCCAGCTTCCCTCCATGCCACTCATCCACAAAGCACTTCCTGCAGGTGACCAGGTGGCGGCCCAGCACGGCTTGTCTCCCCTCCTTCAGCCTGCATAGACCTCGGAATCCCACCATGCCTGCAGCCTCCCTGCCCAGCGGAGAGAGCTGGAAGCCTCCCCTCAGATGCCTGCCCCTCCACCCGCCATCACCTGATGAGGGGCAGGGCCAGTGTCCACACAAAATGTAAATGTCCTGCAGGTGATGCTGGGCGAGAGGCGTTCAGGAAGCTCTCCACAACGCGGCCCCTGCACCTGTCTGCAGTCATGGCCTCTCCTTGCACTTTGTCTTTTAGGGAGTCTGGGGGGGGTTAAAATTGAGTTATAATTAACATATGATATTGTATTTGTTTCAGGTACATAGTGATTGAATGTTTTTATACATTATGAAATGATCACCCCAATAAGACCAGTTACCATCCATCATCATATACAGTGCTATTGACTGTATTCCTTATACTGTACATTTCCTCCCCGTGACTTATTTATTTTATAGCTGGAAATGGGTATCTCCTAATCCCCTTCACCTATTTCATCCGTCCCCTGGCCCCCTCCTCTCTGGCAACCACCAGTTCTCTGTATCTGGGAGTCTGTTTCTGCTTTATTTTGGTTTTTAGATTCCACATTTAAGTGAAATCGTACAGTATTTGGCTTTCTGTGTCTGACTTATTTTACTTACATAATACCTTCTAGGTCCATCCATGTTGCTGCAAATGGCAGAATTTCATTCTTTTTATGGTTGAGTAGTATTCCATTGTATATATACCACATCTTCCTTATCCATTCATCTACTGATGGACACTTAGGTTGCTTCTGTGGCTTGGCTGTTTTAAAGAAGACTTCTATGAACATTGGGGTACATGTATCTTTTTTTATAAATTTATTTTGGGCTGTGTTGGGTCTTCGTTGCTGTGCGCAGGCTTTCTCTAGTTGCGGCGAGCGGGGCTACTCTTCGTTGTGGTGCGTGGGCTTCTCATTGCGGTGGCTCCTCCTGTTGCAGAGCACGGGCTCTAGGCGCGTGGGCTTCAGTAGTTGTGGCACGTGGGCTCAGTAGCTGTGGCTCGCGGGCTCTAGAGCGCAGGCTCAGTAGTTGTGGCGCACGGGCTTAGTTGCTCCACGGCACGTGGGATCTTCCTGGACCAGGGCTCGAACCTGTGTCCCCTGCATTAGCAGGCGGATTCTTAACCATTGCACTACCAGGGAAGCTGGGGGTGGACATGTATCTTTTCAAATTAGTGTGTTCGTTTTCTTTGGATGAATTCCCAGAAGTGGAATTACTGGATGTATGGTAGTTCAATTTTTCGTTTTTTGAGGAAACTTCATACTGTTTTCCATAGTGACTGCACCATTTTACATTGCAGCAGTGCACGAGGGCTACCTTTTCTCCACATCCTTGCAGACACTTGTTGTTTCTTGCCTTTCTGACAATAGCCATTTTGACAGGTGAATGAACTGACCACAGTGTGATCTGCCCCACCTCCCGCTGTCCTCTCTTCACCCACCAGACTTTGGCCTCCCCAGCCTTTCCTTCAAGTTCAGGGCCCTCCCCAGGCTGCAGTCTCCTATGCTGCATCTCCTCCTTGCCTACATCTTTCTGCAGGAAGCTTTGGGCATTGTCTGTCACTACACCTTGTTCCTTTCCTTCAAAGCACACATTGCAATTTGTAAGTTATATTACTTTATGTGTGTGTCCCTTCTCTCTCCCTCCCTCTCTCTCTCCCTCCCTCTCTCTCTCCCTCCCTCTCTCTCTCTCTCTCCCTCTCCCTCTCTCACTCTCTCCTTCCCTTCTCCCTCCTTCCTTCCCACACACACATTAGATTTTTAAATGCCAGAAAATAGGCACCACCCCTATCTTATTCACCAGTATATACGGTACCTGGCACATTGCAGTTGCCCAATAAATATTTCTGCCTGAATAAATGACTACATCAGTGAATACATTTCTCTTAGCTCCTCTGCCTGAAGGCATAATCTAAACGCGTGTGCGCGGCTGAATTTTAAGCCAGATGGTCAAGCTCCCTGAAGGCAGAAATGGGGTCTGGTTCATCTTTGTATCTCCCCCAGCATCTAGCATAGTTCTTAGAGCAATACGTATACAACAAAGATTGAGGACCAAAGGGACATTAATCCAACATGCCACGGCAACCAGAGGCCGTGTGGGGTCCTGCCCAATGTTCTGTGCCACGAGGATCCCTCAGGGCCAGCCAAGGGAATAAAGTCACTTGGCCTTAATTTAAGGTAATGCCCAATGCCTTACCTTTAAGGTAAGATAAGGACAAGTTGTCCCTAAAGCTGAGCCCGGTTCGGTCGTTGTGACACACTCACCCATATCGTATTTTAACCCATTTCATCCCATCCAGTCATTTTGTGCTGGGTCTGCTGGATGCCAGCAGCGTGCCAGCACCTCATTGCTCAAAATGTGGCCTGTAGACCACGAATGAGCCCCACCATCTCCCAAGAGCCCATCAAGGATGCAGACCCTCCAACCTGATGGCAGACCTGCTGGATCACAATCTGCTTTTTAGCAAGATCCCAGGTGATTCATATGTACATTACAGTTTAAGAAGCCCTGAGCTAGAAAAAGGTAGACCTAGGGTCTGCCTTCGTGGAGGCTGAGGCAGGCACGGCACCAGCAAACAGCAGTAGCTGGATGTTGACTGTTACGGGAGAGGAAGCTATGCGAGCTTTATATCAAGGGAGACTCACCCCGGAGATGAGAGCAGACCTTAAAGCCATCTTAAAGATTTTGCTATTTTGTCCTGAGAGCAACAGGCAGCCTAGGGAAAGGGGTCTACAGCAAGGGTGGGGATAAATGAATCAGCCCGTGTCCCCTCTTTAGGGTAGTCATAACGTTTGTAATTCATCATCAAAACACGACTTCCTTGTCTATCTTCAACCACGCTCGGGTGTCTGATGAGCAGGTTGGCAGAGAAGCCCGCAGTCCAAGCAGGTCTAGGTCAGCCTTTGCCCATTCAGGAGGGGTCTCTTTCTGTTGGTGCGGCCTCATTCTGAACCCCGTCCCGTTCTGCACGTGGTCCTCCTGCTGGGGACTGTAGCACAGGGCTCCAGGAACATGCCCTGTCTCCTCAGTTTCCAGATGCATATCAGAGATACTCAACACGGAATGAGGGTTCTTAATGGCTCAGCTCTCCACGCACTCCGGTAGCTAAACAGAGGCCATTTGGAACTGTGATAAAACTGCAGTCAGAGAGACCTGGGTTCAAGTCCTAACTGAACCACTCGCTGTGTGACCTTGGGCAAGCGTTTTAACATCTCTGAACTTCTGTTTTCTCAACTGTGAATCCCTGCCGTGTAAGGGTATTGTGCAGGCCAGATATAAAGTGGGTGCTTTATTCAAGAAATAATTTATTGAACACCTACTGTGTGCCACTCTGTACACAGTCTTAGGGGGCTCCAACCCTGGGCAATTTTAGGCAAGAGCCCTGCCATCATGGAGCTTAGCAGCCCAGTGGGGAAAAGTGTCATTAATTGAACAATCACACAAATAAATATTAGATGACAAATGTAGTATATGCTTTGAAGTGGGGGGAAAAAGAGCCATGAGAGAGCAAAACAGGGACCCAGTCCAGCCTGGGAAGTCGGGAGACGCATCTTGAGGTAATGGCAGTGTGCGCATTGTCTCTTTGCCCGACGTGACTCTGCACCTCTCTTTCAGGTACCTGGAAGGAAACCACTTAACAGCCGTGCCCAAGGAGCTGCCCACCCTCCGACACCTGACACTCATGTAAGGAGCCCAGCGTTGGTGGGATATTTCATTTTCTGTCGTTAGGGAGCGCAGGAAACTGATGCAGAGGGTGGGTAGGGCGGCGCTGCAGGCTTTGGGGCATTCCTGCACTTTTCCCCCTGGGTGGAGCGGCAAGAGGCAGCTGGGAAGGATGGGCCGGCTGGATGTGCCAGATCTTACCCAGTGAGGACTTCATGCAGAAGTACCCAGATCCTGGCCTCATTGGTCACCTGTGGCACCTTCCTCCTTGGCTTGGAGCCTCCGACCTTCTGGTCTCCAATTAAATTCCTGAGATCCCTCAGTTTCTTGCAAGCTGTGGCTGTACTTAGGTTTGCCAAAAGCATAAATTTGGCATTTCTTCTTCCTCCTCCTTTAGTTACTCAGAAAATGTTCTGAACAGCTGGTTCCAATTGAGGTTCTTTCAGGTGGGAGCGGCTCCTGGCTCCGAGTCGGCCAAAACCCAGGAAAACCTCTGAATGAGGAGCAGGGCTGCTGGGCATGGGCGGGGCCCAGGAAGCTGGGGAGTCCTTGAGCTTTGTCCCTCACTGCCTTGCCAAGAGGGCACCCAGGATCCTTGGGCAAGTGCTGTTGAAAGGTGCCCCATCTGCTTAGGGGGCAGGGAGCCCCGGAGCAATGGCCCTCAACCTCAGCTGATTATATATCACAGTAGTTTGGGGTTTCTTTTAAATACTGATGCTCAAGCCTGCCTTACACCAATTAAATCGGAATATGTGGGCATGAAACCTAGGCCTCAGAGAACTAAAGCTCCCCAGATGATGCTAATGCACAGCTGATGCTGAAAACCACTGCCCTGGATATTTATCCTCGGGGAGAAGCTGGAGCTTGCAGTTGGCAAAGGACCACACTCCCACCAACCTCATTCCCCCAAGAGAGAATCTGATAAGATGGAATAAATGAATGCTGGAAGAGAGGGACGGTGGAGGGGCTATGAGGAGAAGAATTGATCAGGGGGGAAAAGCACTACAACAAGGAGAAATTGTTACCTTATGTGTTATGTTTTGCTGGTAGAATCAAATCGATGGATAGACACCACTGAATATTTGAATAGCTGAATAAATAGATGAATGAATGAACGACAATTGGTGGAATGACTGATTGAATAAATCTTCAGTAAAAAAATGAACATTTGGACTAATAGGTGGATAGGTGAATAGATGGATGGGTGGATAGATGGATGGATGGACAGCTGGGCCAACAGATGGACAGATGGGTGGCAGATGGACGGATGGATGGATGGATGATAGATGGGTGGATGGACAGATAGATGGATGGGCTGATGGACATATGGGGAGGATGAGTGGATGGGTGGATGGATGGGCAGACAGATGGATGGGTGGACAGATGGATGTATATATAGATGACTGGGTAGATGGGTGAATAGACAGATGGGCGGATGGGTGGATGAATGGGCAGATGGATGGATGGGAAGGTGGGTGGAGGGGGTGGATGGATGGATGGGAAGGTGGGGGGGGTGGATGAATGGATGGATGAGCAGATAGGCAGATAGGTGTATGGACAGACAGACCAGTGGATGGATGGATGAGTGGGTAGACAAATGAATGGGCAGATGGGTGGATGGACAGATGCATGGATGGACAGATGGACAGATGGGTGGATGGATAGATGGATGGATGGATGGATGGGAGGATAAGTGGATGGACAGATGGTTGGATGGATGGATGGTTGGATGGATGGATGGATGGATGGGAAGATAAGTGGATGGACAAATGGATGGGTAGATGGTCAGATGGGCAGATGGTCAGATGGGCAGATGAATAGGCAGACGGACGGATGGATAGATGAACGGGCAGATGGGTGGACGGACATATGGACAGGTGGATGGGTGGATGGATGAATGGATGCATGGATGGGTGGGCAGATGGGCAGACGGATGGGTGGATGGATGGATAGCAGGCATGCGTGCATGTGTGAAAGTTGGGAATGACCCCCTCTGGATGCAACTAACAGTACAATGTGACCCTTCTGCTTACTTTTCCTAGTGACCTGAGCAACAACAGCATTGGCACGCTGACCAACTACACCTTCAGTAACATGTCTCACCTCTCCACCCTGTGAGTACAGTGAGCTGCTGTGATTAACATGGGCCTGATACTAAGTGCATCCTTCCTCTGTCCCCTCAGGCTTCCATGCTCCGCTCTAGCGATCCTCAGGGCTGTGGCTGACCCAGCACAGGGCAGACCTTAATCATCAGAAGGAAAACAGAGTAGGTCAGAACTCCACTGTCGGGGCAGTTAGAGAGGGAGGAGTTGGCACCTAGTTACTTCTGAAGAAGTCCCTCTTTGGAATACCTTCTGTGATTTGTGAATTTTCTCTCCCAGTGAGGGTTTCCCTACACAATTATATTTTGCTCAGACCCCTTTATTTCCCATTAGCTCTGTATACTGTGGGCACTCACCATCTGACAATGGACGGAGGTGATGGCAAAGCTGGTTAGGGAGCCAGCCTGCTAAGGAACATATGAGGAAACTGGGAAATGAAGCCAGTGAGCTTCCTGGAGTGATGGGGAATGTTTCTCTTTCCCTTATCCCTAGGATGCTTTTTGTCAGTCTGTTAAAATTGGGAGGGTAAAGAAACGGTTTGCTTTGACTGGTCCAGTGTGGACAATGCATGTATCAGCAGCTAAGAATAGGAAGAACCAACAGAGCCTGTGTGTCCTCTTCCACAGGATCCTGAGCTACAACCGGCTGCGATGCATCCCCATCCACTCCTTCAACGGGCTGCGGTCCCTCCGAGTGCTGTGAGTACCCCAGTGCGCTGATTTCTACTTATGCTTCGCTGGGTAACAGCAGGCAGGACTGAGCACTCCTGTTGCCTGCTCTTCCTTGCTCAAAGCCCATTCTACCCGCCATGCGTCCCTCCCCTAACCCAACACTCTTAATTTGCTCAATGGGGCGGAGAGAGCTCATACTTAAGAGTCAGTCACTCCCTGCTCCAGCTCACTTCCTCTGTGGAACCTGGCACACATCACTCACTCCTCTGAGTTCCCACTTCTTTATGTGCAAAATGGAATCCATAGCACATCCCTTGCAAGGATTAGGATCTGCAATTCTATGCAATTCTATTCTGCACCCTAGCAGAGCACACTGTGCAGCACTTGGCCGCTCTTCTGATGATCATTACATCACAAGTGGTCCCTCTGGCTTCAGAAGGGCAATGTTAACACTGTGAACCTCTGCAAGGAAACCAGGCTCATGCAACGGAGAGCCCAAGCTGGAAGCCAGCGGCCAGGGCACACACATAACCATCCGTTCACAACCGAGTCGACTCGTAAAACATCCTTAAAGTTTTAATAAGTTGCCAACATTTAAATATCAGGAGGTTTCTCATATAAATCCCGATTTCTACACTCTCTTGGAAAATGGAGAGACCTGGCCTCCCAGGGCTCCCCTCTGCATTCCTGCAGGGCTGAGCCGTCCTGCCCCTTTTAACAGAGTTCTGCAGTCTGCAGCCTCCACGTCACCCACCCATCTCTTGTCACCTTATGATACCTGCCTGGCCCTGGCCTACACAAGGGGAGTGGACAGCCAACTGAGGCAGATGAGCTCTGAGCAAAGGCAAGATAGCCATGGAGTCCCCTGCTTTCCAGGCATGGCTCTGCCCCTCCCTAGCTGTGTGTCTTCTCATCATGAAATCAGATAACGATGGTAGTGGCCTCACAGGGTCTTATGAGGATTAAATGAGATACTGTACATAAAGCACTTAGCACAGCTCTGGCCCATGGTAGACACTTTATATTCATTTGCTGTGACTGTTCTCACATGAGCACTTGCAAGAGCAGGAATGGTACCTCACTGCCACCCCAACCCCGGGCCCACTGTCACCTGATATTTCTGCCTGCCCATCTTGCACCTATTTTGTTGGCAAGGGAGGATCCTTGGAATGATATTCCCATGAGAACAGAGATGCCAGACACTCTGCCCCCAAACCTATCAACTTCTTTCCCTTCTGGCCCATTATGACTATAATAGTGAAAACCATATTTTATGGGGCTTTTCACGGTCATTGCCTCATAATGCTGTGTGGTTGAGAGGGTTATGTCCATTTTAAAGATGGGAAAACTGAGACCCAGATTGGTGAAGTCGCTGGCCCAAGATTCAGCAGTCAGGAGCTTGCAGAATCCAGCCTCCTGACTCAGAGCCCTGGGATCCTTCCCAGGACCCAGTTACGGTCGGCAAACAGCACCCAATGAGCAGGTCCATTTCGGAGCCTCCAGGCTGACGTGATTTATTGAGGCCCACAAAACACCAGTGTCAATGACAGCTCCCGCCACATGTCATCTGTGCTGTTATTAAAAATCAATTCTGTGGGGGGCAAAGAAGTACCCGTGCTGACAGTGTGCAATCTGTTACTGTCACTTATTTTATTATCTATGTTCTCTGGGGAGCTCGAGAATGGAAACATCAGCAGAACCCATTTCCCTGTTTCGAGTTGAACACCATGGGAGATGGGCTCATCTCATTGGCTGAGGCTGGATCTGCTGGCCCCCCCCCCCCCGCCATCCCCCCTCAATCCCAATCTATTGTCCCCCATCCCAGTCTTCCAGTTCTGGGCATAGCTTGGCTGCCAGGGGGTGTGACCTGCCATTTCAATGGGATCCGTGTGCCTATGTTCATAATTAGAGTAGTTCTGGTTGGGACAGCTCAACATGTGGAAGGGAGAAAGAGAACGTTTGCCTGTCCATCTGTCTGTCTACCAGGGTGGTGGGGTGCACATCACCCCCCTGTCCAGGATTTCCTCCTTCCTCAGTACCTCGTTGGTGTCACTCCAGAACCAGTGCTGTCATTAGTTCACCAGGAGTCCACATAAAACATCCAACACACTTGTGCTTGCTTCTTGAATTCAGAGTGAGTAGGCTTTTCGCACCATCATTTTAGAATCATGGGCTCTTGTAGATAAAAGAGGATCTTAGAGGCCCTCATTCCAACTGTCTACCTCAGTGGGGAGCAACCATTTTCTGCATAAGGGCCAAGGCAGGAAAAATTAAAATGTTTATGGGCTGCGTTTCTTTTATGGTATTTGTATCCTTTCTCCCAGTAATTGCACATCTAGGAATTTTTACAAAAGGGTATCCAAAACGAGAGAAAGGTTCTCTGCATTAAGAGCTTGGTTGCACTGTTATTTTTAACCTAAATTTTAAATATTACCCAGAAGGCCACAGTGGGGAAATATTTAAGTAAAGCGTGATGCAACCAGTCGATGAAGTGCAATTATTGAAAGAGGAAAACTAATAGCAGAGTGGGAACCTGTTTACCACATTGCATTATGTGGAAAAATAAACCTAATTTGTATATTGTTACAATTATAACTGTATATATGTACAATTGTAACATATATACAAATTAGGCTTATTTTTCCACATAACACTATGTGGTAAACAGGTTTCCACACTGCTATCTAGTAACTGTAACCATATCAATTATAACATTGATAACCATGAAGAAAGACTGTAAGGGAACATGGGCACATAAATGAAAAGAAACATTGGTAGCTAACATCTAATATCAAATCATTTCTGTCATAAATGAAGACAGAGTTAAAGATGAATGAAGGCAGTAACATATTTATAATTTGGGCAGTTGGGAAGCAAAACAGGATTTTGGAAATCAGAAATGGCAGTACCTGTAACGGCATGTGGTCATTCGTATATTCTTTTCTCATTTCTAACTGGTTTCACTAGTTTGATTAGAATTTCAGAAATGACCGGAGACCCAGGGATGCTGGCAGTTTGGGGTGAGGAAGGAGGATAAGAGCAAGGTTCAGCCACAGACAAAGGCCAAAAAGTGTTCTGGAAAGCAGCAAGAAAGACCTGACATTTAGGAAGGAGAGAGGGAAGGAGGGGGAGAGTGTGTGTGTGTGTGTTGGTGGATATGAATACATTTCAGAGACAGGATATTGGTCAAGGAGCTTTGAGAACAAAACTTTGTGTGAAAATGTGCTTCTCCTACCTCACTCCTAATCTAAAAATAGCCGGAAGAGAACATCCTCCTGGACGTTCTAGTCCTTTTTCGGGGATCTGTGTGTTCCCTGATCTTTGCCCCGCGCCGAGCCACACGCCTGGTGTGCGTGTGGTCCCAACTGTCACCCCCCGGCCCCAGCTGCAGGAGGGCCACCTGCAATCAGTTAGCGCCAGGACTGTGTCAGTGTGTGCTTGTGAGGGAGCGAGCGGGATTATCATTCAGCATCCGTATTTTTTTAGCTCCTGTTCCCTGAAATAAGACTGTGCTTGCTGTGTATGCACATGCGGCTATGCACCACTGCTCAGCAGGTTGCATGGACCCTCCCTACAGCATCTCTGCAAAGGGCTCCATTTGCCCTTTTGCTGGATTACCTTCAGAGACTAAGAGCTCGCTCGCTTCCCAGACAGCCCCATTCCATTTTTGACCAGCTGTTGAACATCAGGCGACTCTGGTGAGCCAAAAGGTGACTCCTTGTGGTCCCGGTTTGGCCCTTTTGTGCCACCAAAAAAAAAAAAAAAAAAGTTTAATTATGAATTTTAGAAGTGGGGAGTGAGTCTCAGAAACCCTGTCCAAACCACTCATTTATAAGACAAGGAGGCAGATTCAGAAAGGTTTACCGACTTGCTCAACATCGTTCACTTCTTCATCCTTTCCTGAATGCCCACCGTGAGCTAAATGCTCTGCTAAATACCGCAGCGGGTGGGGCACAAATAGTGAATGTAGCACAGTTCCCGCTCTCAGAGAGCACACGGTCTAGAACGGGAAATAGACAGACAACTACAGTACAGGGTGATGCCTGTGAAAGGGCCATAGGAATACGAGTGAGAGGCATGGAGGCCAGTGCTGGCCATCAAAAAGACTTTGAGAGAGAGTTATCACTGCTGACATTTGTTAAACCTTGACTGTGCACCGCACACTGGGCTAACTGCTTTAGTTACATTGTCATATTCACTCTTCCCATCAATTCTATGAAGAATATACCACCCTTATCCCCATTTCCCAGATGAGGAAACAGAGGCTTGGCAAGATTGAGTAGCTTTCCCAAAGTGACACAACGAGGAGAGAGTGAAGTTGGGATTTGAACCCAAGACTGTTTCCTCTCAGAATCACTGCACTTAACTTCTGCTCCCAAGGCTGAGTCTGGGATGGCAGAGGGAGTTACCCAAATACGGATGGGAGTGAAGAACATTCTAGGCAGGGAAAATATAAATGCACTGGACAGAAGCCTGGAAGTCAGGAAGGGCATGTGCATGGGGGGGGAGGGGGGGATGTACAGGAAGCTCCAGGTGTGGCTGGAATGTGGCTTCTGGGTGTGAGAACAGGAGGAGATGCTGCCGACTAGTCGTAAGGTGGGAGTAGAACCAAGGCTGGAACCCACGTCTCCTGGCTTCTAGCCCAGTGTTCTACCACCTTCCATCCTGCTCCGTCGTAGGTTATCATCTATTTTTATTGCCTCTCATTTCAGACTTTTCTTGAAGACTGGGGGTGGGCGGGGGGGACACGGCCTTTTTAAAAATGGAGTGTGTTTTTCCTTGCCCAGAGAGGCCTGGGATGAGAATTAATGAGTGGGGTGGCGTGAAAGACATGGGCCGAGAGGTGATGGACACAGGGCAGCTCTGGCAAAGTTCAGTGTGTCTCCTGGAATCCTCCACGGGGCTCCTTTGGGATGATGGGCTGCATACCTTCATGCTTCTACTCTAAGCGGGTAACGCCTTGAGAGGAATGCCCCCAAATATGTCCAAGAACACAGAGGGGAAGGAGTCACGACGATGCTTGCGATAATCGTGGCTGACCCGAGTGAGGGCTTACGTGTGCTGGCCCTGCACTGCGTCCTGCACCAGCTGAACCACTTGCATTGTATCTTTAAATCCTAGCTTAGGAAGCAGTATATTAGACCCCTTCCTGACTAAAGGGAAAGAAAATCAGTTCAAACCACCTTAGGCAGAAAAAGAGAATTTATCGATGCAGGTAACTGAAAAATGCAGTAGTAAGTATCAGATTCTATGGCTGGATGCAGGTACTCCAGTGGTCCTGTCAGAAATGCATCTCTTTCTGCCTCTCAAAATGAAACTGTCTCTGTCCTAGTAGTTCCAAGGAAAGCCCCAGAAATATCTCTCAGTGGCCTACTTAGGTCACATACTCAACCTCAAACCAATCACTGTGACTCCGATCGGGCAGACCTGGTCCATAGCTCTGCCCGTGAGGCCAGACCACTTGGACTCAGAAGTGGGGAGGGGTGATTCCCTAATGGAAGAGGGAGGAACTGTTACAGAAAAGAGGAGAATGCCATACCCCCCAAAATGTATCTACTATAAGTAGATACTAAGAATTCCTCTATTTTAGAGATGAGAAAACTGAGGCACAGAAATAATGTCAGTTGTTTCAGGTCACACAGACAGTGATTATTAGAATAGGGATTCGAACCCAGGCTGTCTGACTCCAGACCTTAAACCCCAGGTCACCTGGGAGCGGCCTGTGTTGCTCAGAAGAGAATTCACCCACCCCATCCCACATTTAGGATGAGGATAGTTCCCGTCCTCTATCATACAAACTGTGAGCACCTAGAGATTCGGAGACCCAGATTCAGGCAACCCAGAACTGACAGGGAGTGGTTATGCCCTCCAGTTGCTCTCATGATGTCCTCATCTGCATCCTGAAATTCCCTAGTCTGCCTTAACACGTCCTAAGAGTCCGGAGGGAAAAAAGAGTCCCGGATGCTTGAAGATGAGTCATTCCCAGTTCAGAGTTGCTTGCCTGCACCAGCTCCCTGTGAGGTGTAAGGGAGAACGAGAGGGAAAGGGGGAGTGCTTAGTGCTTCCTGGGAGGGCACATTTGTGCCACTCCCCTGGCATCCTTTAGGAGGGTGGTTGGACATGCAAGAGTCCTTCTTTGGGAGCCAAACCAGGAGCCAGAACGTGCAGTGTAGGCAGATTTCTTTAGCGTCCCAGTAAATTACAGCCCCATCACTCTGCAGTTCATAGAGACCTCAGCGGATCAGCTCATAATAAATGGGAGTGCGACTTGCAGGGGTCACAGTATCAAAGCTGCCTTTGGGTCATTTGGTGTTTTTAAATTAGGGCTTTGTGCCTCTCCCGGGGCCCGAGCCGCCTTCGGAAATGCTTAACAGCGGGGCTGGGTGCGTTCGCCAAACAGCAAGCAGCCGTGAAGTCATCCAAGTTAATAGCAGACGGGAGCCGGTGTGATTCATAAATAACCACATGAATTAGAGACTAAATGGTACTGATAAAAGTGTGAGGAAGAGCTTCGAGCCCCTTCTTACTCAGGGAGGTGAGAAGCTTCCACGAACACTCTTTAGGGGACTGGGTACCCTCATCCTGCTGTCCTGGCTGTCTAAGCTTCAAGGAGAGCTTTCACACTGCCATTCAGGGAGACCAGGGATCTGGGGTGGGGGGGCACTGGCGCGTGGGTGTTAGAAATGCAGAACCTCAGGCCCCACCCCAGACCCACTGAATCACTCTGGGAATGGGCCTCAGAAATCCGCATGTGTATTAGCCCTGATGCTCAGTCAGCTTGAGAGGCCCTGCTCATTGTTAAGTGTAATTAAGCTCATCTATATTTCAGCCGAAGACCCAGGGCAAGCTAACATCAGTTAAAAGGGAAACAGAAGAGCAGATTCATAAGTTACTATCCTGTTTACACTTTCACAGTCAACGTTAATCACCCCCTTTGTTTAACGAGGGCTCCCTTCACAGCCCAGGGGACGGTGCCCAGCAGCCACTAAGGAAACCTTTGAGTTTCTACGAATGTCACTCCTTGCATTTCACGGGCCAGCCCCAAAGTGAGTCAGCAGTTTGCGGATTTTTTTGTATGCAGTGGATGACTAATCCTTCCATGGAGGGTATAACCCACGAATTGTGGATTTGCTCATGTTGTTGCTTGAGCAGCGGAGCCGTGTTCCTTCCATTTTTTTCAAAAACCTGTTCTCCAGGCACTTATTGAAAGCTCAGTGTGTGCCACCGCCCTGCAAGTGAGCATTGCTCCCAGCTATTACACCGCAGGGTGGAGAGAGGCATGATTAAAGCCAAGCAGGTTGCCTGGCCCCTCGGACACACTGTCGGAGAATGCACTCAGGTGCACACAAGAACGACACCCACATATGTGTGTGGGTAATGCCACACCCTTTCCCATAAAGATGAGTGTCCGGCTCCGGGGAGTCTCCCCAGGAGCTGAGTGCCCCCTTCCCTTTGTCTTCTGGGATTGATAGCATTTCTCAATCTCCCTAAAATCTCTCTAGGTGAATATGAAGGGAACCAGTTTCTTGATCTGTACCAGGCATTGTTCAAGACCTTTTACAAACACTAATAAGGTTAACCATTTAGTACTTAGAAAATGCCAGGCTCTACGTGGACTAGTGCACCCACAACCGAAGGTACCTTCTGTGGCAAATCTTTTTACTTTCTTTCATTCCCATTTTGTGATAGGAAACCAAGGCACAGAGAGGGTAAGTAACTTTCCCCATAGTCACACAGCTGGTAGGTGACAGAGTCAGGGTTTGAATGCAAACAGCCCAGCTCCAGAACTTCTGGTCTCAACCATAGTTCTTCACATTATCTCTGAAACCCCAGTGCCTTCACTAGATCGCTCTCTGTCTCCATGTTTCAGGTGCAAAAATGGAGGCCAGGAAAAGGAAAGTAACTCACCCAACGTTCCGCAGCTGAAAGGGACTGATTTCTGATTCCATCCCAAGTCCGTCTGATTCATCTTTGTCTTTCCCTAACCCTCTACTCCCAACATCCCTGCTGCTGACCTGGGCACGGAAACATCAGTGCACGTGACATGAAGGAGACATCCCCTCCTGCTGCTGGCAGTGGGGCTCTGCGTGCTCAGAGGCATGGCTGGGCCAGCCTGGGACGCCAAGAGAGTGTACTGAGTTCAGAGCTGTTACTGGGGGTTAACTTTTTGACCTGTGCTTCTGCTTCAGAACCCTCCATGGCAACGACATCTCCAGCGTTCCCGAAGGCTCCTTCAATGACCTGACCTCTCTTTCCCATCTGTAAGTAGCCCTGTTTCTCCCCCTCGTGCATCTCCTCAAAACAGAAAAGATTATAATGCCAGAGATACTATCAGTGCTACCACCTCAGTATGTTTTTTTCCATATGAATAGAGTGTGTTTTATTTACAAAAATGTACCCACATTGTGCACATTGTGTGTTCTCTGCTTTGGATGCCTTCAAAGACATAATCAATTATGTAAACAATGTAAATATTTAATAAGAACGAACATAAAACTCTTACTGTGTGCTCAACACTTTAGATGAATTATCTCATATTTCTTACAGCAGGAAGGCGTTTTTATCTCCTTATTAGACATGAAACTGAAGTTAAGAAAGGCTGAAGAACTGGTCCAAGGGTTGCACAGCTAGTAGGTGGCAGAGACCTGGTTCAAATCCAGGTTTGCCTTGATGCCAAAGCACATATTCTTTCTACACTCGGCATCAGGTAGTCCCCTCCCATTTTACACAGGGGAGACTGAGGCCCATACATATTAGGTATTACATACCTCTGCCGGTGACAATGCTTGAGTGTGTATACCTGCTGTCTGTATATTTAATTATTTTTGTATTGTGCACATACACAACACTGATATATTATGTATGCATATCATAAAACATTCAAAAAATAGAAATGTTAAAGGCTATGGTTAAAAGTCAGCAGAAGTTTTCGTATTTTCTTCCTCAAACAGCACTTTGGAGGTGTCTGCACTGGATGATACCATTTCCCTCCCCTGCACTTGTAAGCTGAGTGGTGCATGGGAGGAGAACCTTCCTTCTACTCTCTTAGGCTCTGTGGCCGGGCCGACATAAGCCAGATGAACAGGAGAAAAGCATACAAATGTATTTAATATTTTTATGTGTATGTGGGAGTCTTCAAAAGGAGAATGAAAACCCAAAGAAGCCATTGGGCCCCAAAGCTTATATACCATTTTTACACAAAGAATGATGAAGCGTGGGGCTCTGACACGACAGAGGAGCTTGGACTGGGGGCGGTAAATCATGGGACCGGGACTAGGAAATCACGCAGAAACTGATGGAAGATCAGCGTTATTTTAGTAGGTTTGTTTGTACAGATCCATTTTGGTATCAACTCCCTTCTCTTCCTGGCCCGGGGAGGGTACCTTTCTCATAGGAAATATGACCTGCTTTTAGCTAGAAACAGCATCTGCTGTTTCTCAAGTGCCTTCACCTCAAAATAGTCAATAGACAGAGCGGCATATTTGGGGGTGGCATGTTCTGAGCTCCTTCAGTGGTCTGAAGCTGCTTCCTAGGTTGCCGGGTATCAAAACCTTCTCTGCAGAGTACATCCTCCAGTGCAACCTTTAGTGGGGCAAGAGAGCCAGAAAATCAATGGCCAGAGGTCCAGGGAGCCTCCTGGAGGGGTTGAGATTGGGGGTGAGTTGAAGATGGAATCTTACCAGGGTAGGTGAGAGCAAAGCCTGAGGGATGGGAGGGGCTTGGGTGGGATTGAAACATCTGCAGGGATTGGGGGTACAGTCTGGAGTTACTGACTTCACCCCAGTGAAGTCTCTGCTGGTCCTCCTGTCAGACACTCCCAATCTAGCCAAAGTCTGAAAATTCTGCTTTTCCAGAGGACCAAGACCACGGGGCCTATGGGCCAAGCTGGGCGGGGGAGCCTGACTTCCTGCTCTGCCTCGTAGGGCACTGGGAACCAACCCACTCCACTGCGACTGCAACCTGCGTTGGCTGTCAGAGTGGGTGAAGGCCGGGTACAAGGAGCCTGGCATCGCCCGCTGCAGTAGCCCCGAGCCCATGGCTGACCGACTCCTACTCACCACACCCACCCACCGCTTCCAGTGCAAAGGTAGGTGCTGACTCACCCCTCCGCCCCTCCCTGCCCCCTGCAGGGTCTGCTGTGTCCCCAGCAGCCTGTCAGAGCTATAGGCATCTCCACAGGTGTGACTTCTAAAGCCGTCGCCCTGTTCTTGCATTGGCCACACAAAGACTCAGATGCTGAAACTGATGTGGACCTGCATCTAAGGGTCCACTTGTCATTCGCTCCCCTAAGTCCCTCTGCTGCCATTTCTACATATTCCTCGTTGACCTCTTACTCTACATATTTTTGCATAGTTGAGAAAATCTTTAACCTGCTTTTTTTTTTTTTTTTTTTTTTTTTTGCGCCACGCGGGCCTCTCCCTGTTGTGGCCTCTCCCGCTGCGGAGCACAGCCTCCGGACGCGCAGGCTCAGCAGCCATGGCTCACGGGCCCAGCCGCTCCGCGGCACGTGGGATCTTCCCGGACCGGGGCACGAACCCGTGTCCCCTGCATCAGCAGGCGGACTCTCAACCACTGCACCACCAGGGAAGCCCTAACCTGCATTTTCTACCCAGCAATCTTAGAGCATAAGCATTTTCCCGTTTTACTACAGCACATTTTGGGCACATGAGATTTTGATTTGACTGCATGATTATTATAACAAACTACTACTGGGTTCTTATTATGTGGCAGGCATTATGTTAAGCACTTTTTCATGTATTATTTAATTCTCACTTTCCGTGGAGTCGTTTATTCAATTCCCCAGCACCTCTGTGGAGTCTACTTTAGTAGTAGACTTCCTTTTAAAAAGGAGAAAACCGAGGCTTACTGAGGTTAGATGACTTCTCAAGATCACACAGTCAAGAGAATTCCAGGTCTTTCTGATTCCAGAGTGCATGGTCTCAACCACCAAGCTGTAACACTCCATCGTAACTTCTTTAACCAGTTCCTGGTTTTGAACTTTCAGAGTATTTCCTTTTTTTTTTTCTGACCACAGCTGCATAAATGTCTTTCTCTGTTTAAAATTATGCCCTTAAATAAGATTCAGAGAACGGAAATTACGGAGCCAAAGTATATGGTCATTACTAAGGTTTTCACACTTAACGCCAAATTGATTTCCAGAAAGGGTTGTAACCAATTTTCACTCCCGGTAGCATCGTTTGAGTGCATTTTTCATCAGACCCTTGCATTATTTTATCTCATTTTGTAATCATTGCTAATTCAATAGGTAAAATATTATATCCCCTCATGTTTTGTTTTTGATTATTGGAGGAACTATTTTTTTTCCCAAAAATTTACTTTCCGTTTGACTACACATTGGCCTGTTAATGTCCTTTGCTCATCTCCTAAGGCCTCAGTGTTTGTTCTGATTTACAGATACACTTTACCTCTAAAACTTCACTGTGTCCCTGGAACACGTAGCCTCCCTGGAACAGACGATGTCTCTGTTCTTCGGTGAAGCCAGAGTTGAGCCAGCTGGCATTGGTTCTCAATCAGCCCATTCTGTTCGCCCCACCCACAAATGGTCAGACTCACCCTGCGGTCAGTCTCAAGCCACTCTCCAAACTGATGACTGTTATCCTGGGATCATTTAAAGTCCGGACATGAAATAGGGCCTGATTATCCAGGGCTTTGTCAACACTGGCTGCAGCGGTAGCACAGCCCCTGTTACAAAGCTCTGTGTAGGGACGTGGCCTCCCTCCCTCCAGCCCTGATGGCCGAGGAGAGCAGGACACAGTTGAAACTGTAATCCCTCGTCAGCATCGTTGCTGTGTCTCCCGGGCCCATTTCTTACTTCTTCCTGCCGACTCAAGGGTTCTACAAGGAGAACTTCCTATGTGATGTGTGCCTTTGGCCCGGGCACTGTGCCCTCCTTAGCCCTGCACAGACTATGAGGAGGGGTGTTTGGGGAAGGAAAAATGAGAGGTCCAAATGGAGCCTGGGCCCAGAGCTCCCCGAACGTAAAGAGATACACAAGGGGTTTCTAATTATGGTGCATCGTTTGCAGATTAGCACCAGAATCAGATCAGGCTAATTACCGTAATTGATCTGACTGAGAAGTGCTTCTGAATGATGTCCCGCTGTGATTTTTTTCCTCTCTGGATGACGGCTGAATTAATGGGACTCTAGCTGGACTGGATGTGCTGGCTGCGGAGGGCCAGCTGCCCTCTGGACAGAGATGGGAGGGGCCAGAGCAGAGGAGGAGGGAGGTGTGACAGTGAGCCTACCTGGGGACCTGCCACCAACACTCTGGTTTTGCTGTCCAGGGCCAGTGGACATCAACATTGTGGCCAAGTGCAATGCCTGCCTTTCCAGCCCGTGCAAGAACAACGGGACATGTACCCAGGATCCCGTGGAGCAGTACCGCTGCGCCTGCCCCTACGGCTACAAGGTATGACAGGAGGCTCCGCCCCCTACCATCCGCGGTCCAGGGAGGGGCACTGTTCACTGCTGACTCTCCCTTCCCCAAGGACAGTGGATAAGTCCACTTCACAGGTCACTCCAAAACAGCATTTGCCAGCAACTCTCCCGTTCTCCCCAGCACTGCTGGGGGCTGCCCAGCTGTATCCCATTCACACCCGTCATAGAGGACCCCATGTAGTCTCGACAGTGATGCAGTGAGATAAGGAGGACATATAATGTTTGTATTTTCTTTCTGCAACATGGGGAAATTAAGTCTCCGAGAGTTAAAGTACCTCCAAGTAGAGGCATCCCTTGAACCCACCACACTGACCTCCCTCCGGGGTGATTCCCAGGTCCTCCCCCCACCTCCCTTCCCTGTCTTCAGGACAGCCAGCCTTGGAAGCACTGGTTCCAGCTTGAGGAGGATACAGGGATGGAGGATTAAAAGGCCAGCCTTCACGGTTGACAGGCTCAGATCAGCCAGCAAGGGCTGGGATAGAGATCCCAGTTCTCCTGTCCTCCCCAGAAATCCAGGCTAATTCCAGAATAACCCTTCCCTCCTCTCTCCTCACCCAGCAGCATCTAGAACACATTATCCTGCCTCCATATTAATATCTATAAAGTGTGGAAGATGTGTCAAGCACTCTGCTTGGCATTTTAGTCATCTTTTCCCCTGTGAGGAAGGACTTATTGATTCCCATTTTACAGACGTGGAAACTGAGCCTCAGACTGTTGAAAGGGCTTGACTTACTGGCCCAAGCTTGTAAGCAGTAGGGTTGGGTTAAGACCCAGGGCTACATGATTCCAAAGCCCCCCCCCTCACTTTCGCCTGGAGGTTTCCTGAGTAGCTGAACCCCTCACTGCACCTCACTGGGGTCAGCAAAGCCGTGACTGGGTCCTCTTCCCCAGGACCCTCCTGGCTTCCCAGATTCCAGCCATCCCAGGGCACCCATCTGAAGGCACTAGGCACGTCGAGAATTTCAAGACAGTCCCCAGCCTGTCTGATGCACCCACCTGGTAAAGCTGAGCAGGAGGGAGCTGGCATCCCCGGGTGTCCTGTCCCCAGGGGGATTTATGTGTATAGTGACAAGCTTGAGGGGCAGACTGCCTCTGGGGAACAGGGCTCCCTGGTGGCTTTCTCAGCTGTAGCTGTGCTTCCAATAGACAGTGTCAGAGTGCCACCTATGGGCCTGAGCCTAAGAGAGCCAAAGGCTTCCTATGAGGCCAGTCGGACAGCCTCCCTGCCCCGGGCAGCCAACCCCAGGCCTCACACCCACAGGAGTCCCAGACCGACGCCCCTGCACACACACGTACGTACACACACACACACGTACACACACACACACACGTATTGTAGGGGAAGACTAGAAATTAAGCAAACATGCTCAAACGCCTGGATCCTCAAACTCCCTTGTATTAATTCAGTGGAGAAAACTCAGGCTGTGGATTTACACAGAGCAGCATGTGTGGATCCTGGCTTCGTCATTCCCTAGCTGGGTGGTGATGGCCAGTGGCTGCACCTCAGGCCTCCCCTCTGCACACTGGGACCTGCCACACAGCCTTGCTGTGAGAATCAAGTGTACAGAAACGCATGCAGCGCACCTAGGACAGTACCTGACATTCAGTAAGTCCTCAGCAGCTGTCATACGGATGCCTTTTAACTGTACCGTGTATGCCGGTCCCTAATACCAGGGTGTGGAGTGGGTCATCAGGAACAGGTGTCATGTTGCTGGTTTCCTGTAAAGGAAGCTAGAAGCCCCGGCCACAACCTTTACAAACACACTCACTCACACACACACACACACACACACACACACACACACACACACACGTACACACGCATGCACGTGCACACACGTGAACTACTTAGCAACAACCAAAGACCTGAAAAAGTCTTTTAATTACCCCCATTCAGCTCTATCTCAGAGCCCCATGATCAGCATGGTCATGCTCTGAATAGCTCTTAACTGTGGAGCTACCATTACCTGCCAGGTGCCTCATATGAGTGTGATTTCTAATCATTCCTTAACTCCGTGGGGTAGCCATCATTCTTCCCATTTTACAGATGTTGAAAAGTCTCAGAGAGAACTAGTAATTTCCTCAAGGCACGTAGCAGTAGCCGGACTAGCATGTGCACTCAGACCAGCCTAACTGCAGAGCCCGTGTTTTGAGAGGGGCAGGATAAGTGCCCAGCATAGCATCGCGGTTCCCAGCGCTGGCTTTGGACTGGATGTCGGGTTCAGCTGTGCCTGTTCCGCTTACTGCTGTGCGATCGTGGGTGCAGCACCTCACTTTCCAAGTCTGCCTTCCCTCTCTGTAAGAATGCGGGTAATAACAACCATACCAGCCTTGCAGGAGTGTTACGCACATTATACGCGATATAAAACTTAGCGTGAGACCTGGAGCAGAAAATGCGCTCCATAAACGACAGTGAGAACGAGCCTCGCAGTTTCCATCGACACGTGGTCTTTCTGAAAGGGATCCCACGTTGCTCTGGTTTAGGATACAACCAGACCCCAACCCGAACTGCATTCTCTGCGTCCCCTCCGAGAAACCTCTGACGGGCCCTTTACTGGTGACGGGGCTCGAAGAGGAAGCAGACAGACGCGGGCCTGCCTTCAGATGGCTGGAGACAGGGCCTGAGGCTCGGCGTGGAGAAAGTGAGAAGGCGGCACTACTCGGCAGAGCCCGGTCCGCTCCTCGCAGGCACTGGCGGCGGCAGCAGAGCGGGGAAGAGGATTTTCTCAGGCAGATGGCGAGCAGGTGGTGTGGCAGTGGAAGGACTCCCGCGATCAGCCCCGCCTGGCACGGCGCCCACGCCGAGCCCACAGCCCAGAAACAAACGCAGCAGATGCCTCCCTGCCGCCACCAGACCCCCCAGGTCCTCCCGAGGACCGCTGGCCAAGGCTTGGGCGCAGCACTGATCCACGGGTCCCAGGGGAGAAGCTGGACGCAGAGGATCAGTGCTCCCTGGGACGCTGGGTCTTGACATCCACGGTCCCTGTCTCAGCCTCCCTGCACAGTGCCTTTGCCCTCGCCATTCCTTCTGCCCGACACGCTCTTCCCCACCTACACACGCTCAGACATCCCCTTCAGGGGTTCCTGCTCCAAAGGAATCCCACTCCACCCAAAACTCTGTCTCACGGGAGATCTCAATCTGGCCTCACATCAGGATCACCTGCAGAACTTGAGAGTAAATGCCAACACCTGGGCCCACAGACCAATCAAAGATGACTCTGGGGGGCTGTCAGTTTACAGGGCCAAGGTCTGTGGGCCACACTTCAGCCGTAGTCCACCCTACAAGCTGTGGATTACCGTTAAGCCTCAGTGAGGCTAGTAATAATATCATCTACTGGTATTTATAGAACGCCTGCTATGTGCTAAATGTGTTATGTAATATTAAGCACTTCCTTATTGAAAGGTCTAGTTTAATTCTGGTAAGAGCTCTATGAGGTAGGCTTGTAGAAGTTAAAAGGCTTATTATGCAAGATCAAGGTCAGGCAACCAGGAAGAGGTGAAGCTGGAATATGAAACCAGGTCTTCCTGGCTCCAGAGCCCCTGCTCTCGGCCTACAGGGAAGGATGGCGAAAAGCGGGTGAAGTCTGAGAAGTAGTGAAGCTGGGGCCCAGACTCCTGAGTTCAGCATTCCTCCCCTCCTCACTGTGGACTGACCAAAGGCAAGGGCTCCCTCGGGCTTTCTCTGGGTCACACAGCAGGCTTGTCCCAGGGAGGGCCTCCATCTCCCTGACCTCATCCCAAAGGACGCTGGGAACCCACAGGGGTCTCTTCGTCATGGCAGCCACAGAAAGCCTCCCTAACCACACGCTTCTCTCTCTCCTGTTCCTCAGGGAAAAGACTGCACGATGCCCATCAACACCTGCCTCCAGAACCCCTGTCTGCACGGAGGCACCTGCCACCTGAGCGAGAGCCACAGTGATGGGTTCAGGTAACAGCTCACCCTTGGGCCCTCCCTCCTCTCAGTCTTCATGGTCAGGCTCTTGGGGAAGGCTGAGGGAGCACAGCTATGCGCCTCCCGTGTGTGCCCACACTCTGCCCAGCCCTTTATGTGAATGACTCCAAGGCTCTTCACTCCCTATAAGGCAGCTACTACTATCCCTCTTGTATAGATAAGGAAGTCGAGGCATCAAAGGGATAAATCGTTTGTCCGCAGTTACACAGTAAGCGTTGGTACAGGAATCTGAATTCAGGTAGTCCGTCTCCAGAGCCAGGAGAAGGGAAGCCACAGTTGGCTTCCCTCCAAGGGAAGCCACAGTTGCTGGCTAAAGTCAGAGTAGGATGGGATAATGGCTCAAAGACCTGCCAGCCTGGTAATTCCACCACTCTTTTCTGTGTTATGAAAAGCGATAATAATAGGTGACATTGATTACATGCTCGTTATGTGCCAGGCAGTGACTCTAAGCCTCATTTAAATCCTCATGAGGACCCTATCCGGTACAAGTAGGTACTATCCCCATTTAACAGATGAGGAAACTGAGGCACAGAATTGATTGGCTCTAGGTTCCGTATCCTGACACTCATTCCTGAGTCTCCAAGCCTCACCTCTTTCCTCCCTGGCATTAAGAGCTCAGGAAGAAAAGGGGTGGAAGGCACTTAAGGTTCTTCTCACTCCTGTCCTTGGGGCGGGCCTTCTGCCGCTCTGGCAAACCTCAGGCCCCTCCCTGCTTCCCACCCTCCCAGCTGTGTGCACATGTCCAGTTTCCCGGGCCCTATCCTGGCAAAGCAGACCAGGGGCAATTGGCCCGTGTGGCACCCCCAGTGAGCCAGCGGGTCAGGCGGTAAAGGGGGGGCGTCTGGTGGCAAGCTGTGTGCGGAGGTCTTAGCGCTCAGGTTGCAAACAAGAGCCCTCTGACCAGGGTTGCTGCGTGTTCTGCGAGAGACATCAGGTTCTGGGCTCTGGGTTCTCCCCAGGGAACCCAGCCGCCCACGTGTCCATCTGCCAAGCCAGCCCCATCAGAATCAACTCTTAAAATGTGAAATGCTAGGCAGAGTTGGTGTTCCTGCCTGGAGCAGGCCAAACAACACACTCTCACCCACTGAGAGCCCCGGGGGGTGGGGGGAGAAACTACCCAGAAATCTCACGGTGGTGGCCACCTGGCCTCAGCCAGGAATCTCGCCTCCAGGACTGAAAGCCTGGCTCTGCCCCGCCCCCTGTGCCCCCTCACCGCCACCCCCGAGCCCAGGGACCCGCCTCGGCAAGGGACAGGAGCGCCCCCTGCAGGCGACTGTGTTGCTCCCCTCTCTGCAGGTGAGCGGAAGGACCCGTCTCCACCCTCCGTTGTTGAGGATTTCAAAGGAACTGGAAATATTTTTAGGACTTAATTTTCAAGGAAAATGGCCCAGACCCACAGGATTAGGAAAATGGGGTGGAGGGTGCAGGCAATGTGGCCCATACCCCTGGGATGGTATAGCTTGTGTGGGATCCTCAAGCAGCAGGAAAGCACTGCCCCCCAGGGCAGCACCTGGCAGGCTGGCAAAGGGAGAGCCACCTGTTCGGACGGAGGCTTTGCTCCCTTGTCCCTCCTCTGTTTCCTAGAGCTGCCATAACAAAGTACTGCAGGCTGGGGGGCTTGGAACCAAAGAATGGATTCTCTCACAGCTCTGGAAGTCAGAAGCCCAGACTGAAGGTGTCAGCAGGGCCGTGCTCCCTCTGAAACCGGCAAGGGAGGATTCTTCCTCGCCCCTTCCTGGCTTCTGATGGCTGCTGGCAGTTTCTGGCATTGCTTGGCCTGCAGCTGCACGTGGCCTTCTCCCTGTGTCTGTCTCCACATGGCCGTCTTCTTATAAGGACACCAGTCATATAGGATTAGGGGCCCACCCCACTCCGGTGAATGTGGTCTTCAGTTAACTAATGACAGCTGCAGTGACTCTGTTTCCCAATTAGGTCACATTCTCAAGTACTGGGTGGCGGGGGGGGGTTAAGATGTCAACATATCTTTTCGAGGGGACACAATTCAATCCATGACACCTCTTACTGGTCAGAATTCTGGAAGCATCACCTACCTCTTCATACAGATGCTTCTCCAGTCTTGACACATTGTCCCTCTTCTCAAAAGAGAGCTGTCCCTACAGCTCACACATTGCTCTTGAGATATCCTTGATAGCTCCACCACCACCCCCTCCACCACCCCTACCTCCCGTAAGGTTTCCAGTGAGGACAGAAAAAAACTTTATCCTCTTTCCTCTGTCCAGTCCATGAGCAACCCCAGCTCTCCTGACCAGTCACTCTCACCCCACGTTTATGCAGTCCTAAAGCTCCGGGGAGAGTCAGAGTAACTCATTTGAGGAAAATAGGCAACACTGTGGTTTAAGATCTTTGGAAAACGACCCACTGTCTGGCTCTGAAGAAATGACCTTTTTCATGAATGGCCAGGGTCCAGGGTCCCTAAGAGAAACAAAAAGGACTTAGAGTCATTTTGCTCCAGCTCCAGAGCTCAGGCCTGAGGACCCTTCCCCCAGCCTTTTGTAGAAAATGTGACCCAGTTTTCAGGTCACAGAGGGAAGGAGGTTATTTAGGACTCTAGGACCACAAAAATCCACTTCCTATTAGTTTAGTTTCGCTGTTTAGCTAAACGCCCAAGTCAGAGCAGTCTCTGAAATGGAGAGAGGCCTGGAATTCCAGGTCTGAGGCTGGAACACACGTTCGTGGATGGGGGTGTATGCCCCTGGTCCCTGACGAGGGGGGATGGGCCACAGAAAGAGTGAGATTCCCTGCAGCGCTTCTTTAATCAAACGCTCGGCTCCCACCTGCATCCTCCCAGCGCCCGCCCCTTGTCAGCTGCCCAGAACGGACTTCATCAGTGCTGACTGACTTTGCACGTCTAATCCTGGGGAAGTGGCCAAGGTCGGACAGAGGACGGGGGTTGAGGTTTTTATCCAAGAGGTTTAACACTCCAGAGACAGGTTAAGGAAATGCATCATACTCATCTAGGGTGTTTTAAGCCAGGCTCACCAGAAAGTGTTGGCAGCAGAGGGGCCCTCCCACCCTTCCCTCAGCCCCCAGAAGCTGGAGGGGGCTCAGAAGCAGCAGGAATACCTGACAGGGAGAAATGGCATCCCTGA
Organism: Stenella coeruleoalba; assembly: GCF_951394435.1. Taxonomy (NCBI): domain Eukaryota; kingdom Metazoa; phylum Chordata; class Mammalia; order Artiodactyla; family Delphinidae; genus Stenella; species Stenella coeruleoalba. Next base: position 144,463,917 of record NC_137148.1, on the reverse strand, counting down.
GAATAAGGTTAAGGAGGTAGGTAGTTTTGCCTAGAACTAAATCTAGCTAACATGTTCTGAACATTTTCACTGTGCTGTGTACCCTTCTAAGGGTTTTACTTGTATAATCTCATTTAATGCCTGCAGCCACCCTGCAGGGGGTAGATAATAGCACCAGTCAACAGATAAGGAAACTGAGACGCAGAATTTAACTTCCAAGAAACCTGGTTGCAGAGCCTGATCTATGTCCTGCTCCAGATACAAAGGCTGCCCTTGAGTAGAAAATCACCCAAAGGGCAGCGTTCGTTTTGCTCTTTCTCTCCTTTGTCTACAAAAGAGACTACCCAGAGGCTGCTTAGGAGACAGCTGGAGGAATTTAAGCTCTACCCAGGAAACTACATCCAGCTGGGGGAGCGGTGAAGGAGGCACAGCCAATGGGAATCGCCCCCTGGCGAGGTAGCCATCCAGGGCCGGGGAGATGGAATTCTGCCCGGAGACAGGGGGCTAGATGAAATGCCCCCTTAGGCTCCTAAGGGTCTTCCTGCTCAGAACCCCAAGACCTCCTGGGTCCACCGTGCTGTCCCGGACCTCCATCCAGAGGAGAAACCTGACTGATTCTATCTCCCACCTTCCCCTCTGCTGCTCCAACCCACCCCTCTCCCTGACCCGCGGCTCCCCTCTTCGCACCCACACATCCCCAAAGCTGCTCCTGTCCCCTGGGCTTCGAGGGGCAGCGGTGTGAGATCAACCCAGACGACTGCGAGGACAGCGACTGTGAGAACAACGCCACCTGTGTGGACGGGATCAACACCTATGTGTGTGTGTGCCCACCAGACTACACAGGTGAGCCCCGACGCCCGAGCGCGGGTTGCCGTGTGCAGGCTGTGGCTTGTCGTGCGTTCGAAGAGTACCACGTTCTTAGCTTCTTCCAAAGGCTCCACCTCCTGTCCCCCTCTGGACAAAGTCTTGAACCCCCACAACCTGGTACTGTGTTATGAGGGGCTTCCCAGAGGCCCTCTCTCTTCTAGCTTGTCTACCCTCTGCCACCCCCCACCCCAGCCCCTGCAAATCACTAGCTCCTCCCCACTTTGAACAGTTCCCCAGGGCCCTTTCAGCTGTCTGTTCATTTGGTTCATGTTCATCCCCTCCTTCGGGAACCCTGGAGCCCTGGTGGTGTCTGAAGCCAGCACAGAGGCACTTGCATTGTGGTCACGCTCCGTTCGGGTCTGAACTGACGGTGGGCAGATGGGCACGGGTGGAGGGAGCTGAGGAAACACGCATTAAGGCGGTTTCCCGCCTGCGTCTGCCGTGGACCGGGGTGCAGTTCTGGCTTGTTGTACTTTGTTCCTGAGAATGGGACGTAGTGGTTTTGTCTGTGCCAGAAAACGTCAAAAAGTGTCCCCCACAGAGACCGCACCTCTCTGGGTGTCTCCAGCAGGTGAGGGGAGGCTTAGAAGGCACACGGTGCTCTCTGTGGTCTGAGAGACTGGGGCAAAATGAGGACAGGGTGGGAGTCAGCTTACCGTCACCGCAACAGAGAACAGACGCCGGGGCTACGCCTGTCATGCTTTTTCTCCCCGGCCGTCCTCAGGACCGTCCTCTGCCCTGTCCCCTGGGAGCCGCGGCCCAGGCTGCCTTCTCCTGCCCACGCCTGTCCTCTGAATGAACCTCCCTGGCTGGAAGTTTGTTTCTTCTAGATCCCTCTCCACCTGGCTTGCCGGGGGTGGAATGTGAGGAAGCGCAAAACTCAGAGATGCATCTGCCAGGGGCCTCTCCCCTGCTGTCCTATCTTACCTCCCACATTCCCAAAACACACTTTCAGGTGGCGTCAGTATTTCAGGGCTTACATCCTTGGGTATTTATGGCCTGTTCGGCATTTTCTGACACTGTGAATTGCAAAGGGGATGTATCCAGAGACCAGAACTTCACATTCTTTCCATATTTTCTTCTCTGAGAAAATCCAAGGGGCTTATTACTTATCTGTAACAGGTGGACTGAGCTAAGCGCTGTCCCCTCCTCCAGGAAGCCTCTGGGTTTCCACTGAGTTTTCCCGTCATCGCGCTGACAGCTCTGTGTTGTAATTAATTCCCTGCTTATTTGTAGATACACCCCCCCCAGTAGCCATGGGGGGGAGAGGGGACAGGGCCAGGTCACGGCTGTGTCCCCAGCACAGTGCTGCCACACAGGAGGTGCTCCACACATGGGTGTGGAAGGAAAAATAAATAAGCGTAGCCCAAGGTCAGGGGTGATTGCAGCTGCCGCCGCGCCTATGGTGGTACAGTGACCGTGCCCGGGTGAGGTCCTGCAGTCTTCCCATGGTCACTGCCAGGGAAACCGAGGCTGAGGCACAGGAGAAAGGAGACGCCAAAAGAGCAAATGCAGGGCCCCTGATGCCCGTGACCTCCTGGCCAGGGGCTGGATGAACCTGACTTCTAGCCAGGGCATCCCCCCGGTACCCTCCCTGATGCCTGGGTTCTCTCTACCCGCCCCACCAGGTGAGCTGTGCGACGAGGTGATCGACCACTGCGTGCCCGGGATGAACCTCTGTCAGCATGAGGCAAAGTGCGTCTCCCTGGACAGAGGATTCAGGTGAGGCTCGTTCATGCCCAGCACCGGGTCCCAAGGACCCGGCTCCAGCGGTCTGGGTTTGAGGCAGAGACTCTGGGGCTCCCTCCACATTTTTTTTTCCTCTCTCTCTCTTTCTGCCTGTTACTTGTTTGTTACCGTGTGCTTTTCTGTATCTCTGACCAGTCATGGTCTAATCCTCTTAGTCTCTCTCTGTCTCTCTGAGCCTCTGTGTCTGTCCTCTCTGTTCCCTCTCCCTCTCCCTCAGGCCCCAGATCCTCACTGTACTGAAGGCAGTGGGTAGCGCAGGAGGTTTTTAATTCCCTCCCTCCAAGGCCCTTGCCGTGGACCTGGGGGAGGAAAAGTTGACACAAAACAAAGGTTAAGAAAAGAAGCAATTCCTAGGGCCCTAGATCCTGGCTCTAAGTGCTGCTGGGGGTCTGAGGAGGGGGCGGGGGAGAACTTTCTGGAGCAGAGCAGGAAGCCCCCCCACCCTAGGAGGTGGGATGTGAAATGACCACCAAAGAATGGGTGGAATTGGGATGCGCTGCAAGAAGGAGGGAGCCCCGCAGGTGGGAGAAGAGTCTAGAGTAGGTGAGGGTGAGAGGGGGCCATAAGCACCTCTTCTTGTGTTTTCCTTTTCTACTATCTGGATATCCCAAGCCTAGAACTTACCACCAGGGAAAACGCAAGAGGCGTGTAGGGCCTCTGGCTTCAGAGGGAGCAAAGGAGGCTGCGGTCCTTTGGTGCGTGCACCCTCCTTCAAGTCTGCCTCACCTGCTCCCGTCCCCTCGGAGGTGTGCCGGGTGGGCTTTCACATACTCGAGTTCCCTGAGCTTGAGTAAGAGCGAGGGATGCCTGCCCTCCACCCTGCTTTTCCCACTCCAGGATTTGACTTCAGATCAGGGCTGCTCTTCAACTGAAGGAAGAGCAAAGGGGTAGGAAGAGATGCTTAAAACACAAACTTGAACCCAAAGCTGAGCCGGCTGGACTGACAGGAAAAGTGCTTTGCGTGTACCTCAGAAGGGGCAGTGATGGCGACTGGGCATCTGAGCCGTGAAGAGTGGGGAGAATATCTGTAGATGGAAAGGAGATCAGTGGCATTCCAGGCTGAGTGGACGGCAAGCTCAGAGGAAGCTGGCTTGGACGAGCATAGCGAGCTTGGCGACTGGTCAGAAGTGGTCCAGGGTACAGATCTGGGAATGGGGTGCTAGAGACTTAGGACCAGAGATCACGATTCTCTACTACTTGTCCCTGGAAACTCTCTCTACTGTAACCAAGACCCCTTGAGTTCAAGGACAATATAGAATATAGAAACCAGTCTCGCTTTCAGAATCTTGAGATAATATTGATATATTTATGCACAGTGTCTCTTAGAATCTTGAAGAGGTCTACAGGCCAACTCAATAATGTCGATTTTTTTTTTCTTTTTGAGATGCATTTAAATGAAAAGTCCCTTCTCCCAGTGCAGCATTTTATAATGTTATCGCCCTCCCCTGCCATCACCATAACAACTCACATCCCAAGGCAGGGAACAGGGGCATTAACAAAAGAGATGTGCAGTCAGTGCAACCTCTGCCCAAGTTGGAAGATGTTTATCCTTGGGGATTTCCTTGTATGCTGTTCTAATGAGGCCTCAACTCAACAGAACAGATAGTACTCTATCAGTATCTGTGACATGAACACTGAAGTAATAACATACTGAAGCCCTGAAAATAATAATGAACACTGCCCATACACACTGAAAATAATAACAGAAACAAAGATGGCAGTGGCTGGCATGCACTGAACGCTCCCTCTGTGTCAGGCACTGTGCATTATTATCTCGCTTAACACTCAGCAATCTTAGGATGTAGAAACTGTTACCCACCTCCTGTGTGGGGCTGAGGCTCAGGGAGGTGGAGCCAGCAGCCGACACACGTGCACAGAAAGGGACGCGAGTCAATCCAGGCCTGACTGATTCCTCGGCTAAATCCAGAGGCTCATGAAGTCACTTGGTAACTCCTCGTCCAGAATCAGTAGGTCGAATGCATATCAAAATTGCATAACCCTTACGCTTTAGAAAAAAGGTAAAGGCAACACATTTGAGGACAACAGGGAATGCAGGTTATACCACGAGATGCTTGTCTTTGGCCAATGAAGAAGTGTTGTAGAGACCCTTCCTATTGGAGGTGAGGTCCATGAACCAGCAGTATCAGCATCCCATGGGAGCTTGTTGGGAATGCTAATCCCCAGGCCCCACCCGGACTCCCTGAATCAGAAGCTGCACTTTAACAAGACCCCTGGGTGTTTCGTTTAGGAAGCGCAGGTGTGGAGAGGGCTGTAGCACTGGGAGAAAAGAAGGATGTAAACACATCTTCCTCCAGACTTCCACTGCTTCATCTGCGAGGGAGCGTGGCTTCCCTAATTCCTCATAAAGACCTGCTCAGTTGCCTCGAATTCCATGCTTATCAGGCTGGGTTTTGCCCTGTAAGTAGTGAGCAGCTATTATTGCCTTGGAGAAGCTCATACAGCTTGAGTTGCTCTGCAGGTACTTCTTAGAATTCAGGAGACACAAACACAGATGCCTGCTGGGGCCAGGTTTAACCCTAGCAGAGGCCTGGCTTGTGATATATTGAGCATGTGCCCCCAAAAGGCATCCCCGAGCTGTTCCTTTAAAAGACTAGGAAGGGGGGCTTCCCTGGTGGCGCAGTGGTTGGGGGTCCGCCTGCAGATGCGGGGGATGCGGGTTCGTGCCCCAGTCCGGGGCCATCCCACATGCCGCGGAGCAGCTGGGGCTGTGGGCCATGGCCGCTGAGCCTGTGCGTCCGGAGCCTGTGCTCCGCAGCGAGAGAGGCCAAGGCGGTGAGAGGCCCGCATACCGCAAGAAAAAAAAAAAAAGACTAGGAAGGAATGGGGGCTAAGACGTGAAAGTTTGCACTTTCTGGTGCAGCAATAGGTCACATATATCAAATTTACCCATCAAATAAGTAAAGGTAAATAGGTCAGATCTTAGCAGATTTCACAGCTTTTGGACGCAGCTCCAGTAAATCCTCAGATTCTAGAACTCGCCCCCTCCAGGGACACCCCACCCCCTGAGCGTCTTACCTTGCCATGCTGAGTCCACGGCATGCACCGTGTTCTGGCAGCCCCAGCACTGCCGGGATCTGCTTGTGATTCCAGCCCACTTCCAGCCATCCTAAAGGGGGTGGAGTGAGGAGAGGGCGGAGGGACGACTATCCCTTTGTCCTGATGCTTCCCGTCAGCCTCCCCTGTCACATAAGTATTCCAAGGTCTCACTTCCCTCCCCACCTGGCCACCCGTACCACACCATCCCCTGCCCGTACCAACTTCCTCCTCTGACTTGCATAGGCTGTGGTTATTATTTACACTCCGCCCAGCAGGACTCAGCCAGTGAGCCCAGAGAGGTGTGCAGGCTCCAGGCCCTGCCGGAGGTAGAGGAGCCAGGAAGCATTTGTGTTCACACGTGCCTGTGTGCTGAAGCCGCTGTGAGTAAGGTGGTACCTTTGGTCTCTACCTTGCTGGGACTTCGGCACACTGTCACCCCAGACAGAGGAGCCCAGAGATGTGTGTCTCAGGCCCATGTTTAGGGAGACCCGCCGCAGCCGTCTCTGGCTGGGCTGAAACCTGGGCTAGCAGGGACGTGATGGAGCTGCTGACACCATGCTCCTCAGGGAGGGGCGGGTCAGCCTGCAGGGCCTGGGTTGGGTCAATAGCTCCCATCCTCTCCCCTGGAGACCAGGAGGCATTTATCAAGGGCAAAGGGATTCACCTTCTTATATCAGCCCGAATCCCTGGGAAAAAATGAACAAACAATAGAATAGAATCAAAGGGAGTGTCCTTATCAGCACGTTCTACATCACACTGACAGTTTCCTCAGTGTGGATCTAGTGGCCTGCACAGAGTGTATCACTTAATTTTTAAAACCACCATAAGAGGTGAAGTTATCGATCATCAGTCACGTTGAAAAGTGAAGAAACTGAAACACAGAGAGGCAGTGCGTGGCAGATACACCGAGAACAGGGTCTGACACACGTTAACTGTAAACGAAGTATCACTGACACACGTTACACGGCGGGGGGCCTTGGGGAAGTCAGGTCAGCTCTCCTGGAGCCCTGGTTTCCTCTGGTATTGGAGGGGGACCGACCCTCCTTCACAGGGTGCTGGGAGGCCTTAGCAAGGCACCCTGAAAGGTGCTTAGCCCACAGGCTAAGCTGGATATTAGTTCTGTGTAGACAGTGGTAGACCCAAGCCAAAGCCTGTGTGACCGCAGCCCTGTACTCCTCAGCCGGCTCCTGACAAGATGCCCCACGTGAAGCAGGCAGACATCGCATTGCAGTGACCAGAGGCTGTGGACAGCCCAGGAGACCCATGGCAGGCCAGGCTTTGGGGAGCCCGCAAGAGCTGCGGGGACTTGGCTACGTGGGTAGAGGAGAGGCTGCCTAGAAGCCGGCCAGGCCGTGGAACAGCCTCGCTCTGCTGTGTTCCAGGTGCGAATGTCTCCCTGGCTACAGCGGGAAGCTCTGCGAGGTGAACAGTGATGACTGCGCAGCCCACAGGTGCCGCCATGGGGCCCAGTGCGTGGATGCGGTCAACGGCTACACGTGCATCTGCCCCCAGGGCTTCAGGTATGGTCAAGGGGCTGGATGGCAGGGGGCAGCGGGCTGGGGGCTGGTGGGCCCAGGCATCCAGGGTGGCGACCCAGACAGCCCTAGCCCTAGGTCTCTGTGGTGCCTTTATTCCCCCAAACCTTCTTCAGCCCTTCCAAGTGCCAGAGCAGACCTTGTTCGCCCCATGCTGTAGATGGAAAAAAAGAGGTACCCTAGGCAACCATGTGGAAGTCGGACTTAGGGTCCGGCTCATATCATGTCAAACTTCGGCGTGATTCCATCTAACGAAAGATGCCACCGTTCTGGAGCCCAGCTTGCAGGGTGTGGGTAGCCACATGGCCATGCTGGCAGGAGTCTTCTTTCTAGGCTGGAGAACAAAAACAGTATGGTGCCCTAATGGCAGGAAAATGGAGGTGAATGGGAAGGTTTGGGGGTCAGTCATTGGAATCAGTGAATCCAGGAGAGAAACGGGAGACTGGAGGCCCTGGCCAGGGGGTCAGATGTCTGTGGGGTACGTGGAAGGGGTATGAGGGTGCCAGCTCTCGCTCCCACACTGACTGGAAGGGAAGGGCCCAGGGGAGCCTGGAGGGGAGGCAGGGACCACATAGGGGGGTCAGACTGGGGGACAGTCCTGTATACATGTCAGTACTCATGGAGGTATAGATCTGACTGTGCAGCCGAGCCCTGGTCATAGACTCTGAGAACGTGAGCCTGGAAGGAACCATGAGTTCTCAAGGCAGTTGGTTCCAAAGCCTGATTGAGACCATCTGCATGCCAGGCTTGTGAAAATATAAGTTCCAGAGCCCCACCCCAGAGTTCCGAAATTAGAATCTGGGGTGGGGAGAAGGAGTTGGAAACCCACACTTTCAAACAAAAAAAATTTTAATTGTGGTAAAATGCACATAACACAAAATTTACCGTCTTAAGCATTTTTAAATGTACAGTAAGTACATTCTTATCGCCGTGCAAACATCACCACCATCCATCTCCAGAACTCTTTTTTTTTTTTTGGCTGCGTTGGGTCTTTGTTGTTGCACGTGGGCTTTCTCTAGTTGCTGCGAGTGGGGGCTACTCTGTTTTTTTTTAAAACATCCTTATTGGAGTATAATTGCTTTACAATGGTGTGTTAGTTGCTGCTGTGTATAACAAAGTGAATCAGCTATACGTATACATATATCCCCATATCTCCTCCCTCTTGCGTCTCCCTCCCTCCCACCCTCCCTATCCCACCCCTCTAGGTGGTCACAAAGCACGGAGCTGATCTCCCTGTGCTATGCAGCTGCTTCCCACTAGCTATCTGTTTTACATTTGGTGGTGTATATATGTCCATGCCACTCTCTCACTTTGTCCCAGCTTACCCTTCCCCACCCACGTCCTCAAGTCCATTCTCTATGTCTGCATCTTTATTCCTGTCCTGCCTCTAGGTTCATCAGTACCTTTTTTTTTTTTTTGGATTCCATATATATGTGTTAGCATATGGTATTGGTTTTTCTCTTTCTGACTTTACTTCACTCTGTATGACAGACTCTAGGTCCATCCACCTCACTACAAATAACTCAATTTCATTTCTTTTTATGGCTGAGTAATATTCCATTGTATATATGTGACACATCTTCTTCATCCATTCATCTGTCGATGGACACTTAGACTGCTTCCATATCCTGGCTATTGTAAATAGAGCTGCAATGAACATTATGGTACATGACTTGTTTTGAACTACGGTTTTCTCAGGGTATATGCCCAGTAGTGGGATTGCTGGGTCGTATGGTAGCTCTATTTTTAGTTTTTTAAGGAACCTACATACCGTTCTCCATAGTGGCTGTATCAATTTACATTCCCACCAACAGTGCAAGAGGGTTCCCTTTTCTCCACACCCTCTCCAGCATTTATTGTTTGTAGATTTTTTGATGATGGCCATTCTGACGGGTGTGAGGTGATACCTCATTGTAGTTTTGATTTGCATTTCTCTAATGATTAGTGATGTTGAGCATCCTTTCATGTGGTTGTTGCCAATCTGTATATCTTCTTTGGAGAAATGTCTATTTAGGTCTTTTGCCCATTTTTGGATTGGGCTGTTTGTTTTTTGACATTAAGCTGCATGAGCTGCTTGTATATTTTGCAGATTAATCCTTTGTCAGTTTCTTCGTTTGCAAATATTTTCTCCCATTCTGAGGGTTGTCTTTTCATCTTGTTTATGGTGTCCTTTGCTGTGCAAAAGCTTTTAAGTTTCATTAGGTCCCATTTGCTTATTTTTGTTTTTATTTCCATTTCTCTAGGACGTGGGTCAAAAAGGATCTTGCTGTGATTTATGTCCTAGAGTGTTCTGCCTATGTTTTCCTCTGAGGGTTTATATTACAGTGTCTGCCCTTACATTTAGGTCTTTAATCCATTTTGAGTTAATTTTTTATTCGGTGTTAGGGAGTGTTCTAATTTCATTCTTTTAGATGTAGCTGTCCAGTTTTCCCAGCACTACTTATTGAAGAGGCTGTCTTTTCTCCATTGTATATTCTTGCCTCCTTTATCAAAGACAAGGTGACCATATGTGCGTGGGTTTACCTCTGGGCTTTCTATCCTGTTCCATTGATCTGTATTTCTTTTTTTGTGCCAGTACCATATTATCTTGATTACCGTAGCTTTGTAGTATAGTCTGAAGTCCAGGAACCTGAGTCCTCCAGCTCCGTTTTTCGTTCTCAAGATTGCTTTGGCTATTCAGGGTCTTTTGTGTTTCCATACAAATTGTGAAATTTTTTGTTCTAGTTCTGTGAAAAATGCCAGTGGTAGTTTGACAGGGATTGCATTGAATCTGTAGATTGCTTTGGGTAGTAGAATCATTTTCACAATGTTGACTCTTCCAATCCAGGAACATGGTATATCTCTCCATCTGTTTGTGTCATCTTTAATTTCTTTCATCAGTATCTTATAGTTTTTTGCATACAGGTCTTTTGTCTCCTTAGGTAGGTTTATTCCTAGGTATTTTATTCTTTTTGTTGCAATGGTAAATGGGAGTGTTTCCTTAATTTCTCTTTCAGATTTTTCACCATTAGTGTATAGAAAGGCAAGAGATTTCTGTGCATTAATTTTGTATCCTGTTACTTTACCAAATTCATCGATTAGCTCTAGTAGTTTTCTGGTAGCATCTTTAGGATTCTCTATGTAGAGTATCATGTCATCTGCAAACAGTGACAGTTTTACTTCTTTTCTGATTTGGATTCCTTTTATTTCTTTTTCTTCTCTGATTGCTGTGGCTAAAACTCCCAAAACTATGTTGACTAATAGTGGTGAGAGTGGGCAACCTTGTCTTCTTCCTGATCTTAGTGGAAATGCTTTCAGTTTTTCACCATTGAGGACAATGTTGGCTGTGCGTTTGTCATATACGGCCTTTATTATGTTGAGGAAAGTTCCGTCTATGCGTACTTTCTGGAGGGTTTTTATCATAAATGGGTGTTGAATTTTGTCGAAAGCTTTCTCTGCATCTATTGAGATAATCATATGGTTTTTCTCCTTCAATTTGTTAATATGATGTATCACGTTGATTGATCTGTGTATATTGAAGAATCCTTGCATTCCTGGGATAAACACCACTTGATCATAATGTATGATCCTTTTAATGTGCTGTTGGATTCTGTTTGCTAGTATTTTGTTGAGGATTTTTGCGTCTATGTTCATCAGTGATATTGGCCTATAGTTTTCTTTCTTTGTGACATCTTTTTTTGTAGTATCTTTGTCTGGTTTTGGTATCAGAGTGATGGTGGCCTTGTAGAATGAGTTTGGGAGTGTTCCTCCCTCTGCTATAGTTTGGAAGAGTTTGAGAAGGATAGGTGTTAGCTCTTCTCTAAATGTTTGATAGAATTCTCCTGTGAAGCCATCTGGTCCTGGGCTTTTGTTTGCTGGCAGATTTTTAATCACAGTTTCAATTTCAGTGCTTGTGATTGGTCTGTTTATATTTTCTGTTTCTTCCTGCTCCAGTCTTAGAAGGTTATGTTTTTCTAAGAATTTGTCCATTTCTTCCAGGTTGTCCACTTTATTGGCACATAGTTGCTGGTAGTAATCTCTCTTGTATTTCTGCAGTGTCAGTTGTTACTTCTCCTTTTTCATTTCTAATTCTATTGATTTGAGTCTTCTCCCTTTTTTTCTAGATGAGTCTGGCTAATGGTTTATTGATTTTGTTTATCTTCTCAAAGAACCAGCTTTTAGTTTTATTGATCCTTACTATTGTTTCCTTCATTTCTTTTTCATTTATTTCTTTTTTTTAATAAATTTATTTATTTTATTTATTTATTTTTGGCTGCATTGGGTCGTTGTGGTGCTCAGGCTTCTCACTGCGGTGGCTTCTCTTATTGCAGAGCACAGGCTTTAGGCATGCATACTTCAGTAGTTGTGGCACACAGGCTCAGTAGTTGTGGCTTACGGGCTCTAGAGTGCAGGCTCAGTAGCTGTGGCGCACAGGCTTAGTTGCTCTGTGGCATGTGGGATCTTCCTGGACCAGGGATCAAACCCATGTCCCCTGTACTGGCAGGCAAATTTTCAACCTCTGCACCACCAGGGAAGCCCTTTTTCATTTATTTCTGATCTGATCTTTATGATTTCTTTCCTTCTGCTAACTCTTGTTGGGGGGGGTTGTTCTTCTTTCTCTAATTGCTTTAGGTTTAAGTTTAGGTTGTTTGAGATTTTTCTTGTTTCTTGAGGTAGGCTTGTATTGCTATAAACTTCCTTCTTAGAACTGCTTTTGCTGCATCCCATAGGTTTTGGGTTGTCGTGTTTTCGTTGTCATTTGTTTCTAGGTATTTTTTGATTTCCTCTTTGATTTCTTCAGTGATCTCTTCAGTTATTTAGTAGCATATTGTTTAGCCTCTATGTGTTTGCATTTTTTTACAGTTTTTTCCTGTAATTGATATCTAGTCTCATAGTGTAGTGGTCGGAAAAGATACCTGATACAATTTCAATTTTCTTAAATTTACTAAGGCTTGATTTGTGACCCAAGATATGATCTATCCTGGAGAATGTTCCACGAGCACTTGAGAAGAAAGTGTATTCTGTTTTTTTGGATGGAATGTCCTATAAATATCAATTAAGTCCATCTTGTCTAATGTGTCATTTAAAGCTTGTGTTTCCTTATTTATTTTCATTATGGATGATCTGTTCATTGGTGAAAGTGGGGTGTTAAAGTCCCCTACTATGCATGTGTTACTGTCAATTTCCCCTTTTATGGCTGTTAGCATTTGCCTTACATATTGAAGTGCTCCTATGTTGGGTGTGTATTTACAATTGTTATATCTTCTTCTTGGATTGATCCCTTGATCATTATGTAGTATCCTTCTTTGTCTCTCTTTCTCTTTGTTTTAAAGTCTCTTTTGTCTGATATGAGAACTGCTACTCCAGCGTTCTTTTGATTCCCATTTGCATGGAATATCTTTTTCCATCCCCTCACTTTCAGTCTGTATGTGTTCCTAGATCTGAAGTGGGTCTCTTGTAAATAGCATATATACAGGTCTTATTCTTCTATCCATTCAGCCAGTCTATGTCTTTTGGTTGGAGCATTTAATCCATTTACATTTAAGGTAATTATCGATATGTATATTCCTATTACCATTTTCTTAATTGGCTTGTGTTTGTTTTTGTAGGTCTTTTCCTTCTCTTGTATTTCCTGCCTAGAGAAGTTCCTTTAGCATTTGTTGTAAAGCTGGTTTGGTGGTGCTGAATTCTCTTAATGGGGGCTACTCTTCATTGCGGTGCATGGGCTTCTCATTGTGGTGGCTTCTCTTGTTGCAGAGCACGGGCTCTAGGCATGCAGACTCCAGTAGTTGCAGCACACGGGCTGAGTAGTTGCAGCATGTGGGCTCTAGGGCACATGGGCTCAGTAGTTGTGGCTTGCGGGCTCTAGAGCACAGGCTCAGTAGTTGTGGTGCACGGGCTTAGTTGCTACGCGGCGTGTGGGATCTTCCTGGACCAGGTATTGAACCCATTTCCCCTGCATTGGCAGGCAGATTATTATCCACTGCGCCACAAGGGAAGTCCTCCAGAACTCTTTTTATCTAGCAAACTGAAACTCTGTATCCAATTAAACATTTTCCTGTTCCCCCTCCCCTGGCCTCAGCAGCCACCATTCTTTTTTAATTTATTGGCCGCACCACGTGGCATCTTAGTTCCCTGGCCAGGGATTGAACCCACACCCCCTGCATTGGAAGCATGGAGTCTTAACCCCTGGACCACCAGCTAAGTCCCCCAGCAGCCACTATTCTACTTTCTGTTTCCATGAGTTTAACCACTCTGGGTACTTCATATGAGTGGAATCAGACAGCATTTGTCTTTTTCTCTCTGCTTCTTTGACTTAGTATAATCTCCTCAAGGTCCATCCATACTGTAGCATGTGTCTGAATGCCCTTTTCAAGGCGGAGTGTTATTCCCTTGTGTGTACGTACCCCGTTTTGCTTATCCACTGATCCATGGCTGGATGAGAATCTGCACTTTCAACAAATTCATCGCAGGCAATTCTGATGACGCTGATATTGAGAACCTGTGCTCTAGTCTGACCCCATTATTTTAAAAATGGGAGGGCTTCCCTGGTGGCGCAGTAGTTGGGGGTCCACCTGCCGATGCAGGGGATGCGGGTTCGTGCCCCGGTCTGGGAGGATCCCACTTGCCGCGGAGCAGCTGGGCCCGTGGACCATGGCCACAGGGCCTGCACGTCCGGAGCCTATGCTCCGTGACGGGAGGGGCCGTGACGGTGAGGGGCCCGCGTACCGAAAAAAGAAAAGAAAAAGGGAAATCTGGGGCTTAGAGAAGGATCAGGCCTTGCCCCAGTCACTAGCAGGGCTGGAACTAGTCTCAGTTCCCTCTCATGCCACGGTCTCTGCTAGTGGCTCTTTGGCCTAAATAACTTGATGTCTCCTCTCACCGTTCCCCATCTTCCCTCCCCCCATCCTCCTCTCCTCCCTCCCAGCGGGCTCTACTGCGAGCACCCCCCGCCCATGGTCCTGCTACAGACAAGCCCCTGCGACCAGTACGAGTGCCAGAACGGGGCCCAGTGCATCGTGGTGCAGCAGGAGCCCACCTGCCGCTGCCCCCCGGGCTTTGCCGGCCCAAGGTGCGAGAAGCTCATCACCGTCAACTTCGTGGGCAAGGACTCCTACGTGGAACTGGCCTCCGCCAAGGTCCGGCCCCAGGCCAACATCTCCCTGCAGGTGCGCCCCACCCACCCAGCCCTTGGAGGGACCCTAACATGCCCCCAAGCTCTGACTGTTCCGAGAACAGCTGGGATGCCCCAGATGGCAGCAGTCCTGCCCCCTTCCCTACACATCGTAAGGGACAACACTCAGCTTGGGGAGACTGGGACCAGCTCTGTCCAGAGGGTTCTATAGACAGCTCCTGACCAGCTCTCACTGCAAAGAGCAGCCCCCACTCCAGCCTCATTCATTCTTTTCTCTAGGAAATATTCATTCAACTATTACATGCCAGACACTGTGCACTGGGGATTCAATGGTGGACAAGACAGGCAAAGCCCCTTGCCCAGGGCGGGATGACAACCCTGGGTGTTGTGGGAGCATGTGGGCGGGGCAGTGGTACCAGCCTGCTGAGAAGAATCAGGGAAGCCTCCCCAGAGGCAATGAGAACTAAGCTGAGATCTGAAGGATGAGTAGGAGCTTGCCTGGAGAAGGGCGGAAGGGTGAGGGGCTGATGGTGCAGGATGAAGGGGGGTGGTGCATTCCAGCCTCAGAGATCAGCGTGTGCAAAGGCCCAGAGGCACAAGGGAGCAGGGCATTTTTCAGGGAACAGGAAACCGTTCAGTATGAACCAAATTCTTTTCCAACTAACTTCTGTCGAGTTCCTTACCTATGGACCTGACTAGTTCTTCCAGGCTACATTTCTGGGTGACCTCAATGCTGTTGGGGGGCAGAGGGAGAAGGGAAGGGGTATGATAAAGAGCAGGCCCCTGCCTGTAGGCTCGGTGGGCAGGGGGGACCCCAGAGACACAGCTAGAGGGCGCAGGCCAGTTAGTGGCTCCGCCACATAGCATTAGCTAAGGCCCTTTCTTCCTTCTGGTTATGGCCACACTAGCCCAGGTATAAGCTTGTGGAGAAAATATTCAACAAAGATCCACTGGGCCTCCACCCCTGCCAGGTACCATTCGAGGCACTGGGGCTGCAGAGATGTGTGAACGTTCACACGGCCTCACCTCGTGGGGCCTACAGTCCAGCGGGCAGGCCTCTGAGATGGGGGTTGACCCCAGGCGCACACAAGAAAGAAGCTCTGGTTGCCATCACTGCCCTCGCCCCTGGTCCCTGCGTCGCCGTCCTGCCTTCGTCCCTCAGTCCCAGACACCCAGGGACGCACGTGTTACATCCCAATACCCAGTGCAGCACCGAGTGCCCCGGACAGCCCAGTGTCCTATCAGACCCCCTGCTCCCCGTCAGCTTCATGGGCAAGGGCTCCTACGGGGACCTGGGCTCCGCCAGGGTCTGGCCCCAGGCCACCATCAGCTGCTCCTGGGCTAGGCAGTGGGCGCCAAGAGGCTGGTCACAGAGCCCCACCCCTGTTGCCCTGTGCCTGGCAAACAGACGCCCTCTGGGCAGCAGCTTTGAGACCAGTGCTTCTCAGCCTGGCAACACTTTAGAACCTCCTGGGGCACTTCGTATCTTTGCCTGCGTCTGGCCTCTGGAGATCTGTATGCAAGTGGTTTGAGGTGAAGCCCAGACGCTGTGTTTTTAAAAAATTCCCTAGGTGACACTTAACACGCTGCCTGGTTCATAGTAAACACAGAATTAAGTAGTAATTGGTAGTATTTTGTTTATAATTGTTATTATACTTTATACAGAGAGACCAAGGCCCCAAGAGGCTAGGTCAGAGCTCAGGGCTCCAGGCATTTTTATATATGTGTATATATATATATACACACACACACACATACACATAAAAACATAGCAGCACATAAAGGGGACTCCATAAATATTTGTTGAATTGCTCAATCAGCATTTGCTGGAGCATTAAGTATAGGACTTCCTCATGGAAATGAACAGACTAGATGAAGGAGGAAGTACGGACATGAATTCAGATCCAGGGCTCATTCAGAAGAGGCCGCCTGGAAGAGGGCTCTGTGAGGCGGGGACGGGAGAGGTGGGGACTCGGGGCAGCCCTGACCCTCATGACTCCCTCCAGGTGGCCACGGACAAGGACAACGGCATCCTTCTCTACAAGGGAGACAATGACCCCCTGGCACTGGAGCTGTACCAGGGCCACGTGAGGCTCGTCTACGACAGCCTGAGCTCCCCGCCGACCACAGTGTACAGGTGAGGACCGAAGTCCCGCCCCCATTGCACAAGCCCCCCTCGCATTTCGCGCCTGCTTCCAGCACTAGGAGAAGATGCCAGGACGGCTTTGGTGCCGCCTCTCCCTGCCCACCCCCCCACTTTCCGCTGGCACAGAGTGGCGGGTGGGAGCGAGAGAGGTGGTCTCGGAGGAAGAGGCAGGAGTGGAAGGGCGGAAGGCAGACCCCGTGGGGAGATGACACCTCATTACCATAACGTAGATGGCCAGCTGGCTACTGGGCCGGAGCCTGTGCTCCAGTGGGGACGAGGCTGCTTTACGAGATGCCCTTTTCAAAACGTCATCCTAATCTTGCATTAGTTTAAGAAAGAAAACGGGGAGATGAGCATGGAACTCAAGCGGAAGACATTCCAGAGCACGGAGGGAGCAGGACTCCTCAAGTGACTTTCAAACTGTTCTAGAGGACAGTTTTTCCTAAACTGCAGTCTTTCCAACCATCACCCTGATTTTTACATTACCAGTATGTCAGCTGGGCTGTTACCTAACACGCTACCTTACGTCGGCTTTAAATCTGTTCACTTTTTAAATTTAGCCTCAGCTTGAGTAATAGCATCTGTGAAATCACAGCTCTGCTAGATCAACATGTTAGAATTTTCTCCTACTTCTCAGTAAAATGAATTCTAGACTATTAACATTTAAAAATTATTTTAGTTATAAATATTTTTATAATACTTATAAAAGCAGCTCCTCAAGTGAGAAATGTTTGTCTGTGTTACACTTAAAATCACATAGAACCTCCCGTGGAAGGAGAGCCTTTACTTGGGGAAAACTCCACATCCAGAGGCCAGCCCTTCCCCTCTGGAAGCGAGAGCACATTTGATCAGGGTGAGTGAAGGGCAGCATTTTTTCCCAGTAACTAAATCCCTTCTTCAATCAGAACTTTACATGGAACTCCATCATATTAAAGGCACAGAAGCAAAGCTGCCCTGCTGGGCTGGGGTGGGGAGCAAAGTTTCCTCCTTCACACAAACTCTCACGAAGGCCCCCAATACACCTCCAACAAACCCAGTTGAAAACCATTGGTGCAAACCAGTGGTTCTCGAGGTGAAGCCCCAGAGCGGCGGCAGCAACAGCAGCCCGGAACTTGTTAGAAAAATGCACATCTTCAGATGTGCCCTGAAGCTCTGGGGTCGGGCCCAGCCACCGGTTTTAAGGGGCCTCTAGGTGAGTCTGAGAAGTGCTAGCTAACCCAGGAGGGCTTCCTGGAGAAGGAGCCATTTGCAAGGGGTCTTGAAGAATTTGTGTGATCAGGGAGAGCAGTGGGCCGGCAGGCTGGGAGAACAGCAGCGACAAGCCTGAGGGACGATGAAAAGGCAGCGACCAGAGAAGAAGGTTTCACGACAGGGGGTGGCTGGAGGGAAGACCAGCCAGGTTAGGACAGCAGGTACCATGGATGTCCCGGGAGCCTCAGAGTTCCCTGGAGTCAGGGCCTCCTAACATCTCTGTTCCTGGGGCTGCTGGTCATGGGTGAAGTGCAGAGGAGAGAGAGCCGGGGGCAGGGCCAGGGCAGCCCTCCATAAAGCCTGGGGCGTCAGACACATCTGGGCTTGGCCAAGTTACTCCACCTCTTGCCTCCGTGTTCTCCCCGGTGTGCTGTGCGTGACAGCACCACGTCCCTCCAGGGGTGTTCCTGGGGGCTGAGGGTTGAGAAAGCACTTGGCAAGTTGAGCCTGTACGTGGGCAGGTGAAGGACAGAAGGTGACAGCCAGACTCTGGAGCAGCTGGGCTCTGTCCAGAGCTTGGGGACCTTCCCTGCCCTTCCCACACCGATGTTAGCTGTTGGTCTGGTAGAGAGGTGTGTTGTTGGTAGGAATGTTGGAACGCTCTGCTGTTGTCTTAATCAGGATGGGAAGAATGAATCAGGAACCCAGAGAATTGCCATCTCCAGCCCTTGTCAGGGAGTCAGGTGAGAGTTAGCAGGTGGCCCTGGGGAGACCCCCGGCCCCTTCTCTTACCCATGGGAGGAACCAAGTAAAGGATGTTCCTGCCAGGATCCTCATGCCAAGCCTGGGGACAGATATTTAGTGCCCTTTAGCCCCAAATCCTAAAGGGCCCAAGTCTCTAAGAATCTCATATTAAAAATGGTTTTGCGGGAACTTCCCTGGTGGGCCAGTGGTTAAGATTCCGAACTTCTGATGCAGGGGGTGGGTTTGATCCCTGATCGGGGAACTAAGATACCACGTGCCATGCAGCGCAGCCAAAAAAAAAAAATGGTTTTGCATCCAAATACTTTTCTCTGGGCAGCCCTGCTTTTGCCCCAACACTGCACGCTTTCACTCACCTCAGAAACGTCTCTCAGGCATTGTTACTGGATCAGGGCCAGGTGCTTACCGCTCAAAAATCAATACTCGAGAGAGAGGCAAATGTTGGTAGAAAGGAAAGTTGCTTTTAATCAGAATGCTGGCAATCTGGGGAGATGGTGGACTCAGTGTCCCCCAAAAACCACATCTGAAGATTCACTTGGCCGTGAAAGTTTTCAAAGGGAAAGACGGAAGCAGTCTCAGTTAATCATTGAGACGGGGGAGGGGGGGGTGTCACAGTCATCACCATCTCCGACTATGTGCAGACTTGTCGACTTCTTTTGATTTTTCTTTAGATGCTATCTTGCTTACACAGTTTGTGAGATGACTGGAGGGGGAAGCTAGGGAAGAGATCTGGTCATCTGTTAATTACTTACTCATTTCTACTTCTGTGATCTATGGGAAGAACCAACAGATTAGGCAGAGTATTATGCGATCAAAAGATCTCAAAGGTGTGCTAGGGCTGGAGATGAGTAGAGCATGGGGGTGCAAGTTTAAGGTTAGCGACAAGACAAAGGGGGCCTCCTGCGAGAGTTCTTTCCTGCCAGGAGCTGCTTACAGCACCTCGTGTGGGTCCTGGGCTGGGTGTAGGAGCCGCAGCATTCAGGAAAACACAATCCAGGGAGAAAGGCAGACATGTAAATAAGCACCTGTTGCCTGAGCAGGATAAAATAGGTCTCACAGGAGACGCCAGTGCATGCTGTGGGCACAGTGAAGCAGCAGCAGATGGCTGGTTCTGCTTAGAGGACCAGGAAAGGCTCCCTGGGGGAAGAGGTGATGTTTGAGCTGAGATGTGAGCTATGGCTCATGAGCATTTCCGCAGGCTCTGGGGAAGGGGAGACTCCATCGGTATACAAGGAAGCCATGCTGGGGTTAACAGAGGGCACAGGCCCAGCTGACAAGCAGCTGATGGGACCAGGAGGCTATCCCAGCCTCAAAATGAGATCTCCTCCTCAGTCAGTAGCGAGCTCTGGCCTCCAAAGCCTCAGAGCCAGGGAGGCAAACCAAGGCTGGTCTGCGGCCTGCCCACCGCGGCCCGCAGCAGGGATGTACAGGCCTGGAGCAGCTGGGTTCCGTGCCCTCCTTCCTGGGGGTGCCCAGTGGGAGTCACAGGTGGTGAGGTTCTCTTCCAGGCCCGAGGGAAATACACAAAAACCCACCCAAGCCCTACCTGCCCCAGAATGGGGACAGACTGCACTGTTCCTAACTTCCAAGATTTGTCTGAGGAGCAAACTCCCCTGCCTTCAAGGCCCAAGGGGCTGAGTGAGCTGACAGACTTGGGGGAAATGAGGCCCAATAGAGAGTGGTGGGGACTGTGGTAGCTTGGAGGGTATGGCTCTAGCAGATGCAGCTGTGTGGGATGCAGCTTCTTCTCAAAAGAAGCTAGAAATTCAGGGTTTCTATGTAAAATGCTTCAGGGTTTAAATGTTGGCCATTGTAAAACACCCCAGCAGACCTCTCTTTGGCAAGCAGTGCATGCTCCCTTTGTCTTAATTACCACAGACCCATCCATTGCCAGGTCTTTTTCTCATCCGCAAGCCCCGGACATGCGTCATCACTCCTGTTTTAGAGATGAGAAACTTGATGCTCAGATGCATCCTTGGCACAAGAGGCCAGGAAGTGGCAGAGCTGCGATTTAGATCCAGGCCAGGCTCCCAGCAGAACCCGCTCTCCCACATGCTGGGGCATGCAAGGCGGGGCCTAGAGAGGGAGTATGGCCCTGCTCCGATGGTCCAGGAGTCCGGGGTTGCTGTGGTGCGGCTGACGTCTCAGGCTGCTGCCTGACCGGAATCCCAGGAACTCTTTGTGAGGCTCTGTCGCCACCTAGTGGTCACACCTCAGCATCCAGGTGAGCACGCCTAGTGCATCGAGGAATGACCATTCGTCCCAGGGTGGTGTGGGGTCCTGTGCCTTGGGAGCTTGGATTTGAGTCCTGCTTCTACCAGCCCCACTTTAAGACTTCAGACTAGACCCGGTCTCTGAGGCTTAGGTCTCATTTCTAAAATGGAGAAAAAAATGGTACATCCCACCTGGGGGTTGTTAGGGTTAAATGAGAGAATGCAAGTACCCAGCCTAGTTCAGCTTTCAACACATGTCTCCTCCCCCGGCCCCCAACAACTGTCATTAAAAGCAGAAGAGAACTCTATGGGCCACCCTTGGCCAACATATGTTCTCATGCCAGTCCCAGACAGGGGCCGCCCAGCCTGGCCCTGGCACCGCCAAAGCTTCCCACCTCCCACTCGATGCTGGTTCATCGAGCTTAGAGGATAACAACAAAGACTGTCAGAGCCCCTCTCTCCCCC
The DNA here is from genome assembly GCF_951394435.1 of Stenella coeruleoalba. NCBI lineage: Eukaryota > Metazoa > Chordata > Mammalia > Artiodactyla > Delphinidae > Stenella > Stenella coeruleoalba. The sequence goes on along the minus strand of NC_137148.1, from coordinate 144,442,839 downwards.
GAAGTCCCTGAGTATCCTTCCAGGAGACTAATTCCTGGGCCTCGGAACCACAGTAGGATCATCTCTTTTAGAGTTCAGAGCAGGTTGGTTTTGAGTTTGGTTTCCTTTTCCCAATTTTTTTCTCTTTTGTAGCAGCAAAGCCATTTTTCCCATCCGTACTTCAAAGGCCAAGATTTTAAATAAATAAATAAATAAAAGTAGAAATGGAACCACTGTGATTTGCAATGGTTCCAAACCAAACCTCCAGGGACCCCATTTGAAAACCACCAGCTGTAGGCATTATTTCCAGGAGACCCTGGTTAGGATACGCCAGGAAGAAGGTGACCTATTAACCCACAAGCACCTACTGGCACAGACAAGGTTATGGTAAGTTTCCATGTGGAATCAGTCCTTAATTTTTTTAATTGAGATATAGTTGATGCGTAACATATTGGTTTCAGGTGTACGACAATTCCATATTTGTGTATATGGTGAAATGATCACCACAGTAAGTCTAGTTAACATCCATCAGCATATATAGTTATAATTTTTTTTCTTGTGATGAGAACTTATAAGATCTACCGTCTTAGCAACTTTCAAATATAGAATATTATTAACTGTAGTCACCATGCTGTATATAACACCCCCAGGACTTATTTGTCTTATAGCTGGAAGTTTGTACCTTTTGACCCACTTCACCCGTTTCGCCTACCCCCCACCCCTGGCAACAACCAGTCTCTCCTCTGAATCTACAAGCTCAGGTTTTTTCATTTTGTTTTACAATAGATTCCACATACAAGTTAGGTCATATAGTATTTGCTTTTCTCTCTCTGACTTATTTACTTAGCATAATGCCCTCAAGGTCCATTCATGTTGTCACAAATGGTAAGATTTGCTTCTTTTTTATGGCTGGGTAGTATTCCATTGTACATACATATATACCACATTTTCTTTATCCATTCTTCCACTGATGGACACTTAGATTGCTTCCATGTCTTGGCTATTGTAAGTAATGTTACAATGGACGTGGAGGTGCAGATATTTAGTGAGCGTTTTTGTTTCCTTCAGATAAATACCCAGAAGTGGAACTGCTGGATCATATGGTAGTTTTAAGTTTCTGAGGAACCTTTATACTGTTTTCCATAGTGGCTGCACCAACTTACATTCCCTCTAATAGTGCACAAGAGTTCCCTTTTCTCCACATCTTCATGAACACTTGTTATCTCTTCTCCTTTTGATAGTAGCCATTCTAACAGGTGTGAGGTGACATCTCATTGTGGTTGTGATGTACACTTCCCTGACACTTAGTGAGCACCTTTTCGTGTACCTGTTGGACATCTCTATGAATTCTTTGGGAAAATGTTTATTCAAATCTTCTGCCCATTTTTTAATCAGTTTGTTTGAGTTTTTGCTGTTGAGATGTATGAGTTCTTTATATATTTTGGATATTAATCCCTTATCAGATATATGATTTGCAGATACCTTCTCCCATTTACTAGGTTGCCTTTTCATTTTGTTGATGATTTCCTTTGCTGCCCAGAAGGTTTTCAGTGGGGTGTAGTCCCACTTATTTTGTTTCTTGTGCTTTTTGGTGTCAAATCCAAAAAATCATCACCAAGACAATGTCAAGGAGCGTACCACCTATGTTTTCTTCTAGGAGTTTTATGGTTTCAGGTCTTATGATCAAGTCCTTAATCCATCTTCAGTTAATTTTTGTAGATGGTGTAAGATAGTGGTACCGTTTCGTACTTTTGTATGTGGCTGCCCACTCTTCTCAGCACCATTTGTTGAAGAGACTGTCCTTTCTGCTTTTTATATTCTTGGGTACTTTGTTGTAAGTTAACTGACCACATATGCATGAGTTTATTTCTGGACTCTATTCAGTTCCATTGACCTATGTGTCAGTTTTTATGCCAGTATCACACTATTTTGATTACTATAGTTTTGTAATATATATAGTTTAAAATCAGGGAGAGTGATTCCTCCAGCTTTTTCTTTCTCAAGATTGCTTTGGCTATTCAGAGTCTTTTATGGTTTCATACAAATTTTAGGATTGTTCCATTCCTGTGAAAAATGCCACTGCACTTTTGATAGAGATTGCACTTAATTTGTAGACTGCTTTGGGTAGTATGAACATTTTAACACTACTGATTCTTCCAATCCATGAGCACTGAACATCTTTCCATTTATTTTTGTCTCCTTCACTTTCTTTCATCAATGTCTTAAACAGTTTTAATTGTACAGGTTTTATACCTCCTCAGTTAATTTTTTATAGGTATTTTATTCTTTTTGATGTGATTGTAAATGGGATTGTTTTCTTAATTTCTCTTTCTGATACTTCACTATTAGTGTATAGAAATGCAACTGATTTTTTTTGCTTTTTTTAATTGAAGTATTGTTGATTTACAGTGTTGTGTTAGTTTCCGGTGTACAGCAAAGTGATTCAGTTATGTGTGTGTCTGTGTATATATTCTTTTTCAGATTCTTTTCCCAGATAGGTTATTATAAAATATTAAGTATCGTTCCATGTGCTATACAGTAGATCCTTGTTGTTTATCTATTTTATATATAGTAGTGTGTATATATTACTCCCAAATTCCTAACTTATCCCTCCCCTGCACCTTTCCCCTTTGGTAACCATAAGTTTGTTTTGTATGCCTGTGAGTCTGTTTCTGTTTTGTAAATAAGTTCATTTATGTCATTTTTTTTAGATTCCACATATAAATGATAGCATATGATATTTTTCTTTCCCTGTCTAACGTACTTCACTTACAGTGATAATTTTTGGTCCATCCATGTTGCTGCAATTGGGATTATTTCATTCTTTTTTATGGCTGAGTAGTATTCCATTGTATATATGTACCACATCTTTATCCATTCATCTACTGATGGACATTTAGCTTGCTTCCATGTCTTGGCTATTGTGAATAGCACTGCAATGAACACTAGGGCTGCAGTGAACATGTATCTTATTGAGTTATGGTTTTCTCTGGATATAGACCCAGGAGTGGGATTGCAGAATCATATGGCAGTCCTATTTTTAGTTTTTGAAGGAACCTCCAAACTGTTCTCCATAGTGGCTGTACCAAGTTACATACCCACCAACAGTATATAGAAGGGTTCCCTTTTCTCCACACCCTCTCCAGCATTTATTATTTGTGAACTTTTCAATGATGGCCATTCTGACTGGTGTGAGGTGATACTTCATCATAGTTTTGATTTGCACTTCTCTAATAATTAGCAATGTTGAGAATCTTTTCATGTGCCTTTTGGCCATCTGTATGTCTTCTTTGGAGAAATGTCTATTTAGATCTTCTGCCCATTTTTTGGTTGGGTTATTTGTATCTTTGATATTGAACTGAATGAGCTGTTTGTGTATTTTTGAGATTAATCCCTTGTCAGTTCCATCATATGCAAATATTTTCTCCCATTCTGTGGGTTTTCTTTTTATTTTGTTTATGGTTTCCTTTGCTGAGCAAAAGCTTTTAAATTTAATTAGGTCTCATTTGTTTATTTTTGGTTTTATTTTCATTACCCTAGGAGACTGCTCCAAAAAGATATTGCTGCTATTTATGTCAGAGTGTTCTGCCTATGTTTTCGTCTAGGAGTTTTATAGTATCCAGTCTTACACGTCAGTCTTCAATCCATCTTGAGTTTATTTTTTGGTATAGTGCTAGAGAATGTTCTAATTTCATTTTTTTTACAAGTAGCTCCAGTTTTCCCAGCACCACTTACTTAAGAGACTGTCTTTTCTCCACTGTATGTTCTTGTCTCCTTTCTTGTAGATGAATTGACCATAGGTACGTGGGTTTATCTCTGAGCTTTCTATCATGTTCCACTGATCTATAAGTCTGTCTTTGTGCTGGTAGAATACTGTTCTGATGACTGTAGCTTTGTAGTATAGTCTGAAGTCAGGGAGCCTTATGGCTCCGGTTCCATTTTTCTTTCTTAAGGTTGTTTTGCTATTCAGGAGCTTTTGTGTTTCCATACAAATTTTTAAATTTTTTATTCTACTTCTGTGAAAAATACCATTTGTAATTTGATAGGGAATGCACTGAATCTGCAGATTGCTTTGGTTAGTATATTCATTTTCACAAACTTGATTCTTCCAATCCAAGAACATGGTATATCTCTCCATCTGTTTGTGTCATCTTTGATTTCTTCAATCAGCATCTTATAGTTTTTGGAGTACAGGTCTTCTGTCTCCTTAGGTAGGTTTATTCCTAGGTTTTCTTTTTTTTTTTGATCCAGCTAGTGTAATTTATTTATTTATTTATTTACATCTTTATTGGAGTATAATTGCTTTACAATGGTGTGTTAGTTTCTGCTTTATAACAAAGTGAATCAGTTACACATATACATATGTTCCCATATCTCTTCCCTCTTCCATTTCCCTCCCTCCCACCCCTCCAGGCGGTCACAAAGCACCGAGCTGATCTCCCTGTGCTATGCGGCTGCTTCCCACTAGCTATCTATTTTACGTTTGGTAGTGTATATATGTCCATGCCACTCTCTCGCTTTGTCACAGCTTACCCTTCCCCCTCCCCATATCCTCAAGTCCATTCTCTAGTAGGTCTGTGTCTTTATTCCTGTCTTACCCCTAGGTTCTTCATGACATTTTTTTTCATAAATTCCATATATATGTCTTAGCATACGGTATTTGTCTTTCTCTTTCTGACTTACTTCACTCTGTATGACAGACTCTAGGTCTATCCACCTCATTACAAATACCTCAATTTCGTTTCTTTTTATGGCTGAGTAATATTCCATTGTATATATGTGCCACATCTTCTTTATCCATTCATCCGATGATGGGCACTTAGGTTGTTTCCGTCTCCGGGCTATTGTAAATAGAGCTACAATGAACATTTTGGTACATGACTCTTTTTGAATTATGGTTTTCTCAGGATATATGCCCAGTAGTGGGATTGCTGGGTCATATGGTAGTTCTATTTGTAGTTTTTCAAGGAACCTACATACTGTTCTTCATAATGGCTGTACCAATTCACATTCCAACCAGCAGTGCAAGTGTGTTCCCTTTTCTCGACACCCTCTCCAGCATTTATTGTTTCTAGATTTTTTGATGATGGCCATTCTGACTGGTGTGAGATGATATCTCATTGTAGTTTTGATTTGCATTTCTCTAATGATTAATGATGTTGAGCATTCTTTCATGTGTTTGTTGGCAGTCTGTATATCTTCTTTGGAGAAATGTCTGTTTAGGTCTTCTGCCCATTTTTGGATTGGGTTGTTTGTCTTTTTGTTATTGAGCTGTATGAGCTGCTTGTAAATTTTGGAAATTAATCCTTTGTCAGTTACTTCATTTGCAAATATTTTCTCCCATTCTGAGGGTTGTCTTTTGGTCTTGTTTATGGTTTCCTTTGCTGTGCAAAAGCTTCGAAGTTTCATTAGGTCCCATTTGTTTATTTTTGTTTTTATTTCCATTTCTCTAGGAGGTGGGTCAAAAAGGATCTTGCTGTGATTTATATCATAGAGTGTTCTGCCTGTTTTCCTCTAAGAGTTTGATAGTTTCTGGCCTTACATTTAGGTCTTTAATCCATTTTGAGCTTATTTTTGTGTATGGTGTTAGGGAGTGATCTAATCTCATACTTTTACATGTACCTGTCCAGTTTTCCCAGCACCACTTATAGAAGAGACTGTCCTTTCTCCACTGTACATTCCTGCCACCTTTATCAAAGATAAGGTGTCCATATGTGCGTGGGTTTATCTCTGGGCTTTCTATCCTGTTCCATTGATCTGTCTTTCTGTTTTTGTGCCAGTACCATACTGTCTTGATTACTGTACCTTTGTAGTATAGTCTGAAGTCAGGGAGCCTGATTCCTCCAGCTCCGCTTTTCATTCGTTCTCAAGATTGCTTTGGCTATTCAGGGTCTTTTGTGTTTCCATACAAATTGTGAAATTTTTTGTTCTAGTTCTGTGAAAAATGCCAGTGGTAGTTTGATAGGGATTGCATTGAATCTGTAGATTGCTTTGGGTAGTAGAGTCATTTTCACAATGTTGATTCTTCCAGTCCAACAACATAGTCTATCTCTCCATGTATTTGTATCATCTTTAATTTCTTTCATCAGTGTCTTATAATTTTCTGCATACAGGTTTTTTGTCTCCTTAGGTACGTTTATTCCTAGATATTTTATTCTTTTTGTTGCAATGGTAAATGGGAGTGTTTTCTTGATTTCAGTTTCAGATTTTTCATCATTAGTGTATAGGAATGCCAGAGATTTCTGTGCATTAATTTTGTATACTGCTACTTTACCAAATTCATTGATTAGCTCTAGTAGTTTTCTGGTAGCATCTTTAGGATTCTTTTTTTTTTTTCAGTACGCGGGCCTCTCACTATTGTGGCCTCTCTCGTTGCGCAGCACAGGCTCTGGACACGCAGGCTCAGCGGCCATGGCTCACGGGCCTAGCCGCTCCACGGCACATGGGATCTTCCCAGACCGGGGCACGAACCCATGTCCCCTGCATCAGCAGGTGGACTCTCAACCACTGCGCCACCAGGGAAGCCCTAGGATTCTTTATGTATAGTATCATGTCATCTGCAAACAGTGACAGCTTTACTTCTTCTTTTCTGATTTGGGTTCCTTTTATTTCCTTTTCTTCTCTGATTGCTGTAGCTAAAACTTCCAAAACTATGTTGAATAATAGTGGTGAGAGTGGGCAACCTTGTCTTCTTCCTGATCTTAGTGGAAATGCTTTCAGTTTTTCACCACTGAGGACGATGTTGGCTGTGGGTTTGTCATATATGGCCTTTATTACGTTGAGGAAAGTTCCCTCTATGCCTACTTTCTGCAGGGTTTTTATCATAACTGGGTGTTGAATTTTGTCAAAAGCTTTCTCTGCATCTATTGAGATGACCATATGGTTTTTCTCCTTCAATTTGTTAATATGGTTTATCATATTGATTGTTTTGCATATATTGAAGAATCCTTGCATTCCTGGAATAAACCCCACTTGATCATGGTGTATGATCCTTTTAATGTGCTGTTGGATTTTGTTTGCTAGTATTTTGTTGAGGATTTTTGCATCTATGTTCATCAGTGATATTGGCCTGTAGTTTTCTTTCTTTGTGACATCCTTGTCTGGTTTTGGTATCAAGGTGATGGTGGCCTCGTAGAATGAGTTTGGGAGTATTCCTCCCTCTGCTATATTTTGGAAGAGTTTGAGAAGGATAGGTGTTAGCTCTTCTCTAAATGTTTGATAGAATTCACCTGTGAAGCCATCTGGTCCTGCGCTTTTGTTTGTTGGAAGATTTTTAATCACAGTTTCAATTTCAGTGCTTGTGATTGGTCTGTTCATATTTTCTATTTCTTCCTGATTCAGTCTTGGCAGGTTGTGCATTTCTAAGAATTTGTCCATTTCTTCCAGGTTGTCCATTTTATTGGCATAGAGTTGCTTGTATTAATCTCTCATGATCTTTTGTATTTCTGCAGTGTCAGTTGTTACTTCTCCTTTTTCATTTCTAATTCTATTGATTTGAGTCTTCTCCCTTTTTTTCTTGATGAGTCTGGCTAATGGTTTATCAATTTTGTTTATCTGCTCAAAGAACCATATAGTTTTATTGATCTTTGCTATCGTTTCCTTCATTTCTTTTTCATTTATTTCTGATGTGATCTTTATGATTTCTTTCTTTCTGCTAACTTTGGGGGTTTTTTTGTTCTTCTTTCTCTAATTGCTTTAGGTGCAAAGTTAGGTTGTTTATTCAAGATGTTTCCTGTTTCTTAAGGTAGGATTGTATTGCTATAAACTTCCCTCTTAGAACTGCTTTTGCTGCATCCCATAGGTTTTGGGTCGTCGTGTCTCCACTGTCATTTGTTTCTAGGTATTTTTTGATTTCCTCTTTGATTTCTTCAGTGATCACTTCGTTATTAAGTAGTGTATTGTTTAGCCTCCATGTGTTTCTGTTTTTTTACAGATCTTTTCCTGTAATTGATATCTAGTCTTATAGCATTGTGGTCAGAAAAGATACTTGAAACAATTTCAATGTTCTTAAATTTACCAAGGCTTGATTTGTGACCCAAGATATGATCTATCCTGGAGAATGTTCCATGAGCACTTGAGAAAAATGTGTATTCTGTTGTTTTTGGATGAAATGTCCTATAAATATCAATTAAGTCCATCTTGTGTAATGTATCATTTAAAGCTTGTGTTCCCTTACTTATTTTCATTTTGGATGATCTGTCCATTGGTGAAAGTGGGGTGTTAAAGTCCCCTACTATGAATGTGTTACTGTCGATTTCCCCTTTTATGGCTGTTAGTATTTGCCTTATGTATTGAGGTGCTCCTATGTTAGGTGCATAAATATTTACACTTGTTATATCTTCTTGGATCGATCCCTTGATCATTATGTAGTGTCCTTCTTTGTCTCTTCTAATAGTCTTTATTTTAAAGTCTATTTTGTCTGATATGAGAATTGCTACTCCAGCTTTCTTTTGGTTTCCATTTGCATGAAATATCTTTTTCCATCCCCTTATTTTCAATATGTACGTGTCCCTAGGTCTGAAGGGGGTCTCTTGTAGACAGCAGATATATGGGTCTTCTTTTTGTATCCATTCAGCCAATCTGTGTCTTTTGGTGGGAGCATTTAGTCCATTTACATTTAAGGTAAGTATTGATATGTATGTTCCTATTCCCATTATCTTAATTGTTTTGGGTTTGTTATTGTAGGTCTTTTCCTTCTCTTGTGTTTCTTGCCTAGAGAAGTTCCTTTAGCAGTTGTTGTAAGGCTGGTTTGGTGGTGCTGAACTCTCTCACCTTTTGCTTGTCTGTAAAGGTTTTAATTTCTCCATCAAATCTGCATGAGATCCTTGCTGGGTAGAGTAATCTTGGTTGCAGGTTTTTCTCCTTCCTCACTTTAAATATGTCCTGCCACTCCCTTCTGGCTTGCAGAGTTTCTGCTGAAAGATCAGCAGTTAACCTTATGGGGACCCTTGTGTGTTATTTGTTGTTTTTCCCTTGCTGCTTTTAATATGTTTTCTTTGTATTTAATTTTTGAGAGTTTGATTAATATGTGTCTTGGCGTATTTCTCCTTGGATTTATCCTGTATGGGACTCTCTGTGCTTCCTGGACTTGATTAACTATTTCCTTCCCCATATTGAGGAAGTTTTCAGCTATAATCTCTGCAAATATTTTCTCAGTCCCTTTCTTTTTCTCTTCTTCTTCTGGAACCCCTATAATTCGAATGTTAGTGCGTTTAATGTTGTCCCAGACGTCTCTGAGACTGTCCTCAGTTCCTTTCATTCTTTTTTCTTTATTCTGCTCTGCAGTAGTTATTTCCCCTATTTTATCTTCCAAGTCACTTATCCGTTCTTCTGCCTCAGTTATTCTGCTATTGATCCCATCTAGAGTATTTTTAATTTCATTTATTGTGTTGTTCATCGTTGTTTCGTCTTTATTTCTTCTAGGTCCTTGTTAAATGTTTCTTGCATTTTGTCCATTCTATTTCCAAGATTTTGGATCATCTTTACTATCATTATTCTGAATTCTTTTTCAGATGGACTGCCCATTTCCTCTTCATTTGTTAGGTCTGGTGGGTTTTTATCTTGCTCCTTCATCTGCTGTGTGTTTTTCTGTCTTCTCATTTTGCTTATCTTACTGTGTTTGGGGTCTCCTTTTTGCAGGCTGCAGGTTCGTAGTTCCCGTTGTTTTTGGTGTCTGTCCCCAGTGGCTAAGGTTGGTTCAGTGAGTTGTGTAGGCTTCCTGGTGGAGGGGACTAGTGCCTGTGTTCTGGTGGATGAGGCTGGATCTTGTTTTTCTGGTGGGCAGAAATTGCAGTATGCGGGCCTCTCACTGTTGTGGCCTCTCCCGTTGCGGAGCACAGGCTCCGGATGCGCAGGCTCAGCAGCCATGGCTCACGGGCCCAGCCGCTCCGCAGCATGTGGGATCTTCCCAGACCGGGGCATGAACCCGTGTCCCCTGCATCAGCAGGTGGACTCTCAACGACTGCACCACCAGGGAAGCCCTATTCCTAGGTATTTTATTCTTTTTAATGTGATGGTAAATGGGATTGTTCCCTTAATTTCTCTCTATGATCTTTTGCTGTTAGTGTATAGAAATGCCACAGACTCCTGTGTATTAATTTTGTATCCTACAACTTTACTGAATTCACTGATGAGCTCTAGTAGATTTCTGGTAGCGTCTTTAGGGTTTTCTATGTATAGTATCATGTCATCTGCAAACAGTGACAGTTTTACTTCTTTTCCAATTTGGGTCCCTTTTCTTTTTCTTCTCTGATTGCTGTGGCTATCTATATTGAATAAAATTGGTGAAAGGGACTTCCCTGGAGGTCCACTGGTTAGCACGCCACACTTCCACTGCAGGGGACGTGGGTTCAATCCCTGGTCAGGGAACTAAGATCCTGCATGTCATGCTATGTGGCCGAAAAAAAAAAAAAAAAAAGAAATAGAAGAAAAAAAGTGGTGAGAGTGGACATCCTTGTCTTGTTCCTGATCTTAGAAGAAATGCTTTCAGCCTTTCACCATTGAGTCTGATGTTAGCTGTGGGTTTGTCACGTATGGTGTTTATTATGTTGAGGCCCCTATAGGTTCCCTCTGTGCCCACTTTCTAGAGAGCTTTTATCATAAATAGGTTTTAAATTTTTTCAGAAGCTTTCTCTGTATCTTCTGAGATGATCATATGGTTTTTATTCTTCAGTTTGTTAATGTGGTGTATCACACTGATCGACTTGCAGATACTGAAAACTCCTGGCACCCCTGGGATAAATGCCACTTGATTATGGTGGGATTTATCCCACATGTATCATGGTGTATGATACTTTCAGTGTATTGTTGGATTCAGTTTGCTAGTAGTTTGTTGAGGATTTTTGCATCTGTGTTCATCAGTGATATTGGTTTGTAATTTTCTTTTTTTGTGGTATATTTGTCTGGTTTTGGTATCAGGGTGATGGTGGCCTCATAGAATGAGGTTGGAAGTGTTCTTTCCTCTGCAATATTTTGGAGTAGTTTCAGAAAGATAGGTGTTAACTCTTCTCTAAATGTTTTGTAGGATTTGCCTGGGAAACCGTCTCAACTTGGGCTTTTGTTTGTTGGGGTTTTTTTAATCACAGATTCAATTTCAGTACTTGTAATTGGTCTGTTCATATTTTCTATATCTTCCAGGTTCAATCTTGGGAGATTGTACCTTTCTAAGAATTTCTACATTTGTTCCAGGTTGTCCATTTTATTGGCATATAGTTGCCTGCAGTAGTCTCTTACAGTGCTTTGTATTTTTGTCATGTCAGTTGTAACTTCTTTTTCATTTTTGATTTTTTTAAATATAAATTTATTTATTTTTGGCTGCGTTGGGTCTTCATTGCTGCGCATGAGCTTTCTCTAGTTGTGGTGAGCAGGAGCTACTCTTCGTTGCAGCATGTGGGCTTCTCACTGCAGTGTCTTCTACTGTTGCAGAGCACGGGCTTTAGGCGCACAGGCTTCAATAGTTGTGGCAGGCAGGCTCAGTAGTTGTGGCACATGGGCTTAGTTGCTCCGTGGCATGTGGGATCTTCCTGGACCAGGGCTCGAACCCATATCCCCTCCATTGGCCAGTGGATTCTTTTCTTTTTTTAATTTATTTATTTTTGGCTGCATTGGGTCTTTGTTGTTGTGTATGGGCTTTCTCTAATTGTGGCAAGTGGGGGGCTACTCTTCGTTGCGGTGCACGGGCTTCTCATTGCAGTAGCTTCTCTTGTTGCGGAGCACAGGCTCTAGGTACGTGGGCTTCAGTAGTTGTGGCACGTGGGCTCAGTAGTTGTGGCTTGCGGGCTCTAGAGCTCAGGCCCAGTAGTTGTGGTGCACAGGCTCAGTTGCTCCACAGCATGTGGGATCTTCCTGGGTCAGGACTCGAACCCATGTCCCTTGTATTGGCAGGTGGATTCTTAACCACTGTGCCACCAGGGAAGCCTGGCATGCGGATTCTTAACCACTGCGCCACCTGGGAAGCCCCCATTTCTGAGTTTATTGATTTGGGCCCTCTCCCTTTTTTACTTGATGAGTCTTGCTGAAGGTTTATCAATTTTGTTTTTCTTTTCAAAGAACCAGCTTTTAGTTTCATTGATCTTTTCTATTCTTATTGTCTGTTTCATTTATTTCTCCTCTGATCTTTATGATTTCTTTCCTTCTACTAACTTTGGTTTTGTTTGTTCTTTCTCTAGTTGCTTTAGGTGTAAGGTTAGGTTGTTTGAGATATTTCTTGTTTTCTGAGGTAAGCCTGTATTGTTATAAACTTCCTTCTTAGAACTGCATTCCATAGGTTTGTTGCATTCCATAGGTTTGGGATCATGGTGCTTTTCTTTTCTGTTGTCTCTAGGTATTTTTTGATTTCTTCAGTGATCCATTCTTTTTTTTAATAGGTCTTTATTGGAGTATAATTGCTTCACAATACTGTGTTAGTTTCTGTTGTACACCAAAGTGAAACAGCCATATGCACACATATGTACCCGTATCCCCTCCCTCTTGAGTCTCCCTCTCACCCCTCTAGGTCATCGCAAAGCACTGAGCTGACCTCCCTGTGCTATGCTGCTGCTTCCCACTAACTATTTTACATTCGGTAGTATATATATGTCAATGCTATTCTCACATCCTCCTCCCACCCGTTTCCTCAAGTCCATTCTCTATGTCTACATCTTTATTCCTGCCCTGCAACTAGGTTCATCAGTACTTTTTTTTTTTTTTAGATTCCATATATATGCATTAGCATACAGTATTTTTTTTTTTTTAGATTCCATATATATGCATTAGCATACAGTATTTTTCTCTTTCTGACTTACTTCACTCTGTATGACAGACTCTAGGTCCATCCACCTCACTACAAATAACTCAATTTCGTAACTTCTTAAGGCTCAGTAATATTCCATCATATATATGTGCCACATCTTCTTTATCCATTCATCTGTCAATGGACATTTAGGTTGGCTCCATATCCTGACAATTGTAAACAGTGCTGCAATGAACATTGTGGTACATGACTTTTTGAATTATGGTTTTCTCAGGGTATATGCCCAGCAGTGGGATTACTGGGTCATTTAGTAGTTCTATTTTTAGTTTTTTAAGGAACCTCTGTATTGTATTCCATAGTGGTCGTATCAATTTATATTCCCACCAACAGTGCAGGACTGTGCCCTTTTCACCACACCCTTTCCAGAATTTGTAGATTTTTTGAAAATGGCCATTCTGACCAGCGTGAGGTGATACTTCACTGTAGTTTTGATCTGCATTTCTCTAATAACTAGTGATGTTGAACATCTATTCATGTGCCTCTTGGCCATCTGTATGTCTTCCTTGGTGAAATGTCTCTTTAGGTCTTCTGCCCATTTTTTAACTGGATTGTTTGTTTTTTGAAATTGAGCTCCATGAGTTTTTTGTATATTTTGGAGATTAATCCTTTTTCTCTTGTTTCATTTGCAAATATTTTCTCCCATTCTGAGGGTTGTCTTTTTGTCTTGCTTATGGTTTCCTTTGCTGGCCAAAGTTTTTAAGTTTAATTAAGTCACTTTTATTGTTGTTGTTTTTATTTCCGTTACTCTAGAAGGTGGGTCAAAAAAATCTTGCTGTGGTTTATGTCAAAGTGTATTCTTCCTATGTTTTCCTCTAAGAGTTGTATAGTGTCTGGTCTTACATTTAGGTCTTTAATCCATTTTGAGTTTATTTTTGCGTATGATGTTAGGGAGTGTTCTAGTTTCATCCTTTTACATGGAGCTGTCCAGTTTTCCCAGCACCACTTACAGAAGAGGCTGTCTTTTCTCCATTGTATGTTCTTGCCTCCTTTGTCATAAATTAGGTGACCATATGTGTGTGGGTTTATCTCTGGGCATTCTACCCTGTACCATTGATCTATATTTCTGATTTTGTGCCAGTACCACACTGTCTTGATTACTGTAGCTTTGTGGTATAGTTTGAAGTCGGGAAGCGTGATTTCTCCAACTCTGTTTTTCTTTCTCAAGATTGCTTTGGCTATTCGGGGTCTGTTGTGTTTCCATACGAATTGTAAAATTTTTTGTTCTAATTCTGTGAAGAGTGCCATTGGTAGTTTGATAGGGATTGCATTGAATCTGTAGATTGCTCTGGGTAGTATAGTCATTTTCACAGTACTGCTTCTTCCAATCCAAGAACATGGTATATTTCTCCATCTGTTTATGTCATCTTTGATTTCTTTCATCAGTATTTTATAATTTTCTGAGTACAAGTCTTTCACCTCCTTAGGCAGGTTTATTCTTAGGTATTTTATTCTTTTTGTTGCAATGGTATATTGGAGTGTTTCCTTAATTTCTCTTTCTGATTTTTCGTTGTTGGTGTATAGGAATGCCAGAGATTTCTGTGCATTAATTTTGTATCCTGCAACCTTACCAAATTCATTGATTAGTTCTAGTAGTTTTCTGGTGGCATCTTGAGGATTCTCTATGTATTGTATCATGTCATCTGCAAACAGTGAGAGTTTTACTTCTTTTGCAATTTCCTTTTATTTCTTTTTCTTCTGTGATTGCCATGGTTAGGACTTCCAAAACTATGTTGAATAAGAGTGGTGAGAGTGGACATCCTTGTCTGGTTCCTGATCTTAGAAGAAAATGCTTTCAGTTTTTCACCATTGAGTATGATGCTTGCTGTGGGTTTGTCATATATGACCTTTATTATGTTGAGTAGGTTCTATGCCCACTTTCTGGAGGGTTTTTTTTTTTTTATCATAAATGGGTGTTGAATCTTGTCAAAAGCTTTTTCTGCATCTATTGAGATGATCATATGGTTTTTCTTCTTCAATTTGTTAATATTGTGTATCACATTAATTGATTTGCATAGATTGAAGAATCCTTGCATCCCTGGGATAAATCCCACTTGATCGTGGTGTATGATCCTTTTAATGTGTTGTTGGATTCTGTTTGCTAGTATTTTGTTAAGGATTTTTGCATCTCTGTTCATTAGTGATATTGGTCTACAATTTTCTTTTTTGGTGATATCTTTTTCTGGCTTTGGTATCACGGTGATGGTGGCTTCATAGAATGAATTTGGGAGTGTTTCACCTTCTGCAATTTTTTGGAAGAGTTTGAGAAGGATCGGTGTTAGCTCTTCTCTAAATGTTTGATAGAATTTGCCTGTGAAGCCATCTGGCCCGAGACATTTGTTTGTTGGAAGATTTTTAATTATGGTTTCAATTTCATTACTTGTGATAGGTCTGTTTATATTTTCTAATTCTTCCTGGTTCTGTCTTGGAAAATTGTACCTTTCCAAGAATTTGTCCATTTCTTTGTGGTTGTCCATTATATTGGCATATAGTTGTTTGTAGTCTCTTATAATCCTTTGTATTTCTGCAGTGTCAGTTGTGATTTCTCCTTTTTCATATCTAGTTTTATTGATTTGCATCCTCTCCCTTTTTTTCTTGATGAGTCTGGCTAAGGGTTTATCAATTTTCTTTATCTTCTCATACAACCAGCTTTTAGTTTTATTGATCTTTCCTATTGTTTTCTTTGTTTCTATTTCATTTATTTCTGCTGTGGTCCTTATGATTTCTTTCCTTCTACTCACTCTGGGTTTTCTTTGTTCTTCTTTCTCTAGCTGTTTTAAGTGTAGGCTTAGACTGTTTGAGATGTTTCTTGTTTCTTGAGGTGAGACTGAATTGCTATAAACTTCCCTCTTAGAACTGCTTTTGCTGAGTGCCATAGGTTTTGGGTCGTCATGTTTTCATTGTCATTTGTTTCTATGTATTTTTTTATTCCTTCTTTGATTTCTTCAGTGATCTCTTGGTTATTTAGTAGTGCACTGTTTAGCCTCCATGTATTTGTGTTTTCCACAGTTTTTTTCCTGTAATTGATTTCCAATCTCATAGCATTGTGGTCAGAAAAGATGCTTGAAACAATTTCAATTTTCTTAAATTTTTCGAGGCTTGATTTGTGACCCAAGATGTGATCTATCCTGGAGAATGTTCTGTGTGCACTTGAGAAGAAAGTGTAATCTGTTGTTTTTGGATGGAATGTCCTATAAATATCAATTAAATCTATGTGGTCTGTTGTGTCACTTAAAGCTTGTGTTTCCTCATTAATTTTCTGTCTGGATGATCTGTCCATTGGTGTGAGGTGTTAACATCCCCCGCTATAATTGTGTTTCTGTTGATTTCCCCTTTTATAGCTCTTAGCATTTGCCTTATATATTGAGGTGCTCCTATGTTGGGTGCATAAACACTTATTATTGTTATTTCTTCTTGGATTGATCCTTTGATCATTGTGTAGCATCCTTCAGTATCTCTTATAAGAGTCTTTATTTTAAAGTCTATTTTATCTGATACAAGTATTGCTACTCCAGGTTTCTTTTGATTTCCATTTGCATGGAATATCTTTTTCCATCCCTTCACTTTCAATCTGTATGTGTCCCTAGGTCTGAAGTGGGTCTCTTGTAGACAGCATATACATGGGTCTTGTTTTTGTATCCATTCAGCCAGTCTGTGTCTTTAGGTTAGGGCATTTAATCCATTCACATTCAAGGTTATTGATATGTATGTTGCTATTACCATTTTCTTAATTGTTTGGGGTTTGTTTTTGTGGGTCTTTTTCTTCTCTTGTGTTTCCTGCCTAGAGGAGTTTCTTTAGCATTTGTTGTAGAGCTGGTTTGGTGGTGAATTCTTTTAGCTTTTGCTTGTCTGAAAAGCTTTTGATTTTTTCATCAAATCTGAATGCGATCCTGGCTGGGTAGCGTAATCTTGGTTGTAGGTTTTTCTCTTTCATCACTTTAAGTATATCCTGCCACTGCCTTCTGGCCTGCAGAGTTTCTGCTGAAAAATCAGCTGATAACCTTATGGGGATTCCTTTGTATGTTATTTCTTGTTTTTCCCTTGCTGCTTTTAATATTTTTTCTTTGAATTTAATTTTTGTTAGTTGGATTAATGTGTGTCTTGGTGTGTTTTTCCTAGGGTTTATCCTGTATGGGACTCTCTGTGCTTCTTGGACTTAGGTGACTATTTCCTTTCCCATGTTAGAGAAGTTTTCCACTGTAATCTCTTCAAATATTTTCACAGTCCCTTTCTTTTTCTCTTCTTCTTCCAGGACCCCTATAATTCGAATGTTGGTGCATTTAGTGTTGTCCCAGAGGTCTCTGAGATTGTCTTCAATTCTTTTCATTCTTTTTTCTTTTTTCTGCTCCTTGGCAGTTATTTCCCCCATTCTGTCCTCCAGCTCACTTATTAATTCTTCTGCCTGTGTTTCCTTATTGATTTTCTGGCTGGATCATCTGTCCATTGGTGTAAGAGGGGTAATGCAACTGATTTGTATACATTAATTTTGTGTCTAGCAACTTTACTGAATTTGTTAGTTCCAACAATTTTTTAGTGGAAAGTTTAGGTTTTTCTATATATAACATCATGTCATCTGCAAATAGTGACAGTTCTACTTCTTACTTTCCAATGTGTATGCCTTTTTATTTTCTTTCCTAATTGCTCAGGCTGGGACTTGCAATACTTTGTTGAATATAAATGGCAAGAGTGGGCATCCTTGTCTTGTTTCTGATTTTGAAAGAAAAGCTTTCAGTTTTCACCACTGAATATAATGTTAGCTGTGGGCTTGTTATATATGGCCTTTATTTGGTTGAGTTTGTTCTATACCTATATTGTTAAGAGTTTTCATCATAAATGGATGTTGAATTTTGTCAAATGCTTTTTCTGCATTTATTGAGATGATCACATGATTTTGCTCCTTCATTTTGTTAATTTGGTGTATCACACTGATTGAATTTGTGATTTTGAGCCACTCTTGCATCCCTGGAATATACCCCATTTAATCATGGTATATAACCTTTTTAATGTACTATTGAATTAGGTTTGCTAATATTTTATTAAGAATTTTTGCATCTACGTTCATCAGAGATATTGGTCTGTAATTTTCTTGTGGCATTCTTGTCTGGTTTTAGTATCAAGATGATGCTGACCTTGTAAAATGAGTTTGGAAGTGTTCCTTCCTATTTTTTGTAAGAGTTTGAGAAGGATTGTTATTAAGCCTTCTTTAAATGTTTCGTAGAATTCACCAGTGAACCCATCCAGTCCTAGACTTCTGTTTCTTGGGAGGTTTCTGACAGCTGATTCCATACCCTTAGAGGCATACTTCGTTTTACTGCACTTTGCTATATTGTGCTTCACAGATACTGTATTATTTACAAACTGAAGGTTTGTGGCAACTCTGTGTCAAGTGTATTGGTGCCATTTTTCCAACAGCATTTGCTCACTTCATGTCTGTGTGTCATGTTTTGATAATTCTCATAATATTTCAACCTTTTACAGTATTTATTATAGTGATCTGTGATCTTTGATGTTATTATTACAGAAAGAGTATGCCTCCCTGAAGGCTCAGGTGACAGTCAGCATTTTTTTAGCAATAATGTATTTTTAATTTAAGGTATGTAAATTGTTTTTTAGACAAAATGCTATCACACCCTTAATAGCGTACACTGTAGTAGTATAAACATAACTTTTATGTGCACTGGGAAACCGGAAAATTCATGTGACCTGCTTCCTCAGGTGGTCTGGAACTGAACCCACAGTATCTTATGTTGTTTGAAATTATTTCCAAATAAAAAACAAAACAAAATGCAAGGAATACTAGTCAAGTTCACAGTCCAGTGCAGGCTGTGGAAGGCACTCAGCAAATCCTCTGTCTCTCCCATTTCTCTCCTGCCCAGCGTGGAGACCGTGAATGATGGGCAGTTTCACAGTGTGGAGCTGGTGATGCTAAACCAGACCCTGAACCTGGTGGTGGACAAAGGAGCCCCCAAAAGCCTGGGGAAGCTCCAGAAGCAGCCAACAGTGGGCATCAACAGCCCCCTCTACCTTGGAGGTAAAGCCCCATCCCCTCCCACCCCAAACACCTCCACCTCCCACCTGCCCCCTGTGCTCGGGCACCCACCCCCAGGCCAACTGGTGAGGCTCGCTGCTCTCAGCACCCACTGCCAAAGCTAATCAATGAAGGCTTCCTGGAGGAAGTGACAACCAAGCTGCTCCCTAAAATGTGAATAGTTAGCCAGATCATGGGGAGGAGAAGAGGACAGGAAAGAGAGCAGGGTTCCTTCTGAGAAACTACACGTTTTTTAGGGAGGATGGTGGAAGGTGAAGATGGAATGGGGAGGAAGGAGATGGATACAGGGGCCAGCCCCTTCAGATACAGGGGCTTCCTCTGCTCTGCCACCCCCTTAGATGCTGTGAGTCTCAGCTGATGTGTGTAGAGGAGTATGTTTGCCATTAAGGTCATTCAAAGGCCAAAGAGAGAAGGAGCCACCAGTCTGGCAGAGCATGGGCCTGAAACCCAGCCTTGGGCCAGTAGTTCTCAAAGGGTTATGTGCCAAAAAAAAAAAAGGCATCAGAGCAGCTTATTCAACATGGAGGTTCCCAAGACTTCTCCCAAGGAGTCCACCTCCGAGGGCTGGAATTCGGGCGAGCAGGGTGGGCAGGGGAGTATCTTCAGGTCGCTGTCCTGGTGTCCCTCCCGCAGGCATCCCCACCTCCACGGGCCTCTCGGCCTTGCGCCAGGGCGTGGACCGGCCGCTGGGCGGCTTCCACGGCTGCATCCATGAGGTGCGCATCAACAACGAGCTGCAGGACTTCAAGGCCCTCCCGCCGCAGGCCCTGGGCGTCTCGCCGGGCTGCAAGTCCTGCAGCGTGTGCAGGCATGGCCTGTGCCGTGCCGTGGAGAAGGACAGCGTGGTGTGCGAGTGCCACCCAGGCTGGACCGGCCTGCTGTGCGACCAGGAGGCCCGCGACCCCTGCCTCGGCCACAGGTCGGTGTCCCTCCCCCTCTGCCCCGCCCGGGAAGTGGGCACTGATGGAAGCTGGAGGGACTGCAGTCAGACTGTAGACAGGGGCTGCTTAGAAGGTCAGGGACTTAACACGTCCAAACAGCAGGTCTTGTTCAGAGGAGACATCAGTGTGCCAGAGCCTAGCTGAGAAACACTTGTCAAGTGGCCTTCAGAAGTCGAAAGGGGCACCCGTGTGCATGCACCTTGGCAAGTGGGTGCATTTCGGCCCGACTCGACTCCCCACTCAGTGGTACCCTATGAGGGCACTAGGGGTGTATAACCACGCACAGCTGAATCATTTCATGGCTCTGGCATTCATTATGCATCAAAATATTTACTGAGGGCCTACTATGTGTCAGGCCTTGTGCTAAAAATAGGAGACCCAGCATCCTCAGTGTTCAGAAGTCTGAATCGGCCAGAGATGACACCAGAGCCATGTCTAGTAATTTGCTTGGCCGAACAAGCTGGGACATGATATTGTGGATCAGGAGTGAAGGATGCTATAAAGGGGTTGAGTTTCCTGGGTAGCTCTGGAGTGTGTGTGTGTATGCGTTGGACTCTGTAACGAATACGTCTACAATGAACCCTGCCTCTGAATGTCATCCCAGTACAGAGAATGCTGCAGCACAATTAAGAATCCAGGCTGTGGCATCAGTTTCTCCATCTGTGAGATGTGGATAAGACTGTCTACTGCACAGGACAGCAGAGGAGAGGGGATTGTAGAAAATAAGACTGATGCTAGGTGTAAAGCACTTACCCCAATGCCTGGCACAGAGCAAGTGGTAGCTGGTGGTAGAGACAGTCGTAATCATGTTATCAATTAAGATGGCAGAAGACTGCGTGGGTTCTGACGTCTGTGGGTACAACAGCCAGCCTCATCAGGCTCACAGCTGTCAGTGTCACTGGGCGATGCTCACAGCCTCCAGCTGACTGATGCTCAGCCACTGGGCCGGTGGAGGGTGGACCATGGGGTGGAGAAGGCCTAAGGTCCCACAGCTCTGGGCTGGGGTGGACAAAGGAAGCCTCCAGCTGCACTGACTGCCTGGTTCCCCTCTCCTCGCCTCTGCCCCCAGCTGCAGCCAGGGGAGATGCGTGGCAACTGGGACCTCCTATGTGTGCAAGTGCGCCGAGGGCTACAGAGGGGCCTTGTGTGACCACAAGAATGACTCTGCCAACGCCTGCTCAGCCTTCAAGTGTCACCACGGGCAATGCCACGTCTCAGATCAAGGGGAGCCCTACTGCCTGTGCCAGCCCGGCTTCAGTGGGGAACACTGCGAACAAGGTGGGTCCACTGTGCGCATCGGCGGGGGGGGGGGGGGAGAAACGACGGTGCCCGGGAAGGATGCGGGGGTCAGACTTGGACTCCACGTTCAGATGACCTAAGTTCCAGTTCTGGCTGAGCCACTTAGAGGCTGCATGACCTTCATTAAGTTACTTTCTGAGCCTCAAATTCCGTCATGTTGAATATGGAGGGGGGGCAACACCGTAAGTTCCTGTGTCAGTCAGCCATTGCTGTATAACAAATTAGCCCCAACACATAGCAGTTCAAAACCACACTAAACATGCTCCATCCCACACGGTTCCCATGGGTCAAGCATTCAGAAATGGCTTAGCTGGATAGTTCCAGCTGGGGTCCCTGCAAACCGCCAGGACTGTGTGAGCAGTCTGGGTTGTTCTTTCTCTCCTCTCCCCTCCCCTCCTTTTCTAACTGACCAGCACCACTGACTCACCTGGGAGCTTATTAGAAATATAGACGCTCAGTCCCAGCCCAGACCTTCTGAATCAGAACCTGCTTTAACAAGAGCCCTCGATGGTTCTTAATCACAGTAACATTTCAGACGTTGCTCTGCAGTCTCCTCCCAAACCTCATGCCATTATTGGGTCAACAAAAGACAGTTCCTTGGTCTGATCCCATTTCAGAAACATCAAATCACTTACCTCTCTTAGTGACCCCTTTAGTGTATTAATTTGGAGGTAAGTGCAAAAAAAGGAAAATTGAAATTAAATTATATTCCAGCTGAAATGGTTCTGTCTCACCTTGGAGGTTTTTCTCCTGCATGGAAACTGAGAAGTCTTCGTCTTCCTTCCTGCCACCAGAATCCTGGGCAGGCCACCTCCTGTCACTAGAGGACTCTTTCACATCTTATACCTTGTTGAAATACCATTCTTAACCAATTTGGTAAATAATGTATTCTGAAATAATTTCAGATCTAACAGAAAAATTGCCAGAATATAAACAGCGTTCCCATTCCCTTCAGCTGGACAGCCCAACTGTTAACATGCTGCCGAGTGTGCGTTCTCCCTGCCCCGCACATCACACACACCTATTATCATTAGGCTTCTTTTGATCCTGTTAACAATCACGTAATTTTAAAAACCTATATCAAGCTTAACAGAATTCACATCACATCACATTAACCACCTAAAACTTTAAACTGCATAAAGCCCTTTTGCATTCACAATCTCTGTGATGCTCATAACAGCCCCTGAAAAAGCAGGAAGAACCAGGACATGTGTCACCATTTTCTGGACAAGGAAACTGAGGCTCAGGGATCCAAGGCTGTGTGGCCGAGGATCCTAGTCCTGAATCCGTTACTCTCTCTCTCAGTGCCTTGCTCCAGATACTTTCCCAATGTACTGAGGACAGTAGTGGGGTCAAGGTGAAGAGTTGGGTCAGGGACCGGAGGATTAAGCAGATCCAGGGGTCCCCTCCCCTCATTTCTACAACTTGTGGAAAAGCTCGCACGCGTGCGCACACACACACACCCCACCCCCAGACTCTGGCTCACTGACTACTGTTCCTCTTTCAGATCTCAACTCCAGAATCACTTCCCAGAGACAATCCCTGGCCCCTGGGCTAGTCAGGCTCCTTTGCCACGTATTTTGTATAAACACATCCCGTTTCTTCGTAGCATGCACCTCGGTTTATCATTACAAATGTATTTATTTAAATGACACTGTAATTAGTGTCTAGACTCTATACCAGCAGAGACAGGCTACTGAGAGTGGTGGGGACTGGGGCAAACTGGAGATCTCCTGCCCCGTCTAAAGCCCACGGCTTCAGCCCATCATTGCCACGCAGGGGTGCAGACTCAGCTTTGCCAGAGCCCCTGGTTTTCAAAGAAACCAGATATCCCAATGTTCAGATGCAATCTCCTGGCATTGTGGTTTTTTCTTTTTTTTAATGTTGGCATTTAATTTGGTTTCTAAGTGTCTGTGGCACAAGCAACATAGGTCTGGGATGGGATTTAGCCCTCAGTCCCCCAATCTGCCACATCTAGTTTGATCTTTAAGTTCCTTGAAGGAAGGGACCGAGCCTGCTCTTGTCACCCTGCTATCCTCGGGGCTTAGTTTTAAACCTATTATCGAGGTTGGTACGGAAAGGCACTTAGTATTTGTGGAAGAGTGAGATGGGTTATGGGAGGGTGGGCAGGGAGACGGATGGATGAGTGAATGAGTAAGTACGCACGGGCTTCGGCCCACGAGTGTCTCAGAGCAGCCTACCCCGGACAGCCATCTCCAGCCCCAATGCCCTGCCCTTACCTCTTCCGCCCTCTGCAGAGACTCCATGCCTGGGGGGGGTAGTCCGAGAGGTGATCCGCCGCCAGAAAGGTTATGCCTCGTGTGCCACGGCCTCCAAGGTGCCCTTAATGGAATGTCATGGGGGCTGCGGTCCCCAGTGCTGCCAGCCCACCCGCAGCAAGCGGCGGAAATACGTGTTCCAGTGCACAGACGGCTCCTCGTTCGTGGAAGAGGTGGAGAGACACTTAGAGTGCGGCTGCCGCCCGTGTTCCTAAGGGCCCCCCGCAGCCCTTCCGCCTCCCGGACTCCAGCCGGGTGGGTGGGGACGGCCACGTGGGACCCCCCCCCACGAGATTCGCAGTGAAGCAGTAGAAGCTGGAAAGGAAGCAAAAGAAGAGAATATTAAGTATATTGTAAAATAAACAAAAAATAGAACTTATTTTTATTATGGAAAGTGACTATTTTCATCTCTTATTATATAAATATATCACACCATCTGAGTATATGTACCATATAGTGAGTTATTTTTACCGACCTTTTTGTTCTGTGTTGTGTATTTGTCGTGTTTTTATAAACAGCTGTTAAAAGTTTTAGGAAAAAAGGCTAATAAAAATGTTTTAAAACGAAAGGATGAGCATAAAGAAGTGATAGCCTGTCTGAGAAGGGAGGAGGAGGTTTATACGTCTAGGAAACACTGTCGTCATTAAGTCGGCAGAAACCAGAACCTGCTTACTGAGCTCAGGAAACAGAACGAGAAGAGGAAAAGAGCGAAGGAAAAGGTTTTTCTTTGTTTCTTCCGATTTTTAATGACTTTTCCTTCCCTACAAGCACCCAGCTTTTCAGTCCTGGTTGCCGAAGCCCAGGATGCCCAGTTCTTCCAGGAAAAGCCGCTGAGCACTGGCCTCTGACTCTCCCTGGGACCCAAAGCATCGGCCGCCGCCCATGTGCTCCAGGCCCCTGCAGGGTCTGAGCCCACTGCAGACCCCCTCCCCATCCTGGCTGCCCTTGATTCCATTACAGGACTGTCTGAACTCCGCCACAGGCTTCATCTGAGCCTGTTTTGCCAAATCTGAAAACAGCTGCCCTTCTCCTGCCCCTCCCCAGGAAGGCAGTCCCCCTGCTGCTCCTCCAGGAACGCAGGGGTCACCCATCTCCTCAAGCCCCAGCACTGGCCCTTCCACTGGAAGTTCTGAACCACTCTCCTCCCTCAGCCAACCTCGTACTGGGAGGCGACACTAGGAGAGCAGGCAGCCCGGCTCACTGGCAAGTTCTGGGAGGCTCCTGCCATGGGGTACCTAGGCCTCTGACACCTAAACCTCCAGGCCTCCGTCATGATGACGAAGACCCCTTGCCCGTCTGTACCACTTTTCCGTGCATATCCACACTGCACCTTATTCTCTCCATGCGACCCCTGCCCCCGGCGAAAGGAAGCACTATAACCCCATTTCATAGATAAGGAAACTGAGGCCTCGCTCCAGCCCTGTAACTCTCCTTACGCCACATCTCTGATAAGTGAACGAGCCAAGCCTGGAGCCTAGACTCAAAACCCTAGATTCCTTCTCCAGAACAGCATAAACCCAGGAGATGCGGGCAGTCTAAGTTCATCAGAGAACCCCCACCAGAAAAGGAAATGGTTTTTTCTGCTATTTTTCCTGCTTTCATTCTGCCTTGTTCATTCCTTGTTCTACCTCCTTGGTATCCAGAATGATTCTAGACTGGGGGACTTACGTATCAGGGGGTGTGAGCCAGGGCAGCCTGTCTAGCCCAGACTCCACTCCAGGAACTGCCAGCCCTCCTGAAGGGGACTTGCCCCTGCCTCTTCCCCACCCTCGCCTGCCCCTTTCCACCCCAGTCAGGCTAGGGCAGATGGTCCAGGGGCTCAGCAGCTCACACCGACCCCCGTCTCGCACCCATTGCTCCCTCCCCCAGGAGCCTCCCCTGCAGAAGAGTCAGGGAGGAGAGTGTAGGGCCCAGTGGACCATCCAGCTCTGAGCATCCCCAGAGGAGCCCAGTGGTTCTCTGAGGACTGATGGCGAGCCAAAGGCTCAAAGAATCAAGAAGGGAGAAAGAAAAGAAGACGGAGGAACAAAAGGCAAGTGGCAGATAGGAAGGCAAGGAGGGAGGGAGGGAGGGAGGGAGGGATGGAGGGAGAAGAGAGAGAGAAGGAAGGAGGGAGGGAAGGAAGGAAGGAGGGAGAAGAGAGAGAAGGAAGGGAGGGAGGAAGGAAGGAGGGAGGGAGGGATGGAGGGAGAAGAGAGAGAAGGAAGGGAGGGAGGAAGGAAGGAAGGAGGGAAAACAGGGAAGGAAGGGGGAAGGAGAGAGAAACAACAAAAAGAGGGATGAAGAGAGAGAGGGAGGGATAAGATAGAGGAATTTACTGTAAAATATATATATTATATGTACTATACATCATGTTCCAGGTACTTACTGTACCTTATGATGACTGTTTCAAATATTAATGGCTGATTGACTTAGTACTTACATTATACATTAGGTACCATTCTAATTTATATATATTAATATATAATATATATTCACTTAATTCTCAAAACAACCCTGTAGTAAAGACATTGCTAAGCCATTTTACAGTTCAGTAAATTGAGGCATGGAGAAGTTAACGTGCACAAGAGCAGATGCCTAATAAATTACAGAGCCGGGATCTGGGCCCACCCTGTCTAACTCCAGGACTTGCTCCTCATGGGAAGGAAAAAGGTCCCACCTCTAAGGATCCTACACTCTGAGGCAGAAACAATCATGGAAATAGACAATTGTTTTATTATATGGAAGTAGCTGTCCAGAGTAAGGAATTTCCTATCTTGGGTCTTCAAAGATGAATAGGACTTTGCCTGGGCACAGGAAAGGGAGTTGAACTTTCCATGAATGCCCTATTAAAAAGCAAGGGAATATGAAAAGACCTGGCATGTTTGGGGAGCAGTCAGAGGTCTGGGGTGGCAGGAGTGTGGATGCACACTGGGGAGCAGGGATAAATGGGGTAGACATGAAGCAGGGGTTCGACCACAGAGAGCCGTGTGTGGCAGGCTGGACCACAGGGCCCCAGCAGGGGTTTTTGAGCGGGGGAGTAGCAGAACAAGCTCTGAAGAGAACGGGTGGCAAAGTAGAGAAAGGCCTGGAAGAACAGATAGGGCTTTGCCACCCAAAATAGCCTTGGGGCTTCCCTGGTTGCTGACTTCAGTTTGCTGAGGCTAGACAATGCTGATTTCCGGACGGGTCACAAAGTATTTGTGGTAGCTCAGAAGCTCACCCCTGGAAGGGGTGTCCTGGGATCTGCCCAATACCCCTCCCATCCCCCAGGCCCTGCCAGCCCTCCTCACGTAGGCAGGTGGTCCTGAGCCTTCTTCTACCACCAGCACTCCTAGCTAGCTCTCCCCACCCAGCACAAAGCCCGCTCAGCCTGCCATCTTGAGAGCCCCACCCAGGGTCTCTGACTTTCTGGGAGGACTCACCAAGCTGACAGCTTTCCCTCTGCCTCCCCAAAGAATCTGAGGCCTTTCTCTGCTCGTCACCCCTGGGCCCAACCCCGAATCCAGCCACAGTCAGCCAAGACAGCCAAAGGGCAGGGTTCTTTCTCTCAGTGTGGCTTGGGGGTGATTTTCAGCTTTCCCCTCAATTTTGGTAGCCCTGAATTTATGAAATGCCAAACTCAGAACCATTCAGAAAATCCTCCCCAAAATGAAGTTTCTCTAACAACTGGAGATGAAAACTCTCTTGAGCAGCCAAATTCTAGAAACAGAAAGTCCCACGGGACAGAAAGAGTTCCGCTGGTTAACTCGCACACATGATGGTTCAACGCCTGTGCGTAAGGATGTGCACGTGTGCAGAAGAAGGGGCTCAGGCTGTGTTCCCCTCCTGAGCAGGGTTCAGGGAAAGGGGAAGGGAGTGTCCCTCTTGACTCAACCAAGGGACCCCAAAATGGTTAGTGAGATAATGTATTTAAAAGCTCTTTGTAAAGTGTAAACTAAAAACCTTAAATGTAAGATGTTATTGTTATTATTACTATTGTTGTTGTTGTTATTGACATGCCAAAAGGCCCTCTGTACAAGATGGCTTTGCCTTTTCAACTTCATAGAAAAGAACCTGAGTCTGACACTTCAGAAAGGTGACAGAGAGGAGGACAACAAGGAAGGAGGCAAGGAAAGGGAGGGAGGTCTCCTAGGGCCAGGGAAAGAGGAGAAAATCCCCCAGGATGACCCTCAGGAACCCAGGAGTGGCCAGGATGGGGAATGAGCTAACCTTGCCCTTCACCGGATGCAAAGCTATCAGCAGGCTGAGCCCTCAGGCCAAGCAGCCAGGCAGTGCCTTTGCTGGGAGCAGAAGCCCCTAGTGTACAAGGACCTGCCCCCAAAGGCCCACAGGCTCCCAGATATCAGAGTGGGAGGAACCCAAGGGGGTCCCTGGTGGCTGGGAACACCGAGAATCAGAGCAATGGCGTGTCCAGACCAGAGACCAAGGTCATCCAGGAAATGAACACCAGGGGCAGGAAGAGACCCAGGTGCCTTCCTGCGACTCCACAGGGGGCATCCAGGCAGAGTGAAGCCTGAGACAGGCCCTCCAATCCCTTCTTGGTGGCCAGGAAAGTATCCTTCACCTTCCCCCACCGCCGTCTCCCGGTGCACCCAGATGGCCGGGAAGCTGGGGCACTATCTGGTTTGGTGACACTTATCCACGTTTCCCAGTCTGGGTTAGACAGTGCCAAAGGAAACACTTGGGGAAAATTGATGAGAGATGCCAGCTAGCAAGGCCAGCAAAGCCAGAATGGGGCATTTGGCAAAGCTGCTTTCTCTAACTCAACAAATTTCTAAGAGGGAAAATTTTAAGATGTTTTCTTAAAACAATGTAATAGCGCCACTTCCCCAGTATGGGATAAATAATGTGTTTCGGTTTTTTTTTCCCAACAGACTGTCATATGCTGGTATCATTCAAATAAATGGATGAGTCACAGGAGAGCTATCAGATGCTCTTGTGAATACCATAACCTCGGCGCTGCTCTGTGGTGTGTGCTTTATTTTTACTCCTGACCTTCACACTCCCTGGAGCAAAGGTTACTGCATTCCTGGGGTTTGGGCAAGTCTGG
Source organism: Stenella coeruleoalba (assembly GCF_951394435.1). NCBI lineage: Eukaryota > Metazoa > Chordata > Mammalia > Artiodactyla > Delphinidae > Stenella > Stenella coeruleoalba. The sequence goes on along the minus strand of NC_137148.1, from coordinate 144,414,473 downwards.
TGTGGAGTAAGTGAAAAAAATCGGTTTCTTGCACCATGAAGTGGGAAAAATGGATCCAGAGTTCCCCAGAGACATGGGAGAGAAGCTCCAACACATGGCTTAAGGTCTGCAGGGCATGTGTTATGTATGGTCACAGACAGGGGGCCAAGGGTCACAGAGCGGGGAGCCACTCCAACACAGAGCACACTTATTAAGATGTGAAGGAAGACTCCTCCTGGGAACTCCAATGCCTAATTAAACCCCCTCCTTTTGTCACTTCTTTCACAAGCATTTACTGAAGATCTACTACGTGCCAGGTTTTGGTCTAGGCACCGAGGGCTACGAAGATGACCCAGACAAAGTCTTTGTTCTCCTGGAGCTTAATTTTTAACTGAGTGTCAATCAGCAAACAATCAAAGAAAACATCAGATAATATAAAAAAGGAGAGATGACCTGACACATTAGCTGGTGGCTACTTTACACAGTGAAGTCGAGGAAGGCCTCTCTGAAGAATTTAGACACGGGGTGGGGTGAAGAAGAAACAGAATCAGGAAGCCTGACCCTGCGGCACTCAGTAGCTATCTGCTCTCACCCGGGTGGCATCCGAGGGAGGTGGGTAGCCCAAGCTTCTTAGGAGGCCAGAGGTGATGCCAAGAGCAAGACAGCACTACGAGAGGACTAGTGAGTGAGGGGAGGCGGGCGGAGCTCACCCCTCAGCTTCCCAGCCCTGGGGCATCCTTGGGAGCCCATGGCCATTCTGAATGAGCAATGCCAAGGGTTCAAAGGCCACTACCGGCTAGCTGAAGGTCACCTTCACTTCCCTGGCAGATGACAGTTTATCTCCCGTGTGAAGAATCCCACTGGAAGCAAGACACTGGTAGGCAGCAGATGCATTAAGTGTTGGAAAAGGACCCAGGCCTGTACTTCCTCCCCTGGTATTTCCTGAGCAAGACAGGGCCACACAGGCTGGGAGCCCTGAGCCCCCATCAAGATGCCCTTGACATTGGCTTCCTACGTTTCAGTGTAAAAAAAAAACTGAAATGGGAGGTAGGGGGCTGGGGGGTGGTTAGGTTTTGGGCAGCCCGTGCTATGTCATACAGCCTGGGTGTCCCTGGCCAGGAGCCCACAGCCTCCATCTTCCATGCTTAGACCAAGGAGCCCCTCCTCCCGGGTTTGGGACCTCTGGGTCTATCGATCTCTCTCAAGTTCCCTTTTGTGTCAGTCCACTGCAGAGCTTCTCAACTGGGAGAGACTCTGCCCCCACCCCTACCCCAGGAGACGTTTGGCGACGCCTGGAGACATTTTTGATTGTATGACCAGGGCAGAGGGTGCTACTGGCATCTAGTGGATGGAGGCCGGGACTACTGCTCAACATCCTGCAGTGCACAAAACAGCCTCCACCGCAGAGAATTATCCTGCCCAACGTACAGTCATCCTAAGACTGGGAAACCCTGGCTTGGATTAATCGGATCCTTCATTGAACAGTCAGCTGGAATCATGTTCAAAGGAAGACGGATGTAGGGGTACTAAATGGGCAGAAACAGTGGCCCGCTCAAGGGAGGATGGTCCCTTTGTAGGAACACATGGCAGACTGATGGTCTCAACCAGTATTTAGAACACCATTACTGATGGCAAACTGGGACTGAGACACTTCCAGCAATGGGGTGCCACTGTCACTGTCCTTACTATGTAGTCATTGCAAAAGGATTCAGAGCCACACATTATGAACTTAATATGCTTAGGTGACACACACACAAACAGTGGGGCAGGGGACATTCATCTTTGCATCTCTATTGGCAGAGAAATAAAGAACGGATTAGGAAAAAGGTTATGCTTCTATCTCCGGGAACTCTCCCCTTCAGCTAGGCCCCGGCAAAAGGAGCATGGAAGGTTATCAAATCGAGACATGAGCACTGAGGATGTCTGTGGTCTGTCAAAGGTGAGTGAAGAAAGTATGAGTCGAAGTCACAAGCAGCCCAGCTTCACGATATGATGAGGGTGCTGGAACAACTCTCATAATGATGCCATGATAACCTGGTCGGCAGCATAACCCTGGAAAGCGCTGCAGGGACAGGAACGCTCCAGACCAGGACTCTGTAAATACATTCTGTAAACGTCCCTGTTTGCCAGCTCCTGCAGGAGGTAGGGGGTGAGGCAAGCCTTGAGGCTTGACAGCAGGGAGGATAGAAGTGGGCAGGCCTCCCTCTCCAGCTCCACCTGCCCTGGAGATCACCACATCCTCTCCTCCAGCATGGCTGCTTGACTTTGGCAACCTCACCAGGAACTTCAATTTCCCCATCTAGAGAACAGGATGACAATACCTGACACAGTCAAGGCTCTGGAGATTACAAATGGCAAAAAGCAATTCAACTAAAGCCACAAAGTATATTGTCTCAAGTCATTGGAAAAGCTGAGATAGTTCTTACTGCATGAGGCAGGGGTGTTTGCTCCCTAGAGATCATACAGTGTCAGAAGGGCTTGGGGTCTCCTGTGCACACCTGTCTTTCTTCTGCATCGGCTGCATTCTCAGGAAGAGAGAGATGAGGAGATGGCAAAGTGACTCCCAGCCACAGCAGACTGAAAGCAGTACATACCACTAATTTCAAGCCCAGGAGAAAAAAAGAGCTTCTCTTTTCCAATAATTCCAAGAGACATCCCAGAAGAGTCACTGGGTCTTACTGGCCTGACTTGAGGCAAATGCCCATCACTGAACCAAACATTATAGTCAAGAGAATAAGATGGGTTGATTGGCCAAGCCAGTACCACATGACCACCTCTGGAGCCAGAAACAGGAGAGACTGCGAACAGGAAGTTTCTCCAAGGAAAAAGGGGAATAGGTGCTGGGTGGGCAAAATGACAGATGATAAATACAACAGACAGTTATTTAGAAAAGTTGATAAGTTCCAATTCAAGATGGCAACATACGAGGATCCTGACTCACCCTCCTCCCATAGACACACCAAATCTACAGCTACATACAGAACGATTTCCTCTGAAAGAAACCCAAAAAGTAACTAAGAGAAAAAAACACACACAAAAACACACTGAAGGGACTTCCCTGGTGGCACAGTGGTTAAGAATCTGCCTGCCAATGCAGGGGACACAGGTTCGAGCCCTGGTCCGGGAAGATCCTACATGTCGCAGAGCAACTAAGCTCATGCGCCACAACTACTGAGCCTGTGCTCTAGAGCCCACAAGCCACAACTACTGAGCCTGCAAGCCACAACTACTGAGCACAGATACCACAACTACTGAAGCCCGCGTGCCTAGAGCCCGTGCTCTGCAACAAAATAAGCCACCACAATGAGAAGCCCACACACCACAACGAAGAGTAGCCCCCACTCGCCACAACTAGAGAAAGCCCGAGTGCAGCAACGAAGAGCAAATGCAGCCAAAAATAAATACATACATACATAAACAAATAATTTTTTTAAAAACACACTGAAATGAATCAGAGAGGTTAAAAGAAAATCTCGCCATAAATCCCACCCCCCCCCATGTGGTGACCCACGATCGGGGGGAGCTTACAACCCTGAGCGTCTCCGTGAAGAGCAAAGGGTTTGGACCCCACATCTGGCATCCCAACTTTTAAGACCTGCACCTGACATACAAGCCCCCAAAATATCTTTGTGTCCACAAGACCAACAAGGTTATGGTAAACTGAGAAAGTCCACAGTACAGAGGCAGCAGAGTGAAAAGTGCCCAGTCTTTCTGTGAAAGAGGCCTATTTGCTTATTTTAAAAAAACAGCTTCAGCCTGAGGGGCTGAATCTACATTAGCATACCTCTAGGGGCCTACTGGAATACTCTCCAAGAACACAGCCATATTTGCACTCTCCCTCTGCCTCACTCGAGGTTGCTGGCGTCTCCTAGAAAGGAACTTGTGTGCTCAGCCGGCACCCTGATTTTTGCCACTGCCATCCAGGGAACACCCCTTTATCACCTGGCTCTGGAGGCCAGCAGGGCTTTCGTTTGTGGGTCCCACAGGACTGAAACGAACAGAGAAAGAGTTCTTAACCAGCTATACCCTAGGCCAAAGCACAAGGCAACAGACTGAGGTACCCATGGCGTTCTGGGAAAAGTTCCTATGAGTTTCTCTTCATAGATGTAGACTGAGGGGCAGGCTTCTGATTGAACACACATTTAAGGACCAACTGTAATCCTCTCCAGAAGTCTTGGAGGACAGGTGCTATCTTTGTGCTCTCCCTCTGCTGTCCTCCCAGCAACTCCCAGAAAGGAGCTTGTACACACATCTGGTGCACCAGTTTACATCTGGAGAATCTCCCAGAGAGGCAGGGAGTGGCTGTGGCTCAGTCTGGGGACATAGACACTGGTGGCAGCCATACTTGGGAGCTCCTTCTACCTCATGGACACTGGTGTGTGTGGGCAACATTATAGAGTCCTCCCCTTAGCTCATTAACACCAAACCTGGCCCCACCCAACAGTCTGTAGGTGCCAGTGCTGGGACAACTCAAGCCAAACAACTAACTGTATCCCCACCCATCAGCAACAGGCTACCTAAAGGCTTCCTGAATCCATAGTCACCTCTAGACATGGCCCTACCCACTAGAGGACCAAGACCCAGCTCTACCCACCAGTGGCCAGGCCCCAGACCTGCCCTACAAGAAGTCTGCACTAGCCTCTAGACCAGCCTCACCCACGAGGGGCAGACACCAGACACAAGAAAACCACAACCCCACAGCCTGCAGATCCAGCCTGCCCATATCAGGCCAGACCCTGCCCTGGGACCAGCTGGTCCTCAGCCCTGCCCGCTGGCAGGTCAACACAAGGTTTGGGACACCCCAGACCCCATACCCAACTGTGTCAGGACACCCCCCACCCAACAGTGATCTGATACAAGTTCTGGGATCCCTGAGCCCTGAAGTCAGACTCCAGGACACAGCTCTGCCTGCCAATAGTTCAGCACTAACCCCAGGATGGGGCTTCGCCCACCAGTGAGTGGGAAACAGCCCTGGAGTCTTCTGGACCTTGACTCCACCCACCAGGTAGCCAGCACTAGCCCCTGGGCCCCTGGGGTTCTGCAGTCAGCCACCTTGTGATCAGACACTGCTAACCAGCAGCCAGCAGCCTCTACACAAGGCAGGACCTGGCATCCAACCAGGCTGGGGCCAACCAAGCCTAAGAGACCACACACACAGTCAGCCCACCACAACAGAAGGACCCACAGAAACCTCATAGGGGGAACCCTTATAGCACATAACTTCGGTGATGAGAGGGGAATGCACTGCTGGGATGCACAGGATATCTCCTACAAAAGACCCCTTCTACAAGGTCAGAAAACATAACTAAGATACAAGATACATAAAAATACAGATAGCAACTTAGAAAAAATGAGGTGGCAGAGTAACATGTTCCAGTTGATAGAACAGTAAAAAACCCCAGAAGAAGAATAAAGTGAAATAGAGATAGGTAATCTACCCCAGAAAGAGTTCAGGGTAATGATCATAAAGATGATAAAAGAGATCAGGAGAAGAATGGATGCACATAGCAAGAAGTCAGAGGTTTTTAACAAAGATTTAGAAAATATAAAGAACAACCAAACAGAGATGAAGACTACAATAACTGAAATGAAAGATATGCTAGAAGGAAGCAACAGTAGACTAAATGATACAAAGGAACGATCAGTGAGCTCGAAGACAGAGTAGTGGAAATCATTACCAGTGAACAGAAAAAAACAAAAACAAATGAGGACAGTTTAAAAGACCTCTGGGACAACATCAAGCAAACTAGTATGTGCATTATAGGGGTCCCAGAAGAAGAAGAGAGAGAAAGGGGCAGAAAAAATATTTGAAGACATAATAGCTGAAAAATTCCCTAACCTGGGAAAGGAAAGAATCACCCAAGTCCAGGAAGCACAGAGAGTCCCATACAGGATTAACACAAAGATACATTGTAATTCGAATGACAAAAATTAAAGGTAAAGAGAAAATATTAAAAGCATCAAGGGAACGGAGAAATAACATACAAGAGAACTCCCATAAAGGTATCAGCTGATTTTTCTCCCTGCAGACCAAAAGGGAATGGTACGATATGTTTAAAGTGATGAAAGGGAAACACAACCAAGAATACTCTACCCAGCAAGGCTCTCATTCAGATTTGATGGAGAGCTCAAAAGCTTTACACACAAGCAAAAGCTAAAAGAGTTCAGCACCATCAAACCAGCTTTACAACAAATGTTAAAGAAACTTCTCTACGTGAAAAATAAGAGGCCGTAACTAGAAACAAGAAAATTATGAAATACAAAAGCTCACCAGTAAAGGTAAACATACAGTAAAGGTTGGAAAACATCCACACACAAAGCTAGTAGAAAGGTTAAAAGACAAAAGTAGTAAAATCATCTATATCCACAATGAGCAGTTAAGGGATACACAAAACAATTAGATGCAAAATATAATATAAAAACAGTAATCATGAAGGGAGGAGAGTACAAATACAGGATTTTTAAAGTGCATTTGAAATTAAGAGATCAGTAACTTAAAACAATTACATATATATATATATATATATATATATATATACATTGCTATATAAGAGCCTCACGGTAACCACAAACCAAAAATCTATAATAGATAAACACAGACACACACACAGAAATCCAAACATAACACTAAAGACAGTTATCAAACCACAAAAGAGAACAAAAAGAAAAAAGGGAAAAAAATACTACAAAAACAACCACCAAACAATTCACAAAATGGCAATAAGAACATACATATCAATAATTACCTTAAATATAAATAGACTAAATGCTCCAATCAAAAGACAGAGTGGCTGAATGGATACAAAATAAGACCCAAATATATCCTGCCTATAAGAGACTCACTTAAGATCTAAAGACACACACAGACTAAAAGTGAGGGGGACAGAAAAAGGTATTCCATGCAAATGGAAATCAAAAGAAATCCAGAGTAGCAATACTTATATCAGACAATACAATAAAGACTGTTACAAGATGGGACCTCCCTGGTGGTCCAGTGGTTAAGACTCAATGCTTCCAATGCAGTGGGCATGGGTTCAATCCCTGGTTGGAGAACTAAGATCCCACATGCCACACGGTGCAACCAAAATAAAATCAAAATCAAAAAAAAAAAAGGAAAAAAGTTGGAGTAACAATACTTATATCACACAAAATACGCTTCACAATAAAGACTGTTACAAGAGACAAAAAAGGACACTATATAATGATCAAGGGATCAATCCGAGAATATATAACAATTGTAAACATGCACCAACATAGGAGCACCTAAATACATAAGGCAAATGTTAACAGACATAAAAGGAGAAATTGACAATAACACAATAATAGTAGGGAACTTTAACACCGCATTTACCATCAATGGACACATCATCCAGACAGAAAACCAATAAGGAAACAATTAACTTGAAAGACACATTATACTCAGATGAAATTAATTAATATATAGAGCATTTCATCCAAAAGCAGCAGAATACAGTCTTTTCAAGTGCACATGGAACATTCTTCAGGGTAGACAACATGCAAGGCCACAAAAGAAGCCTCAGTAAATTTAAGAAAACTGAAATCATATTAAGCATCTTTTCCAACCACAATACTATGAGACTAGAAATCAACAATAAGAAAAACAACTGCAAGAAACACAAACATGTGGAGGTTAAACACTATGCTACCAAACAACCAATAAATCACTGAAGAAATCAACGAGGAAATTTAAAAATACCTAGAAAAAATGAAAATAAAAACAGGATGATCCAAAATCATCCTGGGGGATGCAACAAAAGCAGTTCAAAGAGGGAAGTTTATAGCAATACAAGTTTACCTCAGGAAACAAGGAAAATCTCAAATAAAAAATCTAATCTTACACCTAAAGCAACTAGAAAAAGAAGAACAAACACAGCCCAAAGCTAGTAAAAAAAAAAGAAATAAATATCAGACCAGAAGTAAATTAAGTAGAGGCTAAAAAACATTAGAAAATATCAATGAAGCTAAAAGCTGGTTTTTTGAAAAAATAAACAGTTTTTAAATCTTTAGCCAGACTCTTCAAGAAAAAAAGGGAGAGGGCCCATCAATAAAATCAGAAATGAAAAAGGAGAAGTTACAACCAACACCACAGAAATACAAAGCATCATAAGTGACTACTACAAACAACTATATGACAATAAAATGGACAACCTAGAAGAAATACAGAAATTCTTAAAAAAGTACAATCTCCCAAGACTGAACCAGGAAGAAATAGAAAATATGAACAGACCAATTACCAATAACAAAATTGAATTAGTAATTTCAAAGTTCAAAACAAATAGAAGTCCAGGACCAGACAGCTTCACAGGAGAATTCTACCAAGCACTTAAAAAAGATTAACACCTAACCTTTTCAAACTATTCCAAAATATTGCAGAGGCAGGAATACTTCCAAACTCATTCTATGAGGCCAGCATCATTCTAATACCAAAAGCAGACAAAGATATCACCAAAAAAGAAAATTACAGGCCAATTTCACTGATGAACATAGATGCAAAAATCCTCAACAAAATACTAACAAACAGAATCCAACAATACATTAAAAGGATCATACAGCTTGATCAAGTGGGATTCATCTCAGGGTTGCAAGGATTTTTCAGTATCTACAAATCAATCAATGTGATATACCACATTAACAAATTGAAGAATAAAAACCATATGATCAGCCCAATAGATGCAGAAAAAGCTTTTGACAAAATTCAACATCGATTTATGATAAAAAACTCTCCAGAAGGTGGGTATAGAGGTAACATACCTCAGCATAATAAAGGCCATATGCAAAAAACCCACAGCTAACATAATACTCTATGATGAAAAGCTGAAAGCATTTCCTCTAAGATCAGGAACAAAGCAAGGATGTCCACTATCGCCACTTTTATTCAACATAGTATTGGAAGTCTAGCCACAGCAATCAGACAAGAAAAAGAAATAAAAGGAATCCGAATTGGAAAGGAGGAAGTAAAACTGTCACTGTTTGTAGATAATATGATGCTATACATAGAAAATCCTAAAGACACTACCAGAAAAATACTAGAGCTCATCAATGAATTTGGTAAAGTGAGAGAACACAAAATTAATATACAGAAATCACTTGCATTTCTATACACTAACAATGAACTAGCAGAAAGAGAAATTAAGGATACAATCCCATTTACTATCATGACAAAATGAAAGAATTACCTAGGAATAAACCTACCTAAGGACGTAAAAGACCTCTACTCAGAAAACTGTAGGACAATGATGAAAGAAATTGCAGACAACACAGATAGAAAGATATACTGTGTTCTTGGATTGAAAGAATAAATATTGTTAAAATTACCATACTACCCAAGGCAATCTACAGATTCAATGCAATCCCTATCAAAATACCTGTGGCATTTTTTACAGAACTAGAACAAATAATTTTAAAATTTGTATGGAAACACAAAGGACCCCAAATGGCCAAAACAATCTTGAGAAAAAAGAACAGAGCTAGGGAAATCACACTCCCTAACTTCAGATTATACTCCAAAGCTACAGTCATCAAAACAGTATGGTACTGGCACAAAAACAGACACATAGATCAATGCAACAGAATACGGAACTCAGAAATAAACCCATGCACTTATGGTCAATTAATCTATGACAAAGGAGGCAAGAATACATAACAGAGAAAAGACAGTCTCTTCAGTAAGTAGTGCTGGGAAAACTGGACAGCTACATGTAAAAGAATGAAAGTAGGGCTTCCTTGGTGGCTCAGTGGTTGAGAGTCCGCCTGCCAATACAGGGGACGCAGGTTCGTGCCCCGGTCCAGGAAGATCCCACATGCCGCAGAGCGGCTGGCCCCGTAAGCCATGGCCGCTGAGCCTGTGCGTCCGGAGCCTGTGCTCTGCAGCGGGAGAGGCCACAGCAGTGAGAGGCCCAAGTACCGCAAAAAAAAAAAAAGTAAGAATGAAAGTAGAACATACTGTAACACCATATACAAAAAAAAAAACACCTCAAAATGGATTAAAGACCTAAATATACGACCTAATACTATGTAACTCCTAAAGGAAAACAAAGGCAGAACACTGCTTGACATAAATCATAGTAATATTTTTTTGGATCTGTCTCCTAAAGCAAAGGAAATAAAAGCAGAAACAAACAAATGGGACCTAATTAAAACTTTAAAGCTTTTGCATAGAATAGGAGACTATCAACAAAATGAAAAAACAACTTGCTGAATGGGACAAAATATTTGCAAATAATATGACTAATAAAGAGTTAATATACATGTGTAAACAGCTCATACAACTCAAAATTTAAAAAATAAACACTGAAAAAAACAACTGATTAAAAAATAGGCAGAAGAACTAAATGGACATTTTTCCAGAGAGGAAACAAAGATGGCCAACAGGCACAAGAAAAGATGTACAACATCACTTATCATCAGGGAAATGATAATCAAAACCACAATGGGGGGCTTCCCCGGTGGTGCAGTGGTTAAGAATCCACCTGCCAATGCAGGGGACACCGGTTCGAGTCCTGGTCTGGGAAGATACCACATGCGTGGAGCAACTAAGCCCATGAGCCACAACTACTGAGCCTGTGCTATAGAGCCCACGAGCCACAACTACTGAAGCCTGTGCACCTAGAGCCCATGCTCCTCAAAAAGAGAAGCCACCACAATGAGAAGCCCATGCACCGCAATGAAGAGTAGCCCCCGCCCACTGCAACTAGAGAAAGCCTGTGCACAGCAACGAAGACCCAACGCAGCCAAAAATAAAATAAATTTATTTTTTTAAAAAACCACAATGGGATATCACCTCACACCTGTTAGAATGGCTATACTCAAAAAGAACACAAATAACAAATATTGGTGAGGATGTGGAGAAAAGTGAACCCTCCTACACTGTTGGTGGCAATGTAAATTGGTGCAGCCACTATGGAAAACAGTATGGAAGTTTCTCAAAAACCTAAAAATAAAACGACCATATGATCCAGCAATTCCATTCCTGGTATATATCCAAACAAAAAAATTTTTAAAAACCCACTAATTCAAAAAGATACACATACCCCAATGTTCAGAGCAGCATTGCTTACAATTGTCAAGATATGGAAGCAACTAACTGTCCAGCAACAGATGAATGGATAAAGATGATGTGGTACACACACACACACACACACACACACACACACACACACACACAAAAATGGAATACTACATACTACTCAGCCACAAAAAAAGAAGGAAATGTTGCTATTTGCAATAACACAGATGGACTTGGAAGGTATTACACTAAATGAAATAAGCCAGACAGAGGAAGACAAATACAGTATGATATCACTTTGTGGAATCTAAAAATACAACAAACTATTTAATATAACAAAAAATAAGCAGACTCACAGTTATAGAGAACAAACTAGTGGTTACCAGTGGGGAGAGGAAAGGGGGGAGGGGCAACATAGGGGTAGGGGATTAAGAGGTACAAACTATTATGTATAAAATATTCTGCAAGGATATACTGTACAACATGGGGAACATAGCCCATATTTATAATAGCTATAAATGGAGTATAACCTTTAAAATTGTGAATCACTATATTATATACCTGTAAATTATATAATATTGTATATCAACTATACTTCAAATTTTTTTTAAAAGTGGTAAGGCTGCTTGGACAATCACAATGGTTTGAGGGACAACCAAGAGCTAGGCCAAGATTGAACAATAAGGTTCATCTCCTAAATGATGTCACTACTTCAAGACAGGGAGAGGTGACTTTTTTATCTAATACTAGAAACAAACGTAGAGGTCAAGGAAAATGAAGAAACAGAGGAATATGTTCCAAATGAAAGAACAAGCTAATATCTCAGAAAAGACCTTAATGAAATGAAGATAAGTGATTTACCTGATGAAAGAGTTCAAAATAATGGTTATAAAGATGTTCACTCAGGGACTTCCCTGGTGGTCCAGTGGCTAAGACTCCGTGCTTCCACTGTAGGGCCGGTGGGGGGGTGGGGGGAGGGAAGGGTTTGATCCCTGGTTGGGGAACTAATATTGGGCATGCTGTGCAGTGAAGAAGAAAAAAATAACATGTTCATTCAGCTCAAAATAAAAATGTATGAACAAAGTGAACATTTCAACAAAGATAGAAAATATAAGAAAGTACCAAAGAGAAATCACAGAGTTTAAGAATACAACAACTGCACTGAAAAATACAACAGAGGGATTCAAAAGCACACTAGATGAAGTGGAAGAAAGGATCAGTGAACTCACACAGGGCAGTGAAACTCACACAATCAGGGTAGCAAAAAGAAACCAGAAAAAAAAAAGACTGAAGACAGTAAAAGGAATTATGGGACAACATCAACTGAACCAACATTCACTTTATAGGGGTTCTAGAAAGAGAAGAGAAAGGAGCAGAAAACTTACTTGAAGAAATAATGGCTGAAAACTTCCTTAACCTGGAGATGGAAACAGAAATCCAGATCCGAGAAGCCCACAGAGTTCCAAAAAGAGGAACACAAAAACATCCACACCAAGACAATTGTAAGTAAAGTGCCAGAAGCTAAAGACAAAGAGAGGGACTGCCCTGGTAGCAGAGTGGTTAAGAATCCACCTGCCAATGCAGGGGACACAGGTTCCATCCCTGGTCCAGGAAGATCCCACAGGCCATGGAGCAACTAAGCCCCTGCACCACAACTACTGAGCCTGTGCACCACAACTACTGAGCCCACACGCCACAAGCCCACATGCCCTGGGGCCCGCGTGTCACAACTACTGAGCCCTCATGCTGCAACTACTGAAGACCACGTGCCTAGAGCCCGTGCTCCACAACAAGAGAAGCCACTGCAGTGAGAAGCCCACTCACCACAACGAAGAGTAGCCCCCACTCGTCCCAACTAGAGAAAGCCCGTGCACAACAATGAAGACCCAACGCAGCCAAAAAAACAAACAACAAAAAAGAGACAAGGAGAAAATCTTAAAAGAAGAGAAAAACAACTTGTTACATACAAGGGCACACATTGTATGTAACAACTTGTTTTTACAAGTTGTTAACAGTTTTTTTGCACCAGAAATGTTGCATGCCAGAAGGGAGTGGCACAATATATTCGAAGTGCTGAAAGAAAGAAACTGCCAACAAAGAATATCCACCTAGCAAATCTCTCCTTCAGAGTTGAAGAACAGATTAAGTTTTCCCGACAAGCAAAAGCTAAAGGAGTTCATCACCAGTAGACCAGCTTTACAAGAAATGTTAAAGGGACTTAAGTGGAAACTTACAGGTGCTCATTAGCAACAGCAAAACATATGAAAGCATAAATCTCACTGGTAAATATATAGTAAAAGTCAGAATAACCTAATGTTGTAAAGGTGGCGAGTTAATCACTTCTAAAGCTAACATGAAGGTTAAAAGACAAAATAATAAAAATAGCCATAACTACAATAATTTGTTAATGGATATACAAGATAAAAAGATACAGATTGTGACATTAAAAGCAAAACCTGAGGGGACAGTTAAAATGTACAGCTTTAGAATATATTTGAGCTTAAGTTGTTATCAACTTTAAATGGATTGTTATAGATATAAGTTGTTTTACGTAAGCCTCATGGTAATCACAAAGCAAAAACCTATGGTAGACACACAAAAGATAAAGAACTGTAAGCATAACACTACAGAAAATCATCAGTTAACAAAGGAAGACAGCAAGAGAAGAATGGACCAAATGAACTACAAAAGAGCCAGAAAACAATTAACAAAATAGTAATAAGAACATATATATCAATAATTATTTTAAATGTATAGGGACTCAATACTCTGATCAAATACAGTGGCTGAATGGATTTTTTTTTTTAAAGACAAATCTATATCCTGCCTACAGGAAACTCACTTCAGATGTGAGGACACACAAAAACTAAAAATGCAGGGGTGAAAAAACATATTCCAAGCAAATGAAAATCAAAAGAAACCTGAGGTAGCTACACTTATATCACACGAATTAGACTTTAAGACAACGACTGTAATAAGATACAAAGAAGGTCATTATATAATGATAAAGGGGTATACGCAACAAAAAGATAACATTTGTAAATATTTCTGCACCCAACGTAGGAGCAACTAAATATATAAAGTCAATATTCACAGACCTAAAGGGAGAAATAGACAGCAATACAATAATAGTAGGAGACTTTAATACCTGTCTTCTTCAATAGATAGATCATCCAAAGAGAAAATCAAAAAGAAAACACTGACCTTAAATGACATGTTAACCAGATGAACTTAACAGACATATACAGAACATTCCAACCAAAAGCAACAAAATTACATTCTACTCAAGTGTACATGAAACATTCTCCAGGATAGATCATAGATTAGGCCACAAAACAAGTTTTAATATATTTAAGAAGACTAAAATCATATCAAGCATTTTTTCCAACCACAACGGTATGAAACTAGAAATCAATTACAAGAAGAAAACTGGAAAATTCACAAATATGTGGATATTAAACAATATGCTACTGAACAACCAAGGAGTGAAAGAAGAAATCAAAAGAGAAATCAAAAAATGCCTTGAAACAAATAAAATTGGAAATACAACATACCGAAACTTATGGGATGCAGCAAAAGCAGTTCTAAGAGGGAAGTTCAGAGCAATAAATGCCTACATTAAGAAACAAGAAATATCTCAAATAAACAACCTAACTTAACAACTCAATGAACAAGAAAAATAAGACTAAATTAAGCCCAAAGTTATTGGAAGGAAGGAAATAAAGATGAGAGTGGAAATAAATGAAATAGAGACTAAAAAGACAATATAAAGGATGAAACTAACAGCTGTTTTTTTGAAAAAAATAAACAAGGTAGACAAACCTTTAGTTAGAGTCACCAAGAAAAAAAGAGGACTCAAATAAAACCAGAAATGAACAAGGATATATTACAACTGATAACACAGAAATGCAAAGGATAATAAGAAAAGTCTATCAACAATTATATGCCAAATGAGACAACTCAGAAGAAATGGATAAATTCCTAGACACATACAACCTATCAAGACTGAATCATGAGGAAACAGAAAATCTGAACAGACCAAGTAATAGTAAGGAGATTGAATCAGTAATCAAAAACCTCCCAACAAACAAAAGTCCAGGACCAGATGGTCTCACTAGTGAATTCTACCAAACAGTTAAAGAATTAATACCAATCCTTCTCTAATTCTTTCAAAAAATAGAAGAGAATGGAACACTTACAAACTCATTTTACCAGGCCAGCATTACCCTGACGCTGTAGTGTCGTCAGTGTAGTCAAGAATACTACAAGAAAATAAAAAGCCAATATCTCTGATGAACATGGATGCACAGATCCTCAACAAAATATTAGCAAAACAAACTCATCAGTACATTAGAAGGATCATACAGGACAATGTCATCACCAAGATGGTGACCTAAGTTGTTCTTGACTTTGCTCCCCACCACATGAAGAACAACTAACAGCTCTTCATGGACAAGACTCTCTGCGAAAATCCTAGAACGTGGCAGGTGAGGCTGAAGCATCCCCCTGCACCACAGACACCAAGACAGACTGCTTTAGAGAAGTCAGAGAAGCAATTACACACTGACCACGTTTGCCCTTCCCCCAGGCCACCACTGAACCACACTGAGAGATCTCCCCTGAGCCTACAGTTCCTCCAGTGGGAAAAGGGAACTCAGGGTGAAAATCCAGCTGTCCCAGCATTGTGGGCCACTTCTTGGGAACCCCACTTTGGTCTCACACCACAGGAATTGCAGGGGAATTTGCAGGGCTTGACCACTGGGAATCTGTTTATGATGGAGAAGGGGGAGAGAGTTTCAACAACCAACATTCAGATCTTGCCAGACCCAGTTCCTGCCTACAAAGCCCCAACAGTAGTCCTAACCAGCACCTGTGCTATCTGTAGAACCAGGGCCGGGGTGCAGTCTGACTGGGGAATTGATCAGGGCACACAGTTCTGCCTGCCTTGGGACCTCAAACGAAGAACCTTGCCTGCACTGACACTTTGTCTGCCAACACCTCAGCCCCCATAGGCAGGGGAGCTGAGTCACAGCCCCAGCCACTGCTGAGTATAGCTCCCAGCCTGCCCAACCAAAAAGCTTTGCCAGAACACCTGGAATCTGTGCAGTTCAGCAATGCTCAAGGCAGAGCTGATGGCTCTACTGGCAGAGCAAAGCCAGTAGCACTGTCAGGCTAGGGAACTTGGGGTGCGTAGCAGAATGAATCAAGAAAAAAAAGTCTTGCTGGGCTTGGAGCCAACTGCCCTGTCTGGGCCAGGTAGGAAGGTAATTCATAGCCCCACTCAGTGCTGAGTATAGCTCCCAGCCCCTCCCAACCACAAAGCCTAATCATAAGCCCGTAAGCTACATAGCCTGTAAACATGGGAGCATAGAGTACAGCCATCAGAGCTGATCTTCTGCAGAGCCAGGGCCAAGGTGGAGGGTTCCCTGCTCCACTCAGGCAGGAGAGCTAATTCATAGCCCCACCCACTGCTCAGTGTAGTTCCTGATCTCTCGTGACCACAAAGCCTGATCTGGAAATCCTGGGAGGCTACTTGGAGATGGCTCTCCAGTCCTGCCCATGAAGGGGAGCCAACTCACAGCAGTGTTCACAGCTGAGTGAAGTTTCCAGCCCCCACCTGACCAGAAAGCCTGGTCAGAACACCTGGAAAGCTGTGCAGTCCTGCAACACTCAGAGAGTCCAAGAGGCAGAGCTAACAGTCTTCAAAGCAAAGGCAATGGCCCTGTTAGTGCAGAGAACTTGGGGCACTGATCAAAATGAGCCAAGACCACAAACAGCCTTTCCAGCCTTCGAGCTGTTTCTCCCACAGCACCTGGGCAGGGAAACTAGTTTTAGCCCCACCTCTTGCTTACTACAGGCGTCAGCCCACCCAAACAGGGAACCTAACCAGAGCAGACAGGAAGCTACATAGCCTATCCAATAGCCCTGCTTAAGTGGCTTGAACAGAGAGCCTGTGCCTTTCCCCATCTACAGAGGAAAAGTAGTAGCACTGCCTGACCAGAGAATCCAGTACACAGTCTTGCCTGGTTCGGGTTCCCAGGTGACAAGCTATGCAGCACCTGGGGACCATCCTACTTCCCCGCAAAAGCAGAGAAGCGAATTCATAGCCCCACCTACTTCCAAGCATATTACCCAGTCCTGACCATCTGGTAAGCCTGACCAGAGAACCCAGGCAACCACAGAGTCCATCCTAAACCCTTGCTTAGGCAGGGGATCAAGCCAGCAGACTCATCCAACTCCTCCCAGCCAGCAGTACCCTGCACCCCAGCCTCAGAACTCGGACAGTGGCCTTGCCTCAAAACAAACACTGGTAGAAAGTCCCACCTACCCAAGGATGTTACCAGTAGACATGTCCAGAAACCCAAAGTGAGGTGACTGTCTCTGCCAAATGAACCTGTAAAGTCTGGAAGAGGAAACTGTTTACTCGAATATGCAGATACCAATGTAATCATGAAACACATGGTAAACATGACACCACCAAAGGAAATTTAAAAAGCTCCAATAACTGACCCTAAAGAAATGGGTGATGTATGAGTTGTCAGACAAAGAATTCAGAATACTCCTCTTAAAGAAGTTTAGACATGAAGTAAACTACAAGAATAGACAACTAGGGACTTCCTGGGTGGCGCAATGGTTAAGAATCCGCCTGCCAATGCAGGGAACATGGGTTTGAGCCCTGATCTGGGAAGATCCCACATGCCGCGGAGCAGCTAAGCCTTGTGCCACAACTACTGAGCCTGCGCTCTAGAGCCCGCAAGCCACAACTACTGAGCCTGTGTGCCACAACTACTGAAGCCCGTGCACCTAGAGCCTGTGCTCCTCAACAAGAGAAGCCATTCAAATGAGAAGCCTGCGCACCACAACAGAGTAGCCCCCACTCACCGCAACTAGAGAAAGCCCGAGCGCAGCACTGAAGACTCAACGCAGCCAACAATAAAGAAATATAAATTAATTAATTAATTTTAAAAAAAAGAAGAAGACTGGAATCACACCAAGTATCTTCTCTGACCACAACAGTATGAAACTAGAAATCAGTAAGAGAAAGCAAACTGGAAATTCCACAAATACATGAAAATTAAATATCTCCTGAACAACCAATGTATCAAAGAAGAAATTAAAGGGGAAACTAAAAACTTATCTTGAGATAAATAAAAATAAAAACACAATATACCCAAACTTATGACATACAGCAAAAGCAGTTCTAAAGAGAGAATTTCGTAGTAGTAAATGCCTACCTTAGAAACAAGAAAGATCTCAAATAACTTAATGCTATGCACTGAGAAACTAGAAAAAGAAATGAACATGAAGTTAGCAGAAGGAAATCATAAATAATAAATAAGGAAATAATAAGATTAGAGCAGAAATAAATCAAATAGACAACAGGATAATAATAAAAAAGATTAACAAAACTAAGAGGTGGTTCTTTGAAATGATAAAACTGAAAATCCTTTAACTAGACTAACCAAGAACAAAAAGAATCCACATCATTAAAATTTAAAATAAAAAAAGAGACATTATAACTGATAACACAGAAATACAAAGGATCATAAGAGGCTCCTCTGAACAACTAAATGCCAATAAATTGAACTACCTAGAAAAAAATAGAAAAGTTCTTAAAGCACACAATCTACCAGGACTGAATCATAAAGAAATAGAAAATCTGGGGATTCCCTGATGGTCCAGTGGTTAGGACTTCATGCTTTCACTGCCGAGAGCTCAGGTTCAAACCCTGGTTGGGGAACTAAGATCCCACAAGCCACCAAAAAAAAAAAAAAAAAAGCAAAACATGAAATAGAAGAATCTGAACAGACCAATTACTAGTAAGGATATTTAATTAGTAATCAAAAATTTCCAGGGCCAGGAAGAAAAATTCACTGGTGAATTTTACTAAACATTTCAAGAAGAATGAAGGCCAATTATGTTCAAAGTCTTTAAAAAATAAAATCGAAGAGGATGGCACACTCACAAACTTATTTTATGAGGCAAATATTACCCTGATACCAAGGCCAGAAAATGACACTACCAGAATAGAAAACAACAGACCAATATTCCTGATGAATATAGATATTAAACTTCTCCACAGGGAATAATAGCAATTATCTTGTAATAACTTTTAATGGAATGTAATCTATAAAAATACTGAATCACTATGCTGTACACCTGAAACTAATATTGTAATTCAACTATATGTCAATATCAATTAACTAATTAATTAATTAATTATTCTCAATAAAATACTAGCAAACCAAGTTCAGCAGCACATTGAAAGAATTATTTGGGAATTCCCTGACAGTTTAGTGGTTAGGACTCCATGCTTTCACTACCAAGGGCCCAGGTTCAATCCCCGGTTGGGGAACTAAGGTCCCAAAAGCTGTGTGGCACGGCCAAAAATAAATAAATAAATAAAAGAATTATTCACAATGATCAGGTGGAATTTATCCCTCGGCAACAAAAAATGGTTTAACATATACAAAGCAATCATTGTGATACATCACAATAAAATGAAACATAAGAATCATACGATGATCTCACTAACACAGAAACAGCATGTGACAAAATTCAGTATCTGTTTATAACAAATTAGGAATTG
This sequence comes from Stenella coeruleoalba, assembly GCF_951394435.1. Classification (NCBI taxonomy): domain Eukaryota; kingdom Metazoa; phylum Chordata; class Mammalia; order Artiodactyla; family Delphinidae; genus Stenella; species Stenella coeruleoalba. The sequence goes on along the minus strand of NC_137148.1, from coordinate 144,394,878 downwards.
AAGGAATGTACCGCAACATAACAAAGGCCACACAGGACAAGCCCACAGCTAATATCATGGTGGAAAATTAAAACCTTTTCCTCTAAGATCAGGAACAAAAGAAGGGGGCCCACACTGACCACTTCTTTTCAGCATAGTACAGGAAATTCTAGCCAGAGCAATTAAGTAAGAAATAAATGAAATGTAACAGAATTGGAAAGGCACAAGTAAAATTGTCGCTATTTGCAAATAACATTATTTTATATACAGAAAACCCTAAAGACTCAAAAAAAAAACTGTTGAATCTAATCGATAAATTCAAAGTTGAAAATTAACACACAAAATCAGTAGGATTTCCATAAACTAAAAAAAATTATCTGAATAAGAACTAAAAAAAGATCCCATTTACAATAGCAACAGTAAAAAATATGGTACAAACTTAACAAAGGAGGTAAAATATCTGTATTCTGAAAACTATAAGACATGATGAAAGAAACTGAAGACAACACAAGTAAGTGGAAAAGTATCCTGTGTTCAAGGACTGGAAGAATTAATTTTGTTAAAATGTTCATACTACTAACAGCCATCCAAAGACTCAATGCAATCTCTATCAAGATTCCAACGGCAATTTTTTTTTTTTTACAGAAATAGAAAAAAAAATCCTAAAATTACAAAACACCCCAAATAGCCAAAGAAAACCTGAAAAAGAAGAACAAAGCATGAGGCATCACATTTCCCAATTTTAAACTACACTATAAAGCTATAGTAATCAAAACAGTACAGTACTGGCTTTAAAACACACACATAGACCAATGGAACACAATTGAGAGCCCAGAAATAAACCCATGCATATACAGTTAACTAATATTTGAGAAGGAAACCATAAATTCTCAATGGAGAAAAGACAGTCTCTTCAAAAAATGGTGCTAGGAAAACTGGATATTCACATATAAAAAAATGAAACTAGACACCTATCCTACAACACTTATAAAAATTACCTCTAAACGGATTAGAGACTTAAATGTAAGATCTGAAACAACAAAACTCCTAGAAGAAAACAGAGGAAAAAAATTCCTTGATGTGGATCTTGGTGATAATTGTTTGGATATGACAGCTAAAGCACAAGCAACAAAAACAAACAAGTGAGATTACATCAAATTTTAAAGTCTCTGCACAGCAAAAGGAATGATTCACAAACTGAAAAACAACATATGGAATGTGAAAAAATACATGCAAACTGGATATATTGATAAGGGGTTAAAATACAAAAATATAAATAATTCACACAACTCAATAGCTCCAACTCAAATAATCCAATTTTTTTAAATAGGCAAAACTGAAAAGACATTTTTCCAAATAAGATATATGACTGGTTAACAGATATATAAGGATATGTTCAACATCACTAATCACTACGAAAATACAAATCAAAACTGGAATGAGGGTTTCCCTGGAGGCGCAGTGGTTGAGAGTCCGCCTGCCAATGCAGGGGACACAGGTTCGTGCCCCGGTCGGGGAAGATCTCACATGCCGCAGAGCAGCTGGGCCCATGAGCCATGGGCGCTGAGCCTGCGCATCCGGAGCCTGTGCTCCACAATGGGAGAGGCCACAACAGTGAGAAGGCCATAGACCGCAAAAAAAAAAAAACTGGAATGAGATATCACATCACACCTATTAGGATGGCTAATATCTATAAGACAAAAGATAGCAAATGCTCTCATGGATGTGGAGAAAAGGGATTCACTGTGCACTATTAGTACAGAGCCACTACTGAAAACACTATGGAACTTTCTCAAAAAAAAAATAAAACAACAATATGATACAGCAATTCCACCTCTGGAAATATATCTAAAGGGAAAAAAAACACTATGTCAAAGACACATCTGCACGACCATGTTCACTGCAGCATTATTAATAATACTCAAGACAGGGAAACAACTAAAGTGTACACAGACGGAAGAATGGATGAAGACACTATGGCATACGTATATGTGTATACAATGGCATATTACTCAGCCCTAAAAAGGAGGAAATCCTGGGGCTTCACTGGTAGTGCAGTGGTTAAGAATCCGCCTGCAAATACAAGAGACACGGGTTCGAGCTCTCGTCCGGGAAGATCCCACATACCGCGAAGCAACTAACCCCGTGCACCACAACTACTGAGCCTGTGCTCTAGACTCCATGAGCCTCAACTACTGAGGCCCACACGCCTAGAGCCCGAGCTCCAAAACAAAGAGAAGCCACTGCAATGAGAAGCCTGCGCACCGCAACAAAGAGTAGCCCCCACTCGCTGCAACTAGAGGAAACCAGTGCGCAGCAACAAAGACCGAACTCAGCCAAAATTTTAATTAATTAATTAATTAATTAAAGGGGTAAATCCTGGCATTTGCAACAACATGGATGAAATTTGAGGGCATTATGCTAAGTGAAGTAATTCAGACAAAGACAAATACAGTATGACCTCACCATACATGGAATCTTAATACAAAAACAAACTAAAAACCCAACACAAATCTCAAAGAAAAGATATTAGATTTGTAGTTAACTAGAGGCAGGGGTTTGGAAGCAGGGAGAAATGGAGTAATGCGGTCAAAAGGTACAAGCGTCCCGTCACAGGATAAATAAGTACTGGAAATGCAATGTACAACTTGATGCCTATAGTTAACACTGTTGTATGGTACTTGTGAAAGTGTAAAGAGAGTAAATCCTAAGGGTTCTTATCACAAGGAAAAAGTTTTTTCAATTTTTGTTTTTTTGTTTCTGTATGACAGGATAGATGTTAACTAAACTTACGGTAATAATCCGTACACGAGACATGTAAGTCAAATCATTATGCTGTACACCTTAACTTATACAATGCTATATGTCAATTATATCTCAAAAAAAGGGATCATACATAATGATGAAGTTATAATTATTTCAGGGATGCGAGGATGGTTCAACATCCTCACATCAGTCAATGTGATACTTCACATAAACCCAATGAATGATAAAACTCATATGATCGGGGCTACCTGGTGGCTCAGTGGTTGAGAGTCTGCCTGCCAATGCAGGGGACACGGGTTCGAGCCCTGGTCTGGGAACACCCCACATGCCGCGGAGCAACTAAGTCCGTGAGCCACAATTACTGAGCCTGCGCGTCTGGAGCCTGTGCTCCACAACAAGAGAGGCCGCGATAGTGAGAGGCCCGCGCACTGCAATGAAGAGTGGCCCCCGCTTGCCGCAACTAGAGAAAGCCCTCGCACAGAAACGAAGACCCAACAAGCCATAAATAAATAAATAAATAAATAAATAAATCATATGATCATCTCAATAGATGCAGAAAGGGCATGTGACAAAATTTAACTTTTTTTTTTTGCCACGCCATGTGGCTTGCGGGATCTTAGTTCCCTGACCAGGGACTGAACCCCGGCCCACGGCAGTGAAAGTGCCAAGTCCTAACCACTGGACTGCCAGGGAATTCCTGACAAAATTTAACTTTCATTTTTATTAAAACTCTCAATAAAGTGGGTAGAGAGGGAACATAACAACCTAATAAAGGCCATATACAACAAACCCACAGTTAACATCACACTCAATTTTGAAAAGATAAAAGCTTTTCCTCCAAGATCAGGAATAAGACAAAGATGCCCTGTCTCGGCATTTTTACCCAACACGGTATTGGAAGTCTTAGCCAGAGCAACGGACAAGAAATTGAAGTAAAAGCCATCCAAACTGGGAAGGAAAAATTAAAAACTGAACTGTCACTATTTCAGATGGCATTGTATATACAGAAAACCCTAAAGACCCTACCACACAAAAAGAGCTGTTAGAACTAATCGATGAATTAGTAAAATCACAGGATACAAAGTTAACATACAAAAATCAGAAACCCAACAGAAAGTTGTGTTTCTATACAATAATGAACTGTCAGCAAGAGAAACTAAGGAAATGATCTCTTTTATAATTTTATCAAAAATCAAATAAAATACCTAGGAATAAATTTAACCAAGGAAGTGAAAGACATATACACTGAAAACTATGAGACAGTGATGAAAGAAATTGAAGATACACATAAATGGAAAGATATTCAGTCCTCATGGATTGTAAGGGTTAATACTGTTAAAATATCCATAATACCCAAGGCAATGTACTGATTCAATGCAATCCCTATCACAATTCGAATGGCATCTTTCAAGGAAACAGAAGAAGAAACAATCCCAAAATCTGTAGGGAATCACAAAAGACCCCAAATAGCTAAAGCAATCCGAAGAAAGAAGAACAAAGCTGGATGTATCATATTTTATTTCAAACTGTATTACAAATCTATAGTAATCAAAACTATGGTATTGGCATAAAAACAGACACATAGATCAGTGAAACAGAATTGAGAGCCCAGAGAGAAACCCACACATACACGGTCAAGTAATTGACAACAAAGGAGTCAGGGATACACAATGGGGAAAGGACAATCTCTTCGACAAGTGAGTTGAAAAAACTAGACAAACTACATGCAAAAGAATGAAACTGGATCATTATCTTACACCATACACAAAACTTAACTCAAAGTGAATTAAAGACTTGAACATTAAGACCTGAAACCATAAAACTAGAAGAAAACATAGCGGGTAAGCTCCTTGACATAAATCTTGGTGATGATTTTTTTTGGGGGGGGGATATGGCACGAAAAGCAAAGGCAACAAAAGCAGAAATAAACAACTGGGACTATATCAAATTAAAAAGCCTCATCCCAGGAACTTCCCTGGTGGTGCAGTGGTTAAGAATCTTCCTGCCAATGCAGGGGACACGGTTTCGAGCCCTGTCCGGGAAGATCCCACATGCCACGAAGCAACTAAGCCCACGCGCCACAACTACTGAGCCTATGCTCTAGAGCCCATGAGCCACAACTACCGAAGCCCACGTGCCACAACTACTGAGCTCACGCACCCTAGAGCCCATACTCTGCAACAAGAGAAGCCACCGCAATGGGAAGTCCATGCACTTCAATGAAGAGTAGCCTCCGCTCGCCGCCACTTCAGGAAGCCCACACGCAGCCACACAGACCCAACGCAGCGAAAAATAAATAGAATTTTATAAATAAATAAATAAAAAGCCTCATCACAGCAAAGGAAACCATCAACAAAATGAAAAGGCAACCTACTGAATGTGAAAAAAATATCTGCAAATCATTTATCTCGTAAGGGATTAATAACTAAAATATATAACTCGTACAATGCAATGGCAAAAACACAAACACTGATTTAAAAATGGGCAGAACACTATGGAGAACGGTATAGAGATTCCTTAAAAAACTAAAAATAGAGTTACCATATGATCCAGCAATCCCAATCCTGGGCATATATCGAGAAAAGACAAAAACTCTAATTCGAAAAGATACGTGCACCCCAATGTTCACAGCAGCACTATATACAACAGCCAAGACGTAGAAGCAACCTAAATGCCCATCAACAGACAAATGAATAAAGATGTGGTATATGGGCTTCCCTGGTGGCGCAGTGGTTGGGGGTCCGCCTGCCGATGTGGGGGACGCGGGTTCGTGTCCCGGTCCGGGAGGATCCCACGTGCCGCGGAGTGGCTGGGCCCGTGAGCCATGGCCGCTGAGCCTGCGTGCCTGGAGCCTGTGCTCCGCGGCGGGAGAGGCCAGAGCAGTGAGAGGCCCACGAACCACAAAAAAAAAGAAAAAAAAGATGCGGTATATATATATACAATGGAATAATACTCAGTCATAAAAAGAATGAAACAATGCCATTTGCAGCAACATGGATGGACCTAGAGATTATCATATTAAGTGAAGTAAGTCAGAGAAAGACAAATACCCTATGATATCACTTATAAGTGGTGATATATATAAGTGAAAAACAAATGATACAAATGAACTTAGACTGCTTCCCTGGTGACACAGTGGTTATGAATCCGCCCGCCAATGCAGGGGACATGGGTTCGAGCTCTCATCCAGGAAGATCCCACATGCCGCGGAGCAACTAAGCCCGTGCGCCACAACTACTGAGCCTGCGCTCTAGAGTCCGTGAGCCTCAACTACTGAGGCCCGCACGCCTAGAGCCCGTGCTCCACAACAAAGAGAAGCCACTGCAATGAGAAGCCTGCACACCGCAACGAAGAGTAGCCCCCACTCGCCGCAACTAGAGGAAACCAGCGCGCAGCAACAAAGACCGAACTCAGCCAAAATTTTAATTAATTAATTAATTAATTAATAAAAGGAGGAAATCCTGGCATTTGCAACAACATGGATGAAATTTGAGGGCATTATGCTAAGTGAAGTAATTCAGACAAAGACAAATACAGTATGACCTCACCATACATGGAATCTTAATACAAAAACAAACTAAAAACCCAACACAAATCTCAAAGAAAAGATATTAGATTTGTAGTTAACTAGAGGCAGGGGTTTGGAAGCAGGGAGAAATGGAGTAATGCGGTCAAAAGGTACAAGCGTCCCGTCACAGGATAAATAAGTACTGGAAATGCAATGTACAACTTGATGCCTATAGTTAACACTGTTGTATGGTACTTGTGAAAGTGTAAAGAGAGTAAATCCTAAGGGTTCTTATCACAAGGAAAAAGTTTTTTCAATTTTTGTTTTTTTTGTTTCTGTATGACAGGATAGATGTTAACTAAACTTACGGTAATAATCCGTACACGAGACGTGTAAGTCAAATCATTATGCTGTACACCTTAACTTATACAATGCTATATGTCAATTATATCTCAAAAAAAGGGATCATACATAATGATGAAGTTATAATTATTTCAGGGATGCGAGGATGGTTCAACATCCTCACATCAGTCAATGTGATACTTCACATAAACAAAATGAATGATAAAAATCATATGATCGGGGAATCCCTGGTGGCAAAGTGGTTGAGAGTCTGCCTGCCAATGCAGGGGACACGGGTTCGAGCCCTGGTCTGGGAAGATCCCACATGCCGCGGAGCAACTAGGCCCGTGAGCCATAATTACTGAGCCTGCGCGTCTGGAGCCTGAGCTCCACAACAAGAGCGGCCGCGATAGTGAGAGGCTCGCGCACTGCGATGAACAGTGGCCGCCCCTTGCTGCAACTAGAGAAAGCCCTCGCACAGAAACGAAGACCCAACAAGCCATAAATAAATAAATAAACAAACAAATAAATCATATGATCATCTCAATAGATGCAGAAAGGGCATGTGACAAAATTTAACTTTTTTTTTTTTTGCCACGCCATGTGGCTTGCGGGATCTTAGTTCCCTGACCAGGGACTGAACCCCGGCCCACGGCAGTGATAGTGCCAAGTCCTAACCACTGGACTGCCAGGGAATTCCTGACAAAATTTAACTTTCATTTTTATTAAAACTCTCAATAAAGTGGGTAGAGAGGGAACATAACAACCTAATAAAGGCCATATACAACAAACCCACAGTTAACATCACACTCAATTTTGAAAAGATAAAAGCTTTTCCTCCAAGATCAGGAATAAGACAAAGATGCCCTGTCTCGGCATTTTTACCCAACACGGTATTGGAAGTCTTAGCCAGAGCAACGGACAAGAAATTGAAGTAAAAGCCATCCAAACTGGGAAGGAAAAATTAAAAACTGAACTGTCACTATTTCAGATGGCATTTTATATACAGAAAACCCTAAAGACCCTACCACACAAAAAGAGCTGTTAGAACTAATCGATGAATTAGTAAAATCACAGGATACAAAGTTAACATACAAAAATCAGAAACCCAACAGAAAGGTGTGTTTCTATACAATAATGAACTATCAGCAAGAGAAACTAAGGAAATGATCTCTTTTATAATTTTATCAAAAATCAAATAAAATACCTAGGAATAAATTTAACCAAGGAAGTGAAAGACATATACACTGAAAACTATGAGACAGTGATGAAAGAAATTGAAGATACACATAAATGGAAAGATATTCAGTCCTCATGGATTGTAAGGGTTAATACTGTTAAAATATCCATAATACCCAAGGCAATGTACTGATTCAATGCAATCCCTATCACAATTCGAATGACATTTTTCAAGGAAACAGAAGAAGAAACAATCCCAAAATCTGTAGGGAATCACAAAAGACCCCAAATAGCTAAAGCAATCCGAAGAAAGAAGAACAAAGCTGGATGTATCATATTTTATTTCAAACTGTATTACAAATCTATAGTAATCAAAACTATGGTATTGGCATAAAAACAGACACATAGATCAGTGAAACAGAATTGAGAGCCCAGAGAGAAACCCACACATACACGGTCAAGTAATTGACAACAAAGGAGTCAGGGATACACAATGGGGAAAGGACAATCTCTTCGACAAGTGAGTTGAAAAAACTAGACAAACTACATGCAAAAGAATGAAACTGGATCATTATCTTACACCATACACAAAACTTAACTCAAAGTGAATTAAAGACTTGAACATTAAGACCTGAAACCATAAAACTAGAAGAAAACATAGCGGGTAAGCTCCTTGACATCAATCTTGGTGATGATTTTTTTTGGGGGGGGGATATGGCACGAAAAGCAAAGGCAACAAAAGCAAAAATAAACAACTGGGACTATATCAAATTACAAAGCCTCATCCCAGGAACTTCCCTGGTGGTGCAGTGGTTAAGAATTTTCCTGCCGATGCAGGGGACACGGTTTCGATCCCTGGTCCTGGAAGATCCCACATGCCATGAAGCAACTAAGCCCACGCGCCACAACTACTAGGGCCTATGCTCTAGAGCCCGTGAGCCACAACTACCGAAGCCCACGTGCCACAACTACTGAGCTCACGCGCCCTAGAGCCCATACTCTGCAACAAGAGAAGCCACCGCAATGGGAAGTCCATGCACTTCAATGAAGAGTAGCCTCCGCTCGCCGCAACTTCAGGAAGCCCACACGCGGCCACACAGACCCAACGCAGCGAAAAAGAAATAAAATTTTATAAATAAATAAATAAAAAGCCTCATCACAGCAAAGGAAACCATCAACAAAATGAAAAGGCAACCTACTGAATGTGAAAAAAATATCTGCAAATCATTTATCTCGTAAGGGATTAATAACTAAAATATATAAATAACTCGTACACTTCAATGGCAAAAACACAAACACTGATTTAAAAATGGGCAGAACACTATGGAGAACGGTATAGAGATTCCTTAAAAAACTAAAAATAGAGTTACCATATGATCCAGCAATCCCAATCCTGGGCATATATCGAGAAAAGACAAAAACTCTAATTCGAAAAGATACGTGCACCCCAATGTTCACAGCAGCACTATATACAACAGCCAAGACGTAGAAGCAACCTAAATGCCCATCAACAGACAAATGAATAAAGATGTGGTATATGGGCTTCCCTGGTGGCGCAGTGGTTGGAGGTCTGCCTGCTGATGCGGGGGACGCAGGGTCGCGTCCTGGTTCAGGAGGATCCCATGTGCCGCGGAGCGGCTGGGACCGTGAGCCATGGCCGCTGAGCCTGCACGTCCCGGAGCCTGTGCTCCACGGCAGGAGAGGCCACAGGAGTGATAGGTCCACATACCGCAAAAAAAAAAAAAAAAAAATGTGGTATATATATACAATGGAATAATAGTCATAAAAAAGAATGAAATAATGCCATTTGCAGCAACATGGATGGACCTAGAGATTATCATATTAAGTGAAGTAAGCCAGAGAAAGACAAATACCCTATGATATCACTTATATGTGGTGATATATATAAGTGAAAAACAAATGATACAAATGAACTTACAGGGCTTCCCTGGTGGCACAGTGGTTAAGAATCTGCCTGCCAATGCAGGGGATACGGGTTCGAGCTCTTGTCCGGGAAGATCCCACATGACGCAGAGCAACTAAGCCCATGTGCCACAACTACTACGCCTGCGCTCTATAGCCCGCGAGCCACAACTACTTAGCCCGCGAGCCACAACTTCTGAGCCCGCATGCCACAACTACTGAAGCCCGCGCACCTAGAGCCTATGCTCCCCAATAAGAGAAGCCACCACAATGAAAAGCCCACACAACACAACAAAGAGTTGTTGCTCGCCACTACTAGAGAAAGCCCACATTAAGCAGCAAAGACCCAAAAGCCAAAAATAATATAAATTTATTAAAAAAAATGAACTTACATACAAAACAGAAATACATCCACAGACATAGAAAACAAGCTTATGGTTACCAAAGGGCAAATGGTGGGAGGGAGAAATTAGGAGTTTGGGATTAACATAAACACACCATTATATATAAACAATGAGGACCTAGTGTATACCACAGGGAACTATACTCATTAGTTTGTAATAACCTATAAGGGGAAAGAATCTGAAAAATATATATATACATATATACATAACTGAATCACTTTGTTCTATAACAGAAACTAACACATTATAAACCAACTATACTTCAAAATAAAAAAATTGAGGAAGATTTGGAGTTACATAACCAAACCTGGCTCCTTACTGCACACCGTGAAGCTTTCCTGCTTTCGTGCACTTGCCTTTCACTTGAACTGTTTCCCTTTTCCTCTTACCAAGTCTAAATTAAATCACGTCCTTATTTGAAGGCCCAATTCATAAGCCAGTTCCTCTTTGAACTCTCCCTTAGTTGCCTCAGTAAAAAGTGAGGTTTCAAAACGAAAAGACAACCTACAGACTAGGAGAAAATATTTGCAAATGATGCAATCAACAAGTGCTTAATTTCCAAAATACACAAACAGCTCATAAAAATCAATATCAAAAAAACAAACAACCCAATCAAAAAATGGATACAAGACCTAAACAGACATTGCTCCAAAGAAGATACACAGATGGCCAATAGGCACATGAAAAGATGCTCAACATTGCTAATTATTAGAGAAATGCAAATCAAAACCACAATGAGGTATCACCTCACATGGTCAAACTGTGTGGCCATCATCAAATAGTCTACAAATAATAAATGCTGAAGAGGTGTGGAGAAAAGGGAACCCTCCTACACTGTTGGTAGGAATGTAAATTGGTGCAGCCACTATGGAGAACAGTATGGAGGTTCCTTAAAAAACTAAAAATAGAGCTACCATATGATCCAGCAATCCCACTCCTAGGCATATCTGGAAGAGACGAAAACTCTAATTCAAAAAGATACACACACTCCAATGTTCATTGCAGTACTATTTACAATAGCCAAGACAGAGAAGCAACCTAAGTGTCCGTGGACAGATAAATGAATAAAGAAGATGTGGTATATAAACACAATGGAATACTCAGCCATAAAAAAGAATGAAATAATGCCATTACAGCAACATGGATGGACCTAGAGATTATCATACTAAGTGAAGTAAGTCAGACAGCGAAAGACAAATATATATCACTTACATGTGGAAACTAAAATAACTATTCGGCTTCCCTGGTGGCACAGTGGTCGAGAATCCGCCTGCCAATGCAGGGGACATGGGTTCAAGCCCTGGTCCAGGGAGATCCCACATGCCACAGAGCAACTAAGCCCGTGCACCACAGCTACTGAGCCTGCGCTCTAGAGCCCACAAGCTACAGCTACTGAGCCTGCGAGCCACAACTACTGAGTCCACATGCTGCAACTACTGAAGCCTGCACGCCTAGAGCCCGTGCTCCACAACAAGAGAAGCCACTGCAATGAGAAGCCCGTGCACCACAACCAAGAGTAGCCCCTGCTTGCCGCAACTAGAGAAAGCCTGCGCACAGCAATGAAGACCCACTACAGCCAAAGATAAATAAATAAATTTAAAAATTTAAAAATTTAAATAAATAAATAACGATACAAGTGAACTTATTTAAAAAACAGAAACAGACTCACAGACATAGAAAACAATCTTACGGTCACCAAAGTGAAAAGGGGCAGAGGGATAAATTAGGAGTTTGGGATTAACATAAACACACTACTATATATAAAATAGATCAACAAGGACCTACTGCATAGCACAGGGAACTGTATTCAATATCTTATAACAACCTAGAGTTGAAAAAGAATCTGAAAAAGAATACATATATGTATAACTGAATCATTTTGCTATGCATCTGAAACATTATAAATCAACCACACTTCAATAAAGAATTTTTTTAATTAAAAATAAAACTACACAGGGATGAAACATATAGCATGGGGAATAGAGTCAATTATAATAGCTTTGTATAGTAACATATAGTAACTAGACACATCATGATGGTCATCTTGGGGGTTTTTTTGTTTTTGATTTTTTAGAGGTTTGGAGACTTTTTTAAAAAATTAATTAATTATTTTTTGGCCACGTTGGGTCTTCGTTGCTACGCGTGGGCTTTCTCTAGTTGCAGCGAGTGGGGGGCCACTCTTCATTGCAGTGCACGGGCTTCTCATTGCGGTGGCTTCTCTTGTTGTGGCACATGGGCTTCAGTAGTTGTGGCAGCTGGGCTCAGTAGTTGTGGCTCACGGGCTCGAGTGCAGGCCCAGTAGTTGTGGCACACAGGTTTAGTTGCTCTGCAATATGTGGGATCTTCCCAGACCAGGGCTCGAACCCATGTCCCCTGCATTGGCAGGCAGATTCTTAACCACCGCACCACCAGGGAAGTCCCACAACGGTCATTTTGTAATGTACAGGAATATCGAATCACTGTGTTATACACCGGGAACTAACATAGTGTCATAGGTCAGTTATACAATCAATACTTCAATTTTTTTTTAATGGAAACACTGGGAAGAAATGCATCAAAATGCTAACGGTGGTTATCTCTGAGGGATTGTAACTGTTATTTTTCTCTTTTGCGTTTATGTATTTCTAGTTGTCTTCAGTGAACATGTAGTACTTTTAAAATTAAAAAGAAAACAAACAAAAAAACAACTATATGATCCAACAATTCTACTTCTGGGTACTGGAAGGAAACAGAAATACTACATCAAAAAGATATATGCACCCCCACGTTCACTGCAGCATTATGTATAATAGCCAACACATGGATGCAACCTTAAGTAGCTTTTTTTTTTTTTTTTTTCCGGCCGTTCAGCGAGGCTTGAGGGATCTTAGTTCAGGGACTGAACCAGGCCCTGGCAATGAAAGCATGGAGTCCTAACCACTGGACCACCAAGGAATTCTCCCTAAGTATCCACTGATGGAAGAAAGGATAAAGAAAATGTGGTGTATACATACAATGAAATATTACTTAGCTATAAAAAAGAAATCTTACCATTTTCAATGACAAAGATAGAACTTGAGGGCATTATGCTAAGTCAGTCAGAAAGAGAGAGACAAAAACCGTATGACCTCTTATATTGGAAACTTTAAAAAAAAAAAACACTAAATTAATAGATCCAGAGAACAAATTGGTAGTTGCCAGAGGCAGAGTGGTGTGGTCAAAATGAGTGAAGGGAGTCAAAAGGCACAAACTCCCAGTTATGAAATAAGTAAGTCCCAGGGATATAATACACAGAATGGTGACTATAGGACTATATTATATACCTGAAATTGAAATTAATAATACTGTCTTCTGTATTTGAAAGCTAGTAAGAGAGTAAATCTTAAATGTAGTCCTAGGGGCTTCCCTGGTGGCACAGTGGTTGAGAGTCCACCTGCCAATGCAGGGGACACGGGTTCGTGCCCCGGTCCGGGAAGATCCCACATGCCGCAGAGCGGCTGGGCCCATGAGCCATGGCCGCTGAGCCTGCATGTCCGGAGCCTGTGCTCCGCAGCGGGAGAGGCCAGAGCAGTGAGAGGCCCACGAACCGCAAAAAAAAAGGAAAAAAAAATGTAGTCCTCACAAGAAAAATGTGTAACTATATGTGGTGACGGGCTGTTAACTTGACTTACTGTGGTGATCACTTCACAATATCTACAAATATTAAACCATAACCTTGTACGCCTGAAACTTGTTATACGTCAATTATATCTCAGTTTTAAAATATGACACAGTATGGATATGATAAGGCTAAGAATCCACTTTGTGGAGTCCAGCACACCAAGTAAATATAGGTGATAAATGCAGATGCCAATATTTGGCAGCTAAAAAAATAACACCAAGTTTTTGTGTTCCTTTGGTTTTGTTTTTAAAGCGAATGGTGGTTTTTTTTAATTTATTTATTTTATTTATTTTATTTTTGGCTGCACTGGGTCTTCAGCCAGTGCAGCCAAATGCAAATCAAAACTACAATGAGGTCTCACCTCACATCAGTTAGAATGGGCATCATCAGGGGCTTCCCTGGTGGCGCAGTGGTTGAGAGTCCGCCTGCCGATGCAGGGGACACGGGTTCGTGCCCGGGTCTGGGAAGATCCCACATGCCGTGGAGCGGCTGGGACCGTGAGCCATGGCCGCTGAGCCTGCGCGTCTGGAGCCTGTGCTCCGCAACAGGAGAGGCCACAGCAGTGAGAGGCCCGCGTACCGCAAAAAAAAAAAAAAAAAGAATGGGCATCATCAGAAAATGTACAAACAGCAAATGCTGGAGAGGGTGTGGAGAAAAGGGAACCCTCTTGCACTGTTGGTGGGAATGTAAATTGATACAGCCACTATGGAGAACAGTATGGAGGTTCTTTAAGAAACTACAAATAGAATTACCATATGACCCAGCAATCCCACTACTGGGCAAATACCCTGAGAAAACCATCATTCAAAAAGATACATGCACCCCAGTGTTCACTTCAGCACTATTTACAACAGCCAGGTCATGGAAGCAACCTAAATGCCCGTCGACAGACGAATGGATAAAGAAGATGTGGCACATATATACAATGGAATATTACTCAGCCATAAAAAGGAACGAAATTGAGTCATTTGCAGAGACGTGGATGCATCTACAGACTGTCATACAGAGTGAAGTAAGTCAGAAAGAGAAAAACAAATATCGTATATTAACGCATATATGTGGAACCTAGAAAATGGTACAGATGAACCGGTTTTGCAGAGCAGAAATTGAGACACAGAAGTAGAGAAAAAAACGTATGGACACCAAGGGGGGAAAGCGGTGGGGGGCAGTGATGAATTGAGAGATCGGGACTGACATGTATACACTGATGTGTATAAAACAGATGACTAATAAGAACCTGCTGTATACAAAATAAATAAAATAAAACTCAAAACTTAAAAAAAAAACAGTGTTTGGAGAAGTGGAAGATTTCCTAGTCACAGGTGAGAAGGTGAATTCACAAAACAAGGTGAAAAAACTGAACTTCATTGGGCATGTACTCTTTAACACACATCTATACACAACCAAAGCAATGCTGCCAGAAGCTTCTCTTCTCCCCATTTAACCAATGAGTGAGAAAGACTTGAATCCCACAGATAGGAAATGGCAGCGGGGTAATTTGAACCAGGTTAAACTAAGAACAACAGGCCCATGTCCTTTCCACGATCACACCATGATTTGCACAAGCCCTTGGCAAGTCTCTTGCTGGACGCCTTCCCACATACAGGGTTGTCTTGTGCAAGATACCAGGGCTCCTGGGATTAAGGAAAGCTGATGAGCAAATTCATTGGAAGACTGAAATCAGACCTTTTGTAAGCACTAGAATAAAGCTGATGCAACTATTCAGGGAAATAATGGGAACAGTTTTGTTTTTTTTTTTACAGAGTGGCTGCTGTGTGCCAGAGGTTTTGCACATTTATCCCCAACCGTCTCCAAAATTCTGCAAGTAGGGATTATTATCTCCATATTATAGATGAAGCACCTGAATCTTAGAGAAGTGATGTCATTACTCGGGGTTCCACAGCTAGTAAACTGCAGAGCTAGGATTCAAACCCAGGTCTGCTAAATCTAAAATTATACATTGTTCCACCCCACTATACTACCCTACCTGCGGCCTCAAAATCAATCTCCATTTTCCAAGGGTAGAAGGAGGGACTGCAACAGGTGTTGTAAAGATAGGAGAAGGTGGTGAGTCCATGGAAGCTGATGCCTGAGTCTCATGGGCAGACCTCAGGCAGGATCACGAAGGTGTAGCTTGTAAGGCTGGTCGTTCCCCAAGGGGCCTTTAGCCCATGCCCGTGATGATCATCTTCCATCATATACATCCTCCATGGACTCAGAACTTTTCAGTTGACGGGGGCCACTGAAATATTATCACCAATATCCTCTACCTGCTCCCACGCCAGAGAGAAAAGCACATGAACTGGGGCCCTAGGGCTGTCACTGACTTGCTAGGTCAATTGGGTAAATATGTCATCTCTCTGAGCATCTGCACCAAAAAACAAAAAGGAATGGGCTGATAAAATCCACTTGCAACAGAGAAAACTTACCTTAAAAGGTTAAAAGGGGGCTTCCCTCATGGCGCAGTGGTTGGGAGTCCGCCTGCCGATGCAGGGGATATGGGTTCGTGCCTGGTCTGGGAGGATCCCACATGCCGCGGAGAGGCTGGGCCCATAAGCCATGGCTGCTGAGCCTGTGCATCCGGAGGCTGTGCTCCGCAACAGGAGGGGCCGCAGTGGTGAGAGGCCTGTGTACCGCAAAAAAAAAAAAAAAAAAAAGTTAAAATGTCCTGCATTAACCCAATTTCCAATGGGGGCAGTGGGGGAGAGGGCAGGTACTTTCCCCACATGCCACCAAACAGTTCTCAGACACCAGTTGGGTGTCCTACAATTTCACTCAGTCCTGACACTATCTACCCAGAGATAGCATCAGATTCCACAGGATAAAGGCTCAGTCCTTCAGGACTGCTCCCCAGTCAATTCCAGAAGCCAACTGCAAGTTCAGGTTGTTACATGTACTTCTGATTTGGAGGTTAGAACCCCACCTTGGGTTCAAGTAATTTGCTAGAGTGGCTCACAGAACTCAGGATACAGTTTACTTGCTAGAGTATCAGTTTATTACGAAAAGATAAAACTCAGGAACAGCCAGAAGGAACAGATGCCTAGGACAAGCTACGGGGAAAGGGGGAGGAGCTTCCATGCTCTCCGAGCTCAACAACCAGGAATCTCTCTGAACCTAGTCTTCTTGGGTTTCGTTACAGAAGTTTGACTGTTAAGTCATTGGCCATTGGCAACTGAACTCAATTTCCCGCCCATCCCGCCCATCCCTCCCCAGGTCAGGGGGTGGGACTGAAAGCTCCAACCCCCTATCACGTGTTTGGCTCCACGGGCAACCAGCTCCCATCCTTAGGTGCTTTCCAGAAGCCACGTCATTACACAACAAAATACATCGTTATGGCACTTATCACAGGAAATTCCAAGGTTTTTAGGAGCACTGTGCCAGAAAAAGGGAGGAAGACCAAATATATATATAGTTGTTTTTTTTTTTTTTTTTAACAAATTTCTTTTTATTTTTGGCTGTGTTGGGTCTTCGTTGCTGCCCGCGGGCTTTCTCTAGTTGCAGGGAGCGGGGGCTACTCTTCGTTGTGGTGCACCGGCTCTAGAGCACAGGCTCAGTAGCTGTGGCGCACGGGCTTAGTTGCTCCGTGGCATGTGGGATCTTCCTGGACCAGGGATCGAACCTGTGTCCCCTGCATTGGCAGGCAGATTCTTAACCACCGCACCACCAGGGAAGTCCCCAAATATATATTTATTACAAATCACAACATCGCACTTGGCAAGAACTTACCATGAAAAATACACTATATGAGTACACTTTGTTAAAACTATAAACTTCATGAAGATGTGGATGAATCCCAGAGACACTATCTAATCTGTAGTAGGTTCCTGGGGTCGTTATAACAAAGTACCATAAACTGGTTTAAAACAACAGAAATCTATTCTCACACCATTCAGGAGGCCAGAAGCACAAAATCAACGTGTCAGGAAAACTGATTCCTACTGGAGGCCCGAGAAAGAAACTCCCTGCCTCTCTCCTAGCTTCTGGTGTTTGCTGGCAATCCTTGGTACTCCGTAGCTTGTAGATGTATCACTCCAATCTCTGCCTACCTCATCTTCACATGACCTTCTTCCCTGTGTGTCTATGTGTCCTTTTCTGTCTACGGGCACTCTCCTTGGATTTAGGGTCCACCTTTATCCAGTAGGATTTCATCTCAATTGTAAAACAAAAAATGTTGCCCCCCCCATTCTAGTTCTACAAGGATTAAGTTGCAACCCACCGCAGTTGCCCACCAACAGTTGCCCACCAACAGTGAGCTGTGAGGGGAATTCAGGATGGAGGAAAACAGGAAGCATTCTGTGCTTTGGATATGCAGGCCCTAGATAGTTAAGATGCATATGTAAGGAAAATATTTCAATGACCCCAGATTCTTGCATCTTCCCAAACACAGAAGAGCACTAAAATCATTAATTTGAGATGTCTGTTCTTTGTGATGAGCATTAATCTTTTTACTACAAGTTTTTCCCAATAAATAATTCATATATATCTTGGTTCTTCCCTTATCTCTTTGGAGCAGTTCCTCAGAGCTATCTGAGAGGCTAATCTCCTGGGCTACAGTCCTCAGTGAGGTCCGAATAAAACTGAAACTCTCTTACATTGTGCATTTTTCTTGGTAATGCACAATCTTTACCTTAATTACACCTGCAAATACCCCAATTCCAAATAAGGTCACGTTCTGAGGTTCTGGGTGGATCCGAACTTTGGGGAGGCACTGTTCACCCCACTACATAATCTAATGTCTTCAAGTACAGCTGAGGAAGCTGAGGCTTTACAAAGGGAAATGCCTTGCCCAAGGTCATACAGTTTTGCGTATAAACGATATTAGAAGGAGGACAGACGCGGGCACTGTGTGACTTTCAGAGACCATACAGTGGTGGACAGACCTTCACGGATCAAGACAAATAAGCCCATCCTGCATGAAGACAACGCAGAGAGAGTCTGCCCAAAGCATGTTCTGCAATTCCAACCCATATTTCTCCTTCCCAGGGAACATAAGAACGTGGGCATTTTGCTCCACAAAAAAATCACTGAAGCCCGAGAGAGAAACCAGAGAGCCAGCAGTGCGTCACTTGCCAGTTCTTTAACCAAACACACAGAGAGTTAGAAGCCACCACCTCTGATGTCCTCCCCCTACAATTTCCTTCACTTACAGTTTGAAAATCCTGGCGGTATTAATCAGAGAAGTACCAGACCCGGTCCACAAGTTTATGACGTACGTTTCTACTGCGTCTGCGCGGCGTCCCTGGGTCTCCTGGCCAGGTGTAGCCACTTGGAATTAAGGGGAAACTTGATCCAGGAGCTGTTTCCCCATGCTTTTCTGCTTGATTATAAATATGACTTTGTGAAAATCCAACCACACCACTGTCTCCATCGGGCTGCATTCTTTTCAAAACTCAACCCTCCTTCATGGGCACAGAGCATCTGTTTCAAGTCAGAAGGCAGGGCAAGGCTGTCTCCCCACATGACACGGCTCAGAAGCCCCAGCCGTGGTACTTGAAACCTAGTGGCCTGAGATAATTGGCCTCCAAACCAAATTCAGCTGCTGAGACCTGATCAGAAACTGCTGGGTTTCTTTTTCCCTAAACTGATCTAATTCCCACCCACAAGCCCTCTGACCTTCCTTCCTTTCTTGGAAATGCCTGGAGGACTGCTTGGGTGGGCACCAAAGCCTCCGAGAGAAGAGATAGGACTGAAAGGTGCAAAGGGGATGAGGAAAAAAGCCAGACACAAAAGGTCACATATTGTATAAGTCCATTTATATAAAGTGTGCAGAACTGGTACATCCATAGAGACAGAAAACAGCTTGGTGGTTGCCAAGGTCTTGGGGGAAGAGGGTTGAGGGGCGGCTACTTAATAGTTAAGGAGTTCCTTTTGAGGCTGATGATGGGTGCACAACAGTGTGAATGCATTAAAGGAAGCTGAAGTGTATACTTCAAAGTAGTTAATTTTATGTTGTGTGAATTTCACCTCAATGTCTAAAAAATTCTAAAAGGGAAGGAAAAAAGAGGGGGAAGGGGATGAGGAAGGAAGCCCTGCCGCTGAAGTGGGCTTTCACAAAAGCCAGCCTCAAGGGCAGCAGGGACTCAGTCTAAGTTAACCCCTCCCTTTCCAGAGGGAAGCCTTAGGCTGCACGCCTGTGGCATTTTCCCGAGGAGCTTCAGC
This sequence comes from Stenella coeruleoalba, assembly GCF_951394435.1. NCBI lineage: Eukaryota > Metazoa > Chordata > Mammalia > Artiodactyla > Delphinidae > Stenella > Stenella coeruleoalba. Next base: position 144,374,978 of record NC_137148.1, on the reverse strand, counting down.
TGAGAAATTGCACATCTGCACCACCTGGTTGTCCCCTAAAGCTAGAAAGTTCTCCTCTCTAATGGTCTGCTCAATCATGGGTTCTTTTCTCTGATAATGTTTTTAAAGAGAGAGGGCCTGCCTATTTCAGGGGCTTAAAATGAAATAAAGTGGAATTAAGCGCAGTGGGGAAAAAAAAATTTTAATTTAGGATTCTCCGCTTACTTATTCAGAAGTGCTAAAAACGTGCATTGCGTTTTCTAAGTTGAACTGAATCTCTGTTTTGAGCCCCCATCCTGCTGCAAAGCAAAAACTTAATCTCATTCAGTTCAGCCTCTGCCACTTTGTCCAGGATCACACCTAAATTCTATATGAATGTGAATTCTATGCGAAGGTGTCTGCCCCTTGCTGTCCTCGTGTATTCCCGTGAGCTGCTGGGATGTCCCGATATTCATCTGGACCTCTGGACGTGTCTTGTCTACTTTTGCCTCATCTATCCAGTAGGTCTTCTCTAGGTCTGCAGGTTCTCTATGCCACCTCTCTGCTCCCCACGGATGTCTGGGAACCCTTGGTGGCCCCGATGCCATGCTGGGACCATCAGAAATGAGGGGGAGCTAAGGCTGTTCACCCACTTGCTTGCTACCCTTAGACACGTGGAAAAGTCATTCTCATGCGCTCCCACTGTTTCTACTCTACTCCTTTCATGCCCTGTTATGGCACAGGCTATCTCTGGGAACGTGCCCAGGTTCTGCTGACAAAGCAGACACAGGTCTCCTCTACTCTGGGATTCGCCAAACCTATATGCAGTCTCTAAAGTGGGATTCAAATCCACACCTGATTTGAAAACACAAGTACTTCTTCCTAAACAACACTACCTCGTTGCATTTAAATGGGCACCTTAGAAAGACATCAGTGTTTTGACTACAGTTCGGGTGAGGAGACTTTCAGGTAGAAAAACTGAGATATTCCTACAGAAGAGCCTCAAGAGCATTGTTAATGGGGTGCAGAAACAGAAACCTACAAACAGAAGGGTGTCAGTGTGCCCCACGCACTCTGCACTCCCACCCCTCACTTCTCCAGGGTTCCCTATAGGAAACCCCTGAGAAGAAATTAACTTGGAAAAGTCAAAAAAAACCCCACAGGAGTCCATACAAAAATGAATATCTGAAAATTCCAGGCAATGGACAAACCTTGAAAACATATACTAAGTGAAGAGAAACCAAACACAAAAAGCCACATATTGTATGATTCCATTTATACGAAATGTCCAGAATAGGCAAATCCAGAAAGTAGACTGATGGTTGGCAGGGGCTGGGAGGAAGGGGGAATGGGGAGTGACTAAATATTTAATGGTATGGGGTTTCCTTTGGGGGTGATGAAAATGTTCTGGAATTAGACAGTGATGATGGTTGTACAACATCATGAATGTACTAGAAGTTACTGAATTATACAATTTAAAATGGGAATTTTCTATTATATGAATTTTACCTCAATATAAAAAAAATATTCCAGGGACTTCCCAGGTGGCGCAGTGGTTAAGAATCCACCTGCCAATGCAGGGGACACGGGTTTGAGCCCTGGTCCGGGAAGATCCCACATGCTGCGAAGCAACTAAGCCCGTGCAGCACAACTACTGAGCCTGCGCTCTACAGCCCGCAAGCCACAACTACTGAGCCCGCATGCTGCAACTACTGAAGCCCACGCGCCTAGAGCCCGTGCTCCGCAACAGGAGAAGCCACCGCAATGAGAAGCCCGCGCAGTGCAACGAAGAGTAGCCCCCGCTCACCACAACTAGAGAAAGCCCAAGCACAGCAATGAAGACCCAATGCAGCCAAAAATGAATAAATAAATGAATAAATAAATAAAATTAAAAATTACTTGAAAAAAAATTAAGCCAGGGGACTTCCCTGGTGGTCCAGTGGTTAAGACTCTGTGCTTCCACTGCAGGGGGCATGGGTTGATCCCTGGTCAGGGAACTAAGATCCCACGTGCCACGTGGTGCAGCCAGAAAACAAAAAATTAAGCCAAACATAAACCCCCAAACTGAAAAATACAACATTTGAAATTAAAAGTTCACTAGATATGATAACAGCATACTGGATATTCTGAAAGTATAAGTGAAAGTGAGGGCAGGTCAACAGAAATTATCCAAACTGAACCACAGCAGAAAAAAATTTTTTTAACATGAACAGAGCATTGATGGGAAAAATTAAGTAGTCTGACATTGGTGTTATTGGAGTCTCCGAAGAAGAGGGCAGAGAAAATTGGTCAGAAAGCAAATATCTGAAGAAATAATGGCTGAAATTTTTGCAAATTCGATAGGAAAAAATTTCAATCTACAATTCAAGAAACTCAGAACACCCCAAACATGATAAATATCAATACAAAGAAAACCATGCCTGGGCACATCATAATCAAATTACTGATGAGTAAAGATAAGGAGAAAATCTTTAAAATATCCAGAAAATAAAAGACACAACTCATACAGAGGAACAAATATAATCACAGCTTACTACTCATTGGAAACAATGGAGGCCAGAAAACAACATCATGACATCTTTAAAATGCTTCAAGAAAAGTAAAGGGGCCGCTCCTGCAACATCTGTGAAAAACCTACCCATACATGAATATTATTTTCTTCAAGCATCTGCTCTCAACAGAGGAAAAGTTCAATGTTTTACCATTGATACAAAGGTAGCCCTGAGCTTTTAGTCTAAGTCCCAGCTCTACAAATATACATTAGCTGAGTGCTATTTATCTCTTTGAACCCAAGTTCTCATCTGTAACTGGGGATGATAATAGTACCTTCACCTCGAAGGGCTGCTGGGAAAACTAAATGAGGTTGTAAATGTAAGCACTTAGCACAGTACCTAGTAAGTAATGGGCTAGCGACCACAGGGTGAGCAGGAGATGGAGAAGACTCAGACAATGTGGTCCATGTCCCCCAGAGCTCTTTCCAACCAGCTAGGCAACCAAGGTCTATGGCAAGGATACAGGATGTGCTGAGGGATCAAAGGCGCGATTCCAAGCACATCTTTGAGACCAGGTGAATGGAACCACATCTGAGTTACCTGAACTGAGAGTGTAGGAAAGGTAGCTCCCTGGATTAAAACTAGAGGCTGTTACTAAAGAAGTGGGGGGGGGCTTCCCTGGTGGCGCAGTGGTTGAGAGTCTGCCTGCTAATGCAGGGGACACGGGTTCGAGCCCTGGTCTGGGAGGATCCCACATGCCGTGGAGCAACTAGGCCCGTGAGCCACAACTACTGAGCCGGCGCGTCTGGAGCCTGTGCTCTGCAACAAGAGAGGCCGCGATAGTCAGAGGCCCGCGCACCGTGATGAAGAGTGGCCCCCGCTTGCCACAACTAGAGAAAGCCCTCGCGCAGAAACGAAGATGCAACACAGCAAAAATAAATAAATTAATTTAAAAAAAAAAAAAAAAAAAAGAAGTGGGGGTAGTGGAGGAGGGAAGGCAAAGAACAAATGTTCACCATGCAAACTAAAGGGGGAGCACAGTTTTTTCCTCAAGGAGCTCATGTATAAGGAAATAGTTTGGTAGGAGACAGAATACAAGGCACTAAGCGTTATGATAGAGGGATGGGCAGGTTATAAAGGGGCAAAAAGTGACAGGAGAAAAGGGTGATCAGAGGAGATTTCCTAGAAAAAATAAAATTTGAAATGAATATTCAAGAACAAGTAGGAGTCCACAAACAAAAAAGAAGGAAAAGATCTTTCAGGCAAGTGAAGAGAAGAGACTGGAAGAATGCGTGGGAGAAGAGGCAGGAGAGACAGAAAGAAGCAGATCATACGCTGCTTTGTAAGTCATGCTAAGGAATATGACTTTTTCCTCTAATGAGTAGCTTTCAATGTGTTTTCCTTACTAAGAGCCACGATAATAAAATCATTTCACATGGCAACCTGGACCATACGTACATACATATAAACGTCATATGTATAGATGTGGCCATATGTACATATGAATCTCAAATGTAACTACCTTGGAAAAACGTTTGGCAGTTTAAACAGGCATCATACGTCCACCCTGTGACCCAGAAATTTTACTCCTGGTAGTATGGCCAAAAGGAATGAGTGGATATGCCCACAAAAAGACATACCCGGGAATATGCACAGGAGCTCTGCTCCTAATAGCCAAACACTGGAAACAGCCTAACTGTCCATCAACAGAAGAATTGTATGATTAAATTGCAGTATATTCATACAATGGAATACGATGATGAAAATGGACACACTACAGCTACATGTGACTCCATGAATGTGTCTCAGACATAATATTGAGCTAAAGAAGACAAACCCCAAAACAGTATATATTCTTTGATGTCATTTAGTTCAAGAATGGGCAGAACTAATTGAAGCAGGGGGAGCAGAGGTGGGTGTGGGGTGTCATAACTACTCCAGTTATGACAGGGAAGGGGCAGGAAGGAGCTTTCTCTGGTGCTAGACATGTTTTATATCTAGATCTGGGTTAGTGGCTAAATGAGAATATGAATATATAAAAATTCGTCAAGCTGCACACTTAAGACCCTGCACTTACCTTGAATAAATGTTATACCTCAATGCAAAGTTGTTAAAAATGATGCCACACTATCCTAAATACATGTCAAACGTGGAGCTCAAATTCCCATTTAGAATATGCACTTGCGTTTATAACAATCTGAAATAAACCATACTGAAATAAACAATTGTCTCACAAAATAATCCATGTGATTGAGGCTGACATTTAGTCATTTAGTCAATTTTTTTTTTTTAATGTTGGCTGACTATAACTCACTACACTGATTACATGGCCCACTAAAGGTCGTAATCCATTATTTGAAAACCTCAGTGCTAGACAATAGGGATCCACTGAGGGTTTTAAGAGGAGTGACCTGAACAGGCTAGGGTTTCAGAAAGCTCCCTCTGAGGCACCGTGGAAGATGGATTCAATGAAGCTGGATCTGGGAGATCAGGTGAGGAGGCCATTAGGTTTGGGGAGGGTCCCTAGAAGAGGGTCTTGAGCCAGGTCTCTTGCTTTCAGATTGTGGGTTTTTATCTATGCTCTGCATTGATCTGACCCTGCATCACACCTGGCCCCTGGTGCCTGACACGGAGTCCATCGCACCCATCCTACAGGTGGATGGCATTCCCCATTGGGAGTGGCTGGCTGAGAGGAAGCATGCCCATCCTTTCCACCATCGTTGCAGTGTTACAAGGACATGGGGCTGAAGCCTTCCCTCCCTCTCTTCCCAACAAGCAGTGGTTGCTCCATAATATGATTAGAGACAGGGGTCTAGGTCAAAGCTGACAAGGAAAGAAAGCAGTTTGTATGTCCCTGTCCTTTCCCAGACATCAAACAAGCCACTTCATGTGTGTTACTTCAGTTCATTCCTACAACAGCCCTTTAGAACAGGTATGATCATCTCCAAGGATGAAGAAAAGTGAGGCTCGGAGTGGGGAAGTGACACTACACATCCACGGCCCTGAAGCTGTTATGTGATAAAGCCAGGCTTAGAATCCAAATCTGCTGATAGAAGGTCCAAACTATTAGGCTAATGTGAGCGCGTCCCATCTTGATTTGAAATGCTGGCCTGATTCATGACATGTGCTAATGCCCATGGGCTCTGTGAAATCTTCCAGGGAGGGTGGAGAAACCTTGACTAAGAAGTCTGCCCTCTGGGTACACTGGGATTTCATGCTCTTTGTTTGAACTATGGTAACTTATGACTTTTCTCACTTCTTTTTTTTTTTTTTTTTTAGTTAACTTATTAATTTATTTATTTTTGGCTGCGTTGAGTCTTCGTTGCTGGGTCTTCGTTGCTGTGTGTGGGCTTTCTCTAGTTGCGGCATCCGGGTGCTACATTTTATTGTGGTGCATGGGCTTCTCATTGCAGTAGCTTCTCTTGTTTCGGAGCTCACGCTCTAGGCGCACAGGCTTCAGTTGTTGTGGCACACGGGCTCAGGAGTTGTGGCTTGCAGGCTCTAGAGCTCAGGCTCAGTAGTTGTGGTGCACGGGATTAGTTGCTCTGCGGCATGCGGGATCTTCCCGGACCAGGGATCGAACCCGTGTGCCCTGCATTGGCAGGCAGATTCTTAACCAGGGCGCCACCAGGGAAGTCCCTTTTTCTCACTTCTTTAATCTTTGTTTCAGTTCTGCCAGGGGTTCTGACTGTCGCAGACCTCACAGCTCCAGGACCCAGCACTGGGCAACTTTGGCAATTGGTCCATGACCTCATCTCTCTAGCCAGGGATAACAGGCTAGGGAACTGGTGATGGATGGCAGGTATTCTGGAGGCTCCAGGAGAGTGGAGGTCAGGAAGGGCCATGTCCCTGGATACCAGGCCCAGCCTGGCCTAACAACCATCCCTATATTTCTACACAAGTGTCACAAGAAGATGAGGAGAAGCTGCTGAAATGCCTTGTCTCTGAGGCACCATGTTTCCTTTTAGTCACCGCCAGAGACTTCTGGGGGCAGAAGAGGATTCTAGTGGGAAGTCTGGAGGCCATGCCCAGCTGGAGCTCTCAGAAGGAGAAACTGAGGCTGATGAGTACCTCCCAGCAGCTCTCATCGTGGTGCCCACTGAGGAGGAACTTCCAGATCACACACAAGCACGTGTACCCGCGTGAACACACACACTCACACGTGTCAGCCAACCCAATCCCTGCTGTCTCCGTCCTGTGCCCTGAGAGGCCTATCCTTTGGGCTTCCTTGCCAGCTGGCTTGGCGCGTGCCCATGGGGCGGGCTCTAGCCAACCCCTTGCCTCTAGTTTTAGGAAGGAAGAGGCATCTGTTCCAGATTGACCCCTGAACTCTGGGAGACACTTGTCACATTCTCAGTGGTTCTCAGGGAGCGCCCTCACTTCATTCAAGGTGTGTGTGGGCAGGGGGAGAAGATACACAGCACCTCTCAAAGAAATTCCTACTCTTGGTCACTCTCCCTCCACAATCTACCTGCCTCTTTTATATTCTTAAAGTAGCAAAGGAAAAAAAAAAAAAAAAGTAGCAAAGGGACCAGGTTTTTTGATCCCCATTTAGCATGTCCTGCACAGCTGGTCTATCACCTCCCTTAGATATTAAGGGCGCTGTTGGGCTGCACCCCACAGGCCTGCAAGGCCTGCACTTGCCCAGCTTCAAGACTGAAGAAAGCCCTGGAGTCAGCAACAGAATCATCAATGGTTTAATGGATGAGGGAGCTTACACGTCTGAAGCAAGGTCCTGGAGCAACACCCCAACCCGTGTAGTGGACGGTGAGCAGGACATGGTGGTAATCTTCTCTGGGGGAGGTGGGGGGAGGAGAGTTTACCAGATAGAGGGGGATTGACATCTGGTAGGCTCCTCAGTTACCAGGGAAACCAGCAGAGGGGCACGCCCCTCCCTGCCCCTTTGATAAGAACAATCACCAGCTGGGGTCTGGGGCAAGTACATAGGAAGGTCAGTCATGTGCGTAGGGTGTAGGTGAAGCAGGCACTGGTCAGGCACGGGATGTACAGAGAGCAAGAGAGGAGCCATCCTGAGTGGCCCGACCATACAGGCTCTTAACACATTTTGTTCTCAGCTCTTGGGGCACTTCCGAGCAAGAGAACCTGAGTGTTAGAAAATCAACGATGCCTGGGAGTGTGCGGTGAGGGGCAAGATAGAGGCAAGAGATTAAGAGATACTAACTACTGTGTAGAAAAGAAATAAACTACAAGGATATATTGTACAGCACAGGGAATACAACCAATATTGTATAACAACTTTAAATAGAGTATAATCTATAAAAATTTTGAGTCACTACGCTGTACACCTGAAATCAATATACTATTGTAAATCAACTACACACGATGCTGAAAGCTTAGCTTCTCTGTACACGGGTACTGAAACCGAGTGGGGCCTGGGCACAGAGGCCTCCTTTTGTCCCCCATTTCTTGTGAGCAAGACTCCAGCCTCCATGACCTTCCCTGAGTTCCAAAGGAATACAAAGAGGCCGAGCTTTCAGTAACAGTGCCGAATCAAATCTCGGAGGCAGAGTTCTGGGTGAAGTAGAAAAGGATAGCTTTATTGCTTTGCCAGGCAAAAGGGGACGCAGTGGGCTCCGGCCCTCAAAAACTATGTGTCCCAGCCCGGGAGGATTTGATGAGGAATTGATGGTTCAAAGGTGGGGTCTCTGACAAGATTAGGGTGTGTGCAGGGCCTGGGTGGTCACATCTCCTAATCTTGATGAGCTTCTCCGGTCCCTTTAATCTCGCCTCAGGTGCTTTCTGGCTGCTCCTCCCTTGATTAGCAACTGTTTGAATCTGCCCTTTGGAACTCAGGGAAGGTCATGGAGGCTGGAGTCTTGCCTACAAGAAATGGGAGACAAAAGGGCCTCCCTGCCCGGGAGCCCTACAGGGCCCCGCTCAGTTTCATGCCTCAATAAAAAGAAAAAATACATAGAAAAACAAATTAATTTTTAAAAATGCCATAACCCTCCTCCTTCCCTCCTTCTTCCTTCCTCTCTTTTTTGTGCATCTGCATATAGTGGATAAATTCCAATCCTATATGTATAGGTGTGCGCGCACGTGTGCACACACACACACACACACCCTTCCCATACACACACAAATACAACAAGTAGCTGAAAACAGAGTCTAAGAGACCTAGGTGGTGGAGGTGTTATCTCCACAAGTATCATCTGGGCCCCAAATACCACACGTCAATGACCCCTGTGCCTGGGTCTCCCCAAAGGTCATCAGTAGATCTGAGCTTGTGTCATTGAGTCCTGGCATCATCTGAGCCAATAATCAGGCCAAAATAGATGTTTCTGACGAATGCCTTTCCTGTCGGCAATGCACTGCTCACAGTTCACAAAGCCCCTCTATACCCCTCACTCTATCTCACTCTTGCACAGAGCTCTGTGAGAAGAGAATATTATCTGTCTCTGGTAAAGATGAAGATGCTCATTTCAAGCCTATTGAAGTTCTGAAACAGGAGGGAAGGGGGCAGAGCACAACCTTTAAAAGAATGACATACGAGTTGAGAATACAACATAACTGGTTAGAACCAACTTGGTCCAAGATGGCGGAAGATTTGACTTCCAGTAGACCTTGAGCCTCATTACATGCTCATTGTAATACATTAGCATAAGCTAAATGACGCACCCACAGGCATCATGACAGTTCCCAGGTCAACCATATAAGGCCAAAAAGGGGGCAGTGGCTCTGTTCCTGGAAATCCCCACCCCTTCCCTAAAATAGTTGAAATAATCCTCCCACTCTTTAGCCTGTGAAATTACCCAGCCCATAAAAACTAACCATCCTATATTTCAGGGCCTCTGGCCTTCTGAGATGACCTACACTCTGTCTGTGGAGTGTGTTTCTGGACTGCATTCTGTCTATGGAATGTGTATCTCTCTAAATAAATCCACTCTTTACCTATCACTTTGCCTCTCATTGAATTCCTTCTACACTGAGATATAAAGAACCTGAGCTTCATTAAGTCCTGAGAGCAGGTGTGCAATTTCAATGAACAGACAGTGGGTTTGGGGGCTTCCCTGGTGGCGCAGTGGTTAAGAATCCGCCTGCCAATGCAAGGGACACAGGTTAGAGCCCTGGCCCGGGAAGATCCCACATGCATGGAGCAGCTAAGCCCGTGCGCCACAACTACTGAGCCTGAGCTCTAGAGCCCGTGAGCCACAACTACTGAGCCTGTGCGCCACAACTGCTGAAGCCCGCGTGCCTAGAGCCTGTGCTCCGCAAGAAGACAAGCCACCCAATGAGAATCCCACACACCGCAACAAAGAGTAGCCCCCTCTCGCCGAAACTAGAGAAAGCCCACGCAGAGCAACGAAGACCTAACACAGCCAAAAATAAGAAGTTTTAAAAAGACAGTGGGTTCAAGTGCCAATCTGGGCTTTGGCTGGGTTCGAGTCCCGGCCCATGGGTTCAAGTCCCAATCTAAGTTGTGCAGTTTCAGTTCTTTTCTTTGTTTGTTTTTTTGTATTTATTTATTTATTATTTATTTTTGGCTGCGTTGGGTCTTCATTGCTGTGCATGGGCTACCTCTAGTTGCGGTGAGCAGGGGCTACTCTTCGTTGTGGTGCACGGGCTTCTCACTGCAGTGGCTTCTCTTGTTGCGGAGCTCGGGTTCTAGGCACGCGGGCTTCAGTAGTTGTGGCACATGGGCTTCAGTAGTTGTGGCTCGTGGGCTCTAGAGCGCAGGCTCAGTAGTTGTGGCACATGGGCTTAGCTGCTCCGTGGCATGTGGGATCTTCCTGGACCAGGGCTCGAACCCGTGTCCCCTGCATTGGCAGGTGGATTCTTAACCACTGTGCCACCAGGGAAGCCCGTAGTTTCAGTTCTTAATGAACCAAACTAAACACAGTGGAAGAAACCCTGTTTACTTTCCTTCCCCCTCCCCATTTTCCCCCACTGCAAACTTAACTACACCGATACCTCTCCTCCCCTCCTGCAACACTGGGAAAACATCTAAGGCCCGCCTGGGCTCTGGACCCCATCCTTCTGCTTCTCAGGGGAAGTCCCATTTACCATTTATTCCCTCCCTCCTCAAGTAGCTTCAATCTCTCTCTCTCTCTTTCTCTCTTCTGGACCTTCCTAGTCACCTAAGATTCATTTCTAGCATGGTAGAAAGTTAGGCTTATAGAAGAAAATTAGAAAGAGGAAATGGATGAAGGAGAAGAGAAAAGGAAGGAAGGGGAGAAAAAGATGGGAGAGATGGAACTGCCTATTTGCCCGCGAGCAACAAACGCACTTGCAAGTCTTCTGACTTGACACTTCCACCCACTATTGCCTTATTGCTCTCCTCTTCTTCACAGCCAAACATTTTGGGGGAAAGGTCTGTATATGTCTCTACTTCTTCACCTCCTGTTTATTTCTCAACCAGCTGCCATGTGGCTTCTGTCCCTTCCTCTCCACGAAAACTGATTTAAATTCACCAGGGAGCATCAAGGTGCAAAATCCAAGACTGAAAAAAAAAAAAGGTTTCTCCCGAGCACGTGGTCTGAGGATGACACTTCCTCCCACGTTCCCTGAGACTCTCCTTTCCCCTGTCCTCTGTGGCCCTACCTCTTCCTGACGTGTACCCTCCCTCTCCATCTCCTTTGCTTTTTTTCCCCATTAACCCTTAAGTGCCAGGGCTACTTCCTAAGCCTCCTTCATTCCTTGCACTCTTCACTCCCACGGGGAGATGCCATTCAAATCCACAATTCCAACCACCAGTATCAGCTCCCCACTGATGACTACCCAAACCACGTCATAACAACAACAGTAATAAATATTTATTAACAGATAACAAGCAGCAGGTACCATCATCAGTCGTAGCTCATGGATAAGCAAACTTAAGTGACGAGGCTGAGGTCACACGGTTATTAAGAGGCAGCTTTTCAGGTCCACTCATGACCACTTCTGGTTTCCGGCAAGATGAGAAACTGACAAGGGCTGCTAGCTCCCTCTCTCCAAATCAACCCTGAAGAACACGTGAAGGTGAAAGGGGGGTTGATGAATCTGACAGCAGCCTAGGAAATAAGATGACAGTCAAGTGCCAACCAGGTGACAGATTCCGAAGGGGATCCTAGAGCCACTCCTTTCATGTGTTTCCAAGGGGCTGGGGGTGGAATTGCCTGCCAGTCAGTGATTTGGGGCAGAACAGCAGCAGTAGGGCACTGGCTCGGCTGGGGAACAGAGAACAGCAGGTGCACACAGATGGCCTGGCTCTGGGCACTCCTCCTTGCCCCACAGCCTGAGGCCCCCAGGCCTCCGGGGCCTAAGGATTGATCATTTAACCCCCGTGACACCACCCCGTTACCCCAACATCAACCAATCAGAGAATTGTGCACGAGCTGATCACATACCCCGCGACCCCCTTCCCCCACCTGGTTTTTAAAAATGCTTTGCTGAAACCCTTCGGGGAGTTCAGGGTTTTTTGGGGCGTGAGCCACCGTCTCCTCGACTGGGCCCGCAATAAAACTTTCTCTGCTCCGAACTCCAACGTTTCTGTACTGTTTGGCCTCACTGTGCGTCAGGCGCGCAAACTTGCATCTGATGACAGTTCGTTCCAGGTTGTCATTCCACAGCACTCACCCTGAAGTGGACACCTCCACACACACTCACACTCTCAGCACTTGGCAGAACACAAGCCATGGCCAGGCCTTCCAGCCCTCCCTCTGGACGAGGTGATGAGCCCCCCAGGAGGTTAGTGCATGTGAGCTCTCACGGTAAAATAACTGATGGGAAGCACCATAAAAGAAAGTCAAAAGGGCATTCAGTGAATATCAGATAAAGCACAATAAACAATATCAAATACGCACAACAAGTATCTTCAAACACATAGAAGAGGATCAGAGTTCATAAAACAATTCAAGAACAAACACGTCTATTGAAAAACCATAGGAACAGTAAGCAACACTGGGTTGAAAAATAGTTTGAAAAAATATAATGGTGAAAAAAATGAACTTCGATAGATTGATTGAAGAGCGGAATGAATGAAGCTGAAGAATGAATTAGCAAGACTGGAAATTCTAGTCTAGACAATCACTCACAGGATAACTGGGAAGAGACTAAAGAAGTATAAAATGAAAAAATAATTTTTTTAATAAAAAAGAAGTAAGGGATATGCAGGAAAGAAGTAGAATTGTCAGCAAATCCCAGAAGAGGAAAAAAATAAACATGGGTAAGAAAATATCTGAAGAAACAATAACCAGTTTTTTTTTTCCTAAGATTAGAAAGAAATGAAAGACTAAAAGATCTTAACAGAGTAACAGACAGGTATGAATAAACCCACTTATAGTGACATTACAATGATAGTTCAGAACATCAAAAGCAAAGAGAAAATGTAAATGCTTCCAAAGAGGAAGAACAGATCACCTCTTAAAATCAGACAATGGAACTTTGAAAAACATTTATTCAAGTAATATATATATTAATAAAATGATACATAAAATTATAATTATTAAAATTATATATATGTATATAGTATAGCACACCAGTTAAAACACACGGCTTGATTTTCACAATGTGAACATATCTGTGTAACTAACCCCCGTATCAAAAAAATAATGTTACCCACCACCCAACAAGTCTTCTTGGCCCTTACCAGTCACCATTTGCCCCCTAAAGACACCCCTATCCTTACGGCTAACTATCCTTAGTTTTTGCTTTTTTTGAATTTTATATAAATAGACACACACTGTATATACTCATTTGTAACTGGCTTCTTCTGTTCGACATTATGTTTGTAGGATTCACCATGTGGTTGTACCCATGTAGCAACTGTTCATTTATTCTCACTGATGCAAAGCAGAGTTTCTCAATCTCAGCACTATTGACCTGTGTGGGCCAGGTAATTCTTTGATATGGGGAGGCTGTCTTATGCACTGTAGGATGTTTAGCAACATCCCCGGTCTCCACCCGCTAGATACCAGTAGCAATCCTCTCTTCCTGCCCCAACAAGTTGTGATAACCAAAAAATACTTCCAGACGTTGCCAAATATCTCCAGGGAGGTAACGTCGTCTTCTCTTAGCACTGCTGTATAGTGCTGTATAGCACTACTCTGTATGAGCATATCAAAGTTTATTTATCTCTTCTACTGTTAAAGGACATTTAGGTTGTTTCCAATTTGGGGCCTCAAAGAATAATAATACTACGAAGGGAAACAACATTTTCAACAGTTTTAAAGGAAAAGAACATCAAACCCAGAATTTTCATCTATATAAAAAGTCTCAGTTTTATCACTCAAAGATCGCCTTTGAAAATATTTTATAGGTAATATTCCAGCAAGACGAGAAACAAATCCATAGGAAAGCTGTACACCATATGTGAAATAAAGGTGAGTAAACAGCACAGCAAAGATACCGTCATCTAAAACAGGACAAACAACTTCCACTTCTGGGTAGGATGTAGGTTGAAACAGGCCAACACTGTCACTAACAGCAACTATTAAGACCAGACAAATTACAAAAAATCACATTCTAAAGGTGTCAAAGGCCTGTGGCACTAATGAGGAAAGGATGGGCTAAAAATCTCAGGGAGGGCAGACTAGTTTAGAAGAGACCTGTCAGATAGGCAGCTGGTATATTCCCCTGGGAGCATTTGCCAAATCTGGCCATGGGTTGAGGACTAGGGACTTGGCCCAGGCAAATAGCCACTGTGAGGGGAAAGGGCAACCATCAAAGCATTCTGCTATTGCTTAGGGCTGGAATGACAAAATCAGAACAAGGAGCCTCAGACACATCTGTTTTTCCTGAGTACGCATTTGCTGACTCCAAAGGCTAGGGGTGCAGCAGGAGGATAAATGAGCTAGGCTAAAAGATTTTGAAAGTCAAATAAAATCTGAGGCATATGCTAGGTCATAAAACAAGTCTGAATAAAGGTGACAGGATTGAAATCATACAAAGTGTGTTTTTCAACCACAATGGAATTAAATTAGAAATCAGCAACAAAGAAATCTGAAAACTCCTCAAAAAAAAAAAGGAATTCCCTGGCAGTCCAGTGGTTAGGAATGCCGGGGACCCAGGTTCGATCCCTGGTCAGGGAACAAAAAGATCCCTCAAGCCGTGCAGTGCAGTCAAAAAAAAAGAAAGAAAATTCCTCAAATATCTCGAAATTAAACAACATATCTCCAAATAACCCATGGGTCAAAGAAGAAGTCACAAGAGAATTAGAAAACATCTTGAACTGACATAACAGATCAAAATTCCTGGGATGTAGCTAAAATAATGGTTAGTCAGAAAGGCACACCTTTAAATACCTATATCAGAAAAGAAGAAAGACCTCAACTTTCTACTTAACTTTCTAGACTAACTTTCTATCTTAATATACTAGAAAGAGATGAAAAACACAATAGAAAAATGTATCAAAGATCTCTTTGCAAAAGAGGATAACCAAATGTCTGAGAAAGATATGAAAGGCCCTCAGCTGTTCTAGTCATTAGAATATGCAAATGAAATCCACCATGTGATACAAACCCATCAGAACCAGAATGGCTAAAATAAAAAGGATGGAAAAATAACATGTATGGGTGATAAAGTGGAGCAATTAGAACTCTCTTACATTGGGGATGGGGTGTAAACTAGCATGCCTACTCTGGAGATCTGTTTAGCCTTATTGACCAAAGCTGACATACTAAAGGAATGCTTACCTATGCTCACCAAAAGCCATGCACTAGAATGGATATGACAGCTCGCTTCAAAATCGCAAACAAAACAAGAAACCGGAAATTTACCCAAATGCTCATCAAAACTAAAATCAATAAATAAAATGCAGTATACCATATCATGAAATACTATACAAGATACTACACGACAATGAACAAAACTACAGTGACATACAACCACACAAATCAATCTTCAAAAAGGCTGAGCATAAGAAGATAGATACAACAGAAACAAAAACACATACTGCATGACTTTGCATATAAAGTACAAAAATTGTCAAGACGTATACATACATTCCTTTTTTTTTTTTTTTGCGGTATGCGGGCCTCTCACTGTTGTGGCCTCTCCCGTTGTGGAGCACAGGCTCGGGATGCGCAGGCTCAGCAGCCATGGCCCATGGGCCCAGCTGCTCCACGGCATGTGGGACCCTCCCAGACCGGGCACGAACCTGTGTCCCCTGCATCAGCAGGCGGACTCTCAACCACTGCGCCACCTGGGAAGCCCCGTATACATTCTTTTAGCAGTCAGAATTGTGGTTTCCCTTAGTGAGGGTATAGGTAGTGACTGGAAATAGGAATAAGGGAAGTTTCTTGAGCGTTAGTAATGTTCTGGTTTTTATTGTGCTAGTTACACTAGTGTATCTATTTTCTGAAAATCCATTAAGCTATACCCTTATTATATGTTTGTGTTTCTATATGCATATAATACTTCAATTAAAGTTTTCAAAAAATCATGTAGCAAGTGACTGAGACAGGATTCACACACAGCTAGTCAGACTTAAGAGACTGAATCCTAAATCTTAAATTTAGAATCAGGGTTACATCATTCTCTGCAATAGTTGAGGGGGAAAAAATTAAGTATATCCCTGTACTAGTCAGGATTCTCCAGAGAAACAGAACAATAAGATGTGTATATACATATATATATATATATAGAGAGAGAGAGAGAGAGAGAGAGAGAGAGGATTTTTGTTTTTTTAGAAATTGGCTCGTGCAATTCTGGGGGCTGGCAAGTTGGAACTCTGCAGGGCAGGCCCGCAGGCTGCAGACTCAGGAAGGAGCTGAGTTGCAGCTGAAGTCTGAAGGCCTCTTGAGGCAGAATTCCCTCTTCTTCAAGGGACCACTGTCTTTTTTCTCTGAAGGCCGTCAACCGACTGGATGAGGTCCACCCACATTACGTGGTGTAATCTGCTTTACGCAAAGCCGACTGATTTAAATGTTAGTCTCATGTTTTTAAAAAAGCCTTCACAGGGGCTTCCTTGGTGGCGCAGTGGTTAAGAATCCGCCTGGCAATGCAGGGGACACAGGTTCAAACCCTGGTCTGGGAAGATCCCACATGCCATGGAGCAGCTAAGTCCATGTGCCACAACTACTGAGCCCGCGCGCCTAGAGCCCGGGCGCCAAAAGAAGCCACCGCAATGAGAAGCCCGTGCACCACGATGAAGAGTAGCCCCTGCTCGCTGCAACTAGAGAAAGCCCACAAGCAGCAATGAAGACCCAACACAGCCAAAAAAGAAAAATGTTAAAAAAAAGAAAATACCAGGCTTCCCTGGTGGTGCAGTGGTTGAGAGTCCACCTGCCGATGCAGGGGACACGGGTTCGTGACCCGTTCCGGGATGATCCCACATGCCGCAGAGCGGCTGGGCCCGTGAGCCATGGCCGCTGAGCCTGCGCATCCGGAGCCTGTGCTCCACAACAGGAGAGGCCACAACAGTGAGAGGCCCGCGTACCGCAAAAAAAAAAAAAAAAAAGGAAGAAAATACCAAGTGTTGACAAGGCTATGAGAAAACACCAACCAACCCTCTTGCACTGCTGATGGGAGAGAAAGCCAGAACGGCTAAACTGGAGAGCAATCTGGCAGAACTTCCATTCTTCATCAGTTCTAAGATACACATTTTGTGTGTGCCATGAACTGAGGGGTGATGTCCTGCAGATAAGCCTATGTCCATGCATCCAATTCCCACTGGAGCTTAAATTCATCACGATCTTACTGAAGTCATCGTCTTGCCCTACCCCCTACTCTGTTTCTTCTAGTGAACTCCCTACCAGGTTTACGGTATCACCATCTATTCAGTCACCTAAGAAGGTAACTTGAAAGTCAACTTGTACTCTTCCCACACTCCCTCCCTGTCACGCCTCAGTGGGTTACCAGAGACAACACTATTAACATTTTTTTCTAAGTGACTTTAACTTTTTTTTCCTCAACCTTGAGATCTTACTATTATAGATATAATTTTGTGTCTAGGTTATTAACCAGAGGAAACAAGCATTTCTCCAATCATTAAAAATAAATCTTATAAGCAATATGAAAGATTTCTTCAAAATTCCTCCCTTTAGAGGAGAATCTAATTTTAGCTGCTAGGTAAACACCTTTTTATACCAGTGTAAGGGATTCAGGGGACAAGAGAATGATATAGATGAGATGAGATTGGCCATGTGTTGATAATTCCTGAAGCTAAAGGATGGATTCATGGGAATTTATTAACACTACTCCTTCTACCTTTGTATTTGTTTGAAATTTTCCATAATAAAAAAGTTAAAGAAAAAAAGTGTAAGGGATTCAATATTTCTCAGAGAAGGCCTCTCAGGGCATTTCCTCGGAGTGCTGACCCTTGGGAAGGTCATGTGATGTAAGGGGTTCTGCTTACCATCTGGGGCCCTGTACTCAGACTTCGATTCTAATACCAGTGTGCCTCTTACCAGTCACGACTTAGGAAGTTTCCTTTCTGAAATTCAACTTTCTTTCCCTCCCTCAGAGGGTTATTAAGAGGGTTAAAAAGAGCCAGAGCCCTACAAAACAAGAAGCAATCCCATTTATACAAAACACTAGAAAATGCAAACTACTCTAAAGTGACAGCCATCAGTGGTTGCCTGGAGAGGGTAGAGGCAGGGAGGGGTAAGATAACGGGATTACCAAGGGGCATAAAGAAACTTTGGGGGGCTGATAGACATGCTGTCTATCTT
Organism: Stenella coeruleoalba; assembly: GCF_951394435.1. Taxonomy (NCBI): domain Eukaryota; kingdom Metazoa; phylum Chordata; class Mammalia; order Artiodactyla; family Delphinidae; genus Stenella; species Stenella coeruleoalba. Next base: position 144,356,917 of record NC_137148.1, on the reverse strand, counting down.
ACGGTGATGGTTTCAGGTGCAAATACTTACATTAAAATTTTTCTAATTGTACACTAAAAAAAAGGATTAAAAGAAATATGTGTCAAGCACTTAGCACCACACCTAGGGAAGAGTAAGCACTCCATGAATACTAGCCTCCATCATCATCCTCCCTTTCATCATCAAGGTAATTAAGCATTAAGAGAAGCAGACACTCCTAAAGACTGGTTATATCTCCTGATGTTAAAATGGCATCTCAGAGCTTGTGGTCTTGGCTTATTTGATCCTGCATATTTCTGTTCCAATTAATCCTTAACTGCTTCTTGAAATGCAGGAGCATTTTGCCTTCAAAAGTGAGCATTTAATTAATGCTCTCACACATTCTGCGTCCTACCTTCTTATCCTTGAGAAACTTAAAAAATCTAGGACTTCCCTGGTGGCGCAGTGGTTAAGAATCCGCCCGCCAATGCAGGGGACACAGGTTCGATCCCAGGTCCGGGAAGATCCCACAGGCCACAGAGCAACTAAGCCCGAGGGCCACAACTACTGAGCCTGCACTCTAGAGCCCGCAAGCCACAACTACTGAGCCCGCGTGCCACAACTACTGAAGCCCGCACACCTAGAGCCCGTGCTCTGCAACAAGAGAAGCCACCCAATGGGAAGCCCACGCACCGCAGCGAAGAGTAGCCCCGCTCACCACAACTAGAGAGAGCCCATGCGCAGCAGCGAAGACCCAACACAGCCAAAAATAAATAAATAAAAATATAAATAAAAATCTAATCGCCAACTTTGGCCTCAAGTCACATGTGAGAAAATAACAGTGTGGGCTAAATACTATGTTGTAAAATGAGAAGAAGAAAGAGAACTGTATTAGCTGAGTACCAACTGTGAGCCATAATCTGGGCTACATGCTTTTTTCACTGAAATTCTGCATTGTAGGCACATTTCTCCTTCCTGGCAGATGAGGAAACCTTGGCTCAGGAAGGGGAAGTGAGTTGCCCACAGTCACACAGCCAGGAAGTGACAGAGTCAGAAATGGAAGTGAATTCTCTCGGAGTTCAAAGCCCTGGCTTCTTCTACTCTATCATGCTGCCCCCAGAACACCCACTGCCCAGAAAAATTCAGATAATGCTCCACTGTCAATAATAGTATTTACTAAGCCGTCACTAGATGCCCGGTGCTAAATCTGTTCCCTGTATTATCTCATTTAATCCTCATATCAACCCTATGATGTGGATACAGGTGCCATCCCCATTTAACAGAAGAGGAAACTGAGGCTCAGAGAAGTCAAGCCCCAAGCTCAAGGTCACGCTGCTGTGAAGTGTCATGGTTGTGAAACAGGAGGTAAGGGGGCAGGGCACAACTTTAAAAGAATGACACAGCCATAGGACATGACAAAAACTGGTGAAAACTAACTAGATCCAAGATGGAGGAAGATTTGACTTCCAGGGGACCTTGAGCCTCATTATATGCTTATTGTAACATATTAGCATAAGCTAAGTGACACAACCACCAGTGCCATGACAGTTTTGAGGCCGACCATCAGAGATCAAAAAGTGGGCGGTGGCCCAATTCCTGGAAATCTCTGTCCTTTCCCAAAAATAACTGGAATAACCTTCCCCCTCATTAGCCTAAGAAATGACCCAGCCCATAAAAAGCAACCATGCCATATTTCGGTGCCTCTCGCCTTCTGAGATGGCCCACACTCCATCTGTGGAGTGTGTTTCTCTCTAAATAAATCCACTTCTTACCTATCACTTTGTCCCTCACTGAATTCTTTCTGTGATGAGACATTAAGAACCCGAGCTTCATTAAGTCCCGAGACCAGGTGTGTGATCTCAGTTAAAAGACCATGGGTTCAAGTCCCACTGTGGGTTTTGGCTCGGTTTGAGTCCCAGTGCATGGGTTCAAGTCCCGATCTGAGTTACATGGTTTCAGTTGGGATCCTAACCCAGGTCTGCCCTATTCCAAAGAGCAGGCACTCAACCTCACCCTCCTCCTTCCTGTCATCCCTGCCTCTCGCATCCACTGGAAACATCTGGTTGAAAAAAAGAAAATCTGGGGCTTCCCTGGTGGCGCAGTGGTTGAGAGTCCGCCTGCCGATGCAGTGGACACGAGTTCGTGCGCCGGTCCGGGAAGATCCCACATACCACGGAGCGGCTGGGCCCGTGAGCCATGGCCGCTGAGCCTGCGCGTCCGGAGCCTGTGCTCCACAACGGGAGAGGCCACAACAGTGAGAGGCCCGCGTACCACAAAAAAAAAAAGAAAAAAAAAGAAAATCTGTTCCTATATCCCAAGTTCTTCAGGTTTCATATCGATTCTTTCACTCAGTCCATAATTAGTGAACCTGTAGTGAACATTCCAGTAATCAAGGGAGACAAAGACGAAGGCCTGTGCAACACAATCCCTGTGGTGTCCATCATTATCCAACTACAGGATCCCAGAAGGCAAACCTGGCTGCACAGCCGCATTTTCTAGGCCTCCTCATTGTCCCCATGCCAGTGACACACATTACAATGAATTAAAATGTCTTCAAGCCTGAAATCATTTTCCAGAGAAACTGGGCCAAAGGCCAGACCTCTTCTTTGAGCTTCTCTCCCCTAAGCTTAGGATCTGCTTTCCCTCTGAGACACGTTTCTGAGAAGGAAGGCGGAATAACACAGTCTGTGCTCCCTGCTAGGAGAGGAGGGCTATGACTGACTGGTACGGGGATTTAACAGGCATGTTGCCTTGCCTCAAGGTGGGGAGAGCTCTGTGATCCCATGTGTGCTGCAGAGCACCCCAGGGAGATCCGGCTGAAGTAGATGCCCACTGGGACCACATTCTTGCTGGGCTTTTCACCAGCCTTGTCTGGCTTCCTCATTCCCTTTCATTTTCGCTCCCTCAAAAAACTGCTTGAATGGACTTCCCTGGTGGTGCAGTGGTTAAGAATCCGCCTGCCAATGCAGGGGACACGGGTTCCAGCCCTGGCCCGGGAAGATCCCACATGCCACAGAGCAACTAAGCCCGTGCGCTACAACTACTGAGCCTGCATGCCACAACTACTGAAGCCCGCGTGCCTAGAGCCTGTGCTCCACAACAAGGGAAGCCACTACAATGAGAAGCCCATGGACCGCAACAAACAGTAGCCCCTGCTCGCCGCAACTAGAGAAAGCCTGTGCGCAGCAACGAAGACCCAACGCAGCCAAAAACAAACAAACAAACAAATAAATTTACTAAAAGAAAAAAAATTGCTTGAACAATGAACATGCCATCTCAGCTTCTGCTTCTAGTGAAACCAATCCAAAACAGTTGGTACCAGAAGTGGTCCTAGGAAACAAACTGCATGCCGCTTTCATGCGATTGCTGATTTTCACCTTCGGTGAACAGGATGAAGTAAAGTTGGAGGGGGTGAGATGATACAGTGTCTCTAGCGTCTGAGGTCTGGGGGAAGTGGTCACCAAACAGACCTCTGAATCAGGTGGCTCTTGCTCAGCACTGTTGATTTGTTAAAGAGAGAAAATGACAGGCTCACTGATCAACAATTTCAGAGGGCCTGCGTGGCAGCATTTAAAGAGACTCGCATCTCCTGCAGCTGGAGGGCACAGAGAGCAGGTGCAGGAATGAATTGTAAGAGTGGCAGAACTTCAGAGAAGGCCAGTTCTCGGATAGGTGCATCCCTTTACACCAAAGACAAAGCCCCAGAAGGGAGAAAGAGGATCCTGATTCTTGGGAGGGGCTATCTGAAGGGATAAACCCAGATACTCCTGAACCCTCTGGGCCTGCAGATGAGTCCTGTTCCCTTGCTGGAAGACAGAGCCCCACTGCCGCCTTACCTTGCTGGAAAATGAAGCAGGTGCTTTACAAAGCAACACGTGCCCTCCTAGGGATTTGCCCCACCTCCTTTCCTGGCCACCAGACTGATAACCAGGGAATAACCTTAGCATGGACCAACTGAGGAAAGGAGGGGAGGAAAGAAAGGGATTACATATCAGACCTGGCCAACATACACAAGCCCAAACTGGCCTGTGGAAGATTCCGAGGGTGATAGATGAAGGTGGGGGGATGAGATATAAACTGGGGAAGTAGAGTTCGTTGATATGGAGGGATCCTCTCCAGTGATATAGGATTTAACACTCTGGCAAGGGCCCCAGAGGATGGTTCCAATATGCTGATGGGACAGTACTTGAAAGATTCGAAAAAGCAATGATCCAAACTGAACAATGTAGAGATGCCAGAACTGCCACTGCAAACTGGAGGGAAGGACAGAAAGGCTCAGAGGAGTGGGAATACTAGAACGTGCCTACTGTATATGACAGGAAAACCCACAAGCTGCCCGTGTTCCTTGGGAAGGCCTGGAGAACTCTCCATTTAGCACGGAGATAAGAAAAGTGTTGGTGGGGGAGCAATGGTATCACGAGCAGCTCAATAGTGGCTGTTACAGAACTGGGCTCCACAGAACTTGGAGAATAAAATTCCAGAGTAGCAAAGACCGATGGAAGCACTCAAGCCTAAGAGACAAGATGGTGCAATTACCATAAAGGGCAACAAGGTCAGAATAGCAGCCAGGGGACTTGACCTGCAGGGACCCAGGCAGATGGCTCATCAAACATAGAAATCATGGGGACAAATTAGGACAGCCAGCTAGGTTTTGCTTAATATACCCAATCAAAAGACATCAAGAATGGATGAGCAAAAGAATGAGGTCAGAGATATTCATGGGCATAGGACCGAGGCAGCAACACTGGGTCCAGTGCTCAGAAGGGCCCTGTGCTTGGGGTTTAATGCTCTGTGCTTGCCGTCTTGAAATTCTTTTTTTTTTTCTTTGGCCACACCGCGCAGCTTGCAGTATCTTAGTTCCCCAACAAGAGATAAAACCCACGCCCTCAGCAGTGAAAGCGCGGAGTCCTAACCACTGGACAACCAGGGAATTCCCACCAGCTTGAAATTCTTAATTGCACTTGCCAGCTTGAAATTCTTCATTTTTCTTTGAATCTGCTTTGTAAAGGAAGTCCTGTGTACGTTAAGACAAGAGAGATACACAGGGACTTGGAGGCTTGGCTCAGAGGCAGTGCCATCTCCCACTGCCTCCTCACCTCCTTTACGCCCTGACACCCCACATTCTGCGCAGCCTCTCCCTCCCTGACCCCTCCAGTGACTGCTGCAGCCCTCCACTCCTGGCAGCGGCCTGAGAGCAGGCACAGGGAAAGGTAGGGACAGGCACACAGGCTTCCCGGGGCAGGGCTTGGTGGCAGCCGTCCCTGCCCTTGGCACACTCAGCTGGCACTGGGCAAGAACAAGCCTCTCACCTACTCCCGATGCAGGTACCTAGACATCCCAGCACGGAGGTTGGTGAACCCTTAGGATTTCCTTCCCCTGAGCGTTGGAGCAGGTGGCCTGTGAGAAGGGAAGATTCCCGGCACAACTTCCCCAGCCAGGACACGGCACGTCAGGTGCTCAGCGCATCCCTATGCCTCATGCACCCTCCTTCCAGCCTTCCTGAGTCTGGCTTGTGTTCGTCTCTTCTGACTAACTGGAGGCTCCTTCTGGGGATGAGCCATAAAAAAACAAATTGTGTCATTTTGGTGATTCCACATCCAAGTTAAACACTCTGATATTTGCATTTAAATTGGCATTGCACAAGATAAAGAGGAATGGTGAAATTTATTAAATTTAAACTTTACATTTTCCTTGACTTAGAACTACATTAAATACCAGATTAAAAAAAAAAAAAACACGGCAGGTTAAGAGAGAGATTGTGGAAGAAAGGAAAAGGTTTTTGTTTGTTTGTTAAAGAACCAATTTTATTTATTATATTTAGTTTTTGGTTGCGTTGGGTCTTCGTTGCTGCACACGAGCTTTCTGTAGTTGTGGTGAGCGGGGGCTACTCTTCATCGTGGTGTGCGGGCTTCTCACTGCGGTGGCTTCTGTTGTTGCGGAGCACAGGCCCTAGGCACATGGGCTTCAGTAGTTGTGGCACCCAGGCTCAGTAGTTGTGGCACACAGGCTTAGTTGCTCCGCGGCATGTGGGATCTTCCCGGACCAGGGATTGAACCCGTGTCCCCTGCCCTGGCAGACAGATTCTCAACCACTGTGCCACCAGGGAAGTCCCAGGAAAAGGTTTTATAAGTCAGTATCTTCAACAGCACTTTTCCCTTTTTGTTTTGAACGAAGGGCCCCCCATTTTCATTTTGCTCTGGATCCCACAAATTACATAGCTGGCCCTGCTCACTCTCCTTTTCCTGAGAGCACTGACTCCAGTAAATCACTTGAACAATGCCCCTGTTCCTGTCCCAGACCTGGCTTCTAGCACCCTGACATAAGACACAGGCAACTTATCCAGGAAAGAAAAAACTAGAATTCTCCACCCCCCCAAAAAAAACCCACAGAAGCAGCAAGAGACAAGGCGTTCATTGTGTCCTGTGGCCAGAGCAGAATCCAGTCTCTGCAACTGTCACACCTTCTCCTCCTCGCATCTCACCCTGAGCTCCTCTCTGAAATGGCGTCAGCAGGGTGCTTGCTGAGGTTCTCTGATAATAACAGCTACCGTTTACTGAGCACCATCCACGTGTCAGACAGGTGCTTCCCACGCCTTATGGTCAATCCACAGGTCAACCCCAAGCAGCAGGTAACAGGATCCCCATGTTACAGACAGGACATAGCCTCGTGCAGTGAAGCCCAAGGTCACTCATCCAGCAAGTGACAGACCCAGGGTTAGGCTCCAGGGCCTTCGCTTTTCATCACCAGGCTACCCAGCTTCTGCTGCCCCGGTGCTAGCACTGGAGCCAGAGGGGTGCAAAAGACATGGTCCTTACAAGGGCACACCTTTTTTTCTTTTTTTTCTCCTTAAAATTCTCTTTTATTGTTTTCTTCTGCTTACAAAACATAGGATTATTATTCAAATAAAGATAGAATACAAACACTGCAAGTTCCTATTTACACGTATTCCAGGCTGAATGATATTTCCAAACATTCTGCATTCAATCAGAAACTCCCAAAATAGAGATGGAACTCAAATTCAGTCCAAATCTGTTCCCCACCCCCCCAAACCCGCTTAACATTACTGGCAGGGTCAGTCCAGCCTCCTGGAATCACACAGCTCTAGTGACAAGGCTCTCACTTGTTTGTTTTTTTTTTTTTTGCGGTACGCGGGCTCTCACTGTTGTGGCCTCTCCCATTGCAGAGCACAGGCTCCGGACGCGCAGGCTCAGTGGCCACGGCTCACGGGCCCAGTCACTCCGCGGCATGTGGGATCTTCCCGGACCGGGGCACGAACCCGTGTCCCCTGCATCGGCAGGCGGATTCTCAACCACTGCGCCACCAGGGAAGCCCCAAGGCTCTCACTTCTATACTAGGAATTTACAACTATATTTCTCCAGCAAATTGGAAATCATGTCCTCACCATCTGTTCCTCCATAACCACCTCTCTTTGGTCTAGTTCTGCCCTGAGAACACACCTAACCAGATGAGATAAGACAAGCAGCCCAGAGACAGCCCCTCCAGATGGGGACGAACACTGCTGGTCTCCCTAAGAGCTTCTGCTAGGGCATGGCTTCCAGACCCCCTCACATCCTGGGTGCCTCTTCCACTCACTCCAGCCCAACAAAGTCAGATCCATGACTCAGGACTCTCTTGATTCCAAGTGTCAAAAACCCAAGTCAACCTGATTTAAGGAAAAAAAAAAAAATGGAGACACTGGATTTATTGGCTCAAGTACCTGAAAATCCAAGCCTGACAGGGAGGAACTCAAATGACATTACGAGCATGGGGGTGTCCCGTCACATTGGCTCCACTCTGCAGTAAGCGCTCTCTAGAGGGTTGAGGCAGGAGCAGGCTTACATCCCCGGAGCTTACCATCCCTGGGGGAAAGGAAGGCCAATAAACGCATCAAAATTGAGACCTGCTGGCCCAGATTTGGATCATATTGTCATCCTTGAACCAACCATTGTGGTCAGAGGAATGAGACATGTTGATTGCCAGGCCTGCCTACACACCTACCTGGACCTGGAAGAGGGACTGAGACCAGAAGGTTAGTTTCTCAAAGGAAAAAAAGTCAAGTTATTTTTATAAGAAATGAGAATAGATGTTGGGCAGGCAAAACCCACACATGCCTTCCAAACACTCACAGCCAAAAGCATGGTACTATGCAGTCCCATGTGGTCTGACAAGCCCAATGACGGTGAGATTCTAAGTCTTTTTGTCCTATCCAAAGGAGGAAGATGGTTTCTGGGATTCCAATGAGAGATGGGTATGACTCGGGTTCAAGTTCAAACTTTTCCTTTTTATCTCTTCTTACTTCTTCCTTCCCCAACCCACTGACACTGACCGAGACTCCATCCTGTTGAAACCAGAGGCAAAGAGAAAGGAGACACATGGTATGCCAAGGGACCTGATTCCGTTGACCTCCCAGAACCTTGGAGAACTGCTAGTCCCAAAGACCCTATTTCAGGGGAAAAGGAATTGGGGACTAATAGAATTATTTCAAGGTGCTCAGGGAAACTGATGGAGAAGGATCTGTTTCCAACCAATCAGTTTACACCACTCACTTTATATAATACAGATGCTTCTGTACAGGTTAGTAACCTTTAAAAAAAATCAAGTTAGCGTTTAAATGCACTGTGAAAAAGATACTATAATAAAAACTAGCTACCATTTATTAAGTATCCTCTATTTGCAGGAATATTTTAAAACTCTAGGAAGTACATATTATCCCCATTTTACAGATAAGAAAACTGAGTCTCAGAACCTACCCAAGCTTCCAAGGGCAATAAGTGACAGAGCAAGGGTTTGAACCCAGGTCTGTCTGCCTCCAAAGTCCCCATTGTGTTTTCAATCACACACTCTAAAGGAAAGGAATCCCATGGCAATGCTTTTTATAACATTCTTGATAATGCCTCAGAATATCAATCTCATATATGCAAGTTTTTATATCCAAATTTGTTTACAGTGAAGTGCACCTGTGGGTTATTCTGATGGTTACTGGGAATAATCGGTATTGAATTCTTTCCAACACTGAGGTTACAGCCAAACACGACTTTGTTCATCCCCTTGAACATGCTCTGTGCTCCACTGAGCCTTCCATGTACAGTTTAACACGTGGTCAAGAGCATCAGCTATGGTGTCAGATTGCAAGACCCGGCTCCAACCAGCTGAATTGACCCTGAAAAAGTAGCTCATCCATTGAGGACCTTAGTTGTCCCTTCCATAAAATCAACGCAACAATAGGACCTATGTCATGGGATTTTTATGACGAGCAAACAAAATCATCTAAGCAAAACTCTTAGCACCATACCTGGTACATAGTAAGTATTCCATAAATGTTCCTACCAGACTGTAAGCAACTTGAAGGCAGGAGTGTGTGTGTGCTTTTCTTGACCACTGCAACCCTAGAACCTAGTTCAAGACCTTGCACATTATAGACACTCAATAAACATTTGTTGAGTGAATACCTTATTAAAGCTAGCTCACTTAATCCTGAACAAATCTATGAAGTAGGGACAGACAAGAAACACAATTCTTTTAAATGTAAAATCATTTAGATAGTGCTAAGTTCTAGGAAAGAAAACAAACAGAAGGACAGAAAGTGACAGGGAAAAGGGGGGAAGATATGTCATAGACAGCCAAGAGCTAAATCAAGGTAGGGACAAAGCCAATGGAGGAGTGTTATGGACTAAATGTTTGCATCCCCCCAAAATCCAGATTGAAGCCCTAACCCCTAGTGTGGCTGTATTTGGAAATAAGGCCACTAGGGAAGCAACGAAGGTGAAATGAGATCATAAGGATGGGGCTCTGATCCAATAGGATTAGTGTCCTTGTAAGAAGAAACACCAGAGAGCTTGCTCTCCCTGCCCCTCTGTACACACGCTTGGAGGAAAGCCCATGTGAGCACACAGTGAGATGGAGGCCACCTACAAGCCCAGAGAAGAGGCCTCAGAATGAAACCTACCTTGTCAGCAGCTTAACCTTGGACTTCTCAGTCTCCAGACTTGTGAGACATAAGTTTCTGTTTAAGCTACCCAGACTGTGGTATTTTATGACGGCTCGAGCTAAAATAGAGCATGTTCTAGGAAAAGGGAACATCAAATGCAAAGGCCCTGAAGGAAAACAACAAGGTCCTACAGTATAGCACAGGGAACTATATTCAATATCCTGAGATAAACCATAATGGAAAAGAATATAAAAAAGAATATATAGGCACTTCCCTGGTGGTCCAGTGGCTAATACTCCATGCTGCCAATGTGAGCGGTGGGGGGTGGGGCTCGGGTTCAATCCCCGGTCAGGGAACTAGATCCCACATGCCTCAGTGAAGAGCCTGCATGCCACAACTAAAGATCCTGCATGCCGCAACTAAGACTGGGCGCAGCCAAATAAATAAATAAATATTTTAAAAAAGAATGTATATATGTGTATAACTGAGTTAGCCTGCTGTACAACAGAAATTAATACATTATAAATCCACTGTATTCAATAAAAAAAGAAATTTAAAAATAAACAAACAACAAAGACCTACTGTATAGCACAGAAACCTATACTCAATATTTTGTAATAACCTACATGGGAAAAGAATCATATATATATTCATATTTATTATATATATATGCTTTGCTGTATATGGCCTTTATTATGTTGAGGCAGGCTCCCTCTATGCCCACTTTCTGGAGAGTTTTTATCATAAATGGGTGGTAAATTTTGTCAAAAGCTTTTTCTGCATCTATTGAGATGATCATGTTTTTTTTTTCTTCAATTTGTTAATATGGTGTATCACATTGATTGATTTGCGTATATTGAAGAATCCTTGCATCCCTGAGATAAATCCCACTTGATCATGGTGTATGATCCTTTTAATGTATTGTTGGATTCTGTTTGCTGGTATTTGGTTGAGGATTTTTGTATCTATATTCATCAGTGATATCAGTCTGTAATTTTCTTTTTTTGTAGTATCTTTGTCTGGTTTTGGTATCAGGGTGATGGCGGCCTCATTGAATGAGTCTGGGAGTGTTCCTTCCTCTGCAGTTTTTTGGAAGAGTTTGAGAAGGATGAGTGTTAGCTCTGCTCTAAATGTTTAATAGAATTCACCTGTGGAGCCATCTGGGCCTGGACTTTTGTTTGTTGGAAGATTTTTTTTTTTTTTTTTTTTTGTGGTATGCAGGCCTCTCACTGTTGTGGCCTCTTCCCGTTGCGGAGCACAGGCTCCAGACGCGCAGGCTCAGCGGCCATGGCTCACGGGCCCAGCCGCTCCACAGCATGTGGGATCTTCCCGGACCAAGGCACGAACCCGTGTCCCCTGCATCGGCAGGTGGACTCTCAACCACTGCACCACCAGGGAAGCCCTGTTGGAAGATTTTTAAACACAGTTTCAATTTCATTAATTGTGATTGGTCTGTTCATATTTTCTATTTCTTCCTGGTTCAGTCTTGGAAGCTTATACCTTTCTAAGAATTTGTCCATTTCTTCCAGGTTGTCCATTTTATTGGCATAGAGTTGCTTGTAGTAGTCTCTTAGGATGCTTTGTATTTCTGCAGTGTCTGTTGTAACTTTTCCTTTTTCATTTCTAATTCTATTGATTAGAATTAGAAATTAGAAAAGATCTAATTAGAAATTAGAAAAGATCTAATTAGAAATTAGAAAAGATCTCCCTCTTTTTCTTGATAAGTCTGGCTAATGGTTTATCAATTTTGTTGATCTTCTCAAAGAACCAGCTTTTAGTTTTATTGATCTTTGCTACTGTTTTCTTTGTTTCTATTTCATTTATTTCTGCTCTGATCTTTATGATTTCTTTCCTTCTACTAACTTTGGGTTTTGTTTGTTCTTCTTTCTCTAGTTCCTTTAGGTGTAAGGTTAGATTGTTTGAGATTTTTGTTTCTCGAGGTAGGCTTGTATTGCTATAAACTTCCCTCTTAGAACTCTTTTTGCTGCATCCCATAGGTTTTGGATCATCATGTTTTCATTGTCATTTGTCTCTAGGTATTTTTTGATTTCCTCTTTGAGTTCTTCAGTGATCTCTTGGTTATTTAATAACGTATTGTTTAGCTTCCATTTGTTTGTGTTTTTTACGTTTTTTTCCCTGTAGTTGATTTCTAATCTCATAGCGTTGTGGTCAGAAAAGATGCCTAATATGAGTTCAATTTTCTTAAATTTACTGAGGCTTGATTTGTGACCCAAGATGTGATCTATCCTGGAGAATGTTCCATGTGCACTTGAGAAGAAAGTGTAATCTGCTGTTTTTGGATGGAATGTCCTATAAATATCAATTAAATCTATCTGTTCTATTCTTTCGTTTAAAGCTTGTGTTTCCTTATTAATTTTTTCTTTGGATGGTCTGTCCATTGGTGTTAAGTGAGGTGTTAAAGTCCCCCACTGTTATTGTGTTACTGTCAATTTCCTCTCTTATAGCTGTTAGCAGTTGCCTTATGTATTGAGGTGCTCCTATGTTGGGTGCATATATATTTATAATTGTTATATCTTCTTCTTGGATTGATCCCTTGATCATTATGTAGTGTCCTTCCTTCTCTCTTGTAACAGTCTTTATTTTAAAGTCTATTTTATCTATATGAGTATTGCTACTCCAGCTTTCTTTTGATTTCCATTTGCATGGAATATCTTTTTCCATCCCCTCACTTTCAGTCTGTATGTGTCCCTAGGTCTGAAGTGGGTCTCTTGTAGACAGTATATATATGGGTCTTATTTTTTTATTCATTCAGCGAGCCTGTGTCTTTTGGTTGGAGCATTTAATCCATTCACATTTAAGGTAATTATTGATATGTATGTTTCTATTACCATTTTCTTAATTGTTATGGGTTTGTTTTTGTAGGTCCTTTTCTTCTCTTGTGTTTCCTGCCTAGAGAAGTTCCTTTAGCATTTGTTGTAGAGCTGGTTTGGTGGTGCTGAATCCTCTTAGCTTTTGCTTGTCTGTAAAGCTTTTGATTTCTCCATCGAATCTGAATGAGATCCTTGCCAGGTAGAGTAATCTTGGTTGTAGGTTCTTCCCTTTCATCACTTTAAATATATCATGCCACTCCCTTCTGGCTTGTAGAGTTTCTGCTGAGAAATCAGCTGTTAACCTTATGGGAGTTCCCTTGTATGTTATTTGTCGTTTTTCCCTTGCTGCTTTCAATAATTTTTCTTTGTCTTTAATTTTTGTCAATTTGATTATTATGTGTCTAGGCATGTTTCTCCTCGGGTTTATCCTGCCTGGGACTCTCTGCGCTTCCTGGACTTGGGTGGCTCTTGCCTTTCCCATGTTAGGGAAGTTTTCGACTATAATCTCTTCAAATATTTTCTCTGGTCCTTTCTCTCTCTCTTCTCCTTTTGGGACCCCTATAATGCGAATGTTGTGGTGTTTAATATTGTCCCAGAGGTCTCTTAACCTGTCTTCATTTCTTTTCATTCTTTTTTCTTTATTCTGTTCCATGGCAGTGAATTCCACCATTCTGTCTTCCAGGTCACTTATCCGTTTCTCTGCCTCAGTCATTCTGCTATTGATTCCTTTTAGTGTATTTTTCGTTTCAGTTATTGTATTGTTTATCTCTGTTTGTTCTTTAATTCTTCTAGGTCTTTGTTAAACATTTCTTGCATCTTCTTGATCTTTGCCTCCATTCTTTTTCAGAGGTCCTGGATCATCTTCACTATCATTATTCTGAATTCTTTTTCTGGAAGGCTGCCTATCTCCACTTCATTCAGTTGTTTCTCTGGGGTTTTATCTTGTTCCTTCATCTAGTACAAAGTCCTCTGCCTTTTCATTTTGTCTGTCTTTCTGTGAATGTGGTTTTCCCTCCACAGGCTGCAGAATTGTAGTTCTTCTTGCTTCTGCTGTCTGCTCTCTCATGGATGAGGTTATCTAAAAGGCTTGTGCAAGCTTCCTGATGGGAGGGACTAGTGGTGGGTAGAGCTGGGTGTTGCTCTGGTGGGCAGAGCTCAGTAAAACTTTAATCTGCTTGTCTGCTGATGGGTGGGCTGGGTTCCCTCCCTGTTGGTTGTTTGGCCTGAGGTGACCCAGCACTGGAGCCTACCCCTCTTTGGTGGGGCTAATGGCAGACTCTGGGAGGGCTCACGCCAAGGAGTACTTCCCAGAACTTCTGCTGCCAGTGTCCTTGTCCCCACGATGAGCCACAGCCACACCCCACCTCTGCAGGAGACCCTCCAACACTAGCAGGTAGGTCTGGACAGTCTCCTACGGGGTTGCTGCTCCTTACCCAGGGTCCCTACATACACACTACTTTGTGTGTGCCCTCCAAGAGTGGAGTCTCTTTTTGCTCCAGTCCTGTCGAAGTCCTGCAATCAAATCCCTCTCATCTTCAAAGTCTGATTCTCTAGGAATTCCTCCTCCCATTGCCGGACCCCCAGGTTGGGAAGCCTGACGAGTCTCAGAACCTTTACTCCAGTGGGTGGACTTCTGTGGTATAAACGTTCTCCAGTTTGTGAGTCACCCACCCAGCAGTTATGGGATTTAATTTGATTGTGACTGCACCCCTCCTACCGTCTTACTGTGGCTTCTCCTTTGTCTTTGGATGTGGGGTATCTTTTTTGGTGAGTTCCAGTGTCTTCCTGTCAATGATTGTTCAGCAGTTCGTTGTGTTTCCAGTGCTCTCACAAGAGGGAGTGAGCACACGTCCTACTCCGCCATCTTGAACCAATCTCTCACTTTGCTGTATACCTGAAACTAATACAACGTTGTAAATCAACTATATTCTATATTTCAATTAAAAACAAAAAAAAGGCCTTGTAGGAGCTTGGTAGTCAAAGAACAGCAGAAGGCGCGTAAATGAGCAAGAGAGAAAGTAGTAAGACAGGACTTCCCTGGTAGCACAGTGGTTAAGAATCTGCCTGCCAATGCAGGGGACACAGGTTCGATCCCTGGTCTGGGAAGATCCCACATGCCGCAGGGCAACTAAGCCCACGCACCACAGCTACTGAGCCTGTGCGCTACAGCCTGAGAGCCACAACTACTGAGCCCACGCACCGCAACTACTGAAGCTTGCGCGCTCTAGGGCCTGCATGCTGCAATTACTGAGCCCACATGCTGCAACTACTGAAGTCCGCACACCTAGAGCCCATGCTCCGCGACAGGAGAAGCCACCGCAATGAGAATCTCACACACCGCAACGAAGAGTAGCCCCTGCTCACCACAAGTAGAGAAAGCTCGCGTGCAGCAATGAAGACCCAATGCAGCCAAAAACAAAAAAGTAGTAAGACAGAGGATCAGAGAGCCAGGCCCGTCCTGCCCCACAGGCTCTGATAGCAGAGGGCCAGGAGAAAGCCACTACCCCAGATGAAATCATTATCATCATCACCATAATATTTAACAAGGACAACTCATTCTTTCTCAAACTTATATAAAGTATAAACAAAGGACTTTTTGGAAAACTAAGGTACTTTTATAGTTCTATGGATAAATCATATTCTTGCCATGCAAATTCAGTTTCTACACTAATCAGACTTCTATGCCCATGACCCACTGTGATACTGTAGAGCAACTGGTGGAAACAGAATCCCTTCCGCACCCTCAGACAATGCCAATGCCAATGCCAAATGTGTTCCAACTATGACCCACCAAAGCCATGACCCTCAACCCAAGCTGGGACCCACATGAAAGGTACTAGGGAAAGGTTCCCATTTCTCTCCACTATCAGATCTGGTCAAGACTGTTGTTCTTCACAGCAGGGTGGATCAGCAGACCTAGTTAATGCTGAAATCACTGGAGGTAATTAAACAGGCAGGACTGGGAGGAAGGGAGGAGGGGGCTATGCAGATTTTCCTTTCTTCAGTGTCAACATTACAAAATTGGCATTGGTACCTACTTCCTCCTGATGCCATTTAGTTTTGGAGGCAAAAACCCAGGGGAAAGGAGTCAGATGGATTGGGAAGTCAGATGCAGAGGTCAACGTTGGGGTCTGTAGTTTTATGCAAAAATGTCTGCTTTTTATCTAAAGTGAGGATTTGCAACTGGGATCGATTTTGCCCACCCCTACCCGCCTGGGGCCCTTTTGGCAACATGTGGAAACATTGTCCTCGGGCTATGTCATTCTTTCAAAGGTTGTGGACTGCCTCCTTCCCTCCTGTTTCAGAATCAAGTCAAAATGGAAGTTTATGGTGAGAATGCAAAGGTATTATGGAAACAAAGCCCAGACAGAACATATGGGCTTCGAAAGCCACCAGGAATCAGAGTGCCCAGTGCTCTCTGTCATCTCTACCTCTGTTTTCTCTCCCAAAACATGACTTTCTTCTCAACCGTCTTGCATATAGTCTAGTAGTATACTACGCTCAGCCCCACTTTGACTCTAAAAGTCCCCATGTCTCTCGGCTTGGCTGCCCTTAGCTAACTGGCTTCCTCTGTCAATACCCCAGTGATAATTCCCAGAGGAGGGATTAGATGGGTGTAGCCTGGGCCATTCTTCAAGATGACTCTGGTCGCAGCCAGATGACTGCAACTTCGTGAGAGACTCTGACAGAGAACTGGCTAAATGAGCCTTGTCAAGCCTGAGGACCATGAGCAAAAGGGGACCCTTGTGGGGGGGGGGGGAAATGAAACAGGAGGGAGGGAGGCAGGGCACAAGCTTTGAAAGAAAGACATAGCCCGAGGATATGATATAAACTGATTAGAACCAAATGGGTGCAAGATGGTGGACAAGTCGACTTCCACTAGACCTTGAGCTTCAGTATACGCTCACATCAGCAAGCTAAATGACACACCCACAGGCGCCATGACAGTTCCAAGATCAACCATAAGGATCAAAAAGTGGGCGGTGGCCCAATTCCTGGAAATCCCTGCCCCTTCCTGAAATAGCTGGAATGCTCCTCCCACTCATTAGCCTATGAAATTACCCACCACTATAAAAACTGACAACCTCCCCATACCCTGCTGCCTTTCTCACCTTCTGAGGTGGCCCACACTCTGTCTGTGGAGTATGTTTCTCTCTAAATAAATCCATTTCTTACCTATCACTTTGTCTCTCACTAAATTCTTTCTACAATGAGACATCAAGAACCTGAGCTTCGGGCTTCCCTGGTGGTGCAGCGGTTGAGAGCCCACCTGCCGATGCAGGGGACACGGGTTCGTGCCCCGGTCTGGGAAGATCCCACATGCCGCGGAGCGTCTGGGCCCGTGAGCCATGGCCGCTGGGCCTGCGCGTCCGGAGCCTGTGCTCCGCAACGGGAGAGGCCACAACAGTGAGAGGCCTGCGTACCGCAAAAAAAAAAAACAAAACCTGAGCTTCATTAAGCCCTGAAACCAGGTGTGTGATCTCAGTTGGAAGACTATGGGTTTTGGCCAGGTTCAAGTCTCGGCTGTGTGGGTTCAGGTCCCAATCTGAGGTGCACGGTTTCAGAAAGTTTGGTGACACTGTTGTCTGCTGTAATGCCAAAAAGTAGGAAACATACCTCATAAACATGATGATCTGACCAACCTGCCTCTAGTAAAATACAAAGAAGAGAGAGAAGCTAAAAAAAGGAACTTTTTTGGTTTTCAAGCAGAACGCAGAGGTTATGTAAAAGCCAGTGTTTTCTGGGTTTGAAAATAAAACTACTTCTCACTCCCAGCTTCTCCAGAGGGCAAACTATTCTCAAATTAAAATGGCTTTCCAGCAAAGGATGAGCATTGCATCTTTTCTTAAGAGCTCAGAGAGGTTTAAGGTACTTCATCAACCATTCCAAACAGACAAAATCCTTCTAAAGAGCTTAAGGGTGTGCCTTCCTATCTCCATAAACAACAGGATTTCTGAGATTCTTAAGGGCGCTGTCCCACAGTGGTTTGAAAAGGCATCCAAGGTAGAAAAGGACTTACAGGAGCCAAAAAGATTTGTGTCATGGTTTTTTTCCCCATGCAAGGAACTCCAGTAAAAATCATAAAAATCCTCAAAGTTTTTTTAGAATCAGTTTGAACAAAAAGAGAAGGAGATACATAACACTCTGATACAGAGCTCTGAGTTCTGTAGGAACTAAGGCCCCCCACCCAGATGGAGGATGCTAACTGCATGCTAAGACCCCAGGCTGCTCAGAACCTAATGAATGATAATATTGACCTTTCCTGACCCTCACGACTTCAGTCAACTCAAGCTCTGTCAACCTTTGCCCCAATTCTAGGCTGAATTCTCTGCTCCAGCCCCTTCATGAATATGTATATACCCTTAGCTTAAAACTTCCCCAGTTTTGTTTGGGGGAAGATCCCAGGTGTTCTCCTTGCTTACTGCAAGTAATAAATCCTTCCTTCTCCCACTCTTTGACTTGGTTATGTCATTTGGCTTCCACATCCACCAAGAGGTAAACCCAGTTTGCGGGTAACAGGCAGAGCTGCAGAGAAACATTGACTAGAACTGGACCCTAATCAAGGAACCCACAATACATTTACTGCAGCATTCAGATGCCTAGCCCACAGATGGATGTTAGGTATGGAAGACAGATAAGTTATCTTTTTACTTCACAGATACTCAGATCAAGACTCATTCTTGGGCTTCCCCGGTCGGTGGTGCAGTGGTTAAGAATACGCCTCCCAATGCAGGGGACACGGGTTTGAGCCCTGGTCTGGGAAGATCCCACATGCCACAGAGCAACAAAGCCCATGAGCCACAACTACTGAGCCTGCATGCCACAACTACTGAAGCCTGTGCACCTAGAGCCCATGCTCCGCAACAAGAGGAGCCACTGCAATGAGAAGCCCGTGCACCGCAACGAAGAGTAGCACCTGCTCACCACAACTAGAGAAAGCCCGCGCGCAGCAGCGAAGACCCAATGCAGCCAAAAATAAATAAATAAATAATTTTTTTTTAATTCATAAAAAAAAAAAGACTCATTCTTGAAGAGCTGTAACTAAGAAACCACACTCAAGGCACCTCCACTCATACCTGGAAATGATACCAAAGACGAGATCCTGGACTTCAAGCCTGAACCTGATGGCATGAGAAGTTTGGGAGCGTCTCGCGATGGAACAAGTTCATTTTGCTGAAAGAGGAAAAGAAATAATTTGTGGTCAGAAGCAGACTGTGGCAGTTTTTAAATATGGCCTCCAAATTCTTTGACGTTCATGGAATGTCTCCTTCCCCTCAATCTTGGCTTGATCCATAGAAAATAGCAGAAGTGGCCCTTTGCCCATTTCTGGCCCAGGCCTTTAGAAATGAGCAGCTTCTACTTCCTTCCGTTTCCTTTTGGATCCCACCTATCACACTTTGAGGGAGTCCAGGCCACAGCGAGAGGCCAAGTGTATGTGTTCCAGCAGACAGTCCCAGGGAGATCCCAGTCAGCCTCAGGGGCCAGACCTGAGGGTAAGAAACGCTTTAAGATGACTCCAGCCCTGGCTGATATCCGACCACAACCAGATGACAGACAGTGAGAGAGACACAACTAGGAGAGCCCAGTCAGGTCCCAGAACCACGCGAGGTAATAATTAAATGAATGTTTTGAAGCCACTAAGCTTTGGAGTGATTTGTTACACAGCAATCGATAACCAGAACAAATACTTTCAGTAGTTTATATAATCTCAAATTGTTGGAATGTGTGACAATGAGCATAAATAACTTTAAAAATTATAAGGAGTCACTAAAATAAAAAAATAAATTAAAATTTACTATTAAAATGACACAAGGCTTTGGAATCAGCAAGAACTACATTCAAATCCTGGTAGGCATCCGATGAGTTGTATGACATTAGATAAGCTACCTAGCCTCTCTGATTCCCAGTTCCTTTCTCATTAAAATAGAGTTAGTTAAGAACACCTATCATATAAGGTTGTTGTGAGGTTTAAAATCAGAGAATAAACGTAAATCCCTTAGCCCAGTGCCTGGTAGTTGCTCAATAAACAGCTCTCATCATTGTTGCCAACATGATGGCTAGCAAGGTCTCTGGTGATGAACAGCCCGCCTCTCATGTAAGAGCACTAAGAGCTCTTTTAAGCAGGCTGACCAAGTGCCAGTTTGCCTTGTGCAACACTGGCTGGATGACTGTGGAAATACGCATTCCAAATAGGGCTTAGGCATTTGTTTGGTTCCAGATGGAAATCCCTCTAGTACAGTTGCTGTTGGAAATAGGCTCACCTAGACTTGAGCATCAGTGGGTATGAAGTGAGAGGTGAGAGGAGAACAAGGTAAAGGAGATAGACTTCTATACCATGGACAAGACCAGCGCTGTACACAAGCAGTCAGTTTCTGAAGAGTGGATGGAGGATCTAGTTTGATTTCATGTTAGCTAGTCAATTCAGCTAGTTGAATGTTAATTAAAAACTGACTTTCACAAAGACCTAAAGTTCATGCCACAGAACAGCCAAAGCAAGAGGCGGTGAGGCTCATGACATAAGGAAGCTTGCGATCCAGTTAAGGATGTTAATTCGGTCATTCTTACACTTCTTCACTCATTCCACTACCAGAATGTCTTCCCCTAGCTGGTCTCTTTTTTTTTTTTTTAACGGTACGTGGGCCTCTCACTGTTGTGGCCTCTCCCATTGCAGAGCACAGGCTCCAGACGCGCAGGCTCAGCGGCCATGACTCACGGGCCCAGCCACTCCACGGCATGTGGGATCTTCCTGGCCCAGGGCACGAACCCACGTCCCCTGCATCGGCAGGCGGACTCCCAACCACTGCGCCAATGGGGAAGCCCTGGTCTCTTTGCCTCTAGTCCCACCTAACTGCTATCTTTACCACAACCCAAGTAAACTTTATAAAATGTGCTTCTAATCCTGACACTCTCAGGCTTTTAAATCTTTGGTGGGTCCCTGTTGTTCTTTGAACAAAGTCCAAACTCTTTAACATGGTTCAGAAAAAAAACTCTGTCTGGTTTAAAACCCTCCAATGGTATCACATTGCTTCTAGAATGGAATCCAAACTCTTCCCTGTGCCCTACTAAGCCTTGCATGAACTGGATCCTCTCTGACCTCACCTCTCCCCATGCTCAACCTCCCCTCCCTCATTCCACTCCAGGCACGCTGGCCATCTTCTTGTTTCCCCCAGCATGCCTCAGAGCCTTTGCACTTGCTCTCGCCTCTGCTTAGAGTACTCTTTCTTGAGTTCTTCGCACAGCTGATTCCTTCTTAAACCTCCCTAACCATCCAATCTGTTACACACACATCAAAGAGTCAGTTGACTTTCTTAACAGCACTTATCATAAGCTGTAATTATCTCACTTCTTTATCTGTAGGCCCCATGAAAGCAGGAATCCTATCAGCCAGGGTCACTGCAATATCCTCAACTCACAGAACAGTGCCTAGTATACAGTGTGTGCTCAAACTTTGTTTTGAATGAATGACTCTCCATTTTGCAGACTTGGAATCCAAAGCTCAGACAGCTCAGGAGACTCGCTTAAGCAGCAGAGCTGAGTCTGACTGATTTTGAAGTCCATGCTCTAGACCAGTGCTGCTCAAAGCAGCTGGTCAGAGAACTATCTGTTACCGGTCCAAGCCTAAGGCAGTGACGGACTGCACCAAAACAGGGAAGAATACAATGCTACTTTCATGGAGCATATCTTGCTATGAAAAAAATAGCGGCTGAACTGCAAACAGTGTGCCTAGTGATGTCGTTGATGTATTACATTCTGTGGCAAGCTCCCTATCGAATGGGGAGCTAATCACAAACAGGTGGTGTCGGCACTCACCTGTGCCCCACGCTTAGATTAGCATTAGTCTGGCGACCACATCGTACTCCTTACTCTTCTTCATGCCTTAGCCAATGACTTCCTATGAAGCACCTGCTTTATTCCTGGCTCCTTCTTCCTCTCTTCTGTGAGCTGGTGCACAGGAAGTGTCTGATAATTTGTATTGCAGATGAAGAGAATATTGAGAAGGTTTTTTGCTTTTTTTTTTTAATGTAGTTTTTCAAAGCCAGCAAACAAACCTATTTTTTTTTATTATTCCCCAGTTTTGGAATTTTCATGAGGCTCCAAGCTCCAGAAAGCTATTCTTGCTGGCTAGTTGGCTAAGCTCTCAGTCAGAGTCCTGATTTCCAAAGCAGAACTGTGCAAACTATTTTTATTATACACACTGGCCTCACAGCCTAAGGCAGTGACAGCCTGAAAAATCCTGTGATGCCGGGGCCTGTCCTTATGTGCTCTTAATCTCTAATTATACTGGTGCAGAGCTCCCTAACCAGAATCTGCCCCCATTCTCCATCACCATGGGCTTTCTATCAGTGCTTTCACTTCTAACCTCACCAAATAGCCCTCCAAACACATACACGCACACGCACACACACACACACACACACACAAATACCCCATGCCAAGATAGCATGCTAGTAAGAAAGACTTGCTCAGTCATTCAAATATTCAATGAGAGCTTTCTCTGTGTCAGGAACTGTGCTAAGAGTTAAGGATTAAAAAACACAGTCCTTGTCCTCTGGGATCTTTCTGAGCTGAGTCAGGAAGTCAGACGAAATATGACGCAAACAGTGTCACGATGAATGCCATGAACAAAAGTCCTAAAGTTTTCTAAGATGTCAAACAGGCACCCTAATCTAGTCTGCTTGCATACGGTAGTGAGAGCAGAAGAGACATTTAAATGGCAGCTTGAATACCAGCGTGAATGCTTTGTCTCTGCAGGAGTCACCACCAGAGCTGTCATGGCCAGCGACTGTATCAAGCACTTTAGATGCAGGAAGTCATTTCGTCTTCACAAAGGCTGAAGGCATGGGAGCCATTTTTATCCTCATTTTACAGATGAGGGAACCAAGACACAGAGAGGAAAAAGTACCACTCCAAAGCTTCACAATCAATCAGAGATCAGGACCTAGTTCTGCTGGATTGTGATGTCTAGCTTTTAACCATTGCACTCTGCTCTAATATGGTCAAAGCCTTTATAAATAAATACACTTGCGTAGGCGTCCCAGGGCCAGGAAGAGGTCCGTCTATAATTAGAGCTGTCCCTGATTAAACATGGTGTTAGGAAATACACAATGGTTCCCGGGTGCTACGCTCTTCAGTGTTATGCCCATAAAGTACGATTCACTCCTACTAAATTGCCTTTGTTGTCAGTAATTATTGGTTCTGGAAGTTTCTAGAAGGATGAGTTTCCAGGTTGCATCTGAAGGACTTGAACCCAAACTCATCCAATTTAATCATTTGTGAGCCAACTTCCTGGATCAGACCCCATACTAGACTTGCGGATATCAAGCAGAATAAGTCACAACCCTAGCCCTCAAAGAGTTCATCTGGTATTGAAGGAGACAGGTGAGTAAATGGACCGCTATGTTATAATGCAATGAGTGGTAAACATAGAAGCATGTACAGGGACCAGAAGTAGCATAGAGGAAAGGAAGTCTTTCCAGAGGAGGGGGTTTCTGGGTTGGGTTTTAAAGTATAAATAGGCTTTCAATGGGAACTCAAGAGAGAGGTTTACACATGCATAAGAGGTAACAGCAATGGGCAGTAGCATGTACTCAGTTTACTATAAGCAGTTTTGTCTTATCAGAGCATATAATGAAGGGTGCAGAGAGGCAAGAGATACAGCTGAAGAGGTTCCCAGCATCCAATCACGATGGGTCTTATGTCCTAGGATGGGATTTTATCCTGAAGACAATACTGCGGGAGAGGCATGGTTCTAAGCCCTGGAAATGATACAGTCTGGTTTGCTTTTGAGAAAACTCACTCTGGCATCGGTAAGGAGGCCAGATGGGATAAAGTCAGCCAAGAGGCAGGAAGGACCTTTAAGAGTATAAATGTCAGATGCAGAGGCTGGTGCTCAGACGAGAGCAGTGAGGTTAGACAGGAAGGAGTAGATGCGAGGATAACAACAAGAGGACCGGGTGACTGGCTGGATGTGGACTGTGAGGGGGCGAGAGGAGGCCAGGATGACGCCCAACTTTCTGTGCTGGGCGAGTGGGTGGGTGCTGGTACCATGAGCTGAGGCAGGGCCTTTAGGAAAGTGAGTGGGCAAGAGAAGAGGGGGTGGGAGGACGACGAGCTCCTATCTGGACTAGCTGAGGTTACTGAGCCAGGGGGTGGGGATCAGCGGGCAGGGCAGAGCTCCAGAGAGAGGCTCTTCTCTGTTCCCACAGGGAAATACCTGACAGGACTCATTCCTGGGCAGGGCAGGAGTATGTGACACCCAAGCTGTGGGTGCCTCTAAGATGCAAACCGTCAACTACTGAAACCAGCTGACTGCTATAACAAAGCATGCGTTGTGTCCCGCATCTGAGGAGAGGATGGCCCTAGAGCAGGGGTCCCCAACCCCTGGGCCAAGGACCAGTACAGGTCTGAGGCCTGTTAGGAACCGGAGGTGAGCGGCGGCTGAGTGAGCAAAGCTTCATCTGCCGCCTGGACCATCCCCCTCCCCGCCCCAAACCGTGGAAAAACTGTCTTCCACGAAACCGGTCCCTGGTGCCAAAAAGGTTGGGGAGCGCTGCCCTAGAGGATCAGTAAGACCAAGGCAGAACCCTTGATGTCCCGCTTATTTATTCCCCATGCTCCCCTTCTTTGTAAGTGACACTACCGTACACCCTAGAGCTCAAGCCCAAACCCTACAACTTACCCTTCAAGTCTCCCTTTCCCTCCGCTCATCCACTTCATCTAATTCATCTTCAACCACCACTCTATCTCTCAAACACCCCGTCACTCGTGATCCCTCATCCTGCATTGTTGTCTTCATAAGCATTTATGCTATCTACATATACTATCTAGTTTATACTACTGAATATAACACTCTACGTCGGTCTACTTGCTTGCTGACTATGTCCCCATTGGAATATAAGCTCCAAGAGGATGGGGGCTTTGTCCTGTTCTTCATCATATCCCTCATCCCTACAACAGTGCCTGGCGCACTGTAGGAGCTCCATAAGCGCTTCTTAAATGACGGTCCGCATCTGAGCACTTCTCTCTCGCTCTCTCTGCTGCCACCACACGGATTCAAACCCTCACACAGTTCCCGGAGTGCTTCCAGCACACACTTGGCAACTGACGGCCTGTGGGCCAGGACGGAGCGGGAGGAGCCCGAGGTGACGAGCCTTTACAAGTCTTGGTACTTCTCCAATCCACCCATTTTTCACGAAGCAGCCGGAGTAGCCCTCTAAGATCAGAGATCATCTCACTACCCTGCTTAAAATCTTCCAGTGGTCCTCAAGGCCCAGCATGCCCACCTCTGCAACTCCACCTCCGATCACTTTACCCCTTGCTCTCTACTCCCCGTGCTCCGCTTCTGTCCCTCCACCCAACTGACCTTCAGTACCAGCCACACCTCTGTCCTCCCCAGCAATCTGCAGGGATCTCCGCTCATACACCGCCTCCTCAGAGAAGCCTTCTCTGACCATCCAAGCTGAAGTGCAGCCCTCCTCCTCTCCTGCAATCCCAGGCACCCTCCAGCACGTCCACCTGGTTACTGCCTTCACATCACTTATCACAGCCTGTTCTCGTTTACTGAATTGTTGACTTGATTATTGTTTCTCTCTTTCTTACCTCTCTCTCCCCCGGCATGTATTCCAGTGTCCAGAACAGAGTCAAGGCTCAATTATTATTTGTTGGACAGAACTGTGTTTCCACTAGCGTGATGGTGATGATGATGATGATGATGATGTCGATGACGCTCATACTAATGACGCTCCCCACGATGAGACGCTGGTTTGATTCTGTGGATTCAAGGACTGACTGGAGCATGTTCTTGACCATCTAATTAGAGACAGAACCCATTGTTACCAGCTTGGTCTGGGCTTTGAAGCTAGAATGTGTTTGTGTTTGTGTGTGTGTGTTTTGTTCATACCAGGAGACCTCACAGTCATCATTAGGTACAATCTACCACCTGTCTCCAGGGAGACCCACTCAGTAAAAGCAAAATGAGCAGGTGTCAGGTCTCCTTTGTCACTCTGCAAGATGGGGCGGATTAACTGTGTTTGGTAGACAATAAATATTGAGACAGGAAGTGCTCAGATCAAGAACTTCTCTTGGACCCTTTAGATGTTCTTTGCAGCTCCTGCACTCACTCTGCCGGAAGGATTCTGAGGACATGCTAGGGAAGAGAGAAAATGCAGTTAACCAGACAGCGCTGGAGGGAGGGATTAGGGCTGATAGCCAACAGGGGCTGCAGAAGAAAGATTCTGGCCAGAAACTGAAGCATGATGACCTGTCAGTTTCAGTAACACTGGGGAAAACTTGAACTCATCTCCTACTGCTCCTAAAAAAGAGGCATATGTTAATGAACCTCAATTCAGAGATGGAAGAAATCTCAAACAATTGTTTCATTTTACAGATGTGTAACTTAACCCAGAGTGGAGAAAGGACTTTCCCAGGGTCATACAGAAATTCCATAACTGATCTAAGGCTAGGATTCTCACTATTTGAAGGTCAGTGTTTTTCTCACACACGACAACACAGGTGCAAGCCTAACACTGAAGCTAAATTAAACTAAGTTATCCATGTATGGCCACAGAAACTAGCAAAAGCCTGTGTCCAAAACTTACCCAAGGGAATTCCCTGGTGTGGCGGTGCAGTGGTTAGGACTCCACGCTTTCACTGCTATGGGCCCAGGTTCAATCCCTGGTCAGGGAACTAAGATCCCACAAGCCGTGCCCCGCGGCCAAAAAAACAAAAACAAAAAACTTACCCAAATTCCTATGGCTCGGGCTTCCCTGGTGGCGCAGTGGTTGAGAGTCTGCCTGCCGATGCAGGGGACACGGGTTCGTGCTCCAGTCCGGGAAGATCCCACGTGCCGCGAAGTGGCTGGGCCCCTGAGTCATGGCCGCTAAGCCTGCGCGTCCGGAGCCTGTGCTCTGCAACGGGAGAGGCCACAACAGTGAGAGGCCTGCGTACCGCAAAAAAAAAAAAAAAAAAAAATTTCTATGGCTCTCATTTCCAGCTCACTTTCCTCTTGGTTCATGGCCAGCCTATTACAAGGCACAGGTATCACTTCCCCTTTGACTTCCAAGCAGGTGCTACCAAATGAGGCAGGAATATCTGTTGGTAGACAACAGGGCTGCACACGAGACTTAAGCAGCAGGTGAATCATATGAGATAGTGAACACTCTTTGAAGCCATGTCAATCAGAAGTCATGGCTCTCACTCCAAAAAAATGTGGGAAAACAGGACCATTCAAGAATATCGAGTGTTCTGTGTGGGATGGAATGACTTGGGGAAAATAAGAGGAAAAGAAGGTTAACTTAGAACCCACTCAGGGTTCTAAGTTATCAGGTCACATATCTGGGAGCTCAGAAGAATGTTTCTATAAAAAATATAAATAAAAATATATTTCTAAATAACAAATGTGGAAACTGAGATCAAAATAACAAAAGATAAGGAACCACAAAGCACCAATCAGACCTCAGGTCCAATCCTAAATAATACCTTGGACAAACAGTCTAGATACTTAATCTTTCTACCTTATCTTTACAGTAAGGATAACAATGGCAATAAAAACATAGTCATCACTTACTGATCGCTATCTCTACGACAGGCAACGAGGTAAGCACTTTATATGCCTTCTTTCAACTCAATCTTCATCTCAATCCCAAGAGATGTAGGCATCATCATTCCCAATGAGAATCAGAGAGATGAAGTAATTTGCCCAAATTTATAACCAAATCGCAGAACCAAGATGTGAATTCAAGTTTAAGCTCTTAATCATTATATTTCAATCATTATATTTCAAGCTAGCTCTTTGTTCATGTTCCCTAAATGATCGTTTGTGTCCCTTCCGGTTCTTATTCACAATCCTTGTCATATCCTCCACAAAGAAGGTGCAATAAGGCTCAATCCTCCATTGCCAACTCTCAAACCATCTATTGCCAAAGTCACTAAATTCCTGGTCAGCTAATTGGGGGAGGGGAGGCCAGGAGAAGAGCTCCCTGTGCTGTCCCTTCCCATTCCAGCTAGAGAACTCAGAATCTAGCAGGCACAGGGAAAGGAGGGAGAACTGTAGCACCTAATTTTCTTTTCTGGGGGTCAACTTCCCCTTTGGAAGGAGGGAGCTGGGCTACAGGGCCCCTGAGGGGACCAAGGAACTGCGGCAAAGGGCATGTGTTCCCAAGTGACTTAACTTCTCAGTTCCTGTCCCATCTTCAAAAGGAGTGATAGATAATAATTGCACGAACTTCACAAAGTTACTTAATTAAATCAAATAATTCCCCAAAAGAGCTCAGCAGAGTGCCTATTATTACCTATTATTGCTATTGCCATTACTATCATCATCATTCCAACTCCTGCATTCGCGGTGTCTCTATTAAGCAAGGGGATTCCTTCGTGAATGACTTTAATTTACAAATGCATTCACTGGTCTGTCTAAAGAGCGGCTCTAGAGCCCTGTGTTTACCGCTTTCCCTGGCACACTGACCAGGTTTTCTGCCTCCAAAGGAAGTCTGCGACTTGCAGAACTGCCATGATAGTACCAGCAAAGACTTCCCTTCCCCTTCTCCCTCAGCGGCGGCGCGAGGCTTCAGCTCTAGGGTTCGGGAGCCCGCCCACATCAGCCACCATTGGTAGCCCCGTCGCTGGCGTGATTAAGGCCCCGCCCCCTTCTCTCTGGGACCACTCTGAGGCCATCTCCGAAAGCGGAGGGGCCTCGGAGGAGGGCCCGCGATGCATCCTGGGTTTTGTAGTCCATCTGTAAGGCTGCAGCCTGAGAGCTGGGCCTTGCGACCCGGGGAACTACAATCCCCAGCAGCCGGGCGGAGAGCGAAGAGAGGGGGCCCTCGCGTCACGTGGGCGCTGGGCCTGGGCGGGCTGCTTCTCAGTGCGGCGGCGGCGGCTCGGGAGACCGGGGCCTTTTGTTTGGAGCGGCGGCGGGGGGCCCCGGAGCGGCGAGGCCGGCGGCCTTCCCCTGCTCGCTCGGTCCCGGCCGCCCCTCGCGGGGGTGGGGGGGGCCGCCGGGGCCTAATCTCAGGCGCCCCCGCCCCGCCCTTGGCCCGCCCCGCCCGGCCCGAGGGGAGGAACCGGCCGGGCCTCCCCGCGCGGCCCAGCTACCTCCGGAGTCTCCGCCGCAACCCTCTGCGCGCCGTACCCGAGGCTGCCTCTCGCCCCTCAGGCCGACGCCATGAAGATCAAGGATGCCAAGAAACCCTGTAAGATGGGGGCTTGGGCTCGTCGGGTTGGGAGAGCAAGTTGGGCCACGTCGGGAAGCCCCTTGTGGTGGCCTGCTTCGAAGCCGGTCGCTCCCAGCCGTCGCCCAGCACGGGATGGGGGCGGAGGGACCTTTGCAGCACCCAGTTCGAGGCTCCCTCCCATCCCCCTACGCTCGGTTGACGAACGCTTGCCGCCCCCTAGCCTTTCCTCCTCGAAAGCTGGGAGGTGCAAGGGGGAATTTTTGTTCTGGGGTTTGGCAGGCAAGACCAGAGTTACCAGCTTCCTCTGAAATCAAGTTGAAAATGGGTTGTCACAGATGTCAAGTTGCGCGGGGACATTTACCACTTTTTTTTTTTAATTTTTTTAAACTGATTTCTGAGCTTTCTGCTTGTGTCCTTGAAATCCCGGTGGGTTCCTGGGATTTGTCTCTGTTGTTATAATTAGAGCTTTTAAACACGGCGTGTAACCTACCGGTGGGTAAGTGCCGTGACTTGTTTAGAATAACAACTAGTTCATGTTTGTTTTTTTAAAAACAGAGATAAAAAGATCAAAGTCATCCGTATTCCCGCCACTCAGAGCTAACCACTATTAATCTTTTGGTGACTACCCGTAGAGATTTTTCTACGACTATATATAACCTATACTTATAAAAAAAAAAAACTTTCCATACTGAAAGAGAGTAGATCAACTTTTATTTGCTTCCTTTTATTTTTAGCCTTTTTAAAACCTTTTACTCCTGTGAATAGCTTATTTAATCACTCAGCCGTTGTGATTGTCATACTTGAAGTTCATTCTTCCAGAGCGACTAAGAATGCGGGATGCATGCTTCTGTCTTAGAATTGTATTGGTGTTTTGCCATTTTGCAGTGTTGTGTGATCCTCCCAACAGTTCTAGGAAATCTCTTGCTATAGAACGGGAGCACTGATACTGTCTTTTCCCGCCCGTCCGTCCGGTCTTGAAAACCTCCACGGAGAGGCAACATACCAAAGCATTCCAGAAACGGTTAATTGTTATTTAAATGTGAGATAATTTGGTTCTCATTTTACTGCTGAGGAAAACTGAACTTACTGAGCCCCAGAGTAACTTTTACAAGGCTGCATCTTGTACAACTTGTACACCTTGTACACCTTTTACAACTCTGCTAACTGAGGTTCAGGGCCCTAAGTCACCTGACTCATAGTCCTGTGTTCTTTCTTTTGCACCTGTAGGGCGTAGTCTAAATACTTAGAGAAGCACAAACCTTTCTTATCTGGTAGTTTTATCTGCCAGTTAAAACATTTTTTTTAAACAATGATTTAAAAAAAAAAACACAATAGCTAAAGAGTTCTCGTTCAGGAGTCTATGAAATACTGATGTGAAGTCTTAAAATGAGAGAGTAATATAGAAATACTACTATTTTACTGTACATTTGCTGAATTAAATGAATCTTGAACAGATGCGGTAATGTAGAACAGTTGGACATCTTCCCTCAACACATAGGTTTTCTCTGCTTGTGTTAGAATTTCCATTTAGTAAAATGAGTTTAACTATGACAAGCTCATATTCTGACCCTTATGTTATTATTATTTTTGCCTTGACAGAGATTTGATTACTTAGATTTGGGCAAACTTATAATCAGGTGTGAATACCATCTCTGGCAAAGGTGTTTCATATCTAGTAAAGATGATAATTAAGAGTTTATAAAATAAACTTTAGGTTGAGAAGTAAAAGAACATCTATTTTTTAGAAGTAATTTGTTTATTAATATATTGTGGTACACTGTGAGACCATTAATGTTAAAAGAGTTATGCTGAAAAACCAGTCAGTTAATATGATTTAGAAGTCTGAAATAACATTTCCAGTTTCCTATATGTAAAAGATGACTTTACTGTCTACTCAGCTCTTTACAGTAAAAATAAAGAACATCTTGTTCTTTTGCATGCGGGAAAGAATTTCAACTATGAACTGTCATGGAAATATATATATATAACTGGAAAGTATTACTTCTGATGTTTCAAACCACTCAGTTTAGCTAAAGACACACTTGTTTTTGAGTTCTTGCATAGGGTTTCCTTTTTTTATAATCATAAATTTAGTGAGCACTTTGTATGTAAGCACTATCTTTTACATGCATTGCGTCATTTAATCCTTAGAGCAGCACTAGTAACTAAAAACTGTATCTCATACTAGTTAAACAAGTGACTTTGGCTTCACACATTTTCTTACAGTTACTCACCCAAGTGTTAGAAAACATGGCTTTTTGATACATCACTAGTATATACCAGCCTGTAAACCAAATGCCTGTATTTAACCAGAAAATAAGAAAAGGAATTGGTTTCACCCTCTAAATTGTATAACTAAAAGATGAGCATTTGAAATTATGTGTTAATTCAACTCCAGGAGAAGAATGAAGTCAAACAATCTAATGAAAAAATTTTCTCTAGAACCCAAACAGTGGCAATGTTTGCATTACCTTTACTTGTGTTTTTCACGCTACTTAAATAATAGTAAAAATCTAAGCAGTGGTGTTCCTCTGTACCTCAACTGACGTGATTTTTTTAAGGTAAGGGTCAGCCTCTGTTTTGCTTACCTGTAGAGCATGTAACATGATTAATAGAGTGGTAATAAAAGATTTTTTTAATATACATATATATATTTATTCATTTGGTGCAGTGTAGGTTTGGGTGTCTGCTTTGCTAACCCAAGCAGTAAGGTATGTGAAGTTTTTGTCAAGACCAGAGAGAGGTATGTAGCATATGTGTGCCGTTTGCTTCTATATAACTGTTTGTAAATTGAGTCATTACTTAAGAATGATCACTTCCAGTGGATAGTAAGGTGCAGTTGGAGGTGATAGTTTCTAATATTCTCTTAGATGTAACTAATTTACCAAAGGGGGGAAAAGTCTTCTGAAGCTCTTCTGAGGAATTATAATACTGAAGGTGTGAGTATGGTTTATTTTCTTAGTCTGTTTTAAAACAACATTTTTATTCGGAATGATTATTGGGAAGAGTGAACTGTCTTTTATTCGGGAACTTGAACAGTATCTGGAATTGACCATTGCACGTGCTCATTTTAGAATTCTGTTCCTTAAAATAATCCACCAATGCTTCTGAACATTTTCAGCATTTGGTTTCTCTTTCTGCTCCAGAACAATTAAATTCTAGTTTGGCATAGGATCCCTTTGGGCTAAAATCTGCATGGGGCCAATAGCAATTAAATAGCTCCTTAAAGCTTCTCCGCTACCTCTTACCAACACTTAACAAGACACCAAACTTTTATAATGCAGTTTGTTAGAAATTAGCAGTCTGCCCTTGTGGCTAAAGAGGTGATCAGGCATGTGGGTTTCTCCTTTTGCATACCTAATCTACCTGGTAGGAAAGATAATTTCTTGGTAGCACTCTGCTTATGCTGGTTCTGGATATTTTTGTTACTTATGGGGAACTAATGGCAGTTCTCTTAGGCTCGGGTGAGAAATAGAATAGGAGCTACTATTTTTTTGGAAGGCCACGTAAACATCATGAGAGATTCTAGGAAATGCTCAAAAGTCTGTAGAAGGTAATGTTTATTTGCCATCATCAAAGTACTTTTTTATATTTATGGAAGGTACGTTTTGTTCTTTAAATGTATTTTTGGTTCATTTTTTTCACCTCGACAGTGGAGAGTTTTATTCTCGAGAGAATGAGAAATGTTTAGGCTGTATGCAAGAAGTAGGATGCTTACGCACTGGTGACCTACTTTTAACCTGTCCCTTGGCCAGAAGCAGCAAAGCTATAGATTTAGATATTTGCCTGATTTCTTTGGAAAGTGGTATTTTTCTTACCTCATGGAAGTATTAGTGGGCCTCTGGTTGTCCTTAATAACTTTGTACTTTCATCACAAATCAATAAAGTTTGAGTTTTGTGCCCCCTCCCCTTCTCATTTTAGTTAGTGACAAAATAACAAGCATAAGTATTTGCTTTAATGCACTGGAAATTAGATCACTTGCTAAATCAAAGGAGTGGATCGTAATTAAGAATACGTGTCTTCTGTGTTCTTGTTGCCTCCCCCATACTTTTTGAATGGTGATTATTTCTCTGGCATAAGGAAATGAATTCCAGAACTCTGCTGAGTTGAAAGGATCTCTATGCAAAAGAAGGGACCTATAATGTTCTAGTTTGGATATTAAGGTAACCAAGACTTTCATGGTCTGCAATATAGCATCTCCAGTTACTCTTCCTTTAAGAGCAGATACCCCTAAGAGAACAGACATAGACGTATCTAACAGGCTGGATGTGAGGTGAGTCTTGAATGGCCTCTCCTTTATTTTAAAAGTGTGTTACTGGGAATTCCCTTGCAGCCCCCGCTTTCACTCCCAGGGCGCAGGGCGCTAGTTCAGGGAACTAAGATCCCACAAGCCATGGGGCGTGGCCAAAAAATATATATATCAATAAAAGTGTTTTACTTTTTAAGATGGCCTCCATTGCTAGCTGCCCAACAAAATTGAGAAAATTTAGTTTCTTCAGCATCTTAGCTGTTTATCCAAATCTATAGGTGACAAAAGCATTGTGCCTGTATAGAGAAATGTACCGAATCTTTTCTCATTGAATCGTATGTTTCCGGTTTCTAATGGTACACACATATCAAATAAGTAAAATATCATTATATAAGAAACAAAGGGAACTAAATTTCCTTGACAACTTATACATAATAAACTGTTAAATACATGTTGTTAGGCATTTTGTAATCTATGTATCTTAAGTATTATTTTTGAGTCTCTATCATAATGATTAAGATCCCAGAGAATAGAAACAGACCTTAAGGAAACTAAGATTTGAGAGGTTAATGGCTTTTCCTATGTCATATAGCCCAGTTAGTGAGAGAGCACCAAGTCCCAAACCCAGATGATGCTACCTCCCCAAATGTGCCTGTTTCCAAGTAGATTTACTTTCAGCATTATCAACAGCTAATTTTATTAACCAGATGCACTAAAGAAGCCTAGTAAGTTTAATGAGCAAAGAAAAAAAGTTCTTTTTAAGGAGGTACTTTTCCCTTGGGTTACTTGAAGTGATTATAGGCCAATTTTATTACATTAAAATCGTAGAAACATTTTCAAGCCGTAGGTGATGACCTATTATTAAAACCAAATTGGTCCAAATTTTTCCTAATCTCCTGGGGCACATGATAACTATGTAATAAATGAAAAGGAATGCCTACCAGACCAGGAATTAAAAGGCCCTGGTCCAGCCGCAGGCATGCTGAGTTATGGGTTTTGAGAAAATACACAGAATAACATTTTGAAGGGAAAAGGGTGAGTTTCACATAGATTTGTCTTACCTCAAAAGTATTATTGACTGAATGCATGATTCAGGGTAAATGAAGCTTGTGGCTAATTAACTAGGTCCTAATTTGCATTTCTAAAATCAGGATATATATTTTTATTTATTTTTTATCCATAGCTTTCCCATGGTTTGGCATGGACATCGGGGGAACTCTGGTAAAGCTCTCATATTTTGAACCTATCGATATCACAGCAGAGGAAGAACAAGAAGAAGTTGAGAGCTTAAAAAGTATCCGGAAATATCTGACTTCTAACGTAGCTTATGGATCCACTGGTATTCGGGATGTACACCTTGAACTGAAAGATTTAACGCTTTTTGGCCGGAGAGGGAACTTGCACTTTATCAGATTTCCAACCCAGGACCTGCCTACTTTTATCCAAATGGGAAGAGATAAAAACTTCTCAACATTACACACGGTGCTATGTGCTACAGGAGGTGGTGCTTACAAGTTTGAAAAAGATTTTCGCACAGTAGGTATTTCGCTCACAGGCAAAAATCGGTACCCATTCTCTTCAGTTTTTAAAGTATGAGGCTCGTTTTCTGTCTGATACGTTCCTTAGACTAGTTCCCCCTGCTGATACAGGGGAAGTATGTATTCATGACTTACTTTTGATTGGAGCATTTAAACACCTTTATACAATGAGTAAAAACTGGCCAGAGTTGGGCCTGTCGTACATAATATGGAGTAAAACCTGCTAAGTTTAGGAACTGCTACAAAGCTACAGTAAAAGCACACGTCAGTGAATTTGGCAGTGTGCAAAGCCAGATATAAATGGGGCTTGAAATATTTTCACTATTATTATCCTGTGTTTGCTTGTTTTTTTGAGTATTATCCAGTCATCTCTCCTAAGGCCACCATCTTCCCAAACCCTAACTGAAACCTGTATCTTTTGATTAATAGACACCTGAATGAAAGTCCCTATTAGCCCTTTTTTCTTGGATTTTATACCATTGACCCTACCATGTTTCTGTCTTGAAGGGGGTCATTTGGATATGGCAGGCAGATTATGTAAGCGTCGATTTCTGTGCTAGTAGGGGTTTGCCAAGTATCCAGTCCTTCCCATTAGAATAAAGATTTAAAAGTTTAGGGCTTCCCTGGTGGCGCAGTGGTTGGGAGTCCGCCTGCTGATGCAGGGGACCTGGGTTCGTGCCCCGGTCCGGGGCGATCCCACATGCCGCAGAGCGGCTAGGCCCGTGAGCCATGGCCGCTGAGCCTGCGCGTCCGGAGCCTGTGCTCCGCAACAGGAGAGGCCACAACAGTGAGAGGCCTGCAAACCGCAAAAAAAAAAAAAAAAAAAAGTTTATACTTGGATTTACTGAAATTTGTTTTTCTTGAAAATATGCATGTGGACCATTTCGTTTCTCAGATTCACATAAGAAAATCTAGAACATAAGCGATCACTTATATGGCTCACGGAAGTGAATACCTTGTAATTTGGGGTAGTTTTTATTAAAAATTTTTATGATGAGTAATACTGATTTGTAATCAGTTTATTGAGTAATCTGACCATAAATTCGAATCCAGTTTTTTTGGATGCGTGATATTTAGTGTTTGCCAAAAGCAGTGTCCTTGAAGCCAGCTCTCACCTGGCCATTGTTTGGAGACCCTGGTATTCAAATTACGGAGTTCTAAGTTTTTTTTAAGAAGTATTGATATTTTCTAGTGATGAAGTTTTATAATATTTGTTTTTGTTGGAGCTCAATCATTTATTAAGCTAATATTTGAACACTTAGTTTGTGTTAGGTATTGTGCTAGGCACTGAGAAGTCAGCTAGGAATAAGACACAGACTTAGCTCTCAAAGAGTGCAGTATCCTAGACCACACATTTAAGTGAACTATAAGTTCAGTGCATTATAATTAAGAAGTACAATGCATTATAATTAATACTATTGCTATGAAAAGAGATGCCATGGGAACACAAGGGGGAGTGATACCTAATAAGTCCTTAGAGAATTGAAAAGCTTATCTAAGCTGAGATCTTTTATAGTAAATATTTTATAATATACTCTTTACTAACCTGAAATGAATTTAATAATTTCATATTAGTACCCAAACTATAATATAAAGACAGGAAGTTAAGGTATTTATATATCAGTAGGTAGATTCTCTGGTATGATCACACAAGAGGGCATAATGAAGTAGTCAGATTTAGATGCTTGTATGTACATAGATTGAACTTAATTTCTCAAGCCACAAATGCTAAGATTGATAAGGTATGTTTTATTGGAGAATCAAATACCATAAGTGGTATTGCTGTTGTGACATAACTTTCGAAGATGCTAAACAACACAAGGTAAAGTTCCAAACAGTAAAAAGTACACTTCCTCACTTTATGTGGTGGTTGCGTTCCTAGCAAATTTAGTATGTATTAAAACCACGTAAAGAATACCTTGTGTCGGGCTTCCCTGGTGGCGCAGTGGTTGAGAGTCCGCCTGCCGATGCAGGGGACATGGGTTCGTGCCCCGGTCCGGGAAGATCCCACATGTCACGGAGCGGCTGGGCCCGTGAGCCATGGCCACTGAGCCTGCACGTCCCAAGCCTGTGCTCTGCAATGGGAGAGGCCACAACAGTGAGAGGCCCGCATACCGCAAAAAAAAAAAAAAAAAAAGAATACCTTGTGTCTATACACATATAGATAAAATACTTCCTGTTTACATAGGCTCAGATAATTATAAATGAATTTTCCTACTGCTGCCTACAAAAATGTCTGTTGTAATGTTCAAAGGTAATACAGGGAAGGGTTAACTCTTTTTTTTTCACAACTGCCCCACCCATTGCAGATGTCTGGCACCCCAAGTCCCTGCCCAGTAAATGTTAGTTTGATTCTCTCCTCCTCCCCATCTTTGTGAAAACTAAAAAGTCCACACAGATTTCCAAAACACCTCTAGAAGTAATACCACCACCACTGAGAACCACAGGACTAAATGAAGTCCCTAAGAGATTTTGACACAAAAGAAAACAAGTGAAAACGTGTGGGTTGTAAATGATTTTGAAGTTTTGTAAAGTACATGGAAATTATATGGTATAGTCGAGTAAAGTATTTTGAATGCGTTCCTTTGTTCACTTTATAAAACTCGCTTTGGTGTTTTTTTACAGATTGGAAACCTCCACCTGCACAAACTGGATGAACTTGACTGCCTTGTAAAGGGCTTGCTGTATATAGATTCTGTCAGTTTCAATGGACAAGCAGAGTGCTATTATTTTGCTAATGCCTCAGAACCTGAGAGATGCCAAAAGATGCCTTTCAACCTGGATGATCCCTATCCACTTCTGGTAGTAAACATTGGTTCGGGAGTCAGTATTTTAGCAGTCCATTCCAAAGACAACTATAAACGAGTAACTGGGACAAGGTAGTAACCTTTTTGTTCTTAAGGCAGCATGCATATTGTTTTCTACACAGAAATTGTGAAATCTAATGTGTATTGTGCAACAGCTAAAAATGTAGATGTGTAAGTATAAGTTAAAGTGTTGCAGATAATACTTTTTTATAAGGCATGTGTGTAGACTCAAACTAAAATCATTAAATGTTTATATTTGGTTAGCATCATTTGGCATCAAAATTTCCGTAATGAAAAGAGTGAATTTTTATCTGGAATGATTCCAATAACATTTTAATTTTCCAAAGCATTTTTCTCATTTTTATATAGATATATTTAAGCCTAAAGCTTGAAACATTCTTATTTGATTCACATTTAAGTGGAGTATTTGGCAACATTGTAATTAATTCATATAGGATGAATTTAACATGAACTCTTTTCTTTAATACCTGGAATATGAATGTGAAATGAGATTTAAAATTTTTCCTTATGATTCCAATATGTCCTTTATCACCTTTTAAGGAAGCTGGAGGCTCCTGTTTACTTAATTGAGGAAGAAAGATTTTAGGATGCTTTAAATTAGATTGATTTGTGGAAAAAACGCTGGCCATGCTCTGCAGCATATGGGATCTTAGTTCCCAAACCAGGGATCAAACCTGTGCTCCCTGTGTTGGGAGCACAGACTCTTAACCATTGGACTGCCAGGGAAGTCCTGAAAAAAACTCATTTTAATTTTAATGTAATACTCCTGTTTGAATAATACTTAAATTTAATTAGTATTTTATTTCTGTGGTGGCTGAAAAGTCTACCTCCGTTGAAACTCTCTATGCCAAAGAATTACAGGGAAGTACTGCCTACTTCAATCAATTCAAAAAGACAAATTCAGTCTATTAACTAAATTCCAACAGTGATTCAGGAATATAACCTGTTAGAAATTTAGGTGAGACTAGGGAGCAAAGGTTTTGATTTTAGGGGCTAGAGTGGCATAATTTCATTTTGTGAGCATATCCAAAAGAATAATAGAACCAAGTTAACTTCTGTCTTTAACATGATGACCAGCCTGACATAAATGTCCTCACTGTATTCATATCGGAGTCATGTAAATGTTAATGTATCACGTTGGGTTGATTTCAGCCTTATCAGGCTAAGTAAATAGGCCTTTCACAAAATTATTTCCTGGAAACCATTTAGAATTACAATTTTTCTCCTTTTAATTTGTACAGTATTAACTTTTAGCACTCCTTTTTCATGCACACAAAAACATTTATTTTTAGCAATTACAAAGTGTAAGGTATCAGGTGAAGATACTAGAAGATATAAAAGGTCTTCTGTGTCTGTTGTTTACACGACGACATTTTTTTCCTTTGGTTTATTCTTTGATCTGACAAATTTGGTTTTGCTATGTGTTTTTCTTAGGTTTAGCAATATCTATCCATGTGTTCATTGAATAAATGAGTGCTCCATCCTTTTACTTTGGAGAAAGAATACAGTGTGTAAATGCAACTTACCAAGTTTCTTTATTTTCTTTAGCCTTGGAGGGGGTACCTTTCTTGGTTTATGTAGTTTATTGACTGGCTGTGAAAGTTTTGAAGAGGCTCTTGAAATGGCATCCAAAGGTGACAGCACCCAAGCTGACAAGCTGGTCCGTGATATTTACGGAGGAGATTATGAAAGATTTGGTCTGCCTGGTTGGGCTGTAGCATCTAGGTAAGTTTAACATTTACATTGTAATTAAAGTTGCTTATTTAGGTTTTTGGTTTTTTGGTTTTTTTTCCTTGCGGTACGTGGGCCTCTCACTGTTGTGGCCTCTCCTGTTGTGGAGCACAGGCTCCGGACGCGCAGGCTCAGCGGCCATGGCTCACGGGCCTAGCCGCTCTGCGGCATGTGGGATGTTCCCGGACTGGGGCACGAACCCGTGTCCCCTGCATCGGCAGGCGGACTCTCAACCACTGCGCCACCAGGGAAGCCCGCGTATTTAGTTTTTAGAAAGCAGTGTATCAGGAAGTTGTAAGGGGCTTCCTCTTACCCAGTTTAGTTCTAAGTTTTGAACATTGATGTCGTTTTAAAATTAAATATACATCAAGAAGTCTCCCCTGAATGCACTATAGGAAACTGTTTTTATTAGTTCTTGAGTATCCTTCCAGTGTTTCTCTATACAAATACAAATAAATATCCTTATCCTCCCCTTACAGAAGGTAACTTTTAGAAGGTAACATTTATATACCATTATATAGTATGCCGTATACAGTCGGGTCTCCTTATCCATGGTTCCTCATCTACAGAGTCAACCATCCTCGGATCGAAAATATTTGGAAAAATAATTCCAGAAAGTTGCAAAAAGCAAAACTTGAATTTGCTGCACACAGGCAACTATTTACATAGTACTTACGTTGTATTAAGTGTTATTAAGTAATCTGGAGATGCTTTAAAGTATATACCTAGGTTATATGCAAATACTACATCATTTTATACAAGGGACCTGAGCATCTAGAGATTTTGGTGTCCAAGGAAGGTCCTGGAACCAATCCCCCATGGATAAGAGGGAGGACTGTATAGTCTACAACAGCAGTATATCCTAGTCTGTTTGCCTGCCCCCCCCTCTTTTTCCCCTCTTCCTTCCCTCATCCTTTCCCTCCCTCCCTACCCTCTGTCTTCCTCTTTTTCCTTCCTTTCCTCCCTCTCTCCCTCCTTCCTTTCTCCCCCCACCTTTTTTTTATTAACAGCTTCATGGTATTTCATTGTATGAATGTATCATAGTTTGATAGATGTTTGGGTGTTCCCAGTATTTTCCTACGTGCAGTTCATTGGGTCAGTAAGTAACCTTGTACATGTATACCTTATTTTGTACATGTGTAGATTTATCTGTAGGCTGTATTCTCAAAATGTATGAAATGTTGTTTGTTATCAGCAGATTTGATTTTGTTTTTCATTTCTCTGCAGTTTTGGGAATATGATTTATAAGGAGAAGCGAGAATCTGTTAGTAAAGAAGATCTAGCAAGAGCTACATTAGTTACTATCACCAATAACATTGGTTCTGTGGCACGAATGTGTGCTGTTAATGAGGTAAAAAAAATTGTTTAATTATATGAAAAATGTGAGTTGGAGTTTTATGTACGTGTAGCAGGCTTCTTCGTATTCCTTAAGGAGGCCTCATAGGATCGAGATCTCTTAATCCATTAAATCCCAAGATTCATTAATATATATGTTACCTATCCAATTGTGATACTACCTTTAAAGAAAGTAGCAGATAATTCAAACCGGAAATAGGACAAAGAGATAATTTACATTTCATATTTATCCAGAAACCTTTTCAGAAATATACAACCTAAATATCTTTAAGTTGTGAAACAAAAATTCTATCTAAACAATAAGACGTTTTGAGGTAACTTACTATTGAAAGTGGGTGGGTACTTTTTTCCTGCTAGTGTTACCTTTGATTACTGAAGTACTTGGAAGTTTTCTTACTGCCCTCGGCTTCTTTACAGTGCTGCCTTGTTGCATATGGATCAAGCAGCATTGTACAGGGCTATGAAGGCACTGAGACCGTTCTTCACATGAAATTTGAATGATGTATACTTACAAAAAGCATGTACTGCTAGATTTACCTCATAATTGGGTTATTTTTATTTGAAGAAGACTGTATATACAGTTTTGCCTTTGTGTAATAGAGGTATTTGCCCATTTAATTTTTATAAATATCAAATACTTTATAAATGTGTTGGGAATTTTACTTTTTAAAGGAATTCTTCATTTGTTCACTCATTCGTTTATTCATTGAGTAAATATTTAGAGTACCATGTGCCAGGTATTGTTCTGAGCACTTGAGATAAATTAGTGAAGAAAACAAAGATCCCTGACTTTGTGGAGCTTACAGCCATTCTAGTGTTGTAGTAAACAAGTAAATTATTCCGTATTAGGTGATAAATGCTATTTTTAAAAAGGAGAAAATTAAACAAGATAAAGAGAATTGAGAGTAGACCAGAGAGTGGCAGAGGACAAATTACTGAGTAACTGGGTGTAGTTAAAGGAAGGCTTTGTTGAAAATGTAACTCTTAGGCAAAGATTTGATGGAGGTGAGAGAATCATGGGTGCAGATATTTGGGGAAAGGGAGGCTCCAGAAGAGAGAACAACTGTGCAAAGACTCGAATTAATCCTCTGAATTACTCTAAATTCAAAATTAGAATACTGTCTTTTAAGTTTCTTAATAACAGTGTAGTAAGTTAGTTGAGGGAGCCACTAGCAGGCATTTTAACCTAGGTTTGGGAAATATATCACTTTGAGGGGGCAGACAGTAATCTGGGATCTTTTTTGTTACCCCTGTAGGTCCAGATTTTCACTGGCCAATTGACTTAACAGTAATTAAGGCCATAATTTACGCTATTCAAACTCAGTGTGCAAAAATGTACACTCAGAAGTACTTACATTGTTGTGAGAGTAGAAATAGGTTTTTTGGAGATTCAAAACAAATATTAGTTCCTCCATCTGGAAGCCCTAGGGGTTGGGTGGGCATGCCAGTATCCCAGTCAGTTTTGCTCTCCAGTGCTATAGATAAAGTCCACGGTTTCTGTGTCATTACTGAGCATAAACTGCAAAATGCTGACCAAGTTTACAGGTTGTTTTTAATCCTAAACACGTTTAAAATACTTTTCCTTGGTTTGTCTCCTTTTATCTCGTCAGTGACATTTCTCCAAATTACTTTCTTTGCTAAATGTATTACTTATTGGCCATTTTCAAAAATAAGTCTATCTATAATCATTAAACTAGGGTCTTTCCAGAACTTTTCTTTTTAAATTAGACGTTATTTTTTAGGGCAGTTGTAGGTTCACAGCAAAATTGAGTGGAAGGTACAGAGTTCACTGACCCCCTAGACGCACAGCCTCCCCTACTGTCAATATCCAGCACCAGTTTGGTACATTTGTTAAAATCGATGAGCCTACATTGACACATCATCACTCAGAGTCCATAGTTTACATTTGGGGTCACTCTTAGTGTACATTCTATGGGTTTTGACAAGTGTAGTGACATGTCCTAAACTAATTTTTAAATATTCAGGATTATGAAGGCATATACCAGGAATGCAGTAGGCACTAAAAAAAGGTAGTAGTTGTTTATATTTGTAAGTAGAGATCTTATAAACTGTATTGTATTGTAAAATCTACTTGATAATTCTTTTTTCAAGTCATTTTCTTTGTTCTTTTCTTTTAGAAAATAAACAGAGTTGTCTTTGTTGGAAACTTTTTACGTGTCAATACTCTCTCGATGAAACTTTTGGCATATGCACTGGATTATTGGTCAAAAGGTCAACTGAAAGCATTGTTTCTAGAGCATGAGGTATGATATGAAAATAAAGTTTTGTGAATTTTAATAGCATGCTTTTAAATGCAGTTTCATATATTGTTCCTTGCCGGGTACTTTATAAGTGAAGTATAAAACTGCGATTTACGTAAATAGTACATTGATTCCCTCACTTCAGTTTGAGTTAGGGGGTGGGCATTTTTGTAACCTGGCAGACATCCCATTAAGATGAGAATCTCACAGTTCTGAAAAAGAGCAGTATCAGGTCTGTGAGCTCATTAAATACTGGGGCTGCTTGTGTACTTAGTGGGTTTGTTTTGTTAAATTGTTTTCTTTTGTTTGTTTGTTTTGTTTTTTATTGTTGTTTTTTGGCCGTGCCTCAGGTGGGATATTAGTAGTAGCTCCCCAACCAGGGGTTGAACCCGGGCCCTTGTCAGTGAGAGCACAGAGTCCTAACCACTCGACCGCCAGGGAATTCCCTCTTTCTTTTTTTGTCCTCCCCTGAGAGGACAAATGTTAAATATGAACAGTAAAAATATATATGATTTAGCAATGAAAATCTCCTTAATCCTCCCACCACAGCCTCACCCCCACCTCCAGTGGTAACCACTGTTAACATTTCGGAGTTTATTCTTTGAGATTTTTTTTTCCTATTCGATCACAATATCCAGTTAAATTCTGATTGGAGCAAGTATCAGTTCACAAAATGTTTTGGATTAAGTAAACTTACCTTGAATTATTTGTGGTCAAGTGAATATTTTATTAAGCATTTTAATAATACAGATTCTGAGTATTCTGCTCTTATGAGCTTCCATGTGTCATTGTCACTGCTTTCGCTGTAGAGGTCAGAATGTGTACTCTTGTGCACCTCCACCTGGCGTGTCCTCTGCTGTGGGAATGGCAGGCAGAGCCAAAGGAATTTTCTTCAGGAAAGGGGAGGGGAGCCAGAATTGCAACAATAGTCCTAGAAGCTTTAGAGTCTAACAGCCACTCTTTATAAAAAAATATGTATTTCAAAGGTATATATATTATAATTAACTAGAAAATGCTTAGCTTCAATTATAATACAAAAACATATACATATATATGTATTGGGTTGGCCAGAAAGTTTGTTCAGGTTTTTCTGCAACATCTTAAGGAAAAACCTGAACAAACTTATTGGTCAACCCCAAATTTGTACTATATGAAGAATATATACTACCAGAAAACTTAGATTGTTTCAAGTAGACTGTTGATTGAAATATTGAGCAATTAAACATGGAATTCAATTACAAAAAAAAAGTTGTATATATTGAGAATACAGTTTAAAAAAATTTTTTTTTACAATAACTGATGACACAAATTGGTAGCTTTCTGAATCAATGTTCTTAAATAGATTATACACAAGTATGTGTTCTTAATA
Organism: Stenella coeruleoalba; assembly: GCF_951394435.1. Lineage (NCBI taxonomy): Eukaryota > Metazoa > Chordata > Mammalia > Artiodactyla > Delphinidae > Stenella > Stenella coeruleoalba. The sequence continues at coordinate 144,312,695 of NC_137148.1, read as the reverse complement.
GTGGTTAATATTACATGTTCATTTAGAAGTTGCACTACATTAATAATTGCTTTTAAATTATGCAGGGATATTTTGGAGCAGTTGGTGCACTTCTTGGGCTGCCAAATTTCAGCTAAAGCATCGGGTTTCTCTCTGTTAATGTCACTCAAGAGGAACTGAAAACTGGAGGTGTTATTACTGCATTATTTGTCACTGGGAACCAAAGGATGAAAGAGTAGCACTATTCCTGTTGATTTTTAAGTATCAGAATATGGTAAGCTGCTATATGTTGCCATATTAAAAAGAGAGCTCCAGTAATGTGAAGTATTTCTAAGTGAAATGCTTTCCCTTCTGTATATAGCCAGTGTTAAATCCTTAAATGCAATACAGCCTCTGATTAATGAGCTTCCTCTGAAAAAGATTTTCTATTTATTTTATTTTATGTAGCCAACATTGCAGTACTGTATGTTCAAACATGAATCTTAAAGTCTCAGAAATGTTTATCTCATGAAAAGAATTGATTCTGAATATTTGTTACAAGTCTGTTCTATGTGTGTTTTGGTTACTAGTAAGTGGACAGTAACATATCCTGTATCGAAACTTACTGAAATGGCAATCAAAGATGATCATTTTAATATGATTTTAGAAATGTTAAAGCAATATTAATTATTCATTACTGTTGTTTTCCAAACATATCTTCTCCCAAAAATCATGTTTATGTGCTCTTTCCCCAGAAGTATAACCTTTTTCAAATGCCATAATTTAATTGAAATACTGTTGTTAAACATTAGCCTGAACTTTAAAATGAATCCTAGAAAATGCACATAATTGGTGATACTGCATTTTTTGTATTTTGAGTTTATCAGATAGTACATTTTAAAATGTTGTTTAATTGGAGGCTTAATTACTTATTTGAAAGTCCGTTCAGTGAGGTCCCAGGACTATTTGAATGGAGTATGGTTTATGTGTATTGGTAGGGTTCTGTGCTCTTCTCTCTATACCACATTTATCTTAGGCCCAAAGTTAGCCATTTCTGTTTAATTAGGTCTGAACCATCAAAGCTAAAGACTGTCTTCTACTGTGAACAGCAGCAAAATCATTTGTTCTAAACAGATGTTATGGAAATTTAAAAGATGAGTTGTTTTGAAACTGGGAATCTGAGGCAGTATTGCAGAATTATAAAAGGATCAGTGTTTCGTACATTCTGGTAATAAAAGCATTATAGTTCCAAAATTTGTAAATCCTTTTGCCTTGGAATTTATTCTGTATTTTGAAGTCATTTTTTATAATGTTATAAATTTTTTCAGACTTTCATTTTGGTAGTAACATTTTGGAGGTCCAATAGTTCAGCAAAGTTTTTTGAGACTGTCACTTATGGTTTAGGAAGTTGAAAGACGGGGAAAATTGGGAAAAACTGTTCACCTCCTTAAATTACAGTAAATCTGGATGTACTTTGAAGAGCTTAAAACTTTTATATTACAGGAAGAGGTATTATGCTGTCTTTTCACACGACAGTTTTGCTCCGTAGAGAACAATTTTCAATTGAATCTCAAGAGGTGGTGCTTGATAAAGATATTTCTCCCTGTAGTTATGTTCAGAGGGAAAAGCATGTGAAGGTAATTTTTAGAATGTAGAATATTTAGAACTTTGAATTCATGTCAGTCAGTGGTCATTTTGAAAACCTACAGTGTTTAAACATTTTCTTACTAAATGTTTCCATTTTCGTGACTAGATATTTCAGCCAAAAGCTATATTTTTAATTTATTTTAGAATTGCATGATTGGGCATCTGTACAAGAAGGTTTTGCTTTTAAATGATAACTTCAAATTTTATACCTGTGGCAAACTGTACGTTAGCAGTTACAGGTTTGGGGCTGTCGTCAAGAAGGAAATGGAATGGTAAAAGTATATACAAGTTAATTTGATCAATACTTTGGTTAATTTGGGACTATGATTCATACTTTTTGTCTTTTGAAACTGAAGTTACCTGCTAAAATGCATATAAAGTGACCAACTATTTCACCACTGTGAGAAAAGCTCTTGGCTTTTCTCTTGTACAATCTAGAATTACTGGAGTAATTCTAATAAGTATTTCTAATAAGAACACAGAATTGGGATGAAGGCTGCCAAGATTCTAGTTTTTTATTATGATCCCAGGAAAATGCTTGAATAAGCATAGAGTGGTAAATAGGTTTGGTTCTAATCCCAATCAGCTTCAGAGCTCTTATGTTCTTGAACAGTGCTGTCTAATAGAAATAAACGTGAGCAACATGTAATTTTGCGTTTTCTAGCAGACATATTTAAAAAGTAAACAGGTGAAATTCATTTAAATTATATATTTCTATTTAACCCAGTGTAGCTGTGTGATCATTTCAACATGTAATCATTATAAAAAGTTATTTAGGGTTTTTTTGGGGTTGGGGGATTGTTGCTACCTAGTCTTCAAAATCAGTATGTATTTTACACTTACAGCACAACTCAATTTGGACTAATCACATTTCAGGTTCTCAGTAGCCACGTTTGGGTAGTGGTTACTGTATTAGTGTAGTTTCTAGAACTAGCTCTTAAAAATGAACACTAACATGTATTCATTAAAACTTAAATTTGAATCTGGACTTTTTAAAGAATGTTAGAGAGGGAACACGTGAGAACCTTATTTTTTAAATACGTAAAGAGGGATAAGAAATACCTCATTTGGCCTAGTTTATTTTATTCAGACAAACTGTAGTTCTGACCATTCCAAAAAACATCTTACATTGCATCCTGCCATCTCATTGTAGTAGGTATCGTTTTTCTAATGATACTAATAAAGTTGCCCAAGACACATCCTGAGCATCCTCATCAGTCTTCAGAATGTATATTTCCTTCACTGCAGTAAATTTGATGATTCCAAAGACTTAACCCCACACACACACCTTGTCTAATTGAACTTTGAGAAGCCAATTCTAAAGGACTAAAAAGAAACCTTTTTAATTCTTCATTGAGTTCTGTACACACAAGGAGAATCTTGTTTATAACTTGGTGGATTTAATTTTCATTTTTAAAAATAACATTTTCAAATGCAAGGATCACTATCAGTTTGCTTGGGCGGTTGGTAAAGAACACAAGGTCTAGAACGTTCCACCACCACTACCACCATCCGTACCCCCAGAAGACTGCCTTTTAACCAGAGAGACTTTGAGAACTAATGGCCTTCAGTTCTACACCCCAACTTCTCCAAAGACAAAGTACTAGTAGACTTCCTTGCCTGTTGACAAGGGCGTTCCTTGCTCAGCTACTCTAGTTGAAATAGGTGGACTCTTAGTTTAGGTAAAGTTAGCGCTATTGCCAGTAATATATGTGGCGTCTTGACAGTCCTTCTAGAGGTTCAGATTGTTTGCCAAATATTAGACTGTGAAGATTCCTGAGTTTTTTACCTTTGCGTGCAGATGTGATTGTTGTATTCTCAGTACCAGTTCCTGAAAGTCCACTTCTGTAAGAAAAATGAGGCAGCTCAAAGGGAAAAAGGTTTTCCTCTATGTCCAGCGGTACTCTTGCCTTCTAAGAGCAGTCCATCTTGCCTTGAATCAAGGCATCTTGCCTTGATTTCTAAGGTCGCATTTTTGGGTGGAAAGCTTAGCAAGGCAGTAGTTTCCAAATGTCCTTTATAACCACTCTGCTTGTTATATGCAAAATGTTTCATATTTTAATATTTTGTTTTTTCTCTATCGAGCACTTTATGCTTTTTAGTCTGTTGCATTTGAGAATGTAGTTTAGAAACTTTTTCTCTTCTAAAGCCATGTAAAAACTGGATGATCACCGGAAAAATGAGTATGTGTTATTTTGCATTTAACTTACTGTTTTGTGGTATGTATAAACAAAATATTAGAAACATACTGCATTTTTGTAACAATACTCTTTGACTTTATTTAACATGATTTGCCATGAAATATCAATGATCTATTTTCCCAATAAGCTTGTTTATTTTAGGGTGTTTTATTCTAATAGAGAAGGAATTCAGCCAACTTGGTTTCTGTCATCAGATAATCTCAGAAAGTAATGTTCTTTATCTCTATTACTGCCTGTTTTCAATATTTGAGACCGTAGCTTTATATTTCTACTGAGCCTAGTAACTGATGAGCAAAGACCCCAAAAAGTGAGTAATTATTTTTCTTCCTTTGAGGTATTTTAATAGCCTATTGAAAACAGGGGTTCCATGAAAAGCAGACTGTCCCAAAAGACAGTTAGTTGCTCCATTCATGGCATCATTTGAAGTGACAGAAACAATTTGTTCAGATACGTGGCATCATGTTTTAGAGTTCATTTTATTTGTGTTGATATATGTTGAGAGGTACTGGTTTTTGGATTCTCACCATAGAATGGTATTAGTTATTCTCTCATAATGTTTTGTTACTACCTGTAATGGCCAAGTAGTAGATATACCTTAAAGTAATATCAAGGGGGTGTGTGTGTGCTTGCGTGCGTGCGCGTGCTTTAATCTGTAAAGCTATCTGGAATTTTTATTGTGCTATAACTTCAAAATTATATGGGCATTATAACTTTTCCATTGTACAAAAAGAAACATACCACTAAATTTATGGATGTTTGAATGTTAGATATATTTGGGATTTTTTTAATAGCCCTTTTCTTTAAGCTGTTTCTTATTTCTGATCATTGTGAGTTGGGATAGATGTGGGATAAACCCCTCCTAGAATTATTGCCTTTGTCAAACACAATTGATAGTGGGATTTATAAAACACAATTTTAATTATCTCTAAGTGAGTTGAAATATCATGGATTGTAGTCATTTACATCAAGTATGGTAAAGACCTAAAGTACCTTTATCCTTAGGATTGCCTGAGAATAATCAGATTGTACATGTGTCTGATATTTCCAGCTTAATAAATGTAGCAGTGAGTTGATGTTGGGACTTCAGGTACTACAGTTGGTACTGAATGATGTGTTTGAGAGGAAATCAGTTTTCTTTTTCCTTAAGAAAAAAACCAGAATCTTTACATTCTGGCTCTTTGTGTAGTCAAAAGACTATTTCTCTTTTTAGATTTTCAGTCTTTTTGCTGTAGCGGCCAGTAATTTTGTGTTTAAAAGAACGAATGAGGAATGTATTTTTCAAAGGAGTGAATAAAGTTAAAATCCAAGGTTTTGAATTGTATAAATGTGCAACTAAATTTCAAGTCTAAGATAGTGCTGATTTTTTTTTCTATTTCTCAACATCTTTCATACATTGCAGTACCTACAGTTCCAGTAGCTTTCAAAGAAAACATTTCAGTTTTGTATAATTTGTAAAATATACATAAATAATGCAGATAGTTTGAGATTATTTTAGCTTTATGTTGTGTCTCTGAATCATACGGATCTCATACCTGGCACAGTTGATAGTTGTCACGAGTATTAAGCCATTTTGAAATCTGCCACTTTTTTTCTGAGGTGCCCTTTTTAGTTTACATTTAGAAACAAAAGATAACTTTATAGACCTAACATTAATATTCTGGTCTCCTTGTCCTAAATACGGTTAATGGAACATGGATGTAAGTCAGGTTAAGGTGGTTTTATCATTTTTTTAATACATTGTGTGCTTTGACTTTTTATTTGAACTACAGTGAAGCTTTGACTTCTTAACTGAAATTGAGTGGCATTTGTCTTAATTCTGCCCAGTTACAGATCAAATCATACCTAGAAAATGTTTGTGTTAATTTTACTTATACAAGCCATTTCCGTTTAAGTTGCCTTATTCTATCTATTGCATTGTTCTTGCCAAGTCTGAGCTCTGTCATGTTGGAATTATTCTAACACTGAATCTGTGATGTAAAAATGTATGATGTGCTACAAATTTTATTCATAATAAACTAAGTTATAGCCTATTATAACCTATAAAACATTTCTTGTAAATTGTCTAATTTATTTTTCATTTATGTACAGTTTCTTATGTAAATTTTTAAAATACTTGTTGTGGTCTGTTCTATAAACATTCCTGTTCTCTTTTCCTTAAGGCTTATTTGCATGAAAGAAACTTGGGTTTTGCTTGTTTGTATTATATGGCCACTGAGCCAACTTCAGTACTCTCTACCTTTTCTGTAGTTTTAACTTTTTCTAGTTTTGTTCATATTCTAAATAAATGTTAAAATCATGATTTTTATTTCCTACTTTGCAAATAAATTCTGTTAAGTTGTTTACTGTGTGATCTTTTTATTGTTTATATATTGTATTCCCACATTTCCACTTCAAATAAATATAAGGTTTTAATGAAATCAACTATAGTAGAATGTGTAAACTGAGAGAAAGGACATCGTAAAGTCTTGCTCACCTTTGTATTCCCAGTACTTGGCACAGAGAAGGCATTCAGTAAAAAAATACTTATTGAGTGAATTAACTGTAGAGGAAGTGTCTTTATCTATCTAGTCTCCCTTTATAAGATGTAATTGAAGTTTTTCCCCACTTTCCTCTCCCCAGCCTTAGAAAGCACAAATGTAAGTTTAGCAGAGGTGCAGTGCAAACCTTCCTGAAATTTAAGCCTTACGTTTATTAACATGTGAAAAGCTTTGCTTTTCCTTGAACCGAGGCCATGGTGTCCTATGCCAGAAATGGATGTTGACAGCAGAGTGGCCCTTAGATGCGCTCCCAGCAGAGGTGCCAGAACGTGTGGTACTTTCTTACCACAGTTTGTTAAGGGTTATGTCACACACGCTTTTCTCTAAACCAAAACTTCATTTCTTTGCTTTTAATAGACAATGTCTGTTAGCGTTGTTCTAAAAGCTTCGATGGTGTTCCGTAATATGTGAGGAATTAAGTTGGAAAATTGACTTCTGAGTTTTCAAACTGATTGTCTAGACTCCAGGCATATAAGAATGGTTGAAAACATGAAGATGACCAGGTAACTTGTGAAGGTACATACCCTTTGTTTTAAAAAAATTTTTTCAGTAGGATGAAAAAAGTGTGAGACAGTGACTAAGGGAAAAATTACGAGTTTGGTGTGGAAATATTAGATTTGAGCTATACTTTAGCTCTCCAAGTGCATTGCAAGCGATTGGAAATAAGCTACTGAAGAGCAAAAGTACAGTTGACCCTTGAGCTACACGGGTTGAACTGTGCGGGTCCACATACATGCAGATTTTTTTCTGTAGTAAGTACTGCAGTACTACATGATCTGAGATTGGTTGAATCCGCAGGTGCAGAGGAACCGAACCGGATACAGAGGGCCAACTCTTAAGTTATATGTGGATTTTCAACTGTGCGAAGGGTCAGGCCCCCCAAACTCCCCAGGTTGTTCAAGGGTCAACCGTAATTGAAGGCTACATGCGTAGTTTAAGTGCTTCATTCAAAATAAATGTATAGTTAGCTAGTGGGAAGCAGCCGCTTAGCACAGGGAGATCAGCTCGGGGCTTTGTGACCACCTAGAGGGGTGGGAGGGAGGTGGGAGGGAGACGTAACGGGGAGGGGATATGGGGATATGTGTATACGTATGGCTGAGTCACTTTGTTGTACAACAGAAACTAACACAGTGTTGTGAAGCAATTATACTCCAACAAATATCTATTTAAAAAAATAATAATAAAAATAAATTTATTCTAGGAGGGGAAGAAAAGGGCTTATTTGACTTCTATACACAGAGCTGGTGTATACATTTTGAAAGGAAGACGTCTCTTTTCTATTGACATGTTCCTCAGTGGAGTGTATTGTGTATTGAACAAACATTGTTAATGTTTCTGCACCTGAAGTCTTATCTCCTCCTATGCAAAAAGCTTTATAAACTATTTTAAGGTATTCCTATGCTTCTGATTCTGAGAGTTTTTAAGTTTTGTTTTTGTTTCTGTTTTCTAAAATAAACTTGGAAAACCTGACTCCTCATCTCTGGGATTGCATCTCCTTCTTTACATAAAAAATTGGTATTTAATGTTGCTTTTCCCAGAGGTGAGCAATACACCAGTACACTTGCTTACATTTAGGTAAGTAAGTGCACATCTCCAGCCAGGGCTATAAAAGTGACCTTTACAGTTTCTATAAACAGTAACAAAAATTATCAAAACCATGAAGGCATGTTCTTTTGGACTGAAGAGCCCACTTCGCTCATTTTTCTCTAGCTAGAGTTTGGAGTCTGCTACCCCCAATTTCTTTGGTGGGGGAAAATCCAACTTTTATCATATATTAAACATGCCATTCAGGAAAAAGTTAAGTGAATATGTGTTACGTGTTATGTAGGTTTTTGTTTTTGTTTTTGTTTGGTTTTAGGTATCATATTTTAACAATTTGAATAAAGAATCCTGATACCTTGTGTTTTCAGATTTCCTAGAACACCTCTTCCGGTTTTCAGGACATATGTTTAATGCCTCAAAAAAAAGATTTCAGTGAATTTGTAACTGCTACTACTGATTTTTGTTTACTTTTGGTTTTGGACCTCTTTATTTTTTGTAATCAACTTTATTGAGGTATGATTTTAAGAACAATAATATTTAATGGTATATTTAAGTAAATATGTTTATACACCCAGGTAACCACCCTTCCAAGATATTTCCATCATTCCAAAAAGTTCCCTTGGCCTCCACCCTAGGCTGTCCCTTCCCAGCCCCATCCCGTGTCAACCAATGCTTTCTGTCACTACATTCAATTTATTTTTTCTACAGTTTTCATTGTATAAGTGGGCTCATACAGTAGATACCCTTTTTTTCACTTCCCAGTCCTCCATCCCTCCCAGCTTTAAGGCTTTCTAGAGCTACTACAGGCATACCTCAGAGATATTTCGGGCTTGTTCCAGGCCACTGCAATAAAGCGAATTACGTGAGTTTTTTTGTTTTCCCAGTGCATGTAAGAGTTAGGTTTATACCATACTGTAATCTATTAAGTGTGCAATATCATTATGTCAAAAAATGTACATACCTTCACTTTAAAATATTGCTGAAAAATGCTAACCATCATGATCTGAGCTTTCAGGGAGTCGTAATCTCTTGCTGGTGGAAGGTCTTGCCTCCATGTTGATGGCTGCTGACTGATCAGCGTGGTGGTTCCTGAAGGCTGGGGTGGCTGTGGAAATTTCTTAAAATGAGACGACAATGAAGTTTACTCCATTAGTTGAGTCATCCTTTCACAGTGATTTCTCTGTAGCGTCAGTGCTGTTCGGTAGCACTTTACCCACAGTGGAACTTCTTTTGAAATTGGAGTCAGTCCTCTCAAACCATGCCAGTGTTTTATCAACTAAGTTTAAGTAATATATTAAATGCTTTGTTATTTCAATAATCTTCACCAGGTGTAGATTCCATCTCAAGAAACCACTCTCTCCTCATCCATAAGAAGCAACTCCCCATCCGTTAACATTTTATCATGAGATTGCAGCAATTCAGTCACATCTTCAGGCTCCACTTCTAATTCTAGTTCTCTTGCTATTTTCCATCACATCCGCAGTTACTTCCTTCACTGGAGTCCTGAGCCCCTCAAAGTCATCCCTAAAGATGGGAATCAACTTCTTCCAAACTCCAAACTTGATGTTGATATTTTGACCTCTTCCCAGGAATCACAAATGTTCCTAATGGCATCTAGAATGGTGGACACAATAGCCACTCACACTTCTGTCAACATATCCTATTCGTTCTCCTGACTCTGATTATGAAATTTATAGTTCAAGCAATTCTAGACACTTAAGAAAACTAAATTACTAACATTCTGTTTTTTCCTGGGTTCCTTTCCACAATACTGTTTTTGTCTGACATTTTCCCAGTGCTGTGAATAAAGGAAGGCTATCTTGAATCTTAAACATATCATAATAAAGCTGGAAAAAAAATTTAATTTAAAAAAAAAAAGAAACCTCTTAGTCTAAGAGCAAGCTTCAGATGAGAGATGTCCTAGGATCTTTCACACACCAAGAGCCAAGTTTGGGCATCGAGAATCCAAGAAAGTAGACTAAGTTTGCCAATTAAAGGAGATTGTCTGGTTTAAAAGGAAAACAACACCTATATGCTTTTTGTAATAGATGTTAAAGTAAAAGGACCTGGACAGTTTGAAATCAGAAGGATTAAAAAAGGTCAGGCAAACACTAACCAAAAGAAAACTTATGTAGCTATATTAAGACAAGCAAAATAAACTTGAAAACAAAAGTCATCATTAGGAATGGGGTCATTATGTAATCATAAAGCGAACCAAGAAGACATCACAGTTTAAAATATATATGCAAGTAATGAAATAGCTAAATAAATAGAAAATAAATCTACAAGTGATGAAACTTTAAGGCATGAAATTGTCATCACAGAGATTTCAACACCTCACTCAAGTAGAGATAGTTCAAGCAAACAGAAAATCAGCAAAATAGGTTTGAACACCATGGTTAAGCTTGACCCAATGGACATACATTGAATTCTGCATCCAGCAATGAGAGGGTGCACATTACTCTCAAGCACACATGGAGTATGCACAAAAATTGATCATGTACAAGATCATAGAATAAGTCAATAAATTTCAAAAAATAAGGCCACATTCTCAAAGCATAACAATTAAGTTACATGACAATGACGTAAAAATCTATTTGCTGGGCTTCCCTGGTGGTCCAGTGGTTAAGACTCAGCGCTGCCAATGCAGGGGGTGCGGGTTCGACCCCTGATCAGGGAGCTAAGGTCCCACAAGCCGCGTGGCGTGGCCAAAAAAGGAAAAAAAATTCTTTGCTAATGGCTCGGGAGGCAGTGTAGAGTAGTGATTAAACGCGAGTATTCTGGAGCATGGTTTCAAATTCTGCTCTTAGTCACTAGGCATATGATCTCAGGCAAATTTGTTTCCTTCCTTCCTTCCTCCCTCCCTTCCTCCCTCCCTTCCTTCCCCGCTTGGCAGGTAGGATCTTAGTTCCCCAACCAGGGATCGAATCTGTGCCCCCTGCAGTGTAAGTACAGATCCCTAATCACTGGACTGCAAGGGAAGTCCCTGAGGAAAATTTCTCACTCCACATGTGATGATCTTGTGTTCATCATTCATGTTGTTCAGCAGAGATCTTTATTCCACCTTTCCAACACAGTAGGATTGTACTTCCAGGCTCCCTCGTGGTTGAAAAGGTTCATATGACTGGTTCTGGCCAACTAGTGAGTGAGTTGGAACTACCATGTCATGGCTAGAGCACTTCATCACCTGAGACTTCCCGGAGCCATCTTTTCCCTCTTGACAGCCAGCAGCATTCAAGATGGTGGCTACTCTGTTAGCCTGGATCCCTAAATGACTAAAATTAACAGAGGCCCCTCTCCTTCAACCACCCACAAAATAATGAAGGTAGTATAGTGTGAGGAAGAAAACAAACTTCATTTAGGCACAGACCTTGGGAGTTTGTTACCACCGCCTAACCCCGTCTGATATACCCATCCCAACTGATATAGACGTTGGTACCAGCAATGGATGCCGCTGAAGAATAGAAACCTAAATAATGAGGCCCTGGATTAGGGACTGGCAGCAGGTGGCAAAAAAACTGCTATCAGAGGATGGAAGGATTCATGTCATGGAGAAGTGCAACTTCAGTCACCTGACAACTTGGAAGGTAGGTCATGTGCCAATGGATGTGTGGCCTTAGGAGAAGTAGCAAAGTGGTGTTAGTAGCATGTACTGGAGGCTGTTTCCATTTGACAATTTATATACGAAACACATGGGGGGCTTCCCTGGTGGCCCAGGGAATGTCCGCCTGCCAATGCAGGGGACACAGCCTCCAGCCCTGGCCCGGGAAGATCCCACATGCCGCGGAGCAACTAAGCCCGTGCACCACAACTACTGAGCCTGCGCTCTAGAGCCCACGAGCCACAAATACTGAAGCCCGGGTGCCTAGAGCCCGTGCTCTGCAGCAAAGAGTAGCCCCCGCTCGCCGCCAACTAGAGAAAGCCTGCATGCAGCAACGAAGACCCAACGCAGCCAATAAATAAACTTTAAAAAAGAGAAAAAAAGCTCTCTAAAAAAAAAATCATGTGTGACTGATTTCTCAGGCCTGACCACAGGCAAATAGGAAGGCTTCAGACAGCACAGCTGGTGGGACTAGGAGAAGCTGCCCTCCGCACCAGACCTGGGGCACAGCCGGCGCACTTCGGTTTCTGAAGGGGCTTGCGGTCAAGGACTCAGGGCCCTCGGCAGGTAAATTTACATTCCTACCCCTCACCTTCATTCCACAGGTTTGTTTTGTGTGTGTGTGTGTGTGTGTGTGTGTGTGTGTGTGTGTGTGTGTGTGTGTGGCTGTGTGCAGCATGCAGGATCATAGTTCCCCAACCAGGGAAACCCGTGCCCCCGGCAGGGGAAGCACGGAGTCTTACCACTGGACCACCAGGGAAGTCCTCCATAGCTTTTGATCTGAGGACCTCTGCCTCCTTGTGGGGGAGGGGAGAACCTTGAAGACTTTTCCACCCCCAGCCTTCCCCATTCGTCCCCTCACCAGCAGCCTCAGGGTCTGTAAAATGTTGGAGCCTTTTTTTCAAGGGTGCCTTCAGCAGTAAGACATCCCCAAGGAGCTCTGATCCCCCGACCCTCGGCTGGGGCGCCTTTCCATGTGAGAATATGGAACAGGGGAGTTGGCGCTTTCTCCAGTTTTAGCCTTTTGCTTATTCCATCACAGTAAATGATTAAAGACTGAACTCTCATTTTCGGCTCCTTCAATCTTGAGTTCCTCCCACACCTGGCAGCTCAGCTCTCTCTCCCAGCTCAGCTGAGCTCCTTACAAACAAGATCCGTGGGCAGCACTCAATCAGGGACCAAAGAGGCAGGAATACCAGTAACTTTGTCTTCAGTCACAGACTTCAACCATCCTTCTCTTAGGAATCTCAGGGGGCATCCTGGGCTGTCCCAGAGACCCTGCAGAAAAGCTCAGCTGTCATCTTCCAGTTATTCAAAGTACTGTCTTAAATCTGCCTTTCCCAATCAACAGCAAGAGTGGTATGGGGTTTTAAATGGTGTCAGCCTTGGATGCACATTAGAATCACCTGGGGGACTTACCAAAAACACCAATGCCAGGCCTTCCCCCTAGAGCGTCTGGTTTTAATTTCACCGATTTAGAGAATGAATACGTAGAGTTCTGCTCCAGGACACCCCAGATCTTCCATTCTCCAGCTCCATCACACCTTGGGTGATTCCTGTCACTTTCCTGAGCCTCAATTTCCTCATCTGTGATATCAGGGAGGATAACACTTGCCTCCCAGGGGGTGTTATGGGAATTAAGTGAAACAAGGTGTCTGGAGGCACCTGGAACATACTACGTGCACGGTAAATGTTGTCTCCCTCAGAACGTGAATCAAGAGGAATTTCCTGTGAGCCCAAGAGCCAGGAAGACTACTTGGAAGAGTTAGACTGGCCTCCTTAAGGAGGAACACTGAGATTTGGTTGAGTGGACGGGCCAAGGGGCCACTCTCAGACCTGGTCAGCCAGGGCCCCTGCCCTGGGCCTCGCACCTACAGGGCTGTGCTCTGGCCTTCCTCTGCCTGCACCTTGCCCCATGGGGCAAGGAGTCCACACGGGCCGAGGGCCATGCCCCCACGAGCCCACGCCACCACCTTCTAGATCCTGCACTGGGCACCCGGCGCCCAGCCTGAACAGCCCAAGTCCGCTTCCATCAATCTTCCCCAGGCCAGTCCTCCCAAGAAGGGACCACGCTCCCAGTTTACAACTCCAGTCCCAAGGGGCTTAAAGGAGGCTGTTTGAAGAGCAGGGGGTCGGATCTTGGATTTTAGGGCTGGGAGTCTACAGACATGCATGTGAGCCCCTTCAGGAGGTGGGGCAGAACCAGGGGTGGGAAGAGAAAGGGGCAGGGCACTGGCCAGGGGTCTAACGTGTGCTCTCGCTCCAGGCCACACAGACATTTCCGGCAGCTCTGACGCCGGTGTGCATTTTACAGCAAATGTTAACCTGAACATTTACGTTTCAGTATCTTCTGCTATGTTTGTTCCCGTTATTAATTTAAAAACAACACTTTTTGCAATCAAATAAATGCTTATCTCTATGCCTGGGACATCATAAGTGCTTGACAAATACGAGTGTTGCAGAGTCCAAACATACTCACTGCGGCTCCGATGTGGTTAAAGCATCTTGCTTGGTAGCAGGACTGCAGCCGGGAGGGAAACTGCCAGTTGAAAAGAAGTTGGTTTCTTCCAGTTTAAAACAGTCCCTTTTGTTTTCTTTTCCCTCCCCGTTCTTCCTCCCCTTATCCCAAGGGGCATCGGGGTGGAGGAGGCTGAGGGACATCACGGTGAGGGTGAGGGTAGGCAGTAGGTGGGGTCTGTGTGTTCTTCCCACTGGTTCCTGCTGACTCTCTTTGAGTCAGGGTCCATCTCACCCTGTCTTTGAGCATCAGCCTCCAGCCTCACTGCACCTGCTGGGCTGGGCTCAACCGTGGCTCTTGTCAGGCTGCTGATTCTCTGAAACTCAGCAGCAAATTCCACCCAGCTGAACCAATTCCCAGGTTGAACCAATCCCCTTAGAAGCTCAACTAAGTTCCCTCCCCATCACTCCTCACCCCACCCACCACCCGCTCCAACCCACGGCCTCTGTGTTAACTGTTAATTCTCGGGTATTTTACACTGACAATAAGAGGAAAGTTGGGAGAAAGGGATAACACTCAGAGCTTTGTGCAGGAACTTAAGTTGCACGTTGCTTTCCCCAGTCACTTTCCAAAAGCCAGCAAGATGGGCATTTTAGCTGAAAGTTCCCATCCAGCCCTAGTGTTTTGGGCTGAATTGTATTCCCCCAAATCAAAATGTTGAAGCTCTAACTCTCAAATATGACTGTATTTGGAGGTAGGGCCTTTAAGGAGGTAATTAAGGTTCTGGGAGGTCATAAGGGTGGGGCTATAATTTGAGAGGGCTGGAGTGCTTCTAAGAAGAGGAAGAGACCAGCATCTCTCTCTCCTCCCTTCTCTCTCTCTCAGTCTCTCTGTCTCTCTCTCCTTGTGCACGCAGAGAAAAGGCCATGTGTGGACGCAGGGAGAAGGCAGCCATTGACAAGCCAAGGAGAGAGGCTTCACCAGAAACCAGCCCTGCTGGTACCTTGACCCTGGACTTCCAGGCTCCAGGACTGTGAGAAGGTAAATGTCTATTGCCTAAGGCATGCAGACTGGTATTTTGTTAGGGTAGCCGCCGCAGTCTAAGATGCCTAGGGACCCCAATTTGATGCCTCTAGGAACCCAAGCAGGTCAGGTGCCCAGTGTCACTGCTACGTATGTCCTGAACCTCACTGCCCACTGGAATTACAGTCCCATACTTCCCCCGCCCCCATCCTCCAAAACCAGGTTTCAGCTTCCCTCCTATATTCCCTTAGTCCTTATTCCTATGCTTCTCCTGGGACTTACCATGTTGTTCCATTGGCCCAGGAACCCGTCTGCAGCTCAGAGACATTCTTCAGGAGGTTTTTTTCATGCCATGTCTCCATTGACATTCCCACTTCAAGCAGCTTCAAACGTGGACTATAAATTTTCTGTGTGTATGCGGGAATGCTCACAGCAAGGAAAGAGGCCAAGTTTCCCCTGCCATGTCCCAGATCTGGAGGGACAGACACCTTGTAAGGAGGCTCTAAGAGCTCCTTATTGAGACTGAGCTGCCTCTGAGGAAGGATTGGACCCTTTAAGATTCCAGAAGGAATCATCCTGTTTCCTGGGAGTCCATTCCCAGCCTCAGGGTTTCATCCCAGCAATGAATCAATTAGCCTAGGACTGGAGAGAGGGCTTTTCAAAGTAAGGGAGGCAGCACAGACCTCAGTGGAAAGGCTATAGATTTTGGAGTCAGACTCCTGTGGGTTTGGTTTCTGGCTGTGAGACTTACTGGGAGATCTTAAGCAAGTCATGTCATCTCTCCAAACTGCAGTTTCCTCCTCTGTTATATAGGAATAATGATCCTCGCTTTGCAGGGTTTTAATGAAGATCTCACTTTGTTTGTGGAAATGCCTGGTTCGGGATTTTGCAGACATTTACTCCGTTCACCCTCTTCTTCTGAGTCAGTCTGGCCAGCAAATCTGAACTGTAGTTCTCCCCCTGCATTGTATGGAATAGCTTTTGTGTGTGCATTGTGGGAAGGGGAGGGGAGGAGTAGAAGGGGTGGCTGCCCTTTAGAAATCTGATTTATCTTCTTACTGTATGAAGGAAGTATGCCCTCAGAAAACACAAACTAACCATAACCTCTATCCAAGCACATCTTCAGAAAGGTAGACCCACTCTCCAAATGACGGATTAGGGAGCAATCATTCCTGGATGCAATGTCGATGACGTTGGCAATTGGCAATGGGGATTTCCTGAGTGGATGAGTGAATGAATAAATGAAAGGCCTTTTTGAGTCTTGGTTTTGGAACATTGCCAGCCCTCCTGGGATTGTTCTCTCTCCTGCTCCCTTTGGACTGCTTTTGAGAGCCAGAATTGAATGGACTGGGATTCAGGGCCTGCAGGAAATGCCCTTCAGAGACATATTTTCTTAGAGTCATTTTCCTGGTTATTTCTGAGACACTTGGTGATGCCACTTTGGGTGTGTTATGCCTTGTGGTGGGAATACTTTTTTTTTTTTTTTTTTTTTGGTACGCGGGCCTCTCACTGTTGCCTCCTCTCCCGTTGCGGAGCACGGGCTCCGGGCGCGCAGGCTCAGCGGCCATGGCTCACGGGCCCAGCCGCTCCGCGGCATGTGGGATCTTCCCGGACCGGGGCACGAACCCGTGTCCCCTGCATCAGCAGGCAGACTCTCAACCACTGCACCACCAGGGAAGCCCTGGGAATACTTTTTGAGGTGGACTCACATCCTACCTCCCTGCCTTGTTTTGTTATTTTGAAATCTAAGAAAAGGGTGGCACAGGGAGGCAGAGAAAGGACACAGAGGAGCCAGAGGGCCCTGCTCTGTGCGTGTGTCCTTGTGTTAGGACTTGTGGTCTGTTTAGCATGGGCCATGTCGGGGAGAGGTAAGATCCCATTAGTGTACAGGAAATGGCAGTGAATTTAGAGGCGCAAAGACTGGCAGTTAAGTTCTACCTCCCTACTGGCTGTGCAACCAGTTTACCTTCAGAAGCTCTGTGGCTTCCCCTGTAAAAGGGTAATGGTAACAAAGCCATCTTGGGGCTGGTGTGCTGATTACACATACTAGGGAATGCACAAGGGCTTCCTTGAAGAGTAAAGTACTAAATATATATTATGGTTAGGACTCTGGCTTGGAGTCAGACACATTGGGTGTGTTAGACTATACTACTGTCCGTCAATATCCAATGCTACTCCCTGGAGTCAGGCTTGGTCACGTGACATGGTCAATGTGCAAGAAGTGTCCCCTCAGTTCCAAAGGGGATTTTATAAGCTCATTATTTTCCCAGCTCTCTTCCCCTGCCCCTGTGACGAGTGAAGAGGGGCCCTGAAGAGTCAGGACCCTGAGTGATTGGAGTAAGCACAGTCCCCAGGCTGATCCTTGATGGACCCCTATCACCTGTTATCTTGGCTATTTTAGAGTTTGGGGGATTTGGAGATTTGGGGATAACTGAGTCTGGCCTCACTGATACACCTGGGTACTGTTTCTTTATGCCATTTAATAGAAAAGCGGTGCACAAAGAAAACACACATATAGTAACACTGAACATAGCACAGTCTTAAGCATTATCTCAGGGACAGCCCGAGCTGGGTTGCTACTTGTTGGCGCTCTTGGGAAGGGGCCGATAGACCCCGACGACCACAGCGTGGTCCCTCTCATAGGGCTCCAGGGTCAGCTGCTCTTGAGGCTTCAAATTCTCCTGCTGCAACTTCCTCACCTCAGAAGCAAACACCGCCTCAGCAGAGGCGGTGGAGTCGATGCAATTGGCCTTGATGGAAATGAGGAAGTGGCCCCCGTTGCGCAGGAAGGTGTGGGCATTCAGAGCCACGATGCGGGACTGGTCTGGCTGGGCCACGTCGGCAAAGATCACGTCCACCATCCCGATGAGCATGCGGTACTTGAGGGGGTGCCGGGCGTCTTCGAGGACTGGGATGATGTTGGTTCTCTTCTTGGCCACGTTGACCAGATCGCGGCCGGCGCGGTGGGAGAACTCGACCGCGTAGACTAGGCCATCAGGGCCGATGATGTCGGAGACGTGGGAGACGGTGGTCCCCGAGGCGGCACCCAGGTAGAGCACTTTGGACTTGGGCTTGATGTGAATCTGGTCGACCCCGCCCAGTATGGCCGCGGCCAGCTTGGAGCGGAAGGGGTTCCACGTGCGGTACTCCTGTTTCACGCCGCCCTCGGTCACCGTGACCCGCCGCTCGCCGTACACCGACTGGCCGGGCACCATATTCAGTGTGACCAGAGCGTCCTCCGCCCCGCGGTAGATAAAGACCCCCTCGTGCCGGTGCGGTTCCACGGATACCGTGGTGACGCCCTTCCTGCGGCGGTTCTTGCTCTTGGCCACGCCACGCCGCTGCCCGCCGCCTCCGCGGTCCCTGCCGTCTCCACCACCGCGCCCCCTGCCCCTGCCGCCTCCGAAGCCGCGCGTCCGCGCTCCGAAGCCGCCCTTGCCCCCCTGGCCGCCGCCATCGCCTCCCGGTCCTTTGCCCCCGCCTCCTCCTTTGCCCCCGCCTCCTCCTCCGCCTCCTCGCCCCCCGCCCCAGCAGCCACCTCCGCGGCCGCCAGACACCCCACCGCGCGCGCTCACCGCCGACTTCATGGCGCGCCCCGGGCGCCGGTGGGGGGGGGGGGCGGGGTGGGGGCTGGCGGCGGTTGTCAGGGGTTACCGGTGGCTCGGAGTGGTTGTCAGGGACCACCGGTACCTGGGGGCGGTTGTCAGAGTCGCCGGTGGCTGAGAGATGTTGTCGGGGTCGCTGGTGGCTCCGGGGCGGTGGTCCTGACTCTGGACGAAGGTTAGCGGCAGCGGTTGCCTGCCGGGTTAGCCGCGGTGGGCGGCAGAGGCGAGGTGGGCGGCGGTGGGGACCACCTCTACTGCAGTCCCCGCATCCCGGGAGCCGCCCTTTGACGCAGCGACGGGCGTGATTGCATCACACCCGCTATAGCGACCCTGCAGCTCCGGAAGCCCCCGCTTCCCAGCAGGCGCGCAGACGCAGCCTTCTCCCTTCCCTCTTCCCCATGTTCTGCTTTCTCAGGGACCCCTGGCAGTTCTTCTTGGCAGGAGAGGGAGAGATAAACATCGCTTTCAGTACTTGCTGCGCCACTCGCTTGCTGTGTGGTCTCAGAAAGCTTACCTGACCTTCTCCGAGGGTCTTGTCTGAACTTGGACAAGTTTCTTTACCTGTGTCTCATTATTCCATCTGAAAACAGAACATACCACAAAGGTTTGTTTTAAAGCACCACATACACTTGCCCAGCCATGGTACATGCTAAGTGCTCTGTAAGCGTTAGCTTTTTTCTTTATGTTTTTTACTTACTTAATTGATTGATGAATTGATTAATTTTGGCTTGCAGGATCTCAGTTTCCCCGCCAGGGATTGAACCCAGGTCACGCCAGTGAAAGTGCCGAATTCTAACCGCTAGACCACCAGGGAACTCCCTGTTTAGTTTTTTAATGTATTTCTTTTGGTCAATCTTTAATTGAAATGTATTGCTGATAGATCTTTTGCCACCTGAAAGTGTCTCTGGCCCTCTTTTACAAGGTTGGTGGAAATGCACCTTGGTACAGATATTCTATCAAAGCCTTAAACAACGTACCTATACTTCCACTTAGTTATTCCACTTTGAAATTTTTATCCTAAAGGGATGATCCCAGCCAGAAATAATGGTAATTAGAAGAATGAAGGTAGTGATGGTAGTAGTGGTGATGATCATCATTGTCGGAAGTGTTGGCAGAGGTGAGGTGAAGTAGCCTAATCTAAGAGCTACTTAGAAGATAGAATCCACAAGACTTTCTGCGAGGTTGGACATAGGAAATCAAAAAGAGGAAAATTCCAAGCCAGGGGTTTCCAAAGGATAGTGATTCCCCTGATGTGGTTAATAGCCTGCAACCTTCAGCCCTGGTTGCTCTCTATTTAGCTCTGCTCTTTTCCATCAACTGTGCTAAATGCTAGAACCTGTTCTGGGAATATGGGGCAGCAAGAAAATATTGAATCTTCAGTTTGAATGGGGACACATACACCAGAGCACTAAATCCTATAACACACATCAGCAAGAGCCAAAATCTCATGTTTGTCATTGAATTCTAGTCTACATTTCAAAAACCTGCTCTTTCAATATGCAGCGTCTTCCTGAGCATAAAAAAAGAATCACTGGACTTCCCTGGTGGCGCAGTGGTTAAGAATCCACCTGTCACTGCAGGGGACATGGGTTCGAGCCCTGGTCTGGGAAGATCCCACATTGCCATGAAACAACAAAGCCTGTGCGCCACAACTACTGAGCCTGCGCTGTAGAGCCCGTGAGCCACAACTACTGAGCCTGGGTGCCACAACTACTGAAGCCCACACACCTAGAGCCCATGCTCTGCAGCAAGAGAAGCCACTGCAATGAGAAGCAGGCGCACCACAGTGAAGAGTAGCCCCCACTCACCGCAACTAGAGAAAACCCATGCACAGCAATGAAGACCCAACGCAGACAAAAATAAATAAATAAAATAAAATAAATTTATTAAAAAAAAAATTATTAGGTAGCACCATGGACAGCAAAACAGGTGTCAACGCAGAGGCTTGCTCCTTCTGTCAGAACCACGGACAGCAACACCAATGGGGGCCGGTTCAGCTACTGGCGCTTGCTTTGGGCTCAACCAGGAGCAACGCAAGATGGTGTAGGTAGGTGGTGTAAGCAATCGGTGGACCTCCCTATTAGTGGGACTAAGTGCCTGGTCCAGAGAGGGACAAAATGTAACTGAATATTAGGGCAAATGTCAGGCAGAGTCCACACAGCAAAGCTTTCATTCCATCCTGGACCAGGAGTCTTTCTGTCTCAAATTCATGGACAGCAACACCAGGTCTGGTTTTCCCTTCTGGCCAAAATGCCTCCTTAATATGTGCCAGAGCCTATGTGTTGGAACGTGGACAAGGGGTCAGAGAGTGCGCGTATGGTTCCTGAGGTGTATGGTCCACATAAAACGCTCTCCTTAGAGGTTTCTACTCTCGTTACAAGGGGTGCTTCTCCAGATTGATGAGCTATGCTTGGTGCCTTGGTTTGGATTGCCCCCAAATCGGACCCTGTAATGGTTAATTTTGTGTATCAACTAGACTGGACCACGGGATGCCCAGATATTTGGTTAAATGTTATCCTGAGTATTTTGTGAGGGTATTTTGGGGTAAAATTAACATATAAGCTAGTAGACTGAGTAAAGCAGATTGCCCTCTATAATGTGGGTGGGCCTCATCCATTCAGCTGAAGTCCTGAATATAACAAAACGTTGACTTTCCCCTGAGTAACAGAGAATTCTCCTGCCCGACAGCCATTGCACTGGCGTATTGACTCTTCCTGGGTCTGTAGCAGCCTGCCTGCTTTTGTCCTTGAACTGCAACATTTGCTCTGCAGATTTTAGACTTGCTAGCCTCCATAATCATGTGAGCCATTTCCTTATAATCTTTGTGTATAGATACATAGATATAGATGTGGATGCAGATATAGGTATATAGCTATAGACGTGGAGTTATACATATGGATATAGAGAAATAGATTGATCTATCTATCCTACTGGTTCTATTTCTCAGGAGAAACCTGACTAATACAGACCCTGATACAGGGACTTGGGTCCAGGTGATCCCAGGAAGCACATGTGGGTGTGGGGAAAATGAGACAGGGGAGGTAGAAAGGCTAAGAAACAGTGCATTAATGAGCAGATTAGCACAGTGCATGATTAGGGCTCAATTGTTCTTTTTATAATTTATTTGGTTGCACAGGGTGTTACTTGCAGCAGGCGGGCTCCTTAGTTGCGGCACATGGGCTCCTTAGTTGTGGCGTGCAGGCTCCTTAGTTGTGGCATGCAAATTCTTAGTTGCGGCATGCATGTGGGATCTTGTTCCCTGATCAGGGATCGAACCTGGGGCCCCCTGCACTGGGAGCACGGAGTCTTATCCACTGTGCCACCAGGGAAGTCCCAGGGCTTAATTGTTCTGATTACTCTCTGAGAAACTGTGTAGAGGGCATCTCAGAATTGTTCCACTGCAGGCTGGGAGGCTGGAGCAGTAATCCAGCATTCTCCCTTCCCCAACCATCAGGAATTGTTTCTGGAACTTTTTTTTTTCTTCAAATGTTTATTTATTTATTTTTGGCTGTGTTGGGTCTTTGTTGCTGCATGTGAGCTTTCTCTAGTTGCAGCGAGCGGAGGCTACTCTTCGTTGCAGTGCACGGGCTTCTCACTGCGTTGGCTTCTCTTGTTGCAGAGCATGGCCTCTAGGTGCGCGGGCTTCAGTAGCCGTGGCACGTGGGCTCAGCAGTTGTGGCTCATGGGCTTAGTTCCTTTTCCTGGACCAGGGATTGAACCCGTGTCCCCTGCATTGGCAGGTGGATTCTTAACCACTGCGCCACCAGGGAAACCCTGTTTCTGGAACATTAACTGTCTTATCCTTTGAGTTGCTCCTGTGTGTGGCTCAGCAAATTCCCCTGATGCTTCAGACAGCTCTCAGGCAGAGAAGCAGGCACTTGGAATGGGGAGCTGCAATCACGCTGGAAGCTCTTTACCACAGCTGCAGGTGAACTCAGAGGTGAGTCTAGGGGATATTAGATAGGGCATCAATAGTGCCTGCTTTAGTTGGCCACTACATCTCAAATACAGCCCGAACTTTGTTGTGCAAACAGAACTTGGAAAAAGTACATGACTCATAAGGCTTATTACATCAGGTAATAAAGTCATACTATAAATATACTAATACTACCTGTATTACAGGTAGTATTTAACTGTATTTAACTTCGCAGTACAAAACTCTCATCAATAAGCGTTAATATCTTTCCCTCTGGTGCACAGTATCATGGAGGTCTGAAGTTACATTTGAATACCTTATTCCTTTTTTGATTTTATTCAGGTTACTAAAGCCCAATCCTCCACAATGAACCCTCTCCACTATGCCACCAGGCTACTGAAGGAGATCAGAATCCAACAGCAAGAGATCCGCCAGACTTTACCTTAAATAGTTTAGATAATCCTGTTTGCCACTCTACGTATAAGTCTTAGAGGGCACACCTACTGACACATTTTGACCTTTTTCTTATCACTTTCTGTTATGTTGTCATTAATTCTCCTTCACCATGATACCAGTATCTCTGAGGCCCTTGTTCACAGCCTCTGTTTTAAGTGGACAACTGTGGCCTTTCCAGTGCACTTGCTGCTCATTTCAGAACTGATCCTCTCAAGCAATTCATGCCTTCCCCTGTGATTCCATTAAATGGAATCCATTGGGAGGGATGGCTGGTGATTACAAATTCTAAACATAATGAGCAATACCTTCATGAATTTAGAATTGTTCTGCAGGAGTAACTACTGTAACTAGCAGTAGGAGTGTGCCACCTTGCTGGGGGGTGCCTACTTCCCCAGGTTTTGGTGGCCCGCCCTACGCACTAGATTTCATACCAGGGCTGGAAGCAGCCTCCACCACGCTCTAGCAGTGACAGTTTCTCCAGATATCTTCCCACCCCTGCCCCTAGTGGCCCATCACTTTCTTCACATTACTGATGTCCTCTGCAATAATCTGCTAAGGCTTCCAACAACCCTCTCCGTCCAGGTCCGCAAGCCAAAGGCAGCTTTCTCAGGCTTTTTCCCACGGCCTCATTGCTGTTGACAGCTTTGGAATCAGTACAAACCAAGTTTGCACATCTTGTTTCTGATCAGAGGCAACCTTTCCCAGCACGACGTTTGATGACTCCCACAGAGACCTTTTCTGTCTCCCGCCTTTGATTCCTACCTTGCATAGCCATTTGCTACCGGCTCTCTTTTGGGATGCTCTAGCCTGGGAGCACCCATCACCAACTAGACTTTCAGTCCAGTGGAACATGTTCCCCCTCTCCTGTGCATGACCCCAGAATGCAACCAAGGCAGGGACTCATGCCAAATATTGGCATCATAAAGAGATTGAGGTGTCAAAAAAAACCTCTGCCACTCAAATTTTCATCTGGGGTCACTTACAACATTAAAATCTGTCTCATTTTCAAAGATTCTTTAGCAGTGTGTCTCATCTGCTCAAGAAGTTTCTTAAAGGGATAAGTTGGCATTGTGATCCAGACACTTCTGTCTGACAGCCAATAGGAACAACTATGGTCACTTCAACTTTTGCTTACAATTGACTTATTATTCCATAATGTATGCCCTCCCATGATGTTCATAATTATATCTGTGACTGGGCTTTAGTAGTGACATGGAGTACATCAGTCCTACCCATAGACTTCACAAGATATATGAAACTTTTCTCTGTTACTCTCATATACCGTTCCAGAAAATTGCCTAAGGAGTGACTAGTCATGATTTAGGTAAAACCAGCTGGAAGGCTGTGCAACCTCATCCCCAGTCTAATTAGTATTTAAACGTTCACTCCTGAAGAGGCTTCCCCAACCTGTTTTCTATAAGCCGTGGTCTACTTCCGTGGACTCCAGGGATTTGCCTCTCTACCCCTAGTGACAGCCACAGTTGTATTTGGTCAAGATGGACTGGGCTATGATGCAGTAACATATTACAACCCTCAAATCTCAATGGATTAATACAACTACGTTTCCCACTTGCTTACATTTAATGTCCATTGAAGATCTGTGGGAGGTTCGCTCCACATAGACACTGCACGGCTCACACACCAACATCTTGTGGCTGTAACATGAGAAACAAGAGGGCTCCCATTGTTGCCATGTGGGAAGAAAGGGCATGGAGAACTCACTTTCCTTTTTCTCTGTTGTGGCCTAGGGTTTGACACAGTCATTTCTACTCACAACCCATTGGCCGGGACTAGTCACATGCCCTGTCTAACTGAAAGGCAGCTGGGAAATGTGGGTGGGATCATCGGTGAACAGTAAATGTTTTTGTCACAGGTATCTACTGCATAATGTCTGTCTGGCACACCTGGATCAGTATACCTACATAAACATCACAGATAAAATTTACTGTTCAGTGTGCATATATTTCAATTTATTCCTCAAGACAAAATAGAATACCTTTTTACTAACACATGACTAAAGCCCAGAGTAATAATCCGTTCTCAATCACATGTCTAATATGGCACGTTAAGTAAAAAAGAGAACTGTCTCTCCTTTTCTAATATCTGGGCCTTGGAGAATAGTTCAAGTCCCTTAATTGGGATTCCATTGACATTTGCCCACTACCTCACTGGGTGTGGTACTTCTTCTCGGGGGTGGCTCAGACTCTCACTCCATTTTACCCTGTAGAATTACTGACTGACACTTAGTAAATCCTCAAAAAGCTTAGATGGCTGCAGGGGTCTTCCAGAGAAACAGAAATTTATTTCTTACAGTTCTGGATGATGGAAGTTCAAGATCAGGATGCTAGCATGATCGATGGTCGGTTTCTGGTGATAGCTGTCCCTTTCTGGCTTGTACATGGCCACCTTCTCACTGTGATCTCACCTGGTAGGGAGAGAAAGTAACGTCTCTGGCATCTCTCTCTCTCTTTTTTAAAATTTATTTTATTGAAGTATAGTTAATTTACAATGTTGTGTTAATTTCTGCTATACAGCAAAGTGATTCAGTTATACACATATATATATTCTTTTCCACTATGGTTTATCAGAGGATATTGAATATAGTTCCCTGTGCTATATAGTAGAACCTTGTTGTTTATCCATTCTATATGTAATAGTTGCATCTGCTAACCTCAAACTCCCAATCCTTCTCTTTCCCCTCCCCGCTCCCCCTTGGCAACCACAAGTTTGTTCTCTATGTCTGTGAATCTGTTGCTGTTTCATAGTTAGGTTCATTTGTGTCATATTTTATTTTATTTTATTTTATTTTTTTTTTTTTTTGCGGTACGCGGACCTCTCGCTGCTGTGGCCTCTCCCGTTGTGGAGCACAGGCTCTGGACGCACAGGCTCAGCGGCCATGGCTCACGGGCCCAGCCGCTCCGCAGCATGTGGGATCCTCCCGGACTGGGGCACGAACCCGTGTCCCCTGCATCGGCAGGCGGACTCTCAACCACTGCGCCACCAGGGAAGCCCTGTGTCATATTTTAGATTCCACATATAAGTGATATCATATGGTATTTGTCATCCTTTTTCTGACTTCCTTCACTTAGTATGATAATCTCTGGGTCCATCCATGTTGCTGTAAATGGCAGTATTTCATTCTTCTTTATGGCTGAATAGTATTCCATTGTATATATGTACCACATCTTCTTTATCCATTCATCTGCTGGTGGACATTTAGGTTGTTTCCATGTCTTGGTTATTGTAAATAGTGTCCCAGTGAAAATTGGGATACATGTATCTTTTCGAATTATAATTTTGTCCAGATAGATGCCTAGGAGTGGGATTGCTGGATCATATGGCAACCAGGAGTTCCTTTTTTTTTTTTTTTTTTGTGGTACGCGGGCCTCTCACTGTTGTGGCCTCTCCCATTGTGGAGCACAGGCTCCGGACGTGCAGGCTCAGTGGCCATGGCTCATGGGCCCAGCCACTCTACGGCATGTGGGATCTTCCTGGACCAGGGTACAAACCCGCGTCCCCTGCCTCGGCAGGTGGACTCTCAACCACTGTGCCACCAGGGAAGCCCAGGAGTTCCTTTTTAATGGCTGAATAATACTCCATTCTGTGTGTGTGTGTGTGTGTGTGTGTGCGTGTGCGTGCGCGTGCGTGCGTGCGTGTGCATGCATGTGCGCATGCACTTGTGTGTATAACTTCTTTATCCATTTATCCATTGATGAACACTTAGTTCCCATGTCTTTGCTAATGTAAATAATGCTCTAATGAATGTGGATGTGCAGATATCTCTTCAAGACATTACCAAACGAAACTTGGGTCTATTTGCCTGCAGCAAAGCCAATCTACTGACACAGGGTTTTGGTGAAGAAAAGTACAACCTTTATTGCAGGGTAACAAGCAAGGAGAACAAGCAGCTAATGCTTGGAAAACCTGAACTCCCTGATGGTTTTTAGGAAATGGCTTTTTCTTTCTTTCTTTCTTCCTTCCTTCCTTTCTTCCTTTCTCTTTCTTTCCCTTTCTTTCTTTTTCTCTCTCTCTTCCTTTCTTTCCCGTATCACACAGCATGTGGGATCTTAGATCCCTGACCAGGGATCAAACTCGTGCCCCCTGCAATGGAAGCACGGAGTCTTAACCACTGAACTGCCAGGGAAGTCCCTAGGGAAGGGTTTTAAAAGACAAAGTGAGGGAAAGTGTTGTGGAGTATGTGATCAGCTCACACACAATTTTCTTATTGGTGGGTGGTGAGGCAACCAGATGAGGTCACAGAGGTCAGCATTATCAATCTTCACGCTCCAGCTCATCCGGGGGCTACATGCTAGTGGTCAGCATGCAGTCAACTTCTTCCATCTTGTGGGGGTTTTAATATCTGAAAAACAACTCAAAGATTTGGATCAGGATATTATCTATAGCCTCTGAGGAGGAATTAAAGGTCATTGACTTTGTTTTATGGTTAAACTATTATTATTTTGTCTTGCTTGATTGCTTTCCTTTGTTTCTGTATTTCTGATTATATTTGCTCTTTGGAAGGCCTAGGAGGCTAAAGTTTTTTTTAAAATAAGAGATGGAGGACACAGGTTGGGTGTCTTTCCCCAGGAAGACCCGGTAGGGTCCTGCTCAGTTTCAAAGATAGTGATTTCATTTTCTTCAGGTATATATCCAAAAGTAGAACTGTTGGATCATATAGTTGTTCTATTTTTAATTTTTTGAGGAATTGCCATACTGTTTTCCATAGTGGCTTCACCAATTTACATTCCCATCAACAGTGAGCAAGAGTCCCCTATTTTCCACATATTCACCAGCACTTAGCTCTTGTCTTTTCTGGTAATAGCTATTCTAACAAGTGTGAGGTGATATCTCATTTTAGTTTTGAAATGCATTTTCCTGACGATTAGTCATGCTGTGCACCTTTTCAGGTACCTGTTGGCCATGTGCATATCTTTTGGAAAAATGTCTATTCATCTATTCCGACCCTTTGCCCATTTAAAAAAAATTTATTTATTTATTTGGTTGCACTGGGTCTTAGTTGTGGCAGGCATGCTCCTTAGTTGCAGCTCCCAGGCTCCTTAGTTGTGGCTATCTGGCTCCTTGGTTGTGGCACATGAGCTCCTTAGTTGTGGCATTCGAACTCTTAGTTGCAGCATGCATGTGGGATCTAGTTCCATGACCAGGGATTGAACCCAGGCCCCCTGCATTGGGAGTGCAGAGTCTTAACCACTGCACCACCACGGAAGTCCCTGCCCTTTTTTTGTTTTTTTCCTGCCCATTTTTTAATTGGATTATTTGGGTGGGAATTTTTTTTTTTTTTTTTTGGCTGTTGAGTTGTATGAGTTCCCTATATATTTTGGATATCAACCCCCTATCAGATATGTAATTTACAAATATTTTCTGCCATTACATAGGTTGCCTTTTCATATCATTGATTGCTTCTTGACTATACACAAAATTTTCAGTTTGATATAGTCTCACTTGTTTATTTTCACTTTTGTTGCTTGTGCTTTTGGTGTCATATCTAAAAAAATAATTATTGCCAAGCCCAGTGTCAAGCAGATTTTCCCCTATGTTTTCTTCTAGGAGTTTTATGGTTTCTGATCTTACATTTAAGTCTTTAATCCACTTTGAGTTAATTTTTGTAAGTCACGTAAGATAGGGGTCCAATTTCATTCTTTTGCATGTGAATATCCAGCTTTCCCAGCACTGTTTATTGAGAGACTATCTTTTCCCTATTGAGTATACTTGTCTCCTTTAGGTCAAAGATAAAAAATAATCTTAACTGTTAAAACATTGGTCTGTATGCAATGCTCCTGTCTCTTCATAGTACCTTAATTGAACTCACTCAGTTCCCTTGGTCACAATATGAAATTGCTTTAGCCAAAAATATTCAAGTTCGCTAAGTATACTATTTAAAAACACAGTGCCTTTAATATTTCCTTTATACGTCCTAGTAAGGCTGAGCCCTCTTCACTGAAGTACCTCTTTTTCTTCAATGACCCAGAGACTCAGAAATATGTAAGGGTTCTCAGCTTCCAAGTTCCTGCACATCTTGGTGTGCTACTCAGAGCTCTGTGCCCTGCAAAGAAAGAGCAGCTGGCATCCCTCTCAGTCCGCCAGGTGCAGGGCCATGGGAACAGGAGATCTTAAAGCCATGGGGATCGGTGATGCACCTGGTATGGGTACAAAGGCTGGCCTGAAATCCGGGTGGGCTAGAAGGAAAAGGCAGGAATCTGAAAAGTACTAGAGGAAGAGAGAGAAAGTACACAAGGAAAAACATGTACTTCAAGGCAAACAGACATGAGTCCCAGTCCTGGCTCTGAATTGTTCTCTCTTCTGAATAGCTATGTCTTCATTGGAATAATCAGGTTGTTGGAAGGATTATAGAGTCTTACAGTAGGTGCTCAGTAATGAGTAGTTCTTATCAAAGTTATTATGCCAGAGCAGGTGCAGAGGGGCTTATGATGTTGGCAGAGTGCCTTTGCTGCTAGATACTGGCACATCTTTATTAAACTATACTTGCAACCCCTTAAAAAGCCATTAGGTATTAACTAAGCAAGAACATAGGGAGAAAGAATTTCCTTCTTCTCCACCTAATCCCTACTCTTATTTCGGTCTCCTAGATTGGCACCTCAGCCTTCCTATGATTTTTTGCCGTCAGCCAGGCAAACCCAGTGACAGGCACCTGAACATCAGGCCAAAAGAGTTGATGTTTGGAAAGAATAATTTTTCCAGAAAGGAGGATAAAGGGTAAAGATGTAGTTTCACCAGCTCTTGCTGATTCAGCCCCTGATCTTAGAGTTCTTCACAAAAGAAACTGAGTTGTTTATTATCAGGCATTATGCATTATTTTTCTGAAGTCGGTTTCTAAAATATTCCTAAAGGGAGAAAACTTCCTTCTATATTCCTGGTACTGAGCTGATGGTTTCATTTCCTATAATCCTCACAGTAATCCTAGGAAATGGGTATTTTTAGTTCCGTTGAACAGATGGGGAAGCTAATGATTGGAGAGAGGGCGTAACTTTTCTAAGCCAAGCTAAACAGCTTGTAAGTGGTAATTAACATTTGTTAAGTGTCTACCCAGAGCCACATCTCAATGATTATTATAATCAGTAGTAGTAATAGCACTGGCAGTGACAACCGCTTTTGAACCCTGTATATATTAACTGTATATATATTATAGTTATTAGTTTATATATATATATATTTGTGTCTAGTTGGGGAGGCTAAATAAGAACATATATATATTCTCATTTATATATTACTTATAATACAAATGTAAATGAGAATATGATAAATTCAGTCCAGATACTCATCCTCACGGCTGGCAGGCAAGGTTAAGGCAAAGAGGGTCAATAACTCTTCCAGAGCCAAACAGCAGGGAAGTAAGTGGTTCAGCCAGGAAAAACCTGGCCCATATTCTGTGAATTCCTTCAGAACCAGGACATATACTTCTCTGTGTTTTAACACAGAGTTAGGGTGCAGTGATTTCAGGCTGATTAATTTTCTCAGTACTAAGCTAGTGTTGCCAAACCTGTCAAACTCAATATCCAATATTGACGAGGATTTAGGACATGGAGTTTTCATGCATTGCTGCTGGGACTGTGACGTGCTTCCCTCCCTATCAAGCCATTTGTTAATTGTGCTGAAGTCTTTACCAGGCATGTACCTTCTGACTCCACAATTCCACCTCTTGGTGTTTACTAGAAGGAGAATGATCATGGATCTGTGCCAAGATTTATACCCAGGAGTCTTCACTGCAGTATCACCTGAAAAAGCATAAGTTAAGAAATAAGCTCTCTGTTCAACAATACAAGATTGATTTAAATTGTAGTATATCCATAAAATGGAATATAATTTGCTACTAAACCTGATGTTTTTTTAACTGTTTCTAATATTTTCCAATTATCTTTTATTTTTTAAAATTTTATTTATTTTACTATTTGTTTGTTTGCTATGGGTCTTAGTTGCAGCAGGTGCGCTCCTTAGTCACAGCTCGTGGGCTCCTTAGTTGCGGCTCGCCGGCTCCTTAGTTGTGGCATGCGAACTCTTAGTTGCGGCATGCATGTGGGATCTAGTTCCCTGACTAGGGATCGAACCCAGGCCCCCTGAATTGGGAGCACGGAGTCTTAACCACTGTGCCACCAGGGGAGTCCTAAAACTGATGTTTTGAAAGAATATGCAAAGCCATGGACCAATGTCCATATTAACTGAAAAAAAAATCTAGTTAAAATATGACCCTTTCCCATTATATATGTACACACATGCGTGTGTTTGTACACAAAAGGAACAAAACACTGCAGTATTTATAAATGGGCATTTGGATTACTTGTAACTTTTGTTTTATTTTTCTTCTTAATTCAGTTTCTGAAGTTAGTTCTGTGGTGGGAGTTCCCTGGCAGTCCAGTGGTTAAGACTCTATGCTTTCACTGCAAGAGGCACAGGTTCGGTCCTTGGTTAGAGAACTAGGATCCTGCAAGCCATGTCATGTGGCCAAATAAGTAAATAAATAAAAATAAAGTCAGTTCTGTGGCAAGGGGGAAAAACATTATTTTTAAAAAGAATAACTGTAATATTGCCTCTGAATCTAATTTTGATTAAAACCATTTGGATATCCATAGGAATGAAGGGAGTGTAAGGAGGATAATAACAGAAAATTAATTTACATTCCAGCTTCAGAAAAATAGGTTCCATTTTTTTTCTCTGATACACTGTCTAGGGGAGAGGCCTAGTCAGGAAACACCAAATAGGGTTCAAATAGGATGCAATACTGAGCCTCTGTTTTTCCAATTAAAAGCCAACTAACTATTTATTTGGGAAAAAAAAAAAAAGACACTCTCGAAAGTTGGAAATTTCTTGAATGGTTGACTCCAACTCTCTACTGAATTTGCCCTTAATATTTGGCAAATACTCTATTCAAAACAAACGAAGGCGATTATGCTGGTCTAGGGATTCAAGGAGGTCAAGGTGAGCAAAGAGCCCTCATACAGTTCCTCAAAAAAAAAGACTATTTTTTAGAGCAGTTTTAGGTTCACAACAAATTTGAGCAGGAAGTACAGAGTTGCCATATACCCTGAGCCCCCCACCCACAGGCTCCCCCAATATAGATGTCCCACACCAGTGTTACATTGTTCCCATGATGAACTTTCGTTGACACGTCATCATCACCCAAAGTCCATAGTTTCTATCTGGTCTCACTCTTGGTGTTATACCCTCTATGGGTTTTGACAAACACAATTTATTTCTATTACGGGACTAAATTTATTAAAGTTAGTTTCATAATTACAGCTAGAGCTCACTGGGAAAGGTAGAAATAATGTTGAAAGGGCCAGTTGGGAAGGAAAGGACCAGTGGATCAGTGCCTCCCTTCAAAGGGTAGCAATCCTAACCAAACAAGGGTCTCCTAGAGGATGGTCTAGGACAAGCCCCTCTGTACCCAGTCGGCAAAGGGCACTCACACAGAATTTCTGGACTCCTGTCTCAGTCAGACACCAACACAAGAGACTTGGCCTGACACTCCTTGTAGCATGGTAGCCTCTCAGTCCACTGAGGTCCCTGTTGCCCATCTAACCTCTATGTTCAGTGAAGAATTCCCTGGGGTGGGGTCTGCCCTTCCCCTTCCCTTGCAGAATACAGGGAGAAATGCTGGATGGCCTTTTTAATACCCCAAACCTCCCTCCCTTGACAAACTAGAAGCAACTCAAATTTTCTGATAATTATAAAAATGTTTGTCTATGGTAACCTTTGGCTCCCAACTAGGTTAGCTGTATGAAATTTGTCCCATATATCCCCCTTCAAGCCTCTAGTTTCCGTGGATGCATCTGTCCCATTTCATACCACCACACTGGAGGCTCTTAGCTCCTTTCTTTTATAGTTTTTTTTTTTCTTTTATAGTTTTTATTTTATTTTATTATTTATTTATTTAGCTGCGTTGGGTCTTCGTTGCTGCGCGTGGGCTTTCTTTATTTGCAGCGAGTGGGGGCTACTCTTTGTTGCAATGCATAGGCTCTCATTGCAGTGGCTTCTCGTTGCAGAGCACAGGCTCTAGGCACATAGGCTTCAGTAGTTGTGGCATGCAGGCTCAGTAGTTGTGGCTCACGGGCTCTAGAGCACAGGCTCAGTAGTTGTGGTGCATGGGCTTAGTTGCTCTGCAGCATGTGGGATCTTCCAGGACCAGGGATCGAACTTGTGTCCCCTGCATTGGTAGGTGGAGTCTTAACCAGTGCGCCACCAGGGAAGTCCTGCTCCTTTCTAAAGTGAAAAATTCTTGTTATTCTGACCTATTCTGAACAAAAGTAGGTTGGGGAGTACTTCAACTGCACCCTAGACTTCATGATTAGAGCCTGAGACATTTTTTTGTGTGTGGTATGCAGGCCTCTCACTATTGTGGCCCCTCCCGCTGTGGAGCACAGGCTCCGGACGCGCAGGCCCAGCGGCCATGGCCCATGGGCCCAGCCGCTCCGCGGCACGTGGGATCCTCCCGGACCGGGGCACGAACCCGTGCCCCCTGCATCGGCAGGCGGACTCTCAACCACTGCACCACCAGGGAAGCCCCCTGAGACCTTTTAAAGTAACGCAACTCACTAACTTTATTCATATCTAATCTGTTTCTTAAAAACATTCCTATAATGAGTGAGCCTGAATACTGTGAGATATAATTGAGGCTTCTCACCCTGGGGCTTCCTGGTACCTTTACCCATGCCATGCCCCCCTTTTACCCCCATTTTAGCTGGGGGCTCCTTGATGTCTGAGGTACTGTGTTATCCTGGGCCTAGAAGGAAGCCTGGTAGGGAGTAGGTGATCTGTTGATGTTGGTTGGCTATGCTTGAGTGGACTCAGCCAAAGCAGAGAAATGAGGCAAAATCACTTCCCTTAAACTGTCTTTCACTAAGGAGGGGGCTACAATTTGCAAGTTCATCTGCAGCAACTCTGAGCTGTCCTGGTGTAGAAGAGCATTCAGAAATAAGGAACCCAAGGCTTGGTAAGCATGGGCCCTTTGTCCAAGGTACACAGCAGAGCTGGAAACAGACCAGTTTCTTGGCTCCTGGTAACTTCTCTGGCCTCTTTAGAGGTGTGTCACTCTACCCAGGCTCAGCTGGATTGTGAACCCTCAGGTGCAAGCCCGGAAGTCTCACAGGACTCTGAGTAAGAGCTTGCTGCCCACAAAGCACATGGACAGACAAGACTAGGTGTGGTAGGTGAAAAATGTTCCTAAAAAATATCAGATCCTAATTCCTCAAACCTGTAAATGTTACCTTATATGGGAAAAGAGTCTCTGCATATGCACTTAAGGATCTTGATATGAGGAGATTATCCTGAATTATTTGGGTGGACCCTGAAGGCAATCATATGTAACTTTATAGGCAGAAGGGGATATCACAGAAGAGAAAGTGATGTGATCACAGGGGCAGAAATTGGAATGATGTGGCCAAGTCAAGTAATGTTGTCAGCCATTGGAAGCTGGAAGAGGCAATAATACCTTGATTTTGTCCCAGTGATACTGATTTTGGACTTCTGGCCTCCAGAATTGTGAAAGAATAAATTTCTATTATTTCAAGCCACCAAGTTAGTGGAAATTTGTTATAACAGCAGTAGCAAACTAACACTAAACAACATAAAAGGAATGATTGCCACACAGAGCAGAAACTATGAGCTGGTCACCCAGCAGCATTTCCATTCCCCCACCCCCTTTTTTATTTTTGGCCACACTGTGCAGCTTGTGGGATCTTTGTTCAAGCCGAGTCCCAGCCACTGGACCACCACCCCCCCAAGTCCCTTTTTTAAAGTCGTGTAGGAACTTCCCTGGTGGTGCAATGGTTAAGAATCTGCCTGCCACTGCAGGGGACACGGGTTCGATCCCTGGTCCAGGAAGGGATCCCACATGCCGTGGAGCACATGCCGTGGAGCAACTAAGCCCGTGCACCACAACTACTGAGCCTGTGCTCTAGAGCCCGTGAGCCTTAACTACTGAAGCCCGCGTGCCTAGAGCCCATGTTCCGCAACAAAGAGAAGCCACCACAATGAGAAGCCCACGCACCACAACGAAGAGTAGTTCCCACTCGCTGCAACTAGAGAAAGCCCGCACACAGTGACAAAGACCCAATGCAGCCAAAAACAAAAACAAAAATAAATAAAAATAAAATAAATAAAATACAGTAGTGTATGTGTTTGGGAAATTTAGGGCTGCACGGGCTCATTGGAGATAATACAGTATTTAAAGACATTACAGAGGCTTCCCTGGTGGCACAGTGGTTGAGAATCCGCCTGCCAACGCACGGGACATGTGTTCGAGCCCTGGTCCGGGAAGATCCCACATGCCGCGGACAAATTAAGCCCATGTGCCACAACTGTTGAGCCTGCACTCTAGAGCCCGTGAGTCACAACTACTGAGCCTGCACGCCACAACTACTGAAGCCTGTGAGACTAGAGCCCGTGCTCCACAACAAGAGAAGCCACCGCAATGAGAAGCCCGCACACCACAATGAAGAATAGCCCCCGCTTGCTGCAGCTACAGAAAGCCCGCACAGCAATGAAGACCCAATACACCCAAAAATAAAATAAAATAAATAAATTTATAAAAATAAATAAATAAAAGCTCTAAAAAAAAAAGACATTACAGGATGAGAGAAAATCAAGTCACCAGCAAGATAACAGTTTGTTCTCCCTATTCATGGATTCCATATTTGTGAGTTTATCAGCTTGCTAACATTTATTTGTAACCCCCAAATTGATACTCGTAGAGTGTTTGCAATCATTCATGGCTATGCACAGAGCAGTGAAAACTTTGAGTCACCCAATGAACACGTTACCAGCTTAGGTTGAACAAGGTGCTGTTCTGCCGTCTTGTTTCAGTTCACATACTGTAAAAAAATGGTCCTTTTCGCGGCCTATTTAGTGACACTTTTGTGCTTTTTGTTGGTGATCTTGCTGTTTAAAATTGTCCAAGAAGGCTATGATGTGCCTTTGAAAGAAAATAAGTGTGTTACATAAGCTTTGTTCAGGCATGAGTTATAGTGCTGTCGTCTGTGAGTTTTCACGTTAATCAATCAACAATACATATTAAATAAAATTTTTAAATTTGATTTAAAAATTTATTGAAATATAGTTGATTTACAATTGTTAGTTTCTGGTGTAAAGTGATTCAGTTATACATATATAAAAATATATATATTCTTTTTTTTTACACTCTCTTCCATTATAGATTGTTACAAGATATTGAGTAGAGTTCTCTGTGCTATACTGTAGGTTCTTGTTGGTTATCTATTTTATATACAGTAGTGTGTATATTTTAATCCCAAACTCCTAAGTTTTCCTTCCCCCCTCCTTCCCTTTGGTAACCATAAGTTTGTTTTCTGTACCTGTGAGTCTGTTTCTGTTTTGTAAATAAGCTCATTTGTATCCTTTTTTTAGATTCCACATATAAGTAATATCATATGATATTTGTCTTTGTCTGGCTTACTTCACTTAGTATGATAATCTCTAGGTCCATCCATGTTGCTCCAAATGGCATCATTTCACTCTTTTTTTTATGGCTGAGTAATACTGCATTGTATATATATTTGCCATATCTTCTCTATCTATTCATCTGTTGATGGACACTTAGGCTGTTTCCATGTCTTGACTCTTGTAAATAGTGCTGCTATTTAATTAATTGATTAATATGATGTATTACTTGGATTTATTTTCAAATGTTGAACCATCCTTACATTCCTGGGTAAGTCTCATTTGCTCATGATGAACTATTTTTTCTTGGTTCCTCCTAGTTTCTAGGTCCTTTTTACAGTAATCTGCATTTCTGCCAATAGCCTTTCTTAATTCCTTCAGTATTTTCATTATCTCCTTTTTGTCTATTAGACTGAAGAGGTCTGTTTCATTGTTTGTTGTTTCAGGGGAATTCTCTTGATCTTTTTATTGGCAATGGTTCCTCTGCTTCTTCATTTTACTTATATTTCTCTTGCTCTGAGTTTAGGAAAAACAGTTATCTACTGTGGTCCTGGAGGGCTATACTAATGTGGGAGCGTCCCTTTGTAGCCTACGTGGGTTTAACATTTGTGGCGCAGGGGCTGTTTTTAGTATGGATGGCTGCCACCACTTTCCTCAGTGTATGCTGGCCATTATCCCCTTGATAGAAGGTGTGACTGGTGGTGTGGTGGCCAGAGCCTGCACTGGATGTTGAGTGGGGCCTCCTCTTTGCTCTTTGTCACTGCCCTGTCAGGGGCAGGGTCTGCTACCTAGATGTTGGAGTAGACGTCCCCAGATCTGTTTCTGAGCTGCATTACTGAGCTGTGGTGTGAGGTAGGTGGGACTGGAGCACTCCCACTGGGAGGGGAGCCACTGAGTATTCCTCTGCTGGAGCTGTTCACTGGTGAGTGTGCTCTGATGTGTCACCTTTCACCCATTGTCCGGGATCACAAAGTACACTGGTTTGGCACTGCCCTTGGCCCTGCGTCAACCATGGGTATGATGGCCATCCACCCAGGTGTCTCAAGGACACCAGCACAGAGCCACTGAAGTCAGGTCCCAGGACAGCACAAGTCCCACACCTGGACCTGCTGTGGGAGCTATAGAGGTAGCTTAGACCCTGGCACGGCCCAGTCCCTGCGTGCATGCACCCACAAAGCCCACAGCTATTAAGGCCAGACCCGTCCCAGCCGTGGGAGCACCCGCTGTCTGTTCGGATGTCCCACAGGCACTGAATTTTCAGCCCTGCTTCCTAAGTTGTGTGGCCCCTGGGGCTCAGCTGTGCTTTTGGCCCTACCTCTGAATGCGGGCAAACTGCTGGTGTCTGCTCCCGAGGCTGCGGTTGGCCTCGGAGCCTGTCTAGGTGGCATCTGGGGCCTGCAAGACTGCCCAGGTGGGAGTTGGCCGAGGTGGGGTGGCTGGGGCGTGCTCTCCCGGAGCCTGCGTGGGCAGGGGCTAGCACATGGAGAAAGAGGCTGTAACGGCAGCACCCCCTCCCCGGTTCGTGCACCACTTAACAACGGTGCTTCGTTTCTATGGTGGGCCTGGCTTCTAGCCCTGGTTGTGGCCGTACCACACTCCAGCTCCTTCAGTCTGTCTCCGAGCAGCCAACACCAGTCCTCTCCCCAGGTTTGTCCTCTAAACCCCATGTTTCAGCACCCAGCCCCCACCTGTACCAGCGGATGTGCGTTAGGCTGGGGGTACAGGGCGGTGGCTCGGACCGTCTGTGTAGTCTCTCTGTTCTGCCTGCCACAAACCAGTTGCCGTGCCCTCCTCTGAGCCTCTGAAGCTCCTTTTCTGTCCCAGCTGATCTCCCCGCAGGTGAGGGGCTTCCCAGGGTGTGGGAATCTTTCCTTTCTTCAGCTCCCTCCCAGCGGTGCAGGTCCTGTCCCTTTTTTTCCTCCCTTTCATCCTACCCAGTTATGTGGAGATATTTCTCATCCTTTCAGGTGTTTTAGGACTTCTGCTGGTGTTCAGTAGGTGTTCTATAAGAATTGTTCCATTTGTAGATGTATTTTTGGGAGGAGGGGAGTTCCACATCCTACTGCTCCGCCATCTTGATTGGAGCCTCTCATTTGCTCATGATGTATTGTTTTAATATTGTTAAATTTGATTTGCTAGTACTTTTGATGTTTTCATCTATATACATATGGAATGTTGATCTATGCTTTTCTTATCTTGTGATGTCTTTGGTTTTGGTATCAGGGTAATAATGGCCTCACAGAATGAGTTAGGCAGTGATTCCTTTCTTTTTTGGAAGACTTTGAGAAGAATTGATATTAATTCTCCTTTAAAGGTTTGGTAGAATTCACCAGAGAAGCCATCTGGTCCTGGAGTTTTCCTTATTGGAATTTTTTTGGTATAACTGATTCAATCTCTTTACTTGTTTGAGGCCTATTCAGATTTTCTATTTCTTCTTCAATCAGCTTTGGTAGTTTGTGTGTTTCTAAGAATTTTTAAAATTTCATCTAAGTTGTCTAAATTTTTTGGCATGCAACTGTACATAGTCGTCTCTTACATTTTATTCTGTAAGGTTAGTAGTAATATCCCCACTTTCATTCCTGATTTTAGTAATTTGAGCTCTCGTCAGTCTAGCTATAGACGTTTCGTTTGCCAAATTTATTGATCTTTTCAAAGAGCCAAATTTTGGTTTGATTTTCTCCATTGTTTTCCTATTCTCTATTTCATACATCTCCACTCTAGTCTTTTATTATTTTCTTCCTTCTGCCTTCAAAATGTTAACTAATTAGGGAAATGCAAAGCACAACTGAGACACCACCTCACACCCAACAGGATGGCTACTATCAAAAAGAGTGTTGACGAGGATGGAGAAATTGTAACCCTTGTGCACTGCTGTTGGGAATGTAAAATGGTACAGCTTCCGTGGGAAACGCGGCAGTTCCTTGAACAATTAAAAATAATTACCATTTGATCCAGCTATTCTGCCCCTGAGCATATACGCAAAAGAACTGAAAGCAGGGTCCTGAAGAAAACTTGAACACTCATGTTCATTAGCAGCATTATTCGTAATAGCTAAAACATGGACGCAACCCGAGTGCCCATCAACAGACAAACGGACCAGGAAAATATGGTATATACATACCATAGATATTATTCAACTTAAAAAGGAATAGGTATTTCTAAACATTTCCCTTGTAATTTCTTTTACCTTATATTTTTAAGTTATTTTCTTAGTGATTGCCCTGGGGATAATAAGTAACATCTAAATTTAGTTTGTAACAACCTAGTTTAGACAACTTTAGTTTGTAACAACTTCATATCAACAGTGTACAAAATCTTTGTTCCTATATAGCTCCATCCCCCACTTCCTATGTTTTCTGTAGTTGTCAATCCTACTAAGAGGTGTCCCCAACCCCTGGGCTGTGGACCAAGGAGAAGACTGGCACTTAATTATTGCATTTTCTTTTGCTTTTTATTTGAGTGTGTGTTTGTGTGTGTGTGTGTTTATATTACTCAGTGACTTCTGCTCCGTAACTTTTCTCAGAGGTATCTTTAAAGTGCTTCTTTGGGGGAATTTTCTCATTTATAGGAAGTTTTAGTCCTAGTTTCTGATTGCTTCAGTTGAAACTGTCTACAAACACAATGGGAAATTGGGGCTTCATACCATCCACCTCTACCCCAAATGTTGAGAATTAAAAAGAACAAACCTGGTAAAATCCTGGAGACCAAAAGCATGCTAGACAGGGTGGGTGTCAGTGGGGAGCAGCAGCCCCAGGATGCCTCCCTCCTCCCTTGGTGGTTGAATCAGAGGGATGCAGACAGGCTGAGTGTGGTCCGAAGTAAAGGGTTTAAACTCTTTCATTCCTTAGCGGTTCTCTCAGTGACAAAGACAACTGATGAAGGCGAAATAACTGAACGTTAGGAACCGGGCCACACGGCAGGTGAGCAGCTGGCAAGCGAGCAAAGCTTCACCTATTGCTCCCCATCGCTTGCATTACCGCCTGAACCATTACCCTCCACCCCCCGTCTGTGGAAAAATTGTTGCTGAAATTGGGGACTGCTGCTATTGAGGATCCCTTGCATGTGATTTGAGTAGCTTCTCTCTTGCTTTCAAGATTTCCAATTTGTCTGTCTTTCAACAGTTTACATATTTCAAAAAGGATCTCTGAGTTTATCCCATTTGGAGTTTATTAAGCTTCTTTCTATATGTAGATTAACGTTTTTTTGTTTTTTTTTTTTAGATTAACGTTTTTCATCAAATCTGAGAAATTTTTAGCTATTATTTCTTCAAATATTTTACGCTTCTTTCTCTCCTCTCATCTGGGACTCCCATTATACATATGTTGGTACTTTTGATGGTGTCCTGTAGGTCATCTCTTAGGCTCTGTTCATTTTTTTAAAATTTCATTCTAAGCATTAATATAATTCTTTCTCAGACTGTATAATTTCAATTTGGCCTATCTATTAAGTTCTTTCATCTATCTGCTCAAATCTGCTGTTGGGCCCCTCTAGCAAATCTTTCATTTCAGTTATACTTTTCAACTCCAGAACTTCTACTTGGCTTCTTTTTAATAATTTGTCTTCTCATTGCTATTCGCTTTAGTTAGATATTTATTCTCAATTTATCCTTTATTCTGTGGACATGGGCTCTGTGCATACCAGTCGTAAATGGTAGTTATTGTCATAACTCATTAAGATCATACCTAAGGCTCCTTTGAGCTTGGAGACCCTTGGAAACAGCATGGTGCAATACCACTCATGTTTATTAAGCATTTGTTTCTTCAGAATAAATGGTAATGAAGGTTGTGTTCTTGGGGACTATAGTAGGGCTCAATAAATGGGATTCCTTATTTAATTAAAATTAGTGGAAGTATTTTTCTTTTCAGAAGCCTAGTTGTGAGAGATAAAGAACCACATGTTCTGTAGATAGCTGACAAATTTCTTTTACTTGTTTTTGTATCCACATGATTGATGATTGTGAAAAAGCAAACAATGCTAATGGCCACTTTGGTAAAAACACACAGTGTTCAAACCTAAGGAGGATTACATTCTTTGGACAGGCTTTATTCCCAGGATATCAAACCCCTTGGCCATGACAGCAGCTACTGCTTCACATAGCAGCATACGCCACATGTTCACCTTCAATACTTCTCCTGAGAACATAGAAAAAGACAGTAAATTTTCTTTTTACAAATCACTATTAAAGAATCTATGTTACTTCTGGATTTTACTGAGAAGTGAATAGCCCAACCCATAGATGTTTTGGGGCTTTAATTAGAATCACCTTTACCTTAAACTATAAGGGGAAACAATCTAAGAAATGTAAGTGTTCTGTTCAAGAAATCTGTTTTCAACTGATGATAAATAAAAGAGATACAAGGCCTGCATTGATTAGATTGTATTTTATCTTTCTTTTTAGAGTTCTTTCCTAGGCCTCATGGTCTGAATTAACTATAAACTTTAACACCATAATGGTGAGATTTTTTTCCTAATGAAGTTTTAGTTCTCAGGCATGACTCTCAGAAATGCCTACTTGCCATGTAACACATTAATTCAGTCTACTTCATTAACTCTTTAACAGGGTAGAGCAAAAAGCCTACAAAAGGTATTTTTTTCCCCCAAGGGTAGTTTTCGTTATCAAGAACCACAAAGATTCATTCTGGGACCCTCAGTCACACTGCTTTTGTTGGAAATATCCTATTCCTAGTGGCCTTCTAATTGTTTTTCTTTAGAGTCTTATGGTTCCATCCCATGTGCCTGAGGGTGGGGAAACTAGTCAGTTTGGGAATGGGAAGAATTCCGTTTATGCTTTTATTAGAGCTAGCTCAATTTTGTCTTGTGTATATGATATGGATTAATGTGTAACTGGGGGAAAAATGGGGGGGAGGTGGTTTCCATAAATAAAATAAATTGAAAACCACCTACATCCAACTCAAATAAATGCCTTGTTGGTGCCCAATCCCCAAAATGACTATTGGATGAACCACTCACCAGTTTGTCGATCTTTCTCCACACAATAGCAGCTATCATAGAATTCTGTGAAAGTAGTTGCCAGCTCATAGATATAATCACAGAGAGTGTGGAGAAATAAGTCATCTAAAATCTTCTGCAGAACCTCAGGGAACCGCAAAATGCACCGGCCTAGTTTCCATTCCTTCTCATGGTCCAAAATGATCTTGGTCTCTCGAGCAGCTTTCTGG
This sequence comes from Stenella coeruleoalba, assembly GCF_951394435.1. Lineage (NCBI taxonomy): Eukaryota > Metazoa > Chordata > Mammalia > Artiodactyla > Delphinidae > Stenella > Stenella coeruleoalba. Next base: position 144,270,147 of record NC_137148.1, on the reverse strand, counting down.
AGCATTTCTTCATCAATACTGGCCAGACGCGCAATTGACCTGAAAAATCAGGTAACAGCCATCATTCCCCTTTGTTAAGTACATTCTTTTCCATTGAAACATGTAGTAAGAAGTGACTGATATAAACTAGAAATGATCATCATTTGATTCAAAATAAAACAATGTTGTACCCACAATTACCTGATTCTAGTGAAGGCATACAACAAGTAAGCCGCTGTATTTCCTCTGTCATCCAGCATTTTGTCAAAGGAGAAGATATAGTCATTCAACCGGTTATGGGAAAGATCAGCATATTTGATACAGCCATAAGCAACAGATGTCTGAGCAGCCTTCAATTCCTCTGTGGTTAAGACCTTTTGGAAAAAGAAAAAAATACTTCATAATCCTGTCTCACAGACAAAAGATGGGCGTAAGGAGCATCTAATGGTGCTTTTTAATCAGTAAACTTTAATAAATATCAACACTGAGGTAGGAAAACATGGACCAATCTACAAAGAAGAGAACAATGAAAATACAATTCATCAGCTCTGCATAACGAAGAATGTTTCCATGAGAAACTTGATTTGTAAATTATGAAGTGTCCGCTTGAATACGTTACTCAGTAAGTGAGAAACGGAAAGCACCAATTATTAGTTTATATCCGCTTCATTCCATCAAAGATTCTGAGGTAGCTTACAGGAAACAAGTACAGTAAAATAAAAACAAAAATTAGGGTCAGGTAATTAACTGAAATTAAAATAGGTGTCAAGAACTGGAGATCTAATATTGTTTTGCTAAATTTGGTCATACATTCTGAAGCATTATTAGGTCACAAGTAAGTAAGTAAGGATTTCTGTTCTGGACATGATGCAGTAGCTTGAAGTAGACTAACCCTTCCAGCAAAATCAACTACTTAAAAGCTGAATAAGTTATATGAAACAATCGTTTGAAGTCACCAGAGAGCATCAACACAAGGACACCATTAAGACAACCAGCTGGCATGCTATCTGTCGGCCAGAAAACCTAACTAGGATGAATGATATTATCTAGAACCGTTATAATTTTTCATCCACAATGTCAGATGAAATGACTAAAAACCAAGAGGTGAGGTAGGGGGAGGGAGAAACAAGACAACAGAAACAACAAAAACAAGTCAACAGCAACTTTAAAGTCTGGAATTGTTTAAAGAATACTTATTAGCTACAAAGAAGAAAAATAGTAACTTTACAGTGGAGAAACTGATAGTATCACCTTAACAAAGTGATCAAAATTAATATTAACAATCATGAGAAATATCAACATCATGTGCCTCCTGAAATAAAAAAGTGAGAAGAACTCCTATCTTCCCAAGACTGCATAACTGGAATTTAATCATGAGGAAATACCAGATAAATCCAGCTGAGGGACATTCCACAAAAAACCTGACCCTTCGTAAGTGTCAAGATCATGAAAGTCAAAGAAAGAGCAAGGAACTGCCCAGATTAAAAAAGAATAAGGAGACATGAAAACTAAATGCAACATGTGATCTTGGACTAGAAAAAGGACGTCTGTAAGACAAATGGTAAAACTTGACTAAGGTCCGCAGATTAGTGAATTGTATTGCAGCAATGTTAATTTCCTGATTTTGATAATCATACTACGGCTGTAAGATGTTAATGTTTGGGGAAGCTAATATGGGAATTCTTTGGGGAAGCTAATATGGGAAATCATACTACGGCTGTAAGATGTTAATGTTTGGGGAAGCTAATATGGGAATTCTAACTATTTTACAATTTTTGTTATGTCTGAAATTATTTCAAAATGAAAAGCTAAAAAAAAATTTCAAAATGAAAAGCTAAAAAGAAAACTATGATTAAGGTATTCAAATAATGAGACAAGACTGTATGAAAAGCAAAATTTCAACAGACACTTGGAATACAGAACAGCAAAATATCTGAAGTAGATAAATATTCAAAATAAAGCACGGAGAGAAGAAAAGTGGAAAAAAAAGTGAAAGACACTTTGGGAGACCGTCAAAAGTTCTAATATAATATATGTACTTAGAATTCCAGAATAGAATGGGGCAAAGATGCAATATTTGAAGAAATATGGCTGAGAATTTTCCTAAACTGATGAGGAACCCAACCCACAGGAAGCTCAGCAACTCCCAAGCAAGGTAAGTACAAAGGAAAGAAGGAAACTCCCTAACTCCCTCTCCAAACCAAACCTAGGCAATAAAAAAAACTGCAGGGAGGAATAAAGTTCACAGGAAAGGGTAAATATGTGGATAAATATAAATGAATAGATGGTCTAAAACAAACACTGTACAAAAGACTTGAACAGACCCTTCACAAAAGACACCCAGATGGCCAATAAGCAACAGTCAACATAAATTACTCATCAGAGAAATGCAAATTTTAACCATAGTGAGATGCTAATACACATTCACCAGAAAAGCTAAAATAAAAGACTCACAAAAAGTTATAGTGGAAGATATGGGGCAACTGGAACAATCACATACTAGTGGTGAGAGTGTACAATGGTTACAACTCTGTCCTTGGCACAATTTTTAATAAAGTTAAGCATAAGCCCACCCTACAACCCATCAATGCCATTCCTAGATATACATCCAAGAGAAAAAGTGCATGTACCCATAGAGTGGCTTGAACAGCAATGCTGAAATTAATTTATTTGTAATAGTCAACAAACAGAAACAACCCTAATGTCCATCAACAGAAGAAACATAATACTATTAGCTAGGGACTTCCCTGGTGGCACAGTGGTTAAGAATCCACCCACAAATGCAGGGGACACGGGTTCAAGCCCTGGTCTGGGAAGATCCCACATGCCGCGGAGCAACTAAACTCGTGCACCACAACCACTGAGCCTGTGCTCTAGGGCCTGTGAGCCACAACTACTGAGCCCGTGTGCCACAACTACTGAAGCCTGTGCGCCTAGAGCCCATGCTCCACAACAAGAGAAGCCACTGCACACCTCAACAAAGAGTAGCTCACGCTCGCCACAACTAGAGAAAGCCCGAGAGCAGCAATGAAGACCCAATGCAGTCATAAATACATACATACTATTATCTAGCAATAAAAAGAAATGAACTACTGATACACCTGGAAAACAGAACACACGTTATGATTTCATTAAAGTCCTCAAACAAAAGTGATCTATGGTGACAAGAAACTTTTTGGGGTGATGGAAATATAACTTGATTGGTTGGTGTTATCATGTCTATACATATGTGTGTGTAAAAATTCGTCAAGCTTTACATTTTACTGTATGCAAATCAAAAGATACTAGCTGAAATGGCCAAATAAATAAAAGAGTCAAAGCAGTTTTTGTTATCATGCAGACTAAACAAATTGATTAGGTGACTAAATTTTCCATTTTTCATCTGATTGTGCCACTTGTGCCTAGGCCAGAACTAAAAGGCAAAACCATTCTGGAGATACCAACTGGGTATACCTGACAACCACCTACTGGAAATAGAGAAAAAAAGTATTTTACATTTCATTTTGCTAACAGTGGAAAGGGAACAGATGGGAAGAATGTAGCCTTACAGCCTGCCTTCATGCTCTCTGGATTATCAGTGATCTACCCAAACCAAACAAGACAGTGTGTCCTCAAAGAACCTTTTTTTTGTTTGGCTCTTTGATGTCTACATTTCTTCCTATTCTGTGTCTCTTTCTGTCATTTTACTCTTCTGTTTATAGTAATTATGTTCATTCCAAAATACCACTTGACTTGCAGGAGAGTAAAAGACCTAAGACTCTTTGAATCTCAATCCTTGACCTCTGTTATTCCCATCTTAAATTTTTTTTGATGCTTTTTTTCCATTTTGATGCAGTTCCTCCAAATTCCACACAGATCCAACCTCAGTCCTTTCTAAGGCTGCTATGAAAGCCCATCATGTTTCCTACTCTGATGGCTCGTCAGTGGCCGAGAGTGGTAGGTGTTTCCTGCTATGATCATTCGACAAATGCTCCCAGACAAAGGAGCTCAGCAGACGTACACTCTAATGTAGGCTCTTCACTCAGACCGTCTCAATCTTCAATATTCTCCCATCACTGGTTCAAAGCAGTGACAGGTGAACTGCCAATAAGAAGCAGATATTCTATGCCACATTAACAAAGGCGAAAAAGGCCATGGCCTTTTGTAATAGCCAAGAACTGTATTTTCACAATAAATACTCAACAATTCAAGAAACAAACTGTGCAATAAAATCTGAGTACTATAAGCCTGTCAAAAGTGGACTGACTCCTTATAATCCTTCCCAGTTCTCTCAATAAAGACAAAAATAAAAAACCACAACACCATGCATGCTACACAATACACACATAAGTCTTTGGATTACCTTGTCTCTTTCTTTTTCCTTCAATTTGTCCATGGAGCGTTTTAGTCCTTCTTCCAGAAGGTCTATGAGGCGCACCGTTTCACCTGATCGTGTTTTAAACTTCTTCCTAATAAAATTTAAATGTCCCAGTTAAACAGATTTTGAAGCAGACCTTCCAACTTAGAAATCTTTGAAAATTAAGGTTTGACACTGCCTTATTCAGCTGACAACCAGGGAGGATGCCAAAAGAAAGTAGATACAGTCAAGTGTCTTTCATCTATTAACCCTCAACTCCAAGCATTCTATGCTTTAGACCCCTAATAGCATTCTCTACATGTTCACCTTTAATACATTCGTTAAAACGGAAAAAAAGAAGACATCCGTTAATTTGTTCATTTTTCTGAACACAAAGTTTGGCTCAGTTGTTTTACCTTCTTAGAAAATTATTAATTAACTACACTTTTGCTTCTAGAACTGCTTGGGAAATAAGCAAATTCTTAACTGGAATCTTACTTGCATTTCTCTGAATAGTAATTCCACCTGTCCAGTGGTAACCAACCCTAGAAGCATATCGGAATCAGCCTGAGAACTTTAGAACTGGATGCCAGGGCCCCATTCATACTCACTGAAATCAGAATCTCTGTGGATGGGGCAAAAGTACTGATAAGCACTGCCCTGAGTAACTGCACTATTAAAAAGCATTTCGTGAGGGGCTTCCCTGGTGGTGCAGTGGTTGAGAGTCCGCCTGCCGATGCAGAGGACATGGGTTTGTGCCCCGGTCCGGGAGGATCCCACATACCGCAGAGCGGCTGGGCCCGTGAGCCATGGCCGCTGAGCCTGCGCGTCTGGAGCCTGTGCTCCGCAGCGGGAGAGGCCATAACAGTGAGAGGCCCGCATACCGCAAAAAAAAAAAAAAAAAAAAGTATTTCATGAAAATTGGATTTTACCTATTAAAAAGAAGTTTGCAAGACATCCAAGTATATGATGTCCGTCTTTTTCTTCCTGTTTTTTTTAAGTTAAAAAAATCCTTCAATCCCAATAATGGTACAAAGGAAGCATGTTTTTCTATCTAACACAAAGTCTGCCAAAGTAATTGTGATACTTCCTGTTAAAGTTATATGTTCAGAGCTGCCTTAAAAAGGATCATCTTGCCCTTCATTATAGAATTAAAACTCCTTTATTATTCCAAAAATACATTAAATACTTCCATAGCTTTCCTTATACCATCCCCTCCCCTCCTTGAGTGTTCCAACAACTTCCAGACCTTCTGTGTGATGAAATGATATCCATCATAAAGCCTAGCCAGAATGTAAGAAAGCCTTCCTTAATGTCTCCACTTTGCAATAACTGGTCTTTCCCATTATTCCCTACCTGCGCCTGCCTTGAATTTTTGCTTTTTGTGTTGGTCTACTCCTCTGACCAGTGGTTCTAATAAGAGGGATGCATACCTGACTACCAAAAGAGCTTTCAAAAACAGATGCCTAATACCCACTGTAGACCTAATAAGTCAGTAACTCTCCTGGTAGGGCCTGGCATGTATATTTTAACAGGCTCCACAGGGAACTGCTCTGCTTTAGATGACAGGCTTCTTCTTCAGGAAGGAGGCCATGTTTTATGTTATCTTCATGTACACACTGTGGAGCACCCAGCCAATGAGGTGCTCAATAAACAGGAAGATGATCAAATAAAATGATAAGTTATTTATTGTAAAAAGCCTTAAAACAGAAAAATTCACTAAAAAATAGATGGCAGAATCTGAGCATTTTAATGTCACTGTTTAAAATACGGTAGGCTGCTACTGGCTAACTATCACTGATATTATTTTTCTTTTTTATGGTGTAGGACACCATAATTACATGATACCGAATGCAGAAATATAAAACAACCACCAAAAAAAGAAGTAAAAAATTCCTTAGCCATTACATGATAAATTAAATGCCAATATATAAATATTGGTGATAAATATCAGACATAAAAGGTAAATGTGTTAATTTTCTCCTAACTGTAGGAATAATCATCTAAATGTTAGTCAAAAAAAACAATAGGGGCTTCCCTCGTGGCGCAGTGGTTGAGAGTCTGCCTGCCGATGCAGGGGATGCGGGTTCGTGCCCCGGTCCGGGAAGATCCCACATGCCACGGAGCGGCCATGGCTCACGGTAAGGACCCAGTGTCTTCTAATTAACAAAAAAGCGCAGCTATACAGAAGAGTCATATGTTACAATTAAATGTCTGATCTAAGGTATTTGGTCTCCATATAATCTTGTATCTAAAATAAATACCCTGACACCCCTAGCCTGCCTTTTACATGCTTAATTAGGGATTTTGTACACTGGCTTGTTAAGCATCTTGAGCTAGCTTATGCAGTTTTTAGAAACATCACCCACTTTTACGTGATGGTAGTATTTAGGTCATGTCACCAAATCTAAAATGATATGGTGATTAGTTAAGTGATCCTAAGACAATATTAAATGTAAGATGTTAAAAATTTCTCTGAATTCTCCCTAAAAGGTTACATTCTCTGGCAGTGATAAGACATAGGTACAAAACATCTCAGCTGCGTACACCACTACAGCATACATAGACTATGGTATCAAATGAAATATAGCCTCTTTCAAAGAAATCTGGGGGTCAGGTGTGTCATTTCCACCTTCAGATTTTCCAGACTTACTTGTCTTCCCCCAGTACCACACCAAATCCAGCATGAGACACTCGAGTTACTGCAGGGTCATACCAACCAATCATTTGAGCACCACCAAATATTGTCTGGAAGTGTAAAGACTACAAAGAAATAGAAAGAGAAAGTTACTTGCTAAACTTTCTAATTAAAAAAATGACTGAAAGCTCTTCTGCTTAGGAATAAAAATTTGTAAAATTCAAATCACTCACACATCTTGTAAGGCAAGTAAAGTTGTAAAAGCTCTTCTTTATTCCTTATACATGAGAAAAGGAACACCCTTTCAGTTTACAGAGACAAGCGGGAAAGCTGAGAAGTGTACAAGTTTGGCCAAATCCAAACCCTGTTCTTTTCCTTATATTACATTACTTTTCTGAATTTTTGTAGGGAAATTTATAGGGTCTTATAGAGCCAAATGCCTCACCAACTGGACAATCTAAACATATACAAATCTTCAAACTCACTTACTTGTCCACTGTCTACCACATAGATGATCATATCTGCTTTTTCCTCAAACAGTCTTTGTTTAATAGCAGCCAGGTCAGATGTATCATAGGTATAACCTCCATCTGATTTTACTATGGTTAATGGTATGGAACATCCTGGAACAAACACAATCTTTCTGCCATCATCCACTTGCACAAATCCTAGAAGAAAAAAAAACTTTATTAATAATGTTAAAAGAATCTTAAAGGACTATAAATGCTTAGCCATTATAGGATATTTATTAGAGAGCTCAAAAAAAAAATCACAGGATTTTTTCCCTCAATGTGACCTAGTATGAGCCTTGGAAAATGGCTATTGTCAAGGTTGTCTGGGCACCCAGGGTGTGTTCAGGGCACAGGTGAGATATCCTGGCAGTTTTCTGGACTAACACTACACTCTTCATAGAGCATCCCACTGGAGCCCAAACTCTTCATAGAGCATCCCACTGGAGCCCACCTGCTCAGCAGACACAGAACACGGAAATCTGTGCTTTGTTTTCAAGCTGGAGTCATAGCCTTCCTTTGGGAGGAGGATGCAATTTTTATCGTTACCTCTTAAAATGTATTCATTCATTTACAGTTTTAAAGTTAAAACTGCAACAGAGTTCAGGAAACAAACATGGCAGGATTTAGCATTTAGAATGGTTAGTGAAAAGTAAAAATAAAATCATGTTCATACACTCATAATGAAAAAGACAAAATTCTTGGATGCAAGAAAGGACAGGAGAGTACATGACAGTAAAAACAGCAATCTTTGAGTGCATGCTACTATGTGCTAAATACTATATTAAGCCTTAAATTCAACCTTCACAATAACTCTCTGCAGTAAATATTGTTATTACTGTTTTTTTTTACACTTTAGGAAACGGATGCTTGGTAAGGTGAAGGCACTATAAAATGCTGGTTAAAAACAAACTCTGGGGCTTCCCTGGTGGCGCAGTGGTTGAGAGTCCGCCTGCCGATACAGGGGACACGGGTTCGTGCCCCAGTCTGGGAGGATCCCACATGCCGCGGAGCAGCTGGGCCCGTGAGCCATGGCCGCTGAGCCTGCGCGTCCGGAGCCTGTGCTCCGCAACGGGAGAGGCCACAACAGTGAGAGGCCCGCATACCGGAAAAAACAAAACAAAACAAAAAACAAACTCTGAAGCCAGACTGCCCAGGTTTGAATCTCAGACTTATTACTTATTAGCTATGTAACTCTGGGAAGTTACTAACTTCTCTGTGCTTTTCTCATTATTAAAATTTCATTATCGTAAGTGTACAAATAAAATATGCTAGAGAGGGTAGAGAAAAGGGAACCTTCTTACACTGCTGGTGGGAATGTAAATTGGTGCAGCCACTATGGAAAACAGTATGGAGGTTCCCCAATAACCTAAAACTAGAGTTGCCATATGATCCAGCAATCTCACTCCTGGGCATATATCTGGACAAAACTATAATTTGAAAAGGTGCACGCACCCCTATCTTCACAGCAGCACTATTTGTAATAGCCAAGACATGGAAACAACCTAAATGTCCATCAACAGATGAACGGATGGAGAAGATGTGGTACATATACACAATGGAATATTACTCACCCATAAGAAAGAATGAAATAATGCCATTTGCAGCAACATGGATGGACCTAGAGATTATCATACTAAGTGAAGTAAGTCAGACAGAGAAAGACAAATACCATATGATATCACTTACATGTGGAATCTAAAATATGACACAAATGAACCTATCTACAGGACAAAAACAGACTCACAGAGAACAGACTTGTGGTTGCCAAGGTGGGGGGAGGGAGGGAGTGGGAGTGTGGGGTTAGCAGATACAAACTATTACATATAGAATGGGTAAACAAGGTCCTACTGCACAGCACAGGGAACTATAGTCAACATCCTGTGATAAACCATAATGGAAAAGAATACGAAAAATATGTATTTACACATACATACACACACACACATATATATATAACTGAATCACTTTGCTGTACAGCAGAAATTAACACAACATTGTAAATCAACTATATCTCAATTAAAAAATTTTTTTAAAATTCATTATCTTAAAAGTATGGTCCCTAGGCTCCAGAACGTGACTAACAAATACCATTTGTCATTCAAGGAACCAAGTTTCCTTGCAGATATCAGATTGGTTGAATCCAGATCTAAGGCAAATGGTTGAAAAACATAAAAGATATTAAACCTTACAATAATGCTAAAAACAATCCAGTTGTCACATCTGGAAGATATTAAGAAATTAATTTATTATTCTGAAAATTGATAAAGAAAGAAAAATAAAGGACCAAGAATTTATACTGTTTGTCTTCTATGAATTGTACCTCAGGATAATCAAAATGATTATGTGACAAAGTTCTGCACATGAGAATTCCAGGTAACAAAGGAATGACAGAATGCCACCGTTTTCCAATCTCTAATGAAATAATGGAACAAAGTCATGACAATCAACAGCTGCTAAAACCTCTAGGGGAAAGTCTAATGGGGAAATTAAAGGATAGATCAGGCTGACAACACCTAAACCCACTAATTCATCTTAACATCATAGTAAGAGAGCCAACCAAAAATTGGCATTCTTGCAAATTAAACAAGACAAAACAAAAAAGGAAAGAAAATAAAAACACAAACCAGAATTTAATCAAACCTCTTTAGAAAATACAGATAGAGGAATTGTTACATAACATTATATGGGAATCTCTGTAAGACAAACAGCCTAGTTTCTTCAAATAAATGAGAAAAAAGGATGGGGCTAATGGAGAGAAACCCATGACCTACAGAATTTATAGCAAACAAATGTGCAGACACTGAAAAAAAATACTCATGATTAAAAAAGATTATGAATCAACTTGGGAAATTTGAACTCCTGACTCACTATTTAATATTAAGGAATTATTAACTGTCATGGAATAATAATGGTATTGTGGTTTTGGGGTGGGATGAAGGGCCTGTTGTTTCAGAGACAAACCAAAGCAGTTATACATGAAATTATATGATATAAGCAGTGTATATAGGAAGGTACTGACATAGTAAGATCGGCCTGCATTCATAATTAAGTTGGGTAACAAGTGCATGGAGTTGGGGATTACTAGAATATTCCCTCCGCTTTTGCCTATGTTTGAAAATTTGTATAATAAAGTTAAAAAAAAAAAAACAACTCACCTCTATCTTCAAACTCCTTCACAATATCATTCATCATATCTTGATAGAAGGATTCTCCCCTCTCTATTAAAGAGATGTCCAACGCCTCATAGATTTTATTAAACTCTAGGGAAAAAGTTACCAAATAAAGAAAATGTATAATTTAAACAAATAGGAAACATGCATCTTACTTTAAAAGAAATTATTTAATTGAAGCATTTGGAAGGGAATTAATTACATGAAAATGTATGAAACAGAGCATTACATACATACTGCCACTTTGAAAATCTGGAAAGAATATAGCAAGATACATATCAAAATTATTAATAGTGGGGAGGAATACAGATAATGTATTTCCTTTTTTCCTGTCTACATTTATTTTGTTCCTGCAAGGAACAAATACCTACTGTAATTTTTAAAAAATTTACTCTTAGGGGGCTTCCCTGGTGGCGCAGTGGTTGAGAGTCCGCCTGCCGATGCAGGGGACACGGGTTCGTGCCCCGGTCCGGGAAGATCCCACATGCCGCGGAGTGGCTGGGCCCGTGAGCCATGGCTGCTGAGCCTGTGCGTCCGGAGCCTGTGCTCCGCAACGGGAGAGGCCACAACAGTGAGAGGCCCACGTAACGCAAAAAAAAATAAAAAAAAAATAAAAAAAATAAAAAATTTACTCTTAGAAAATGTAAATGAGAAGAAAAAAAGAAAAGCCTTTCCTATTTGGAGTTCAACTGTTTACTGAATTTTCTTATATAGTTTTTTTCTAATTTGTATCATTTATCTGTTTCTCTAGCCACGCATTAGTGACACAAGATAACCTACAGTAGCACAACACATTTTACTGCCTAGTGTGGCAAAACAGCCCTCAGCCTTTTCCAAAGATCTACTGGCTATTCTTGTTCATTTATTCCTCAAAGTGACCTTTCAGATTATGTTAAAATTGTCTTAAAACCACAAATGAATGTGGAGAACTAGGGGATTCTGCATGACACTCTGTCCAAACATTCTATTCCATCCTTTTGTGTATTTCCCTTCATTTTAGCCCTACGCATTCTTGGATAGACTTATTCCTAACTATTTTTATAGCTTTGGATGCTACTGTGAATAGCATCTTTTTCTCTTCTACTTTCTTTCCTAACTAATTTTTCCTGACTTCTGAGGAAGTTAAATTTTGCACCTGCCTGTCTTTATAAACTTTCTTTGCAGTTTCAACTTCAGAAAATACTTAAGAAAAATAATTTGCTAGTCCTTGAAAATTTAACATGTCATTCAAGGTCAATTTTGAATACTCAAGAAACTGTATGCAATAGTATCTGTTAGATGAATGAACAAAGCCCAGAAACTCACCTTGGCGGGAGACATCACAGATAAGCTTCCAAGCTTTTATGATGTCTGGATTTTTACTCTGGAGCAAAACAACACACTGGTATGCTCTCTTCTTAAATTCCTCCTCGGTATCAAATCTCTTCTTGGATTCCTGTGTTTAAAAAAAAAAAAAAAAAAGGTAAGGTTTGTAAAGAGTGACCCCCATATTTCTAGATAAAAAATTTGTACATTTCTCAAAAAGACCTAGACAAACCCCACAAATAGACCAGAGTGAGGAAGTAAAAATTGAGAACACCAGAGCAAGTGCTCTATCTCAACAAAGAGTATTGTTACAAATGAATGTGCCAATAAAACCCTATTATTGCCTCTGAAATAATTTTTCTTAAAAATATAAAATTCTTGGGCTTCCCTGGTGGTGCAGTGGTTGAGAGTCCGCCTGCCGATGCAGGGGACACGGGTTCGTGCCCCGGTCTGGGAGGATCCCACATGCCGCGGAGCGGCTGGGCCCGTGAGCCATGGCTGCTGAGCCTGCGCGTCCGGAGCCTGTGCTCCGCAATGGGAGAGGCCACAGCACTGAGAGGCCTGCGTACCGCAAAATAAATAAATAAAAATATAAAATTCTCACCACAGTGCTACCTCTACTTTTCCAATTCACACCAATGCTACGTTCCAGGAGAGTAATAATGAATAGCTAACAGATGAGGAGGAATTTTCTGGGCTCTATTTTCCATTCTGGATGAGCAATTTTTTTTGTAATTAAAAATAAAATTGCTTTCATTGTTTTTATATCTATTTTGAAAGCAACACATGCTTACTAAAAAAAATATATATATATTGTTAATCCCATCCCAAACTCACCAGCAATAACATTTTGATGGAAATTCTAGACATTTCTTTATAATTACAGATCTATGTGTTTAAAAAAAACTGGAAATATATGGCTTTTCTTTTACCTTGGTTTTAAAATTTAGCAATGTATTAAAAAATTTTATTGCATTAATAGATTTGCCTCATTATATTCAGTGCACAGAATCCCAAGAGACTGTAAGTTATTTCACCCACCAGTAAACAATTTATTTTCAATTTTTTCATTAGAAAATACATATCAAAATACAAAAATAACTTCAAAAAACCCAATAACAACCAACCAAAAGACCCAAAAATGTTTACTTTTTAATGCAGTAATCCTATTCTTGGGATACTGTCTATCATAAGGAAACAATTTTAAAAAGGAAAAAGACCTACAGTATGAAGTTTGAGCTCCCCCCAAATGGGGGAAGAAAATCCAACAATAGGGAGTGAAATAAACTTTGGTCCACAAATCCAAAATAATGTGCTGTTATAAAGTAACATGAAAGAGTTTGATAAAATGTTTAACAGGCAGAATATAAAAATGATATTATAACCACAAATGATATAATACATGTTTGAATGTTTGTATACGGATAAGTAAAGGAGTCACACTAACTGATTTAAAATTATGGTTTATGGTAAATTGTCTTTAAAAAACTGTTTATAGATACTTAACAACGCTTTCAAAATATATAAAATGAAGATGAAAACTACAGCATCAGAAATTTTTAAATATTAAAATGTATTTTGACTAACAAACTCCTAAATTCACTTAAGAATGGGTAATGTAGTAGAATTAAATTTTTAACATACACCAATAAAAAAAGCAAGCATGATGTGTTAAGGAACAGAGTTCAGCAACTGTTATAGTAGCTTCAAATACCATTTTAAACTCTCTAAGGAAAACAAATAATTGTGATAAATGATAAACACACAAATAATAGAACAATAAATGAAATCAAACCTTATAAAAAGCCTGAAGATCCCCAATGGGAGGTGAAACTGTTAGGTAATCCGGAAATCTGTCTTGCAGGTGAGCAATGAGCATGCCAAACTGGGTTCCCCAATCTCCTACATGGTTTAATCTAATACCAAAAACAGAACATAAAATCACTTTAAAATGATAAACATGGTTAAATTAGAGGAATTATATTCCATTAGGAACCACTAACATTAAGTGCCAGTACATCACATTTAGTAATATATTTTTATGGAGGTGTTTCCTCAACTGGTCTGAGAGGCAAAGACCAGGTCTGTTATGTTTAGCATCGCATACCCAGGAATGGAGGCTGCAAACAGCAGGCCTCTAGGATTTGCTGAATGAATTTCCTATCAGTGGACTGTGATCTGTTTATTGTGTAGTTAACTGGGTCAATGGCAGCTGGGCCAATGTTGGTCATTACCACAATTTTATGAAAATTTAACTTTTCAACTAATTATCTTAGTGTAATTAGTGGTTCCCAAATGTCAATGGACAAAATTTTTCAAAATATGTCAATCCAACCACTTCTCATTCCTCACGGCTTTCATCTAATCTCAAACCACCAGACCATCTCTTAACTGGATTATTAAAACAGCCTTCTAATTCATTACTATAGTTCTCCCTTAGTTGCCTAGCTTCTTCACAGGAACCAGAGTAATCTCTAATTAGATTACATGCCCTACTAACTTAAGACTTTCCAATAACTTCTCACTGCACTTAATAAAATCCCAATTTCCTACCATGGCCTACAAGGCCCAGCACCATCTGTTTCTTGCTTACCTCTCCCACTAGACTATATACCCCTAGTATACACGAGGCAATCAAGAAATATTTGTGGAATAAATGGGGGAGCTTTTTCCTTGGTTCCGCCCCCTACCCCAAGTCTTAAAAGCTGTTAGTCCAGAGGAGGGGCCGAGGACATAATTTAAAAGCCTAATGGGTGATTATGAAGCAGAACCACACTGATGAATCACTGATTTAGTCAAAGATTCTTTCTCAAGTGACATTTTCCCTTGTCTATAGAAATCTCCAAAGAAAGCCAAGAGTACGTACCGCAGCACGTTATATCCTGCAAACTCAAAGAGGCGGCACATGCTCTCTCCTATGATCGTCGACCTGAGATGGCCTACATGCATCTCTTTAGCTATGTTGGGAGAGGAAAAGTCAACTACAACCTAGGATAAATAATAAAGATTTTTTTTAAAGGGGTATAAACATTTTATTCTGCTAACATATTCATTAATAACATTTAATAATAAACTTAAGACTTAAACAGTAGCTTGCATTGTAATTCAATTGTGTTAGGTTTTCTGATGAAACCTGTCCATTATTAACTGAAAAATAATCAAATTTGTTTAAACAAATTCTATTCTCTATTTCAGAGATAACTCATAAATATCGGTTGGCTACCTCAAATGCTTTATGGAATGAAAGGAAAAATCACATAGCAATCAAGACCCAGGGGAAAAGTTACTTCACAGCTGTGTTCATAATCTCAAAATATTAATGATTAAATCTCAGTAGAAGTAAAAGCCATTCCTAGTTATAACTAACACAATTCTAATGTATTATTATATCAATCAAAAATTGTACATATACCTTTTTGTTTTCTCCAATGGCAGGTAGTTTAACACCATTCACCAAGAGGTTGGTCAACTGTTGTGATACAAAGCCCTTTCTTAAGTGGACATTAATAAAACCTAAAGAATAGAGAAGAGAAAAAAAATCAGACAGCCTCCAAACTTGAGGATTGCTCACCCCCAAAGCCTTTCTCAATTTCACTTATGCTGGTTCCAGAGCCTTAGTCTGGTTCTGGCAAAACTTTTCAGGCTTCCAACACCACTTGGGGCCTTGGCTTGAGCACTCCTGTAAGTTCCCTGTTTCAGCATCTATTTCAAACTTTCACCACTCTCCTGAAAGCTTCTTACTTCAGGGCCCCTTCACTCTCAGTAAATGATTTATTTACCTCTTAACAGAAAATAGGTGATTCTTTCGTACAGAATACCTGCCATGGTCTATCTCCTTTTTGCTGATGAAGAACTAAGCCAGAGGGAGAAAAAGTTAACTCATCCAAGACCAGTGTGGCTAAGTCTAGTTTAAAACTACAGTTTCCTAACTCTCAATCTAAGGTGCTTTCATCATCTTGTTCAGTATACAAGTTATAACCCTATGTTTATATTTAAAATGGTTTTCTTGGGAATTCCCTGGCGGGCCAGTGGTTGAGACTCCGCACTTTCAATTCTGTGGGCCCGGGTTCAATCCCTCGGTCGGGAAACTATTGGTAAAAATCCTACAAGCTCCGTGGCACGGCTAAAAAAAGTTTTCTTATTTCTAAAGGACTCAGCAATCAATACAACTACTTAAGAAAGATAACATTATGACATACCAGGACCAGCAATTTCAACTTTTTCAATATATTCATTGTCTGGGAGGTGTTTGATAATGTTTCCAGCAATTTCCCTTGGATTAACTTTCTGCTCCTTGGTTTTGAGCATCTATAAAACATAAATGATTCATTACACAACAGGTTTCAGCAAGGTAGTAGGAAATGCACAACTGACAAAGCATCAGATGCATTTGACATAAGACCCATCAAAAGGCAGAAAAGCAGAGACCAATAACCTTGTAAAGGGATTGATTAAAGCATCAGACATCAAAGTGCCAGAAGGAATAAAAAAGTGCCAAAACCACAGGACCTCCATTTGAAAATGAGTTGCCAAAACTAGCTAGAACTTTTTAATGAAGACTTCTAAAGTCTTTAGTTATAATGCCCGTTTCCAGGATATTCACATTCCTAATTTGCAAATATTCAGAGTTGAGTAATAAACAGCACCCTTATAAACTTAACCCCAGCGTAGACACATAAAAATTATCTAGAAAAAAATCTGGTCTCTTTAGATGAAGCCTTTCTATTCAGCAATGAAAAGAAAGAAAAAGTCCCAAACCAGGGGCAATAAACTACTAACACATTAGACAATGTAGCTCTTAAAAACAGGGAACTCCTCTGCCTGAATATGAAATACACAAGCCCACCTCAAAGACACATCTCCACCAAATATTTGATGGGAATGCTGGTTCTAGACAGCTAACTTTTAATCCCTCAACAATAACACAAAGCCATCCTGGACACAAAAGGAGGGAAGTGCCAAAACAATACCAACTATTACCCTTAAACATTGAGAATATATATATATATATATATATATATATATATATATATATATAATATATATAATTTAAATATTCAAATTAGTGGTTTTTAAAAATTAAAAACATACATATTCCCTTTCTTCAAGATTTTCCAGAACCGTGGAAAATGTTTTCACTGAGGATACAATTTGATATTATTTATGCAAATGGTAATAATTATAATGCTTAAGAAAATCAAATCATCAAGAATGCTTTATAATAATATAATCACCTGAGAGATACCCATAGCACTATTACACTGATAGTCCCCAAACTTGGGCTGTTGACTTGGTGTCACTATCAGTGGAGGATTTTCCAAATCTGGATAGGCAGCCTTAATGGCACAACCAAAGACCTCTTGTAGGCAACTATTGATGTTAAGCATATTTTTAGTTGGTTTGCTCCTTTCTGCTTGAAGACTCTGTAAGAAAAGAATGAAAATGTCAATAAATTCTAAATTATCATACAAAATTTTCCCAAATATTTTGCGAAACCTTGAAATGTCTTCAGAAGAACTGAAAGGTAATATACACTGATAGTGTAATGCTCTCATACCTAGGATATGCTGAGAAACATTAATAGGACAAGTCTATCCCATAGCATCTAAGACATACATGTAAAAACGTCCTGAGTACTTTCTTTCTACAGTTATTTATTTATTTATTTATTTTGCGGTACGCGGGCCTCTCACTGTTGTAGCCTCTCCCGTTGTGGACGCGGAGGCTCAGCGGCCATGGCTCACGGGCCCAGCCGCTACGCGGCACGTGGGATCTTCCCGGACCGGGGCACGAACCCGCGCCCCCTGCATCGGCAGGCGGACTCTCAACCACTGCGCCACCAGGGAAGCCCTCTACAGTTATTTTATCAGAACAGAAATTAGCAATAGAGAGTAAGGGGCTAATTGGATTTTCTCAGCTTCCTTAAAGCACAGAGAAAATAATACAAAATAAATCCTAAATAACTTCTTATCAAATGCTGGAACTGAAAGCTCTATGAACAAAAGAAATAAAAAAATATATTCTCTCCATTAAAATGTTGACCCCTTCAAGGCATGAAATGAAACAGATAAAAAATACTGCTGGGTAATATTAATATATCAGAATAACAGGTTGTTTTGTCTTACTGCTATTCCCATGTTGGACTACTACTACCTCCTATTTCTCACTTTCTCTGAAGTGGAATATATTCACATAAGATGGTGTAGAATTAATTAATTACCTCTATTATTGCACTTTTCATACCTTCTCCAAATTATCTGTCTGTATCACCAGACTTCTGATTGCAAAGAAAGTGTCCTATTTATGGCTCTATCCCTGGCACCTAGCATTGTACCTGCCATGTAGCAGGTCAAGATGACTGGTGACTGAACACATACGCTCATAATGGAATACAAATGAAAATGCTGCTACAAAGTAATCACAACTTTACATCAGTCAAAATGCCAATGATGTGCAATATGAATGACAAGAACAATGAAAACTATTATTCGAGTAGTACTGAACTGAGTACTACTGAGTAACTTGAGTCTCAAGAACTGAGTCAAGTGCTTTATTTATTTATGTGCATTATTTTACTTCATCTACATAACAAAAATTCGGTTTGTGACTACTATCATCATTTCCTTGTGGGCTAGAGATTAAGTAACTGGCCAAAGATAACAAAGGCAAGTGGCAAAGTCAGGATTCATGGTCAGTACTGCTGGAATGGAGCATTTCAGGTTCTATGCTTCCTCATCACCCTCTCTACCATATGGAAGAAATTATATTCTTTAAACTCACTAAAATACTGATTTAAAATTTTAGTTAGTCAATAATTGACTCCCCTGTGATGCCACACTCAAAAAAGGGGAAGATATGCTTATCACAATCTAAAGGTTTCCAATAACAAATACTGGGTTGGCTAAAAAGTTCATTCGGGTTTCTAACATCTTAATGGAAAAACCCGAACAAACTTTTTGGCCGACACAATACTAAAGTTTTTAGATATGATCCTAAGACCCAAAACCAATTGTAGATAAATCTCAATCTATTTTTAAAGGCTGGGAATATCAGTATATATGTATGGATGTGTGTATGTTTTTGTGTGTATATATGTAAACACATGTATATGAATCCATTGTACTTGATTTCTGCACCATGCAATTAAGTATTTGACTATAATTAAATACTTTTCCCCAACCTGTTTCGTATGTGCAAGTCTTTTCTCCCCCAAAATGGTAAGTTCCATGAGGTTAAGAAATATTACATACGGTACAAACACCTTTGCTATAACTCACTATAAGCATTCTGAAACACCTCACATTATGCAAAAAAAAAAAAACAACAAAACCTCCTAAAACCACAGAGCTTATGAGAAAATTAGCATCAGAAGCAGATTACTCAAAATCTCTGATTTTATAATAAGAGTACCATCACATACCAATCTTAACATTGTCACTGGTGAAAAACGTACCCATAATTCTAATAAGTACTAAGTAAATATAAGACTTAATCTTGGGCGGGGGGAAGACAGCTCAGTAGGAGGGGGTATACGGAAGAGTTGAGGCTGTTGAGTTAATGAAAACAAGGGCAAAAATGTCTCTGAGACAACCATCCAACACGTGTTTCTAACTCAGAGCATGTGGCCAAAGTGAGCCAGAGGAAGAGGGTAGGGAGAATGGGCATCCCGCACTATTTATTCTTCTGTGGCTTGCTGTTCTCTGTTGGGTACTTTGTATTCAGTGCTGTTACTCAGTAGGGCAAAGTATCTATGAAAGAACCAATATGCCTTCCACATTACACTGACGGAATTCTCCTATTTACAATTAGAGCTAGTTCCCATTATGAAAATGTGTATTAGAATACATTGTACTTCCTTTTGTATCTCTTCCCTCCTAGACTCTAGCACATATTAGGCATTTAACAATACCTCTGAATTGAAATAAATATAATAGGGAAATGAGTAGAAGTAAGTGCAGAATGAATGAGGTAATCAGAAAGGTGAGATATTTTGGGGGCAATTCCATGGAAAAGGAATTTTGTGATTTTAGAAGACTCAAAGCTATTTTAAGCGGAAGAGATCACAGTAGGTAATAAAAAAGACTTCACGGGAGTGGGGCAGGCAGAGTCTAAGATGAATAAATGGGGTAAGCTTTGGAAAAAAGGTATAATGCCAGTGCAGCCTGGCTGAAAGTAGTACACACACAGGAGAACAATTATGGGAGTGAGGTCATCCTCTAGGATGTGTCATCAGCAGACCTGAAAGGCAGGCCAAGAAATTAAAACCCCAACTGAAGCAAGCTCACTATGTTGACAAAACTTATAAACACCGTTAGATCATGAAGTCATTAAATAACCAGTACAACACAAGCTTCCTGGAAAAAAATGTTCTGAAATTTTAAGTGGAAAAAAATATATATATGACGTTGTAAAATACGAAAGTAAAACTGTACAATAACCAACTTAAAGCAGAGAAGGGCTGTGGGTGTATTTAAAAATATTTCCATTTGATAGAAGCAATTATGTAAAATTAAGCTGGCCAAACACTTAGTATGATGAAACATTTCAAAGGGCCCTAGAAGGACAAGAGCAATTGCTCCATTATCTGCACCAAAAACTGAGTCCTAACTTGTCTCATGCAGGGAGAAAGGACATGGTTTCTTCACTCCTTTTTCCAAATTCCTCAGGGCATGCTTTCAGAATCTTCGATAACAAGGATTTTAAAAAAAGACACAATAATTTAAATTGTAGAATGAAACTAGAACCTAGAGTACTCACCTTTTGAAGGATATTCAGCCGATACTTTAATTTTAAATTTTCTTCCCGCAACTGTTCCAAATTTGAAGAAGCTTCTGAACAGCTGCAGTTTTTCAACCGATCAATTTCAGCAGTCAGAAACGTAATCTCTTTCTCCTAGGAAAGAAAAGCCACTTTGTTCGGTCCGTCATAACTGATGATTCCCACGACGTGATAAATTGAACCACAGGCTTACTTCCTCCTTTCCCCTCCTCTCCACCTGGGTGTGGCAGAGGTGATGGGAATGAAGGAGTTTCCTTAGGATAAGCTGTGAGTTTTCTTCCTTGAGGTTTTTGATGACATTAGGATATTATCCTTGATAAGAAAAAACGAAGCACGTGTGTTGGCGGGGAGAAACAGGAGTGTTAAGCATGCAAGGGGATAAGCTTCAGATCGCTTGTTTCTTTTTTGGCTCAAGTGCCACCCCTTCCGCCTTTTCTGAGACACAAGGATTTTCCCATTTTTTCCTCTCTTTGTTTCCAGGGTCGTAGGTCCTAGCCTAGATGTTCTCCTCCAACTAAAGACATGTCCAGTCAAAAGAAAATCAAGCTTCCAACCTAACTGCATTACTAAGGGAGACACGCCCTCACTTTAACTGTCAGATTGTCTACCTGGACATAACTACAGCCGAAAACATTGCCATAAATGAGCATACCTTATGTTCCAGGCACTGAGCTAACACTTTTCAGAAATTATCTCTATTATTCTTATCACAACCCAGCGAGAGGGTACTTACAGCCCCACACGGACAAAGACCATGCGAGGAGAGCGGTAAAGAACGTGCCAATCTACCTGACCAACTTGTACTGTTGTGAGGGATTTAGCATAAAGCAGTTCCCGTGATGAGATGACACTGCGTAACCTACATTCCCATCACCCCTCCCACTTCTCCCTACCTGGGCCTAGAGGGTAAGGGAACTGTCACTTTTTGACAAAGTATGACAGTTCTTCCCCCCACGAATACTGAGGGAAAGAGAGCAAACTCCTGCTTGATAATGAACGACTGCACGGGCTTTTCAGGATTCCTCTTGCTCAGCAGCACGGCGAGAACGGTGGCTGAGTTGCAAACAGGACCCAGGGCCCCTCTGCCTGGTCCCGCGCTTCCACCGAGAGCGCGCGCGTGCTCGGGAAAAGACGAGCACTGCTCGAGGCTGTACTCAACACGCCAGGCTCCAGCACCCCACCCCCCGGACACGCTGGCTTGGGGAAGTCAGAGAGAGGTGGACCCTCCACCTCGCTGAACGTCACCGTCACCCGGGCCTGGAAACCACGGGTTCTTCCTCTCCCACCTCTGGGAGAGCGTTTCTGGGAGGGCATTAGCTTCCGAGGCAGCGCAGGCCGGTCCCCACCTCGCTGCCGTCGCCTTATTGCTGCCCGGGCAGGAGCCGGGCCCCGGCGCCTCCCTTCCAAACCTTCCCACCGGACCCACGCGGTCCCACCTGCTGCAGCAGCCGCGCGGAGCAATGAGCAACCAAGCCGTCCATCCTCTCGTCAGCGGCTTACCCACCAAGCCGCCGGAAGCGGAAGCGGCAAGCCCCGCCGGAAGCGGAACCCCTCTCCCTCTGCCCTTCCCGGCCCCGCCCAGCCGTCTCGTGGGTGTCGCCTCTGCTGCCCCCTGGTGAAATCCAGGAGACACTGCGGGGAGAACCCGCGGGAATTTTCTGCCAGGATTGGGGGTGGGGGCTGCAGCCTTTAGATTCTGATGTTGGGACGAGGGCAAAGGATTTGAGGGGAATCGGACCACAGCTGCTCTGTGCTCGACTGACTTGGACAGAGGCACTTACCTAAAGCCTTTGTCTCTCAAGGGCTTCATTTAACCCCTCCGTGAAATGGGTACAGAACTAACAAAATCCATTAATTTATTCAGCAGAATTTATTATGTCCATTAATATGCCAGCACTATGCCAGGCGCTGGAACACAGCTGGAAACAAGTCCGACAAGGGCCTCACTTTCATGGACGTTACATTTTAGAGGGAATAGATATACCAGACAAGAAAGTAAATAACAGTTAAGAATCCGCCTACCGGGCTTCCCTGGCGGTGCAGTGGTTGAGAGTCCGCCTGCCGATGCATGGGACACGGATTCGTGCCCCGGTCCGGGAAGATCCCACATGCAGTGGAGCGACTTGGCCCGTGAGCCATGGCCGCTGAGCCTGCACGTCTGGAGCCTGTGTTCCGCAACGGGAGAGGCCACAACAGTGAGAGGCCCGTGTACCGCAAAAAAAAAGAAAAAAAAAAAAAAAGAATTCGCCTACCAATGGAGGGGACACAGGTTCGAGCCCTGGGCTGGGAAGATCCCACATGCCACGGAGCAACTAAGCTCGTACGCCACAACTACTGAGCCTGCACTCTAGAGCCCAAGAGCCACAACTACTGAGCCGGCGCACCTAGAGCCTGTGCTCTGCAACAAGAGAAGTCACTGCAGTGAGAAGCCTGGGCATTGCAACGAAGAGTGGCCCCTGCGCACTGCAACTAGAGAAAGCCCGTGTGCAGCAACAAAGACCCAACTCAGCCATAAATAAATAATTTTTTTTTAAAAAAAAGAAAGTAAATAACAATCTTGAGGGTTTTTTTTTTTTTTTTTGAATTTTTGGCTGTGTTGGGTCTTCATTGCAGTGCTCGGGTTTCTCATTGTCCTGGCTTCTCTTGTGGAGCACAGGCTCTAGGCATGTCGCTCCCCGGGCATGTGGGATCTTCCCAGCCCAGGGCTCGAACCCGTATCCTCTGCATTGGCAGGTGGATTCTTAACCACTGCGCCACCAAGGAAACCCCTCAATGAGTTTTAATTGCCAGGAAGGTAATGTGGTAGAGTCACTTGGGTCAGGGAAGGTCTCTCTGAGCAGGTAACATTTGAACTAAAATTTTAAACAGCTAATCTGGGATGTAAGTTCTGAGAAGACAGGGACGTCAACTGTCTTGTTCACTCTTCCCTGGATCCCCAGTGCTTCAAACAGTGGTCTCTAAATTTTTTTGCTCTGTGGCCCATGAATGAATTTTTAAAATTCTTACTATAGTCTACAGGCTTTTTAAAGTTGACATCTGAAAGCTCTTGCAACAAATTGAAATAGTGGTAATGAACTATTTTCTGGCATCTTGTTTCTTTTGTAAGTGCTGTTAATGTATTTTCATCAAAACCATGAAGCGGCGAATTTAGCTCATCCAATTTATGGAAAATGTTTACCATATTGATTAATTGGCAAAGCCAGTTCTCTTTGTCAAGTCAAATACTTCATATCATTTTTACCTATTTTTTTTATTTTTGAAGTTTGCTTTTATTTTTAAGCCAAACACAAGTGTTACTATATGTCCCTGTGACACGTTTTTACTTCTCTAAGAGAGAAAGATGGATGGAGGGAAGGATGAGTTGGTGAATGGACAAATCAATGGACAGATAGATGTCCACCTTTGGGCCTTTGAAACAAAGCAGGAAAAAGGGTCATCTTTTTAGTAAGTTTCCTTTGCTTGGTGCTAAAGGGGTTACCCTCAGGGGAAATTCTTGAAGTTGCAGAGAAGCAAAATCTGCCACCTCAAAATGTATCTCTTTGGTGTGAGGATTATTTTAGGCTGATTATTTTTATGAAACAGAAGACTCAGGAAGTCTTTCTTTTTACCTCGCCCTTAGTGACCTAAAGAATTTAGATAAAGGGCCTGTTCCTGGAATAGAGCCATCACCAGCGATATCTGCAAAGAATGTGGGCTAGGTGTACTGGGGGAAACTTGGCAGGGCCTAGAGATCAGAGTCCACTCTTATCTCCGTTTATTTACCCAACACTTGCTTTTCCATCTCTAAGTGTATTGCCTTCCTCCCCTTGGAAGTCCCAAACCACTACCCCCAATGCCCTCTTTTGTCTTTAGATGAAGATGGTATTTAAGGTGGCGGCTTGGGCCATTTTGGGAGTTCCTCATTTCTCCTGAGTTTTTCCCATGTATACATATTACTAAAATTTTCTGTGATTTCTCACGCTAACCTGTCTCATGTCAATTTAATTCTTAGACCAGGCAGCCTGAAAAACCTAGAGGGTAGGGGAAAATCTCTTCCTCCCTGACAAAGTATGCCTTGTTCAGTTCCTGTTAGTTTACACCCAGGGCAGTGGGAGGGGTGTTATGCCTTTCTCTGTGGAAAGCGAGATATAAAAAGAGAACTGGATAACTGAATTTGCACGCAAAGAAATTTCAGAAAAGAGTATACAAAAATTCACAATCTGTAAATGGATTCTTCTCTTGTATCCAGGCCCTAAGCCCCCTTAGAATGTCTTCCTACACCCTGAGGTGCATATCACCCAGTTTGTTACAGGACATTGGTAAAAAGCTGTTTCTTAATGTAACGAATAGGAGGGTTGTGAGTGAAAAATGTTGCCTGCTGTATCAGCAAACAAAGGATGTTGCAGCCATCAAGCCATCACGTTACAGCCCCCCAGCCAGTGAACCCCAGGGGAGCTTAGGATGGAGACAAACGGGCTGCCCACTGCCAAGCCCTAAGCGCTGCAGCAACCCCCAGCTGTGCACCCTGAGGGGATTCAGGATGGAAAAAAAGCAGGATACTTGCCCTAGATCGTTAAGGTGCATATCAAAGGAATGATTTCAATGAGCCCAGACTCTTGCATCTTCCCATATATAGAAAAGTACTAACTTCATTAACTTGAGATACCTAGTTTTCTGTAACAGTGATCTTTAATGTTCTGACTACCTGGTTTTTGTTACAAAAACTCCTATATACCCTGGCTCCCCCCTTACCTCTTGGGAGCAGTCCCTCAGAGCTAACTGAGAGGCTGTATCCCAGGTGTAAGTCCTCAGGGTTTTTGGTGTTTTTTTTTCCTTTTTAATTTTTTCCTCCTGTTTCAGTTTCAAATAATTCAAAGAATTATAGGAGTAGAGGCTTTAAATAAGCTACAATTAGCAAAGCATTAAAAAAAATTTTTAAATTTTTTTATAAGCAGGTTGTTATTAGTTATCTATTTTATACATATTAGTGTATACATGTCAATCCCAATCTCCCAATTCATCAGCCCCCTCCCTGCTTTCCCTCCTTGGTGTCCATACGTTTGTTCTCTACGTCTGTGTCTCTATTTCTGCCTCGCAAACTGGTTAATCTGTACCATTTTTCTAGATTCCATATATATGCGTTAATGTACAAAATTTGTTTTTCTCCTTCTGAAAGTCCTCAGTTTTGTCTGCCAAAAAAACCCATAATTCTCAGCTTTTAGTTTTAGGTTGTGCTTTTTTTTTTTCTTCAGTCAACAGGGTTCTAGGCAGAGAGGATAGCAAATGCAAGTGGTCTGAGACAGGAGCTAAGTTTACTTGAAAGCAGAAAGGAGGGGAATTGGGTGTGAGCTGAGATGGAAAGATTGGCAAAAGCAAAGCATATAAGAATTTGTAAGTGAAGGCAGGGGGGTTTAATTTTATTCTAAGCACAGTACGAACCATTGGATGGCCTAGCAGAGAAGTCTAATTCTTGTTTTTCAAAAGGAAGGTGTTACGGGCCAAACTGTATTCTCCCTCAATGCATATGTCAAAGTTCTAACCCCTAGTACCTCAGAATGTGGCTGTATTTGGAGGTAGGGTCTTTAAAGATGGAATTAATTTAAAATGATGTCATGAGAGTGAGGCCTAATCCAATATGTTTGGTGTCCTTAAGAGATAGGACACACACACACACACACGGAAGACCATGTGAAGACATGGTGAGAAAACTGCCGTCTACAAACCAAGGTGAAAGGCTGCAGAAATAACCAACCTTGCCTGCCAACACTTTGATTTCAGACTTCTAGCCTCCAGGACTCTGAGAAAATAAATTTCTGTTGGCTAAGCCTCACCCACAACCCGGCCCCGGTTTGGCAGATTGTTACGGCATCACTAGCAAACTAATACGGGAGGCTTTGGAAGTGGTCCAGGTGAGGGATAATGAACCAAAGTGGTAACAGGAAAAAAAAAATGGACAGATTAATGACGTATTTTGGAGGTAGAACTGACAGAACTTGCTCTTGGACTAGGAATCCAAAAATGAAGATACAGGGTATGAGAAATAATGAGCTAAGTCTGGCCAGAAAGAAGTGAAGAAGGTTATGGGGAAGGAAAAGATGACTGGATCTTTGAATTTTGCTTCCAGTAACAAAAGTTTAATGAGCCAGGACCAAACATACTTCCTGTTTCCATAGGAAATAATGTTTACTTCAACCATCGTATTGTAAATGCTGTTAATAGTTCTTAATTTTTCAGATCAACTCATAACAGGAAGCTTGATGATCATTACAGAGGAGAATGTAAATGTGATACTGTTTCAAACTACATAAAAAATAATGATGTAACTAACAAAAATTAGGAGGTGTTGCTGAGGAGAAAGGGAAAGCATGTGGCACAATCTCCTCATCTTTATGGCAGGGAGGGGACAGATCTTGCCTGCAGACAATGAACAAGGAAAAAAGGTCAATTATTTAACTGAAAACCACCAGATTAACAATTATTAACTGTAGATTCCAGAGCATGGGGGTGTGTCTTATTTTATATCTTACGTCTTTCTGTAGCATTTGAGGCTTTTTTTTTAACCATGTGTATTAATTACATAGTAACTGAAAACAAATTCTAAAGTGAAAAAAATTGCGCACCAAGCTCCCATACTGAGGCTCTAGGTGAGGGCAGGTCCCCTTTGTTTTTTTTTGCGGTACGCGGGCCTCTCACTGTTGTGGCCTCTCCCGTTGCGGAGCACAGGCTCCGGACGCGCAGGCTCAGCGGCCATGGCTCACGGGCCCAGCCGCTCCGCGGCATGTGGGATCTTCCCGGACCGCAGCACGAACCGTGTCCCCTGCATCGGCAGGCGGACTCTCAACCACTGCGCCACCAGGAAAGCCCAGGCCCCCTTTCTTATCCTCCTGCTCACAATGAGAACTCCCTCAAGCACAGAGTGACTTCTGGGCAGAGGGGGATGGGACCAACACAAAGTCCTGACCTAACAGGAGAAGGGTCCTCCCCAAGCTGAAAACCTCTCCTTGTCCCCTCCCTGCTGTCAGAGAGATGGTGGGGAGGCCACCCAGGGTCCTAGGGTCCCTGGCCCTCATCATTCCCACTTGTCCAGCACCTGGTTCCAGTGTCACACCAGCCTTAGTCTTTATATGAAGGCATTTTACTGTTTGTAAATGCAAGAGATTGGCAACAACATAAATATCCATCAGTTAATTCATGGTACCTTCATTTAGTGGAATCTATATGGTTATTAAAAAGAATGAAATAGAATAGCTCAAGATGGTGCAGTAGGAAGACGTGTGCTCAGCCCTTCTTACGAGAACACTGGGATCACAACTAACTGCTGAACAACCATTGACAGAAAAACGCTGGAACCACCAAAAAAGATACCCTACATCCAAAGACAAAGGAGAAGCCACAACAAGATGGTAGGAGGGGTGCAACTGCAATAAAATCAAATCCCATACCCGCCGGGTGGCCAAACCACAAACTGGAAAACAATTATACCACAGAAACTCTCCCACGGGAGAAAAAGTTCTGAGCCCCATGTCAGGCTTCCCAGCCTGGAGGTCTGGCAATGGGAGGAGGAGTCCTCAGTGAAGCTGGCTTTGAAAAGCAGTGGGATTTGATTGCAGGAATTCCACAGGACCTGGGGAAATAGAAACTCCACTCTTGGAGGGCACACACAAAGTCTTGTGTCCACCAGGACCCAGGGGAAAAAAGCAGTGACCCCATAAGAGGCTGGACCAGGCATACCTGCTAGTATTGGAGGGTCTCCTGCAGAGGCAGGGGGTGGCTGTGGCTCACTGTGGGGACAAAGACACTGGCGGCAGCAGCAGTTCTTGGAAGTACTTATTGGCCTGAGCCCTCCCAGAGGCTATTAGCCCCATCAAACAACCTCTAGGCTCCAGTGCTGGGTTGCCTCAGACCAAACAACCAAGAGTGAGGGAACACAGCCCCACCCATCAGTAGACACGTGGATTAAAGTTTTACTGAGCACAGCCCTGTCCATCAGAGGGAAAAGACTCTACCCACCACCAATCCCTCCCATCAGGAAGCTTGCAAAGTCTCTTAGATAGCCTCATCCACTAGAGGGCAGACAGCAGAAGCAAGAAGAACTATAATCCTACAGCCTGCGGACCGAAAACCACAATCACAGCAAGTTCGATGAAATGAAAGAGTAGAGGATTATGTTGCATCCTCCAGATGAAGGAACAGGATAAAATCCCAGAAAAACAACTAAGTGAAGTGGAACTAGGCAATCTTTCAGAAAAAGAATTCAGAATAATGATAGTAAAGATGATCCAGGATCTCAGAAAAAGAATGGAGGCAAGGATCTAGAAGATGCAAAAAATGTTTAACCAAGACCTAGAAGAACTAAAGAACAAATAAACAGAGATGAACAATACAATAACTGAAATGAAAAATGCACTAGAAGGAATCAATATCAGAATAAATGAGGCAGAAGAATGGATAAGTGAGCTAGAAGGTGGAATGGTGCAAATCACTTCTGTAGAACAGAATAAAGAAAAAAGAATGAAAAGAAACAAAGACAGTCTAAGAGACCTCTGGGACAGCATTAAATGCACCAACGTTCACATTATAGGGATCCCAAAAGGAGAAGAGAGAGAGAAAAGCTGAAAAGGTCCCTAACATGGGAAAGGAAACAGTCATCCAAGAACAGGAAATGTAGAGAGTCCCAGGCAGGATAAACCCAAGGAGGAACATGCCGAGACACATAGTAATCAAATTGACAAAAATGAAAGACAAAGAAAAAATATTAAAAGCAACATGGGAAAAATGACAAATAACATACAAGGGAACTCCCATAAGGTTATCAGCTGATTTCTCAGCAGAAACTCTGCAGACCAGAAGGGAGTGGCATGATACATTTAAAGTGATGAAAGGGAAGAGCATAACCAAGAATACTCTACCCAGCAAGGCTCTCATTCAGATTTGATGAAGAAATCAAAAGCTTTACAGATAAGCAAAAGCTAAGAGAATTCTGCACCACCAGACCAGCTTTGCAACAAATGCTAAAGGAACTCCTCTAGGCAGGAAAGAGACCAGCAACTTAAAATGACCTGGTACATATATAGTCTGCTATATCAAGACCTCATGGGAACAGCAAACACAAAAACTACAATAGATACACAAACAAAAAAGAAAAAGTAACCCAAACACAATACTAGAGTGATCAAAAAACAAAAGAAGAGAACAAAAGAGGAAGGGAAGAAAAAAGACTTACAAAGTCAACCCAAAACAATTAAGAAAATGGCAATAGGAACATACATATCAATAATTATCTTAAATGTAAATGGATTAAATGCTCCAACCAAAAGACTAGACTGGCTGAATGGATACAAAAACAAGACCCATATATATGCTGTCTACAAGAGACCCCCTTAGGATCTAGGGACACATACAGACTGAAATTCAGGGGATGGAAGAAGGTATTCCATGCAAATGGAAATCAAAAGAAAGCTGGAGTAGCAATACTCATATCAGACAAAACAGACTTTAAAATAAAGACTGTTATAAGAGACAAAGAAGGACACTACATAATGATCAAGGGATCAATCCAAGAAGAAGATATAACAATTGCAAATATATATTTACCCAACAGAGGAGCATCTCAATATATAAGGCAAATACTAACAGCCACAAAGGGAGAAATTGACAGTAACACAATAATAGTGGGGGACTTTAACACCCCACTTTCATCAATGGACGGATCATCCAGAGAGAAAATCAATAAGGAAACACAGGTCTTAGATGACATATTAGACCAGATGGACTTAACTGATATTTATAAAGCATTCCATCCAAAAGCAGCAGAATACACATTCTTCTCAAGTGTGCATGGAATATTCTCCAGGACTGACCACATGCTGGGCCACAAAGCAAGCCTTGGTAAATTTAAGAAAACTGAAATCATATCAAGCGTCTTTTCCAACCACAACACTATGAGATTAGAAATCAACTACAAGAAAAAAACTGCAAAAAACACAAACACGTGGAGACTAAACACTACGCTACTAGACAACCAATGGATCACTGAAGAAATCAAAGAGGAAATTAAAAAATACCAAGGGACAAATGAAAATGAAAGCACAATGATCCAAAACCTATGGGATGCAGCAAAAGCAGTTCTAAGAGGGAAGTTAATAGCAATACAAGCTTACCTCAGGAAATACGAAAAATCTCAAACAACCTAACCTTACACCTAAGGCAACTAGAGAAAGAAGAACAAACATATCCTGAAGTTAGTAGAAGGAAAGAAATCATAAAGATCAGAGCAGAAATAAATGAAATAGAGACTAAGAAAATGATAGCAAAGATCAATGAAAATAAAACTGGTTCTTTGCAAAGACAAATGAAATTGATAAACCTTTAGCCAGACTCATCAAGAAAAAAAGGGAGAGCACTCAAATCAATAAAATTAGAAATGAAAAAGAAGAGGTTACAACTGACACCACAGAAATACAAAGGATCATAAGACACTACTACAAGTGACTGTATGCCAGTAAAATGGACAACTTGGAAGAAACGGACAAATTCTTAGAAAGGTACAATCTCCCAAGACTGAACCAGGAAGAAATAGAAAACATGAACAGACCAATCACAAGCACTGAAACTGAAACTGTGATTAAAAAACTCCCAACAAACAGAAATCCAAAACCAGATGGCTTCACAGGCGAATTCTATCAAACATTTAGAGAGGAGCTAACACCTATACTTCTGAAACTGTTCCAAAAAATTGCAGAGGAAGGAAAGCTCCCAAACTCATCCTGTGAGGTCACCATCTCTCTGATACCAAAATCAGACAAAGATACCACAAAAGAAGAAAATTACAGGCCAATATCACTGATGAACACAGACGCAAAAACCCTCAACTAAATGCTAGCTATCTGAATCCAACAATACATTAAACGGATCATACACCATGATCAAGTGGGATTTATCCCAGGGATGCAAGGATTTTTCAATATCTGCAAATCAATCAGTGTGATACACCACATCAACAAATTGAAGACTAAAAATCATATTATCATCTCAATAGATGCAGAAAAAGCCTTTGACAAAATTCAGCACCCATTTATGTTAAAAACTCTCCAGAAAGAGGGAATAGAGGGAACATACCTCAACATAATAAAGGCCATATACAACAAACCTACAGCTAACATCATACTCAATGGTGAAAAGCTGAAAGCATTTCCTCTAAGATCAGGAATAAGACAAGGATGTCCACCCTTGCCACTTTCATTCAACATAGTTTTGGAAGTCCTAGCTATGGCAATCAGAGAAGAAAAAGAAATAAAAGGAACCCAGGGCTTCCCTGGTGGCACAGTGGTTAAGAGTCCGCGTGCTGATGCAGGGGACATGGGTTCGTGCCCCGGTCCGGGAGGATCCCACATGCCGTGGAGTGGCTAGGCCCGTGAGCCATGGCTGCTGAGCCTGCATGTCCAGAGCCTATGCTCTGCAACGGGAGAGGCCACAACAGTGAGAGGCCCACGTATCGCCCAAAAAAAAAAAAAAAAAAAAAAAAAAGGGAACCCAAAATGGAAAAGAAGAAGTTAAATTGTCATTGTTTGCAGATGACATGATACTATATATAGAAAATCCTAAAGATGCTACCAGAAAACTACTAGAGCTCATCAATGAATTCGGTAAAGTTGCAGGTTACAAAATTAATACACAGAAATCTGTTGCATTTCTATACACTAACAATGAAAGATCAGAAAGAGAAATTCAAGAAACAATCCCATTTACCACTGCATCCAAAAGAATAAAATACCTAGGAATAAACCTACATAAGGAGACAAAAGACCTGTACTCTGAAAACTATAAGACGCTGATGAAAGAAATCTAAGACAACAAAACAGATGGAAAGACATACCATGTTCTTGGATTAGAAGAATTAATATTGTCAAAATGACTATACTACCCAAGGCGATCTACAGATTCAATGCAATCCCTATCAAATTACCAATGGCATTTTTCACAGAACTGGAACAAAAAAATCTTAGACTTTGTATGGAGACATGAAAGACCCCAAAGAGCCAAAGCAATCTTGAGAAAGAAAAACAGAGCTGGAGGAATCAGGCTCCCTGACTTTAGACTATACTACAAAGCTATAGTCATCAGAACAGTATGGTACTGGTCAAAAATAGAAATATACATCAATGGAACAGGATAGAAAGCCCAGAAATAAACTCATGCACCCATGGTCAATTAATCTACAACAGGGACTTCCCTGGTGGTACAGTCATTAAGAATCCGCCTGCCAATGCAGGGGACATGGGTTCGAGCCCTGGTACGGGAGGATCCCACATGCTGCGGAGCAACTAAGCCTGTGTGCCACAACTACTGAGCCTGCGCTCTAGAGCCTGCAAGCCACAGCTATGGAGCCCGAGTGCCACAAGTACTGAAGCCTGCGTGACTAAAGCCTGTGCTCCACAATAAAGAGAAGCCACCGCAGTGAGAAGCCTGTGCACTGCAACGAAGAGTGGTCCCCGCTCGCCATAACTAGAGAAAGCCTGCCCACAGCTACAAAGACCCAATGCAGCCAAAAAATAAAAATAAATAAAATTAAATTGAAATTAAAAAAAATTAATCTACAACAAAGGAGGCAAGACTATAAAATGAGGGAAAGACAGTCCCTTCAATAAATGGTGCTGGGAAAACTGGACGGCTACATGTAAAAAAATGAAATTAGAACATTCTTTAACACCATACACAAAAATAAGCTCAAAATGGATTAAAGACCTAAATGTGAGATTGGACAATGTAAAACTCTTAGAGGAAAACATAGGCAAAATACTGACATATATTGCAGCAATATCTTTTTCAATCTATCTCCCAGAGTAATGGAAATAAAAACAAAAATAAACAAATGGGACCTAATTAAACTCAAAAGCTTTTGCACAACAAAGGAAACCATAAGCAAAATGAAAGACAACCCACAGACTGGGAGAAAATATTTGCAAATGATGTGACTGACAAGGGATTAGTCTCCAAAATTTACAAACAGCATATGTGGCTTAATATCATGAAAACAAACAATCCAATGAAAAAATGGGTAGAAGACCTAAATAGACATTTCTCTAAAGAAGACATACAAATGGGCAAAAGCACAAGAAAAGATGTTAAGCATTGCTAATTATTAGAGAAACGCAAATCAAAACTACAATGAGATATCACCTCACACTAATCAAAATGGCTATCATCAAAAAAATCCAAAAACAATAAATGCTGGTGAGGCTGTGGAGAGAAGGGTACCCTCCCACACTTTTGGTGGTAATGTAAATTGGTATACCACTATGGAGAGCAGTATGGAGGTTCCTTTAAAAACTAAAAATAGAACTACTATATGACCCAGCAATCCCACTACTGGGCATATACCCTGAGAAAACCATAATTCAAAAGGACACATGTACCCCAATGTTCACTGCAGCACTGTTTACAATAGCCAAGACATGGAAGCAATCTAAGTGTCCATTGACACAGGAATGGATAAAGAAGATGTGGTACATATATATATATAATGGAATATTACTCAGCCATTAAAAAGAATGAAATAATGCCATTTACAGCGACATGGATGGACCTAGAGATTGTCATACTGAGTGAAGTAAGTCAGACAGAGAAAGAGAAATATCGTATGATATCACTTATATGTGGAATCTAAAAAGAAATGATATGGGACTTCCCTGGTGGCGCAGTGGTTAAGAATCCGCCTGTCAATGCAGGGGACACAGGTTCCATCCCTGGCCTGGGAAGATCTCACATGCTGCGGAGCAACTAAGCCTGTGCACCACAACTACTTACCCTGCGTTCTAGAGCACACGAGCCACAACTACTGAGCCCACGTGCCACAACTGCTGAAGCCTGGGCGCCTAGAGCCCGTGCTCCACAGCAAGAGAAGCCACCGCAGTAAGAATCCCACGCACCACAACGAAGAGTAGCCCCCGCTTGCCACAACTAGAGAAAAGCCCGCGCACAGCAACGAAGACCCAACACAGCCAAAAAAATATATAAATAAATAAATTTTAAAAGAAATGATACAAATGAACTCATTTACAAAACAGAAACAGACTCACAGACTTAGAGAATGAAATTATGGTTACCAGGGGGGACGTGTCAGGGGAAGGGATAGTTAGGGAGTTTGTGATTGACATGTACACACTGCTATATTTAAAATGGATAATCAACAAGGACCTACTGTATAGCACTATTATGTAACAACCTGAATGGGAAAAGAGTTTGAAAAAGAATAGATACATGTAAATGTATAATTGAATCACTTTGCTGTAAACTGAAACTATCACAACATTGTTAATCAACTATACTCCAACACAAAATAAAGTTTTAAAAAAAACTGAAAAAAAAAGAATGAAATAGCTTACAGATACCTAGAACCATTCTAGATATATTAACTCAATTATTTCTAAATGTGCTTCTATCATCACTACTTTCGCCATTTCTTTGTGCCACTATGTTATGTGATTTTTTTTTTCCCCCACCCCATGGGGCTTGTAGGATCTTAGTTCCCCAACCAGGAATGGAACCCGGGCCCTCGGCAGTGAAAGCACAGAGTCTTAACCACTGGACAGCCAGGGAATTCCCGATCTTTTTCTTTAAATTGATTCACTTTTTTAACTTAAGTATTTGCTAATCCTCACCCTAAGAAGTAGTAGCTGTGAATTCATGGGTTTAATGGCCAAGTTAAAATAAACATATGATTATAATTATACAAAGTTCACCTAGGTACCCTCTAGCATCTTCTCCTACATTTCACTTTGGGAAACACTGCATGAAATCATTGGTTATCAAGACAGCCTGGCAAAAGGATGGAAAACCACTGGAAAAACCCCCCCCCAAAACCCCCGCAAACAAAAAAGGAAAACCACTGGAAATTACCCGGGTTTGTGTTTTTACTTAGCAGGACTGGAATCAGAACTTTGGTCTTACACTAATTCATTCACTGAACAATTGTTTGAGGGTCTGCTATCTCTCAGGGACTGCTTTGGCCCTGGGGCCAAAATGGTGCACAAGACATGCATGATGCCTGCCTCTGTGTGTCCAATATCCTCATGATCAGAGATCCAAAACCAAAATATCAAATACGAAAATGCAAGTGGTAAAAACTTCTATAAAATTAAGCTTAGGTCATTTTGTTACTTCTGATTAGCTTCATGTATATTTATGGTTGGTTGTAAATATATGACTTACCATGTTCTCCTAAATAAATGTACTCAGTCCCAAATGCCCTGGGAGAAGCCTTATTAGTGGTGCAGGACAAACGTCTACGTTTAGTTATTCCCAGGAGCATCGAGAATATAACAAGAATATACTTTCTACTAGAATATAACAACTTCCTTACCTTTCATTAACAACTTAATTCTTTTCAGTGCCTGTCATGTATATCTCCCGGAGTCTTCACGCCACTTAAAGAAGCCAGGAAACATGCTGGGAAGAAATGACTGAGAGGCACTTTTACAGCTTCACGGGGAGCTTTGAAAATGCATTTTTAAAACGCAGGCAGTAATTTACCTACAGATACTCTCATATACATGTGAAAGGATAGATGGAAAAGACAGCAATTAGACGCTGTAAAAGCAAGAAACTGGCAACAATACAAATGTCCCCCCATTAATTTGTGGTATATCCACGCAGTGGAATACTACACGGTTGTTAAAAAAAAGAGTGAAATAGCTTACAGATATCTTATTGAGAAAAGGGAAGGTGCAGGACAGTCTGTCTAGCATGCACTTTCAGGTGGGAAAAAAAAAGGATACGCATATAAGATTGTTTATGCATTGCCTATCTCTGGAAAGACATGGGAGAAACTGGTAATACAGGATGTCTTTAGCAAGGGAAGTAGCTGCTGGTAGGGACAAAAGTGTGAAGAAGACTTGTCACTGTAGTGAGATGTCTTAAGAGCACACTCTGCGTTTAATCCCACTCTTCCCTGGGTCACTTTCCTCAACTGTAAAATAGGAATGATCATGATACTATCTACCTCATAGGGCTGTTGTGAGGATAAATGAGTTAACAATAAGTAAAGCTTTAGAACAGTGCCGAGGCCTATAGTAGTGGAAGGATTTGCTACCATGGCTCTTGAGTGCCCTTTGGACTTTGTGCAGTAGGTAAGTATTAGCCATTAAAATAATAAAACCAATTGCTAGAAGAGAGGACTCTAACTGTTCCTCCAAAGGACGTAAACACTGTGTGTGCGTTTATATCTCTGTGTGCATGCACATGTGCAGTAGGAATCCCCATCACTTCTGCTTCTTTATGTTGTAGGGTGACGTGTGGGTGTGTTTAGGGGTGTGCTGAGCCTGATTGGAAAGACACCTGCATCCTGACACCCCCCATAGCAGTCTTCAGTACTCCTGTCCCACCCAGAACCTACCTTACTTCCTTGGAATGACAAAGGAGACGAGATTAAACACAGCTCTGGGGCAGACTTTTCATCTCATTCATTCATTCCGCAGGTATTTATTAAGGACCCACTCTGCATCAGATCCAACAGAAAGCAAGGCAAGCAAGGTCCCTGCTTTTAAGATCTTATGTCCTAGAGGGAAGAGACAGGCAGGGGGGATGTAACAAGATCACTGCAGAGAGGAACAGTGCTCTGAAGCAAACAAAGCAGGTCACTGTGTCACAGAATGACGTGTGGGAGGGTAAGTGGATGGGGTGGCCCAGGGTCAGGGTGGAGAGGCTCTCCAAGGGGGTGAGGATTGAACTGAGATCTGAACAGGGATGAAGAGAGGGTCGTATAGTGGGGGGATGAAGACACGGTGGAAGAGTGTACCAGGCAGAAGGAACCAGAGGTGCAAAGGCCCTGTGGTGGGGATGGAGAGAAGCAAGGTCAGCGTGGCTGGAATCTGATCAGCAGAGGGACAGCTCACTGGACAGATCTTGCTGGTTAGCTTTCCTGGGAGGCAGGAGGCACAAAGGCTGCCAGTGTGCATACTGCAAAATATTTATAGTCAAAAGGCCAACTACCGGCTTTATGAACAGGACAGTCAGACCCACTGAGGTTTACTGAGTGTCTTTTCCCCGACCAGTCTCCTAATCACCCCTCCGTTCTCCATACCCCCATACAAAGAAACCACAGGATTCCATGACTTCATTCTTCAAAACCAAATGTGCCAAGTCCCTTCGAGTAGGACCTCATGTGACGTGGTAACCCCAGGAAACAGAGAGTGGAGCTGAAAGACAATAGAAAATTTGAAGTCCAAAGATAGGGTCTGCATCCTAGCTCTGGCCATTTATCATCCGAGTGATGTTGAGCGAGTCATCTCACATTTCTGAGCTTTTGTTTCCTGAAGATTCTGGAGAAGACACAAGCACAATTACAAATGGAAGATCCCTTATGTATTCCTCGATTTCTTGCCAGGCAAAAGCAACAGGATGTATTGGTGTTTGGCCAGTGAACTGCTTTTAGAGAGAATTCAATGCCACGGCTGACAGAGGGCCTTCTGCCTTCCCCAGAGGTGGCCTGCTTCTTCTCCCAAATGCTCCATCGGCTGAAGCAACACCGAGACACACTTCTCCGGCTGCAGCCTTTCCCACACTCAAGGAGGGCATTTAGAGCTCTGCTTCTTAGCACTTGCTGCTCTGGGGGTGGGAGGGGCTGACCCTTGTCGGGAAAGCTGAACACGGATGAAGGTGTGACTGAGCGAAAAATGTCCCATTGCAGGACCTTCAAATTCTTACTGAGTTCTCTTCACTTGGTTCACCAGCAGACTACGAATAGAGCGAGGATGCAGCTGACCTCTGGTCCTGGTGGATTCAGACCCCAAAACACACCTTCTTTCTCCACTTCTTTTATCTGCTCTTCTCCTTAGGGTTGGGTCCCAGAAGCTGAAACCACGGTCACGATAGCTTTGGGAAGAGAAAATCTAGTCTCCAACCTTCAGGTGGAAAATGCAGGGGAAAAGTTCTGATTGGCCCAGCTGGGGCCCCAGGCCTAGCCTTAGTCTAATCGCGGTGGCCAGTGGGATAGGTCATCTGCCCCATTGCTGCGGCCAGAGCCCTGAACTGAAGGGCAGGGTCAGCAGCTGTCTCAATGCTCTAAGCTGTGCAGGCATTAAGGGCCACAGGAACAGCACAAGACGCAACCCTCGTGCTCTTGGACCCATTACAATTGAGTCAGGGACAACGTTGATACTCATTTAAAGAAACGTCCAAGCCAACCCTCAGCACGTGCGATGGATTTCCACGGAAGGTGAGAGAGTGCATCCGACACTCGTGTGTTCAGAGAGGTGAAGCCCCGGGTTGGTGAGGAAATGGACTGGATAGTTAGAGGGAGGCCTGGCTGTCCAAAGACCTGGAAGCCACGTGGGGAATAACGGTGGATTCTACACCACTCCAGGTTCCTTCTATGTAAGGAATAATACACGAGGAACAGCCATGTAAGGAATGTAGTGAGGAGTTGGGGAAAGCCCCCGAAGCCTAGAAGGGGGCTCTACTCCCTCCTTACCCCTCCCCCAATGGTCCCCAGTGGCCTGGAGAGGGTCATGTCTATTAGTGTCCCCCGCCTGACTCTCCGGTAGGATGTGGGGCGATACCACTTTGCCTCTGCCTGGCCTTCACTCATATGAAACCAGCTGGTCCCTCAAACTGCAGTATGCGTAAGACTTACAGCGGGAACTGCGGATAAAAGCTGGTCTCTGAGCCATCCTGGTCTGGGGAAGGGTCCAGGAGTCTGTATTTTTAACAAGCTGCCCCAAGTGATTCCGACGTGGCTGGCAGCGCAACATATTCTAGACGGTTGGCCCAAAAGTTCGTTCAGGTTTTTCTGTAACATCTTACGGAGAAACCCGAACGAGCTTTTGGGCCAACCCAACACTTGGAGGACAACTGCACGGATTAACTTCAGAGGAAGGAAGAAGGAAGAGAATCTGCTACTTGTTTGGTAACGGCTGACTTCGGATGTCTGCAACAGCCCCAGCTGAGCAGTGATTTTCACTTAATGAGCAAATGAGCAGAGGAAAGAAAAAAATCATCCCCTGCACTGGGGATGGGTAGGGAGGGAACGATTGGGAAGCAGAGAGTCAAAATCAGGGAAACACAGATGAAGTGAGTGGGTGGAGGAGAAAAAGAGAGCGAGGACGTTCGTTCAGAAAGGCCACTTTATTGATGGAGATAAAACTGAAAGGAGTTCT
Source organism: Stenella coeruleoalba (assembly GCF_951394435.1). Classification (NCBI taxonomy): domain Eukaryota; kingdom Metazoa; phylum Chordata; class Mammalia; order Artiodactyla; family Delphinidae; genus Stenella; species Stenella coeruleoalba. The sequence goes on along the minus strand of NC_137148.1, from coordinate 144,230,296 downwards.
CCACAGCCCTCCCTCACTCGTTTCAGTGGCTTCACTGGGCATCTGAGGCCAGCGTGGGCAGGCCTGTCACTGGCACAGGATGGGCAGCTCAGCCGGCCCCACGCTGCCTGCTCCACGTCAGGCGGCCACATAAAAACACATCACAGCTCGTGAAGATTCGTGGGTGCACCTCAGAATCCCCCAAACAGTTCCCGTGCACTTTTTTTTTTACTATTGTACAAAATATGTTAAGTAGGAAAGGTCAGCTGTGCTGTGACATCTGCAGGACGTCCTTTGAGGATTACCGTCCCCCAAACATTACTTCTTATTGCAATGAAACCTCTAGAAGGTAGAGCTGTACAAAAAAAAAAAAAAAACTAAACAATTTTATTTTAAGAAGAGCAGCAACTTAATACTGCTTTAGTTCATTTAAATTTTCTTTCTCAAAAATACATTCCTAAATATACAAACTATACAATCTTGTCATTGTAATGCTGGTTTTTTTGTGGTTTTTTTTGTTTTTGTTTTTTTAATAATAGAACCCAAACTAAAAAAATCTGTTTGTCTTCAAACCGACAAGAGTGCTAGAGGACTCGTGACTCAGTACCTTCATATAACACCACATAAATAAATTTAGCCACAGTCTAGGTTCACAGCCTGGTCAGTGGAACAAAGGAAATACTTTTCTGGCGATTAGACGTCGTCCGCAGAGAGGGTCGGGATATTCAACCGAGGCCGGGTGAAAAATGCCATCTTCTCCCTGTAAAAGAGGCCATCCCTTTAAAGCAGGGTTTTTCAACCTCACTTTATAGGTATAATGGGCAGGATAATTTTTTTGTGGTGAGGCTGTCCTGTGCATGTAAGTGGCCTCCACCCACTAGATGCCAGCTGCAAGCTCTCCCACCCCTCCTTCCAGTTCTGACAATCAAAAATGTCCCTAGGGACTTCCCTGGTGGCGCAGCGGTTAAGAATCTGCCTGCCAATGTAGGGGACATGGGTTCGATCCCTGGTCCGGGAAGATCCCACATGCCGCGGAGCAACTAAGCCCGTGTGCCACAACTACTGAGCTCACATGCCACAACTACTGAAGCCCGCACGCTCTAGGGCCCGTGCTCCAAGAGAAGCCACCGCAATGAGAAGCCCACACACCGCAACCAAGAGCAGCCCCCGCTCGCCACAACTAGAGAAAAGCCCGCGCACAGCAACAAAGACCCCACACAGCCAAAAAAAAAAAAAAAGTCCCTAGACACTGCCAAACGTCCCCCAGGGGCCCAAATCATCCCTGATTGAGAACCACTGCTATAGGGGACATTAGCAGGCCCAGCCACCTTCAGTTCCAATCAGAGGCCTCCAGAGTCTAAAAGGGCCCTCGGGCCACTTCCGCTGTTGGTTTGTTTTAGATTTCCAATTGGTTAGAAATTAAGGGATGTCCAAATGCGGTTAGACAAATGACAGTATATTTTACACGTTTATGTTCCACAAAGGAATGCGTTTTAGCACATACACAAACATGAGTATCTTTTCTGAGGGGAGAACACGAGTCTAAATGCAAAGCCCTCTGTGAATGGGAGGCCCAGGCCGAATGGTGGGTGGCGTCCTCCCGTGACACGCCTGGGTCCAGGGCGGCAAGAAGGCATCTCCCTGGGATCCCGGCAGGCAGCAGGCATAGCTAGGGAGGCCTGGCAAGCATCCATCACTCCCAGGCTTATTTATCATTCAGCCAATCCTCTGCAATTACTGGGGATGGAAACGCTAAGAGGAAAGGGTGGAGCAGGTGGCTCATTCATTAAACAAGAGGATCTAACACATTAGCTCGAGTTGTGTGGGGACGGAGCAAGACAGCTGAGGGAAAGCACCGCAGGGCTCACAGACTGACGGGGACGGCTCGGCAGAGGGTGAACATCTGCTACAGAGAGAGCTGGGGCTCCGCTATGGAAGGGAGCGTGGGATGGGGAGCAGCGAGGCAGAGCAAAGACCGAGGCTGGGCGGGCAGGGTGGGAAAGGGAAAGCCGGCTGGCCGGGCGCCCACTTGCTGACCTGAAAGACTGCACTTCTGGGGGCTCCTTACAGCTCTGGCCTCGAAGCCTGTGCACGTCCTTGGCGGCCGACCTCATCATCTTGTCTGTCTGAAGCTCACCCTTGTGCTCTGCTCGGTCCATCTGGAGGGCAAAGTGAGGTAGTAGAGAGTCCTTAGGGTCTCTAGAAATGGGTCAGCCACGGGGAACTTTCTAGCACAAAGAAGGAGTCTGCTGCAGTTAAAAGGTTTGAGGGTCACAGAATAGGCACCCTGACGCTTCCTGTTCCACCATAGGAACCTCTTTATCCCGAACAATGAGGGGAAGTGATCCCATCATCTGTCAGACAGGACAGGTTTTTGGGGCCAGGAACTGAATACCTGTGGGGACCTGTCAGAAGTAAGGAGACAGGGGCTACCAGGTAAAATGTGTGCTGCCTCTCTAATTCTCAGGGCCACCTAAGAAGGTAAATTTTTTAATTACCTCTGTATTACAGATGAGGAAACTAAGGCTCAGGCATGTGAAGAAATTTCTTTAACGTCAAGCCAGTGAGAAACGGTGGAAACCCAATTCCGAGTCATGCAGTTGTGCTAAAGGGCTTTAGGAACGTTACACTCTTCCCTCCTGATACAAACCTATGGAAGCACTTTTGAGAACAAACCAGAGAGCCCTAAAATATCTATGCTCCATATACTTGAAAACATTGCATAAAGCCAGAATTTTGGTCAATGAAGCTACCATTTAAATGGTTTTTTAGTAGAAGCTCATCATCAGACAGTCACAGATGTACTTTTTTTTTTTTTTTTCCCTATTTAAAAGGTCAGGTTTTCTTAGTTGGTGCTTTCTTAAGGTACGGCACATATGCACTTGTTTTCTTACCTCTTTTTGCCTTGGCTACTAGGAAGCTCCAAGATAAATGTAATAGACAACTACCATTAGATTAGGGATATATTTATTGCCTTCTCTTCCTTAAAACTTGCTCTAATTTTCTATTTTCTCTTAATGCTATTATTATAACTCTATTATAAGTACATTAGGGTATAAGTAATAAATAAGAAAGAGATAAACATTTCTGGAACTTCTGAATTACCAGAGTCAATTTGAAGCTCCCACATTAGTCCAGACCTAAGAAGCCCAGTACCACCTTCCTGCTCTAAGTTATCGTCACCTGCATTGAGAGCTGGAATTTTAGCTAATGGCCCTCCCAACAATCCAGGCAGGCACCCTCTGTACGGTGCTCTTGCACTGCTTGGCTGTGTACAGAGAAAACTAGCAAAAGTCTATCATGTCTGCCATGGACCGCAATCCTGGCAGGTATTATAGAAATTGAGTCGAAGGTGGCCTCTGTGTGTTGGTCCTGTGGTATTTATTTCTTCACCATAGTTCCGGGATCTCAAGAGCCCACTGGTGCCAAAGTCAAATTTTTACCCATCCAACTGTTTAAAATGAAGCTCAAATAAGATTTTTTAGCTGTTTAGAACCTGCCTGTTTTGCATACCCCCTAAAGCTGTACCCAACATCTGCTAGTCATAGGTAAGATAAACCCCAGGGCTATAAGAGATCCCAAACTGCTGCTGCTTTGGTGTTCTCCAACCCAGAGACTCTCATGGTGCTCTGAATGACATCATCTAGATGCCTAGGCCCCCTTTCCAACCCCCTTTCCCCTGCCCTCCTCCTCTCTAGGTAGTGGTCCCAGAACTACTTTGGAGGGGGCGGTGGGCACTGTCATGCAGTGAGGGACTTCCCCCAGATGCAAAGTTGTGAAAGCAGCAACCACTCAAATTAAACTCATTGTGTGCTCCGGCCATTCTGTGGTTATATCTTCTTCCTTGAGCAACTGCTGAAATCCCTCAAACGCACTACACTAGGGCAGGGATGCGAGCAGGCTTGTATTCCCAGGCATCTCCCTCAGGACAAAGTCCTGCCAGGAGCCGCGCCTTTCCCATTTGGAAACACCCGCTCTGCGGGACCGCATGGGCAGCCACTGGGGCAGGTCAGCGTTCTGTATTTACTCTGTTCAAGCGTGTGCCCCAGCGTAGATTAGGTACCCAACGTGTTTGATGAAGGACCACCTGGAGGAATAAACGTGTAAACAATAAGGTCTTGCACACATAAACACGGGAATGCAGCAAAAGGACCTGGCAGCCAGGTAAAGAGCTAATAACGCTTGCCGGGCAGAGGGATTCCTGGATCTCTTTGCTGATGGGTATGAGGGGACCTGGGAACACTCCAAGTGCACCACAGGGCTGCAGGACCCGTTTGAAGGTCCGGCCGGCCTCCCTTGCAGCAGCGCACCCTCTGCACGGGCGGAGCGCCACTCACCTGCTTCTCCAACATCCTCAGCAGCAGGCGGAAGCGCTCGTCCTCCCGCAACCACGGTGGAAGCTCTTTCTCCCCGTGGCTCTTGGCCTGTTCCAGCTGCTCCTTGAGCTCCTTTAGCACCGAGATCTCCTGAGTCAGCTGGCTGTGCCAGGTCCTGGTCGCCTGCAGGTCCAACTCGAGGTCCAGCGAGGTGCGTGGTAGGCGCTCGGCACGCAGGGATTTGACAGACGAAGGCTACGGGGGTGGGGATGGTTTTTGAGCCGTTATTACAGGGCCGGGTCCAGTGAGCCCACACGACCCCCCTGGTCTGAACCTCAGACACCCTCCCTCCTTCGTTCAACTGCGGGCTTAAAAAATGGGGCTCGCCCTCGCCCTGGAGCCCGTCTTGATGTTTTCCATGTCTACTGCTCGTAATATTGAGCATTTTTATGTCCCAGGCACGGTGCTAGGCACTTTACTTCTGTTACCTCAGTTCATTTTCACAACCCTGTGAGGTCCTGACCGTTACCATCTGCACAGATGAGGAGGCTCCCCGAGGTTCGATCACACAGATTATAAGCAGTAAAGCCGAGATTCCACCCCAGGAGCTGGCTCCAGAACCTACCCGCTCGCTCCCTACACGGTGCTGCTTTCCCTACTCACAGTGTCCTCAACATGTACCCCCTCCTTCACTGGATTCTTGTCCCTCTCCTGCTCTAAAGCCGTTTCCTCGATGCAGGTCTGTTCCCCATGCATCGACTTTGTGGTCCTGTAATGGACATCTACTGGTTCTGCCTGTCCAGCTTCCACTTCTCTAGTCTTACAGTAATAGCATCCTCATCTTCCCTTGGGAATCCACATCTGCCGTAGTCAATCCATCTGTTTCACATGGGGGTGCTTCGGGGATAGGAACGTGACCTGAACCTGGCCAATCAGAATCTCAGTGATTGCCTCAGGGGGGAGCATATTATCCAAGCCCAGGCAGTACCACTCAATTCTGGCACTTTTGCTGAGCTACTGGGAAAGAAGGCAATGTCTTTACACAGAGGCCACTGAGCCAGCAAGATATAAACCTAGAAATGATCATGGTCGTCTTCACCAGCAGATGGGGTAGACCTGTTTAAGAATTAAGCCATCTGGAGAGAGCAGTGCCATGAGAGGGGGACTGAAGCTTGATGACATTGGCTCAGCTCCTGGATCAATCCATGCCTGAAGTCAGTCCAACATCCTAGAGTTTTCCATTAAATGAGCCAATACATTCCCTTTTTCACTTTCAAGCAATATTTGGGTTGAGTTCTTCAGTTATCTGTATGTAAAAGATCTTGATTAACTATAATCATTAACTCTCCTCCTATCAGAAAACACTAATCATTAAAAAAGAATAAATGACTGTGGGAGATGGAGTTCTAAGATGGCTCCCAAGATTCCTCCCTCCTAACATACAAGCCCTGTGTAATCCCCTCCTTTTCAGTGTGGGTGGGACCTGTGAATATGATGGGCTATCACTCCTAGGAGTAGGTAACTGCAGGGGGAGCAGGCGGGAGCTTCTGCAGCTGCAGCATCATTTCTCCTGGAGTGGATCCCGGAACACCTGCTCCAGAATCCTCCGAGGAGCTTATTAAAATACGGTTTCCAGGGCCCCACCCCAGCTGCCTGGATGAGACAGTCTGGGAGTGTGGCCTCAGAATCTGCATCATCAACCAGCTCCCAAGGAGACGTGGTGTTCCAGGGACTGCAGCACCAGCCAGCCACAGCAGACGGGGTGGGGCTGGGGAGGGACATGCCTGTCACTTAAGGCCACGTCCACGTTCTCCGGCAGCCAGCACTCAATCTTTTCCGGGTGCGCCTCTTCTGCACTGCCTTCTTTCTCCTGCTCTCTCTAGTTCTTTCTGGAGACCTGGGGTGTGGGGGGGGCGGGGGGCTTGTCAGCAGCAGGCCCACAGGATATGCGGAGCAGCCACCCCTGCGTGGGGCTGTCAGCACGCTCTCCTTTCTCTGCACTTTCTCTTTCGCTTTGCTCCCTCTGCTTCTCTTTCTGACATTCTGGCTCCTGGGTTTCTTCTAGTTCTGCAAGCTCGCCAGAACTGCTGTCGAGCCTGCGTTGAAAGGTCAAAGTGGGGAGAGCCACACTGCACCTCCTGCAGCCCTGACTGGCTGGTGAAAGTCCCTGTTGGGAGTTGGGCCACTGTCTAAGACGGCCCCATCCTGACCCCTCAGCCAAGTCTCCGTTAAGGAAAGGCCAGATTGCTCTGCGGGCACAGCTTGTGGCCTCTTCCCTGCACGTTTCCAGCTGGACTGAGAGAAGCCCACGGGGGGCGGGGGGGGCGGGGCGCCCGGCTTCTCCACCAGCAGGGAGGCCGTCAGGACCTGCCACTGCCCAGTCAGCTAGACGACACACACCGAACAGAGTCCTGCCTCAGGCAGGCTCCCATGGGTGGCTGTGATGTCTTGGGTTGATTAGTTCTTAGTGACTCTGATTTCTCCCCAAGAAAACAAAGCCCAGTATGCACACTCCTGATCTAACCCTATTGGTCATAATAACGATGTTACAGTGACCCTCTGGCACTTTCCCCAGTGCCTACCCAGGCCTGACAGTTCATCAGCTTCCATTTGCAAGTATCCCCATGCTTGCGAGAGTGACTTTCTTCCAACCAGTGGCTGAGGAGAAACGGTCAGACGTCAGGGGATGTGTGTGCCGGACACATGGCTCGGGGAAACGAGGGAGGGGCAGGTGGACACACAGCTCCGAGGTGATCATCTTACCCGCTTCATCCTGACGCTGCGCCGCTCCAGGGAATTTCGAACAAAAGGTGGCTTCTTGGACAGGGTGGAGCTGTCACTGTCACTTCGGTTCAGCTGCCAGAGAAAAGGCGTGGGAAGCTCATGAAGATCGAAGTGCACGCGGAAAGCACACTGAGTGTGTACTCAGTGATGCACACCCCTACGTGTCAGCCATGCGATATCTCATGTAACCCTTCCAACAACCCATGGGGGAGGAGACGGAGGGTGAGGGGTTACCGAATTTGCTCAAGGTTGGAGAGCTGGTAGCAGCAGCATGGCGGGGTTGACACCCGACAGTGTGACTCCAGGATCTACTGACCACTTGACCTCCTACGCTAAGGCCTATTTGTATCAACTCTTCCCTGTTGCCCCGAGAGCCGCTTTCGTGGCTGAAATGGAGCCCCTGTCAAGACTGACATACATATAAAAAAAGCAGCCCACAGGCAAAGCCTCGGGGACCATATCCCCGGGGAAGACGGGCCAGACACGCTCTGTGAGGGCTGTGCTGAACACAGCTCTCCCCTCCTCAGAACCCTTCAGTCACTTAGTGATATGGACTCTCCCCAGAGGGCTAATGTTCCTCACCCATAGCCAGAGATCAGGGCTATGGTCGAGGCAGATGCTTTTCCACTGACAGTGTGTGTCCCCAGTGGGAGGACCCGAGAGGGAGGTGAGGATGGCAGCACATCCCAGGATGTGTGAGGCGGGGGCTTCTCTCCGGAGTCGTATTTTCAAGTCACTGGGATCGCCACAGGCTGATGCTACAGTCCGTTAATTCAGGCAGCTGTCAGCTCACTGCTGCAGGTCTCTTCTGAGAAGCTGTCCACATCGGCATTTTTGCGGTTATTAATAATTATCAGTGATAATGATATTAATAGTCCTGCTACGTTGATGAAATAGCTACTACACTAGGCAGAGGCTCAACCAGAATGAGAAATAGGCAACAGTAACCATAACAGCCACATGGACGGAGCCCCTACTATGTGCCATGGGCTTTACTGACAGTTTCATTTAATCTTCAAACAATCCTGAGGGAACGGAGGCCTGGAGACATTAACGCACTTTTATAAGTCATGCAGTGAGCATTTCATTCATGTTCAGTGGAATGTTCTGGTAAGCATCTGAACAAGCGTTCAAGGTCCCGTCTGTTTGACTCCAAGGCCATGTCCTCTTCCGGCCCCCAGGATGCATGTAGGACTCGGAGATGAAACAAATATACAGACAGAGGAGTGGACCATCTTGACTGGGGTGGATTCATACAAATAGACGGGTTGGATATCATATCAGAAGGGGGATTTATCCTACATTGTTTCAATCCATAGGTGACACTCACAGAATATGTGTCATACCAACTAGAATATGTGTCAGGACAACTGATGCTTAAGTTGTAGCTGTTTTATTTTTTGTTGTTGTTTTTTTTTAATATTTATTTATTTATTTGGTTGCACCAGGTCTTAGCCGCAGCAGGCAGGTTCCTTAGTTGCAGCACGTGGGCTCCCCAGTTGCGGCAGGCGGGCTCCTTAGTTGCGGCTCGCCAGCTCCTTCATGGCGGCACGCAGGCTCCTTACTTGCGGCACGCGTGTGGAATCTAGTTCCCCGATGAGGGATTGAACCCAGGTCCCCTGCATTGGGAGTGCGGAGTCTCATCCACTGCGCCACCAGGGAAATCCCGAGTCGTAGTTGTTTATGCGCTAAAGACCATGTTATAAAAAAAAAAGCGATGAAAGCTACATTAAGTCCTTGAATTTAACTTTTTCTTAAAGATGTTGTACTGCGTTTGATCTCAGACATGGTAGAGAATAGCGTTGCCTTTTTGTTCTTTCCATCTGATGGCTAGGGAAATTGAGGAGCAGAGAGGTGAAATAACGGGCAGTCAGAGGGAGCTACAGGGAAATGAGAATTTTGGAAGGACTGTATCCTTCAGGTCAAAGTGAGCCGACCAACACATGTGCCAGCACTGCTGATAAATACGTAGGTGTTTAAGACACAGGGGTAGGGGAGAGCTGTGGGGAGTATAATATACCATCTCTACCCCTCACGGACTTAAAGTCCAGTGGGGTCCCAAGTCCAGGAAACTCACCAGGCCATGCTGAGGACCAAAGAAGGGAGACACCCAGCAGAGGGTACTCGATGTGGAGACGTGTGGCATCAGGCCAGAAGGGATTGCTTGTATTCAGAACGAAGTGCCCTGACTTTCTGCGTATATGAAATGGGATTAATACAACATGCCTTGCAGGGCTGTTTGTGACATTAGATGACACAGGAAAACAGGGATTTGGGGGCGGGGGAGGGGTTGCTAATCTAATTACCATCCTCTTACGACTCTTGGTGGGAGACAAAGCCCACTTTTCACGAATGAAGCAGAAAGTACCAGAGCCTTGCTTTCATGGCCTCCCTTGTAGCTAGAAGCAGGCACGGGACTAGACTCTGACAATTAAGTGCAACTGCTCTGGTCTTGCTAGCTGGACCAATTCTCTGTCACTGTGCCTCTTGGATTTAACCAGGCCATTCTCTTCCGCTCCATGAGCATCCGGGTTTCTTGGTTTCTCAGGGAGAAGCCCTTAGCGGTGGAGGAGTGGCAGCAGCAGCAGTGGCCGGAGCTTCCTTGGCCTCCTGCAGCGGTAGGAGTCTGGCGGAGGCATCAGTGCTGAACCCCAGAGGCAGTGGCACAGACAGCTGGGACCACGCTCCACAGCAGCACTTGGGGTGTCCTCCCTTGACTGTCTTTGTGGTATGATTCTGGCTGTGGTCTGGCCCGCCTTGCTCCTGCCTGATTGCTGAGGTTGGTTCTACAGCCTTCTGATGAATATGTCAACTACTCAATTTCCTTTCCAAACATTTCTTCCCCGCATCCACTGCCCACAGTCTGTTTCTATTGCTTGCTATTAAGAACCTTGACCAGTACAGGACTTGGGTGCTATAAACCACAGACCGGAAGACGGGGAGCTGGCTGTGTACTGGAGGTAGGATGGGGCACAGGACAGACACCAATATTCCCTGTTGGGAATTTGAGAATGCTCATTCTGTGGGTGCAAACCAGAGGGATACACTTGTTACCTGTTGTATCTCGAGAGACAGACTGCACGCCTATAGAGTTTTAAGGGAAATGATAGCGAAAAAATTCAGGATATTGTACCATTGGCTACTTCTTGTAGCCTTAAGTAAGAATCTACAAGAAACCGATAAGCTTGGGCTCAAGTGTAGTCAGAAAACAAAGAAGGAAAAATATACGGCTTTGCTAAGAAAGACCCTTTCTTTTCTTTGCTTTTTTTTGTTTTTTTGGCCACACCCCATGGCATGTGGGATCTTAGTTCCCTGACCAGGGATTGAACCCACGCCTCCTGCATTGGAAGGCAGGGTCTTAACCACTGGACTGCTGGGGAAGTCCCAGAAAGGTTGTTTCTGCCTGTGGCAGGTGATCCATGCAGACTAGGAATTTTTTAATCTGCAGCCCTGCAGGGTTGGAAACTGGTCCAGATAATAAAATACGGGAAGGGCCCAGCACAGTGCTAGGCATGCTAAAGATGCGTAACAAATGGGACCGGAGCTCTTTGTTATTCAAGGATGCCAATCCTGAAAAAGGCCATCTAAGGTGAATCCATTTACACAGGAGACCAGAGTTTTACTGTAAATACTGGGGGAAAAAAGTTTGAGTTTATAGTTGGAAAACAGAAACACTTTTCAGAAGTTACATTTCATATCTTCCATTTGACAAAATTACAACTGCATTCTAAATCCTGATGACAAAGGATGAATCAAACACTCATTTCTTTTGGTGTGATGTTTCCAACAAGTGACATTCTTCACTTTGTGTTTGATTTCCACTGCACGTTCATAAAGTCAGTAATTTTGCCAGAAACAGATTATCCATTATCCTAAGGGCTTTTCTAAGTCCTTCAAGTTATGCACATTTGAAACATGGATTGGATTTTCCTCTTCTTCAGCTGTGTGCTGGCTTAATTGCAGGATTCTTCACTTGTGATTCACGAATTCCCTCAAGTTATAATCACATTCAGGGCTTCCCTGGTGGCACAGTGGTTGAGAGTCCGCCTGCCGATGCAGGGGACACGGGTTCGTGCCCCGGTCCGGGAAGATCCCACATGCCGCGGAGCGGCTGGGCCCGTGAGCCATGGCCGCTGAGCCTGCGCGTCCGGAGCCTGTGCTCCGCAACGGGAGAGGCCACAGTAGTCACATTCAGTGACTGCAGGAAACCCTGTACCTTTTGCAAGATATGCAGCTAAATTGCAGGTGCTCACATTGTCTTTTCAGATGCTTACAAGCTCAAATATTAGCTAGACACTTGACCTAGATGGAAGAGGTTTACGTTATTTCTGGGAGGTATTACAGGGAATGTTTTGGGGGGACTAATTTGAAAAGTAGCCAGTAAATTAGTGAAGTTGTCATGTTATGAAAAAATTACCTTTCCTATTCAAGCTTATAATTGGAGGCCTTGGATACCGAATATCAGATATTGAACCCCCCATATCCCCTCCCCCTCCCCAATAACAATAGGCAGGTGGGTGGCAGGTTGACGAGGTGGGGCAGGTTCCATGGGCCTTTCCTGTGACAACTTATTGGCACACTAGGCAGGAAGGTTCTGTGTATGCTTCTGGTTATTGCTCGTTGGTTCTTCATGGTAGGAGGTAAGGAAGGTAGGAGGTAAGGAAGGATGTCGATATGTCATTTGGGCGTCAGGAACAGGGTCTTGGTTCTGTAGCCCCTGCAAGCAGCATGACCCCTCAGACGGGGTAGACTAATTAGATAGCAAGGGGCCAAGCCTACTGCACGGCTTCTAAATCCAGCGGGGCCTGAAAGAGCAGGTCAGCAAGCGAAATAGGTTAAACAGGGCCAGGTGGAGGCCACAGTGAACTTGAAAGTCCTGCCCCTCCACCCCTCCAAGGGCAGTGGCCCTCACTGCTCAGCTCCAGCCAGTTGTGTCTGTGACAGAATGTGTAGCCCACGGGGCCAGAGAGTCCCTTTTTTTCCCAAGAGAAACTGGAATTTTATTTGAAACCTCTTCATTTTTTAAAATTTTAAATGGAATTTCCTAAGTTTTCATTGTTAGCAAAAAGTTCAATTAAAAAACCCCCTAAGCTCATGACTAAGTAATAACAGGCCTGTTGCTATTTTGTAACCTCAGGCTGCAGGCTGCAATTGCCCTGGAGGGGGAGGAACTGCCCGCCCATCAGGGATGGTGAGGGTCAGTCTAATCTCAGCAAGGGGTGTGGCAGGGCAGGGTATAAACAAGGAGGAGGGGGGAGTTGGCTGGACTTATAAAACCACTGGCCCTGTATTGGTGATGGAGCCTTTCCCAGGCTTTAGCTAATTCAAATCCTTAAAGCAACCCCATAGGGTCGGTCTGTTCACATTATGAGGAAACAGGCTCCGATGAGGATGCAAGGTGAGCGCGATGGGAACTTGTACCCAGAGCTGTGTGAGAACCGGGGCTCTCGGCTACTGGGAGAGAAGCAGGTGCTCTCGGGGAGGAGAGTGCCACATGGTTGCTTACCCGGCACACGTACTGGCTCTGGGGGCCCGGGGAGAAGGTCTTGGAGCGGATGATGGTGCTCCCTCGAAGAAATGGCCCTGGAGATGGCGCACCCACCCGGCGGTCCTTGGGCCGCACCACCGTGGGAGATGGGGCTGGGGTCTCTGTGTTGGTCTCTTTGTCCACCTGAGGGAGAGGTCACAACTGTGAGACCATCGGTATCCGCAGAGTCTCGGGCACCCTCCGCAGCTGCTCCCCACATCTGTCACCTTGCCTCTGGTCCTCAGTCACAGCCAGAGGCTTCCGCGGCCCCAGCCCAGCCAGGACAGCGCCCAAGGCCCCGAGTACTGGCCCCCAGTCCTCCCTGACACCTGTGGGAGATGTTCAGTCCCCTAACAAGCTCACGTAAGCAGTAGAGGTACCTCACCCACCGAAGTCCCGGACTTCACACCCTCAAGACCAACCGTATTTTATCAAAGCCGTAGCCAAGGCCTCCACGGTCCTGGCCAAGAACCGAAGATGTTTTCATGGAGTTATGGAGGCAACTAGCAGATCTCGTTATTTAAACTAGGAGATCAGGTTTTCTATTGTCCTTTCACAGTAGTTACCAGCAGAGGTAAAGAAAAACACCCAAATGAAGGGCCTTGATTCACCAAAACAGGGCCTTCATGTGATTTTGGAAAAGGCACCCCCTTTGGCTGGAGAAACTACGGAAAGACTTCCCCTCGGTGCGGGGCAGTCAGAAGGCAGGCCCAAGTTCTCCTCTCACACCCCCGCTGCACACCGCCCCCAGGGGTCAGGCACCTTTGTGCAGTGCACAACCTCCAGCCCCTCCAGCCCCACGTGCCCGGCTCAGACACAATGGGGCGCTCTACTTCCAGGAGTCCTGCAGGTCAAAGAACATGGAGATCTCTCTGGAGTGTGAAGCCTGTTATATCTTGTAACCCTAGTGCAGCAGGGAAGCAGGAGGCGAAGGGAACTTGACTAGAACCTCTTTCCTACTGCACTTTGGGCAGACCCAAATGGAGAAATCCTTTCACTCAAAATCTTAGAACCCACCTGCCAGGTTGGTATTACTGTGTCCATTTTAGAGATGAGAAAACCAAGGCTGGAGAGGGATGAAGTCATCTGCCTAAGGCTACACAGCTAGGAAGGAGCAGAGCTGGCCTTTGAACCCAGACCCACGGGCCTGCAAAGACTGAGGTCTGCCCAGAAAACTGGGAACTGCAGAGGGCAGGAGAGACGAGGGGATGAGTCAACCTCTCCTGGCTTACTGTCACCGAAATGACCCCAATTCCAGGCAGGGACACTCCTACACAACCTTCTGCAGGTCATCCCACTCTGAAGGCCTGTCCCCTGATGCTGGAGCATGAGACTTAGCCCCGAGCCTCTTCTGATTGCCCAGGTTCAAGGACTGAGGGCTACTTCCCCAAGACAGCCCTTCCCATGTCCCCAGCCCTCCCTACCTTTAGCGCTGGGCACTCAACCATATCGTGTGAGGCTTTCTCAGCGAAAACATCCTCTTCCTCTTCCCCCTCTTCCTCCTCCTCAGCTGCTGCCTCGTTCTCGCTGGTCCCCTCCTCGCACCTCCTGTGATGACAAGGCACTTTGGTTACCCACAGCACCCACTTTCATCTGTTCACCTGCCATTTAAGTGCATCCAGGGCAGGGCTTCCAAGCATTTTCAGGATTGAGGACACTTTTTAAAAAAATCAATTTTAGTGAGGTATATTTTACATATAACAAAATGCATTTCGTGTATAGTTTGATGAGTTTTGACCAATGTATTCCCCTGTGTAACCACTACCACACTCAAGATAAAGAATGTTCCATTACCTTGAAAGGTTCCCTTGTACCCTTTCCCAGTTAAACTCTCCCCAGCCCCAGCCCACCTCTGATCAGCTTTCTGTCACTAAAGATTCAATCTGATTTTTCTTGTGTTTCGTAGAAATGGAATCAGACAGCATATGCTCTTTTGTCTCTGGCTTCATTCTCTCAGCATCATGTTTCTGAGATTCATCCATATTGGTGCACAGTATCAGTAGTTCACTCCTTATTGTTGAGTAATCTTCCATTGGATGGATAGACTATACTTTGTTCATCAGGTGATAAACATTTGGATTGTTTCCATTGCTTAGAAATTACGAATAAAGCTTCTATAGACATTCACCTACAAGTCTGTGTAGAAATAGGATTTCACTCCTCTTGGACGTTGTATTAGTTTGCTAGGGCTGCCATAACACAATACCACAGACTGGGTGGCTTTAACAACAGAAATTTATTTCCCACAGTTCTGGAGGCTTAAAGTCCAAGATCATGGTGTGGGCAGGTTTAGTTTCCTCTGAAGGCTCCTTCTGTGACTTGTAGATGGCCACCTTCATGCTGTGTCCTCATGTGGTCTTCCCTCTGTATGTGTGTCCCTGGTATCTCTCTGTGTGTCCAAATTTCCTCTTCTTATAAGAACAGTCACAATGGATTAGGGCCCACCCTAACTTTAACAGCCTTGTGTTAACTGAATCAGCTCTTTAAAGACCCTGTCCTCAAAAACAGTTGTTCTCTGGTACTGGGGTCAGAGCTTGAATATCTGAATTTTGGGGAGACACAATTCAGACTATTACAGATATATATATATATATATATATATGTACCTAGGAGTAGAATTGCTGGATCAGACAGTAAGTATAAGTGATTACATGTTTTTCCCGTGTGGTTATATCATTTTATGTTCCCACAGTAATATTATGAGAATTCTGGTTCCTCACCTATACTTGGTATTATTAATCTTTAAATTTAGTCATTCAACTGAGTGAGTACTCCTATCTCGTTCTGGTTTAACTTTTCACTTTCCTGTTGAGAATATTTTCCTGCATTTATTGACCATACATATTTTCTTTTGCGAGGTGTCTGTTAGAATTTTCAGCCCATTTAAAAATTGGGCTGTCTTTTTATTACAGAGTTGTAAGAGTTCATTATATATTCTAGATAGGAATCCTTTGCAAATATTTTCTCCAAGTCTTTGGCTTGCCTTTTCTTCTTCTAAATGGTGTCTTCCAAAGAACAGAAGCCTTTGATTGTGATAAAGTCCAGGTTATCAGTTTTTCTCTTTAATGGTTTGTGCTTTTTATGCTGTACCTAAGAAATCTTTGCAAAGAGTTTCTCTGGTAGTTTCTTTTAAAAGTTTTATAGTTTCAGCTTTTATGTTTAGCTCTATGATCCATTGCAGATTAATTTTTGTCCATGGTACTCAAAATTTATTTTTTTCTATATGGATAGCCAATGGGGTGGCTGTACCATTTGCTGAAGAGACTTTATTTTTGGTGATACTCTTCATAATTATCCTTTCTCCTTGGGCTCCAGGGTTGGAAGGAGTTGGTGTGACAAATGGACGGAATTTGTTAATTAGTAATTTATCTCCATTCCCATCTTTACTTTGCAAAGACATACATAACCGCCAGGCTTCTGATCAGCATGAGACAGTATTACCATACTGAGCTGGAGGAATTCCAGCCAAAAGCAGAGAATCTGACACCTAGTTAGCTGGCTCAGTGAGACTGTGGATAAACACAAAATCTCCCTTAGGATTTTCCCAACAGGGAGAACAGATCTTGGCTCTCCGTCCCCAGCCCTGCGATGAAAACCTCCCTGGCACTTAGATGGGGACTATCGCTATGGAGGGGCTTCTCCCCACTGGCCTTTTTTTTTTTTTTAATTTGGTTGCACCGGCTGTTGTGGCAGGTGGGCTCCTTAGTTGCAGCTCAAGGCTCCTTTGTTGCAGCACGTGGGCTCCTTAACTGCGGCTCCAGGGCTCCTGAGTTGTGGCTCGCCGGGTCCTTCGTTGCAGCATGCGGGCTCCTTAGTTGTGGCACGCGAGTGGGATCTAGTTCCCTGAACAGGGATCGAACCCGGGCCCCATGCATTGGGAGCGCGGAGTCTCAACCACTGCGCCACCAGGGAAGTCCCCCCCAGCCACCTGGATCTACTCATAAAAGAGCCATTAAACATGAGTGCTCACAGGGAGCACCTTGGTGAGGATTGCGTAGATGCCACATCATTAACCAGCATTGACTGTGGGCTTAATGAACTGCAGGTGCTTCGCGGAGGTCTCACAACCACACTGAAAGACACTCTTGTCTCTGTTTTACAGATTCAAAAGCGGAGGATCAGAGAGTGGGCAGGCCTTGTCCAGCGTCACAGGCCACTCAGGGGTGCAGCCAGGTTTCCAATCCAAGTTTGTTCAGTTCCACGAAGCGCTCAACCACTAGGGAAGTCTCTTCTTTGTGACTAAGAAGCTGATTTAAGTATTTTCCAGGAAGGGGAAAAAAAAAAAAAACCTCAATTGTAAAGAGAAAAACAATGAGTCACATCTTTGCACCCTTTGGAAAAGTGGCCAAAAATCAATAAAAATTTAAAAATATGTATCTGATAATATGAAGTGAGGGTTTGGGAAAAAGGCATATCCCTGTGGGGAGTGTTCATTAGAGCAGCCAATTTATACTCTGAAGTCAATTTAGCAGCATCTGCTAAAACAGAACGTACATATTCTTGATTAAATACTCGTCAATTATATTGTATCAGAGAGGATGTAGCTTGAGGGGTACTCTCGGTCACTGCTGGTGGAGCATTTGCTAGGACAATCTTACTTGAGAATGATTCTGCAGTGCCTGGTGAAATATAAAACACGCATGCCCTGGGACCCAGCTAGGCCACTTCTCAACCTCTGTCCTAGACAAACACACACGAGTCCCCGAGGAGGTAAATACAAGGGTTTTCGCTCTAGCATTGTTTGTGATTATATTCTTCTCTATTTTCTCATCCTCTAAGAGTTTTGTTTTGCTTGTGGATCTTAAAAAAAGATCGAGTCTTCTGATTATATGCACTAGAGAAACCTAAACAAATAAAAGGAGGGAGTAACAACGGCACCCCTCCTTTGGGCCTTGGGTGCCGAGGGGGAAGGAGAGGAGATGAGAACTGAGGGCCGGTCTCTGGAGCCCTCCACTCCAGAGCTGAGCCGGCACAGCAGAGCTAGTTAACATTCCAGGACCAAAAGAAGCCTCCAGTCTGGGGGGAGGGGGCTGCAGATGGATTTACCCCAGTAGAGCAGCTCTGGGATTCCCAGCCCTCTTTGTAAGTCAGTGTCTGGGGAAGTTTGAATGGCAAGGGGTGGGGAGAGAGGGGGCCACAAAGGGAGAGAGAACAGAAGGTGGTTGCTAGGCGATGGCGTGAAAAGTCTCAACATAAGCTTGGAATTTGGCGGAAACCACTGATCTTGTGCCAGGGTTTTGGAAGACAGGTCCTGGGCCTATTTCCGGCATCAGACCTTTGCAGTGTGCCAGAGAGAAGGAGAGAGAGGGAAGAGGGAGGGAAAAAGACAGGAGAAAGAGAAAGCGGGGGTGGGGTGGGGTGGGGGGGTGGGAGGAAGAGAGGAGAGAGAGAAGGAGGTGGGGGGGGAGGGAAAGGAGAGGAAGCGGGAGACACAGATGGAGTGGGACAAAGAAGGAAAGAGAGAAACTGAGACCATTTAGAGAGAATCCTAAAACGTACGAACGTACAAAAATTCAGGAACCTTGTCCTATTCTTTATCACATGGAGGAAGAGAAGCCCAGCCTGTGGGCCAAATCCAGCCCCCACTGCCTGTTTTTGGACAGTGCAAGGTCCAAGCTGTGAATGGTTTTTATATTTTTAAATGGCTGAAAAAAAAATCGAAAAGAGAGTGAAATTTCATGGTGTGCGCAAATGATGTGAAATTCAAATTTCAGTGTCTGCAAATGAAGCTTCAGTGACAGAATCACGGTGGCTGGTGTAGGTACCATCTATGGCTGCTTTCACACTACGACGGCAGGGTTGAATGGATATAACAGAGTCCGTATGGCCCACAAAGCAGACGTTTTCTATCTGGCCCTTTCCAGAAAACACCTGCTCACCCCTGAGTAAAAGATACTAAGGAAAGGCTTCGTGTGAGACCAAACATATAATCTAGGGCTGTAACAGAAGAGTCACTGAGTGCTTCCTGTGAGTAAGGGTCTGTGTGAAGTGCTCAGCATGCGTGATTTTTTGAGGCTACAAAATTCCCCATGGGTAGCGGCTATTTCTTAAATCTATATTTCACAGATAGGGAAACCAGGGTTAGAGCCTGGTTCTCAGCCCAGGCTTCACCTTAGAATTACCCAGGAAGTTTCTAAACTTACGGATGCTCAGGCCTCACCCAGCCCTAGAATCTACCACAGGGAGTTGGATGAGTGAGACTCCAAATTCACATCTGTCTGCATTCAGAGCACATGCACTGAAGTACAACTACACACACTTCCTCCAGATGGCAAGGTTCCTAGGCTGTGCTCATTTCCAGCTGGGAGTTATCCGTGTTGCTCCTCGAGTTACTGCTAAGAATCTCTGCCGTTTCTTGCGTGTCTGCTACGAGCTTTGCGCTTTCACTTCATCAGTGGCTTTTCCTTCAGTCCCTTCTGATAACCCCACACAGTCGGAGTGATGTCCCCACTTTTCAGCTGAGGATCAGACAAGGTCAGAACGGCTTGCCTAAGAGTGGGTGCTCTTGAGGGGGAGGGCAGGGACTAAGCATGTGTGGGCTTCCGGAGAGCCAGTGACGCTCTGCTTCTCGATTTGGGCACTGGATTCACGGGTAGCTCTGTTTCCGAAAATTCACTGAGCTGTACACTTAAGTCAACCTTTCTGTATGTACATTATGTTGCAATACAAAGATTAAAAACGCTTTGCCGGGGCTTCCCTGGTGGCGCAGTGGTTGAGAGTCCGCCTGCCGATGCAGGGGACACGGGTTCGTGCCCCGGTCTGGGAAGATCCCACATGCCGCGGAGCGGCTGGGCCCGTGAGCCATGGCCGCTGAGCCTGCGCGTCTGGAGCCTGTTGCTCCGCAACGGGAGAGGCCACAACAGGGAGAGGCCCTTGTACCACAAAACAAACAAACAAACAAACAAACAAAAACAATGCTTTGCCTAAGGTTACACAAAAAATGATGAAGCTAGGATTTGAACCCTAGTCTACATCACTGTTTCCTAAAGTGTGTCATAAGACCCTTCTGTGCGTAAACAAGGGACTAAAGAACACTGATCACACAGTGAGAAAGCTGTGTCCTGTTCACTTCTCCTTCAGACCTGTTTACATCAAGGAGAAAGTCTCTCTTGGGCAGTAGCATGTCTTTTACATTGCTGAAACACTGACTGACCTTCCTTTTTAACAACGGGAGAGGAGACCTTAGTCTTAGAACCTTGGCAAGCAATATACCCAGCTAGACTTGAATACTCTTGTTGTATTTTCATTACGCTTAATCTTCCACAGTTACCTTCTGAGGCAGACTTGGCTCATGGCCTACTCAATATCCGTTCCTACTTTCTTCCTTAGTAACAGAATCCTGAATTTTGTGCCAACTAAGAGACCTCATTTCCCAGTCTCCCTTGCAGTTAGGTAGGCCAAGTAGCTAAGCTTGGCCAATGAGAAGCAAGTAGAAATTGCTGGGTGGGACTTTCAGGAATGCTCCTTGGTTACAAGGCACGCAGGAAGACTCTGTTGTCTTTCCTCTTTCCTGATGCCTGCCTGATGGCTGGTGACTCCGCAGCCATTCTGTGCTTAGCAGCCTTGATGATGGAGGTCACACATAAGGCCAGCAAAGCAGAATGACAGAAAGAGCCTGGGTTCCCAGTAACATCATGGGGCTGACAGATGCACCCTGGAATGCCTTTTCCCAGTCTTCTTTTTAAGTAACAAAGAAGTAAACTTCTATCTTGTTTAAGCCCATTATTTCTGCTCTCTGTTTCTAGCAGTCAACTGCAATTCCTTACTGAGGAATCTTCAATTTATGACAAATTATACTTATTTCCACTTCTAGTAATATAAAGATTCCTAAGAATTTTTTTTTTAACCAAAATAAATGTAAGTTCATCAAGACAAACTCTAATATTAGATGTGAACTAGCATGAGTAATTCCTGGAACACAAAATGACAAACTGGGAAGGGATTTTGGGAACTACTGTATCAGACTATATACTGCCTTTCTGCCTATAGAGAACCCACGGGGAGAGAGGTTCTCCGTTTCCACAGAGGAACACTTCTGTTGGTTGCCCTGGTATTTGGGGATCTCATCCTTGGGCCCAGGTCCAAGCCAGGTCAGTTCCCAGGGACACCCTCACTTACCAGCTGTCTTCCAGGGTCTGTGCGCTGCTCCTTCCCTCCTGCCTCTTCTCCAGCTCCACGGCTGTCTGTTCCAGCAAAGCAGACACGGCATCCTGCAGAGACAAAGGCTGATGGGTCCATCTGTACACCATGGGCATAGCCCCACCCGGCAGGAATCAGAGTGTGTCACCCTCCCAGTGAACGGAGGGTAAAACTGAAGACCAGAGTGGGTAAGCGTCTTGCTGTAGAGTCACACAAATTGGAAATACAGTCCTCAGTTCTTCTAACTGGCAGTTCTCTGGAGAATAACCTCTGCATGTACAGACAGAGTTTGGAAGACAGCCAAGTTTAGTGTTTGCATGAGACGGAATTATAGGTCTCCGGCTGTAAGGAGAGCATGGTGTAGTCAGGGAGACCATCCCATAAACCATCAATAACAAAACAATCTGGGAAGGACTATGAGAGAGATAAGTACTGGATGTTTGAGAACAGAGGCATGGTGGCAAAGCTAGCTTGGGGGCTGTATTCAGGGAAGGCTTCCTAGTGGAAGAGTCTTCATACTGAATGGTGTCTATGGTGAGGAAGCCTGTGTGACTTGAGGAAATTATTTAATGTCTCTGAGACTCAGTTTCTTCTAATAATTACTCCACCTCTGATGTCCAGCCATCTCCAATTCAGGGAGAGGCTTTTCCTTCCATCCAGCCAGGTGCCGCATGTGCAGGAGAAGGGTGCAAAGCTGTGGCCCAGCTCACCGTGCTTTCAGGTCCTGGCATGGGGGCCATGGCTCCCACTGGTTTGGGCTCCCTGCTCTGTTTCTTCAAGTATTTGTAGCTCAGGAGGTTGTACCAGCGAGTCGACCTCTCCCCGGACCGGCAGACCTCAGCCAGGCTGATCTGGGCGCCTCCCTGTGGAGAATGGGAAAAAAAGCACAACCAGGGGGTGACAAGGTACTCTGGGGGCAGTATGCAAAACACCACTCCAGGTGAGACAGAAGCTTCCTGGGAGGAAGAAATGGCTAGGTGCTGATCATTTTCCAATAACTCACTTGTTCACTAACTTATTCTTTCATTGAGTTGTATGGGTTCTTTAAATATTTATCAGATACATGATTTGCAAACATTTTCTCCCATTCAGTAGGTTGCCTTTTCATTTTGTTGATGATGTCCTTTGCTGTGCAGAAGCTTTTGTTTGAGGTAGTTCCACTTGTTGATTTTTGCTTTTGGTGTCAGAGTCAGAAAACATCATGACCAGGACTGATGTCAAGGAAAACAACTCAAAGCTCCAGAAACAGGGGACTGGAGGCCTAAACTGTAATATATCTATAGGGTGGAATATTACACAGCTATGTACAAAACATAAGGAAGATCCCTAGGTAGTGATGTAGAGAGTTCTCCAGGCTACATTAATTCCAACAAGATAACAGGCAATTTTGGGCCGGCTCATAGGCGCGAATGGTCTACCTCAGTAAACTGGACGCACTCTGATGGCATTTATGCATTTGTTCATTCGTTTATTCAACACACACCCATTTTCCGAGGAGCCTCTGTGTGCCAGGCACTGTTCTGGGTGTTGTGGATATGGAAGGATTTAAGGCAGAGAAAAATCCCTGCCCTCATGAGCTTCTATTCCAGTCTGGGGGAATCAGATAATCAGTAAGTAACTTCTATATTGTGTCTCATAGAGTCTAAGATGCCATCGATTATGAAGTGTATTATTATTTCATGTACCACTAAGAAAGTAAAACAGTTGCCAATTAGACTATGACCTGCCATCTAGTATACACTGCATCTTGATTTCACAGGGGATAAAATGTGAAAATGACATGTACCCTAATACCTATGATATAGAGGAATATGAGGTGATGTAAAGTGCCGCAGAGAAAATAATACAGGGAAAGTGGAGAGGAGGGGGTAAGAGAGTGGAGGGGGCAATGTGATTTTAAATAGGGTGGAAGGAAGTCGTCACATAGAAGGTGACCTTCGGGTTAAGATCAGAATGAGGGGAGGGAGTGAGATTTGCCCATCAATACCCGGGAGAAGGGAATTCCGGTTACAGAGGACAGCAGTGCGAAGCGCTGGGGAAGGGGGCGTGCGGGTGTATTCAAGGGGTAAAAGGAGGCTGGAAGAAGAGTCTTGGGGATAAAATCCAAGAGATGACAAGGAGCAGACCCTGGAGGGCCTGGGGGGCCAGGCAAAGGCCCAGGTGTTGACTCTGGGTGGAGACAGACGCCATCCTAAGGCTTCAAAGTAGAGGAGTGGCATGCAGTCATCTGCAATTTAACAGGATGCCCCTGGCTACCGTGTTGAAAGGAGACGAAGGGCAGCAAGAATAGAAACAGGGGGATCCAGTGGGGGATTCTGCAACCATTGGGCGAGAGGTGGTAGTAGGTCAGGAGCACGGAGAGAAGTGGTTGGAATCTGGGGATCTCCTGAAGGCAGACCTTCCAGGAGGTCCTGAAGGATTGGAGGTGGGGTATGAGAGGAAGAATGGGGTCCAGGATGACCCTGATGTCTCTGGCTTGGGCAGTGGAAGAATGGGGTTGCCTTCAGCTGAGACAGTGAAGACACGGGAGGAAAGATCAGGGGCGTGCTTGTGGACACAGCACTGGTGATGGCTACTGGACATGCAAGAGGAGATGTGGATTCCGGCAGCGGACATACAACGCCGAGAAGAGTGGAAAGGCCCAGGAGGGCGCCATCACATGGGATGGTGTTCGAAGCCAGGGGATACGACGAGATCACTGAAGCAGTGCACGCCAAGTAGAAAAGGGGAGAGGAGCAAGGCCTGAGCTCTGCGGCCTTCAAACAGAGAGAGGTCAGGGAAATGAGTAAGAATCTGCAAAGGAGACAGACAGAGAAGGCCAGTGATGGGGGAAGAAGGCCAGGAGAGCGAGCGGTCTGGGAAGCCACGTCAGGGCAAAGGATGCTGAGGAAGATGGAGTGAGCAATTGTGCCAGACGCTGTAGGCAGGCCAAGAGGGACAAGGATGGAGAGCCGGCCACCGGATTTAGCCACAAGGAGGTCCCTGATGAGCACATTTTTGGTGGAACGATGAGGGCAAAAGCCCACGTGGACTGAGATACAGAGAGAACACATACACCTCTTTTACGCGTTGCTAGAGAGCAAAGGAAAAAAATAATGTAGTAACGGGAGGAAGAAATGGGGTTAAAAAAATTTTTTTGAAAGCAGGGGAGAAATAACAGTATGTTGGCATACTCACAGGCCAGATCCAGTGAGGAGGGAAAACTGGAGACACAGGAGAGAGCAAAAGAGTAACGGTTGGCGTGACGCCCTTGAGAGAGGATGGCCCTAGATGGGAGTGGGGAGGGTGCATCCTCAGCTCCGGGAAGAACAGCAGAGCCCACGAGGACAGGTAGATGCGGCGTGGCAGCTGTGGGGTTCCTTCTACTCTTCCAGAACTGGGTGTGAAGGGAGGGCCTCAGTGGAGGGAGAGTAAGGGCAAGGAGAGAGGAGAGGATAAGAATTTGTCACTGAGACAAGCAAGACAGTAAGTGGTCCAGGGAGACACAGTATAAACGCTGGGCAGCAAGAGGGCTCACGGGAGGTTCGTGACCACGATTTTAAAATGGTACTGCAGGGCGGTGGTGTGTGCGTTTTGCTCCAATTGCACAGGTGGAGAGGAGGGGAGGGTTCACTTTGATGGGGCTGGGTTTTTGCCAAGTGGGGATGGCAAAGTGAGAAAGGGGCAAGGGGGCGGTTGTGATGAGACATGGGATATGAGTGGGGCCTGGGCAGAGGGCTGTCTTTACAGAACATGCACAGTCAGGGCCTGAGTAACCAGGATCCGGCTGGAAAGCCTGTGACTCCTGCGATGCCACCCTAAAGCATTTGGTGGAACTGTTGCCCACGATATTGGGGAAGGCAGTATTCATCCAAACCCATAATCCAGTAGGATAGTGTGATGATGACACGTCAAGATGCTGGAATCCTTGTTCAAATCCAGACTTCTCTACCTACTCGCTGGATGATCTGAGCCGGTTAATTAGCCTTTCTGGGCCTTGATCCCTTATTTGTCAGATGGAGATAATCCTAATATTGCTTCCCAGGGCTGTCGTGAGGATTAAATGAGATACTGCACACAAAGTTCTTAGCCCAGTACTAGACACGCAGACACTACTCAGGATGGGTACTATTGTCCTTGCCCGGCTGGTTAAATGGCTCAAAACAGACCAGGGATTCCACAAACCCAGCAGTGCGGGGAGACTGTGCTTGGGAGCCTATGGCCCTTCCTCCTCTTGTCTCACTTCCTTTCCTCCTCCAGCCACCAATACACAACAGCCTAACACTCACGTCCCCACGGGACACGGGAACAGAGGCTTCCCGTTGGCCGTGGACGGAGACAAGCCACGGCGGGATGAGCGCTTTGGCTGCTGCCATGGCAACCAGCAATGGCCAGACATCAATTAGGAAGGAGGAATAAAAGGCATCCAATTAGGAGAAGAAAAAGGATTGAGTCT
Organism: Stenella coeruleoalba; assembly: GCF_951394435.1. NCBI lineage: Eukaryota > Metazoa > Chordata > Mammalia > Artiodactyla > Delphinidae > Stenella > Stenella coeruleoalba. The sequence goes on along the minus strand of NC_137148.1, from coordinate 144,205,116 downwards.
CTTCTCATTTAGGAATGCTCGGGGCTAAGGAAACGCTTCACTGGAGGAGCCTGGATTGTTTATTCATTTTTATTTTAAAAATTCTATCCTTGGGGCTTCCCTAGTGGCACAGAGGTTAAGAATCTGCCTGCCAGTGCAGGGGGCATGGGTTTGAGCCCTGGTCCGGGAAGATCCCACATGCTGTGGAGCAACTAAGCCCGTGCAGCACCACTACTGAGCCTGCGCTCTAGAGCCCGCGAGCCACAACTACTGAAGCCCGCGCACCCAGAGCCCGTGCTCTGCAAAAAGAGAAGCCACCGCAATGAGAAGCCCGCGCAACACAACGAAGCGTAGCCCCCGCTCACTGCAACTGGAGAAAGCCCGCGCGCAGCAACAAAGACCCAACTCAGCCAAAAATAAATAAATAAAATAAATAAATAAATAAAAATTCTATCCTTTTTTTTTTGCGGTACGCGGGCCTCTCACTGTTGTGGCCTCTCCCGTTGCAGAGCACAGGCTCCAGACACGCAGGCTCAGCGGCCATGGCTCACAGGCCCAGCCGCTCTGCGACATGTGGGATCTTCCCGGACCGGGGCACGAACCCGTGTCCCCTGCATCGGCAGGCGGACTCTCAACCACTGCGCCACCAGGGAAGCCCTATCCTTTTATATATATACACACGTGTGTGTGTGTCTGTATCTATCTATCTATCTAGGTAGATATATATATATATACACACAGGTATGTGTGTCTGTATCTATCTATCTAGGTGTATATATATATATATATACACACACATATATATATATATGCGCTTTTTTTTTGGCTGCACTGTGCAGCTTGTGGGTTTTCTCAGTTCCCCAACCAGGGATTGAACCCAGGCCACGCAGTGAAAGTCTGGAATCCTAACCACTGGCCACCAGGGAACTCCCTGGAGCCTGGATCTGGAAAAGCTTTCCGCTCCATCCTTCAGCAGCACCCACCCTGCCTGCCAAACCCTGCAGTCACCATCCCACCTGGGGGCTCCAGGGAGCGCTGTGCTGGCACACAGAAAACATCCAGGGTCTGACATGGGTGGACCTGCCTGGGTTCTAACTCTGTTCCTGCCACTTCCTGACTGTGTGACCTTGGGAAAATTCTTTGTGCCTCGGTCTCCTCACTGGTGTAACAGTTACCTATTTTACAAGATGGTAGTGAGGATCAACAGAGATAATACACGTAAGGAGCTTAGCTCAGAGCCCAGCATATAAATTGCATCCAGTTGACACAAGCTATTGCATCACTGTGAGCAGTAACAACAACATACACGGCAATGACGCTGTTATGAACCCTAGCCAAGCAGGAAAGGGATGGGAACTGATTTCCCGTGAGACCTAGCGTATGCAGACACTTTGCTTTACATCCTTGCTCCGGGGACCAGCAGTACTGGCATCACTGGGGAGCTTGACAGAAATGCAGAATCTTGCTGCCTGCCCACCCAGACTTGCTGAATCAGAATCTGCATTTTAACCAGAGCCGCAGGTAACCTGCGTGCACATGAAAGTTCGAGAGGCACTGCTTTAGTGCTTCATTTAACCCTCAGAGAACCACCTGTGAGGTAGCCAGTGTGAGCTGGTTTTACAGATAAGGAAGCAGACAGAATTAAAGAGTCTTAGGCCACACAGTGGGGAAGGCTGGTGACTCAGCCTCAGGCACAAGGGATGTGGCGCTGCAATTCCACGGCAGAAAAAGGAGCTCCCCGCTCCCCCTTCCCCTGCTCTCAATAAGTCTGGGAACAACGCCGTTCATCTGTGGAAGAGCCCCTGCCTAGAACCCAGGAAAGGCTGGGCTGACAGCACAAGCTGTGTTTCTCCAAGCCTTCTTCCTGAAGTGCAAGATGGACCAATTCCCAGAAGGACAGAAGGCTGCACAGATAGACAGACACAGTCCTCACCAGGCACGCCTCCAGATGGCTCCTGTCGGTGGCGCAGACATCGACTCTTAAGGTCTTCTGGTGAAGGGCTGGGTAGGACATGGACACCCAGAACACCTCGTTGAACACCAGGGTGTCCGAGGCGTCCAGAGGCCGGGTCCGGAACAGGCAGGTGGTACTCTCGGAGCAGGGAAGGATAGCCACGCGAATGTTCCTAGAGGGACAGAACACAGGAGAGCCTGGGTCAGGTCAGCCCGGCTCTGGGGCTCAGGTGTTAGGCTAAACGGCTGCTGCAAATCCCCATGGAAACAACAGCGGACAAGAGTTTGTAATTTCTCCAGTAGTTATGCAGTTATTCATGAGGGATGCATAGGGGCCCCAAGGACAATGTGCTGCTTTTCCTTCTACTGAATCCCCCAATCATGAGACCCTCAAAGCTTGTGGAGCCTGAGGCCAACGGTGTGCAAACTGTTGTGAACAGAAGGATCTGAGCGGCTGCTTGTTAACACTGAGGAATACTCACACAACCGCTGGTAGGAGGGCAAAATGCCACAACTCGGGCGGCAGGGAAGGTGACCATCCTAACAAAAGTACATATGCATTCACCCTTTGACCCAGACAGCTGGCTTCTAGGCACAGATACTGCTGCACAAGTACCAGTGAGTTACACAGAAGGTTATTCATCCCGGCCCTGTTTGTAACAGCGAAGACTGCACACAAGTCCAGCGTCCAGTCAATCTTGTCTTCCTTCTGTTTTGCCTGTTTTCCGGCCCGCTTTCCTCCTTCCCACGTGTCACACCCCAGACGCTGGCTGGGTGCAGGCCACAGAAATATAAGCTCCTGCTGCTGCCCTCAAGGCCTATGGTCTAGCAAAGGAGGAACATGTAGGCAGACGGGCTCAATGAATCATAAACCCGGTCTGCACAGGACCGAGCTGGGAGGCAGACAGCGCAGGTCTTTGCTGTATCATCAACTGTAAGGTAACACCCATCACTACCTGCCAAGAGAAGCACAATGATGGGAGCCGGCTCTTCAGAAAGGCGGGCCCGGCTCCTTCTGCGTGGAATACTGGAGCTTAGAGCAGATGAAAGAGGCCGTGACTTGCCTCTTCATCAGGCTTCAAGTTTACAAGGGCGGAGGTTTGCTCGCCACCCCCTCCCTAGTGCTGGCACCTGGTGGGGGCTCAGGACGCGTATGCGGAAGGTCTGAAGCTGTCTGGGGCGCTCCTCTTTAGAGAGAGCGTGTTTGCTGCCCTGCCTGCATCCACGTTCACGGCACTGACACCGTGCATCACGGTCGTGGGCACTAAATACCCACAGAGGTTTACGGGGCCTGTTGTTGGAGCAGAACAGAGCAGGAGAGCGTCCCCCGGGATGGGCGCAGAGCGGGAGAGGATAACATACAGCCCGTCAGCTACACACTCACACTTTCCGGTCTTGCTGCGGCGACAGAGCAGAGAGGTTGGTCAGCTGGATGATTAATATTGCAAACTGCTTATTCTTCTCATCGTACCTGAAATGAAAAGGGGGCACACGGAGCACCTGTCAGCAACGCATTTCTCTCTCTCTCCCTTAATAATCACAGACGCGGCTGCTGGCTGCTCTGGGGACTGCGGTGAGCTGGGAAGCACAGGCCCAGTGTTTGCTGCCATGCAGGGATGCAGGTCCAGAGCTGTCGGTCTGAATTTTTAAAGAGAAGCCAGAGGTTGTAGAAAACGTCCTGACATTTAAACACCGGCAGTTAATTCCTAGTTTAAAAAATATTGGGGCCAACCTGCATCAAGAGAAAACAATAGAGCTGGGCTGCAGCCCCCAGGGGTTGACTTCGGTCCAGGTGAGATGATAAGACCAAAGCCGTGGCAACAACGACCAAACAGACCAAAAGGCAGGAGGTCTCGGTCCCTGCCTGGCTCTGCCACCGGCCAGCTCAATGAATCCGGGCAAGTTACGAAGTCTTCAAACCTTGTTTTCTCTCTTTTGTGAAATGGGGAACTGGGAGGCATGGAAAGAGACCCCCCCCCCCACTCCACCCCCTTTAGTTAGGAGCCCACAGCTGCCAGCAGGTCCCGCTGGTTCTGCCTGCCTCGCTGGGCAGCTGTGAGGGTAAATGCTGCAGACGCTGCAGGCCAGGAGGAGACCCCGCACAGACCACGCCCCTCTGCCCCGCCCTCCCTGCCACTTACTTCAGGGCGATCTGAACCCGGGTTGCACCCACTACTTCTGACTCGTCACTGTCAAAAGCAGCGGCTTCTGAGGCTCCCAGTCTGGAAAGCAACACAGGAAAGAAAGAGAGTCAGGCTTCCCTGTAGTGACCAGGGGCCAAAGTCATTTTCCAGAGACAGGGTTCTCTCTGGGAGGGAGAAGCTGGGTCCTCAAGGAGGAAGGTTTGGGTCTGCTCAGCCTCCCTGTGGACCCTGCCTGCCCACAACTACTCCGGATCCCTCTCTTGAAGCAGCAGCTGCGCTTTCTCTAATACTTGCTCCTCTAGCCATACACCCGTAATGGCAATTGAGGAACTAGCAGTCTCCCAAACGTGAAGTCTCTCCAGCCCCGGGAGGAGAAGCAGTCTGCTTCTTCAGCACCACCCTCCTGGGGGTCCCTCCCACACACCTGAGGAGGCCCGGGCCTTGCATACTCAGAGTTCCCAAGACTCAGGGACCCACCTCTGCACGGAAGCCTCATACACACCACTGTCCCCGGCCACGGATTCATCCGACACCGCAGCTGAGACACAGGCCACTTTCAGGTCGCACCCCTGAGCCTTATTCGCAGCTGGGAGAAGAGAGGAAAAAAGGAAGGATGGCAAGGCGGGGTTTAGACATCAGGATACTGTCGTCACAATACATCTTTTGATCCCCTCACTGTCCCAACATGGTCCCGCCAAAATCCAGCCACCTCTGAACCTGACAGCAAGGTCCTGCCTTTTTTTGCGGTGAAGGAAAGGGTAGCATGTGATTCTGTGTTTAACGTCTCAGACTCCAGAGCCAGAACACCTGGGTTCAAATCGCAGTTCTGCCACACACTGCTTCATGACAGTGGGACACTGATTTACTCCCTCTCAGCCCTGCATTCCTCATCTGTAAAATGGGGATAATAATACCTGCCTTGCAGGGCTGTTGGGAAGACTGGATGTGATGATAAAGGGAAGTCCTTAGTACAGAGACTGGTGCAGGGGAAGTGCTCTAGAAAAGTCAGTACCATCATCCTTAGCTACTACGACTATCACTCCCATCACTACAGCGATGTCTTCTAGATCGATCCCTACACACCTGGGGCAAAATAACAGCCCCCGGACCCCCTTGGGAGGGGCAAGAGGAGGAGGAAGGGAAGGACGTAAGTACTGGCTGTCCTACTCGCCTATCCCATTCCATTCCTAACTCAGCCCATCTCCCCTGCCCTTGACAGAGGCCCTCAGAAGTCTCTACCCGGGGCTCAGGCCCAAGCATTCAGCACACACTGCACATTCCTTCCTTCCCCAAGTAATGGGCGCTGACGGTGTGCCAGGTCCACTGCTAAGTTCAGAGCTACTAAGGTGAATAGGACAGCTCCTGACCTCCGCGCAGCAGGGGAAGGACAGATTCAGGGGCTTCAACCTCACGGCCAGCACTTCCCTGTGTGCCAGGCACATGGGCGGGGGGTGGGCAGACTGGAGAAGGGGCTGGGGATGGGGATGGTGACAGTGAGCCTGGGAGAAGCCAAGGGGCCATGTGGGCGTGGCTTTCCCAGCCTGTGTCCCACGTCTGCTGCTGCAGCCCTGGAGATCTCCTGCCTTCGGACCCACCCCTCTCCACCCTCCACTAAACCACTTAAGGAGATTAATTTGTCTGCTGACTGAACAGTGGCACTAATCGCATAACCTGCTTAGTGTCTGGGCTCAGCCCGGCATCATCTGGCAGCGGGGAACGCTTCTGGAGGTGGCATGAAGAAACGCCGACCTGAGACGCGAGCGGGCTCTGGCCCCCAAGCTGCACGAACGTCGTGGCGGGAGGCAGGGGGATGGGGGTCGCTCCCTGCACTCGGTTGGGGTCCCAGCATCCCCGATCCAGCTTATCGCAGCCTTTAGACAGGGAGCGCCGGGAACGCTTCTTGAACCTTGTTAGGGGTACCACCTGCACACCCCTCCTCTCCAGGGAACAATTTTCTGCAGCTTGCCACCGGCTGAGGAAGCCTGTTTTTATTTTTGTTTGAGGGCACTCAGCAAGACTCCCTTCCCGGTGAGGGAGCCCCAGGGATCTCTCAGCTCCTCTTCTAAGGAAGCGGCTGGCATGCACCCAGCAGAGCCTTTAATTAACTGGGAAACCTCATCATTTCCCCCTTGCTCCCACTGGCCCTTGCACACGAAGGAACTGATAGCTCCGGGTGCAGCGGCAGCCCTCCCACACATTCCTGGAGGTGACGGCTGAAGTGGGTTGAGCTTCTAGCTGGCCTCACGGGAGCCAGGACCAGGAGCCCTTTGCCGACAGAGCTGGCACGTGGCTCATTGTGGGTTCTGGGCAGGTGGTCCTAGAGCCAGTCCTGACTCTACCGCTTCACAGCAGTGACAATGACCTTGGACAAGTCACTTAACCTTGCTGAGTCTCATTCCTTTCAGTCTGTAAGAGGAAGATAATAATAGCCCCCACCTCATAGTGGTGTTGTGAGGCTTATGTGAGTAAGTACGCCTAACGGTGCCTGTTATCTTGCACACCTGAACTTGATAAATCACCCTGCTCAGTCCTGACCTTCATACCATAGGCATGATGGCATCAGCAAGCACCAGGAGTGTCTTAGGAATGAATACACAGAGCTGCCTCATGTCCTAAGGGGAGCACGATGATAAAGAGATTGGGCTCTGGGGTCAGAAACACCCAGATTCCAATCCCTGCTTCCCCACCTGCTGGGGAAGCACCTCTCTGAACCTCTGTTTCCTCATCTGTGAAATGGGTATAATGGAAGTAACCTATTTCATCATATAAAGCACATTGCTCACCACATAATGCACCCCAATGAATTTTAACTATTATAATTTATTATGTGGTTGCTGCTAAAGATAAAGATTTTTCTTGTAATAAATCTTAGCTGTCATCATCAGCTTCCGACCTGAATCTCAGTCCACACCATAATGCTCTTTTCTGACTATCACTCCCATCAGAATGGGAGTCATATCATTCCCTGGCTTCAAACAGTCACACGGATCCTTGCTGCAATGAGGGTAAAACGTAAACTCCTTACCTTACACAACCCGTACTCTGCCCAATTCTCTGCCTTGTTGGTGATCTCCTCCCTCTGGCCCCTCTTGCAGCCCCTTGCTCCAGCCTCAGAGACTTTGCTCTTGCTTCTCCCAAGGCTGGCTCCCTCTCACTGCTCAAGGCTCCGTTCAAGTGTCGCCTTCCTTCACCACCCAATCTGAACTGGCAGCCCTAACCCAACCTGAAAGGCTCCATCACATGCCCTGTTTTATTTATTTATTTTTTTTGCGGTACGCGGGCCTCTCACTGTTGTGGCCTCTCCCGTTGCGGAGCACAGGCTCCAGACGCGCAGGCTCAGCGGCCATGGCTCATGGGCCCAGCCGCTCCGCGGCATGTGGGATCTTCCCGGACCGGGGCACGAACCCACGTCCCCTGCATCAGCAGGTGGACTCTCAACCACTGTGCCACCAGGGAAGCCCTGCCCTGTTTTATTTTCTTCCTAGCGCTTTTATTGGTCTGCTTGTACAGTTATTGTCTGTGCCTTCATTTGCATGTAGGCTTCACGGGAACCAGGACCTTGTCTGTCCTCCACGCTGTATCCTTGTGACTAACCCACATGGCATATCAGCTGAATGAAAGAATGAATGAATCCATGTACACCCATTAGCACAGGACCTGGCATTTAGTTTCAGGAGGTACTTAATAGCTGTTGCATGAATGAACCCACCATGGAAAACCCTTCGCTCAAGACCTAGACCACAGTAAACACATAATAAATACCTACTGAATGAATAAATAAATCAATATACCATGTAAAGATCTGGCATATAGAAAGCAGTCAGTAAATGTTGCCCATAGGGGCTTCCCTGGTGGCGCAGTGGTTAAGAATCCGCCTGCCAATGCAGTGGACGTGGGTTTGAGCCCTGGTCGGGGAATATCCCACATGCCACGGAGCAGCTAAGCCCGTGTGCCACAACTACTGGGCCTGCGCTCTAGAGCCCGCGAGCCACAACTACTGAGCCCGTGTGCCACAACTACTGAAGCCCACACACCTAGAGCCCGTGCTCCGCCACAAGAGAAGCCACTGCAATGAGAAGCCCGGGCACCACAACAAAGAGTAGCCCCCGCTCACCGCAATTAGAGAAAGCCCACGCGCAGCAACGTAGACTCAATGCAGCCAAAAATAAAATTAATTAATTAATTTAAAAAAACCCAAAACCACGTTGCCCATAATTATCACTGGGGTCTGGAACTCGGACCCGAGCACAATTCCCACCCTCCTCCCTCCTGGAGGCTCCCGCCCTCCGGATGTGGTGCCCTGTACCTTGGCCCAGAGGCTTGCCCTCTGTTCCGGGTTCCTCCAGCCGGTACCTCTCCCGGGTGCTGTTGCCAAGGCTCAGTTCGCAAAGAGTGGCACTCAGCTCGGGGTCTTCAAACTCCAGGTTGCTCAGGAAGGCGTCTCCAGCCAGGAGGGGGTCAGCGATGAGAGGGGAGCAGGGCGGGGATGGGGAGGAGAGCGAGGAACGGGGGGACAGGGAGCTCATGGACTTTGGAGTGCCGGACAAGGAGCGCAGGGCCTGCAGGCGGCCGCCCCCCTCTGCCTTCTGGGTCTTGGCCACCTCGTCCTCGTGGATGGTGGTGATGCAGCCCGAGGGCCGGAAGCCCGTGGCCCCCTCCAGGAGCAGGAATTCCACCTTGCTCTGTAGTTCCGAGTCCAGCTGTTCGAAGGGGTCATAGTAGAGGTCGGTGAAGCTGGCTGAGGTGGAGGAGTCCAGGCTAGAGGCGGCCAGGGAGCCCCGGCTGGACGTGAGGGATCCGGGGCTGCTGCCCGAGGACAGGCTCTGCATGCTGCCAGAGAGGCTGGGGCAGGGGAGGGAAGGCGAGGACACAGAGTGGGTGGGCTGCCCCGAACTTCCCCCGAAAAGCACCACGTGCACTGAGAATGCAACACCTCATCAGACCCTCTTGACAGTCTCCAGGGTGGACCACGCATCCCCATTTCACTAAAGAGGATATCCCGAGAAGGCCACATAATTACGAGCTGGCAGAGCTGGGATTCGAACCCAAGCCAGCTGCCTTAAAAGTCCACTTTCTCCTCAATATCTCTGTTTCTCAAACCTCCACCAGGGGCATTCCATTTGCATATTTCTCCATATCTGAATGCAACCCCCAATAATGCCGCTTAATATTTTCCTTTAACTCAACTCACTTTTTACACGTTAATATAGTTTTCTGAAAAAGGAAACGTTATATCCTAAGTGTAATCTGAAAAGCATTGTCAACTGTTAAAAATATTTGATGAGAACAGAATGTTGTGATAAAATTCCAGCCACGTTGCCTACCGAGGCCCCAGCCTGAGGCCTACCCTCTCTGCGTTGTGCAAGTGGGCTGGAGAGACGTGAACAAGACACACTAGCACCCAACTGGGGCCTTCTGTTGTGTTGTCAGAGGACCAAGGAGGCTGTGGTCTGGGGAGGTGAAGGGCCCTGCCCCCAGCCACACCAGAACGAGTCCCCCAGATCATCCGTCTGCCTGCTCTGCTTCTAAACGGGCACGCTCAGGCCATGGAGGACACGTGAAGGGCAGAAGCTGGGCTGGGCTGCCTCGGGACGCCTGCATATGGCCGTGCCCAGGGGAGCGCTCACCCCACTGCCTACTACTCACCTTTTCAGCTGGCAGTGCAGAGCTGCTACCTGCCGGGTGGCTTCCTCAAGCTCTCTCACCAGCTGGTTCCTCTTACTGTTTAACTTCAACCTGAAGGGAGAGAAGGCATGAGTGGGGAGCTCGGAGGGAACCCGCCTCCATCTGCCCATAAGAGGAATCACAGGCATGGGCTCACGGAGATGTACGCACAGACCCACAGACGCACACACAAGAACTTCCTGGAGGCATTATATTATGATGTTTGGAGAGGTATGGCCTCTACGTATAATCCTATAGTAACTGCTATATGCATCACCTGCTATATACCAGGGGCTGACTAGGAAACTTATAACATTGCCTTAAATCATTTGCACAATAACCCTGCATAGTAAGAATTTTTTTTTTTTTTTGCGGTACGCAGGCCTCTCACTGTCGTGGCCTCTCCCGTTGCGGAGCACAGGCTCCGGACGTGCAGGCTCAGTGGCCACGGCTCACGGGCCCAGCCGCTGCGTGGCATGTGGGACCTTCCCGGACCGGGGCACGAACCCGTGTCCCCTGCATCGGCAGGCGGACTCTCAACCACTGCGCCATTTTTTTTTTTTAACCATTAACCACTTTATATACGAGAAAACTGAGGCTCTCAGAGTTAAATAGTTTACTTAAAGCTAGAGAGTTACTGGCAGAATTAGGAATCCACCCCACCATCCCTCCCTACGCTGTGTACAGACATGCAGAGAGAGAAGACCAAGTGAAGACACAGTAGATGACCATGTGTAGATGGCCATCCACAGGCCAAGGAGAGAGATCTCAGGAGAAACAACCCTGCCAACACCTTGTCCTTGGACTTGTGGCTTCCAGGACTGTGAGGAAATAAATTACCATTGTTTAAGTCATCCAGTTTGTGGAACTTTGGTTTGGCAGCCCTAACAAATGAATGCACCATCTTAGGGTAAAATACAGAAGGAAAACAAAGGAGGGTCCAGGACTGAGCGCTGAGTCTGTCATCCCAAGGCTGAATGGATGGGCAACAGTCAGCCAAGGAGCTGAAAAGAGTGGTTCCAGAGAGCCTGGGGAGGACCCAGGTGAGCGTGACAGAGTCAGAACCCGGGAGCTAAGGCCTGCACCCAGGCATGCCCACACCAGAGCCCAATTCAGCAGCTCCCTTCCTGAAGGCAAAACCCTTGAGTTTAGAAGGGATGGCTGGATATAGGCTCTGCTCAGCCCCCAGTTTCTCCTGAAATTCCCCACGGGGGCAGTTTGGGTGGGCTCCAGAGAGGGTGCTGCTCCTTGGATCTGACAGGGAAGGAGCTCCATCACCCACTCATGACTTGGGCTGCTCTCCTGCATCCACTAGATTAGTGGCTCTCTGTCCGTGGCCCACAGAGCTCCCCCCGCAGAAGGGGAGGTGTGCTTATTAAATGCACATCCCTGGATTCTACTTAGATCTACTGAATCAGAAAGGCTAGGGGCAGCGCTCAGGAATCTGCGTCTTTTTTTTTGGCCATGCTGTGCAGCTTCCAGGATCTGAGTTCCCCAACCAGTGATTGAACCCGGGCCCCGGCAGTGAAAGTGCCAGGTCCTAACCACTGGACCGCCAGGGAATTCCCTGGAATCTGCATCTTTATTCCCTATTCCAGGTGACTTTTAGGCACAGTAAGGTTTCCGAGCTGCTGCACTGGCTGGGGACTGTAAGGCAGGAACTGCGCCTCACTCTCTCAGCCCCTAGCGTGGCGCCCACCACATGGATGTGCTTGGAAAGTTACTGCTGAATGGAAGACTTTTCCCCAGTTGATGGGAGGGAAAGCTCATTTGCTCTGCTGAGAGACCTGGATGTTAAATCTCCCCTGGACAGATATGTCCCACCGTTGGCATCTTATCCCCTTATGCCATCCTGCTGCAGGAGGAATGACTGACTCATTGCTCCCAGAGCACAGCCAACCCAGCCTGGGGCCTGGGAGGAAGAGTTCATTTCCATGGAAAAAACCTAACCATGCCATCCCTCCACTGACACGCCCAAGGCCTCCAACACAGGCCCTGCCGTGAAGACCAGAGTTTGCTTGAGACACAACTGCAAAGTGATAAGGGAGGGGCAGGACCAGTCACTGGGGAACTGGCCTTGTGAAATTTCAGAAAAGACCACGGGAGCCGCGGCCTCGGCATGTTTGTTGGCCAGCTCTGTCCCCAGCCCTGTTTTTCCAGAGTCCTGCCCGGGACTAGGGGGGCTGGCAGATGGAGCCCATAATGAACAAAATCCCGGTTTTCAGCGCAATGGACACGACTATGGAATCTGACCCTTCATGAGAGCAAGACCTTGAAAGGGTGTGAGATCTGGGGTCAAGGCGCAGCCTGGGCCACCATTTCCACCTTTGTTTTCCTCTCCCCTGGGAGGAGACCACAGAGGTGTGCTCTGGCAGTAAGTGCGGGTCCCCAGTAGAGCCCCAACAGGAGGCTGCGGGGACCGGGAGCCAGATGGCCTTGACCTCCCGAGCACAGGGGTGTAGCTACCAGCAGCCACACACAGATGCCGAGGCGGCCTCCTACAGGTATTGGGCTTCGCTGGCCATACGGTGTCTGCATGTGATGCCTGGCACGTGCCGGGAGGCCAAGAACACATCAAGCGCGGAAGCAGGCAGAGGACCCAGGAGGTGGGGCTGGAACCCCCACAAGCTGCGGCTCAGCGCCTGGGGTACTGGTTAAAAATGCAAGAGCCTGGGCTCCATCTCAGGCCTGAGGAATTGGTCCCTGGGCTGGGGGGCAGGGAGTCCGCACTCTAACAGGCACTGCAGCTCTCAGGAGTGCTGGGGAGGGTCCCTGGGGAGGGAGGAGGAAGCAGCGTGCAGGACGGGGAGTCCTGGGGGGACGTCTGTGCTGCTGATTGATTCGACACTGGGGTTTGGTAGGCCCTGTGGTGTGCTCTTCCTGGATGTGTCCCTTCCTGGCCTTCTCAAAGGCACCTTGAACAGAGAGGCTGTTGTGTGAGGTGACGAGTCTAATACTCCCATGCTGAGAGACAGAGAGAGAGAAGAGAGAGAGGAGCACGAGAAGCAAAAAGAGAAAGAAACCTAGAGAGAGAACAAGAGAGTCAGAGGGATGAACACAGACAAACAGGGGGCCAGAGGCAGACAGCTGAACACGGACGAAGACGGCTGGGTGGGCTTTCTCCTCTCTTTCGTGCAGGAGGCTCACAGCCGTCAGCCCTGTCCCTGTCCTTCCCAAGGCTCTCGCCTCTTCCTGCCCACGTGCCCCCGGCTTCTCTCTGCATGTCCCCCAGGGGACCTTGCCCTCGGGGACCTCGAGACACCTGCTCAGCAGCTGCCACGGCGTGGAGGTTCTGGCTTCTCTGGACAGGCCGTGCGAACTCACTGTTCCAGGGGAGCAATCAGACCTTTGAAAGACGGGGCTGAAGGCAATAATAAAAGACCTTCTAAGTGGGCAGGAGACTAAGGCAAGCATGAGCTCCAGAGCCAGCAAGCCTGGGCTGTGATCCCAGCTCTGCCATTTGGTGATGTTGTGTGAGCCTCAGTTTCCACAACCATGAAATGGAGATTAACCTCAGGGTTGCTGGGAGGTTTAAATGAGATGATATAGCTTACAGAGTCTGGTACTTAATGGTACATTTTGCATGTAGTATAGGGGTCTCTAAGAGAATATCCAATCCTAGTTTCGAGAAACCAAAATTATGATAGCAGAGAAGAGCCTCAATTCACAATCTGGTCCAACCACCTGCCTTCAGAATATATAAGTATTCAATGTAATTATCCTGTTTTGTTTTTTTTTTTCTTTCCTATTAGGCCATTGAAGTCCATATTGGTCAATGACTTGCACAAGGTAGGTGGTGGGAAGGGTCTCTCTATTGACCCAACAAGGAGTAAGGTTGCCAGGGATCTGTTCTCTTCAGCTGCTGGCTGTGAGCATCATGAAAAGCTAAGGGCTTTCCAGTGATGGCTGTAGGGTCAGGGGCCCAGAGGACTGGTAGACAGATCAGGAGATGCATACAGAGGCCTGTAAGGGTCTGCCCGGGCTGGCGAACCATTTATGCATTCAACTAACACTAAAGGCACAAAGATGTCTAGACACAGGCCTTGTCCCCAAGGTGCACAGACAGCCTTGGGGAAAGCAGGACAAAGTGTTGGCACTAAGAGAGAATTCTATAAGGTGCTTCCTAGGGTTACAAAGCACCAAATACTGAAGCCCTCTCCTCCTCCCTCTCCCACCTGCCTGGTGGGAGGCCAGTGCTTATCTTCCCAGGGGAAGATAAAGGAGAGGAAAATGACATATCCCTGGTAGGAGTTCTGACAAGGGGCTTGGTGGGGAGAGATTCCCCACCATTGACCAGTCAACGGACTGTGTGATGTGGTTACAAGAGGCCAGTAAGAGGCTGGTCCACGTGCCCCGTCTGGCACCCCACCATGTGCAAACAGAGCTTACTCAGTTACTAGGGTGGGATTGCAAGCAGCGCTCCTTAGCACTCGGGAGGCTCCCTGAAGGCATCTTAGGACCCATGATGGGGTGATGCAAGGAGCACAGCCAGGCACCTAGGACGCCTGGCCTGCTGCCACTGGGCCCAGACAAGTTTATCTGCTTTATAAACTGGGCTTCTGCCTCTGATTTCACTGGAAAGAGGAATTCCCTTGCTCATCCCTCTCCCCCACCTCCCCCTCCCCCAACAAAGTTTGAAAATCACCATCTTCAACTCCAGCTCCTTAAGGGCAGGGGTCTTGTTCAATAAAGTCTGCTGCCAAAAAACAAGTGAAAATAACTGCATAGATTTTAAGGGTATCAGGGCAGGGATCGTGACTTGTTCATTTCTGAATCCTCCAAATTGCCTTGCACACAAAATATGTGCAACAAGACGTTTCTTACACGAATGAATGAATAAACAACAGGCTGATGGACTGAATGAATGAATGAATGAATGAGAAACTGGGGATTGTAGGACCCACTGTGAACACGGAGTTGTGCTCTGTGCAATGTGGGTGTGGAGGCTGGTGAGACACTGAAGGAAGTAAAGTCTGTTATAAGGCTTCAACCGGAGAATGGAAACCAGTGGCTTTCAGGTTAAATCAAGCCCACAGATGAAGCTGATTTAGCCCTCATGGTATTTAAAGAAATTTTTGGATTAGTTGCCAATATTTAAAAAAAAAAAATCCAAACAACTCTTTTCTTGAAATAGGGGGGCCTCTGGCAGCCTGGGGCCTGCACCTCCACTGGCTGCAGACGGCGCCTGCTTTAGACAAGTGGGGTCTGTACCTTCCAGTCTCACATGGCCCACGGCCAGGTGGGCCTCTGGCATTTACATCACCTGCTTGACTCCTATAAACATCTCAGCTCGCGACC
The DNA here is from genome assembly GCF_951394435.1 of Stenella coeruleoalba. NCBI lineage: Eukaryota > Metazoa > Chordata > Mammalia > Artiodactyla > Delphinidae > Stenella > Stenella coeruleoalba. The sequence goes on along the minus strand of NC_137148.1, from coordinate 144,190,078 downwards.
CCCATCTCAACCAGTGTATTTCAAACTGCAAATTGCAATTTGTTAGCATGTGGCGAAATCAATTTAGTGGGTCATGACCAGCATGAAAAGAAATGCAACATAAAAGAAAATATCACAGGGCTGTCACACAGAGAAAGAGTATGCACTGCTTTGTGAAACTGTTGTCTATGAGATAATACTACAATGTGAATCACTGTCACAAAGTTGCAGAACGACTGCTCTAAATTACATAGAGTTTATCTTAGGAGATAATTTTTGAAAACCTGCAGGTAAGCAGATTTTTTGGTAATGCGATTCCCTGTGTAAAGTTCTGGGGTAGCTGGATGCTGAGTCACTTCCCCAGATTCGCTACTTCGGAAAGCGGTGAGATCTTTAAACCGAGTGTCCTCGGGCTGGAGCCCAGGAACCCCAGGTTGTCCCCGTCACCTCTCCCCACCCCGCTGGGGGCCGGAGGACGGACCGGCAGCGAGGGTAGGGCCCCGGCCCCCCGGCCCCCGGCCCAGCCCCACCTCTCGGTCAGCGCCTTGCTCTGGGTGTCCCGGGCCGCCTGCAGGTCCTTCTCCAGCCGCTTCCGGGCCATCTCCAGCTGCTCCACCTCCCCCTGGGTCCACTTCCGGGGGCTGATGAAGCGCATCTCCTTCAGTAGCTCCTCCTTCTCGTTGATGAGGATCAGCCGGTCCCTCTCGGAGTCGAGCACTCCCGGCCAGGCCTCGCTGTCGAGCTTGGCCAGCTGGATCTTCAGGTTGGCGATCCTGCGGGCCAAGAGGGTGAGCGTGACTGGTGCGCCCAGGGCAATGCGGGAGCAGCGTGACAGACTGTGTTTCCAAGGTTACATGGTCCAAGGAGGCCATGCTGTTCTCAGAGCATCCTCTTTGACAGTGACTGACTTCCTTTGAATCAGTGTGTGGTCTCACGGAACAGATTTTTATCTAACAAACGTATGCGGTGCCTACCATGTGCCAACCGTGAGTAGGCTCTGCAGGGATAGGGTAGAGGCAGTGTCCTTGCCCGCAGGGACATGAAGCCTCATCAAGTAGAGGTGGATTCGTCACCAGGCAATAGCCTCCTACCACTAGCTAGGTGACCTTGGGCAAGTCTCTTCGTCTCTCTGAAGGGAATAACAAAACTTCCTTCCTTGTAGGGTAACGGCTGAAGGTTTTATGACATAATTCGTAAAATGTCCGAGGACAACATTTCATGCTAAACAAGCACACAGTGAATGTTTCTGCTGCCACTTGCCTATTCCCTGGTTTCGCTGCTTCTTAGGTGTGTAATGTTGGGCACACTCCCTGAGCCTTGTATATAAGAAAACAGTTACTCCTCCTTCAGCATTGGTGTGAAAATGAGCACTTCTGTGTTCAGTGCATCTGGCACATAAGTGCTGAACCAGTGGCAGTCATGGGCCCACTACGACCACAGCAAATACTGCCATTGCTAACCTCGTGTTCTCAATCTAGAAAGTGGCGGCAATACCCTGCGAACAGCTGAGGATTTGAGGTCAGAGGCTTTGGGCTGGAGTCTTGGCTCTGACCTTCTTAAGGAATCATTTAGGTAACACAAGCTTCTAGCACAGTGCCTGGTACACTGCAGGCCCTTAGTAAGTGTTACAGGAAGGAGTTGGGAGCCCTTCACTGCTTTGAGACACAGTATCCTCATCTGTAAGATGGGAATAGTGATGGTACCTGCAAGGTGGGTTATGAGGACCAAGTGAAAACATATCATTAAGAGCTCTTTATATAATGCCAAGTGCTACATAGACATTAGGTATGATTATTGTTGAATCAAATTAAGAGTCACACTATTGCTAAGAGTATTGCTTCAAATATTTAAAAGCAATCATGTGATCCTTTAGGATTTAGTCTTTGCAAAGTGCTTTTAGCTATCACTGTCCTAGCCTCACCCCATCCCTAAAGGGTGGATAGGAACTGGTGGTAACCCTGTTGGACAGACGGCCAGAGAGGATATGGCTCACCTAAGACTGCAGGTCATAAACGTGGTCAATATCTGCTGAGGTCCCAGACCTCTGGACCCTCAGTTAAATCTTTTTTTAAATTAAATAAATAAATAAATAAATAAATAAATAAATAATTTGCTGCGTTGGGTCTTTGTTGCTGTGGGCAGGCTCTCTCTAGTTGCGGGCAGCGGGGGCTACTCTTCGGTGCGGTGCGCAGGCTTCTCATTGCGGTGGATTCTCTTGTTGCGGAGCACAGGCTCTAGGCACGCGGGCTCAGTAGTTGTGGCGCGCGGGCTCTAGAGCACAGGCTCAGTAATTGTGACGCACGGGCTTAGCTGTGCTGCGGCATGTGGGATCCTCCTGGACCAGGGATCGAACCCGTGTCCCCTGCATTGGCAGGCGGACTCCCAACCACTGCACCACCAGGGACGTCACAGTTCAATCTTATCTGCAAACAATGTGACCAAACTCAAAACACTGTTCGGGACAAGATCTCCATGCTGTGTAGTGAAAATTCCATACAGAGAAACACATCTACATGTGCTCATTCCCCAGCCAAGTGTCTCAGCAGGGATTCTCAGAGTTAATTAATTTAAATTCCATATTCACATATACAGCAATCCATCAAAACTGGCTTTGGGATAACTCTGTAGCTGCTGTTATCCATCCAGCTGCTTCAAGGATACAGTGGTATGGCCAGGTCTGGCAGGGGCTCCACTACACATGGGACATTGAAGGGGTAATTGATGCTTTCTTGGATGTACTTTCCGGTGGCGTTTTCCTTATGCCAGTGATCCCTAAACTTTTAGCCATACATCCTTAGGAGAATCTGATGAAATGTGCTAGACCCTCTGCCAAGAAACACACATGTGACAAAACTTGGCATACGATGATCAGACCTTGCGTTATATAGCCACTTGCCCTCCCTGCTTCAAGACCTGCAGCCTCTGCTTTCCCATTCAGCAGGCTGCTCTATTCTTTACACTTGACACATTTTTGACCGGAGATGTATTCCGGCCACAGGCATTAGTTTCTGCAAAAATCCCACGGTCAATCATGTGCTCAACTACCTTTGGGTGAAGGGGGAGGCACAAAGCTGGATAAAGGATGAGCCAGGAAGCTCTGTGATGAGAAGTTTAATGGCTCAACCCCAAAGGGAAGATTTCAGTCCTTTCCTTTCTCCATAACAGATCATCTAAGATAGGCATTCCAGCAAACTGGAACAGATCCAGGGTTCAGAGTGGTCGCCTTCAGAGGGGACAAGAAGTGCTTGTCCAAACGTAGAAATCGTGCTGTTTTGCTGGACCTCTAGGGGGAGCTGAAATAGTGCACAGGATGTGTTTCTTCCCACCTGAACTGTATCCAATTTCTCCTTCTTTTGTTAACAATATTCCAAACGTTCTTTGGGAAATCAGTCCTCCCGTACTTTCAAGTCACTTGGTTCCCACAAAGCTGACCTCAGTCCCCTTCCCAGAGTCGTGCATGTGACCCATGCTTGGACCTTCACAGAATTCTTATTCCTCCCACCCTGCAATAATGATTGGTTCTCCCAGAAAATCCAGTGAGTTTCAAACCCAAAGTTTGTTAAAACAGTTGTGAAAGGTAGGTCCTCTGGGGTTTCTAACCTGGTAGTATGTAAGCCTAGAATTGCTGGGGGTCATCTTTCTGCTTTGACAGGAAAGTCTGTCAACACAAAGGCAAGCAGGGCTAAGAAAAGGAGAGTGTTTGAGTCTATGTGACATCATTTGAATCCCTGGATCCAGCTGTGCCTGAAGCTGGTTACTGCAGCACTTTGGAGTTCAGTAACCAAAAAATTTCCTTTTTTGCATCTTCTATCAAATAGTTTCTATCAGATTCCTGTCCACATGGCATGGACCGTTACAGATGCTCTAAAAATGTCAGCTTTGATTACTATTTTAATTTTATTTGCGGCAGTGGAACCCAGCTGCTTAGGATTCTGTGAAGCCACAGAACATCTGAAGTCCCTGGTGTCTACACAGTTTAAAAACACAGCTTGTTCCCAGTTGGGCAGGAGACACTGAAGTGGGTAGTATCCGTAGTCTTTTTAGCCTGTTGCTAAAACCCCAGCTGTGCTCCTTCACACCAAACTACTTGTACGATTGTTGGTAAACCTTGATTTTAGAGGCTGAGTTTCAGGCGGGCAAGTGGAAAGATTATGAGGCTTTGAGGTTTAAAGTATGGTTCAAAGCATAGTTCCATTCTTCATCTAGCTAAGTGTCCCTGGTTGAGTCATTTCCTGAGTTTCAGAGAGGATTAAGGTATGAAGATGATAATACCTTCACAATCTTTGTGAGGATTAAACATGATGAGATGTGTAAAAAGCAGGCACAGAGCAGACACTCTACAATGGTAGTTATCATTGTTGGGGCCATCCTACCCCCAGACCCCCGCCTCTAGTTACCTTCTCTTAGCCTCTTCATATCGAAGGCGCAATCTCACCTTCTCCGCCAACTGATTGTTGCTGCTGGTGCCGAACTGGAGGAAAGAACGAGTCGGGAATTATATGGCTATTGTGGCCAGTGCTGAGCTGGGTTTCAGGAGCTCATGAGAGACTTGACAGCTTGTGTGGGAAGTAGCTAAAAATAGTCCCCAATTACTGAGCTGGCTGTGTGAATTGCAGGGAAGCTAGTTAGGGGAAAAACACTTTCTTTCCTTAAGGCATGGGAAGAGCCCCAAACTCAGACATTTAACACTTCTAGAAGAGAAGCCGAGGGCCCAGAATATCGTCTTGCAGCCCCAAATGGCTTGGAGCCCATTCAAGCACCAGAAGCATGGCGGACAGCTGGTCAGGAGGAAACACGGACAGCAAATACACAAGACAGCCGTTCTGGGCGTGCTGCGGAGGGGGCCCACCAGACACTCAGGGAGCCTGCAGTCAGGAGCGCAACACTGAGTGAGTGAGAGGAAGGTCCCAGAACTTGGAAGAAGGCACACAGTTCCTTCACAAATACTTCGGCCCACGGGTGGCTTGTAGCTGGACACATGGGTGGTGTGGGGAAGGAGAGCGCGGCCCCGTTTGCCACGCCACGCTCTGTCGGGAGTGGCAAGAAGCTACAAGGCTCACCCCATCAGACGTGAACACAGCTTCCCCTCACAAGTGGGAACACGACTATAGAGACCAGACAGAATAGCATTTAGCCATGGAGGCTGGTTCATTCAATGTCACCTGCTCTAGGAAAACAAAAGCTCTTCAGAGTTATGGATTGCCGTGGGTCAGTCCTGCTCTAAGTGTTTCAGGAGCGACGTCTGGGACAGCACTTGCACTATTCATCACTCTGACCGGGCTGAGATTTTGAACTGGGAGGCAAGCAGCTGTCTGAAAGCTGTATGCATTGTTTTGGGATGAACAGGAGGGAAATATCCTGTTTCCCAGCTGGTGAAAGAACAACAGAATGGCGCTGCAAATTAGCACGAAGGAAACCAGAGAAAGACGCCTGGTCCTTCAGACATACTTTCTGTGCAGCATCTAGTGATGCATTCACGTGGCCAGGGAGTCAGTGCTGGCTTTTTCTCCACATCATCATCTCATGTCATCCGGGGGCCAGGAGGTCTGCAAGAGAACGGAGCTCCAGAAGGCTGAGTTAGCAGCCAGGCCCATAGACATTCACCAGCCAGCTCCTCAGGTGAGTCACAAGAAGGGTACTCTGTCCCTTGGGGGCCCGCAGCAGCAGCACGCGCCGTCTACTCACACTTCCTGAGATGTCCGTCTGGGAGCTCACATCCAGGTACTGTTTCGGCAGCGGGAAACCTGAACTCTCCAGAGAGCTGCTGCTGGACCACAGGTCAGAGTGAGACCCTCTGTCGGTGTGGAAGCCGTCCTTCAGCATGGCGAGGCTCTGGAACGGAGGGCAGGGTTGGCGACGCACCCTCCTGGGAGGGAGCTCTGGGCCTGTCACTCTCTATGAATCTACTAGGAACCCATGCTCCCCCTAGACATCCCACGTAGGCTGTAAAGAGCTACTAGTGAGGAGGTGCCAAGCACTGGGCCAGGCCCTTTACGTGGGGTCACCCAGTGTGGACACTGGCCCTGGAGACACACGGACTGAGCTGGAACCCCTGCTCTGCTACTTCCTAGCTGTGTGGTCTGAGCTTGTTGATGAAGCTCTCTGTGCCTCAGTTTCCTCTCCTGCAAAATGGGAATAATCACGGGTCCTATCTCACAGGGCTATCATATCGATGAAACGAGATGACCAGTGTAAAGCACTAGTTCAGTCCATACTCAATAACTGTCAGCTCTACCATGATCTGATTTAATCCTAATCACGGTCCTGCGAGGAGTAACCTCTGCTTATCCCCCATTTTATCCACGAGGGAGTTGTTACAGGGAGAAGCTGGCACTGACAGAACCAGGATTTGGTTTTGGTCTATCCGACTTGGTACTCTTAACTGCTAAACACGATCGGAACATGCCTCACTGTCTGCTAATGTCTTGTCACTGGGCTGCAGTCCTGGGCAGGAGCTATGAAATTATTCTGTTTCTCACAGAGTGCAAAGCTTCCTTCACCAACTCATTTACAGTGTCTCTGAGCTTGACTGCTCATGTGCCGATGGGAATGAAAACAGAGTATCTCAGAGGTCAAGGAGGCAGTTCCTTTGAGGGTAGGTGGGACGTACAGGGGTTAAGAGGATGGGCTTCTGAGTCAGTTGTCCATGGCTTTGAATCTTGGCTCTACCACTTACTCTCTGATCTGCGCGGTCTTTTGCTGTATGATGGAGATAACCTAGCACTGATGTCGGGGATAAGTGAGGCACAGTGCTTGCAAAGTGCTTGGCACTACTGCCTGAGAGATATTAAATCGTATCTGTCATCCTTTGTCACTTCCCAGCACAGAGTTGGAACATGAAATGAAATGCTTATAAAGATGCTACATTTTGATGTCCAGGTAATGTTGAAACCACCTCCCTCCATTTGGTTCTGTGCAAAATAAGCCAGATGGCTAAAGCCAGTGGCAAGGAGGTGGCCTTTAGACTAGACCAGAGAGCTCCTGTTCCAGCCCTGCCATTGACACTGGCTGTGTGACCTCAGGCAAGTCACTTCATGCTTCTGAACCTGCATTTGCTCCTCTATAAAAATAAGACTAAAAGCCCAAGAGAACTAGTGAGGAGAACTCACAGATCTTGCAGCATGTGGAAATAGCCCACATGAGTCCTGGCGTAGGAAGGTGCTCAGGAGAAACTGGGATGGGGCCCACATCGCTGGGAACTCGCGTACCTTAATGAGATCTTGCTTTTCCTTTTCTCCACAGGTGATGGCCTTTTTGATGGCTTTTGTTTCTCTCAGGACAGCCTGCGCTTCGTCCAGTTTGTAGCTGCCCTGAGCATCAGACATTTTCTTATCGATTCTAGGAGACAGTCAACAGGAAAGGTCAGAGAGAGAGAGATAGGCCGAGGGATGGGGTTTCCCCAGAAGAAAAGCATAGACCATAGTGCTTCAGTCCTGGAAGAAGTCTCCTCTCTTCCCTGCATACCCTTCTTCCCCAGGTCCTGCCTATTGGATAAGGCACAGAAGGTCCCTGTCAAACTGCAAATGTCCCATAGTGTGGGGCTGCAGAAGCAACACCATTCTTGAAGTCAACTCTTACAGGAAGCCTTCCCTGATTACATCCTTGAGTCCTCCAAGGCTGGGCTAGGTGTTCTCATAACACGTTGTGCATAGCTGTGACACTGCACTCAGTATGTTGTGCTATAATTAATCATTTATGTGGTAATGTCCTAGACTTGATCCGACAGGCTTGAATATGTTTGTGTAGTTTTAGTATCTGGCATGGAACAGTCCTTTTCTTCCCCCTTAACGTTATTTTGTTTTATTTTACTTTATTTATTGAATGAAAGATTCTTTAAATTCTATAGTACCTGACAATTTTCAAAAGTTTCACCCACATGATTTCATATAATCCCATAATAACCCTTTTATCTCCCTACCTCTATACTGCCCCTTCCCCCTCCCCTCTCCCCACTGGTAACCACTAGTTTGGTCTCTATACCTGTGAGTCTGCTTCTTTTTGTTTTATTCACTAGTTTGTTGTATTTTTTAGATTCCACATATAAGTGATATCATACAGTATTTGTCTTTCTCTGTCTGACTTATTTCACTTAGGATAATGCCGTCCAAGTCCATCCATGTTGCTGCAAATGGCAAGATTCCATTCTTTTTCATGGCCGAGTAGTATTCCATTGTATACAGTATATATACCACATGTTCTTTATCCATTCATCTGTTGACAGACACTTAGGTTGCTTCCACACCTCAACAATTGTAAGTAATGCTGCTATGAACGTTGGGGTACATGTATCTTTTTGAATTAGTGTTTTTTGGATATATACCCAGGAGTGGAATTGCTGAGTCATATGGTAGTTCTGTTTTTAGTTTTCTGAGAAATCTCCATACTGTTTTCTACAGCGGCGGCACCAATTTACATTCCTACCAACAGTGTAGGAGGGGTTCCCTTTTCTCCACATCCTCACCAACATTTGTTATTTGTGTTCTTTTTGATGATAGCCATTCTGACAGATGTGAAGTAATAGCTCATTGTGGTCTTTGATTTGCATTTCCCGATGATCTGCAACGTTGAACATCTTTTCATGTCCTTTAATCTGGCTCTCTCAACCTCAGGATTCTTGGGGCTAGACTCTTCTTTGTTGTCGGGCTGTCCTGCTCATTGTAGGCTGTTTGGTAGCACCTCCGGTGTCTGCCCACTAGATGCTAGCAGCATCCTGACCTTGAGTTGTGACAACCAAAAATGTCTCCATCCTTTACCTCACGTCTCTTGGGGGAGAGGAGCAAAGTCATCCCTGGTGAGAACCACAGGGATGACTTTGCTCCTCTCGTTAATGGCCACAGGGAAGGAAAGGTTAGAAGGATGCAGAACTCCCAGCCCTACCACTTAGTAGTGTGACCTTGGGCATGGCCCTCACGCACATGGAGCCTCAGTTTCCTCCTCTGAGAAAACCTGGATAATGTCATCTTGCCCGGCCCACGTTCACAGAGCTGTGAGGAAATGTCAAATGGGATAAGGATGGAACATCAGGTGGGGAACTAGGGAGCACCAGGCAAATGTGAGGAGTTAGAATACTTCCATCCTTGGGAGCTTCCTAGCTGATCCAGGCCCTACACACAGGTTCGTTCTGATGGGGGACGATGGGAGTAAAAAAGCCAAGGGTAACGGTGTCGTTTTCTGAAGGTCAGACAAATCAGAGGTGGTGGGGAGCCCAGCCCTCTGGGGAAGGAGGGCTGTGCTGTGGAAAAGGTTCTGAAGGGCAGAGAGAAAATTTAACTGCTTCACACTTTCATCAAAGGCTAGGGCCGAGGTTTCAGTTCCCGGGGAAGAAAAGGAAGTTTTACAGGCTACGGGAACACCACAAACCCATTATTTCAGGATGAGAAACCACTCGTAGGCATTCCTTTCTGGTTTCCTGCTAGAGGCCAAAGTGTCCTGGGCTAAAAATAACCTGACTGGGGAATCACAGGTTGCCATCCTGGCCTCATTGTCGGGGCCTGTGAGCAGGGGAGTGGGTTGGTAGGGGGTGGGGGGAAGATGCGGTCTCAGCTCGGCCCTCCCCCTTCCGTTATTTCAGCCTCCTCCGTGTGGGGAAGACAAAGCCCCAGTTATGTCTTCCCACTAAAAATAGCCTGTCTGTTCCTTTCGAGGACTTGGGCCTGGGCGAGCCCACCCGGTCGGCTAAGACTGGTCTCAGATTTAGTTTGAAAAATTAGTCTACAGGGAGCTTTTTCCCAGCAGAGCCGAGTGTCTGGGACCGGAGGTGGCCCTGCCCCAAATGGGAAAGGGGTGCGGGGGAGACGCGGTTTGCTTGAACAGGGCTGGGGGCTCTGGGGAAGGGTCTGTGCCCGGCTGTCCTCTGCCAACGGGGGGAGGGTGGCTTTGAATCCTCAGGAAGGGACAGACGTGGTCTGTCTGCCGGGCCTCGGCCTCCTCAGGCGCCTTCTACCTGATGGCTCCCGGCGGCCTTAGCAACCCAGCCTCTGGAATCTGGCTCCAGAGAGTAGCCGGGAGAAGGAACACTCTTAGGACTAGGGAGCGGGGGAGGAGAACAAAGGGTTACCATTATGCACCCAGTGAATGAATCTTTTTTTTTTTTTTTTTTTAAGGGAGAGAAAAGTTGCGTGGTTGGTGGGAAGGAGAGGGTGTGTTTTAGGATTTCCAAATTACACAGCTGTCCTTTCTCGCAGCACTTGAGAGAGTCACACACCCGGCAGCCACAGGGCAGCCAGAGAGACGCAAGGCAAAGGCTCGGACGGCGGCCGACTCCTCTTGGACTTGTCCAGACAACCCTCACCTGGGCAGGGTGGCCCTGGGGACATGCAGAAAGATGCTGTCCTGCCCTCCTCCTCCCACGGGGCTGGTGGGCCTAGACTTCCCTGTTGATGAGGGCTCAGGGCAGCTGACAGGGCCAAATCCCAAGCTTTGGGCTTGAGTTTTCTTTTCAGGCTCCTCTACGAGGTATGCTTCAATCCTCAGCCACCTTTTTGCTTTTTAAAACTGGGTTTGCTGACCATGAAGTGAACAAAGGGATGAGTTTCAGCTTCCCCCAGGTTCTGAAAAGAGAGGAGGCCACGAAGTGACTGGGTCATCCCCCACTAGACACTGAAAAGGGTCCCAAGCGAGAGGGTAAGGGGCCTGATGTTTTCTGGGTCTGGGGAGGGGGTCATCTGGGATGATACCAGGCAGGGAGGTATTAACACACGAGCTTCAAAATCCAAGAGTCCCGGGTTCCAAACCAAGCTCTGACGCTCACAAGCTAGGGGGTCTCGCAGGTCTATTTTCAGCCCCATCAGTGAGGCAGAATAAAAACTGCTCTTAAAGGGAGTAGAGACGAGGAGACGGGTACACAAGCACATACCCAGCGCGGCCTTGAGCCCAGGGAGGACGCAGAGTTCATCTGAGTTCCTTCCCAAGCGCAGGCAGGCAAGTAGCTAGAGGTCACCACCCTCTTCCGCTCACTGGGCTCTCCCTATGTGCCAGGCAGAGTCACGCGCTCCATGTGGATTTTCCAATTCAATGTTTACAATAACTTATTTTTCAGATAAAGAAACAGGAGCTCAAGGGGGTTAAGCCACTTTTCCACGTTCCCAGGGAACTGAGATTTGAACCTGGGCCATCTGTCCCTTGCGGCAACATCCCTAACCCTCTCTGCCAAGGTGCCCATTAAAGCAGAATGGTTTCACTTCTTCCACAGTGAACACGGGGCCGGCTTCCGGCCAGGAGTGTGGGTAGCCAGAGCCGCGATGCAGTCTTATCTGGGCCCCATATCAAACGGGCGGGCGAGGGAAGGGGAAAGAAAGGAGGCTTGTCTTTGGGGTTTCAGCGTCAGCTTACCAAGCAACAAGAATTTTCAATGCTGCTGCAGGGTGACAAAGTGGTAAAACAGGTTTGTGGTGGCTCGGAGGATAATGGGAAGTGTTTTAACCCGAAGCTCCAGAGGATCCCAGAGTGGGGAGTGGGGAGGCGGGAGAGGAAAGGGAAGGGCACCTGCGCTGAGAGTGAGTAGCCCTTAAACTATGTGCTCAGAAGCTGCTCCACTAAAGAATTTTCTGAAGTCACAGTACTGCCCTCAACTGTCCTTGGCACCACTGGTGATTACGAAGAAGCGTAAAGCACGGCCCCTTGTCCTAATGAGACCAGGACCCGGTTTGAGAGACGGGATTGGCATATGTATATATACCTACCGAAATAACATATATCTATGTAAACACAAATATATAAACACAAAGCCATAATACAGAACACAAAAAGGTACTCTACACAATCTATAATCCAAAGCCATACTTCCTTCTACCCTGTGTTCTGGGATAGTTGTGATAACTCACCCGGGCGGGGGTGGGGGTGGGGGTGGGGCGGGGTTTGGGGAGTGGGGAGACGTGAATAAGAACCAACCGGCCCCTCGACTGGTGGTCACAGTTCGCTCGATTAATTGGACTTGGAGACAGACACCCAAAGGCTCGGGGCTGTGGCCACAGAGTGGTGAAGAGTGGACTGAGGTCCAGGGAATGAGGTAAAGGTACAGTCAGGGCTTCCCTGGTGACACAGTGGTTGAGAGTCCGCCTGCCGATGCAGGGGACGCGGGTTCGTGCCCCCCCCACCCCGGTCTGGGAGGATCCCACGTGCCGCGGAGCGGCTGGGCCTGTGAGCCATGGCCGCTGAGCCTGCACGTCCGGAGCCCGTGCTCCGCAACGGGAGAGGCCACAACAGGGAGAGGCCCGCGTACAGCCAAAAAAAAAAAGGTACAGTCAGGGAGAGTGAAACAGCAAGTGTCTACAGAAGCTGCTGTCTGCACAGAGGTGGCCTCTCTGGGAATCCAAGTGGACGTCCCTTAGAACAGAGAAACCTACTGGCTGTACTCCTTGGAGCTCCTACGAGGGCTACCAGGCACCTCTGTAATGACCATCCCGTAAGCCCATCAGATGTACTGAACATGACTCAACGCACAAGTCTCGATGATCCCCGTGGTTAACAATGACAATAAGCTAACTCTTAGGGGCACTGACTATGTGCCCATCTATACAATGGGGTCAGCTAAAAGAGCACTGCTTATAGAGTTGTGATGAGGTCACCCGTGCAGAAACACTGAAAGTCCTCCCTGGCACAGAGTATCTGCTCAACAAGTCTTAGCTAGTATGATCATGAGAGTGACAATGAAGACATCTTCTCTAAGGAAACAACAGAGCTATATACTTGCTTGGCTGCAAGTCAGCTTCTAAAAGTGAAAATTACATTTGGTCAAAGTTCTGGAAACCCCTGCAATCACCCATAAGCACAGCATGCACGGCATGGTGCCCACTCTCCTAATAATTCGTTTGTTGTGGAAGAGATCCTTGTTCCTTCTGGGGAGCTCACTAGCGGAAGTCGTTGCTCACTTTTAGGGGCCATGGAAAGAGGCGGTTTTGTTTGTGTGCGTATCAGACTCTCCCGGATCTACTGGAGGGGATGAGACTGCTGCACAGAAATGCCCAACGACGCTTGTTTCTATGACCGGCTGGCAAAACTCAACTGAATGGAACAGACTTTAACGGCTTCGGGAATTCAGAGGACGATGAGAACCAGGTGGTCTGAAATGATTCCCCTTTTCCCTTTCCAAACCTCCATGTTGGGTGACAGTAAATGCCAGTGGAATAGAACTGGAATCGAATGATTAGAGAGCCCCATTTCCAGGAGGATGGAGAGAGACTGAAGGGGAGGGGGACAGAGAGGACAGGAGGGGAGCACGGCTTGGGGGCAATCCCCATGCCCCACACCGCAGGGTGGACTTACTTCTTCAGTGTCTGAAAGCCACGCTCTTTGAACTGTAGCTCCTGCTGGAGGTGAGCCATCTCTCTCTTCAGCTTGTTAACCTGGATGGCAGAAGACCACACACGGGGCTGGGTCAGAGGTTGGTATCAATCCAGAGTTCCCCACTGCCCCTGCATAATGATCAGGTCAACATCCCTCGGGCCCCCCTCACTGATGTCGCCTGGGTCTCAGCAGCTGCACATTCGGTTGGCATCCCAGTCCAGCTGTCCTGCAGGTCATTCCTAGCTGCCCTTGCGCCAGAGAAACAGGCAGCGGACAGGAGCTGGCTAACCTCTTTCATGCCACCTCACCTCTGTGAGCCTCCCCTTCCTATTCTGACAGATGAGGAGAACAGCAATTTCCTGGGTCGTGCATTACTTAAAGCGGGCACTGGATATGCTAGTGCATGGAGGTAAGAGGCAACGTGGTAACTTTACAGGCAAGACACGGCCAGGGAGCCAGCTTCAGCCTGCAGGATTGCTTTGTTTGGCTTGCAGTGCTATTAAATTTTTAAAAATTAGTTGCTAATGATTAAATATTGAGATGTTTCATATACTTGGCCTAGATATACAGTTCTTTTCTAAAAATACTGGAAGATCTGCCAATGCGGAGCCTACATTCCAGCATGGCCATACGAGCGTAGGGCTGAAATCCCACTACCCCTTTAGACAGGGCCCACCCCCTAGGCTACACAGTCCCCACTGCTCCCTACTGCCCCACTGCCAGCCCCCGCCCCCCTTTCATGTGTTCTTGCAGGCATCTGAATTTGTAGGACCTATGTGAAGGTGCACTAAACCAGTGTTCACAACACTGACTTCACCTTGAGCAAGTCATTTGACGGCTGATCCTCCGTTTCCACATCAGTCAAGGGGGAATAAAAATATCTCTCCCCCTAAGGTAATCAGGAAGTAATCAAATACAGTACTGCAGAATAAGCAGTGGTTAGCAAGACAGCATCTTTTTTTTTTTTTTTAAGATCTTTTTGATGTGGACCATTTTTAAAGTCTTCATTGAATGTGTTACATTATTGCTTCTGTTTTATGTTTTCGGTTTCTCAGCCGCTAGGCATGTGGGATCTTAGCTCCCCGCCTAGGGATCAAACCCCGGCCACCCGCATCGGAAGGCGAAGTCGTAACCACTGGGCTGCCAGGGAAGTCCCAGCAAAATAGCTCCTTACACTAAAAACTTTAAAGTAAGCCTTGAGCCCCTGTGACCTTGGGCAAGTTACTTAGTCCCCCCCTAAGCCACTGTCGGCTCATCTTCAAAATGCAGATATTGACAGTGGCTACTTCGTGGGGCTGTCTCAAGGGCATGAGGTAGAACTCGTGAAGCATTTAGGGCTACTCCTGGCATAGAGTGAGTGCTTGAGAAACGGTGGCTGCTATCACCATCACTATTACAGAAACGACGGCTACTACTGCTACTATTGTCATTATTTAGAATCTTGTTAGTCAGCACTGGCTGCACTGCCTGGTTGAAGCATCTCCTCTGCTCTTGTGGGTGGGCTAGTAGCCTAAGGCTGCCTCAGTGACCCCCATCAATAGTATAAGCAAAGAGGACTTACCCGGGATTTTGCTGTGGCAATTTCAGCCTTCAGGATCTCAGGGTCATACTTAGAGCTGGATGACGAACCGGAGACCACTGCAAGGAAAAAGAAAAAAAAATCTTCTATAGAAGAAACACATTTTGGTCAAGTTGGCTTATTTGGCCATCTAGGTAAACCCAGAAAGGAATGACGATTAGTGAGCAACCTGAATGTCCAACAAAGGGGAATCTGTCAAATAAATACGGTACACATATAAAACGGGGACTATACAACTTAAGTGATTTAAAACGATGGTGCTGAAGGATACTGAACATTTGGGAAATGTCCAAAACTTACTGTTATATAAAAACAATAATTTACAAAAAACCACAAAGAAGGAATAAGTTAAATTTGTAAAATATACAGTTAACAAATACACACACACACACACACACCTGGAAAAAGACCAGAGAGAAATATAACAAAAAGAGAATACTGCTATCTAGAGAGATTTGAATGATGAATAACATTCATTTTCGTCTTTGTATTTTTCTGTCTTTGCTACATTTTCTAACACAAACATACAATTTTTAATCAGAAGGAATTACTAAAAATATTTATTGCACTCTACAATATTAATGTACATTTGAAAAGGAAAATAAATTACCTGTAACACTATCACCCTAATACAATTACCTTCTCTCCAAGTTACCATCCAACGTTTATCTACAGTTCTATCATGTACAGTCATACCTCAGAGATACTATGGGTTTGGTTCCAGACCACCGTAATAAAGCGATTATCGCAATAAAGTGATTATTGCAATGAAGCGAGTCACACGAATTTTTTTGTTTTCCAGTGCCTAAAAGATCTATGTTTACACTATACTGCAGTCTATTAAGTGTGCAATAGCATTATGCCTAAAAAAAGTACATATCTTAATTAAAAAATACTTTATTGCTAAAGAATGCTAACCATCATCTGACGCCAGGTTGCCACAAACCTTCAGTTTGTAAAAACCACAATCTGTGAAGTGTCAATGAGGTATGCCTTTAGCTGTAATCTTACTGCGTTTTAAAAGCAGTATTTCTTTGTGTCTTGATAAAGGATTTTAAGGCTTACAAAAATGGACACAACAGAGTGATCCATTTAAAGTAAGGAAAATGAGGGCTTCCCTGGTGGCGCAGTGGTTGAGAGTCCGCCTGCCGATGCAGGGGACACGGGTTCGTGCCCCGGTCTGGGAAGATCCCGCATGCCGCGGAGCGGCTGGGCCCGTGAGCCATGGCCGCTGAGCCTGCGCGTCCGGAGCCTGTGCTCCGCAACGGGAGAGGCCACAGCAGTGAGAGGCCTGCGTACCGCAAAAAAAAAAAAAAAAGTAAGGAAAATGAGACAAGGGACAATGAAAGTGAGGAAGCCAGTGGCATGAGATTAGAGCTCACTGCATACCATGAGGTCCCACTTCCTGACCCGCGGCCACAGACCTGGCTCTGAGCTTTCTACCTGCTGATGTGAAGAGGAAAATCGGCCCCATGTAAGAGTCACTGTGTCTTTAAGGTAAACACAGCCCCACTGTTCAGGAAAGGGACAGTCATTCTTGGGAGACAGGCCAGAGAAGCGTTTCTCCCAAGTCCTTAATCCCATAGTCTGAGCAATTTCATCACCTCCCCTTTCCACTTAACATCACCTGCTGGGACCTGAATTTTTCTGAGGCTAGAGAGGCTTATTTGGAGATTGCTAGCAATTTTCAGTGTCTGGAGGTAGAAGGGACAGTCATGAAGGAGACGCTGCTCTGCTCTTTGGATTTGGTTAAAATACCTGAGTGGACCTTTTGATTATGCATAAGGAAAGTTAAAGTTAAAATGGAACACTGGGAAGTTTGGGAAACAAAACTGCCCTGCAGAGTAACTGACAAGTCATTCTGCACCATGGGTAGCATTACGTCTCTGCTGAGTTTGCAATGATGGTGGTGATGAAGAGAATGAGGATGAGGATGGAAGCCAGGCTTTACCAGAAGAGATGAGTGGCCAGAACACCTGAACAGGGAGGACCTCGGAGACCTCGTCGTGAGCATGGAACAGGGACTCCAGGCACATGTTTTATTTCCAATTTGAAGCTTTCATTTTCTGCACTCTGGTCTTTGCTGGACGTGGGGATCTCAGGGGAGGGACCTAGCTGGATCCACAGCTGGAGGCACTGACTTAAGCAAATTCCCCAGATAGGCACTTTTGGAAAAATTTTAAGGTAATTAACAATCGTTACCCACCTATTGGCAGCGCAAACATGGTAAAAAGACAAGAGGAGTCATCAGTGAGGAAATAAGATGGGGATACAGCTAAAATGGGGGGTGCCCGTTCCGTGAGCACCCCGTCCTGCTAAACACCCTGCTCATCGGTGCTGCTGGATGGGGGGTCTACACTAGGGGCAAGTGCTGAGGGGAGTTGTTAGCAGAATGGGAGAGCCTGTGAAGCATGGCAAGTCCTGGCCCTAAGAAGGAGAGGGTCGCCGTGGGGATCAGCGCTGCCAGGGCTGATTGTGGAAAGTGAGTGTGTTCCATGGGCACATTTAGAAACCTTCCAGGGAAGGGAACCCAAAAAAGAACAGACTCTGCCAACTGGGCCAGCAGGGGCTGGAATTATTACCCTCTGGAGAATCACTGTGAAATGCACTGTTTATACCCAAAGCTGCTGAAGTGGGATGTGGCCTGTTATTTTATTTTATTTTTTTGCGGTACGCGGGCCTCTCACTGTTGTGGCCTCTCCCGTTGCGGAGCACAGGCTCCGGACGCGCAGGCTCAGCAGCCATGGCTCACGGGCCCAGCCGCTCTGCGGCATGTGGGATCTTCCCGGACCGGGGCACGAACCCGTGTCCCCTGCATTGGCAGGCGGACTCTCAACCACTGCGCCACCAGGGAAGCCCGTGGCCTGTTATTTTTTAAATAAACTTTTTGTTGAAGTGAAAAATACATGCGAGAATGGAAAAGTACACAAATCATGTGTGCAGCTTGATAAATTTTCACAAAAGAAACACACTCAAGTGACCAGCACCCCAATCAAGAAATAGGTCATCAGCTTCCTTTCTGTGTCCATGTCCCCTCACTAACCCACAGCAAAATAATTTTAAATTCAAACAGGTGTGCCTTCAAGGTGACACCTTTTTATAGGTTTAATTTTTAGTTTTTATTCAAGTTATATATGAACAGTTTAACAGTGTATATAAAATACTATATATTTTATACACCCAAGATTTGCTATAAAAAAAAGAGCATTCCCCAATCCGCTTATCTCACTCATGAAAAAGGAACTGTTTCAACAGGTTCAGCCAGTTTCTTGGGTGCCCACCCGTGTGAGTCTGTTAATATGCATGTTTCGCTGTTTCTTGATTTTTTTCAGTCTTAGGCATGATTTATTCACTTCTCTCTCTGGAGGATGGAGTGTTAGCTTCACTCCCTTTCTCGGCCCCTACCCCACACAGGACACGCCTCCCAGCTTCTCATCAGATAACTCTGGCGAGAGCAACCTTCAGTGTTTGCATTACTTTTACACTGCAAACACTATTCAGGGCCCAGGCATATAGCCAACTTTGCCTACTTTTTCTTTCCAGCACAGTTTTTGGGTTGTTTTTCCTAGAGTTAATAATGATCATTTTTATGCGTGCCTACTTTCCACAAATTTAACACTGATTCAGCTTCACACTTGGCCAGTTATCTAAATCTCCTCTCACAGAGTTCCTCTCTTGGGCTCTGTCTCGCAAGGCATGTGCCAGTGCACTCTCTCTGCACAGCTGGCATCCTGAGACCCCCCCCTCCTTGCCTCCTTCTCTCCTCCTCCCTAAATACCATGTTTCCCCCTCTGTGACTACCCCCTCATTTTGGCAGAATATCACTTCCAGGAGCTTCCTGAGAAAGGACCCATGAAGGAAATAAACTTTTGGAAAACTTGCATGTCTAAAAAGATCGTTATTCTAGCCGGCCCTCGATTAAAGGTAGTCTTGCTGGATATAGACTTCTCGGTCGGAAATGAATTTCCTTAAAAGTGTGAATGCATTGCTCCATTGTCTTTTAGGTTTCTAGTGTTACTGTTGAGAAGCCTGGAGCTATTCTGAGTCCCGATCATTTTTGTGTGACCTGGTTTTCCTCTCTGAAAGCTTTTAGGGTCTTGAATCGTTCCCAGTGTTTGAAGTTGCACAATGATATGTCTTTGGTGTGAGTTAACTTTTATCCATTGTGTTGGGTGCTCACTGAGCCCTTTCAATCTAAAAACTCTCCTCCATCAGTTCTGGGAAATTTTTCTGCATTATGTCACTGATGCTTCTTCCCCTCTGTTTCTTCTGCTCTATCTGGAGCTTTTATTGCTCAGATAGAGTTCTTGGCCTGATGGTCTTTTTTTCCATCTCATTTTATTTTTGTTCTGCTTTTTAGAAAACTTTCTGCTTTACCTTCCAGGCTTCCTGTGGATTTTTCATTTCTACTCTCATAGTTTAATTTCCTAAGGCTCTTCTGTGTTCTCTGAAGACTCCTTTTTTTTTTTTTCTTAATAAAATGTAGCATCCTGTTTTAGTTGCATGGTTGTGTAGCTTCTCTCGATGTTTTCTTCTCCATGCATATTCCCTGTTTCCTACAAGGGCTCCCTATCACCACGTGTTTGTTTTAATCTCTATTGTTCATGTTAGAGGCTTTCCATGGATGTCTGGAATCTCAGCTGTCTGCTCACACTTAGGACTGGGGGCCCAAAAAGCTGGCTGGAGTGGAGCTTGTTGATCATGGGTTACATGATTGACTGTGGGTTATTTGGGATGTGATTTGGCTGGATTGTTTCATCTAGGAATCCTCACTGTCAGTGTCTTTACATCTTTTCTCTTCACATCTCTTTTCTCTGAGGAGAAGAGACTCCGATTCCCCACACTCTTCTACTGTCTAGCCCGCAGGGTAATAGCCTGGCACCCTTCTGGGAGTCAAGTGGTACAGGCAGGCTGGGGTCTCAATCCTCAAGTCCATGTTCACTTAATCACCATGTTTTCAGTATGATGCACCTCAAAAAAAGAAACCTCCAATGTTTCCCCACGTTGGGGATGAGCAGTGGCCTGGTGGTACTGATCTGGGAAGGAGATCTGGTGGTCTGTGTCTCAGGAACAACTCTCCTCCAATCTTCTTTCAGGCCCTCCTCACTTCACTTCCACGCTGAGACAGCCACTCCCTCCAATTCCCGAGGCTTTTGCACGTGCTCCAGGTAGACTAGAGGCCTGTTTTTTCCCTCACTATCAGCCCATTTTCTCTTTTCTCCACTCTATCAGACAGGCTGCCACCTGACCTTCTGCTTTCCAGCCTCCATATTTTACCGCTGTTCTCTTCTCTCCAAGTCTCCCTGTCCTTGTACATGTATGCCATAAAAATCTCTTATCTGATAGTTTCTTAGTTTCAGGAATGAGTGAAAGCACGTAGGTGGTTCAACTGGCATTTTTAGCTGCAAGGCTCCCAGTGATTGATTTTTCAAATGGGAAACCAAGGCCCGGAGGAGGAAGGAGCATGGTGAGGTCCCAAAGAACCCAGCTCTCCCAAGTTCTCATCTTTCAGAGGATGGAGGGACCCCAGTAGAGCCCCCAAACCTTAGAATTTGACTGGCTGACTTGGATTAAATGAAGAGAACTGGTTTTGAGGTCAGATACTCCTGGGTATAAAAGCTATTCCTGCCACTTTTTACCAGTGTGACCTTGGGGAAGATACTTTCCCTCTCTGGGCCTCAGTTTTATTTGTAAAATGGGAACAACAATACCTTGCAAGATTGTGTGTGCATGTGTGTGCGTGTGTGTGTGTGTGTGTGTGTATGTGTGTGTGTAGCAAGGTTACTTTAAACATAAGTAGAGTGCCGGCATATTGCCCTCCAGAAATTTAATAGGTGTACATTAAATGTGAGTTCTCTTCTCCTTCCCCACGGAGCTAGAGATTGCGCCAGAGATGACAACAAAGCCTCCATCCCCAGGGCAGGGCCCCACCTGCAGCCACAGCCCTACAGCAGCCAAGGCAAGGTGGCAAAACTCTCACAAGCCCCAGCAGATCATCTGAGTTAGAGGGAGGCATGTTACCTCACCGGTCTATCAACATGCTGGAGAGCTTGACTTGGAAGGCAAACCTGGCTTATAAAATCCAAAGAAAGTCATGAGGAGCCTTGGGTCATGCCTATTTCACTGGGATGCTTGGACTGGGCCATCCCTCACTGGTTTGCATCTTAGGACTAGTGATCCGAGATGACTCCTTCTTTAACATTCAAAATGATGGTGTCTTGGGACTTCCCTGGCGGTCCAGTGGTTAAGACCCCGAGCTTCCAATGTAGGAGACACAGGTTCGATCCCTGGTCAGGGAACTAAGATCCCACAGACACTGGAGACACGTCTCCAGACACTGCCCTAGGGGGGCAAAATTGCCCCCGGCCAAACACCACTGGTCTAGATAAACCACTTAGTGCAATTTCCTTAGAACATATTAATGGCTCAATAAATATTATCTTGACAGGAAATACATTTTGAGAATGTCAACTCTGGAGCTGGACTGCTGGGGTTCAAATCCAGGATATGTAACTTCCTAACTAGCCGTGTAACTTTGCACAAGTGATGCAGCTTCTCTCTGCCTCAAATTCTTCATCTATAAAATTGACATAATAATAGTATCACATTGAGGTGTTATGGGGCTTAATTTAGTTAAATACAAAGTATTTGGAATAGTAGTTGTCACATTCTTAAGCTCGCAATAAATAATAACAATATTTATTTGATATTATTAATTCATTGGCATTTGAAACGACAAAGATTTTTAACTGATCCCTGGAACCAATAAGAATAAATACATGATTCGTGGTAGGAATTGATACAGTCCTATCATATGACTTCGGATGCTACTAAATGCTCCATCAAGGTTCAAAAACACCATCATTTTGGTTTTTCTTTTTCTTTTTTTTTTTTTGGCCTCGCCACGCCAAAAAAGCCCTCCTCTACCTCTTTGAATCTGAGTTTCACGAGCAATATTAATATCTCCCTCCAGGGCTCTGGTAAGAATAATGCTATACACTGAATTGTGTTCCCCCCAAATTCATATGTTGAAGCCCTAATGCCTAATGTGATGGTATTTGGAGAAGGGGCCTTTGGGAGGTAATTAGGGTTAGATGAGGTCATGAGGGTGGGGCCCTCATGATGGGATTAGTGACCTTATAAGAAGAAACACCAGCAGCTTGCTGTTTCTCTTTCTCTCTCTGTGCCCCGTGAAGACACAGTGAGAAGTCAGGAAGAGGGGTCTCACCAGAACCCATCCATACTGACATCCTGACCTCAGACTTCCAGCCTCCAGAACTGTGGGAAAATAAATGTCTGTGTTGAAGCCACCCACTCTGTGGTATTTTGTTATGGCAGCCCCCAGCTGACTAAGATAGATTAAGTGCTAAAACCCTCATGATGATCTCTAGGACATTATTTGACCTAGAAATAGCTAATGAGTGTAATCCAGTTCTTTTCTATAATCTGAGGTTGTTTTTTTTTTCTTGAATTGCCAAGGAACGGGGCGGGGCTGGGACAGTGAATAAACCACTCACAGTCCTCCTCCCAGACCAAACTTCTCAAAGACAGGGGTAGTGTTTAAGGACCCAGCCAAGCCACGGACACCCTGACACTGTGGCCTAATGCTGGCCCTTTGGCCCACAATGCAGGTGTTGTTGGGACAGAAGGAACTTATATGTTTGCAACTTATCACCTCTTGCCAGCTGTAAGACCCTGGGCATGTTATTGGTCTTCTCTAGGCTGCAGATTCCTTATCTGTTACAGGAGGATATTAACTGTGCTTGACCATAGAACTGTTATGAGAATTAACTGAAATAACATATTTAGACTGTAGGCTAGCATGTAGTAAGCACTCATTAAACATAGGAAAGTATTAGTTATTAAAAAGAGTGGTAGGGGGCTTCCCTGGTGGCGCAGTGGTTGAGAGTCCACCTGCCGATGCGGGGGACGCGGGTTCGTGCCCCAGTCTGGGAAGATCCCACATGCCGTGGAGCGGCTGGGCCCGTGAGCCATGGCTGCGGAGCCTGCGTGTCCGGAGCCTGTGCTCCGCAACGGGAGAAGCCACAAGAGTGAGAGGCCCGTGTACCACAAAAAAAAAAAAAAAAAAAAACAGTGGTAGGGACTTCCCTGGTGGTCCAGTGGTAAAGAACCAGCCTTCCAATGCAGGGGACGTGGGTTCAATCCCTGGTTGGGGAACAAAGATCCCACATGCCGCAGGGCAACTAAGCCCATGCACCACAACTACTGAGCTCACACGCCTCAACTAGAGAGCCTGCGTGCCGCAAACTACAGAGCCCTTGCGTTCTGGAGCCCGCACGTCACAACTAGAGAGAGAAAACCCGCACACCACTGCTAGAGAGAAGCCTGTGCACCATGATGAAAGATTCCGCATGCCTGAACAAAGATCCCACGTGCTGACGCAGCCAAAAAAATAAAAAATAAGAGAAAATAAATATTAAAAAAATTTTTAATTTCTAAAAAGCTAAAAAAAAAGTGGTAAATTACCAAAAAAAAAAAACCCTCAACACATCAGAAAAGGTCAACGGGCTCCTCGAAAGCTACTGATCTGGCATCTCCCTATGCTGGGAATGAGGACTGGGGACCCTGCCATGCCTCTTCTCCTCCTGCAGAAACCAGGGAGACAGGAAATCTCCTCCACTCAGAAATACCGACAGCAGCGTATAAGCAGATGTACTGTGATATGTGTTATGAACAAAATAAACAGAGAGCCATTACAGAGGCTAATGCTGGGGAAGGGAGTCTGTGGATGGGGATGTCAGAAGCAAACCTCTCAGAGGACATGACCTGAAGGAAGAGACTGGAAGGGTGAGAAGGAGCCAGCTGTGCAAACAGACCAATAGAAAAGCTTCCTAGGCAGGGGAGCAGCAATTCAAAAGCCCCAAGGTGGAAAGGTGCGGGGCAGGCGAGGGGAGCACGATGTACGTACTCAGCGCATCTGGAGCCTAGTGAATGAGAGCCTGTGATGAGGTGGGAGTGGCCAGCAGGAGCCTGATCACGTGTGACTGTGTGGGCTATGGAAAGAGCAATGGGACAAAATACACATAACATAAAACTTACCACTTTAACCATTTTAAAATATACAGCTCAGGGGCATTAAAGACATTCGTACTGTTGTGCAGCCCTCACCACCATCCATCTCCAGAACTTTTTCATCTTCCCAAACTGAAACTATCCATTAACCAAGAACTCCCCACTGCCCCCAGCCACCGAAGGGCTTTCAATAAGAAGACAGGTAATAAGTCTGGCATTTTGAGCTGACAAATGAATGAACGGAAATGGAATGAAAATGGTAGATGAATCACTGCAAAGCACAAGTAGGAGCCGGAAAACAGTAGAGAGGGTGGTGGTTTGGACAAGGAGTGGAGATGAACGAAAATAGGTAGATCTGAGAAACGCTGAGAGGCAATAGAGGCAAGACTCAGTGTGGCCACTCCCTCCTCCCTGTAGTTGTGTTTGTGGGTGTCCTGGGGCGGGGGAGGTACTCACAGCTGACCTGGGAGCCCAGCTTGTGCTCCCAGACGGCGTGAAGCTGTTGATACTCCTGCTGCGCGAGCTCCAAGCGCTGCTGCTTCACCTGGTAGATCTCCTTTTGTGCACTCAGGGCCTCCTGGGCCACCACCAGGTAATCCTTCAGCATGTGCTCCTGCTCCCGCCGCCATTGTACCCGGGGATCCTCAATCTGAGTGGTTTCTAGAACAGACGCCAGACACCCTAGGTTAGCACCTCACAAATGTCTGTTGAGTTGGTGGCCTGTAGAATCTACTACCAGAAAACAAAAAGCATAATAAGTAGAAAATCACAATAAATGTGAATGGGTTAAACTTACTATTAAACAACAGAGACTCTTCCTTTGGATTAAGCAAACAAACACACACACACAAACCAGGATCAGTTTACAAACCTGAAGTCAGTCTGTCTGGGAACAGCCAGAGGAAGGGCCAGATATGAGGTCTAATCTAGACAGAGAGGCTCAACAACATTATAGACGCTTAAGATCATTCGTTTTGGCAAAGAGTAAAGGAAAGTAAAATAACTGATATTTCAGAGGATATGAAGAAATACTGTGTTGGAAATGTAAATTAGAACAGCCTTACTAGAAGGTTATCTGACCATGAAAATCAAGAGCCTTAAAACGTTAATACCCTTTGTCCAATAATTTCTCCTGTAGTAATTTATTATAAAAAGCAATAAATTCAGGCAAAAATGCATTTGTACAAAACCATAATAATCATCAAGCACTTATTTAATGTTTACTCTATGCCAAGCACTATTCTAATTACTTTATATCTATTTACTCCTCCAATCCTTACATTAACCCTACAGGGAAGATTCTTTTATTACCCCCATTAAACAAAAGAGAAAACTGAGACATAAAGAGGTTAAGTGACTTGCTCAAGGTCACACAGGAAATAACTGCTCAAATAAGTATGCTATATTTACATAATACACTAAAACAGCCATTAAAAATAATGTCTTCGAAAAAATTTTTAAAAAAACCAGAAAGGTGCTTATGATATAAAAGTGAGTAGAAGTACCGGGTGCAAAACTGCATGAATAATTTTGTATTTATCAAAATACATATATACATTCTCAAAAAGATTAGGAGGAAACTTAACAAATTATCAACAGCAGATATGTCTTGATGGTAGGATGCCTTTTCTTCATTCTTTTTTTATTTTTTAAAATTATGTGTACAATAAATATGTATAGTGATAACTTGGGAAAAAGTCAGAAGACAAAAAATTTTTTTAAAAAAGGGTAGCTGGCGGCTGAGCAGATGTCAAAGAGGTCAAAACCATGTCCAAGTACCAATGCCCGTTGACTGTCAACTCCTCAGTCATTTCCCAGTTGGTGGGTGGGGTAAGGGGCAACTAACACACCGGAAATTGTCTAATCACAGCCCTATGGTGAATCCAGCCTGTAGATAGGTTTTGCTTAGCCCAAAGAACTTTATTAATTTTGAACTGATTACTGGTATGTAAAAACAAGGAGATTTATACATTAAAATCCCGATGTCTGGTTTTTCTTGATCATTCAGAAGCTCTGGCCACTGTGGGTCCACAATTTATCTGCTTCATTCATTTATGTCATGTGTGTGGCTCCTGAGGGCTTTGAGTTTGTACCTCCTTTTGCAGTCCCTTTAGCTCTCAATCCTCCTGAATAGGCCCCAATGAGTATTTCCAATGAAAGAAAGAAGAGACGGGAAGAATAATCCAAGAGATAGCAGGGCCACGTTCTCATGCCTGCCAATAATCACTGTGTTACAATGGGCAGGTTGCTTGACCTCTCTGAGTCTACTTTTCTAATTATAAAAGAGGATAATGGGCCCTGCCTCACTGCTTCCCAGGAAGCTGTAGTGTACTTACACCCAGGTAAAGTAAACAAATGATGGTGAGAGTAAAGCCAAAACTATTCAATTCTTCAAGCTCTCCTCCTCCCTTTTTCTGGGAAAGAAAACAAGGTGTGAAGATGGCCAGCAGGGGCCAAAAAATTGCTTCCCACAAAGAAAGCTTTGCAACTCTTCAACCAAGTAAGATGGAGGAACACTTGCAAGAGAAGAAAAAAAGCGGGAGGAGAGAATTTACAAAGCTGGGCTGAAAGACTGTGGGGTCCCATTTCCCATCAGCAGATGTGGCTTCCCTCAGGGTTAGGGACTCCTGGGTTCCCCTCAGGGGTCCCGCATTTCTGGCTGACACGGGCCACAGAAAAGAAAAGAAACATGGCCAGGGTGAAGATGTTTTTTAAAGTTTGTCATATTTTTAAAAATTTACATTTTGGGGAAAAATATTGAAAAATACAAAAAAAGAAAAATCTCACAATTCCACCATTGCAAATTCGTAAAGTAAGAAATGAGAGTTTAAATCTCTCCAATCCTACCTCCTAGAGGTAACTGCCGTTAGGAGTCTCACACACTAACAGATATTGCCCTATGATTATATACAAACCTGTTTATACATACATAGCTACACACACAAATTTATTTTTAATGTAAAGTGGCCCATGTCATGTATATTGGTCTGCAATTTGCTTTCATCTCCAAATGATATATCATGTTCATTTTCCCTTGTAGGTACATAAAGATTTACCTCAATTTTTAATTTATCCTTTTTTTTTCATTTGTACCACTGTTTTTACTTATTCATTTTTACTTTTTACTTACCTCAATCATTTAAATGGTTGCATAGTACTCCATGGTATGGTGCTAAGATTTATTTATGATAGGGCTTGAGTGGTCTCCCAGACCACTACCAGGAAACATCCGGATTGTTTTCAGTTCTTTTGCTACCACAACCAATGCTGTAGTGAGGATTCTTAAAAGCATACTTCTATGAACGTGTGCTATTATTAATTCTGTAGTGTAAAAAGAGGAATTCCTTAAAAGAGGAACTACTGGGTCAGTGGGTATACACATCTTAAATTTTAACAGACACTAGCAAATTATCGTCCCAAAGGTTGTACCAATTTTTATCCTCACAGACAGTCTTATGAGACTGCCTTTTCCCCCAGACTCTCAGCAAAATTGCTTTAAAAAACAAACAAAAAAAAAAGGTTGGTACTTCATCCAGTACACTGGGTCCACTCAGCATATTATAATTAGCTATGGAGCTTCAAAAAACAAAAATAAAAACAAAAGCCTGAATTCTGCCCCCAGAACACTTAACATCAGAGTTTCCAAGCGTAGGGCCCAGGCATTGGCAGTTTTAAGCTTCGTCAGGTAACTGCTGTGCAGCCCATGTCCAAGAACGCCTGTTTGCATAGTAGAATCACTGGGGGAAATTTTTTAAATCCCGATGCTCAGACCCCACCCCTGGACCAATTAAATCAGGATCTCTGGGGGTGGGAAGGAGGCAATGGTGACCCGCAAAGCTCCCCAAACAATTTCAACATATCACCTGCTAAGAGGTGACAACACAGGTGCACTGAGCAGTCACTGAAGATGGCAGGCAAGGCTGGCAGGTGCGATGCTGGGCTCCAGATAGAATCACCTGCCAGAGGGCTAGGTGAAATGCTGGGTCCCTGACAACTGCCCTGGGGCACCCCTGGATGGATCCTCCCCATGGTGCTCTGGGTTTAATCTGAGAGCGGCGCCCTCCCTTTGGAGGCCGCGCTCCTTGGAGTATAAAAGCACGTGAGAGGCTTAATTGAAGGCTGGCTTGGCTACCATTTTTGATGACCCAGGCTTTCTTCTGTAGCACAAACCAACACGGAGAGATGGATGCACAGGCAGACAAACACAACCCACAACCCCACACCAGAACACTGGTTTCAACCTGGTTGCCTGTTGGAAATTACCCCAGAGATTTCCATTTAATTGGTCTGCAGTATTAAAGGGGGCATCAATACACTGTTTAAATCACCTTTATTAAGGCGTAATTTAAATACAATGAAGCGCAATCATCTAAAGTGTAGACTTGGATATGTTTTGACAAACGCGTACACCATAAACTACCGCTTGTTATCAATGTGTAAATGGTTCCTTTACCCTGCAGTCCTGTGTCAGTCACTTCCACCCACTTCCTCCCTCCGGTTCTGTCTTAGAACTTCATGACAATGGAATCAAGCAGTATGTGCTCTTTGGATCTCACCTCCTTCACTTGGCATAAGGCTTTTGAGACTCATTTAGGTTGTATCAGTCGTCCATTTTTTGTTATTGTGGAATAACAGTCTATTGCATGAACACAGCATAACTCACTTTTTGATAAACTTTTGGGTTGCTGTTTGAGATTATTATGAATAAGGCTGTAATGAACATGCATGCACAAGTCTTTGCAATGTCTGCATTTTGCTTAGGTAAAACTATCTAGGGGTGGAACTGTTGGCTTGTGTGTTAATTATATGTTGAATTTTATAAGAAACTAAAAAACTGTTTTCCAAAATGGTTGTTCTGATCTACATCCTCACTAGTAGTGAATTAGAGTTCCAGTTCCTCCACCTCCTCACCAACCACTGGTACTGTCAATCCTTTTCATTTTAGTCATTACAGTGGGTGTATAGTCGTACCTCATTGTAGATTTAATTCCTATTTCCCTAATGACTGATTATGTAAAGCATATTTTTATGTGTTTCTTGGCCACTTGTATGTCTTCTTTAGTGAAGTGTCTATTTAAATCTTTTGCTCATACTTTTTATTGCGTTGTTGGGCTTCTTACTATTAAGGTGTAAGGGTTCTTTTTATATTCTTGATACGGATCTGCTGTCAGATATATGTATTGCAAATATTGTCTCCTTATATGTAGCTTGCTTTTTCAGTTTCTTAATGGTCTTTTGAAGAGCAGAAGTTTTAATTCAATGAAGCCCAATTATTACTTTTTTCTTGTATGCTTAGTGCTTTCTGTGCCTTGTCCAAAAAACCTTTGCCTACCCTAAAATCTTGCAGATTTTCTCCTTAGTCTCCTTCTCGAAGTGTTCTAGTCTTAGCTTTTTTTTTTTTTTTTTTTTTTTTTTTGCGGTACACGGGCCTCTCACTGTTGTGGCCTCTCCCGTTGCGGAGCAACAGGCTCCGGACGTGCAGGCTCAGCGGCCATGGCTCACGGGCCCAGCCGCTCTGCTGCATGTGGGATCTTCCCGGACCGGGGCACGAACCCGTGTCCCATGCATCGGCAGGCAGACTCTCAACCACTATGCCACCAGGGAAGCCCATAGTCTTAGCTTTTATGTTGAGGTCTGTGGTCCGTTCTGAATTTATTTTTACATATGGTGCGAGGTGGGGGTAGAAGTGGAGATGTATTTTTTTCCACATGGATACCAGTTGTACTAACAACTCTTGAAAAGACTGTCCTTTGGGGACAGCTCCCTAGGTGGCTGTAACGAGCTGTACTAACTGCTGTTCATCCTGAACTGGTCACACTCTGAGGGGTCCTCCCAAGCCCAGCCCCTTCTGCTGACGCTCCACTTCCTTAAGTCCACCTCACCAGAATAGATAACTTTACACCTGGGCAGGTTCTCAGAGATGTCCTTGGCCAACTATTTTTGAGTTCTTGTTTTTATTAAAGCTAAACATGGACATAGTTTAATCATTCAGCATGTCACGAACTCAGCTACATACAACATCATCCCTCTATCCCCTTCCCCCGCATGCCCCCTCTCCCCAAAATGCAGCTACTTCCAGTAAACATTTAGCCGATTGGGCGCAGCCATCATTGAGACCCAGTTCTTCAGCCTCCCCCAGGCTCCAGACCTCTACCTACAAACACACTCCACACTCACGCTCCATACAGCTCACACGTTCACCGCACTTCACACATCCCTCACCCCACCGCCTCTACCCATCACACGCCTGCTTTCTACGCGCACCACACGCGCACCCACGTGACTAACACTATTGAATTCTCTAACGGCTTGAACGACAATTGTCTTAAAAACAGCTGAACATCTGGAGAACGTCCATCCTTGTTAGTATGGAAATGAATGCAAACGAAAAACAACGAAGTAACAGTTTAAACCTGTGATGAATTTATCGAAAAGTAACTAGCCCCATACTGACTGATGAAGGTATGAGAAAAATAGTACCCTTATTGCTGTGGCAATACAGATTGATACGATCTTTTAGAAATACTTATCAAACTAGGAAGAGGTACCACAGGTCTCACAAGTGTTCATAATCTTTCACTTAGCGATCCTACGTTTGGAAATACAACTCCAGGAAAGTATCACAGAAGAAAAAAGCAATATGCATAAAGATTCTTCCCTAGTGTTATTTATTTATAACAAACAAATGGAAAGGACCCACAAGGTCAGCAATGGGGGGTATTATGGTACACTCATTATGTGTTAAAATGTATCAATACACCTATTTGATACATTAAAAATGACAAATATGAAGACTAGGCAGCATCTCTCAAATATTCATGACATAGTATGAAGAGAAAACAGCAGAACACACAACTTGATCACTGATTAAAACCATCTAATCATGCTGGATGTACACGGCAGTGGGAAAACTGAATACGGATAAATGAAATCATGAAAGAAGGTTATATCTTGGAAAGACTTGTCCACATTTGCTGTTTCCAATGCCTCCCCTCCGTTGTTTTTTAGACTCACTCTAGTCAGGCTTTTGCCCCCAGTCCTTGTCCAAAGCTGCCCTCCAAGTCAGGGTCACCAGCGTCACAGGGGTTTGCTAAATCTATTGGTCAATTCTCAGTCCTCTTCGTACTTGATCTGTCAGAAGCATTTGACGGGGTTGACATCTCTCTCCTCGGTATGCCTCCTTCACATGGCTGCCAAGACGCTCTCGCTTTCCTTCCCACCTTTCCGATCACTCCCCAGAATCATGACTGGTTTTCCTCTTCTCTGTACCTTCTCCTGTCTGAGGACCCCATGGCCCATTCTTTGATTGTCTTCTCTCTGTCTTGACTTATTCCTTTGGTGATCCCATCCAGTTTCATGTCTTTAATACTCTCTATATGCCAACAACTCCCATATACACATCTTCAGCCCAGATCTCTTTTCCAAACACCATATTCCTACATCAAACTGACCAGCGACATCTTCTCTCAGGTGTATAACAGGTATGGAAGATGCGACACATCCCAATGAACCCTTGGTCCTCCTTCCTAAACCCACTCCTCCTGCAGTTTTCTCCATCCAATAAATGGCAACTCCATCCTGCCAGCTGCTCAGGCCCAGAGAGGCTCATTTATCCCGTTCTTTCACACCCCATGTGCAATCCATCAGGAAGGCTTGTTGGCTCTATCTTGAAAATACCTCCAGCTTCAGGCCACTTTTCACCACCTCTACCACTACGGCCTTGGTCTGGGGCACGGTCCTTTGTCACCTGGACTATTGCAATCATCTCTTACAAGTCTCCCTGCTTCTGCCCCTATTCCACTAAGGTCTATTCTCAGCAAAGCAGCCAGAGTGACCCTTTTAAGACATAAAACATGTCACGCCACTCATTTGCTTAAAATTTTCCAATGGCTCCCACCGTGTTGAATAAAAGCCTGAACCCTTCAGGTGGACCACTGCCCACACCCTGCTGGCCTGATACCCTTCTCCCCGCTTCCTCACAAATTCTGCTATACGCACACCTGCGTCCTTGCCATCCCTCAAGCAAGCTAAATGTGATCACGCGGTGGAGTTTTTGTTCGATCAGCTCTCTCTACTTGAAACGCTCTCCCCACCTCCTTCAAGTCTTAGCTCAAATCTCATTTTCTCGACAAGGTCTTCTTCCTGAAGACCTTTACCACTGTCCCTGCCCACCACCCACAAAGGCACCCCAGCACACCTCAGCCCCATGCTCTGCTTCCCCTTTTCCCGTAACACTGATCATTGTCTAATATACTACATAATCTGCTTACTTATTCTGTTTATTTTCTGTTTCTCCTGCCAAGATGAAAGCTCTGTAAGGATAAGGATCATTGCCATTTTGAACTCTCACGTACCCCACGCTCCCAGAACAGTGCCTAGAACACCGTAGGAGGTCAATAGATATTTGCTGAATGAATGAACGCTGGATGGTGGATTTAATTGGTTGCTCAATTCTGTTGTGTCTAGAACTCTTAAGAGAGTAATTTCGGTCAGTGGACACACAGAGGATTTGTCTGAGCCCACAGCTCTGAGTGTTTGGGCCTCGATGGTCACACACATACCACATCTGTATCACCGGCTCCGTCTGCGGAGGTGGTACCCTCCGTCCAATGAGAGCACCTTCCAGCCAAAAGAAAACCAGTAGCCCGATAGCTGGTAAAACTAGCAGAGAGAATTCTTCCTACTGTGATTCTCATTTACTCACCTCCCAACACATACCCCCACTTCTGCCATCATCCCCTCCAGAATAAACTCTGCCACTGCGTGATACTCCGTCCTTCTATCTCTCCAACAACTCCCAGAAGCACCTGAAAATCTCACTCCCACCATCAGATTTTAATGAGGGGGATGCACTCAGCAATTACAAACAGGAAAGGACTGATTAGGGGTCCTGTACATCAGTGTTTAACCCAGCATACCGTGCAGCCCTCCAAGCATTAACCTCATTCCCCATACATACTCAATTAGGCATATTTACTTCTCATTATCCCGTATGCAATCATGAATGCTAATAAAAACCTCGGCTACCACCAACAATGCAATTAATGCCATTAGCTGTCTCTCAGAAACTCTCCTATGCTTTGGTGCCAACAACAGTCTGCTCATTCACCCACTTGGTCGTGCGTTCATGCACGTATGCCCTTTTCTATGTAGCAAAGGTCAAGTGCACACCTACTAAGTGCCTTACCAGGCAAAGGCCTGGGACTAGACAGATGAATTAGACACCGTCCTGCTCTAGAAGAGCTAGTCTCAGTAGGTGAATGGTTATACTACAGAGCGTGAGGGGCACAGCAGAGGTATGACCAGGTGCTACTGAAACCCAGAGGAGGAGGTGGATGGAGAAGCCCGACTCCACTCCCAGCACCAGTTCAAATCCCAGCTCTGCCATGTTTTGACTCTGAGCGTTGAGCAGTCGATTTCTACCTCTGAGTCCCATTTATAAGGTGGGGATAATCACCCTAGCATGCCACAGGGAAGCTGGGATGCTTGAATGAGTGGTGTCTCTCCAGTTCCTCTCCCAGCACACAGCGCAGAGTACACACTCAGGAAACAGGGACCACTGGGATCTGGTGCCCTAATCTCAACCTTCAGAAACATGCCTTTGCATCCCATTTTCCTCTTGCCTGAAAGGACGAAAAGGAATCCCACAGTTCAGAAGGTGGAGAGCGAGACAGAGACATCCTCTTTCCTCTGTACACATGAACAAATGGGGCAGCGAACTTCCGAGGACGGGAATAGTCTTGGCCGAGAAGGTGCGTGACGGATGAGGCCCAAATACACATCAACTCTCCCCAGCTGGGGTACCTCGACCTGGGTTCTTCCACCTGTCAGACAACATGCTTCTGCCCGTATCAACCTATGCCTCCATCATAGGCAGAGAGACAAAGACACTAAGAATCTTCACTCTGGGTCAGGATACCTGGAGCACAGATACGATGTGAGGGTGGGCTGAACGGTGTGATGGGCTAGAGGCACATGCGCTCAGCCCACTCCATGACAGACACATACGTGTGCATGCTGGCTGCTGGGGACCTGCTTCGGGGGCAGTGACGGCTCCGAAATGGTCTGGCAATGGCAAGGACACATCTACCTTATATGAAAAAAATCTGTATGCGTGGAAATCAATATAGGTAAAAAAGAAAAAAAAGAATCTATGTACATAGACACATAAACACGCATGACTGGGAAATTTCTGGAGTGATACACGAGAAATTGATAGCAGTGGTTGCCTCTGTAAAAGCGGGGAGATGGGTTGTGAGAGGTGGAGTTTTCGACTCTATTTAAAATCCTTCTGAACTGTTATTTATATATGAGCATACATTATCTATCTATATCTACACTGACATCTCTGTCTAACTCTACGTGAAACAAAACACAATCTGGCTTCATGAGTCCCTGCTGGTAGCTCTTCCAGACTTGGGGGGCTGGGCAGGAGGCAGAGGGATGGGCAGAGGGGATGGGAAGGGAGGACGGCCAGGAACTTACTGGTGTTGTGGTCTATGAAGTAATCTCCAACCTGTGGGTCGTACGCCTCTTCCCATCCCAGCGGCAACTCATCACTAATGCAGTCAGCAAAGGTGAGCGGTTTGGTGTACCTGGCAAGGGAGAAGAGAAACAGACTCCATCAGCCTACCGTCCCCAACACCCCGCAACACGTAGGTGCTCTCAACCTCCCTGCTCCTCTGCGCTGGCCCACCAGATCTAGAAGCTTTGCACTGTGACACCAGCTCTGCTGTCCCCGGGGAAGATGAACGCATAACTGGAGCAGCGGGATGGGAGCACCTGGGAGGGAGGCGGGGAATGTGCTCGGCTCCCAACTTTGCCACAAACTGGGCAGTGATTTGAGCAAGTCACCTGCTTTCTCTGGGCCTCTGTTCCTGCACCTCTAAGTGAGGGGGGGGGGTCACAGGAAAGGGCTCGAGGGTCAAGTCTTACTTCCGGACTCGAACTCCAGCCCTCTCTGGCTGCTCCTCCTGTAGTTCACTTGTCCACCACAGCCCCAGCCATCCCCCCGGCTCTAGCCCATGCCTGTCCTACCTACTTCCCCTCTGGAAAGCTAGCTAACTGCAGCATCTAGAATAGCAGATGTTCCCTCCTTGTGAGTTTGGCCGTATTTCTTTGCTTCCTGGGCCGATTCCCAAATGCCTGTACCCACTGCTGTCCTTCCCTGCAAAATCCAGGCCAAACTGATCTTTTAGCGATAACCACCCTCTAAGTCACCATATTGTGGGGAGTGAGGTGGTGGTAATCACCCAGTCTTGGTGGCTAAGTCAGATGGACAGACAGACAAATCACCCAGCTAAACACACACAGGTTTTTCAAGGCTGGAAAACACCATAAACCCTTGGTCAAGCACTTTAGTCAGCGTGCAGGGAGCCGGGAATCCAGGTACACAAAAGTCCGCCTGAACGGTGCTCCCAGACGGCCCCTTTGGGTTTTCCCCATAGCTGTATCTGCCTAAAATACATATTCTAATACTCCCCCTCTCCTGTCTGCTCCCAATCCCCTCCCAGTTCTGGAAGCCCGGAAGGCTCTGCTTCAACACTCTTTAGACAGATTGGCAAACTGATGTACCACGGGACAGGAGGAAAGATGAGTGAGACGGGGTCTAGGATTCCTGATCAAGAACTTCCCTCCAAGCCATACGAAATGACTCTCCCATCTTGTGCAATCCCCTTCCCTCTTAAACCCACTCCAAATCAAGCTTAAAGCAAAGTATGTGGGGGAAAAAGAAACACTGAAAGAGCCCCTGGTGGATTGACCTGGTGTGTTCATGGACCACTATATATCCAGGGTCTGGTAGGCTAAGAAAAGTATCTATTGACTGAAGGAATGGATAGCCCCAAAGCTTCTGTTGGTCAGTAATTTACTGCTGTGTTGTGGGAGACAAAGGATGAGGGCAGAGGCGTATATGATATGCAACAGACTAAGCCCTATCCAGTAAGGATTCAATAAGCATCACTTACCAGCTGTGCGAGTGTGGCAACTTACTGTCGCTCTCTGAGCCTCAGTATTTTTATCTGAAATGTGGGGATAATAATAACTCTCCAGGTTGTCAAGTCAAATCAAGTCATGTTTGTAAAAACATTTAGTGCAGAGGCTGGTGCAAATGAACGCTCAAAGAACATTCTTCTCTGCTTCCCAGAAGGGGAAACGGAGACTAAGAAAGATTAAATAACATTCTCGATGTCCATAACAATGACAAAGCTGGGATTTCAAGCAAGGTACTCTGTCCTCAGAGCCCCTGCTGTGAGCCGAAAGGTTCTCTTGAAAATTGACATCTTCAATGCATCTCCGGAGCCCCTCGCAAAATTACAAGGCACCGTCGTGGAGTAAAAGAAGGAAGAGGTGGGGAAGACACAGGTGATTTCCTCGGGTCAGAAGGCACTTCATTCAGGAGCACCTTTGCCAACCTGGATAAAGTTTCTGCAAAGCTGTCTTCAGTCCACTCCACCGCTCCACCCCAAGCCCCGCCCAGACTTCAGAAACAAAAGACCATGTCCCTCAGTACCTCCTCCTCTTCCTCAAACTACTGTAAATGATTTGTTCCCACTTCCTTATGGAGAATGAAGACCAGTGACCAATGGCCAAATCTCATCCAACATCATTTCATCTAACACAGCTTTGAAAATGCCTCTGAAGGAAAACTATATACAGAGGCATACTCCTCCACGGCAAGTGGCTCTATTAGTGAGGACAGATAAATCTGGGAGGGAACAGGAATGCCTGAGCCAACCACAGTCAGACCTTTGTTTCTGACTCATTCCTCTCCCTGGGCTCAGCCCTGAGAAGCCCCACCTGCCAGCCTGGCTGGGGAGATGGGAATATTGTTAGTTACACTTTGCAACCTAGAAAATCAAGAAGATAAAGATTCATCTCCTCTCCACAGCTCCCTGAATCCCTGTGTGGATCATTACCTTTCAAAATTCTTCCCTGGGGACGAATTAAATGATTTCATCAATGGTGCATCTAAGCAACAGAAGCCCCATGATCGGTGCTCAATAAATATTTGTGGAATGGGTGAATACAATAATGAATACCTCAGAACAAAAAATAATGGTGTGTTCTATATTTTGCCAACATGGAAGGATGCTCTTAACACACTATGAGGAAAAGCAACATTGTTGAACAAGATATATACAATGGAATATCAGCTGTAAAAAGAAACGAAATTGAGTTATTTGTAGTGAGGTGGATGGACCTAGAGTCTGTCATACGGAGTGAAGTTAAGTCAGAAAAAGAAAAACAAATACTATATGCTAACGCATATATATGGAATCTAAAAAAAAAAAAAAAAAAGGTACTGATGAACCTAGTTGCAGGGCAGGAATAAAGAGGTAGACATAGAGAATGGACTTGAGGACATGGGGTAGGAGGGCGAAGCCAGGGCTAAGTGAGAGTAGCATCGACATACATACACTACCGAATGTAAAATAGATAGCTGGTGGGAAACAGCCGCATAGCACAGGGAGATCAGCTTGGTGCTCTGTGACCACCTAGAGGGGTGGGATAGGGAGGGTGGGAGGGAGGCTCAAGAGGGAGGGGATATGGGGACATGTGTATGCGTATGGCTGATTCACTTTGTTGTGCAACAGAAACTAACACAGTTATTGTGAAGCAATTATACTCCAATAAAGATCTATTAAGGAAAAAAAGCTACAGGATACTGTTACAGTACATGACATTTTGCCTAAAATGTGTATATGTTTATAGAAGAGGAACTGGAAAGATATACATTAAAATGCTATCTTGGTATAGGGATTTTAACATAATTTAACTTTTTGCTTTCTAATCATTTTTTTAACTAGTTTCTCTGTAATATTCCTGTTATCAGCTGGAATTAAAATATTTAATAATGGCTAAATCTGGGCCTAGAAAACAAGTTACGTACATATCATGTTCCTTCTCTGGGCCACAGGCACTCTTCCTCTATTTTACCAGTGAGAAAACACACCCAACGCCACAGAGTTGGCAAACACCAGAGGCATAACCTGAAGCCCCATTGCCTGACTACAGAACCTGAGCTTTGCTAATAAAAACTGACAAGACCAAGGGAGTCTCAGAACAATCTGGAACACAAAGGAAGCTATGCCCAAGATACAGATGATGAAGCCGGGCAGGGGGGAAATCTGAAGCAGGCAGAAGGTACCCAAGCTGCGTCCTATTTGCAACTTCAGTATTCTTTCTATGTCTTGGTGCAAAGCTACTCAATACACTGGGATAATGCACAACTGCTTCACGAAAAGACAGCTGTTTCACAGTTACCACGACAAGGGATTCACTGAGCTCTGTGTGTGAGGATGGGGACTGAGGGAGAAGCGGCAGGTCTAAAACACCCAAAATGCATCACTTTTCCAGAAAACCATTAACTCCACTGATTGTTCCAGCCTTGGACATCAAGAAGCCAGACCTGAAGTAAATGTTAAGATACAAGTATCAGTAATGTACCCGACATTGGATATCCTACCGGGGCTGAGATGCTGATTCCTGCCTGCGGTGAACACAGACATCGTGCCCCACAGGGATAAAGAAGAGGGAATCCAGAGGACCCAATGTGAGACAGAGCGGGGCAAGAGGAGAAAGGAAGGCTTTGGGTTTGATATTCAGGCTTCCCTTCAAAGCGATCATGGAAAAAAAACCCAGAGGGCTGATATCCAGACTCCCAGAGCTCTTCCATGGGAAAGAGAAAAGCTTCTATTGGAAGACTATGCAACTTACAAGAAATCTGGACAGCGAGATTCTCTCTGGAACAAATGCCAAGAGGGAGATGAATTATTCAGTGTGCAGAGACGTGTCATTCAGAGAATAAGGATGAAGAGAAGCGTTTTTAGCTGCACAAGGATTTAAACACACACACACACACACACACACACATATATATACATGTGCACACACTCCTCTTCCCAGAGAGAGGAACTGTCCGTTTAAACCAGTCTCCCCTGGGAAACTGTGGGTGCTTCTCTGGCCTGCAGTGCTTCCCCTTGGGCAAGTGCCAAGAATGTGAGCTGGGAAGAGATGTCTGCTTTCAGATGTGGCCAGGACTTGGGGGCCTGCCTGCAACTCCCAGCCCCCAGCCCCTGTTGAAGCGATTCACCCCAGTCCAGCCCGGTACAGTCCCTTCCTCCAGCCTCCAAGTCCTGGGCTGCTGAAAACCCAGATCGCGAAATCAAATGACCCAAATGCCGGAGGGGTGAGAGGGAAGGAGGGAAGAGCGCCAAAAGAGAACTAGCTCTGCCTCTTCTTAATTACAAATCTCTGAAGGAACACAAACATTCCTGAATGTTTCACAACAGGCTCTCTTGGAAAAAAAGGGGCCCGGATGTGTTGCCTTGGAGACAGGTAGGGTTCTGTGGGATCACCTGTCCAGGAATGCAGGCCCCTCGTCCTCTTTCCAGCTCCACATCGCCACGGCTGGCATTCAGTATTCAGACAGCGCATCTTTTCTAAGGAGGCAGCTCAGAGAAGGAGCAGAAAGCCTTTTGCCAAGTCTAACACTGGGTGGTGATTCTCTTGGGACTGAAGAACGCATAACATATCTTTCATGTTCCTAGTGCTTCCCGAGCAATCTGAACGCTTCCCACAGTAACCTCTTTATCGCTGTCCAGCGGGATGCTGGCCCCCCCCAGACCGTGCTCTCTCCGAGGGCCAACTGGGCGGGATGGCTTTCTAAAGGGCCCTGCAGACTGCATGCCAAGAACTGTCCAAACTTTCAGCCGAACCTCTCCTCCCAGCCCAGGCACAATGGCCAGGCCGGTTCTTCCCGCCCCCGGGTGTTTCACACGCATAGTTCCCATAGCTCAGGATTACACAACTCCTGAGGACACGCCACCACCGGACCTCGGCAGAGCCCCAGTGCTAAGCAGCCCACACCTGCAAGGCTGGGATGGCCGGAAGAAAGTGCCATCTTTGCAATTCTCCTTCCTCCCTTTAATTCGGTTTGGTGCAAACACCTTCATTCATTCCTTAAACGAATCTGGGGATGAA
Source organism: Stenella coeruleoalba (assembly GCF_951394435.1). Lineage (NCBI taxonomy): Eukaryota > Metazoa > Chordata > Mammalia > Artiodactyla > Delphinidae > Stenella > Stenella coeruleoalba. The sequence goes on along the minus strand of NC_137148.1, from coordinate 144,150,219 downwards.
AAGAAAATCACCATCTCATAGTTGGTGAGGACGGCTGAGCACATGAACCACAGCTGAATCGGAGCAAACACCCAGCTACAGAAGTGGACGAGACAGACAGGACCTTGCCCTACGCTCCCGTCAGGGAGACACCCCAACCAGAAAATGAATCCACAGGATCGTTTCAGAGACTCATGGTATTCAGAAACGTACAACAGGGTAGTGGGATTACGTGTAAGGGTGGGGTGGGGCAGGGCAGTCAAGGGAAGCAAGGGAAGCTTCTCGGAGGAGGTGATCTTGGAGGGGAGACCAGATGGTGGGAAGCAACAGGAACAGCCAGTACAAAGGCTTTGGGTAGGGATGATGGTGTGAGGAACAGAAAAGAAAGCCACATATCTTCACGTTATGAGTGACGGACTGGAGGTGGAGTGGGCAGAGGCTGGGCTTTTGGGGCTCTGGGGTCCCTGTTAAGACTTTGAGCGCCACCCCAGTGCCGAACTGCAGAAGGTGACCCAGAGAGGCTCTCTGACTCACCCTCTCCTCAACTCCTTTCTCCCTCCTTTCAATCAGTCCTCCAAGCAACAGAATTTATTGCATGGGCTTCCCTGGTGGCGCGATGGTTAAGAATCTGCCTGCCAATGCAGGGGACACGGGTTCAAGCCCTGGTCTGGGAAGAGCCCACTTGCCACGGAGCAACTAAGCCCGTGCATCACAACTACTGAAGCCCGCGCGCCTAGAGCCCATGCTTTGTGTAACAAGAGAAGCCACGACAATGAGAAGCCCGCGCACTGCAATGAAGACCCAACGCAGCCAAAAATAAATAAATAAATAAATTTATAAATAAAAATTAAAAAATAAACTCAATCAGGCTTTAAAAAAAAAAAGGAAGAATTTACTGCATGGACACAACAGACTGGTCCCACGCCAGACACGACGAGGGCTAAGACACTTGAATAAGCCTTGTTTCTGCCTTCGAGAGCAGAGGGTCTGGCCAGGCAGACGAGGCTTACACTGACAGCAGGGAGTGGCCCATCCCTGTGACAGTATGTATGGCGGTTCTGCTACCTTAGACTGTGAACCCCAGGCAATGAGAGGATGCAGGGATAGTTAATAAGATGCTAGGTCAGCTGTACAGATGTGAAAGACCAAGGGGGTGGGAGAAGGGAGAGACTGAGACGACGGGGTGTAGGCCGGGGAGGCTGGAGAAGGAAGTAATCCAGGGAAGACGGTGGTGGGCTTCACGGCTAATGGGGAGGCAGGGTAGTTGCTACCCACAAAGGCTGCGGAATTGATGCTGGGCTGAAACCCACTTTCTGCTTCGTCTACAACCACAGGTGTGTTACTTAACCTTGTTAGGAGTTTCCTTCTCTGTGAAACTTAGAAATTCCAATCTCATAGGGTGTTGCAGGGATTAAAAGAGATAATCCATGTAAAGTGCTTAGCGCAGGGCCTGCCATGTAATAAGCCCTCAGTAAATGTGGGCTGTTAACAGCTGAGAGACTTCTGTGCTCTGTGCCCCGTGAGAATTGTGTCATCTCTCATCTTAAGCTGGTCGGATATGTTAGCTACTATCATATCATCATCATCATCATCACTGTCCCCATTTTTCAACTCGAGAGATACGAGTGGTGGTAAAAGAAAAATCATAAGCTCTAGAGGGGTTGCAATGCAGGCGCCATCACTTACTCACTCTGTCCACTTGGGCGTGAACCCTAACTTGCCTGAACCTGCTTCTCCATCAGTAAAGCGGGGATGCTCAGAGTGACTACCTGTTAAAATGAGCTATGCTCAAGCCCACGGCACACAGGGCTCAACCAACATTACCTGTTCTTATCAGTTAGGGTTTATATCCCTTTCCATGATGAGGCAAAATACTTGTTCATGCTAATAGCCAACACGCCTTGCGCCGTATTCCACCGTCTCCTTTCCTGGACGACTTGGGACTGCTTAAGCTCTCTGGTTTTTTTTGCGAAATTAAACCAGAGAAAGTTAAGAGGTGACAGCGGGATTGGCTTTGGCTCTCAAAATTTGTTCTCTGAAGGAGGCATTTACAACCAGGAATTTCCAAGTTTTCTTTCCCTCACACACTTCCGTCCCTCTCCTCTCAAAACACCTGTCTAGACATTCTGGTTACTCGACCCCCAGACTTCCTTGCTTCCCTACTTTGGTAGGACTGGTTTATCCAGAAGCTTTCTTGGCCTAGTCACTCCCTCTCATTCCTGGCATTCTCCTATGGGGAGGGAAAGTTCCAGACTGTTCCCCCACCCCCTTCTAGTCTTTAACCCAGGCTTCCACAAACCAGTGGCTAATCTCCTCCTGCTAAATCTTGCCTTCACTCTGGCCCCCCCCGAACTGAGTTCTTGGGATCACACCTGAGCCTTAGGCCTGTTCCCTTCCTTCGCCTCCATCCCCATGTCTTTATGCCTACTCATCCCTGGATGCCCTCCAGCTCACTGACACAGCGGTGTTTCTGCTATTTCTCTGCATCTCACTTGCTGGGATTTAAGATGAAGAGTCTGAGAACCAGATCATGGATTAGCCTAGGCATGGCCAACTGACTACAGGGTGGCCAAATTCAGCTTATAGATAAGCTTGTCTGTCTACTACAGTGCTGTATTTTAAGAGCGGAGCTAGTGTGCCTTTTGAAGGCAGGCACTCTCTAGCTGCACATAGTCCCCACTGCTCTCTAACATCTTTCTCCTGCATCTTGTCTTATGAAGAGGCAGCACAGAGTAGAAATTAGGAGCACAGGGCTTTGGAGCCAGACTCCTTGAGTTTAAATCTCGGCTCTGCCAGTTTCTAGCTCTGTGACCTTGGGCAAGATACTTAAACTCTATGAGGCTCAGTTTTCATACTTGCAGAACAGGAGAAATAATAATACATTGACTGAGCATGGATTCTGGGCCAGGAACTGTTCCAAGCACTTTACATATGTTAACTCACTTGGACCTCATAACGACGCTTTCAGGTAAGTACCATTCAAACCCACCTTACAGTGTTCTTTGAGGATTAGATGAGATAATGGATGAAATATCACTTTGGTATATAGTGCGTGCTCAATAAATGTGAGCGACTCATTATTATTTTCATTGCTGTCCAAATGAGGCACCTGATGCAGGGGTATTAAGGAATGTTAAAACTGAGTGTGATATCTGGGATCTAACTAATCAACTCCTTGTTTTATTGGTGAGAAAGCTGAAGCACAGAGAGAAAGACTTGCCCAGAGCCACCCAAGGACCCAGTGGCAAGGCTGAGACTAAAACCTGGGGACCAACCCCAGGCCTGCATCACACTCATGACACCAAGAGATCAAGTCAGACCGGTGCTGAGTTCAGCTCCATCGGAGATACAGCAATCATCTGAACAGCCTTCAAGAAACAGTTACTGATAGTATTGTTCTGGGCTAACTAACCCTGTTATACTGGAAGGAGAATTATCACTGTGCCAGAACCCGTATGAAACTATGAAGTTCCCATTCATGGATAGACAAGGTTGGGAGATGGGCCCTTCGTTTTGCTTGTTCCCTTGTTGGAGGGTAATTCTCTTAAAGCCCAGTACCACAGCAGAACACAGCACTGGGTATACATGTTTGCCCTTCACCCAGCTCCATTCTCATTCCCGAACTGGGAGTTAGGCTAAGGAGGTTCTGTGCCCTATAGAAGGGCCAACAGAACCAAATGGGACTCCCAGTTCCCTCTCTCTTAGCTGTGTAATCTTAGGCATCCCTTCCCCAGCTCTAAGCCTCAGTTTCCCCATAGGTATAAAGCAGTCATGAAAACCTGCCTCACAGGGCTCTGGTAGCATTGAACGAATTAGTACATGGGAACAGCACAATAGAGCCCTTGGCGTGTGGTGCTGGGCAGACATGCAGAGCTCCTCCTTTTTGTATTTACGACCCTGAGGGCTCTCAACCCCCAGCTTTGCTCCTTTCCAGTCCCAAGAGCTGGGTTTCCGAGGGGTCCTCCCAGGTGCTGGGCTGTCCAGGAGCTTCCAGCTTGACGGACAGAGGCCAAAGCCACCCTCCCCTGGAATCTGGCCATTCCTGTTCCTTGAGCTCTGACCCTCACCCCAGCCATGCAGCCTGAGGAGCTGATCCTTCTGGAAATGGAACTGGCCATGAAGGCTTCTCTGGGATCCTGACCTGTGGCTCCTTCCATGACAACACAGTCTAGGCAGAGCATTGGAAGGGGAGTGACGAGATCTGGGTTTGAATCCTGACGTTGCCACCAGATGAACCAGGCCCTGGGGGAAGGCACCCACCCTCTCTGGGCTTCCCATCTGTAAAATGAGGGAGCTCAGATGTCACATTCTAAGGCCCCCTTTGCAGCTTCAGCATTCACAAGTCTTCTATCTTGCCGGTCCCCAAAGTCAAGGGCATCGTGAGGCTGCAATGAAACAATACATCTTTTGCTGAAGGTCAATTAAGTACTAGGCACTGGACCATAGGCTCTATGTGAAATACATCATGTCCTTTACCTTCACAACATTTCTGTGAGGCAGATACAGCCACCCTCATTGGACCAACAGGAAACTGATGCTTCACAGGAATGCAATAATAATAATAAAAGCTGAATTTCACTGAGTATTTCCAGAGTACACATAGACTCTGTTTCAATGATTCTGAGCTGCACATTTTAAAAATACATTTTAGCATCTCCGAAACTGGGATGTGTGTTAGCACTGCTGACATCTTACGACACTGTCAGCCAGGCTGCGGTCCTGATGGAGCTGTCACCGCCCGTGTGTGCACAGACATCAAAGGTGTCATGGGCTTGGGATAAAATCTCAGAGACAATAGTGGAGCACTTTTAACCCCTAGGAACCAAATGATTGTGGGGAAGGGTGGAGAAGGCAATGAACAGACACGTTTAGCAACATTCCCAAAGCAGGAGTGCAAGGGAGGCTACCACTGCATAATTGCCATGCTGGCTGCAGAGCCCAGCACCAGGGCCTTTGAGCTTCTCTGTGGGCCCTATAACAAGGCTGCATCACCAACACTCTGGAGGGAACCGAGGACGACGATATTAAAAGCACAGACATCAGTAATTCTGAGCTAAACATTGACTCCAAAGAATTGGATTCGGAATGAGAAGATGTATTAGGAACACTGGAGCTTTATTTTTGTTTAGGTATTCTTTTTTTTTTTTTTTTGGATGTAAAAAAGCGATACGTGTGTAACAAAAAAACCCCTAAGTTTGAAAGATTTATTTTGATGAGTATGAAATAAACATTCTAGTTAATTTAAAAACATTGGGTCATAATTTAGTTGGTAGCACTTTTCTTAGTGGCACATAAAATAATGGTGCTTCTTAAAATTAATGCTATGTTGATTTGTAATAACCTTAAGCTAGAAACAATCCAAATGTCCAACAATAGGGGAATGGCTAGACAAATGTATATCCACGCTGGAATACTACTCAGTGATAAAAAGGAACAAACTATTAACACACACAACGATACAGGTGAATCTCAGAAGCATACTGGGGTAAAAGAAACCAGGGAAGAAAGAGACTGTACTGTACGATTCCATGTATGTAAAATTCTACAAAATACAAACCAACCTTAAGGACAGAAAGCAGATGAGTAGTTGCCTGGGGATGAGTAGAGGGAGAGGGGGATTACAAAAGGGCACAAAGAAAGTTTCGGGGGTGATGGGAATGTTTGTTATATTGATTATGAAGACAGGTTCATAGATGCATATGTGTATGTCAAAATTCATCAAATTGCACTCTGTAAATACATACAAGTTAGTGTGCTTCAGTAATTCCTCAATACAGTTGTAAGGAAAAAATAAAGGAAAACCCCATATTCAATACTATATGATATTAACTTATTTAAAATAATCTAAGTACTACTATTAGTTCCATTTTACGGATGTGGAAACTGAGACATAGAGAGGCGAGCTGATACATCCTGGGACACTTAGTTTGTCAGGAGGCAAATCCAACTGGCTTCAATTTTCAGCTCTGCCGCTGAGTAACTATAGCCAAGTCCCTTCCTCACCCTGGACCACTGCTTCCCCGTTCCCACCATAAGAAGATGACACAGTGATCGCTAAAGGACCTTTCAGTACTGGGTTTCTAAGACTGTGTCCTAAGGAATTGTCCAAGATCACACAGCCACAGAGGAATGGATCCTCCTGGCACTCAGGTTTCCTAACACTCCCTAGTCTCCCTGGTCCATACGCACTCGTTCTGTGAACACCCCTTCTGACTTCCCCTTATTGTATACAGCAGTGGTCCTCAGTCCTGAGCTGCATCAGAATCCCCTGGAGGGCTTGTGAGCTCACAGAGAGCTGTGACCCACTCCCAGAGTTTCTGATTCTGGGCTGCACTGAGAATTTACATTTCCCACAAACTCCCAGGTGATGCCAATGCTTCTGGTCCCGTACTCAGCACCGTACTCAGGACGACTGGTGTATAACATCCCCTATTTAATAACTGCAGGAACTTTAAAAGCGGTATCGAACCTTGTGTTCGAGAAATCCCTCTCCTTCTCCTTCTTTATCAAAGCTTTCTGCCTCCCATCCCACTCTCAGGGCCTGGCCATGGCCGCCCAGCCTCTCTCTGAGCACAGTCCTGCAAGCAGCTGTATCAGCCCTTTCCTAGTGTTTGCTGAGTTCCTGTCCCACACAATGTCTTGCCTGAGGTTACACAGCCAGTGAGCACACGGACCTGATTCCGGAACGCAGGTTCTCAACCCCTCTGCTCCTCTGCACTTAGTAGATCCTCTGAGCATCACTTTCTGTCCTCCTGCATTAAACCAGCCCTCTACCCTCTGCATCCATTTGCAGACAGAAGGCCAAGCAGAGCTTGGGGGGTGAGGGGGAGTAACTGATTGCACCCTGGCCTACTGGCTCTACAGGTGCCCCTGTTCTGCAGGTGTGGGACTAGACCACAAAGCCCACTGGCCCCATCTCTGCAACCACCAAGGGTGTCCTGGGTGCCCTTTGTGTCTTCAGATTCACACCCGTCACCTCCTGCTGTAACCCACACGGCTTCTATCGGCCCAGGCCCTCCACACTCTACAGCCTGCTACCTCTGGCTGCCCTTATATTTATATATAAGGGGCTCCAAATGCCTGGCTTCCAACCAGCCCCCTTCTCCAGGTCATTCCACCAGGACCACCAGCAGAAGCCCTTTCAAAGCTGAGCCACGCATTTCACACTACAGGCATCCTGCCAGAGCTCCGGGGGGGACATGGCATTAGACCCCCTACTATCCTACGGGCTACATTGGCAGGGCAGCCCCCAGGCTGCCTGCCCAGGCAGGTACGGCCTTCCTGATAACCTTTCCTAGATGCTCTGGCTGGCATGTGTAGGAAAGCACAAGGCAGCACGGCCTGGCCATGTCTGAGAATCTCAAAATCTGTAGATGCCCAAGTGTTTGCCGACTGCATCATGGTGGGCCGACTGATCTAGCCCAGAAGCTCGCCTTGCCTGTCCACGTGACCGCTATTTCTTTATTCTCCAAGACCACAGAGGCCTACAGTGACTGATTACAAAGGAGCTCTGCACAGGAGGTGAAAAGAAAAATGGTTTTTACCTCTGAAAAGTACAACTTTGAGGGTTTATTCTCCCTCCCATTATTTCTTTTTAAAGCAGAAAACAGACCGTTGTTCCCCAAAGGGAAGCCCTACCTGCGAGTCAACATTAAACACCAAAGTGTTCTGAGCTGAAGGCGGCTGAATTAAAGTCAGCAGCGAAACAAATAAGCAATTAAAACAGCTATTTGGGGAAGCCCTGGAAAGCAGCAGATACAATGTGAATTATTCATTCACGCTGCCAGCATGACTTCTGGGCATTGTCCTCTGTGCCTCTGTTCTCTTGCTCTTGTTCATTCAGCCGTTCAAGCACAGAGAGGGGACACAATACGCTGGCCCTGGGACATGGGTGCCTGAGCGAGTGTGCACAAACACACGAACACACACACACACACTCCACAAGGAGGCCAGGTGGCCACTCCAGATGGTGAGCCACATGGAAAAGAAACCCACAGGTTGGCAGACGCCTTCCGCTCCCGTGCCAGGGGAGAATATATGAATTTCCAATGGGCCCAAGAGGTAGGTGTGTGTGTGTATGTGTGGTGTGTGTGGTCACACAAGCGCGGACGGTATGGGGGGTGGGTCACAGGAAATCACCTGTGTAGTGCAAGAGAGAACATATATAGTGTTTCTAATACTCCACACGCTTCCTAGCTGCTCTGGGATGGATCTGGGGGGCTTAACAGGCAATGGGTGGGATCTGGACAATTAGCTGAATCCCGCACTGAGCCCACCCAAGGCCTAGACATAAAGGATGAGCCACCCCCCCACCCCCTCCCCGGGCTTGATGGAAGGGCTCTATCTGTGCTCTGAAGCCATGAGCCAGCCCCTCCTGCTGCCTGATCATAGGAGCAGCATTGTGATGTCATATCTTATACCCATCCAGGTGACCCTGGACAAGTCCCTTCCCCTCTGTGGGCCTCAGTTTCCCCATCAATGAAACCAGGGGGATGGACTCCATCTCAACGCCATCCTTCCAGGTCTGGCATTACAGGGTACCATTTTGTCGTGAAAATCTAGCATCTTGGAGGTGACGTGCACGCTCCTGTTTTGACCCAGAGTCAAAACCTTCAGCGAATAACAACACTAACACACAGCACTTTAAGTGAACTAACTGTCATTAAATTCTCATAGCAATCCAGTGAAGTGGTTCCCATTACGATCCCATGGTACCCAAGAGTAAACGGAGCCTTAGAGAGAGATGTTAAGTTGACCAAGGTCGCTCGGCTATTAAGAGGTAGACTGAGGATATGAATTCAGGTCTTGACTATTCCTTGGAAAGTGAAAGGAGGTGGTGAATCTACATAATTGGGAGGCCGGAAGAGGTAAGTTTTTAAATACCGTGGAATTGAAAACTATCCCCTGTGGTTTTAAAGTATAAAGTCTGGTAAGAAGGGAACATTAGGGGGCTATTTTTGCTCTGGCTACAAATATTAGGGACAAACATTAGGAATGTTTATTAGGAACGCTGTGGGTGAGGCTGTGAGAGCTGGGGAAGATAAAGAGAAGAAGAAGGTGTGTTTTAGACAAATTGAAAGAGATGTTCGCTCTCGGCGCCCAACCCAGGAGCAGAAGTCACAGCTGACAAAGGACAGGAGCAGTCAGAGAAGCACCTGGTTCCTATAAGAGAAGGGGCCTCAAGAACTTAATCCACTTCCTTGAAGACAAACGCATCCGCGAGTTGCTGCTGTTCTGACCCTAAGCAGGTGGGAAGATTTATACACAAAGATGTTCAAGGCAACGTTATTTACCGTGGGAAGAAAAAAATGGGTACAGCCTCAGTATCTGTAGGGAATGAATAGCTGGTAAATTATGGTTATAATCACTTGATGCAACGGTTTGAAATGGAAGCTCAGGAAGCATTTTGAATGACAGAAGGGAGAAGGTTTATATTACAGGATTGAAAAGAAATTTAAAAAGCAGGTTACAAAACTGTGCATGCAGCATCATCTTACCTGCCTGCAAGTAGAAGGGAAAATGACCACAAGGAAAAATGCCAAAATGTTGACAGTGTTTGCTGTTTCACTGCTGGGGATGAGGTTCAGGTTTGTTTGTTCGTTGTTGCTGCTCTCATAACCAGAAATAAGACAAAAACCCCTAAAAATACCAAGTACATTTTTCAGTCCTTCTATCCAGAACCTCTTACTCCCCCTTCATAAAAAAGTCATTCGAAAATGAATCCTCATTTTCCTCTTGTAGAAAAATTCAGAGTCTAGAAAAGCATTAAAATATTGAAAGAAAACAAGCATAAACAGTAGTTACATGATTCCTGCATAGAACTGGGGCCACGAAGCAGTGTGGAGGCCAATGAGACCCCCAGCATGGCCCTGGTCCAGCTGCCGGGAGAGGAACAGAGGCAGCCCTCCTAGGTCTCCTCCCTAAAGTCTGAGACCCCAGAAGAGACAAGCTTGGAAGTTTGTCTAGAGATTGATGTGAAAGGCCCTGAGGAGATGTGAAAATCATTACAGTAAGTGCCCTACATACGAACCTTCAAGTTGTGAACTTTCAAAGATGCAAATGTGTGTTCACATGTCCAGTCACGTAAGTTAGGTCATGTGTCTGGCGTACGTTGTCACGTGCGTGCATCCTCTACAAGTGGTTGTACTTTTGTGTACTTTACTATAAAATACTGTAGAGAGTACAGTGGTACAGTATCTTTATTTCAAGCCCAGAACCTGTGCCATCCACGTCAGGCGTGAGTGAAATTGCAGTCTGCCCTCCGTCTCCTGTTGCGGACGATCCTTCAGCTCTACCATCTCCCACCTCCTCTCCCTCCTCCAGTCAGTAATTCTCCTTGCCTGTTCACTCGATGCCAGCCCCTGGCATGCCATACTGTACGTTTCAAGGTATTGTAAGATGAAAACTGTTTAATTTTTTTTTGTTTTTTTGTTTTTTATGTATTATTTGTGTGAAAAGTATTATAAACCTATTACAGTACAGTATTATATAGCCGATTGTGTTAGTTGGGTACCTAGCCTAACTTTGTTGGACTTACAAACAAACTGGATTTACAGGGGCTTCCCTGGTGGTGCAGTGGTTAAGAATCCTCCTGCCAATGCAGGGGACACAGGTTCGAACCCTGGTCTGGGAAGATCCCACATGCCGCAGAGCAACTAAGCCCACGCGCCACAACTACTGAGCCTGCACTCTAGAGCCTGCGTGCCGCAACTACTGAGCCCGAGCACCTAGAGCCCGTGCTCCGCAACAAGAGAAGCCACCGCAATGAGAAGTCCGTGCACCACAACGAAGAGCAGCCCCCGCTCGCCGCAACTAGAGAAAGCCCGCGCGCAGCCAACAAAGACCCAACGCAGCCAATCAATCAATCAACCAATAAACTGGACTTACGAACACGCTCTTGGAATGGAAGTCGTTCTCACGTAAGGGACTTACTGTTCTAGATAATCTCCCTACCGACATCAGGGTATGAAGAACATAGGAAAAAAACCAAAGGATTACCAATCACCCCAAATTAGGTATTGCTGGAGGAGTGCTAGTGGAGGGTAAAAAAGAAGGGGCAGCTTGAAATATTTTGTGTGTCAAATAGAAAGTTGATAGAGATCAGAACACACACCGTTATAAGACCATGGTTAGAATACTCAGCAGCAGGAGCTGTTAAAACGACTCTCACCCCAGTCTCTCTGCCCTGAGAATGTTCTGGCTGAGGAAAAATGGCAGCAGCTTCCTGATGTTCCTGGTAAGGACACAACACCAAGATCACCCAATGCACACTGCAGGCTATTTCCCATGCCCCTACCTTTGCCTTCACTGTTCCTTCTGCCCAGAACATTTCTCCCTTCCTTCCCTTTTTTTTTAAACAATATATGTATTTTTATTTGTTTATATGTCTGTCACTTCCATGAGTTTCACAAGGACTTGAGCAGCATCTTATTCATCGCTGTAACCTCAACATCTTATATGAGCAGACACCGACTGAATGTTCATTGAATGAATAAATGTACTCACGAAAGAGCAAACGAAGAAAGAAATGGTTCATGGGAATTCCCAGCAGGGTTCAGAGCTAGGTCCTCTACGTTCCAAGTGTTGCTTGACCAAACAAAGAAATTTGTGATCGGGTCTTCAAAGTGCCTTTGCATTCCTGACCATATTTGATTCTCAAATACCCATCACAACAGCGGTATCGTTATTATCTTGACTAGTAATCAAGATCTTGGGAATCCCCCATTTTACAAATGAGCAAACCAATACTCAGAGACTCTCCTAAACCCACAGGGCTCCCGGGTCCCTGTCTGTGCCAGGACTGGACATGGGCCACGGGAGCCCTGGCCCACTGCTCGGTCCCCTCCTGAACTGTCTCAATAGCTCTCCCCTGTCATTCCCAGCTGGTAACTGGAGAAGAGTGTGGAAATGGCCAGTTCTCCTTCCCCGGGGAATGGATTACCCCCTGGGGAGCCAAGGGAGGTCTCTGTCTCCTACTCCTGTGTCACTTTCATTAGTATAATCATCATCACGCAGAAGCGAAATTTTCCTTGGCACATGCATTCCACAGGCCTTGGAGAGCTCTGCTCAGAAGTCCTGGGAGAAGGAGGTGACACCCGAGGGTGGACACGACCCTTGTGGATTGTCTATAGGCGTCAGTTACTCGGGAGCCCCTGCTGGCTCCATCACCACACGCTCTCCCCAGATCAGAGCAGGGGCTGGGCCGGGAACACTCCCAGCCAGCTGACTTAGAAGTCGGCTTGGCACTCATGTACTTCGGCTACTTTTCCACAGACACCAACACAGAGGGGCCCAGAGCCTTAACCAGGTCAGGGGAGCGGGCAAGGGTTTGGGGACCACGGAGACCTGGGTCCCCAGCTGTGACAGCTCGCGCCAGACTCTTCACCTCTGTGGGCCACGTGCAGCCGGCTCCCCCAGCACGGAACAAGGCTCACGAAGTGTGGGTTCCTTCGCTTCCCTCGACTTCCTCTCCTGAGTGAAGCCTTGCAAGAAATACGCTTTTTTAGCTCCTTCACAAGTCTGATCAGTAGAAATCACGTGGCCAGATTTCATGGTGGAAAAGGAACATATTTGGGTCAAGTGCCAGTGGACGAACCAGGATCCTTCCCTTCTGGCTCGCTCCCCATGTCCTACATGGATGGGGAAACTGAGCCTTGAGCCTCGCGCTTTCACAGTCCATGGCCTGGACCTTCACCAGCTAGATTTCCCAAAGCCCCCAGCTCTCTCCCATTTGCTCTCATCAGGGTCCCCAAGGGAACCACTGCCATCTTGCTCTCTCTCTCTTTCCTCTGGCTCCCAGCCACCCCCTTCCCGCCTCTCCCCCTCCCCACTTTGCAGCCCCCTTTCCTCACTCCTCCAGCTGTTGGCTTTCTTGGTTCTTCTACCCTCTCCCTTCCTGCTCACCCACCCCACCCCATAAAAAACTCCAAATAAATCCAATCTTGTCACTCCCCTGCTTCAATCCCTTCAAAGCCTTGCCACCCAAACCAGGAGGAAATCTGAACTTTTTGCTGTGGCCCGGCCCCCTGCCTACCTCTCCAGCCTTATTCAATTCTCAGAACTCAACCACCTCATGCCCACCTCACAACCTTGGCTCACACAGTGCCTTCTGCCCGGGATGCCGCTACCTGTCCCCACCCACATGTCTGTCCACAGTTTGCATGGCTGATCCCTTCTGTCAGCTCTCAGCCTCAAGGCCATCTCTAAGAGGCCTTCCCAGGCAGCCCTGCCTGAGTGGGCCCTCCCATCACTTTCTATCACTGTATTTGTTGACATGTTGTCTGTCTGTCTGTCGGTCCCACTCAAACGGAGCCAGCCTGCCGACCTCACCACTGTCTCCCGACGGCAGACCACAGCCTTAGCTGATGCCTCTACTCTCTGCTGAATGAATGAAACAGAGGACTTGTGAGTATCCCTTCCTCTCCAAGGGGAAATTTTTGTTTTGTTTTTTTTTTTAAGATTGTTTTGATATGGACCATTTCAAAGACTTTATTGAATTTGTTACAATATTGCTTCTGTTTTATGTGTTTTTGGTTTTTTTGGCCACTAAGGCATATGGGATCTTAGCTCCCCGACCAGGGATCGAACCCTCACCATACCCCCAGCGCTGGAAGGCGAAATCCTAACCACTGGACCGCCAGGGAAGTCCCTGGGGAAAGGTTTGTGAGTTTCTTTTTTTGTCTTTGTTTTCCTTTCCCTCCCTCCTGAGGCACAGTCCCTGAGCCTAACACTTACAAAGCCAGCACCAGACTCCTACAGAGTTCCAGGGGCACGAAGCATTCCAGGGTCTGTTACAGGCTCACGCTTGAACCTCAATGCCCTCCACACGGTCCACAGCAAACTGGAAACTACCAAAGAACAGGCCCTGAGAACCCTCCTTGGGAAGGCTTTGAACTGATAGGGCCAGAACAGGTCCATGAAGAAGAAACTCGCTGATGGAGGGGATGACATGGGCCTCCAGAAACGTCTCTCTGTGGACTGGCAGAAGCCAGACCCTGGAACTCGGTCCACAGTGAACACCCAAGGGTCCTGTTAACTTCAGGAATAAGAAGTTATTTTTGTACCTAGGACAGAGCTTGTGCTGGCCACATCCCAGGCTCCCATAGGATGGAGGAAAGAATGATTTTTTTTAAAGTAAGCTAAAATACGTTTCAGAAATTTATCCAAAAAAAAAAAAAAAAAAAAAAAGAATACAAAAAAAGAAAAAAAAACCCCAGAATTTTAAAACAATTAAAAAAAAAGAAATTTATCCAAATAGTTGAAATGCTGCTTTTCCTTAGAGAACAAGCAAACCAGTGCAAAAAGATTCAATAATGAACCCTGGTTTATGTCTGCTCGACGGCATCAATATTGAAAAACAAAAGATGAAAAAACATTAATTTTTGAAGGAGCCTAAGCTTATGAACAAATATCTTTTACAGAGTTATTAGGCGCCCAGCACTGAATACCTTTCATGAGCTTACACCCAGCTGGAAATAAACACACAAACATATTCATTCACGCAGGATAACATATATGAAGGCATGAAAACAATGAGGACATTGTTTAAAATGAAACTTGCGTGAAACGGGCCACAGGATTCAAAGAAAGGAGAGCCCTGCAGGCTGGCTGCTCCCAGGAGGCTCCCGAAAGGAAGCAGGAAGTAGCCTGCAGTCAGCACAAGTAAATAACATGGTATGTCCTTCAACCTCCACAACCAGGCGTGTGCAGCAGAGGAAACGAAGGTCTCGAGAGGGCCTGTGATGGCACACAGCTGAGAAGAACAGCTCTCAAGACCACAGTCCAGGCCAAGGGGGCTGGGATCCCTGGGGGCTTAGATAGGGGAGGAACAGCGACCCTAATTCTTTGGGGCGGAAAGACTCAGCAAGGTCAGAGCAGGCCGATGCCAGGAACAAGGCTGTCGCATGTTTGCACATCAACAGCATCTTGTCTCTTTGCTTAAGAACTTCTCATGCAAAGGGCAAGAGCTACCTCAGGGTCTGGAAGAAAATTCTGGAAGGAAGAGGCAGGCTGGTCTTGGGGCTGCTCCAGGGAAGCCCGGGAAGGAGCGGGGAAGGTCAGTGGTGGCCTCTTCTTAGGGAAGGCAGGAGAGGGAAGTGAGCAGATCTGCAGAGGTAAGCCTGGGGTGCCCCAGGGATGACAGGCAGCTGGGAGGGGCTGTCCCGGGCACCCTAGAAGGGCCCAAAATACACAGAAAGGTTTCCATGTGGGAGCGAGGCTGCTGGTGGAGTGGAAGGGACATGGGTGTTAGAGCACACAGGTCTGGGTTCACGCACTGCTCACCTGGTAAGTAACTTCATCTCATTAATACTAATAACAAGAGCTCTCAATATACAGCATTACTATTTGGCAGGCACTGACCTAAGAGTTACAAGTATGAACTCTGTTTAATTCTCCTAGCAATCCCCTGAGAAGATACTATTTTTTTTTTTTTTTTTGCTGTATGCGGGCCTCTCACTGTTGTGGCCTCTCCCGTTGCGGAGCACAGGCTCCGGACGCGCTCCGCGGCATGTGGGATCTTCCCAGACTGGGGCACAAACCCGTGTCCCCTGCATCGGCAGGTGGACTCTCAACCACTGCGCCACCAAGGAAGTCCAAGATACTATTTTGTAGCCTTTTAGATGGAAACTGAGGCATGAAGAGGTTGAGCCAGTTGCCCAAGCCCCTACAGCAGGAAAGCCAAGCTGCAGAGCTGGGAATTTAACCCAGGCCAGCAGGTCCTGTGCTCTTAACCACCAATGAATAAATAAGGGAATAAAAATAAGAATACCCTGCAGAGTTATTTTGACAATCAGAAGGAAGAAAAATAAAAAAGTCTGGGAGGCTCTGGAACCAAGCTGGAGGTCAATGAATGATACCTGAATAATCACCAGATAAACCCAAAGCCCAGCTGAAGCTGCCCCGGCGAAAGAAATACCTGCCAAGGGTATACTGTGTCTTTCTTTGTAAATGTTATTTCGGCGCCCGAGGCTCAGGGAGGTTAACTTTCTTAGGGTCCCACACGGTAAGCGCATCCGGAATAATATTTTTCAAACCGTGTCCGTTAATGTTTATTGAGCTCTTGCCTGTGCCAGGTTGTGTGCTCAGCGCTCTGCGTGCCTTGTCTCACTTTACACTCCCATCTACCCTCTGAGGAAGGTACTTGGATGACCGCCAATACCCAGGAGACAGGAGCCCACCGCTGGAAAGGAGCAGCTCTGGGCTCTGAATCCACATGGGCTCCTTCGACTACCCAGCGGCCCCTCCAGGATGACTGGCTAGAGAACGTGGAGCAAACCAGGGTGTCCCGGGTGGAGAGCGTGTGGGGAATAAGACATCCCGGTCTCAGCTCTGAGTGGAGAGTTGACTAAACACCACCATTAGGATCCGAGTGTAAACAGGGCACCTGAGTGGGCAGGTGGCACTCAGCACAGGAACAGCATACCCATGGGCGGGCCTCCGTGCTGCTCTCCAAACCCCCAGCCTCCCTGCCTTTCCCATACCTCCCCTCTGCCTGAGATGCCCTACCCCCTTCTCTGGAGGTCAGAATCCCCCCTAGGGGAGCACCCTCTTCTCATCTCCCACAGCACTTCCTCTGGACCCCTCCTTCCATCGTGTCCTGCCTCGTAGCACTATCATTTGTGTCCCGCTCTCTGTCCTACTAGAGTGGAACTTGCTTCAAGGCAAAGTCTACGCTGGGTTCCTTTCTGAATCCCTCCAGTATTTTACTTTTCCCACGTGTAGACGATGCTTTTCAGTGGCACACAGGACAGCGTTATGTGGCATACATACAAGGCAGGACTAGGCATTGGCTCTTTCAGTGAGAAAGTGATTCCCTTTTCAATCCCCCTTCAGCTTTTCAGGTTTGATCAAGAACAGAGTTGCAGGCTGGCGATACAGCGTCTTCAACCTCCAGCGTCTGCCAAGCTCCCCCTTTTTTTTTTTTTTTTTTGCGGTACGCGGGCCTCTCACTGTTGTGGCCTCTCCCATTGCAGAGCACAGGCTCTGGACGCACAGGCTCAGCGGCCATGGCTCACGGGCCCAGCCGCTCCACGGCATGTGGGATCTTCCCGGACCGGGGCACGAACCCGTGTCCCCTGCAACGGCAGGCGGACTCTCAACCACTGCGCCACCAGGGAAGCCCCAAGCTCCCCTTTTAATAAAAAGAGATCAGACTCCAGGTTCAGACCTATTCTATTGGCTCTTAACCAAAAACTGGGAAGTGGGAAATTGGGAAGAGGGTACACCAATGACTGAAGTTTGAGAAACTCTGATTTAACCTGTTGCCTGCAATGTTAGACATGAATAAACATGTGTTGAGCCTATAGCTGAGTAATCCAATGAGCAGAGGAATGAATGAATGGATGAGTCAATGATCATGATAATGACAGACTCTCTTCCACTCCCTTGCTCCCCTGTCCTGCCCTTGGCCAGATACCCTGCATCTTTGAGTGGAGAGAATAGAGCATTTGCTGGAAAGTAGGGACCCAAGGAGACGTGGGAAAGTCAGTCCAGAGGAGGAGCTCTCAACCTCTGTTCGGGTGCCCATCTGGCCCACGTGGGCAGCCCCCGCATGGACTGGGCCCTGGGGACCAGCAGGGGACGGTACGGAGGACAGTTGTTTGGGTTTTGCCACCAGGCACCCGTCTCTGCCCTTTGTGGTGAGCGTATTGCAAATTTCCTGGGGAAATCACCTCTCTAGGATTCTCAGTCCGTGTGCTTTGGTGGCAAGTTGAATTCAGCCCAGCTCTAGAGATGGGCATTTGATGCGGGCCTGACCAAACCCCATTCTAAACCCCTGAACCCTGCTTCTGGTTCAGAGGCAGGCAAGTGACCCAGTATGGACCAGTGAGAGTCGACCCCAGGACTTCTGTCTGATCCATGAAGGAAAGAGACCCCTTTTTGCACTTGTCTTGAATCCTAGAAGCCACTCATGTGGAAAATGAGAATGAATTCGATAGGGCAGCAGGGGGAGTCAGGAGATGGAGAGAACCCAAGTCCTGAGGCCATCATCAGAGCTCTGGAGCTGACAGTCACTTCTCTTGTATCTTCCCAGTATGTGCCCAGTCTATCCCTATAGAATTTAATGCCCAAGGTGGCTGAGGGCAATGACCTCCTGGATGGAGATGGACAGTGAAGCAGGTGTTTTGAGCCGCACAGGTGGAGAGCTGATGTTGGGGGGGAGCCCTGGAAGACGGGACCCACGTGGATTACCACCCTTTCTGCTGGTGAAATGTTGAGTACTGCTTTGAGGAAACAAAGGCACTAAGGAGGCTGCTTTCGGTCATTGACTTGAGGCTGGTGGAGCTGCTGGTCCAGACCAACTCTTCCAAGAGTAGGAGGGTTTGGGAGATCCTGGCCCAGTGGGTCAGAGGTTGTCAACCCCACTCCCAGCCCTGCTCTGACTTCCGTCCGCAAACAAAAGCAAAGGAAGGAAGAGCCCGTGTAACGAGGTGAAAGAAAGCTGCACTCCCTGAGCACCTATCCCATGCCTAACAGCAGACCAGGAGGTACATCCCAGGTTGGAGCAGCCACTCACGGACTATGTGACCTTGGGCAAGTCCTGTGCCAGGCGCTCAGTAACTCTTAGAGGGCTGGTAACGCCTGCCTGCAGGGCTGTGCCGAAGGCAAGGCTGAATGGCCACGATCAGGCCCCGCAGAGTGGGACAGGAAGCAGAAAGCTTTCACAGGGAATAAAGGGGGTCCTTGAGCTTCACGCTGGAAAACATTTAACATGAAAGAAAACGTAACAAAAATAAAAGCCTCCCTAAGTTTGTAAGGTAGGAGATGCGGTAGACAGAAGGAGATTTCAGGAGGCTGGCTCAGAAAAAGGTGTGCATGGGGAGAACTGGGCAGGGGTGTCAGAAACCTAGGTGCCCAAGAGGACCTGCCCCTCTGTGACTGAATGACCTTGCAGGTCCCTGCGACACAATTATGGGGCCCTGGTAGCGAACGGACTTGTAGAAATCATCATGTCCAGTCATCTCACTGTGGAGGTGGGGAAAGTGAGGCTGAGGGAGTGAGAGTGACGTGGCCTTGGTCACTCGATGGTAGAACTGGGAAGAGAACACAGCTCACTCCTCCATTTACCAGTTCTAGAACCTTGGGCATGTCCGTTAACCTCGCCATGACTCAGTTTTCTTCTCTGTAAAATAGGGATACGAGTAGTCCCTAAGGACAATGTGTGTACACTACTGGACATTGTGGTTGGCATATGGAAAGCAGTTGGGGCACGTTAGCTATTAGAATTTTCGGACTACTCAAGAACCTGTCCACCAGAAGAGAAACTCTTTTCTTCCCACGTCCCTGAGCAAAGAACCCAAAGTGTAGTTTAGGGTCTGGTCACCCCTAGCCCCACCCTGACCAAATTCCGTATAGGCCACCTTCAGGAAGGGCCCTCGTAAGGTTCTTTCCCAGGTGGATCGTTTCTATCTTCCTTTGTGTTTCCCAAGTGGACCCTAACCAGACAACTACTCCTCCATCCTCCCCGTCCCCAGCTCTCCAGAGGCAGCCTTTGCGTTTCCTCCTTGGAGAAGCCCTTGTTTGTGATGGCCATCACCTCCAGCTGGCAAGTCAGCAAGGCTCTTCTCTGGCCATCCGACGTCGAGGTGGGATAAAGGCAGGCCTGTGCTCCCGGCCAAGCTCCCACCCCACCCAGGAACTTGCTGAGAGGTGTGCTCCAGGAGAGGGACAAAGCTGTGTGGCCCTTCCCTCCGCCAGCAATGCCAGCAGCTCTTCCCATCCGGCTGTGGATTAAAGGAGCCTGGGTAAGTGCCCAGGCGGAATAAAGCCTGCAAACATCCTGGGGACGTGCCTCTCCTTGGCAGGAAGACAGGAGAGAGGGTGAGGGTGACGGCTCCGGTCTCCCTGAGCTGCACCCTCCCCCCACCCAACCCCCTGCCCTAAAAGAGCTGTCGCGTCCCTTCTGCTCAGGACCAGCCCTGCCACTGGGCAGCTATGTGCCCTGAACACGTCACTTCATTGCTGCACCGCCCACCCGTCAAATGTGGCTGCCAGGAAGACCTAGCTCATGGCAGTAAAGGAGGAGCTCAGGCTTGCCATGTGTCTGCACGGTGCTTGGATACATCAGGTGTTCAATGCTCTTTCTCATGATAGGTATGTTGAATGCTTAAGTCACCATCGCCCGAACACCACTCCTCTGACCCTCCAGACCAGGTTAGATGCCAGCCTTGCTTCAAATGACTTACAATCTTCCCCTGGAGACAGTGACCTTCCCAAGGTCAGGCACCAGGCCTGTTCACATCACTGCAGTATCCCCAGTGGACAGTGCACAGAATGATGCTGGCGTGTATGATGACTCTGAATATATAGGGATTTGGTTTTTTTGGGCTGACTTTGGCAACTTTACTTAAAAATCGCCATTAGATTTCACCCAGGCTAATAAATAAAATGGATCCCCACGTGGATTCCTCTGCCCTTCCTTCAGCTCCCTTGCCCTGACGCTTGAGTGGAGGGCGTACGTGAGAAAATAAAGCCTACGTTCAGATCAGGCCACAGGCTGACAGAACAGCTAAAAGGGGGTTTTAGTTCCACTTTAGCAGGGGACCCACGGACAGGTCCCAACAGAGCGAGCAAGGACTTCACAGGACCTTTTATTCAGCGGCAGCATCTCAACAAAAGGTGCAAGGAGACGCTGGAGCGGCTGCTGGGACCTGGGGCCCCCAGTTCCAAGCACCGTCTCCAGGCAAGGCAAGGATGGGCACTGGGGGAGGCAAATGGGCAGCTGGGAAGGGACCCCCAACATGGTGGGCTGAATAAGCAGTCCCCGTCGAACTGCTTCTCCCCTGGGGTCTGCCCTGGAGGGCGTGTGGCCCAAACCTGCTAAATCAAGAATTGCCCACATCCCAGGTCCCAGGAAACAGCGCCCACCCCAGTGCTCCAAACTTGTTGCCTGACCTGGGGAGACCATGGCCTTGGCCCCTGGGGAGGACCCTTGTTGCTTGGAGGCTGGTCCAGTGGATTGGGGGTTATTGCCAATGCCTGGGGGTGATTTCTGAGGACCCCATCAGGAATGGAAGGAGGACCCTGAGTACGAGCCCAGTGTCACAGATTCAGAAATCTACACTAGGAAAACAACGCCTGTTCCTGCGCTGCAGAGCTCCTCCCATATGCCCCCTCCAACCACCCTGAGATTCCCAAGAGACCCTCAGAATGTGTGCCCAGTGTCCCCACATCAGAGGGAAAGCATCTGGGGACAGGGGGAGACACAGTGCCTGACTTAACCACATGGCTCTTACGAAAATCCTTTCACAGGGACCCACACATCCACCGTCACACCTGGCAATCATTTCTAAACCACTGCCCATTTATGGAACAATCACTCAAAAAGCATAGCAAACTTAGGCCCTGGGAGGTCCCCCAGCTTTTACTTTTTAACTAATTCTAACTAGTCACACAGGTTTCTCAACAATGGCTCAGCTGAATTCCTTTGACGAAAACAGGAGGAACTCTAGTGTATTCTGCGTGCATTTATTCTTTCAACAAGGATTTCAGGCATGCCTACTACGTGCAAGGTGTGTGCTGTCTCTTTACAGTGTTTCTGTACCTCTGAAATACAGATTCCTAGCCTAACTCCAGCCCTGCTGGTATCGGTCTGCAAGAACTTGCCTTTCCCATGCCCTTTTCCTCTCTGCTTCTTACATAGGACACAAGGCACCTGATTAATATCAGGGAGCAGCGAGCTCCAGGCAGCTGAAGAGCTGGGGCGGTGGCATCCGGGTCCAATACTCTGGAAGGTGTGTGCCTCCCTTGACCATCAGGTTCTATTAAGAGACGGGTCAGTCATTTCTCCCTGCCAAGGTGGTGTTGGGTAGAGCCTCCCACCCCACACAGAGTCCCGAATGCTGGCAGTCCTCCTGTCCCCAACCTTGAGGCGGTTCTCCTTCCTGCTGAAGCCTTGTTTATGCTAGACCCTAGACTGGATGTAGAGTGTCACTCATGTTGTGAACTGCAGCTCCACGGAAAATCTGGGCCACAGATGAGGGAAAACTTCTGGTGAAAATCATGAACAACATTTGGTAATAATAACAACACCTACAGTGAGTTTCAGGACATGAACCAAGCTCTTTACCTTAACTATCTCATTTCATCTTCATTAACAACCCTATGAGTTAGGGGTTGTAACACTGTCCCTTTTACACAGGCAGGAAAAATTGAGACTCTGATAATTTAATTATCTTGTCAAGGGTCACACAGATTGTACAAGTAGGTACTGAGATTTAAACCCAAGTGCTGCGGACTTCCCTGGCGGTCCAGGGGTTAAGACTCCGTGCTTCCACTGCAGGGGACACGGGTTCGATCCCTGGTTGGGGTACTAAGATCCCACATGCCTTGTGGTGTGGCCAAAAAAACCACAAGAAACAAACAAAACCCAAGTGCTCTGACTCTATAGCCTGCACTCTTAATCACGGGAAACTCAGTAACTGGATATTTATTATCTTGATCCCTGTACACAGAAGACCACTTTGGGAAGCAAGAGTCATCACGATCTGAAAATTTAACCCATGAACTGAACACTTATAAAATCAGTGCCTACTCAGATACCGCTCTCCATTTAACATCCGGCCCAGCCCATAACATTTCAAGTCGACAACCACCTGGGTTGGTTGGATGTCTTCGCAGTTGACAAAGCGATGCAAGTACAACACACGTCATCTAAAGGGGAAATAACTAATATTCTAAACGATGCAGGATTTCAGGAAGTCGGTGAAAGGGATGCTGAAGATTACTACTCAAGTCGCACCCGAGGAGTGGTGGAGTCCCCCGGCTAACAAGTGAGGAGAAGATCCAGCAGGCTGAAGAAGAGACAACAGGTTCTTCACAACAGGAGAACTTCAGTGACAAGAGGGATCAGATGAGGCCCTTGGGAACCTGGCAAAGCTCTCTCCAATATCTGGCAAAAATGACCTTCCTTATGCATCTGCTGGGAAAGTCAAGTGAGAAGAGAAAGCGGTCCCTATTGCTAATGTGAATTGTGTTAAAATAATTACACAAAAAATAGATCAACGCTTTATTTGTACTGAGAATTGGGGCATAGCTGCAACTACAACTTAAATTTTGTTAAACACAACATAAAGTCTGCTTATCATCCAAACTCTCTGTTCTGTTTCTCAAAATAAAATCTTTTTTCCCCAATATCTACTACAAATTTGATCTCCATTTTAAGTAGTTTCTCTTCTAAGTGCAATCTCTCCTTGGAATAGGAACCCCTGCGACGCTTTCTGTCAAGCCCTCCCTGCTTCCTGCTGGAGGAGACCCATTGCGAAGGGCTGAGCGATAATGCCGTTGCCTCAGAGATGCAGGGAGCTGCTCACTCTTCAAAGAACGCTCCCGTCTACTGTTTCACCAGATGCCTTCAAGAACTCCAGGAATGAAGGAAACTGTATACTGTTACTCCACACATGTATATCCACTTTGTAGTTTATGAAACTCTGATCACTTCTATGATCTCACCTTGACTGACAGGAAAATTCTGCCAGGCAAAAGTAACACCCCCATATTACAGATGAGAAACTGCGGTTCAGATCTAAAGAACATGCCAGAGGCCCCGTAACTCACCGGTGGCAGCTTTAGGACTGGAACCCAGCTTTAAACTGCTTATTCTTTCCCATGGGATATCTGCCTCTCTCAAGCTTAGAAGAACAAATGAAAATTCTGCTGGCTAGTGAACAGTTTTTCAGGCCAATGAAGTCTTTTGAGAAACTATCTGATTTAAAACACCCAGACATATCTCCTTGCCTTTCACATAAATAGCCCAAAGTCTTCAAGCAGAACAGTGATAATGAATACACTTCCACTGCTTTATCATGACTGTTCTAGCTGGAAAATAAGTACCAGAGGAACTCTTAATTCAAAAGCTTAGGACGCAGGGGTCTTGCAAACCACTGCTGCGACCCGCTGCACGATAGCTTCTTGTCCGTTACAGGCAGAGGTAGCAGTGTTCTCGAATTCCTAACTGAGCCAAGGGAGAAGCACATGAATTATTAAGAAATGCCATCAGTGGAAGACTGAGTCTCCTACTGGGGTGCTGGGAGGACCTCTGAGGTCTGAACCTCTGAGCACAAGGAGGAAACACACCTGGTGACCCACATCTTTGCAACCAGCTGTGTGCTGCTGTCGACAAGCAGCATGGCTCCGTGACCTGGGGCAAGTTACCTCCCCCTCTGAGGCTCAGTTTTCCTCATCTATAAAATGGGGATCAACACTCACACCTGTTGTGAAAAGCACGTGAGATAATGTGAGATACACAGTAAGCACAGTGCCTGCTTTGTAGTAAACACTCAAAACAGAGACTGTCATGCCCAGAGTCAAGTGCCGGGCACATGATAGCACTCAATAAATGTTAGGTCTCTCCATCAGGAAGGTACTTCTGTGTCCCCTAGCAATACCTTCAATACCATGAAGGGTTTGTCCAAACAGAAGAGGGGATTAAAGTTGGTCAAGTATGGGCTGGAAGCCTCATCTGTACAGTGGGAAGTTCGTGTAGAGCCCTGGGGCAGGGTGGGGAGCTTAGGGCTGGGGAAGTGGTTATAGGACAAGAATGCCAAGCTTCCGGGAGGCGGTCATTCCTTGGAGGGCGTAAACAGAAGGAATCACTTAGCAATGGAATTGAAAACTCCCTTTGCTCCCTGCCTGGGCCCTGACACAGGTACTTGGCAGTGGGCCCTTGAATAAGCTCCATTGCCTGGGGGATGACAGTGCTCAGGAGCTCCACAATAGCGCCCTCAATCCACATGCAACACAGTCTGCTCTCGGCCACGTTTGCATCCTCTCGTTCTCTGCTCAGGAATTTCCGAGGGCTTCCCACCACTTACAGGTTTCCTTAGCTGAGTCTCCAAGGCTCTTCTTCATTTACCTTTTTTTTTTTTTTTAAAGATGTTGGGGGTAGGAGTTTATTAATTTATTTATTTTTGCTGTGTTGGGTCTTCGTTTCTGTGCGAGGGCTTTCTCTAGTTGTGGCGAGCGGGGGCCACTCTTCATCACGGCGCACGGGCCTCTCACTATCGCGGCCTCTCTTGTTGCGGAGCACAGGCTCCAGACGCGCAGGCTCAGTAGTTGTGGCTCACGGGCCCAGATGCTCTGTGGCACGTGGGGTGTTCCCAGACCAGGGCTCGAACCCGTGTCCCCTGCATTGGCAGGCAGACTCTCAACCACTGCGCCACCAGGGAAGCCCCATTTACCCTTTGAGTTCTCTCCCCTTCCACGAGTGCCCTTCTCCATGCAACAGAAACTAGTCACTGTGTCCCTTCCTGCCTCAGTGCCTTGACCTTTGAAAGCCTTCCACGACCCCTCGGGCCACCGGCGACCACATCAGTTTCGGCCTTTCTAGAACCTACAAAAGCTTCAGTGCCTCCACCAAGTCCCCGGGAATCTCCCTCTGCTTGAACCTGTCAGCACCAGTGGAACCGCAAGTCTCATTTCACTACATGCATCACTGGCTGACCTGTAAGTGTCTGGGAAGCAAGGGGATGCGCCACCTGCCTCTGTGACTCACCCACAGCACCTAACGTTGTGACGCGGACCCGGCCAAGCGCCTGGCCAAGCGCCTGCCTAGCTGCGGATGCCCTGATTCTTGCTTAGGAACTCTTCCCTCCATAGTCCCTGTCCTAGGTGAGCTCCATCAGCCCCAGACCTATTACCCCGATCTGCACGTTTTCCCTCTCCCTCCTTCTGTCCCATACAATTCAGAAGAAAACCAGGCCAGCTGGACTGGAGCTGTGTCTGATCTCCCCCACGTCTGAAAGTCACTCACCGCGACTCATGTGGAGGGGGCCATTCCACGGTCTCATGAAGCACTTGGACCCAGGGCCCTGGGGACAGGGAACTGCTTCCCGTATAACGGGACATTACACAGGTTGGTGTCTGGCCCCAGCAGGGAGCAGCATGGCCGTGAACTATGAGGTGGTCATAGTTAACTAAGAACACCTACTCCGCGCCCACCTGGAAAAAAGGGGTGGGCTCTGTTGCTGCCAGCAAGAGATGACAAGGGCTTTCTTCTGCTGCCTGTGGGGTGAGTCACCGGGTCCTCTTCATGGCTCCCTTAAGAAGGGGTCAGGGGAGGAGCTGGCTGGCCAGACCCCTGGCAGGGGTGTATCTGATGATGACGCCTTCCTTTTTCCCCAACCCAGTTTTCATCAGCACAAGACACCTGCACCCCTTTGAAGAGGAATGGATCTTCTCCGCCATTGAAAGGTCAGCTACCTGGAGGGAAGGAGATGAAAACCACCACCCCAGGTTTAGATCTGAAGCATCCCAGCCTTTGATGGTTAAGATGAGAGGCGGGGATTGAAATCTGGGTCTCCCTGACTGAGACATCAGTAATAGCCGACAGCAGGATGTGTTCACGCCTGGCGCTGAGCTGGAGGGATTTCTCTGTCAGCACTGTCCTAGGATCCATCATCGTGGAGCCCTGTGCCGACTAAGAGGGCTAAATAAAAGCTAAGTAAATGCCGGGCCTCTGAAGGATGCGTGCTCTACTGGCCCTACCCCGGAGGGCTTGCACCCGTGCAAGGCTGCCACTTCCCTTCCCTCCATCTCTGCCTGGTCAGCACCTCTGCATCCTGCAGCTCTTAGCCCAGGCACCCCTGATGAGGACACATCCCAGGGCCCGCCAGCCCACCCACCAGAACCTGTAACTCTCTACTGTTACAGCTGCTACATTAGTTGTTTTGTGCGTCTTTGATGATTGCACTGTGGTCTCCCGGTGAGCTTCGTAAGGGCAGGGATGTGTCTGCTTTTCTCGCCTGGTCTCTCTGGCTCCTTCCGTCATAGCAGTTACGGAGGAAGCTCTCAAGAGAGCACAGACTCTGGGGCTAGACTGCCTGAGGTCTGATTACAGCGCTGTCACACACTAGCTGTGGGACCTAGGCAAGTAACTTAACCTTTCCATGCCTGAGTTTCCTTACTTATAAAATGAGGGTACGAGTAGTACCTACTAGGTACCCAAGAGAAATTTAAACTTATATATATGCAAAAGCTTGTAAATGAATGTTCATAGCAGCATTATTCATAATAGACAAAAAGTAGGGGCTTCCCTGGTGGCGCAGTGGTTGAGAGTCTGCCTGCTAATGCAGGGGACACGGGTTCGAGCCCTGGTCTGGGAGGATCCCACATGCCGCGGAGCAACTGCACCCGTGAGCCACAACTACGGAGCCTGCGCATCTGGAGCCTGTGCTCTGCAACGACAGGCCGCGACAGTGAGAGGCCTGCGCACCGCGATGAAGAGTGGCCCCGCTTGCCACAACTGGAGAAAGCCCTCGCACAGAAACGTAGACTCGACACAGCCAAAAATAAAAATATAAAATATTTTTTTTAAAAAGTAGAAATAAGCCAACTATCTATCAACTGATGAATGGACAAACAAAATGTGGTAAATCCATACAGTGGAATATTATTTGGCAATAAAAAGGAATTAAGTGCTGACACAGTACTTAACAACACGGATGAACCTTGAAAACTTTAAGAAGCCAGACACAAAAAGCCACACATGGTTCCATTTATATGAAATGTCCAAAACAGGTAAAGCCATAGAGACAGAAAGCGGCTTCCTAGGGCTGGGAATAAGGGTGGGAAGAAATTGAGGGGGTGATGGCTAAGGGGAGCTGGGTTTCTTTTGGGGGTGATAAAAATGGTCTAAAAGTGACTGTGGGGATGATGGTGGCAAAACTCTGGGGATACACTAAAAGTCATGTCATTGCATATTTTAAACAGGTGGGTTGTACGGCATTTGCTTACATCTCAATAAAGCTGTTTAAAAAATCATAACATCTATCTCATAGTACTGCTATAAGGACTAAATTAAATGGACTATTTGTGAAAGTGTTATTTAAACTAACTACGTAATAACTAATACACTAAGCACTTCACAAATAGTACACTATTTCAGCCTCATAGCCCACGGAGGGAAGTACTCACCCACTTTACAGATGAGGAAACTGAGGCTCACAGAGATGAAGTAACTCGCCTAAGGTGACACGGCTGGTAAGTGGCAGAAGCAGGCAAAACCCGTGTGCTGAACCATCACATACAGACAGAACAACGTGCCCCAAACCCCGGGGTTCCCTGGATTTGAAGTGGGAACCACTTGGCAAAAACAAACATTCTCCCTCGCATCAAATGAGAGCAGCCCCCTATTCGTTTGCATCCTCTCCCCCTAGGCAGCTAGCTGTGGGGTAGCTCCCTCCCTCCCCAGGTCCCAGGACACTCCACCCCAGCCCCAACCCTCTATTCTGGGGGGAATCTGGTTTTAACCAGGAGACCAGCTGACATGCTCTGCTTCTCCCCTCTCCAAGTGTCTTCGTTCATGTAACTCCAAGTGTCCTCACACCGGCAGAGGGTCAAGGCTTCCCTGGATCCCTTCGTCCCTACGACGGCCAGGACTGGTTTCTTAGCACCTCTCAACATTTTTAATATAGGAAAAATCCCTTCCAATTCATACTTTTTAAATCTTAAAAAAAAAAAAAATCAAACAAGATCCTGCCACGTCCCTGTCACAGGCTTTTCAGCGGCTTTTCATTGTGTTTAGAACAAAAGTCATACTCCTGCCCAGGCCTGAAGACCCCTCACGTCTGGCCCCCCTACCTCCTCTAGCTCCTAGCACTTTTTTCAAGGCTCCCCTCCTCCAGCCATCCTGCACATTCTGACTCACGCCAGGACTCGCTCCTCCTCTATCCGCATGGCTGGCTTCCTGGGTTTCCAGATCCCAGTTTAACTGTGCCCTTCCCAGAGAGGTCTTATCTGACTGAGCCATCTTAATGAGATGTTTATTCTCCACCAGGGCACCATTTTATTTCCTTCAGGGTACTTACGACAATGGGCAATTATATGTTTGTTTCTTTGTTTAGTCATTTAATTTCTGTCCCCCTAATCCCCCCATGATGCACACTAGACTACAAGATCCATGTGAGCAAGGACCAGACCTGCACCATAGGTGCTTAACATGGATTTCACGGTTTTTTGACCTTGGCCTTCACCATGAGCCGTTGCTGACATCTGGGGCCAGATACTTCTTCATTGTAGGGGAAGAATTGTGCTAGGCATTGTAGGATGTTTAGCAGTATCCCTGGTTTCTAACCATCGATGCACCCTGCCCGGTGTGACAACCAAAAAAGTCTCCAGACGTTGCCAAATGTGCCCTGGGGCGGGTGGGAAAGGAGTGGTCAAAATGTTCCCCAGTTACGAACCACTGATGTATCTGCTGAAACATAAACAGATGTTTACTTTTTCAAAAGTAAAGAAAAAAGAATTCATCTCAAGCGCCATATGGTTTGAAAGTGGGGTGTATGGATACTCAGCAGGGCTGTTCACCGCCACGTGTAAGAGTGGAGGGGGAGAGGAAAGTTACAAGGTTGGGGCTTTGCAGGACCCCAACGATTTTACCACCATCCACTGGTGTAGGTGGTTGGGATGCTGATAAGGGGACTTTAGGGTGATGCTCCTTTTTCTTAGGATGCCACCCCAAACTCTGCATAACTCAAGGTTACCTATCTGGGTGACAATTTCTAACTGTGGTCATGGTACATGAGAAGTAGCATGTACTGTCAAACATGATGATGAATAATGGCGAATATCTGTTGAGCACGTACGCCATGTTGTTTAATACTAGGACCTGTGGTGGGCATCATCGCCTTCTCAACGCACAGGAGAAACGAAAGCGCAGATCGATTTGGTATCTTGCCCTCCAGGCTCAAGGTGTGAAGTGAAGGTGCAGGGATTTGAACCCACTTGGTTTACCTCCAGCTGTCTTGCAATAACTACTAATCTATATGAATTTCCCAGCAAGTCAGAACACTAACTGCACAATCACAACGATGAGTTTCATCTTCATTCCCTACGGCTGAGTCAGTGTCTAAACATGCAGGAAGGGTGTTCTGGGGCAGAGGCTCAGCACCTTTTGAACTGGGGTCCTGAGCGGGTGGGAGAACACGAAGTGTGGTTTTTAAGAATAAGAATGTGCCCTGGCTCTTCTACTGGACCCCAAATTACAGAAGCAGAGATGGCTGACCACAGTGGAAAGGCCTTTGGAAGTCGCCTACTGCTGAGGTCTCAAACTGGGATCTGTTTGAGAATATATGGGGTATAAGGGATGCACGTATCCAGGCAGGCTGGCTACAGCAGGAGGGGGCAGCAAAGGTAGGGGTGCATACACCAGCGTTCAATGCAAGATTCCACTTGAAGAAATGGCTCCATGGCTAAAACACGTTTGAAAACCCCTGATAAGAGTCCAGTGCCCTTGGTTTATAGATGAGGAAACCGTCCTTGGTTTATAGATGAGGACCAGAGAGGAAAAGTGATGCGCTATAAGCAACACAGACTTCCCTGGTCTCCTAGTGGGGAGGAAATCAAGGACTCTGCAGGTGGACAAAACTGTGTTCGAATCCTGGTTCTGTCGCTTAATTAAGTTCTCTAAGCCTCAGTTTAGTAATTGGAGAAATGAGAGTAATCGTATCTTCCTCGTCCAATTTGTAAACAATTAAATGAACAGATGTGATGTGCTAGGGACACTGTAAGTGGTCAGGGGCTGGCAGTCAGGGCAAGTGGTAGAGGGCAGCGTGGTTAGAACAGAGGTGTGGGAGCTCCTAGATGGATCTGTGTTCACATCCTGGCACTTCCACCCCCGGCTGTATGGACGGATATAGGCAGATCTTTCAATTCTCTGAGTCCTCATTCCTCATCTGTCTAACTGGCATAGTAATTCCTCACTTACAGGTGTGCTGGGAGGACCAGATCATATAAAGCAAGTGAAGTGCTTGGCACATTTCCTGCGGCCATAACACATGCTCAGTAAACACCTGTTGTTATCGTCAGCCCACCTTTTGCCTTCTGTGGTACCTCATTTGGGAAACCACTGCTGAGATGTTCTGCGAGTGCCCAGGGAGCACGCCCCCTGCAACCTCACCTCCTCCAGGCCATGCGACGCCAAGGAGTCTTGGAAGGCGCACCTGTACCAGCGAGAAGCAGGTCTGGGTGATGAGCGGAGCATGACTCAGAAGCTCCTACCTAGCAGCTCCCTCAGAAAGAATGTGTTGCGGGATTACCCCTTTAATCTCGCTTTTTTAGGAGAGACGGGGAGAAAAATATAAAGGCAAGAACTTCAAGGTCAGGTTCACTTCCCTGCAGACTCCTCCTGGGCTGAAGTGAAATTTCAAGAATGCAGCCTCTGGGCCCAGTTTACATTCCCACCCTCTCTGGTATCCAGGATACCAGAGGGACCTGTTGCGTTCCATCCCACCAATCAGCCTCCTTGGTCACATCCTGCTGGGGGCGGGGCCTTCCACTGCCTCTTGGGAGAAGCATCACTGCTTAGCAGGATGATCTGCCGTTCATTTGTCCAACATAAAAGTTCAGAGCTTACTGCAGCCAGGCACTGGGGATAGAGTCTTACGGAAAAACAGCCCGAGCCCCTGCTCTCGGGGAGCTTGAGGTGGAGAAGAGAGTGAGTCACACAACTAATGTGAGCAGGTCTACGAAGCAGCTGCACGCAGTGGCATGAGACTGTCTGTGGGGGGCCTGAACTACTCAGCAATGTTAGACGAGGCTCCCTTGAGTAAGTGATGATTAAGCACAGGGCTGAAGGGTAAGTAGGTGTTAAAAGGTGAAGCAAGGAGGGAAGAAGATTCCAGGTAGAGGGACTAGCGTTTGCAAAGACTCTGTAATGCACAGAGTTGCCAGGCCTTTGCAGACCTGTGGTCTGAGTACAGTGGGGGATGGAGGGGGGGTGGGGCAGGATGGGGCAGGACAGGCAAAGTCAGGGTCAGACTTATGTCCTATGTGCCATGTTAGAGCATCAAAGTGTTTTGTTTTGTTTTGTTTTTCTCCTTTGCGGTACAGGGGCCTCTCACTGTTGTGGCCTCTCCCGTTGCGGAGCACAGGCTCCGGATGCGCAGGCTCAGCGGCCATGGCTCACGGGCCCAGCCGCTCCGCGGCATGTGGGATCCTCCCGGACCGGGGCACGAACCCGCGTCCCCTGCATCGGCAGGTGGAGTCTCAACCACTGCGCCACCAGGGAAGCCCCAAAGTGTTTTTAACGCAAGGGATGGCATGATCAGACTGAATTTCTGTAAGAACCTTGTATTCAGATGATCTTTAAGAGTGGAGTGAGAAGGGAAGAGAAAAAGCAGGTATATCAGTTAGGGAACTTGAGTAGCCATGTCAAAGTCCCCAAAATGATGGGTCTGGGCTGATGGGGAGATGGGGGGAGCTGTCCTCTTCCCACATGTTCCTCTCCTTCTGGAAAGCCCTGGCGGCCACACCAGCACTGAGCTCGGCCTTTGTAGACTGACATCACTTCAGAGCAGCCTCTCTGCGTTGCAAAGGTCACAGAGGTGCTGCCCATCATTAGGAATCTGATAAACCTACACCTGGCCTTGCATCAAGATCACTCCAGGGAGGAGAAGCCTTTTCCCCTGGGGGGTGGGGGGTGGGTTCATAGCATTGAGGGCACATTCTCAGACTTAAAGGCTCTAAAGAGATGATCAAGGATTGTAATGACATACACATTTCTCAGGTCCCTCTAGTGCAAAATGGACACCCCCGACAACTCCAGAAGGGAGGGGAGGGTCTGCAGAAGTTTGATGCTATATACACAGGAGAGGTGCTCAAAAAACATCTGAGGAAGGAATGGGGAGAGAAAAGAGGGGAAGGCAACAACACAGTTAATTAGTTAGTTAGTTAGTAATTTCTTTGAAACCCTGATGAGCCTCAGGGAATTCTTGGTCTCACAAATGCGGAGATGCTGGCTGGCTTTCAGTCTGGCTAGATAGATAACCGAACCTGGCTGCCTGGCCCCTGGGGTCCCACTCCCGGAGATTAGGAGGTCAGGAGGTCTGAGATGTGGCTTGAGACTCCAAAGGTACTGCCAATAATTTTTTTTTTAACAAAAGTAAAAAACAAAAAAATCAGAGAAAATATAATGAAAAGTATTTTTAAAAAAACCCAAAACGAACAAAAACACTATCTGCAAATACAGGCAACAAGAACCTTTCCCCTCTTCACCCATGGATGCAAGCCCCTAAAATAACAGGAGAGTTAAGATTTCCTTCTCAGTTGTATGTGAAATCTACAAAGGAAAAAAAAAAAGCTTATAGATGTAAAGAACAGATTGGTAGCTGCCTGGGATGGGGTCGGGGGGTCGGTGGATCGGGTAAAGGGAGCCAAAAGGTACAAGCTTCCAGTTATAAAATAAGGCAGTCATAGGGGTATAATGTTCAGCATGGTGACTACAGTTAACCATACTATATTGCATATTTAAAAGTTGCTAAGGGCTTCCCTGGTGGCACAGGGGTTGAGAATCTGCCAGCTAATGCAGGGGACACGGGTTCGAGCCCTGGTCTGGGAAGATCTCACACGCCGCGGAGCAACTGGGCCCGTGAGCCACAACTACTGAGCCTGCGCGTCTGGAGCCTGTGCTCCGCAACAAGAGAGGCCGCAACAGTGAGAGGCCCGCGTACCGCAATGAAGAGTGGCGCCCGCTCGCCGCAACTACAGAAAGCCCATGAAGACCCAACACAGCCAAAAATAAATTAATTAATTAAAAAAAAAAAAACCGTTGCTAAGAAAGCAGATCTTAATTTTTCGTATTGAAGTATAGTCAATTTACAACGTGTTACCTGCTGGTGTACAGCAAGTGATTCAGTTGTACACATATAAATACATAGTTTTTCATATTCTTTTCCATTATAGGTTATTACAAGACACTAAATACAGTTCCCTGTACTATACAGTAAGTTCTTGTTTTTATCTATTTTATATATAGTAGCTTGTGAGAGTAGAATTTAAAAGCCCTCATCACAAGCAAAAAAAAAAAAAACAACTTGTAACTACGTATGGGGACAGATGTTAACTAGACTTATTGCGGTGATCATTTCACGATACATACAAATACTGAACCACTATGTTATACACCTAAAACCAATATAATGTTATATGTCAATTACCCTCGATTTAAAAAAAAAGATTTCCCGTGTGTCCTTCCAGAAATATTTTCATGGACATACCAGCATGTGACGTGCCCAGCACACACACACATCCACTGGACTTCATCAAACCTAAGAGAACGAGCGTCACTTACAGAAGTTTTATTATATATACAACAGAGAAAGAACAACACGGCCAATAAACTATGTCCCACGCTTTCTTTATCTCAGAATATTTATATGTATTGAAAAAGCTTATTTAGGCTTATTCAGATATGGACTTAATTACGTGGCTCTCTTTTCCATATATGCAAAAAGGAAAAACAGAAGCAAACGACATGAGCTCAGGTATCGATAAGATTGCACCCTCCTCAGCTATGAGTCACCTGCACCTGCGGGCTCCTCACAGTGCCATTCATTGTGCCACGGAGTGCTGGGGTGGCGTTTCTTGAAAGAGACCTCCGATAATGCCTCTGATTGTTTTCCAAGCTGCTGAAAATCACTTGGAGTTTGGATTCTGATGCTTCCTTGATTTTACCAGAAGATGTCGAAGATGGGTTTTTTGATAAGAACAAAGGTCCGCCGTCCACAGTAGTTCTTAAATTGTTTGGGACTGAAACACAGAGGAGCCATGGTACCAGCTACACTAGCAGAAGCAGCAGAGTGTGTGCGTGTGTCGGCAATTACCATGCCAGCGGCATTTCTGCGACTTATCCCTAGTATGAAGGTGTCAGCAGGTTAACGTTTGAAGGTGTTAACATTTTGTTTTTGTAAAGCAAACAAAAAAAGTCCATCTCAAAACTGATGAGGGACTTCCCTGGTAGTGCAGTGGTTAAGAATCCATCTGCCAATGCAGGCGACACGGGTTCGAGCCCTGGTCCGGGAAGATCCCACATGCCGCGGAGCAACTAAGCCCGTGCGCCACAACTACTGAGCCTGTGCTCTAGAGCCCACGAGCCACAACTACTGAGCCTGCGTGCCCTAGAGCCCGCGCACCGCAACTACTGGGTCCGTGTGCCACAACTACTGAAGCCCGTGAACCTAGAGCCCATGCTCCACAACGAGAGAAGCCACTGCAATGAGAAGCCTGCGCACGGCAACGAACAGTAGCCCGCGCTCACCACAACTAGAGAAAGCCCACGTGCAGCAATGAAGACCCAACAGAGCCAAAAGTAAATAAAATTAAAAAACAAAACAAAACTGATGAATTACACTACGGTGGGACTTCCCTGGTGGTGCAGTGGTTAAGAATCCACCTGCCAATGCAGGGGACATGGGTTCGATCCCTGGTCCGGGAAGATCCCACGTGCGCGGAGCAACTAAGCCCGTGCGCCACAACTACTGAGCCTGCACTCTAGAGCCCGTGTGCCACAACTACTGAGCCCGCGTACCACAACTACTGAAGCCCGTGCGCCACAACTACTGAAGCCCACGCGCCTAGAGCCTGTGCTCCGCAACAAGAGAAGCCACAGCAATGAGAAGCCCACGCACCGCAAGGAAGAGCAGCCCCTGCTCGCCGCAACTAAAGCCCACGCGCAGCAACGAAGACCTAATGCAGCCAAAAACAAATAAGTAAGATAAATAAATTTATATTAAAAAAATTACACTATGGTGCATACACAGTCTCCCTCCACTCACTCTCCGTTGACTGGGAGTTGCAAGTTCAAATCACAACATGAGTCAGGCAGGTAATTCAGTGAAGTGAGAAAGGCGAGGCTGTAGAAACACAATGTAGTTCCAAAGTCGTGAGGCTCAAAGGGTGATGCTGGACCAGCAGCTATTTTTGTCCTTTGTGGGCCCAGTGTTTCTGTGGAATACCTGATGCTTTGGAGCCCCTCTCTAAGCCTCTATCATGTATGGATGTGTATTTTTAAACCCATTTTATAAACACAAAACATACTATTCTGAATCTTGCTGTCTGCTTAATCACACTTCTTGGAATTCTTTCCATATCCGCACGCGTAGCTCTCCCTCATTCTGTTACTTGCATGGCACTCCCTTGTGTGGATGCCCCCCAACTTAACGTGTGCAGCTCCCAGCGTGAGACGTTTAGGCTGCTTCCCGGTTTTGTTGCTCTCACACTCAAGGCTAAGTGAGGAAGTGGCAGAGCTGCCGTTTGAAGCATGACCCGCCAGTACGGGTAGGGGGTTCTGATGGCCCCAAACTGGGGAATGGCTGTGAGTCACCCAGCTCACTTCTTGGCAGTTCTGCCCTGAGGTCACTTTGAGGCTCTGGGGAGGCGGGGCGGGGGGGGATTGGAGGTACAGGATTCTAGAGGCAACCGCTGCTTCTTATAGTAAAAAGAGTCAGTAGCTTTAGGGCAGAGGACGGGACGAGGGCCCAACCCTTTCTCCATCTCCCTCTTACTGAACTGCAGAGCGCTGTGGTCCCCAAACCCAGCCGCTGCCTGCCAAACCCTCACTGCATCCTCCTCCCCGAGCTCTGTCCCCCTTTCCCTCCACTACCAGCCCCAACTCCTTCTAGAGGAACAGAGGAAAGAGAAAGGCAAAAGGGGCCTCAGGGAGCGAGTACATGTAGAGGTGGAGGGAGGTCTCAGCTTCACTACCCCCAGGATCCCCTCCCACTAAGCCATCCCCCTCCAGAACATTCCATACACGCAGCAGGGGCTCTGCAGGGGTGGGGCTAACGATAATGATGACTGAATGCAGGGGCAAGCATCCACAATCACAAGAGATCCTCACCATTCTGGAAGTGCCGACTGCTCTCCATTTCACCGACAGGAAAACTGAGCCCAGGAGAAGGTGAACGCCTTTGCCCAAGTTACACCAGGCACACGTGGCCTCCCTCCACGCGATGTCCCAGTTTTTCAAGGGTCTCTTCCGAGGGGGTGTACCTTAAGCAGCAAATTGAAGTCTTTTTCCTGGAGAGTGTGGGTCCCAGGCCAATTCCCCAGACCCTCCGATTCAGTGCATTATGCCCCTGGGTGTGGTGAGGGGGACCCAGCCCGGGAAGCAGGGAAATGGACGCGTCTTTTAATAACTGTTTGAAGAATTTACATTTTAAACAAACCCACAGTTATTAATGAATACTGCTTTGTATCGTTTCACTTTCCCCTTTACCTTTCTACCCTTTTAATTACTGTTTTGCCCTGTTCCTCCCATGTTCATTCACTGACTTCCCCAACAGGGGTTTCTGCCCGCAAGTCGGAATTTTCCTAAACTCCCTTTCTTTCCAGGGGGCCGCGGGCACGAGGTCCAGGAATTCGCACAACCTGGCAAAAAAGCTGTCTCCAAATTCCAGTTCATTAGCATGGCTCGTTAATTATAAATGCTCCCCTCCCAGCTACCCGTCTCCCCCAAACACCCCAAACAGCAGATTAAGTTTTAACTTTTGCTGGCAGGACACCTGCTTCTGAAATTCCTCCCTCCCTCCCCTCCCCCTCCCCCCCCAGCCCAACCTCCTAAGATTTACAACACAAAAGCAAACATTTACACTGGTTAAGATTTACCAAAAGGAAGTGTGGCCTGGAATGCTTCGTTTGAAGTTCTGTCTCAAAAGAAGAAGGAGCCCTTTTTTGAAACATATAAAATAAGAGACCTCAAAGCCTCCCCGGTGGTGTCCGACAGGCACTCAGCATAACCAGGCCTTCTCAGTTTTTCACTTGGGCCTTGACGTCAGCACACGATAAGTCCTAAGCAGAACTCAGAACTATGGCTCTGTCCACTCCAGGGTAAATGGAGTTATCAATCAGTAATGCAATCAAGTGGCTTCCTGGAAACTCTAGGGTAGAACATTCTTCCTGAGATATTACCAAGGGGGAAGGAAGAAAAGGGCACCCCACAAAGGGGGAGCCAAAAGGCAAGGCCAACTTCGCAGGCGGGAAAGAGCCTGAGGTCCACCTGCTCTCTCCAGACAAAGCTGAGGTTCCCAGTGAGGCACGTCTAGTTTACTGGAGGTGGGAGAGGGGTGAGGGCACAGCCAGCCCAGGGTGGATGCTGGCTGAGCCGGTGGGATAAGTACCAAACGCCACGGCAAAAAGTCACCAGAAACTGAGGTCACGCAGATACTCTGGGGGAAAAGGAAGTGAGGAAATTCCCCGTTACCCACCCCACGATTGCTGGTGTAGGCCAGTGGAAACGCTCTGACAAGAAGAGTAAGGAGGCTGTACTTGTTTGACCTTTGTATTCAGTCAGAACCTCCTATTCCTTTGGTGAGAGCACCTAAGGTGCCGTCAACCAAGAATCTTGACCACGTGGGGCAAGTCCCAGGCGATGGTGGTACACACCGGCCAAGCAAAGGAGGAGCTGATAAAGCAAGAACTCACCAGGAAACGGCCGCATTAGTAACCCGACTCTGTCCTAGGCACCTGCTGGCAGCTTTGCCTGACTGCTCACTGAGTCCTCAACACTGCCCCGTGAGGAAAGGGTTCTTATCCACGCCTTGCAGAGAGATGAAAGCGCTGAGGCCGGCCAACCTGGCCAAGGCTACAAATGATGCTCAAAAGCCCATGCTCTTTGCACTGTGCTACGGGGCTCCAACTGGAAGACGTGTATTAAAAGCAGCCTGCACGATACGCCGGAACCACTGGACCTGGACTCTTAAATTGTGGGAGGC
Organism: Stenella coeruleoalba; assembly: GCF_951394435.1. Classification (NCBI taxonomy): domain Eukaryota; kingdom Metazoa; phylum Chordata; class Mammalia; order Artiodactyla; family Delphinidae; genus Stenella; species Stenella coeruleoalba. The sequence goes on along the minus strand of NC_137148.1, from coordinate 144,111,754 downwards.
CCAGCTCAGCTTTTTTCAGCTGGGTGACCTTGGGCAAGTCCCTCACCACCCCATGGGCATTTCTGATTTCTCCTCTGTCCTCGGCTGCCGCACTTCAGGCAAGCTGCACATTGGAGGAAGGAGTCTGCATCCACCCAGTTGCTCCAACTTCCTCATCCATCCAGCTGAGCATTCAGAATTGTACCAGCATGAATGCAACCGATTTTGGTAGGGCTTTTTCCTCGTTCCTGGGTCCCCTAGAAAGGGAGAAGCGTGTTCCTTCCATCGTGAGCTTATATTCCCTGTATGTATCCTTCTAGAGTTGGAAAAGCAGCCAACTCAATGCTCCACTCTGCTACTTTACGCTCAGCCTTTCACTAAGTGGACATCTACAAGCACTGGCCTTCCATGGTTCTTCAGTCAAACTCAGTCCCCACAGGGCTTCCCTGGTGGCGCAGTGGTTGAGAGTCCGCCTGCCGATGCAGGGGACACGGGTTTGTGCCCCGGTCCGGGAAGATCCCACATGCCGCGGAGCGGCTGGGCCCGTGAGCCATGGCCGCTGAGCCTGCGCGTCCGGAGCCTGTGCTCCGCAACGGGAGAGGTCACAACAGTGAGAGGCCCGCGTACGGCAAAAAAAACAAAAAAACCACAGAAAACTCAGTCCCCACAAAACCTCATCTTCCCTTGGCGAGAGAGCACATCCAGAGCCCCTGAGCATTTATTCTTGCTGCCTCCGGCTTTCCAGGGTCTCATAAAGCCACAGTCTTGTTCAGAGGAACAGCCTGGTTCTGAATCTTGGTTCTGAATTTGATCCGAGGGCCAAAATTACAAACTCATTTCTCAGCAGTTCTGAAGCTCAATTTCTCAGCTTGTCAACGGGGGATGAAACGACTGACCTCACGAGGTTATCACTGAAGAGCTAATGAGACCCCAGGTAAAAGTCTTTTCATCATAAACATTACAGCACTTCTTATGTGCTGGGCCCTTTAACACACTATTTCAATGAGTCAGTAGCAGACATGCACGTCAGAAACAAATACAAAAATGCAGGCCCCAGGGTGAACAAATGGGCCAATCAATAAAGGAGGGAAATGGAGGGAAGGAAAGGGAAGGGGCCTAGAAGGCCAGTGGGGCCCTGAGTCATGCTAAGAAGTTTCGGGGTTTTCTATGGGCCTTGGAGAACCATGAGAAGTTTCTGAGAAGGGGAGCAATTTGCTCTGGAAGGCCCTGTGGAAGAAAATTCCAGAAGTAGTTGCAACATGAGTTGCTGGAAAATGATCTTGGAGTCTGGCCACCCTGTTACAATAGCCGAAGCAAGAAATGACATCTTAACTGTGACGACAGGGGCCACGAAGGGCAAAGGACTGGCGGAGGATGGGATGGACTTTAAAGCCCCCAACTACCGAAAGGTTTCGACAGCTCTGTCCCATCAAATACGCAGATCTGCAGGGATAAACTCTCCCAGGTGCTTATTTTCTAGGTCTCGTGTGTGAAATAAGGCTGCCCGTGTCCTGAACCACTAACTTCTATCCCTGCCTTTACCTCATTACCTTAACACAAAGCAAAATTAACTAACAAAAAATTCACTGCTGTCCGCTCGTGGTCAGAGCAGCATTATTCACAAGAGCCAAAAGGTGGAAGCAACCCCAGCGTCCATCAACAGATGAATGGATAAGAAACATGTGGTGGGCTTCCCTGGTGGCACAGTGGTTAAGAATCCGCCTGCCAATGCAGGGGACACGGGTTCGAGCCCTGGTCCGGGAAGATCCCACGTACAGGCCGCGGAGCAACTAAGCCCGTGCGCCACAACTACTGAGCCTGTGCTCTAGAGCCCACGAGCCACAACTACTGAGCCTGCGTGCCACAACTACTGAAGCCCGTGTGCCTACAGCCCGTGCCCTGCAACAAGAGAAGCCACCACAATGAGAAGCCCGCGCACCGCAATGTAGAGTAGCCCCCACTTGCCGCAACTAGAGAAAGTCCATGCGCAGTAACAAAGACTGAACACAGACCAAAAAAAAAAAAAAAAAAAGAAACATGTGGTGTGTACATACAGTGGAATATTACTCAGCCTTAAAAAAGGAAATTCTGACACATGCGATAGCGTGGATGGACCCGGAGGACATTATGCTGAGTGAATCAGCCAGTCTCCAAAACACAAATACCACGATTCCACTTACATGGAATACACAGTGTAGTCAAATTCATACAGACAGAAAGTCAAATGGTGGTTGCCAGGGGCTAGAATAAGGAGCTAGTTCTTCAATGAGTAGAGTCAGTTTTGCAAGATGGAGAGAATTCTGGAGATGGATGGTAAGGTGATGATGGTTGCATGACAACGTGAAGGTATTTAATACCACTGAACTGTACACTGAAAAATGCTTAAGATTGTAAATTTTATGTTATGTGTATTTTGCCACAATTTTTTTAACAGTTTGAAAGGGAGAAAGAAAGGAAAAGAAAGGAGAGGGAAAGGAGATGGAAGGGAAGGGAAGGGAAGGGAAGGGAAGGGAAGGGAAGGGAAGGGAAGGGAAGGGGAAAGAAATCATTGCTGGACTGTCAGCAAATGGGACTGAAAATAATGCAATTCTTTGTCATCCAGGCACACCCTTATCTGGAAACCACCTCCTTTTCCCCTTCCAGGCAACATTTCATTACTGCTTAAAAATTCTCCTAACCCCTTCCCCTGCCCCACCTGGGGCTGACTCAGCCCCTTTCAGTATCTGAACGGCAGGAGCCAGCCTGAAGGTAGTAGACGCTGCCACCCTATCCTGTGTCCTGGGACACTTGGAGTTCCCCAGGGTCAACCCTGACCCCATCCATCACTCTAGGACCCCAGTCCTCTCCAACCTCAGGTGCACGGGCCCTAGTCCTGGCTGGCATCCCACAGGAGGTTGGCAGGTTCCAGAAAACCCTTTAGGGCAAGAGGAGGTGGAGCAGCCTGTGGGAACTCTCTGCAAGGGCCCCTGTGGGAGAGCCCAGGGCCTGCCTTCTCAGAGGCACAGGAAGGACACAAATGCGGAACACAGAACGAGGCTACGGAGTCAGCTTGCTTCTGCCCCTACTGCTGTCCTCCTCACTGACTCAGGGGAGACGGGCCAGGAATGAGGAGATGTCTCCATCAGCCCTTCCCCTTGCGAAGAGTGGATCCAGTCACTGACTTATTCATGTATTTTGAACTCAACTATTACGTGTGTACACGTTTAGGGTTATTATGGGTTTTTTGATGAATTGGCCAATTATTATAAACACTCTCTGTATCTGCTAATTCTCCTATTTTTGGTATACTCTATGTGTGGTCATTACAGCCATTCCAGTTTTCTTTTGATTAGTATCTGTATGCTATACCTTTCCCATCCTTTGACTTTTTTTTTTTAATACTGTTAAAAACATTTATTTTAGTACGGCCTACCGTAAATAAGTCAGTAGAGGTTCCACTCTGCCACAGACACATCTGAGAAGAGCCTGTGTCATCCAACTGGTGAACATCTAAACGATGTCCCATCTCTTATCCCAGCCAGAGTGCACACCTTCCATGTTGTTCCTCTGCATTGACTGCTTCCAAAACCAGATGAGCAAATAGTCCTTTATCCCCAAAGTAAGCTCAAAACAGTTGGTTCAGTCATTCCAGGATCTGCAACCCTCTTCAATCCCAGGTAAGTCACGAGAGGAATAAAGCCCCAGCGATGGCAAACTGGCCTCCCTTGAAAAGCTGCTGCAGCCTCCGCTTGGCCTCTTTGCTCAGCTTTACCATGGTGATGGCCCAGGCGACACACTTAAGAGCCCCCTCCTTTTACCTTTAACCTACCTGCGTATTTACATCAAAGTGAATCTACTGTAGGCAACCTGTACACTGGAGTTTTGTTTTTTCCCCCCAACCTGACAATATCTGCCTTTTAATTGGCGTGTTTAGTCTGTTTTTTTTTTTTTTTTTTGCGGTTCGCGGGCCTCTCACTGTTGTGGCCTCTCCCGTTGCGGAGCACAGGCTCCGGACGCGCAGGCTCAGCGGCCATGGCTCACGGGCCCGGCCGCTCCGCGGGATGTGGGATCTTCCCGGACCAGGGCACAAACCTGTGTCCCCTGCATCGACAGGCGGGCTCTCAACCACTGCGCCACCAGGGAAGCCCTAGTCTGTTTACTTTTAATGAATTATTAATGTAGCTAGATTGAAGTCTACTAATTTACTAGTTGTTTTCTGTTTGTCTCATCTGTTTCTTGATTCTCTTTTTCCTCCTTTCAAAAAATTTCAATAAAAATAACACTATCATCATGTTTGCTTTAAACAGTCAATTATCTTTTAAAGAAATTAAGAAAAAAATGTTAAGTCTTTTATATTTCTGGCGCTCTTAATTTCTCATGCAGATCCACATTTCCATCTGATAGCATTTTCTTTCCCCCCAAAGAATTTCTTTTGGCATTTCTTATTGTGTAAGTCTGCTGGTGAGCATTTCTCTCGGCCTTTATAACTGAAAATAAAGCTTTTGATTTTACCCTCATTTTTTTAAGGATACTTTTGTTGATATAGAATTGCAGGCTGTTTTTTCTACCTTTCAGCACCTTAGAGATATTATTCAATTATTTTTTGGCTTGCATCGTTTCTGATAAGTTAGTAATGGTTCTTATTGTTCTACATGCAGCATGTCTTTATCCTCTGGGAGATTTCAAGATTTTCCTCTTTCTCTTTGGTTTTTAGCAAGGTGACTATGATGTATTTACGTGTGATTTTCCACATGATTATCGTGCTTAGGGTTTGTTGAGCTTCTTGGATCTGTGGGTCAATATTTTTCACCAACTTTGGAACTTTTCAGCCATTACCTCTTCAAATATATTTTCTCATTCTCTCTCTCTCCTTTCCTTTTGGGAATCCAAATATACATTTGTTACCTTGATTAACAACATCCCACAGATCACTGAGCTTCTGACCATTTTTTTCCAACTTTTTTTTTTTCTTTCTGTGCTTCAGTCTGGATAGTTTCTACTGCTCTGACTTCACGTTCAATGATCTTTCTTCCTGCAGCATCTGAACTACTGTTAGATCCATCTAGGGAAGTTTTCGTTTCAGATACTGTAGTTTTCATCTAGAATTTTTATTTGGTTCCATTTCCCTACTGATTTCTTTTCCTTAAAACTCCTTAAACATATCTATAATAAACATTAGTTCATTTTCTGCTAATTCCAACATCTCTGCCATCCTTGGGTCTGCTTCTACTGTATTTCTTCCTAAGTCGAGTACCTTTTCTATCGTATGCTAGATACTCTGAACACTAAGCTGTCAAGAATCTGGATTTTATGTTCCTTCTTTAAAGAATGTTAAGTTTTGTCCTGATGGGCAGCTCATTATTGGCAGATCAGCTTAATTCTCCCGAGGCTCTTTAAGGTTGGTTGAGCCATGAGGTGAGTTTAATGATGGAAGTCACATGCTAAGAATGGTGGACCAGAAAAGCACAAGGAACCTGGGTCCCTTGAGCCATCACCCTGGCCCTAACTGGCCTGACTCTTGATTTTTTTTTTTTTTTAATGTGCTAAAGAAGTTTTACCTTGAAGTTAAGCCATTGTTATTTTTGACTTGGACAACCAGCCGCTAAACACTATTTCTGTTATAATTCCTGAGCATCTACTAAGTAGTAGGCCCTGTGCTAGGTGTTGGGGATAAAGCAATTTATCGGTTAGATGGGGTTCCTGGCATTTTACAGCTTGGAACCTCGAGCAGGAGATGGCAAATTATGGTCCACAGGCCGAACTCTCACTGCTTGTTTCATTGGGACAAAGCCATGCCTATTTGTATGCATATTATCTATGGCTGCTTTCATGCTATAGAGTTAAATAGGTAAGACAGAGAGGGTATGGTCCACTAGTCCTTTACAGAAAAAAGTTCCTGATGCCTGTTTAGGGCAGCAATCCTCACTCAAATTTTTGGTATTGGGACACCTTCACACTCTTAAAACCTGAGGACCCCAAGAGTTGTTGTTCATGTGGGTGGTTTTTGTTTTTTTTTTTTTTTGGTGGCACTGAGTCTTCATTGATGCACGTGGGCTTTCTCTAGTTGTGGCACGTGGGCCCTAGAGTGCGCATGCTTCAGTAATTGTGGCTTACGGGCTTTGTTGCTCCACAGCATGTGGGATCTTCCCAGACCAGGGATCGAACCCGTGTCCCCTGCATTGGCAGGCGGATTCTTAACCACTGCGCCACCAGGAAAGTCCACATGTGGGTTTTGTTGATCAACATTTATCATATTAGAAATGAAAACAGAAAATTTAAAAATATTAATTCCTTTGAAAATAAAAATAATAAACCAATCACATGTTAACATAAATCACATCCTTATAATTAATTATATTTTCCAAGCCCTCCCCCACAAATCAGTGAGAAGAGTGGCAGTATTTTACATTTTTGCAAATCTCTTTAATGAATGGCTTAAAAGAAGACCGCTGAGTCCTAAGAGCTGCTTTTGCATCAGTCTGTTGCAAAACTGCATGTCACGTAGCCTCTGGGAAACTCCACAGTCCTCTCATGATAGGTAGAAAGTTAAAAAGGCAGATAATTTCTTAGTATTATTATGAAGTTTGAGCTTGCAGACCTTCTGAGAGAATCTCAGGGGCCTCCAGGGAACACACTTTGAGAATGGCTAGTCTAGAAGAGTCCTGGGCTGACATTAAACAGAAGAAAACATGAGGTCTTAACTAATAACCATTGAACAACTGATTTAAAGAGAAAGAATATTGCTCTGTGAGGGAATATAAACACTGCACCTGGCCCCATTCCAGGAGCAGGGCGATGATCCCTTGAGGAACTGATGTTAAAAGCTGGGCCCTCGGGGCTTCCCTGGTGGCGCAGTGGTTGAGAGTCCGCCTGCCGATGCAGGGGACCCCGGTTCGTGCCCCGGTCCAGGAAGATCCCACATGCCGCGGAGCGGCTGGGCCCGTGAGTCATGGCCGCTGAGCCTGCACGTCTGGAGCCTGTGCTCCGCAACGGGAGAGGCCACAACAGTGAGAGGCCCGCGTGCCGCAAAAAAAAAAAAAAAAAAGCTGGGCCCTGAGAAGGAGTTAACCAGGTAAAGGCAGGTGAGGGGGAAGACTCCTTCCCCGCCCCGCCACGGCTTCCTTCAGTATGTTTGCTAAGGAAACTGGGTTAGGCTTTAGAGAAGGATCAGAGATGAGGATTAACTTTCCCATGACTCCTTCCCTTGGGCAGAGTGACCAAGTCAGAGATTTGCACTGGGAAGGACCCAGGGTCCTTCTGACACTCCTGGAATTTCCCCTGGAATTAGGGACAGGGGAACCCTAATCTCTCTCCCAGGAGGCTAATGACCTACAGATGGGGCACAATAGGGAGGCCCAAATGCTGAGATGCAGAGGTTATAGGCCTGAGGACAGTTCTCCAGGCCGTCAGGATGCAGGGTCCCATGGTGACACATGCAGCAACACAAACCCTTAGCTAACTGCCTTAATCCAAGGCCATTAGGAGCCATTTCTCATCCAGATGGTTATTTGCTCTAATAGTTATTGGTTGAAGGAACCAGAGAAACTACCTTTGCACTAGATTCCCAGTCCCATTTCCTGGCTGCCAGCTCTACACAAACTCACTCTCGAAACCAGATGCTGCCGAGTTTCAGGATGGATTTCAGAGGCTGCCACTGCTCGTGTTTTCTTTCTTTTTTAATAAATTTGTTTATTTATTTATTTGTGGCTGTGTTGGGTCTTCATTGCTGCGTGCGGGTTTTCTCTAGTTGCGGCAAGCGTGGGATACTCTTCGTTGCGGTGCGCGGGCTTCTCATTGTGGTGGCTTCTCTTGTTGCGGAGCACGGGCTCTAGGCGCGCGAGCTTCAGTAGTTGTGCCACTGCTCTTTTTCCTCCTGACATGCCCAACCTGGGAGTGTGAAAACCTACTGGGTTCAAGCGACCATCTCACCTCAAATTCCCCAGGCTGTTACCCCACTTGAAAAAGACTAGGCAGAGAGGAAAACCATCCCTGGAGGATGGAAGGCAGCAGATTCTACTCTGAGAGTAATGAAGTCCAGCACTCATCAAACACATATAACAAGTCTCACACTTTCCATGAGATTTATCTGTATTAGATCATTGAATCCTCCCAGTAGCCCTATGAGGCAGTTTACTTATTACCCCATTTTACAGGTGAGAAGTCGAAGCACAGAGAGATCTTGCAACTGACCCACAGCTACAGTCAGCAAGGAGTGGAGCCAGCACTAAACCCAGGCAGCACGGCTTCTCAGATTCAGCACCCTGAACCTTACATTTTACTGCCTTTAGCTTCGAAATGACAGGAGAAGTTCGTTTTTTTAAAAGTATCTGTGTAGATGCTCAACATCACTAATCATCAGGGAAGTGAAAATAAAAAACCACGAGATACTATGTCACTATGTCATTAGGATGGCTACTATGAAAAAAAACCAAAAACAGACAATACTAAGTGTGTTGGTGAAGGTGCAGAGACACTGGAATCCTTGTGCGCTGCTGGTGGGAATGGCAAATGGTGCAGCCATTGTGGAAAACGGCATAGCAGTCCCTCAAAAAATTAAAAATAGAACTACCATATGATCCAGCAATTCCACTTCTGGGTGCGTACACAAAGGATGTACAGGCAGGGGCACGAACAGATAGTTTTACACCCATGTTTACAGTGGCATTATTCACGATAACCAAAAGGTGAAAGTGTGTCCGTGAATAAACGAATGGATAAACAAAACATGGTGTAAACATACAATAGAATAGTACTCAGCCTGAAAAAGGAAGGAAATCCTGACACATGCTGCAGAGTAGATGGACCTGGAGGACATTATGCTGAGTGAAACAAGCCGGTCACAAAAGGACAAATCCTGTATGACTCCACTCACATGAGGTACCTAGAACAGTGAAATTCGTACAGGAAGAAAGTAGAGTGGTGGTTGCCGGGAGCTGGGGGAGGGGAAATGGGCAGTGAGTGTTTAACCCAGATAGAGTCTACGTTTTGCAAGATGAAAAGAGTTCTGGAGACGGATGGTGGGGATGGCTGCACAGCAATGGGAATGTACTTAATGCCTCTGAACTGTACACTTAAAAATGGTTAAAATGAGGGCTTCCCTGGTGGCGCAGTGGTTGAGGGTCCGCCTGCCGATGCAGGGGACACGAGTTCGTGCCCCAGTCCGGGAGGATCCCACATGCCATGGAGCGGCTGGGCCCGTGAGCCATGGCCGCTGAGCCTGCGCGTCCTGAGCCTGTGCTCCGCAATGGGAGAGGCCACAGCAGTGAGAGGCCCGCGTACCGCAAAAAAAAAAAAAAAAATTGGGGCTGACTACATTTCTGAACTTCTGGATCTGAGAGAACACATTAAGTGCTGTGGCCTTTCCTTGGTCCACATGCCAAGCTAAAGAGGTGATTAGCAGGCTTAAACTACTGATTGCTAATCAGAAAGTTAAAAAAAAAAAATCATTCTTTGTCAAAGAGAACAGGAACAAGGGGCCAATAAGCCCAGGGGTTATACAGTAAAAGCTGGATTATGCAGCGTAACCAGGCCCTTCCATCTTTTCATCGCTGCATTCTTGCCTGTGAACATGTTCTCCCAAAGCCTGGATTTTCATGATGTCATTGGGCTATTGCATTGCACTGATAACACATCATTCAACTTGGTGTGGCCCCTCACAAAGGCGGGCAGCATCCCTGAATGCAAACGAGGACATTCTGGATCATGAACAATTAGATCTAAACTGTTCCCGTACACTTGCCTCTCCCTCCCCACACAATCCTGCTTCTCTCTCCCCGGTGAGCGAGGGTACCAGGAAGACGGGAGAATAGGACTCTTTCTGAAAAGGCCTCTGTGCTCACCTTTCCAAATAGCTGTCGATCCTAGGAGGGCAGGAGGCAAAGAGGGAAATAGGAGAGGAGGTCCCAGGCGGGGAGGGGGGGGTGCCTGGGTTCAGTGCCTGGAAACTGACAGGGAACACATGCCCCGTGGGTCATCACAACCTGCCTGCCGGCCCCCCAACCACGGGGCCACATCTCTCGTCCTCACCGCCTGACAGAGCAGGGTCTGTGGGATCTGGCTGCCTGCAGACTCTAGGAAGGAGGCAGGATTCCAGCCACGGCTCCCTGGAGAGCTCGAGAGCTTAACTAATTCTCTAATCAGGACACGTGGACAAAACGCTCTGAGAAATGGTGGAGAAATGGTTAGCGATGTTATATCAACAAGCACCAATGACCTCTAGGAGACAACGACGCGGCACTGACAAGCACCCGGGGCCGTGGGGTCACAGAGCCCGCAGTAAAATCCAAGCCGCTCGCCAACTTGCTGTGTGACCTTGATAAATTCTCTAGCCTCTCTGGGCCTCAGCTGCCTCCTCTCGAAGGCACAAGGGAAATGGTAAATGCATGTAAAATTCCTCAGTAAGTGCCAGCTGTCACAACCTCCAGCTTGGGGGAGGGGGTGCTGCAGCACTGAACAAGATTTTTGAACGTTACCATTTTCTGAATGTGAAATTTTGACCAAAGGATAACACCGTACTGTCTTCCTCCCGGAAGGGAAGGAGGAAGGGTAATGTGGGGAGATGGGAAGAGAAAGAGAGTGGATTCAGAAATGACATCCTTATGAAAAAAATCACGAAAGAAACTCAGTAATGACCTTAAAACCTTATAATCCCTGACGCCCTCATGGAATTTCAGCAAACGTCTGAAGGATTCTGACAGATCCCACATTTAACACTGGCTGCTCCCTTCTCACCAGCTCAATGCGAGAAGCATTGATTTGCTGAGGGCCTACTGTGCACGGAGCCCTCAGCTGCTCTGCCCTGCCACTTATAATTCAGCCAATCCTCTTTCTCTTCCAAGAACCCAGGAAGGTTCCGACCCTACTTCGGACTGAGAGCAGGTGCCCTCACTCTGACTTCATGCGTTAAGAGGTCAGCCTGTCTCCGGGGCTAAGGTCCCCTGTGGTCACAGCAGTCTGGGCTGACCCTAGAGTCTCAAGCAGGCCAGGCCTTCCCAAAGTCACCTTGTCCCACGACCCCACGTATACACAGATAAGCAAGCAAGATCAGAGGAGGCACCCTGGACTGGTAAAGCAGGTTTCGGGGTGCTCAAGCTGTTAAGATTAAGGCAATACGTTTTGTTTTTCAGAGCGAGGTGATGGGCAGCATTCTTCAGCTCACAGGCACCTGGCTCTCCCTTCACCAACACGATTAAGGCAGCCCTGTCCGGGGCTTCTCCTATTTTTGCCTGATTTCTGCTGGGTCAACGTTTACCAGTTTGGCAAATGGCAATTCGGAGCCTCACACAGAAAACAGTGGCAGCGGTCTCTGAGAAACGCTGGGGGAAAGGACTCTTGGGAGTTTCATGGTCCGATAGCTCTATTCTTTGACTCCTCCTGCCTTGACAAGGGGAGGGGGGTGTTGAACATTCTAGAGGCCCTGAGTTTGGCGTCAGGCTTGGGGCTGGCAAACCATCCTTGAGCCTTTTTTTCTGCTGGAGTTTTTCCAAAATGTAGATAGAGAGCTAGGCTTCCACCGGGGACGCCTCAGCCCCAAACAGGTGGGCTGTGCCCCAGGCCAGCCAGAGCCCTGGGGTCTCCTTGGGTCCGATACTTGCCCTCTGGCTCCAAAACTTGACCTAGGAGTTCAGGATGACCGAGAGAAGGACTGGAAGGTGGTGGCTTCCTACCGGGAAGCATCTACTTTTCACCCTCTACTCTGCGGCTTCACCGTTCCCTCTCAGCTGCCTTCGCTCATATTCATTTACTAGTTCTAATTAGGCACAAAACTTTATGCTGGGCCTGGGGAGGCTCGGCAGGATGCGTTACCATTCAGCGGAGAATACAGACAGGAGAGAGAAATGACGATGTGGCAGAGCCGTGTTAGACAGGTGCACAGAGGGCCCCCTACCTGAGCTGGGACGAAGACAGCTAGGCAGGCTCCTGGGAAGAGGTGGCCCTTTAAGTGGGTGTAGCTGCACAGGGGGGGAGCACCAGCAGGCAGGGCAAGGATCCGGTTTGTGCAAAGGAAAGACAGTGCCTTGTGGGTAGGGGGAGGAGAGGTTTTTCAATTTTATTAAGGGGTATTAGAATCGGCTGGGTGGCAGGTTAAAAATGCAGATTCTGGGAAGCCCCGCTGAGATTCTGATTCAGTCGTTTTCAGGTAGGGCCCCAGGAATCTGTGTTTTACAAGCTCCGTGGGGGAGTAAGGCGGGAGGTTGGCCGATCACACTCTGAGAAACCCTGCCTTGAAGGAGTGGGGGAAAGAAAAAAGCCATTTGTGGCTTTGATGGGATATTGATTTTCCTGGAATGTTCCCAAAGGGACTTTGGACGGCTCACTAATGACTCGTTCTTCTGTCATTTTACATAGACACACATACAACATCCAGCAAACTGGAAATGAACGCAGGGAGGGTGTCGGGAGCCTTGCTCACACAGTCGGGCTGTCACCCTGTTCCCGGGATGACGGTGGGTGTTATCTCGGGAATGTGTCCGGGCAAGGTCCATGCTTATGCGGTTACGGTGAACCGGGGCCAGGGAGCAGTGATGGGAAAGCCCTCTGGCATCCAGCCACACCTCCCCACCGCCCTCATGCCAGGAAGGCAAGGCGGTCCACAGGGCCTCATACAGACTTGCCCTCCAGCCTGCAGCTGGCTGCCTGCCCCTCCCGCCCCCGGTCCCCCACCAGGAGCCTGCTCTCTCCTGCCCCAGTGCCGCCCCACTCAGGCTGCCCCTGGCTGGGTCCAGGGCTGCGCATGGGGGTCCTGGCTCAGCCAGTCCCAGCCTTGGCCACGGGCACTGTTTCTGCTAGCCCCCTCATGGCGGTACTTCTGCCCTGTTCTAAGCTAGTTCCAGGGAGCCTGCCATTTATTCTGCTGGCTCAAGCCTCTGCCTGGGAAGCTTACTGGGGACCCCAGACCTCCTTGTCTTGCTCTTGCCACTGTTCTCTAAGGGCTGGAATTCTGCCTCTGTGATCTCTGCCAGGTGCCCGCGGGCCACCTCCTCATTCTGTGTTGCAGTTGAGAGACACTGCCCCTGCCACCAAGGGTTCCCATCTTCTGACTGCCCCGTGCACCCCGGAGACCACGTCCTGCCACCGTGGTGGACTTCTACACAGCCTGCCTCCACTCTGACCTCTGGCATCTGACCCCACTGGTGGGCATGCTGCAGGCTCAGGACCCTGTCTTTTCCCAGCAGGTGTGACCCCGCCCTTTCAACTGAGCCCTCCCCCACTCCCATCCCCGATCCGGCTTCAATCCCTTATTCCATGTGGGGCTGTGGGAACAGGCTGAGAAGCTCCTACCCCTCAGCAGTGTTTATACCTGGTTGTAAGAATCCACTGCTTCCTGATATTATCTGATATCTATATCGGAGCTAGTTAGAGGCACAGTCAGCTACAGAACAAAAAAACAAAACAGTGCTACGCAGACATAAGTAGTGTTGACTGGCCAGGGCTACTCAAACATTAACCTGCAAGGACCACTGGGGATCTTGTTAAAATGCAATTTCTGACTCAGTGGGTCTGAGGTGGAGCCTGAGATTCTGCATTTCTAACAAGTTCCCCGGCGATGCTGATGTGCTGGTCCACAGGCCCCACTTCCAGCAGTGAGAGTCAGGGTCACGGAAATGAATGGGAGCTTGCCACAGGGGATGAGGCCAAAAGCAGGGCTCAGAATCGAGCATGTGCTCAGCGAGAGTAACCACCAGGTCCCCTAACTGCCAGACATTCAGAACAGTTGACTCTGGAAGTTCTGAGAAAGAACGACCCAGGGATGCCAGCTGCCCACGGCCTCTCCTGAGAGGAGAGCTGCCGTGGTTGGTACATGACCCCTGAGCCCTGTCGTGATTTCTTGTACCAGGTGAATCCAGTTCAAGGCCAGCTCTGTCATCTTTCCAAATCAGCATCTCTCACAAGAATTTGAACCGGGGACACCGGGTTAGCTGTGGCTGCTGAGGCGAAGAGTTACGAGGTCAGCTGGGGTTGTGAAGGTCATATGGGTCACCTGCAAACTAATGCTATGATGATGTCATGGCTGTTAGCATTCTTAAGTACTTATTCTGAGTACTGCTCTCGGCTACGTGTCCTAAATAAGAGAATCCACGCTATAATTCTCACAATAACCCCTCAAAGTGAATGGCGGTCTAACAGCGTGAGCTCTGGAGCCAGAGAGCCTGAGTTTGAATCTTGGCTTTGCCACTTTCTAGCTGTGTGACCTTGGGCAAATTACTTAGCCTCTCTGTGCCTCCACTTCCTCATCTATAAATGAGGATAGTAACAGTACCTCCCTCAGAAAGTTAGTGTGACAGTTAATTGAGCTAATATAAAACACTTAGAGCAGGGCTTGGCACCCAATAAAATCTCGGCTATTATTCTTCTTCGTCTTATTTGTATAGAGTGAGGAAACTGAGGCTCACAGAGATTAAGTAGCTTGCCCAGGGTCACACAGCAAGTTCGAGGCAGAACTAATTCATAACATGGTTTACGAACGTATGAACAAATTTCAGATTTGTTGTAGTCTGTCTGTAGGTTTCAGAGGTAGCAGAAACCATGACATGAGCGGGCCGACAGGAGGGAACAGAGGGACGTACGTGGAGACCGCTGTTCTTCACGGCCTCCAGCTGCAGCTCCTGCCATCCCGGTAGTGGGGGCTGCTAGGCCCATCCTTAGATTCCTGTGAAATCTCTGACCTCACAGCAGCCTCTCTTTTCTAGAGCCATGTCACGTGGGCCTCTGTTGCTTTTGACCAGAACAGGCCTGGCTTAAAGTAGATACCCTCCAGCCAGAGTGGCGCGGGAGATGACAGATGAGGGAAGGCCTCGTGGAGCAAGTGGTACCCAACGTGGCCAGTGCGGGAGGCGGGGCTTCAACGTACACAGATGGGCAAAGATGTTGGTTTGAGACCCGGACTGGATTCAGTTTTAGATTTGTGGTAGTTTGCAGTGCTCGCCTGGACAGAGAAGTGATGTCCAGCCAGAAACTGGAAATAAGCACCTGAGGTTTCAGTGCAGAGCAGGTGGTCGAAGGCCTGGCGACACAGGCCGCCACTAGGGAGGAGACTGCACAACGCCTTACTCTCCTGGATAAGAATGACTGCCAGGAAAGGAGGAGAGCTGGCAATACGGTTAGACACTACAGGGAAGTCAAGGAAGATGCCACCACAGGTCTCCTGGTGACACTCCTGGAACTTTGCTCAGAGAATGGGGGTGGGAGGAGGAGAATGGAGGGTATGGCGGGAATGGGGGTGGTGGGGTGGTGGGTATGGAACCCCTCTGTGTCCCTCAGAGAAAGGAGCAGGGGGTAGGACTGAAGGCTTACTCTTGGGGAGAGAGCACCTGAGCACACTCTAGAAACCCATGGATGCCTGAAGAAAGGAAGAGATGTTTCTGAGGTGAGGACCAATAAATAAGTAGGCCAGGTTGTGGAAGAGGCTGAAGGGATTCTAGTCCTGGTCGAGTCTCTAGAATGATTTGCACTTGGAAACAAGTCTATTCCTTGATCAGTACTTCTCAAACCTAGGACGGTAGCAAAATCACTCAGTGGTTCTTTTTACAAAGGAGTCTGGGTTTCACATAATCCAGAAACTGATTATGTTGACCAGAGCCAGGCCTTGGAATCTGCATTTGAGTAACTCTCTTAGGAAATTCAGATGCATGTGGTTGACCAATCATGCTGCCTTGGGGGAAGAACAGAGCTCCTTGGCCAAAGTTAAGGAAAAAACACTGCTGGGACTTCCCTGTTGGCACAGTGGTTAAGAATCCAATGCAGGAAACACGGGTTGGAGCCCTGGTCCGGGAAGATCCCACATGCTGCGGAGCAACTAAGCTCGTGCGCCACAGCTACTGAGCCTGCGTGCCTACAGCCTGTGCTCTGCAACAAGAGAAGCCACCGCTATGCGAAGCCCGCGCACCACAACGAAGAGTAGTCCCCGCTCGCCGCAACTAGAGAAAGCCCGGGTGCACAGCAACGAAGACCCAATGCAGCCAAAAATAAATAAATAAATTTATTTTTTAAAAAAAAGAAAGAAAAAGCACTGCTTCCCAGTGTTCATAGCAGCGCTATTTACAATTGCCAAGTTATGGCAACCTAAGTATCCATCAACAGAGGAATGGATAAAGAAAATATGGTCTACATGTACAATGGAATACTACTTGGCCATAAAAAAGAATGACATTTTGCCATTTGCAGCAACATGGATGGACTTGGAGGGCATTATGCTAAGTGAAGTATGTCAGACAGAGAAAGACAAATGCTGTATGATATCACTTATAGGTGGAATCAAAAAAATACATCAAACCAGGGAATAAAACAGAAAGAAACAGACTCAACAGACATAGAGAACAAACTACAGGTTACCAGTGGGGAGAGGGAAGGGGAAAGGCACAATACAGGGGTAGGGGATAAAAAAAAGGGGGGGGTTATTATGAGATTATATGAAATCATGTGTGTGAAACTTTTGAAAATTGTGAAGCACTACAGAAGTTAAAGAATCTTTCATTCAAAAAAAAAAGCGAAAAAAAAGAAAATACACTTGTTGCCACTACAGTGAGTGCCAGGATCTCCTGACTTGAATTAAGAAAACCTGGTTGAAGAGGTAGAGCAGTGATCACTATAGACGGATCCTACTTAAAGGTAAAAGCAAACAGCGTTTCTGACTACAGAACTTTTAAATTCCATAGCTGGATCTTTGGTGTCATTTACAATACCTATTATTTTCTAATACAGCATCCTCTTTATCTTCCTAATCCGTAAGTCTTTTGTTCATGTTCTTATTATGTGTCCGTAAGCTCTATGAGGAATGATGTCTGTCTTTGGTCACTGCTGAACCCTCTTCTTAGCACAGTTCCCACCAGGAACCAAACACCCAAAGGTAATGGCATTCTTTGTTTTCGATTCTACCCAACACGCAACAGAAGTGGAAGGTAATTTGTGCACGGCTAGAGCCACTTCAGATCTGAGATGACCCAATTGACTTCTAGTGAACCCAAACAAACGTCCTGAAGGATGTGCTACTGGGCAAGCAAGAATGCTGCCGTCCAAGCCCACATGCCCTTCAGACACCAAAGCGTCCGAAGGGAATTTGATTCCTGCTGAGTCTTTCATGCCAAAGTAACAAGAGATGGGGCTACCTTGAGCACAAGAGTCTATAAGGAGGGTGAAACAAAGATGCTCATCACCACCAGGACAGGGGAACGTGGTCTAGGAAAGTGATCCTTGGAGGAATTTTGAAAAACTGACTGTACTCAGAAAAAGAGCTCACTCACTGTGCTCGCTGAGAGAGGGACATCTCCGAAAATAGGAGCAGAGCAAACAGAAAGGTCTAGCTATCCAGACAGACCCTGAGCAACTGAGCGAAGTTGCTACTCAAGGAATCACAGTAGTGAAAGGAGCTATGGTCTGAATTACCAGAACAAATTCAGTATTGCTCTTCTTGACAGCCTAGCCTGGCCTGGCCTCCAGGGTGCATTGTGGCGGCAGAGAAAGTGGCATCCCAGTTCTGCCACTTATTAGCTGTGCCATCACTGGCAAGTTCTCAACTGCCTGAGCCTCAGTTTCCCCAGCAGCAGAATGGAGATGGTAACGGTTCTCACCTCGCACGGTTGCTAGGAGAATTAAATTGGAAAATGCACTCAAAGCGCTCGGCTCAGATCTTTGCACTATCTAGGGTCTCAGCAAGTGTTGGCTATGATGAGTTCTTATCCACCGGCCACGATCTACATGGTGACAACATCTGCATTCCCCACTCCCTTGGAGTCTCGAGGACTCAGACGTGTGCATGAAATCCAGACCAAGATCTGCTGGGGACAGGCAGCAGCTGCCCACCCCCCAGGCCTACAACTCCAAAGTAGCTTAGACCAATTTATTTAAAGGCATTTACTCCTGCAATGCGAGTTAAAAGATTTTCACATTAAGGCAAAGATGAGCCCAAATCAATTTGATACTTAACACATCAGGAAAGAAATAGCAAGACAGATCTAGAAGAGGGGAAATTACCAAACTGCAAGGTGCCTGACATCCCTGAAATATCTCCTTCTCCCCCCCCCATAGCTATTTTTTAATACTTCCTGAATCATCTTCAGTTTTCCATGTGGAACTGTGGAACTCTTAAATTTTAAAGCGCTTTACAAGGTACTTTAGCATAATCTCATTCAAACTCTCCAAGCATTTTGAGGAAGGGATGTATTTACCTACACTCGTGGTTCTCCAATGTGGCTGTATTCCAGAGTCAACTGGGGAGATTCTAGAAATCCCATGCCCAGGCCATACCCCCGACCAATGAAACCAGATTCTCTGGGAGTGGGGCAGGCATAGGTGTTTTTAGCACTCCCCCTCTGCTGAGTCCGATGTGCAACTGAACTTGAGAATCACTGACTGATCCTATTGTCCCGGAGATCCAGACACAGACTCCTATACTCCATTGTGGAAAGGAGACCAAGGGTCATTATTCCCCCGTCATAGAGCAACGAAGACTAGGGCTCAGGAAGGCCAAGGGACTTGCTGCTATGAGGAAGGGCCACAAACAGAATCCAAAACTCCCAACTGGGGAGCAGCCATTTCCTGGCTTGGTGCAGTCCTACTGTGTGCCAGCCACTGAGCTGCCTATTAACAAGAACGGAGAGGATGCGGGTAGTCACGCTGTCCTACTACAGCATAAGGTGTCATGGAGCCCAGGCGAGGGAGAAGGGGAAGGCCTTTTTATACTTCATTTGTGAGCTGAATCTTGATGCAAAGATGTTAAGTGATGGTGAGGCCTGGTGAAAGAAGTGCGGAGGTCCCGCTTGGACAATAAGGGTTTGGGGATTGATCATAAAATGTTCTCAAGCCAGTGAAGACCATTTCAACGGGCTGCATCGACCTGTGCTTGGAAGGCTCTTCAAACCTGACCAGTTTTTGCCTGCGACCACTCACAGAATACCTCACGTCATTCTAGCTGCAAACATTTGGCCAGTAGTTCCCAGACTTGAGGGGGCAGCAGAGTCACCTGGGATGCTCCTTAAAAGACAGCTCTCAAGGCTCCACCCCCCAGAGTGTCTGATTAGTAGGTCTGAGGTGGGACAGGAGAGTCTGCAGGTCTAACAACTTCCCAGGTGAAGCTGATGACCTGGTTTGGGACCACATTTTGAGAACCACTCAGGCCTGGTGACCAGTCAGGACGTTGAAGAAACACCCAGGGTCCTCCACCTGCGGCCAGCAAATATTTGTTTTATATCAGCAGTGGAAATAAACCACTCAGGCTGGTTTGAAATTTTTTGAGCTATTAAGATACCGCTTAGTAGTCCCGTCTAGCAAAAGTCTTTGTTGTCTGGGAAGATGTGTATCTGCTTAAGTATGATCCATTTTTCCAGAGAAATGAGAAGAAAGAGGTTTATGTCCAAAAAAATTCTGGTGCTCAAAATATATGAACTGAGCAGAAACTACAGAACTATAGATGAAGCTATCAAGGAGGCCTTAATCTCTGTCCAGACAGTGGAACTTAAATATAATGAGAGACCTCGAATTTCATTGTGGCTTACAAGGTAGCTTCTAATTTATTCCCATTTTGCCAGTGAAGAAACTGAGGCTCAGAAGGCTTTAAGTAGCTTAAACAAGGTCAGAGAACCAGCCAGTGGCAAGGCTGAGGATGTACAATCCAAGTCATGGTCAAGGGGAACAAGGCCTCCCTAGAGGGCTGTTGTGAGGATTCTGAGAGGAGAGCCTTGCCTCTTCGCCACACCTCATCTGCACTTCCTAGACTCGAAGTAAGACTGGGTTAGGGGTGAAGGAGCCCAGCACCCCTTCCTCTGAAGAGCGGACTCGGCACAGGTCTCCTGGCTCAGCATCAGGGAGAA
Source organism: Stenella coeruleoalba (assembly GCF_951394435.1). Classification (NCBI taxonomy): domain Eukaryota; kingdom Metazoa; phylum Chordata; class Mammalia; order Artiodactyla; family Delphinidae; genus Stenella; species Stenella coeruleoalba. The sequence continues at coordinate 144,091,991 of NC_137148.1, read as the reverse complement.
ACAGGGAAGACCCGTGCCCTCTGTTCCTCTCGGTGACCATGGATATATAACTCCACGCATTCTAATGTAAAGAGAAGCTCCTTCTGGCTTCTGGGATCTGCTCAGACCTCCTGCTTCCCCATCCTTTATTTTACAACGCGGGGGCACACCCGACTGGATGTTGCCACCAGTCGGGCTCTGGGTCAGCAAAAGAACTAGAACAAAATTGCTCATAGCGATCACGGCGAGGCAGTTAAACAGTGCTTGCTTCTGAAGTCACTTCCTGTAGCTTGCTTAGCATAAGAGGGAGGGCCAAGCTGCCTCACCTGCCTTCTTCAGTTCCCTGTCTGTAAAACAGCGATGAGAGGGCTCCCCCTGACTCCCCTACCCCACCCTAACCCCCAATCCTCCCAGGTTATTGCGAGGATTCAATAAATCAACTGTTAGCGGTCTGCAAAGCAACAGGGCACAAAGCAGCAGCGTCATGCGCTGGAAACACCAACTTCCAAGCCCCACAGCAGCCCTACTGACACAGACTGGGTGTGTGGGTGGGAGAGAGGGAGTGGGACCCGGCTTAACAAATCCTCCAGGTGGTTCTGATGCTTCCCCAAGCTTGAGAATCACTGCTCTAGAATGTAAGCTCCGTGAGGACAGGATTTTTGACGGCTTAATCACTGCCAAATCCCCAGTGCTGGAACAATGTCTGGCATATTACAGACACTCTATTCGTTTACAGGCAGTCAATAAATATTTCTAAGTTGAGTCCAGATGAAACAGGAGAGGAAATAAACCAAGGTTCAGAGAGCCTGGCATTTCTATTTGCACAGTTTGATGACTGTCTCTCACTAATTTGTAGTAAATGATATGAGCTGGAGACTGTCTTATGTCACCCTTGCATTCCCAGCACTTAGCCCGGTGCCCAGCTCATCCTAACAGGCTCTGGGTAACACCGTAGGGAAGGCGCAAAGGTCTCTCAGATCCAAAGCCCAAGTTCACACAGCAACTACCAACAGGTGTCCTAGACAGGGCCATCCCTCCAGCTTCCTAAGATGGGTCAAAGAATTCTAGCAAATACCAAGCCCCCAGTCAGAATGTAATTTATCTGTTTAACTGTTTGCCCATCTCCCTGGCCCGAGGGTACACCCCATTGTAGCAGGGACTTTGCTCTCAACGGAGCCTGAAGCCCAGTAGGCACTCAATAAATACCTGCTGAATGAATGGCCAACCCCTGGCTGGGTGGGACAAGATAAACACCAATGCCCTTCTGCACCACCTCCATGCTAAAATCAGCAGGTTCTCAAACAGCTCTCCAACAGGGCACAGGGAAGCACGAGTGAAGGGCCAGGATATCAGAGCAGTCACCAATGGATTCCAGAGACCTCCAGTTCCCACAGCAGCCGTTTTCACTCAGCCATGACCACTGCAACTCATTATCCCTGCTTCACACACTGCCCTGGTGCCAGCTCCCTGGCAAGAGTCACTTTACTTCAGAAATTCCAAACGAGGGCTTGCCTCTGATAAGACTAGGGGGAAAAGAATTTATTGGTTTATTTACACAATGAGTGCCCCAAGGTGGTTTGCAAACCCTGATGTCAAGGCGGCTCAGGTGAGCCCTGCTTCAGCAGGAAAAAACTTGAGTTGGCAAGGAAGGGACAATGGTTCTCGTTTCTCTACCAAGGCAAAGAAGGGTAAACTAGCCTAACTAGTCACAGCTCCCATCTGAAAGCCTGGTGTGTACCAGGCACTGGGTAAGACCCACCATGTCTGAGGTCCTTTCATCTCCCCACAACCCTCTGGGGTAGGTAGGTCCTACGCTTACAGTAGAGAAGGGACTTGTTCAAGGTGACTTACTATATGTAAATGACAGAGGCGGGACTTGGTGTCCTCTGGAGATCGTTAGGAAGGCCTTATCTACTGCAGGGAACAGTGTGGTATGTCAAACCAAAGTTCGGCTGGAACCACACAAACATTTTCCTCCACAGTGAGCAAGGTATATATGCTCATAGATGTGTTATTTCTCTGTAGTTACAAAGGTCCCTTTTCCTTTGCTCCCTTCCCCTCTTCCCTTCCTCTCTCCAAATTCACTGAAAAAGACTGCAGTGGTGCAAAGAGTAAGGCTTTGAAACCAGATGGACCTAGATTCAGATTCCAACTCAGCCCCTTTCTACCTCTATGACGTTGAGTTTGTCACTTGGCTGTTCTTAACCTCAGTTTCCCCATCTGCAAAATGCCACAAAAATACCATGAGCAACAAACTGTGTTTGGCCCACGCGAGCTACTGGATAAAGATGACTAAATATAACTATTAGCATCGCGATCATCAGAGGCCAGTTATGGTTGTCACTGTTAGTGATACAAATGCACGTGTAAGAAATTCCTGGACTAGAACCCGACTCGTGGTCCTGGCTGGAGATGGAGCTCAACAGTGAGGGTGTGAGGCGACTGCTTGGCAAGTACAAGTTCAGGGATCTAACTATGGAAGAACTGAAGACTGTAAATATGTTTTTCCCACATTTCAGATATTCCATGGATACCTATGTTTTCAAAGATAGTTCCCAGAAAAACCTGCTGAATTTCACTGGCACTATTCCTGTGATGTATCAGGCCTAAATTTGTCATTGTTGGATGAATTAAAGAAATGATTGCCAAGTTTCAAGAAGAACTTCCCCTGTATTCTCTATCATCATCTGATGCGGCACAGCAGGCAGACTTGCTAGCCTATACTGCAAAAATCACTGAAGGTGTCTCAGATATAAATTCAAAGAACTGGGCAAATCATGAGAATAAAAGTCAATAAAATTACCGCGGTTGGCGGTGGAGAACTGGGAATTGCCTGCACATTAGCAATTTCAGCAAAGGTGGCGATCTTCACAGTCAACTCTCTGGGTAGTTCTCAGTCCTACCTCGACGTGGTACAGAGAAATGTGGATATGTTCAGAGCCTTTGTTGCAGCTCTGGGACATTATCGTCCACATGGCATCCTGCTCGTTGCATCTCAACCAGCGGAAATCATGACCTACGTGACGTGGAAACTGAGTGCATTTCCTGCAAATCGAGTGATTGGAATTGGTTGCAATCTGGATTCACAGAGATTACAATATATTATTACAAATGTTTTGAAGGCACAGACTTCAGCAAGAGAAGTATGGGTTATTGGTGAGCAGGGAGAAGACAAAGCCTCATCTTCTGCCATTCTGACAAGCATTTTATGCTAGTCAGATGATCAACTTGCAGCTTCCCGAAGGGTTCACACACTCTCATGCCGCCTTGCCTTTGCACCTGATGCTTCCTTTCCCAGAACATTCATTAATTTGGCTAAGTCCTGCTTACCCTTCGAGACTGGGCTTGAGGGCTTCCCTGGTGGCACAGAGGTTAAGAATCTGCCTGCCAGTGCAGGGGACACGGGTTCAAGCCCTGGTCCTGGAAGATCCCGCATGCCACGGAGCAGCTAAGTCCGTGCGCCACAACTACTGAGCCTGCGCTCTAGAGTCCGTGAGCCACAGCTACTGAGCCCGCGTGCCCCAACTACTGAGGCCCGCGTGCCTAGAGCCCGTGCTCTGCAACAAGGAAAGACACCGCAGTGAGAAGCCGGTGCACTGCAACAAAGAGTAGCCCCTGCTCGCCGCAACTAGAGAAAGCCCGCGCATAACAACGGAGACCCAGTGCAGCCAAAAATAAACAAATAAAAATAAATAAATAAATTTATCAAAAAAAAAAAAAAGACTGGGCTTGAGTGCCACCTCTCCCAGGAAGCCTTCCCTAATTCTCCAGGTTAAGTAAGTTCATGCCTCTATTATAACCACTATCACACTGTGTTACAATTGCATATTTACCTGTCTCTTCACCTCGACAGACTGTAAACTCCTTGAGCTTAAAAGGCCTCAGTAAATACATTTTGAAATTAATGAATGATCCTGATACCACCTCGGTGTATCCAAAGGTCATTCATACTATGCCCCACCAAATTAGTCAGTAGAACATGTGCTTTGGAGCTGCTATTTCTAGCTGTGATATTGAAATCATATGTAAACTGCAGATAACTCCTTCGAATGGTGTTTTAGAAACCCAAGGGCTGGACCTCAAAACAGAGTGTTAGGTCATCTGCTTTGGGCATCAATCTTACCTAAAGGATAGGTGTTATATGTAATGGAAAAGAGAGATCACATGGTCATTTTTTATTAAAATTTTTGGGGTCAGGGAATTACTGTTTTTAAGGAGTAGAACCAGAAAGATTAGGATTGATTAGATGCATGATTTGAAAGGGATTCTTAAACTAGGATAAATATACATTTAGGAAGTGTGAAGGGTTGGGCAGTAAATGAACAAAAAAATGAAACAATTCAGTCCATCTAAATTTAACTGAAAATCCTAATGACTGTGTCAGAAGCAAATTTGAACACAGTGAAGCTTTCTCCCTCTCTCCAAACATTGTTTTCTCATGGCTCTTATAAGTCCAAACTCAGAGGAAAGATAAAACGTGATGATGTGTGTAATATATAATGGCAGTAATACTCATAATTAAATTCCAGACTTCTTTGTGTCTTTTGTCTTTTCTTATACCTACCTTGCCCTTTTTATTTATCTTTCCAAGGTCTGTAAATGCCGTGTTCCATTTAGCAGACGTTTCTCTGCAATTTTCTGTATATTGTGAATATACTAATAATGTGCCACAGTTTTGTTTTAGAAAATGATTCATGTACAGCCCTTCCATTCAAGTGAAACATTTTTTAAAACCCCTTAATTCGTCCACATGTATTTATATTTTTCATGGAACAGTTTTTGGGTTTGCTTCTTTTTTCACTTAACATAAAAACTTTAGAAATTCCTGGACTACACAACGCCATACTCAGAGAGCCCTAACTATCCAAGAAAAGCCACGACAGATGCAGGATTGGAAGGCTGTCCCAGGCTCATCTCATCCTAGCAGACACCTGATGCCTGGATCTTGATACTTCATCCTTCCAAGTCAGGTATCAGTCAGTGGATCCTAAGGGCATCCCAGAGACAAATCAAACAAGTAACCGCCACTGGGCGGGGAGGAAGCCAGCGTGGGGACAGTCTGGCTGCCACCAAACCAGGCCCGGCAACAGCAGGCAGCCGGCTGGGGAAAGTCAGCAGCTGCCGTTGGCCTGGTGTCCTGGCTGCCAGAGAGTGATGAATGGAGCAGGGGAAGAAAAAAGCCAACAAAGGTGTCCCTAATCTTGATGCGGCTTCATTTTTTTTTTTTTTTTTTTTCTGGCCGACCATTGAATGAGAACCTAAGCCTCGGTCCTTTTTCTTTGCCAGACATTTGAAACTGAAAGATCCCATTTCTCTCCAATGGTGAGATGTCATGGGTAGAAGCATTGAAGAGGCAATGGGGGTGGAGGTAACCCACTGCACTTGTCCTTTTCTTCCCTCCTCCCTGCTCTCTCTTCTCCACTCCCTCTCCCCTGTCTAGCATCTTTACAGAACGTTCTGCGTTCCCCCCACACAACAACAGTGAACGCCCCCCCTTTATTTTGGCAGGAGCTTGTCTGCCCAGGAGCTGGAGGCTTAATGGTCCGCTGGTGAAGGTTAAATAACAAAACGTCACTGTATCCAGTTTCTGAGTGTTCTCTTCTTTTATCTCACTCTGAAACAGGGATTCAGGGCAGCCGAGAAGCTTGTCAGTAGCAGTAACTAGAGCCTCTACCTGTTCCACCTAAAGGTGTGTGGCCCACGGGCCCCTCTGTGCTGGGAGAGGCACGGCACGCATTTTTCACCCAGACTCAGCCCCGATCCAGCCCTCAGTCCTGTCCAAGTGGAAGTACTAGGAGATGCTACCCAGGCCATTTCTCCAAGAGGAGTGGGTTTCTCTTATCCAGGGCCCCTCGCTGAGCCAGGGGCAGATCCCCATAGCCTGGAGGCAGACGTGGCTGGAGACACTCGGCACAGACAGCTGACTGCAGTGAAGTTGGCACCCCCTGCAAATGCAGCCAAAACCCGACTGAGGCTTCCTGCATCCAGAGAGTTCTGCAGCAGCATGCCGGCCACGTGCCAACTCCCACTTATTCTAGCCTCGTCTCTCCTTATGTGCACCTGAGCTGGGCGTTGCGACCTTCCCAGTAACCAAGGCAACCTGATTCGCTTCTCTTCAAAAGGGCAGTGTTGCACAGCTCCCGGGGATCCCAGGGGAGTGGGGAATCAGGTCAGTTTGGCGAGGCCAAAAGCGGGAGGGGTGGTGACAGGGAGGCGCTGCCTTGGCTACTAAGTCCCTGGCCTTTGGGAGCATTTACCCGAGAGACTCGGGAACGACTCTGAACTCTCTCTCTCCACACACCGCATCCTTCAGAGTTTCTCTGCCTCCTTCTCTGTTCTTTCCCTCCCTCCCAGAGCTCTGGTTAGCTGGCTGCTCCCAGAAGGTAGATTTTGTGCCCGATCGTCTCCTAAGCTGCCATGTGGATCTCATTGGCTTCTCTGATTAAGCCTCCTTGGCAAAACATCTTTCCCGGAGATCCACAGCAGGCTCGCCTCAATTTAGGAGTAAATGGTAACTTTCCAGCCCAGCTTGTCAACAGGGCATCTGGAGCCCTGAAATGGCAATAGCTAATTCGAGTGTGGATTCAGGAGTTCAACCAGCTGGGCCCCAATCCTGGGTACATCACCTACTGGTGGTGACCTTGAGCAAATATAAATGCTTAACCTTTCTAAATCGCTGTTTCCTTATCTGAGGATGGAGAAAATAACAGTACTTACCTTATATGGTTGGCAAAAGGATTAAATGAGATCATAATATAAAACACTTGGTGCGCAGCACAGAATACATATTAGGAGACTTAGCATTTATTATTATTTTATTCATTTGTGGGTTCCAATGCCTCTTATTTCTTCCTGTTAGCTAGACTAGTGCTTTTTTTTTTTTTTTTTTTTTTTTGCGGTATGCGGGCCTCTCTCTGCTGTGGCCTCTCCCGCTGCGGAGCGCAGGCTCAGCGGCCATGGCTCACGGGCCCAGCCGCTCCGCGGCATGTGGGATCCTCCCGGACCGGGGCACGAACCCGTGTCCCCTGCATCGGCAGGCGGACTCCCAACCACTGCGCCACCAGGGAAGCCCTAGACTAGTGCTTTTTAACCTTATTTCTTTCTTAATGAATGACGTAAGATATTCCCGTGCATTGCAGACTCCCGTGAAATGTGTAGATCATAAATTCAAGCCTTGGAAGGAGAAGAAAAGTCCTCTAATAATTGTAAAGGCCCAAGCTAAAGGTATTAGTGGATCATTAAAAGCAGAAGCACAGGGCTTCCCTGGTGGTGCAGTGGTTGAGAGTCCGCCTGCCAATGCAGGGGACACGGGTTGGGTTCGTGCCCCGGTCCGGGGAGATCCCACATGCCGCGGAGTGGCTGGGCCCATGAACCATGGCTGCTGAGCCTGCACGTCTGGAGCCTGTGCTCCGCAACGGGAGAGGCCACAACAGTGAGAGGCCTGCGTACCGCAAAAAAAAAAAAAAAAAAAGGCAGAAGCATGGAGAATAGAGGCTTTGGGTAAATTCCCTGGCAGGCTGGTTATAATTCCCACTTAAGAAAGCTTGTCAGAATGTAACTTGGTGGAAAGTGACATTAGTCCGACAATAACCTTAAATCTATTTAAATTGATTATAAAAACAGTAATGCACTTGCAATTGCTGGTACTTTAACTGGTCGACATATAACACATTCCTACGACACGAGTCAGAAATGATTGCAATGCTATGAAAGAAACTTGCTGGTCTGCATAGTCAAAAAGGATTACAAAGAATAAACCACAAGCATAACATAGTCTCAAATTATTACCGTGGATGAGAAGAAACTGGGTCTGATTTTTAGGGAAAAGTTTACATAAAAGAAAGAAGAAAGGAGACCTCTACTAGAGACTCAAGGTTGACGTTTGCTGTGTGACCTTGGGCAAGTCACCCGTCTCTGAGTCTGTTTCATCAGTGAAATGAGAGGGCTGGATTACATGACCAGAAAGGTCCATCCCAGCTGCAAACTGCTACAGAGCTGGATGGAGACTCAGTCTCCATTTGACTTAAGTATTTCCTAAGTACTTCCTAGTAAAAGCCAAAAGGTTTGGCGTTCCCAAGTGTCTCCTGTATGTTAGGTTCTGTGCTAGCTGCCCTACGTGATTGAACTTATTTTATGCTCATAATGGCCCTTGACAGTTTATGCGCATCACCCCATCCTAGAGAAGACAAAATCAAGGCTCAGAGAGAATGTGTAACTTGCCAAGGTCACTCAGGCAGCAAGCAGCCGATCCGAGATGCCAGGATCCAAAGACTCAACCTCTTTCCATTTTCTACACCACTCGCTGGATAGCCATGGCCTGGCGACACCGGAATGGCAGCAGGTAACTGAAATCATGCCTGTGCTGGCCCCATGCCCCAAGGCCAAATTCCTTAGGCGGTGGAGCAGAGGTCTTAATTCAGTAACGGAGTCCAGGCAGCTGAGTGGTTAGAAATTTGGGTTCTGGAGTCGGCATGCCTGGCATTCCCATCTCAGCTCCTCAGAAGCTGGGTGGCTTTCCCCCAACTTAGCCCCCCTGAGGCTCGGGTTTCTCGGGCAGATAACCTATTCCCAGGGTTGTTAGGGGGATTAAAAGAAGTTATCCGTGGAAAGCTCTCAGCAGACTACCTGAATATAGTAAATAGTCACTCATTATGTCCTACCTAGCTAAACAGGAGGGCATACAGGTAGTGACGAGCAGTTTTTAAGTTAATCTCTGGCAGGGGTTATGAACCCGGGGTCTACAAACGCCCTGAAATTATGTGCCAAAAGCCATGTTCATGCTTTTCTTCAGGAAACATCCTTAACCTTTGTCAGATTCTTATAAGGGTCTGTAACCAGAAGGAGATTAAGATCTTTTGCCTGCTGCAGACCCAACGTCTTACACTATGAATCATTCCTGAAATAACAGCGTTGGCAAAAATTCCTCCTCAAATCATGAGAGAAGTTGCTGGGTTCTCTCAACATGGCCTCCCAGACACGTGGGCCTCTAGCACCGATCACACAGCCCCAGAAACCGTGCCCACAGAGCTCCCAGGTGGTTCCTAGAAGAAGGTCAGAAGACAAACCCCCCAATGAGCAGGAATTAGGCTTCAGGAACCTTCCCCAGCAGGGCCAGTTCCAACAATCCATTCTTCCTCGGAGAACAATCAGTGTGTTTGTTGTTGCATACCTCCAAGTTAAATATACCCGGAATGCTGGCTCTTTGCTAGAAGCTCCCAGAAGCACCCACTTTAGCACTGCTAAAGGCACGCTGCTCCACAGCCCGATATGCAGCACCTGATTCCCCACAGACCTGTCACCTTCTCAGACCAGCCTTGCCTCGGGAGGAGCCCGTGGTGCTGTTGGAGCCTTTGGCCCAGTAGGCAGGGCCCGAGCTGCCCACTGGCCCCTCTCTGGTTGTTGGGACAACCATCCTCAGGAATTTCGGCCTCCCTGTCTTCCCCTGGGTGAGAAGGGGAGAGAGCTGGCAACCCCCCAGTGAAAGGGGAAGCTGAAAACTGGATTCCCTACCCCCAGCAGCCTCCAAGCCGGACAGCACACAAAACAGCTCAGGCCCAGAGAGAGGAACGTGCCAGGACATTCTTCAGGGTTGGTAACCCGAAACGCTATTCTGTTCTCTGCGGCTAAGAAATCACTTTTCTGACTGAAGGACCATTTGACTTACTTCTTTTAAATTCAGGGGAATGGACAGGTGTATCTCCTTGATTCAGATAAGGAAAAAAACCAAGACAAATGGGCGCGCGTGCACACACACACACACACTCAAGGAGCAGAATCTTTTTTTTTTTAAATTTTTTATGTGATATTTTGTTTCATAGCATTAACCAGCTGCAGAGATGTAACTGCCTTGGCAGAATTTCTCTCCCCTAACCTCACCACCCCAAAGAAGCCTGGCGCTTTTCAGCCTTGTTAAACGTTCTCCTCCTCTCAGTCCCCTCACCCTCCTGCCTGCCGTCCCCCCTCCCAATTCTGCCATGGAGTCAGGAGCGAGAAGGCGAGATCAAGCCCGAATCAGCGAAATCCTATCTGAGAACTGGCAGGGGGCTTAGCAACATCTCATCAACCTTCTTCTCTCACCGAAGGAGCACTTGCACCTCAGAGAGGTCAAGCGATTTGCCTGGGGCCACACAGGTAGGACGAGAAGGCAAAACTCCCTTCTGGGGTGTGCAGGAGGGAATTCCAGGGAGTCAGAAGTGGATACCCTCTGCTCAGCTCTTTCCCCAAACTTTCAAAGTTGGCTCACCACAACAGTGAGCTCAGAACCCCTCAGCGCCCCAAGCTCAGGGGCCCTACCCCGGGCCGGTGCAGGTGGGATGACCAGCAGATATCAATACAAAGATGCAGCATTCAAACCAGTGGCCTGCAAGGCGGAGAGAGTCAGCAGCTCCAGGAAGTGCCAATGTGTTTTTAATGCCTGCCAATCTGCCTAAAAACACAGGCTACACAGCCCTGTTGCTGGAGCCGTGGACAGGCCCCAGGAGTGAACTCAAATATAATGGCACTGTGGTCCCCCCCACCACTGTATTTTTAAAGGTTCCCTAGTACTGGGGGCAATAGATATTACTAGTTTCCCCTTTATGAAAGTGGCTAAAAAAAATTCAAATTGGGTTGATTTAAAGTCAAATATTAAGTAAGCAATAACACAGGTGGATATAGCAAAAAACGTGGTCCACATAATACTAAAATTTGGGAAATTACGCTCTAGTCAAGTCAGTATCCCACAGAAGCTATACTGCTTGCCCTCTTCCAAGGGTAAAAAATGACCGTTGTTTAAGAAGCTTTCTACAGCTGTGTTATCCTCTCAGCAGCCCAGAGATGTTCCTAGATGCATGACCTGGGCCGAGTTAGCAGTGTCCTCGACATTCAACTGCTAACAGCACACTGGACTCAGTAGCTGCTGGGACCTAAAATATGGGAGGACACAGAAACTTGAACTTGTGCCTGTATTAGGAGAGGACAAGGGACTGTCCAGTTCACCAACACAGCAACAGAGTCCCTGGGGCAACTGACCCTGAGGGGGGCATGGGGAAGGAAAGTGAGTAGGACCACAAGTGTGGAGGTTAGAACTTCAGAGCCGGTAAAGAACTCGGCATAAATAAGGCAGAGGGGTGGAAAGATCAAAACACAAGCAAATCGCACCTCCGGGCCTCAAAGTTTGTCTCACGTTTGAAAGTGGGAGTTGGGCCTTGATCTTCTATGTCCCTTCCAACTTTGAAGAGTTCCACTGTCCCTTCCAACTTTGAAGAGTTCCACTGTTGGGCTTCTCTGGTGGCGCAGTGGTTAAGAATCCGCCTACCAATACAGGGGACACGGGTTCCAGCCGTGGTCGGAGAAGATCCTACATGCCACGGAGCAACGAAGCCTGTGCGCCACAACTACTGAGCCTGCGCTCTAGAGCCCACGAGCCACAAGTACTGAGCCCACGCACCACAACTACTGAAGCCCGCGTGCCTAGAGCCCGTGCTCCGCAACAAGAGAAGCCACTGCGATGAGAAGCCCGCGCACCACACGAAGGGTAGCCCCCGCTCGCGCCAACTAGAGAAAGCCCGCACACAGCAACAAATATCCAACGCAGCCAAAAGTAAAATAAATAAATTTTTTAAAAAAAGAGTTCCACTATTACTCCTTCCCTTCCAAGCAAATCATTTGCCTGACAAATAGGGAAACTGAGGCTCAGAGGTAAAAGCAGCTTGCCCACGGGACGCTCTCCAGCGTTAAAAATTTCTCTTCCGGATTAAATTGATGAGACATTCAGCGTGGTACTGAACGCAGAGGAGGTACCCAGTAAATGTTGAATGAATGAACCAAAGTGCTCACAGAAACCACGAGGAATCTCAGCTCACATTTTCTTTCTGCTTTTTCTCAACCTTCACCTCGCTACACACCCCGTCCTGGACTTCTGGAACCTCCATCCCAACCCCACAGGATGAAGGGTCCAAACAATTCACCTCCATTGCTTTACAGGCACTGACACCCAAGGTCACAGCGACCAGGTGAAAATTCCGCATTCCTGAGGCACTTTGACCACAGAGGTGACTGCGGTCCCAGAGGGTGGTCCTCCCCTCCCCACAGGATATTCATGGGGAGGGGGGGTGCGTGTGTGCAAAGAAATGCCAAGCGGTCCAAACCAGGAGAAAGTCTGGAAGCTAAGAGCCACACACTCCACCTGCCTCAGCAAAAACAAATCCGGTGCTCCAGCCGGCCTGGTGCCCACCAAGGTCAGGACGCGCTGGTGCAGGGCTGAGAAGCCGCGGTCCCCAGAGAAAGGGAGGGAGGAGAAAGAGGGATGGGCAGGGCTTTGCGGAGGCCTCTCACCTCCATCTACATCCTAACAGCTTCCAAGTTGCCGTGAGATTCCTGGAGAACCGGTCTCCCCGATCAGACCTCCCCCGCTCCTTCCTTTCCTTCCCTCTCTCGGCCTCCAGGCCCCCAGACTGCTCCCGTGCTCCTCTCAGAGCCGCAGAGACACCTGTCAAAAACCACACTCCAGGCTGCCTTCCCCTGCACGCACGCAGTGTCCTTCCTCCAGCGGTCTCCCACTGAGTCCTGGGTGCCTGCCACCCGCTCCAAACCAGATGCTTCCCCATCCCCCCCTCTTCCCCCACCCCGTGCTGGGGAAAGCCTTCCCGGGAAGCCCCAGCATCGCTCGGCTAGGTTGCTCCCCCAGCCCCCGCCCGACCCAACTAAGGGGAAGCGGGGGGCGGGGGGCGGGGCTAGAGCTTAAGGTCAAAACTCCGGGCAGGTGCCGCCTGGGGCCTGAGTCCTCATCAGAGGAAGGCGGTGGCGGCAGCCTGGGCCAACTCACTTGGCCGTCCCCTCCTCCCGGCAGCCCACCCGGGCGGTCCAGAAGGGGATGAAGGTGGAGCGTGTGGGGTGCGGGAAACCGAAGACGCTCGCCGAGCTCCTCGGCATCCCCTGCACAATCCCGGCTGGTGGCCCGTGGGGCAGGAGGGGGCCTCTCGGGGTCCTACCTGTCCCGCGGGTCGATCCAGCTGGTAGTGCGGCTCGTGTGGTCTATGTAGTAGACCTTGCCGTCGAAGTCGTGCGCCTCCTCCCAGCCGTCCGGCAGGGGCAGCTCCGGCCGGGGCATCTTCCCGAGCGCGGCCCGCGCTCCCCCATGCAGCTCCCGGCCGCCGCGGGGGCCCCCGGCTCAACGGCTCCGGCCGGCTCTTTTCGGCTCGGGCGGCCGCCGAGGCACCATGATCTGGGGAGTGGCGCCCGCGGACTGGGGGCCCTAGTGAGGGCCGGCCGGGGTGGCGGCGCTGTCCATGCGGCCCTGCGGCCCCGGCCCGGCGCCGCCCGCTCCTCCCGCCGCCGGCCCTCTCACGCTGCCATGTGCGTCCGCAGCGGCGCGGTGCGGGCCCGGGTGCGCGCCCCGCCGGCGTGGCAGAGCGAGTCGAGCGCAGCTGCCGCCTGCCCTCCTTCGCGGCGCGCGGCGCCCTTCAGCCTCCACGCCGCCGCCCGCCGCCGCCTCTTCCTCCTCCCAGCCGGGTGCTATCCCTCCTCTCAGCTCCGCCGTTCAGCGAACGCTCTCGGCTTGCGACTTCTGCCTCCGCCAGGTGCGGCTCGGGCGGTGCAGGTAACCGCGCTGCCCCGGAAACGGGAGGCGGAGCACCGGGCGCCAGGGTTCCCGCGTCCCCTCCCCGCGCCCAGCGCAGCGAGGGCGGGTCCTAGGGCCCGAGACGCGCCCCCTCGTGGGACAGTCCCAACCGCCGGCTGCTCCTGCCGGAGGAATGGGAGCCCGCCCCTTACCTGGGTTCCTGACCCAGACTGGCGCCCCAGGAGGCTAGAGCAAGACCCGCTCTCCCTCTGCTTCCCAACGCTCCTGGCTCTCTCCACTCCGAGGGTCCAGGCTCTTGCACAGGTGGCACCAAATCTTACAACTCCCCGCTTCTCTCATGTAGAATCAGGAGTCAGGCAAGAAGTGGTTAAATGGAAACATTCTTGCAAATCGGGGAACATAAGTTTTCCAGGATCTCTGATCCCTTCCCCCAACACACACACCATCTGTCTCCCTCTTATTCTATTCTTCTCCCCACGTTGTTTCACCCATCCCCCCGCCCCTCGTATTTGCAAATGTAGCTGGCTTTTCCCCGGGACCGTAAAATTAGGAGTGCTATCAATCTACCCCACCCCCCTCGACCCCGGAGGACTTCCAGGCGGTGTCAGGGAAGCACTCTGTAAAAGTAATAGTAATGACATTGTTGTTGTTCATTAAATTGAATACTTAACCTGTCCCAGGCAGCTTCCCCTGCGTTCTCCTCTGCGATACTATTTGATATGTTATAGCTTTGGGGGAAGGGGGTTACGAAAAAGAAGAAAGCAAGCAAAGTAAAATTCCATGTTGAAAAAAAATGAGAAGAAAATTTAAAAATCAATATTGCTTAAGAAATTTAAAATTTGTAATTACTTAATTAAAGTTAAGGATCAACTGGCTGTCTATGTCTTCTGACTGTGTCTTTAACCATTTTTTGCCCTGGATATATAGCGGGGAGGTGAACTGGAGGAATGAAGCCCAGTGTGGTGTATCCTTTTGTCTGAGCCCCACAGTCTCCCAGAGGAGCCAGCATTCTGTGTTGTATGGGCCAGGGTGTGCTGAGCAAAGGGGAGAATCCCATGTTTGTGGTCTCATCTTCTTTTGTTAGAGAAGCCCCACCATGGCAGCTCCTCACCTCCAAATGCCTTCTGCAAAGCCAGTTACTTCTTAAGGCCAGACTCATGGGCTCAGTATTTGGCCTTACCCTCCCTCCCTCATTCCATAGATGCCATGCACAAAAGTCCAGAAATGTGGGCCTCAGACTGGCCTCACAACACCTAGAAGTAGGAATTCCCACTCCTTTTATGGGGAGATTCCCATAGCCCTCTGCACCGCCTCTGCTTGGGCCTCAACTTCACTATGTATAAAATCCTCGCATTAGTGATGAGGGCAATAGCTCAAAATTAAAGTCAACATGGTGCTAGGTGCCTCACACGCAGGATCTCATGTAAGTGTCACAACACCACTCTGGAATAAGGAATACAACTTATGATACCCATTTCACTGATGAGAAAACTGAGGCTCCAAGATGCTATATTGTTGACCAGGGATACAGAGCTAATAAGTGAACCTAGGCCTGACTTCAGTACTCGTGCTCTCCACCATTAACCTATTCTTTCTTTTTTTTTTAGTTACTCTGCAACTCCTGGACCTACCCACGGTCTGGATCTGGAATATCATGGATGCTTATGCATGCTTGTCCCTTTTGATGCTTGTTTCATAGTTATTTGGCTGAGAAGCAAAAGCTCTGGAACCACTCTGTGTGGGTCTTAAACCCTCCCTATCTTCTAGCTGTGTGACCTTGAGTAACTTGCTTAACTGAAGTCCTAGTCTTAGGTCTGAAAGTCACCATAATAATATAGACTCTGTAGGGCTTGTCATAAGGGCTACAGATGAGAAGTGTAGAGGGCTTGGCACTCCACAGTAGGCTGTCATCTCAGGGGCCTCCCTGTGGTACGTTTGGAGCACCGTGTACACCCCTGTGAAACTGATGAAGTATTTTCTGTTCCAAACACAAGCCCATGTCCTTTCCCCGCCTGAAAATTGTGTGTGGTTGTTTGTGACAATCTTCGTAATTGCTGCTTTCATTTTTTTGCCTTGTTTTGCAACCATGCCTTCCCACCGGCTGATGTTGGTTGTGAAGGGAAAACCCCTTTTAGACCACCAAATCCAACTTTCTTTTTAGCCCAGGTGCCCTAGCCCTCGCATTTCCACATGACTTGTTCCTGCACATCTTTAGACCTGGGCTGGGAAGCAGGAAATTGAGACCAGAGCAGGAATCAACTCCTTAAAGCCTTACTCTGTCCACCTTACCTCCACCCCCCCACCTCCCCGTGGCAGAAGAATCCTGGGTTATCTCCCAGAAGCTGCAAGCAGGGTGAGGTAATGAAACAGATGACTGCCTGCCCCATGTGATGGCGGGTGAATCATCCCTAGGCATTCCTTGAGGCTGAGGACCAACGTGAAAGGGATTAAAGGTAAAACCGGCTCAGCCATGTGATAGGGCAAACTGGACATTATTCTACAGGTGAATGAACTGCAGGAATCTGACAAGAAGCCCAGCCTCTCCCGGCCTTCCTCCTGGGCTGCCTCTGGCTGCTCTGGAGCTGAGTTGGGGCCGAGCAGAAGGGACCACAGGACAAGGCTTTCTTCGTTTGCTTTCACAACCGGGTCGCCCACCTGAACCTGAAAACAGGTTGTCTTGTCTTGTAAAAGACACCCACTGAAATCCTTTCCCCCACCGCGGCAGCAAAGGAGAACACACACGTGTCTCAGAGAATCAGAGAGGCAGGGTAACATATTTCATGAAGATGGTGAGGAGGAGAAATTAGCTTTTTTTAAAAAAAAAAAATCAGATATGCCAGCAGTACTTTCCTGTTAGCATCGACATTCTTCAAGGAAATGGAGGCTGTGGAAACCTCTGCGGAGATTTTTCTTCCGACTCCATGGCTGTTCCTCCCTACCTCATGCTTTGCCTCCCACGCATCCTGGAGGATGCACAGTTACGTTTATGTGACTGAGCCGATAACATCCCCTTACTTTAGTTGTGCATTATGTGTGGTTCATAATTCGGCCCGTGAACTGTTTTCTTTCTTTTTTAATAAATTTATTTATTTTATTTATTTATTTTGGCTGCGTTGGGCCTTCGTTGCTGCGCACAGGCTTTCTCTAGTTGCGACGAGCGGGGGGCTACTCTTCCTTGCAGTGCGCGGGCTTCTCATTGCGGTGCCTTCTATTGTTGAGGAGCACGGGCTCTAGGCACACGGGCTTCAGTAGTTGTGGCACGCGGGCTCAGTAGCTGTGGCGCACGGGCTTAGTTGCTCTGCGGCATGTGGGATCTTCCTGGATCAGGGCTCGAATCCGTGTCCCCTGCATTGGCAGACGGATTCTTAACCCCTGCGCCACCAGGGAAGCCCCGTGAACTATTTTTTTTCAATGATGGGAAACCATGTCCTAAGCCAGGGAAAATTAGGGTGCAGAAAACCTTGGTGATATGAGAGCTGAGACAGAAGGGGTGGTTTCTTATTTATCTCTGGGTCCTCAGTGTTTAATACAGAGCTTGAAAATACATCAAAATAAGTCTAGCACCGTCACCTCATTTTAAAAATTGATGGAGTTTCTATGAATAACGACTCATTGCCCTGGTTCTCACTAGTCCCATTTTACAGATGTGTAAACTGAGACTCAAGAGGCGAAGTGACTTTTCTATAGTGACATGGTAAATAATAGAGCCAAGAGTCCAACACAGCTCCTCCCAACTGGTTTTTTGCTCCTGAATTCATGGCAGTGTAGGATCTAGAATGCCAATGAAGAAGGAACTTCAGGTTATAAACAGTCTGGTTGGAAGCGGGTGGAGGAGCAGCCAGGAGACTACTAGTCTTGAACTCCTGCTTTCAGTCAGATTGCATATCTGTTGGAGTGGTTGCAGGTGGGAGAGGGCATGCTGAGGCCATAGCTGAGTTTACAATGAAAGGGCAGAGTTGAGGTGTGGGTTCTGAATTCCAAGCTGAAGATAGGCCAACCTGGTTCTCAACCTCCACCAATGCTGTCAACAAGACCCACCTGGGGCTTAGATAGCAGGGGATTTAACAGGCTGAGCTGTCTCTGTGGAAGGAGGGGCACTTTTCTCCCTATGCCGCCTTTTTCTTGCTGGTCCATTCATTCACTGAACTGGATTTCTTCGGGACAGGAGGTTACCCTGGGACTGGCAGGAGAGGTTTCCACTCTCCCATCCAAGAGGCCTCTGTGTACTGGGGGCTGGGAGCTGTTGTGTCTTTCACCAACGATGAAATGAATTATGCACTGAAGGAGAAGGTAAAGATGAAATCTCAGTTTTGAGAGTCCGGGTGTGGAGGAGAAAGAAAGGGTGTGAACGGAGGGAGGGAGTTCCTGCAAAGCACTGCTTTCCTCCACATCTACCCAAACCGCAGAAGAGGAGCCCTGGTGGGAAGCAGGGGAGGGGGTGGAAGCACAGTAACCAGTGGGCTGGCTGAAAGAAGCCTCTCTTGGGTACTTATAGAGCTTGCATCTCCATGGTACCCAGGCACTTAAATTAAACTCCAGCCCAACTGCTTAGAGACTGGTGGAATGAAATGCTCTTTACCTGTCCTCTGCTCACCGTTTGATACCTCATTGTCAGAATTTTAGTTGAGCAAACTGAGTGAGTTTTATAAGATGCTATCAAGAAAGGTGTAGGGTTTGGGGCTAAAACCCAGATAACTTGCCATAATATGGGGGCTGGGTAGAGTAGTGGAAAATACACGGGCAGAAAAAAAAAATCCGTGTGTGAAATTGGGCTCTCCATCATGGTTGCTGTGTGACTTTGGGTATGAGACAGTACCTTTTTGAGCCTCAGTTTTCTCATCTGTGAAATGAGAGGACAATACCCACCTCACTGTCAACTTGTGACAACTAAACGAGATGATGTATGTAAAGTGTTAGCTCAGCCGCTGAAACACAGGGGTTCTTTTAAAGGTGGTCCCTTACCTCCTTAGCTCTTTACTCATTTATTCAACTATACTCTTGTCTGTCAACTGTACCAGACAATGGGTCAAGCCCTCAGGACACAGGGTTGTTTCTGGTCTCAGGGCAAGGACAGTTTAGTCGGGGAGATATACAAGTCAACAAATAAATAAATATTTGCATGTTGGGATTGATAACAAGAAGAAAACAGCATGCTATGACAAAATATCTTAGGGTGGGGACTGGCCCAGAGGAGAAGACCCTTCTGAGAAACTGACATTTAAGCAGAAACCTGAAGTAGCCAGCAATGTAAACAGGCCAGGAATGGGCATTCCAGGCTAAGGGAGCAGCAGGTAGAAAGGACCCAAAGATTTGGTGTGTTCAACACATCCAAAGAACCCTGTTTCCATTCCACTGTAAACTGTAGGAGGTTGTTTTTATGGAGGGATCCAAGCTAAGCAGTGGTGTCCTACAATCTTGCAAGGTTCTCTGACCCCAATCACATGGCTTCCTGCACGGTCACTGACATCCTGATCTGGGCTAAACAGAGTCCCTGCTCCCCAGCCCCTGTTCCTCAGCTGCAGAAGCCTGTAAATGTCCGAGACAGCCTAGTAAAGTTTGGATACTTTACTTACTCTATCTTTCGTTTTCAGAAGGTGTTATGTGTCTCGATGTGGATTTGAGGGGGTTTATCTTCTTTGGCATTTACTTAGCTTCTTAAATCTGTTGTCTGCTGATTCCTGTCAAAGTTGGGAAGTTTCCAGCCATTATTTCTGAGTCCTTTTTCAGTCTACCCTCTTTCTCCTCTCCTCCTGGGACTCTCATCTTTAGTTACAGTCCTTCAGGTCTCTGGGGCTCTTGTTAATTTTTAAAATTTTTTCAGTCTATGTTCTCTCTGTTGTTCAGATTAGCTCATTTCTATTGTTCTATCTTCTAGCTCACAGTTCTTTCCTCTGTCCCTTCCATTCTGCTCCTGAACCCATCCACTGAGGTTTTCATTTCAGTCGTTGTTTTGTTTTTAGTTCAGATGTTTCCATTTGGTTCTCCTTTATGTCATTGATTTCTTTGCTAAGATTTTCTGTTTCCATGCTGAGGCTTTCTGTTTCTCCATTTCTGTCAAGTGGGTTGATAAATGCTCATTGAAGCATTTTTATCATGGCTGTTCTAACATCTTTGTTAGATGATTCTAAACCTCTTCTTTTGTTGCTGGGAGGGCATCTATTGACTATCTTTTTTCACTCGGTTTGAGATCTTCCTGGTTCTTGGTATGACGAATGATTTTTGACTGAAACCAGGATATTTTTATATGTTCTGAAACTCTGGATCTTATGTAAACCAGTTTTAGCTGGTTTGCTCTGATACCATTCCAGCAGGGGAATGGGGCAGGGGGCATACCTCATTATTGCCAGGTGGAGGTGAAAGTCCAATTACCCACTTGGCCTTGTTGACACCTGGTTGGGGTGGGGGAAGCAGTCCACACTGCTCACTGGCCTTCTCTGACACCATCCCAGGGGAGTGTTGGGGCACCTCATCACAGCCTCTTTTTTTTTTTTTTTTTGGCCTCGTCGCACAGCATGTAGGATCTTAGTTCTCCAACCAGGGATTGAACGTGTGCCCCCTGCAGTGAAATCGTGGAGTCTTAACCACTGGACCACCAGGGAAGTCCCTCATCACAGTCTCTTGAGGGTGGAAGTTTAGAGTCCCTACTTGGCCTTTGCCTGTGTAGGTGAAAGTGTGGCCACAGTTTTTTTTCCATGGTATTTAGCTAGAGCAGGGTGGTTATTGTCTAAAAGTTTTTATTTGCTAGTCTACCCCTTTGCTAGGTCTTGGCTAGAGAGAGCAGGCTTTTGTTGAACTTCTTTTTGTTGGGACCATTGGCGTTTGTGGGTTTCTCCAGCACTCAGTCTGGGATATGTGAGGCAGAAAGAAAACCCAGAGAACTCATCACCATGCCATTCATTACTTTGGCTTTGCAGGCCATATGGTCAGTCTTTGTCAAAACGACTCACCTCCTCAGTTGTAGCTAAAAGCAGCCCTGGACAATCTGTTAACAAATGGTGTGGCTGTGTGCCAATAAAACTTTATTTCCAAAACAGGCCACTGGCACTCAGGTTTTAATTTGCCTATCCCTGTTTTAAAATATTTTAACTACAGAGACTTGGGTCTCATCCTAGATTCTCACTTTTCTTTACTCCCTGTGTACACTCTGACTACAAAAGCCTTGGATCCTATCTCCAAAATATGTGTCCGTTATCACCTCACACCAGTCAGAAGGGCCATCATTAAAAACTCTACAAATAATAAATGCTGGAGAAGGTGTAGAGAAAAGGGAACCCTCCTACACTGTTGGTGGATATGTAAATTGGTGCAGCGACTATGGAAAACAGTGTGGAGGTTCCTTAAAAACCTAAAAATAGAACTACCATATGCTCCAACAATCCTACTCCTGGGCATATATCTGGAGAAAACTCTAATTTGAAAAGATACATGCACCCCAATGTTCATAGCAGCACTATCTATAATAGCCAAGACATGGAAACAACCTAAGTGTCCATTGACAGAGGAATGGATAAAGAAGACGTGGTACATATAGACAATGGACTATTACTTAGCCATAAAAAGAATGAAATAATGCTATTCACAGCAACATGGATGGACCTAGAGATGATCATATTTTTAAAAAAAATTTATCGGAGTATAGTTAATTTACAATGTTGTATTTGTTTCAGGTGTACAGCAAGGTGAATCAGTTATACATACACATATATCCACTCTTTTTTTGATTCTTTCCCCATATTGGCCATTACAGGGTATTGAATAGAGTTCCCTAGGCTGTATATACAGTAGGTGCTTATTAGTTATCTATTTTATATATAGTAATGTGTATATGTCAATCCCAAACTCCCAATTTATTCCCCCCTTACTCCTTCGTAACCATAAATTTGTTTTCTACGTCTGTAATAGAGATTATCATATTTAGTGAAGTAAGTCAGACAGAGAAAGACAAATGTCACATCACTTATGTGTGGAATCTAAAAAAATTATACAAATGAACTTATTTACAGAACAGAAATAGACTCACAGACATAGAAAACGAACTTATGGTTACCGAAGGGGAAAGGAGGGGGGGAGGGATAAATTAGGAGTATGGGATTAACATATACACACTTCTATATATAACATAGATAATCTCTGTGATAACCTATACGGGAAAAGAATCTACAAAAATGAATATATGTATATGTATGACTGAATCACTTTACACCTGAAACAAACACAATATTGTAAATCAACTATACTCCAGTAAAATTAAAAAAAAAAAAGACAACCAAGAAGGATTAAAAAAAGACAATCAACAAGGACCTACTGTATACACAGGGAACTATATTCAATATTTTGTAATAACCTATAATGGAAAGGAATCTGAAAAAGAATATATGTATGTATAACTGAATCACTCTGCTGTACACTTGAAACTAGCACACCATTGTAAATTAACTATACTTCCATTTAAAAAAAAATAGTTTGAAAAAATACAAAATCTGTCTGTTCCCCTCTCTCCGTCTCCACTTCCACTGTCTTAGCTGCGGCCACTCCTCACCTGCAATAGCAGCTTCCCAACTGCGTTTCCTCTGCCCCCTTGCCCCATCGTTCTAGTGGGCCAAGACATCTGGGCGTGTTCCGGCCCTCAATATCGCTTCACTGGTCTTAGGATAAAGTCCAGCACCTTACCATGTATTGTAAGGACCAGTTTACGGGGGCCCTCGTGTCCCCCATCCCCACCCCCAGAGCCTCAATTCCTTGCCTTCTCCCCTCACACCACACAACTGAGCTTGTGTATGTGACTTGCCCTGGGTCACCTCTTCTCACCTCTGGGCATTCACACAGCCTATTTCTCCTGTTAAGGATACCCCTCTTCTGTCTTCAGCTGGCGAGTACTCCTTCTTCAGCTCGTAGCTTAGATGGGACCTCTTCTCCACCGTCCAAGGTTGAGTTACATGTCCCTCCATCTATAATACCCTTTAGGAATCCAGCCTCATCATTTGATTTCTCTATTTCTCTCTCTTTCTCTCTCTCTCATTGTTGTTTTTCCCTTCCCCAACTAGACCATAAACCCTGTGAGAGCAGGATTTTTTTTGTTTTTTCATATTTATTTGGCTGCGCTGGGTCTTAGTTGCAGCATACAGGATCTTTAGTTGTGCATGCGGGATCTAGTTCTCTGACCAGGGATCGAAGCTGGGCCCCCTGCATTGGGAGCACGGAGCCTTAACCACTGGACCACCGGGGAAGTCCCGAGCGCCGCCGGGTTGTTTTTCATCTCTCCCACGTTTCCAGTACCCAGAACAGTCCCCGCCCAGATTGACCTGGATTTGCATTAGAGAACATGGGCTAAACCCTGATCAGGGGCCTAAGATTCCCTGACACCACCTTGTAACCACTTTTCCTGCTCGTAGGGAGCAGATGGCATTAAACTGTTGGAATAATTAGGAGTCCATATGCCCCTCTAAGAAATAATGTGCCCATCTGTGGTGAGGAATGAGAATTATGCAGCATCCAAGTGTCCTTATGGAAGGATTTGTCTTTTTATTTTGAATCTGAAGTTTCTTTCTCAAAAGTCTTTGAGAGCTCTATCTCTTTCTTTACATCTATCAAAACATTAGGAAGAAGCCAAACGCAGTGCATGATCCATGAGTATATCCTGGATTGCTTTAAAAAGAGCAAACCACAAAGAACATTCCTGGGACACTGGGGTAAAAGGGAATACGGAATGCATTTTAGACAGTATTATCACGTTGGTGTTAACTATCTCAGGAGTGATGGTGGTATTGTAGTTATTGCAGGAGGATAACCCTTGTTCTCAGGAGATAGAAGCTGAAACATTTAGGGGTGAAGTGTCACGATGTCTACAACTTACTTCAAATGGTTCAGGAACCATTTGAGCATTTCGGAGGGAGGGAGGGAGGGAGGGAGGGAGGGAGGGATGAAGAGAATGCAAATGTGGCAATGTTGTTGAAAATCAGTAAATAATTTTTTTAAAAAAGGAACTGTATTTTATGTTTTATTCAACTCTCATCTCTGAGATGAGATGGTGTGGCATACACCTCGATAAATGTTAGCTAAACTGCAGCAGTGACAACTGCTAGGCTGTCTAACAATGTGCACTGAACTGCTTTAGATGATCTGTTAAATTCCTCTCTATGAACTTCTGATATTAGGATTTGAGCGGCTTTATAACTAAAAAGCCCAGCGAACATCCATCTCTCCCCTAGTGAGCCGAATGGCCTGGGCTCTAGATAGATGTCACACAGCTTAACATTTTTATTGTAAAAGTCTTTATAAAGGAAACCAAGCTAAGGTAGGGGAGAAATTTGCCCACCATATTCCAAATAAGAGAAAAGAAATCTGGGTTTGGGTGTGACCATGGGTCGCCATGTCTGAGCTGATCCAGATTAAGAAGGATGGAGGGGCTTCCCTGGTGGCGCAGTGGTTGAGAGTTCGCCTGCCGATGCAGGGGACACGGGTTCGTGCCCCGGTCAGGGAAGGTCCCACATGCCGCGGAGCGGCTGGGCCCGTGAGCCATGGCTGCTGGGTCTGCGCCGCGTCCGGAGCCTGTGCTCCGCAGCGGGAGAGACCACAGCAGTGAGAGGCCCACGTACCGCCAAAAAAAAAAAAGAAGAAGGATGGAGACACTCTTTGGCTCATCTTCCGGGACAGCTCCCTGGATGTCCCTTTAAGAGCTCGGCTGCCAGTGGACTGCAGCCCCTCTGATGTCCACCCCCGACCCAACTCAATAACTGAAGCTGCCTGGGAGGCTGAAGACTAGTACCTGCATGAAATTAACAGGGATTCATGGGCCTTTCCTGGCCTCAGTCTCCTGGTATCGTATGTTTTCATTTCCTGGTGATCAAACATAAGGTCCAGCCCGGGAAGCCCTCACATCTGGCAGCTCTTAAGGCAGTGGGGACGGGCCTTCAGAGATTGGCCAGCCCTCTGACATGGGACCCAGGGACCAGAGGATGGCATGAGAGTAGGCACAGGATGGGTTTGCCCTACACACAGCCTCCAAGGGGGCTCACCTCGTAAACAGTGGCTTCTCTGGGGGACCGCAGTGATAATAGTATCGATAGTGGCTGTGGATTGAGCATGTACCCTGTACCAGGCCTCGAGCTGGCACGTCCCACATCCAGCCTCAAAATGTAAGTAACTCTGGGAATTCAGACCCAGGCCTGCCTGACATTAAATTCCAGGCTGCAGAGTAGCTGGTGTAACATAACCACCCCTCACCCCTGGGAATACAGACGATTCTACCAGCACCTGAGATCTCGCGTCTGAGTGCTTGGTAAAGTTCTAGATTAATCTAATTACTGTTACTGTAAGGGCGCAAGGACTCAGAGGCCCTCCCCTCCACAGGTGTTCACCCTTAGCTCAGCTCCAGCGCCGCTGAAGAGGAATTCATTTCCAATCAGCAAGTTAACAAGTAACGTGGTTGGCCCTCAACAGGGGCAAGGTTCACCCATGGGCTACCAGTGAGTGCCGGGATTGGGAAGCGGAATTATGGGGGAAGGCGGGGGGCAACTTCTGCCTCTGCTTGGAACCATCAGCAGGGACGAGGTCCACTGCCTGCAGCTTGTCCAACAGAGCCCTCTCGTCGGCAGGGAGGCCGGGAACTCCCTTCGTCCGGGTGCTGGAGAAGCTCTCCATCTGTGCAGCAACCTCTTGAGAAGAGTCAGCTGGGGCTCCCATGATGAAGGGGGCTTCTGAGCCAGCAGGACGGCAAAGAGTAAGTGCAGCGAGTCTTTGGGGGAATGAACGAATGGGCTTATGCAGAAGCGAGTGACATGTGCCAGAGGCTGGGATTTACCTGTGACCAGGAGCTGATCCCAGAGCCTGATTCTTCAGCTTCACCTCTTGCACTAAAGGTGAGCTGGGCTGAGTTCTTCCCATCTCCAGCCAAGAACCAGGACCTGGAATGTGGGCTGTGTGTTTGGGGCAGTATGCGTTTTGTGCCTGGATGTAGAGAGGGCGTGTGTTCCTGCACGCTTAGGTCTCTGTGTCGTCAGCAGGCCAGGTGGCTATTGCCGCAGAGGTCCTGGGTGCTGCTAAACTCAACAAGCAGGTGGCTTTCTTTTGTCTCCCCTCCCCTTGCTGTGCCCTTCAACAGGGATGCCAGCCTGGAAAACAAACAGCAGCTCACACATGTATACACACACACACACACACACACACACACACACACACACACACAAAAAACATACACATGCACACTCCATCATGCTTCTCCCCCTACTTCCCCCATCCCCCAGCAAAACACACGGTGAGGCACCTCTTCCGAGGAATCACCTGCGTTGGCTCTTCAGGTCCCAGGCATTTCCACAGCCACGCACATGCCCCCACTGCAGAGAACCACATGGGACTGGACAGTAGTTCTCCTGGGCAGTGGTCTGTTTACAGGGAGATGGGTAGGGGGTGTCTTAGGTTGAGTTCCCTGGGGAAAAGATTCTGGGCTGGAGACTTGAGTGCAGGTTGTTTCTTAGTGTGTCAGGAACAGCACCCAGGAGGGAGTGAGGGATGCAGGATTGGGCAGAGGGGGGGCTTCGGCTGCAGTGCTGTAGCAGCAATGACCTCAGCCAATCCCACTGGGAGCTCTGGAGCTGGGACAACACTTCAGAGATGTCGCGTACCCAGGTGAGCAGCCAGACCTTTGTAGCCCTCTATGGACCTGTCCCTGGATGTGGGCTTCCCACCTCACCACCACTCCCAGGGGGTAGGCAGTGTGACCTTGCCCTGGGCAGCTCCGTTCAGAGGGGGGCTTTCTGAAGCGTCCACGGGCAGCGTTCCCAGGCACAGGGAGAACCAATGCCTGGGAGCTAAAGGCAGGGATCTGCACTTGCTACAGGGGGTGGTCCACATCATGGTCTAAACTGTGATATTGTGAACTGGTTAAACACACCCTGACAATTTGGAAGAACACAGAAAATGTTCTCTTGCTGCTTCCACCACAGTTATTATTATTAGTTAATTGTTTATTTATTTTAGAATGGTGCCAGGCCTGAGTTCTTGACCTTGGGTGTCCAAGTGCCCGTATCTTTGAAGTCAACAGAGAAAGCTTTTCTCCCTTGGGTTTCTCCTCTCTCTCCTCCTCTTAATGGCTCTTTGACATCTTTATTCTTTTTTGTATCCCACCACCAACCCCACCCCAGTCTCATGGAAATTTGTCAATGTCCATGGTGTAGACATCCCCTCTATGGCTCATGTCAAACTACCAGCGTGACGTCACTGAACACGGGGCTGGGAAGGACATATATCCGTCTTGGGAGCGGGATCTAGTACATCCCTGAGTGCAGTAGCAGCAGGGAGGGGCCAGGGGCTGAGGCCCTGAGGCCGTGGGCTGGGGCCTGCAGTTGGTAGGGAAGGGCTATCCTGCTTCCCTCTGTTCTGAGGGCCTGAGCCGGCTTGGAGTGTCTGATGGCTTCGACTTGGTCTCCATTCTGTTTCCCCCATGCTTTCCCATCCACAGGATGTGCCTCGGAAGAGGAATCTCATTTCTTTATGTGCTGGTCGTCAGTTCTTCCCCTCTGCTAGGTCTCCTGCAGGTTAATGCAGGGGCTTCCAGCAGGGGTGGGCTTGCCGTGAGGGGGAAAGGGGCCTCCACGGCAATGCTTCTGCCCTCGGTACGATAGCAGAGCCTTTGGCAGGGCCCAGGTTCTCTGTCCCTTGGGCATTTTGTGATGGTGCTAAGTGCTGGCGTCCGTACCCTGTGGTTAACAGGAGCCAGCATGTAGGACTGTGCCATCTCTGTGTAAGTGCTTTACCCCTGGACCTCAGTGAATTCTCATGACCTCCACAGGAGGCATGGAGCATTATTTTTCCCCATCTCACTTAGGAGGAAGCTGGGTCTTAGGGAGGTTTAAGATGTGTCGAAGGCTTGTAGCAAGTACGTGGTAGAGCAGGGTTCCAACTCAAATCACTGATTCCAGAGTTTGTGCTAAAAACCATTTCACTGTATAGCCTCTCGGGCATAGAGACTGTCAATTGTCCCATCCTACAAGGTCAAAGGAGGAAGGATAAAGTGACCTTTCTACTGTACTTTTATGTACATAGTATATATCCCGCGCTGCGTGTGACTCTGTGGGAACTTCCCGCCTCCCCTCGGCACAGAGAGAAGCGTGAGTGTGTGGTGCGGATGGATACAAACACCTCACCTCAGCGCTTGCTGCAGTATCAATGCGGCTGCTCCTGGACACGCAGCCTTGCTCGGCATGTTCCGTTGTTCTCACATTTCCACAAGTCATACCCCATGCATTCCCCGCCCAGTGCAGGTCACCCCTCCACACGCGCCTCCGTGATATCTTCATTCATGCCCAGCATCTCTGCACCTGCGTGGTCCTTCCCATGCCCTTGCAGTGTGTCTTGCACACACCCAACACCGCCATACTTGTCCTTCTTCCATGTAGCTTGCCCTGCGAATCGTGCTTGAGTGTACAAACCAATACTCACCTGGGCATACACCGTGTGCTCCCCTGCACACGGGCAAACACACAGTGTGCATTGCAATTCGACATACACACACGCAGGACATAGCACCTGGGGCAGAGCCTGTGTTTTACACCCCATTCCTCAAAAACACAGTCTGTGGTACCCGCCTGGGCGGACTAAGTAAGTTATGCCTTTCCCTGGCCCATCCTCTCTTTCCTCGCCCCAATGTCACTGGCATCAGGATGCCCGGCACACCCCCAGAGCTGCAAGAGTCAAGACACATCCAGTCAGTGGAGGTTCCCACAATAATAAAAAGGAAGGAAAACAGCCTGACAGACTTGCGCTCCTGAGAACTCCCCTCCTCCGAGCTGCCCTTGAAGCCTTACAGGTAGGGCGCGGATGGACATCAACTCACATTCTCTCTAGAAATGCTATGGATGCCATGGCTGCATGCCCAGCCCTGCCCAGAGAACACTGGGCAGCATCAGTCACTATCAAGATGTTCCTTTTCTGGGCTTCCCTGGTGGCGCAGTGGTTAAGAATCCGCCTGCCAATGCAGGGGACACGGGTTCCATCCCTGGTCTGGGAAGATCCCACATGCCGCAGAGCAACTAAGCCCGTGTGCCACAACTACTGAGCCTGTGTTCTAGAGCCCGTGAGCCACAACTATTGAGCCTACGTGCCACAACTACTGAAGCCTGCGCGCCTAGAGCCTGTGCTCTGCAACAAGAAAAGACACCGCAGTGAGAAGCCCGCGCACCGCAACGTAGAGTAGCCCCCGCTCGCCGCAACTAGAGAAAGCACGCACGCAGCAACGAAGACCCAGCGCAGCCATAACTAAATAAATCAATAAAATCTATTAAAAAAAAAAGTTCCTTTTCAAGGGGGCTGCATGACCTCCAGCACCGGGACAGTGTAGGAAGGAGGAAATCAAACATTACCCTGTCATCTCGGGCCCTAGCCTCCTGCCCAGGTCCCGAAGGAAGGCCCTTGAGAGGTCCCGGGCTCCTCTCTACTTGTCACTTTCTCTTTTGGGTCACCTCGCTCAGACAGACCTGCAGTGCTCAGTGCTGCTGCCTCTCCCCCTCGCCCCTCCCCCCAGCAGGGGCAGCTCCTCAGGGGGGTCTGGGGGAGCAGAGGGAGGACCTGGGACGGGTGTGGGGAGCAATCAATTCTCTCCTCCACACCTGGCACATGAACTCGGCTACTGAGTAGTATCTCCTGGGTGGTGGAGCCCGGAAGGAGACTCAGGGCGGAGACCCAGTCTTTAGTTCTGGAACCCCTGGCCGGGAGAGGGGGTTTCATCCCTTGGGTGAACATGGGTGAGTATTGATAAATGTCTCCTTAGGGGGAACTAGGCTGCCTAACCAGGGAACGGAGGCTTCCCCTTCCAAAGACTGGAGTCTGGGGTGGAGGAGAGATGGGGGAGAAGGCACTAGAGCAACTGTTCTCAACTGAGGGCAGCTTTTCCCCCCAGAGGACAGTTGGCCATGTCTGGAGACATTTTGGGTTGTCACATGCAGGCAGGGGGCTCTGGTGCATAGAGGCCAGGGATGCCGCTAAACATCCTACCATGCACAGCACAGCCCACGACAGAGCCACCTGACCCCACACATTCATGGTGCCCAGAAGGACAACCCCTGCATTAGAGCAGAGGCTGGTCCAACGGGCAGCATGACCTTTGCCGACAGAACGGGGTTGACACTGAGGGGCGGTCCTGCTCCCCATGTGTGGAGGGAGGGAGTGAGGACCCAGAGTGAAGGAGCAGGGGATGTCCAGCCACCCCCTCCCCTCAGTTCTGCCCAGGGACAAGTTCTCCAGGCTGGTGTTGGGAAGAGGCTTCCTGCCTTCCTGGAGGAAGGGAAAGGCCCATGCTGGGGGGTGGGGCAGGGGAAGAACCTCGGTGGGAAGACTTGATGGGCTGGATGTCTTTTTGGCTATTAAGGTTCAATCTAGATCTTCCCAGGGCACTACTTGTGCACGTGTCTGTGTCCTTCCTTCTAAATCCTCGTCAAAGCTGAATTAACTGCTCCTCCCACTGTGTTCCCGTCATGCCTTGCACGGTTCTCTCCCCAGCACTTCCGTGTTGCATTGCTATTGTTGATTTGCTGGTTGGTATTCCCCACCAGACTGCTCCTGGATGGCTGTGTTTATTCATCCTTGTATCCCTAGCACTTGACTTAGTCAACCGAGACCTAAGATGTGTAGGCACTCTTTGTTGACAGAATGGACAGATGCATGATTTCAGTGGATATATCAGTAGCTAACATGTTTTTGTCTAGGCAGTTATCTTTCCTGGGGGAACCACCGTTTCCCTCTCTTTATGGCCCCCAAGTTCTTTTTTTTTTTTACTGAAGTGTAGTTGATTTACAATGTTGTGTTAATTTCTGCTATACAGCAAAGTTAGTTATACATATTTACATTCTTTTTCATATTCTTTTCATTATGGTTTATCACAGGATATTGAATATAGTTCCCTGTGTTATACAGTAGGACCTTGTTGTTTATCCATCCTATATATAATAGTTTGCATCTGCTAATCCCAAACTCTCAGTCTATCCCTCTCCCACCCACCTTCTCCTTGGTAGCCACCAGTCTATTCTGTATGTCTGTAATTCTGTTTCTGTTTCATAGATAGGTTCATTTGTGTCATATTTTAGATTCCACATATAAGTGATATCATATGGTATTTGTCTTTCTCTTTCTGGCTCACTTCACTTAGTATAATAATCTCTAGCTGCATCCGTGTTGCTGAAAATGTATGGCCCCCAAGTTCTGATGGGATTTGGGCCAATTCAAGGTCTTCTGTGAGTTAGACGGAGGGTCTCTCTGCTGTTTCCATGGGTGCTGCAAGGATGTAGGTTTAGAGCTGCTAGCAGTCATCATTCCCACACGTAGAGAAAACCTATCTGGGAATAAAGCCACTTCCCAAGGGAAGAGGAGCTGGAGGTGGAGCAAAGACATCCTTTGAGCCCTTGGATCCAACCATGTCTGAAGTCAGTCATGCCTTTGGACTTCCCAGTTTTTGCTTTGTGTCCGGATTCTGTCACTTACCATCACAAGCATCCTGATTAATACAGTGATGCTGCCTGGGGGCAAAGCTAGTCTGTGTCCCTCTTCTCATCTCCTCTCCCCTCCAGTCACCTACATGATAGATGTGTCTCTGGTTGACTTAAAGCCAGTGGGGCAGGATCTTTCTGGCCAATGCCTCCTGCCTTAGAATAAAATCCACCTGTGTCAGCTGAGATAACACTAAGATAAGCGGTTGTCGAGGGAGGGGCCTGGCGTTGGAAATAACGAGGTAGGAGATGGAGAACAGGAGGGGAATTTCCAGCCACTAGGAAGGGTCTGTTGTGTTGTGTGACTTCCTCTGGTCACTTCCTCTCTCTAAGCCTCAGTTTCTCATCTGTTCCTGACTGTCTCACTGATTGGGTGTAAAATTCAAAGAAAATCCATTAATCTGGGTGAAAGGGTTTGATAACTTTCACGGCTGCTGCCGCTGGGTTTAGAGGGGGAAGGGAACAAGGGTGGAGAGCCACTGGAAAGGACAGAGGAGCAATCGGGAAGGGGAAAGGATGGAGGGGAATGCTTTGTGAAAGTAGCCGCCCCTATGGAGGACTAAGGTGGGTGGGGTGAGGTAAGGAGTGATGCGGTCTGTCCTGCTCAGGCCGGGGGCCCCTGGAACCCTGGGGAGGGCTCTGCAGCTGGCCAGGTGCCAGGTGGTCACATCCTACCTCCATTACCCTCATAACTGAGGACCCAGGTGAGGGACCCCAGCAGGAGCCTCCTATTTCATTCTCTGGCAGGATGGCCACTGGGGTACAGGCATTGCTTCTTCTTCTCCTCCTGCCCCAGGGTCTGCTAGCCGAGCAAACGCCTATCGCTTTACGTAGTGTATGTGGGGGACGGATGGAGTGGGTCCTGGAGACCTTTGCTATTTGACAGGTCAAGCTCCAGGACTGGGACTGTGTGCAGCCAGTCTCGGGACAGGGGCCTCACCTTCCATCCTCACAGGCTGAGAATAATAATAGCTAGTGGTGGATTAATAGCCATCCCCGTTTGCCAGGCCCTAGACTGGGTGTTTGTTACAGCAACCCTGTGAGATGGGATCATCATATGCATTTCACAGGGGAGGAAACTGAGGCTTCAGAGGTTAGGTAAAGAACTCAGGCTTAGCTAGAAAGGGGAGCAGCTGGAATTTAAATGGTAAAAAAACTGCTGTTAGAGGAAAATAGTGGATCATTTTTGGGTTATAGTATTCGGAGTAAAAAAATAAAACTTTCAATCCCAATTTGGCACTTGGCAAGCACTGTGCACTTGTTATTTTTGTAAGTCTTTTACAACAATCCTATAAAGCAAGTTTTTTTTTTTTTTTTTTTCTCCTATTTTACACACGAGAAAAGGGGGGCTCAGGAAGGGGAAGGTTTGTATGGACATCTACCCAGGAAATACATGATGGAGCTGGGCTCAGAATCCAGTCTGGCTGTTATTCGAGTCAGGGCGAATATTCTTTGCAATCTTGCTTCCAGGAACCAATTCCAGGGACCTCTTTTCAGGGCCCAGGACTCTCCCCTGGGCCCAGGGCTCTCTTGGCGCTCTCTTACTTCTCAGGCTCTCAGAGCTGCCCAACATTTTCACTAAACCAGCCTGGGGCGCCCAGGCCCGGCTCCAGAAAGATTTCATGGGAAGGGCCGCCACCTTGTGGCCAAACAGCAAGCCCACCATGAAGCAGGAGGAAGCCACGGCTTAGGAAGGAGGGGCTTGGGCAACAGGTGAAGTCAGTCTCTGGCAGGACTCCAGCGAGGGCAGACGTGCTTTTCGAGGGCTGCCCCACAGCCAGAGGGCCAGCTTGGGCGGTGGGGCTTGGCTGTGAGCAAAGTGGATGAGCACTTTTCTGCCAAGTCCCGACTTGGGCCCATCAGAGGATTCCTGAAGGTAAGCCTAGGTTAGACGTCTCCTTAGGCCCTCTCCAGAGGCGTTGCTCCATTTACCTGCGTCGGGGTGGGGGTGGGGGGAGAGGCAATGCCGGCGTGTATGGTACTTCCCCTGCTGAGACGCCCTCAGAGCTTCTGAGGCTGGACCCTCCCTCAGTGCACTACCCTGTATAGACACTGTCCCCAACTCGGAGGGAGTTACAGAACCTCGTCTTCACTCCTAAACCTAATCCTGTGCCTCCGTCCTCATCTGGGTAGTTCCATGCGGGCTATTGCGTCTCCCAGGCTCTGTTCTCTCTGCTGCTTTCCTCTCTCCACTTTGCTAATCGAAGGACTTTTTTTTTTTTTTGCGGTACGCGGGGCTCTCACTGTTGCGGCCTCTCCTGATGTGGAGCACAGGCTCCGGACGCGCAGGCTCAGCGGCCATGGCTCACGGGCCCAGCCGCTCCACGGCATGTGGGATCTTCCCGGACCAGGGCACGAACCTGTGTCCCCTGCATCGGCAGGCGGACTCTCAACCACTGTGCCACCAGGGAAGCCCTGGAGCAAAGATTTAAAAATAATAAACGCTAACATTTACTGGGGACTTACCAGGTGTCGGTGAAATATGCAACCTCATTTAATCATCAAAGCAGCCCCATTCTTATCAGCCCTCATTTATGGGTGACGAAAGGGAGGCTCATAGATGCTGAGTTATGTGGCAGGGACTGCTGGGACTCCCCAACACCTAGTCCCCTCCTCTTCCTGGATTCATAGATGACATTTTCTAGTCTCTTTTGCAGTAGGTGGGTCCATGGAACTCCCCATGGAATGTGAGTGGAGGGGATGAGTATATTTCCAGGTGTGGCTCATTAAAAATAAAATAGTTACACATGTGCTCTTGCTGTTGCTTCTCCATCAACCAGTTGAACGCAGAGGACTTCAAAGATCCTGAGGACCTAGAAGAAGGCGGAGCCACAAGATGTGAGGAGCCTGGGGCCCCCAGCTGGAGCAGAGCTGTTGCCGTCACTGACCACAATGAACTACGGCATGAGTAAGGACTCAGCTTTTTCTGTGTTAATTTATGTTGGGCTTATTTCTTTTTCTTTTTTTTCTTTTTTGCGGTACGCGGGCCTCTCACTGCTGTGGCCTCTCCCGTTGCGGAGCACAGGCTCCGGACGCACAGGCTCAGCGGCCATGGCTCACGGGCCCAGCCGCTCTGCGGCATGTGGGATCTTCCCGGACCGGGGCACGAACCTGTGTCCCTTGCATCGGCAGGCGGACTGTCAACTACTGCGCCACCAGGGAAGCCCTGAAGGACTTCTTAGTCACATTTCTCCCCAGGTACAAGAGCCCCATGCTGGCTCCTCGTGGCCTGCAAGAGGTTGTCCAGCTTCTTAGCCTGGTTTTCCTTCCTGCCTCACTCCCGACATCCACATCTCAGGCCACGTACCTCCTGTTAGGCTCCAATCAGTGCTTCTCAGCCCAGGCTGTACATTCACATCACCTGGGGAGTTTCAAAACCTACCCATACGGCTCCATTCCCCCCTCGAGATCCTGATTTAATTGTCCCGGGCCCCGGAGGTTATGGGCATGTTCAGTAAAGCTCCCCAGGGGATCCTAGTGCGTAACCATTGCTCCAGGCTTTCCGAACTTCTCTCCCGTTGGCTTGTGTATTTCATCTCACGCCTGCAGCGGGTGCCCATCTCCCAGTCCTAGCAGCGCTCTCACCTTCTCTCCCTGCGTTCTCTTCCCTGTGAGTACCCAGCTCCAAGGCTCGTGGACAGAACTTGTGGTCCCCTCCCCTAGCTTCACATGTTTGGGCATCATTCCTGTGCCAGCATTAAGCTCGCCGTGTCCTGCAGATTTTGCCTTGTGAGTTGGTCCTCACACCTTAGACGCTGCCACGTTGGACCAGGTTTTATTTCTCTTTGTATTCCCAGCCTCTGATGGCGCCCGGGACAGCAGTATGTTCGGTGACTGGGAATGCTAACGAATGACTGAATGGATGGCCTTCTTAGACAGCCAGACTTCCCGTTGCTGAGATCTCCGACACTTTCTGAAAAGCCCTGGAGGCTGTGAGCAGCCCTCTCCCACTGAGGTACCAGTTCCTGTGCCCTGGGCCTGGGAGGGGGAGGAGGCAGGGTGGAGTAGGATTTGAGGGAAAGTTTTCTCCATCCTCTCCCATGATGAATGGGTCATGCCTCAAGTTCCGCTTTTAGAAAATCCGTGCTTGGAGCAAAGATTTTTTTTTTTTTTTTTTTTGTGGTGCGGGCCTTTCACTGCTCTGGTCTCTCCCACTACGGAGCACAGTCTCCGGACGCGCAGGCTTAGTGGCCATGGCTCACGGGCCCAGCCGCTCCACGGCATGTGGGATCTTCCCGGACCGGGGCACAAACCCATGTCCCCTGCATCGGCAGGCGGACTCTCAACCACTGTGCCACCAGGGAAGCCCTGGAGCAAAGATTTAAAAATAATAAACGCTAACATTTACTGGGGACTTACCAGGTGTCGGTGAAATATGCAACCTCATTTAATCATCAAAGCAGCCCCATTCTTATCAGCCCTCATTTATGGGTGACGAAAGGGAGGCTCATAGATGCTGAGTTATGTGGCAGGGACTGCTGGGACTCCCCAACACCTAGTCCCCTCCTCTTCCTGGATTCATAGATGACATTTTCTAGTCTCTTTTGCAGTAGGTGGGTCCATGGAACTCCCCATGGAATGTGAGTGGAGGGGAGGAGTATATTTCCAGGTGTGGCTCATTAAAAATAAAATAGTTACACATGTGCTCTTGCTTCTCCATCAACCAGTTGAACGCAGAGGACTTCAAAGATCCTGAGGACCTAGAAGAAGGCGGAGCCACAAGATGTGAGGAGCCTGGGGCCCCCAGCTGGAGCAGAGCCGTTCCCTTCACTGACCACGATGAACTACGGCATGAGTAAGGACTCAGCTTTTTCTGTGTTAATTTATGTTGGGCTTCTTTCTTTCTTTTTTTTTTTTTTCTTGCGGCACGCAGGCCTCTCACTGTTGTGGCCTCTCCTGTTGCGGAGCACAGGCTCCGGACATGCAGGCTCAGCGGCCACGGCTCACGGGCCCAGCCGCTCCGCGGCACATGGGATCTTCCCGGACTGGGGCACTAACCCGTGTCCCCTGCATCGGCAGGCGGACTCTCAACCACTGTGCCACCAGGGAAGCCCTGTTGGGCTTATTTCTTAAAGCAGCTAGTGCTATTTACCCTAATTAATACATGTAACCTTCCCAAGCCCTGTGTTTCGTGAGTGGTCAAGTTAGGATTTGTTCCTGTCGGGCTGTCTTCAGAGCACGTAATCTTATTCCCTGAAAGGCCTTTCCAGAATTGTCTATTATTGTGCAAATACTTCAGGAAGAGGCCAAACATTTCATCCTGGTCATTTTAGGGCTGGCCTGAGGAAAGGCAGGAGAGGATTTTTTTTTACCCAAGACCGTTTCCTTCTCCCATATTATGAGTTTGTGTGTGTGTGTGTGTGTGTGTGTGTGTGTGTGTGTGTGTGTGTGTGTGTGTTGTGAGGGGCTGCGCTGGCCTGGGTGTAACAGAACACTCATGGATAATTCAATGATGGTTGGCATAAAAGAGGAGAGTTTCACGTTCAAGGGAAACTCATGTGATTGCCTGTGTGCCACACGGTGTGCCCACGCCTTTGGGTCTACCTGGCAGCCGAGAGGCTGGCGGAGGCAGAAAAGCTCTGGGCTGAGCGAGCTCCCCATTGCCTTCTTTTTTTTCCTCCCATTATATGGGTTGTCTTTTCACTTTCTTGCCATCCTTTGAAGCACAAGGCTTTAAATTTTTATTTATTTATGGCTGCGTTGGGTCTTCATTGCTGCGTTGGGCTTTCTCTAGTCGCAGTGCGTGGGCCTCTCATCGCTGTGGCTTCTCTTGTTGCAGAGCATGGGCTCTAGGCGCGCTGGCTTCAGTACTTGTGGCTCGTGGGCTCTAGAGCGCAGGCTCAGTAGTTGTGGCACAGGGGCTTAGTTGCTCCGCGGCACGTGGGATCGTCCCGGACCAGGGCTCGAACCCGTGTCCCCTGCATCGGCAGGCGGATTCTTAACCACTGCACCACCAGGGAAGTCCCCCCCCCCCCCCGACTGCCTTCTTGCCTGCGATCCCCTCCCTGTCTTGGTAGCCCCCCTGGCTGCATCTATCCTGGGAGCCAACACCGTGGTTAGTCCCCGTGTGGCTCCCACCAAACCAGGATTCAAGTAGGCCTCATGACCAGCTAGAGGCTGTTCTGTGGGCGCATATCCAAGAGGTCCTGACGCCAGTTGAATTAAACAAGGCAGCTGGGCTAAAGCACACAGGAGGACCTGTGTCCTCTTTCCTGTCCTCCCGAAGGGAAACAGGGAAACAAGGGTGTTCACACGTGCTTCTGAGAAGGAAGTTCTCTGGAGTATTTTTGTTCTCCTCTTTGCTTAACTCACTCACAGCTTGCTCTGCTGACAACAGGGCCCATGGGGTCTGATAATGAGTGTAAAGCAGGCTAGCCTGGTCTGTCTCTCCCTCTCCTTCCACCTGGGGGAGCCGCCCCTGGCCGGGTTAGAGGATGGGAAGGCAGTGGCGATTCAGAGCCCTTGAAGGGCTCGGGGTGACATGCCACCCAGACTTGCTGGGGAGGCTTGGAAATCAGCTGCAGCTGGGCTGGAATCATTCTACCACCTCCCAGCTCGGTGATAAGTGGCCTCAGTTTCTCCACTTGCAAAGCGAATGATACTAGGAGCTTGTCTTTGCAATCTATCCACTCAATTTACTTCTATTTCCTCGATGGCCACTAGCCTTGTCACCTCACACAGATGATCACATCAGCTCCCCTGCCTGTTCCCGCTGCATCAGGAGCACTTGTTGATGAAATTAAAACAAAATCCCTCTTTTTTTTTTTTTAAATTAATTTATTTTTTGGTGTGTTGGCTCTTCGTTGCTGCATGCGGGCTTTCTCTAGTTGCGGCGAGCGGGGGCTACTCTTCGTTGCGGTGCGCGGGCTTCTCATTGCGGTGGCTTCTCTTGTTGCGGAGCATGGGCTCTAGGCGCTTGGGCTTCAGTAGTTGTGGCACGTGGGCTCGGTAGTAGTGGCTCGCGGGCTCTAGAGTGCAGGCTAAGTAGTTGTGGCGCACGGGCTTAGTTGCTCCGTGGCATGTGGGATCTTCCCGGACCAGGGATCGAACCCGTGTCCCCTGCATTGGCAGGTGGATTCTTAACCACTGCGACACCAGCGAAGCCCTCCCTCTTGTTTTTAATGAAAAAAAAATCAGTCTTTAATCGGTGGGTCTTTTGAACCTTGCCAACCTCTTCTGTTTTCTGGCCTTACTATGGGACCACTATAGTCCCTTTGCATATGCTGCTCCCTGGGTCTGGGATGCATTTGCTTCCTTCCATTTGGTTAATTCCTCCTTAACTTTCAAACTTCTGTGACTTCCTTTACGTTCTCAGTCTAGGTCACCTCCCCAGTTATGTGCATCCACAGCTTTGTAAATCTC
The DNA here is from genome assembly GCF_951394435.1 of Stenella coeruleoalba. Lineage (NCBI taxonomy): Eukaryota > Metazoa > Chordata > Mammalia > Artiodactyla > Delphinidae > Stenella > Stenella coeruleoalba. The sequence goes on along the minus strand of NC_137148.1, from coordinate 144,053,615 downwards.
TCCTCCTTGGCACTGAACATCCCTGTCGTTTTCACTTCTTAGGGTAACTATTTGCCTATTGTCTGTCTGCATCCCTGACTGTAAGTTTCATGAGGCGAGGGCCCCTATGTATGTCTACTGACCTCTTTTATCCCCAGAACTTAGCACAAGGCTTGGCACATGGCAAGCTCTCAAAATAATGTTGTTGAATGAATGAAAGATGAGGATTAAATGAAAGTATTGTGTGTAGAGCACATAGCACTGTCCTTGGCATGCAGTACACATCAATAAATACGAGCTATTAACGATACTATTGCTCTTCTAACTGTAGGATTGGTGGGGGAAAATTCATCCAGATCATAACTGCTCTTCCTTCTTTGGCTGCCCCAAGTGTGCAAGTTTTGGGGTAAAGTGATCCAGTCTGGAAGAAAGTACACACACACACACACACATATGAACGCACACATAGAGCCACACAAACTACAGGCACGTCCTCTCATGTGGGGAGAGTGTTTGCCTTCAGTTTTCTGGCAGCACCTTCTGGAACTAGAACATGGCATCAGGGAGAAGCCTGACTGTCCCGGGAATGCTGGAGGGACCCATCCGGGCCTCGCCACCCACCAGCCCCAGGCCCACACTCTCCTTCCCGTCTCTGCTCCGTGAAGGGCGGGGGCTGCAGATGTAGGGAGAGGTCACTCTAGAGTTTAGAGCAGCTTGGGGAGCAGGGGGTGCCTGTGACAGCAGCTCCTCCGTAAGTTCACAATTCCGTCTCTGCCTCAGCATCTTGAGAAGCTCCCCTTTCCTCCAGAAACTTTGACCTGGCCCTCACCTCAAAGCATTTGCACAGAAGACCAGTGTCCACAGGAGTTTTAGAGACTTTATTTATGTATAAACAATTTAAACACTTTGCCATAAATTATCTTTGCTGTCCCTAGTCTTTGCTTAGCAGCAAATTAAAATTAATATAAAAACTCGATGAACAAGTCATACATGTATATTACAAAAAAGTTCCTGTACCAAAGTTCTTATTAGACATTTTTTTTGTTTTTTTTTTAACTTTTTTTTCTTCTTTTTGTGGGTTTTTAAAATTTTTTATTTTCTCTCCTCGTGGTGACTGTCATGTGATTGTCTCAGTTTCTGGACCAAACAAACACACTAATAATTTTAAATCTCAAACAGTGATTGTGCCTTGAGGCTTAGGTATGTACAGGGTGATCTGAAGTGGTGCCCGTTAGCAAAAGAGTGTCACGATGCCCACACCTCTACTGCCACTGATACCCACGAACTACAGAATCTAAACAGACTACACCCTGTAACTGCGTATTACTGTCCACAATGGAATCTTCAAAGACAAAAGAATATGAAATTTATCTGTAGTGATTATAGCCACCCTTGGAATTGAATTTTACACTCTGCGCTCAAATAAATTAGCTCAGGCCAGACTAGATCGGGACCTGAGAGTTAAGTGCTGAACGGTATTATTTCGCTTTGATATCCATTTCCTTTCTTTTCTTGTGTTCTTATATATTTTTTTTCTTTAAAAAGTATTTCCAGTGCTCACTCTTTCACTTTTATCCCCCCCCCCCCCAGTCGCTACACACAAATCACCCCCAAAGTCGTGGTTTAAATGCACCTGTATTTGTGAAAAGGAAAACGTCTGTAGTATCTGTCCAAACAGCAGTCTGAATTGTTGTCCTCAACTGGTCCTGGAATGCTGGTCCTCACGGACGTCTGTGTGTCGCTCACGTGTGAATGAGTGAGGTATTAGAAGATGAGGCCTTCTCGTCTTCACGTCTCTGTTTTGCGGTCGGTGTGTTTGTTTGTGTGTATGTGTGTGGGTTTTTTTTTTTTTCTTCTTCATGTTGTGCGTGTGTCTGTTCTTCCTTTTGGACATTTTGCGTCTCTTTCCATCTCTTTGCTGTGTAGACCCAGAACAAGTGGGTCATATTTTAGGGGAACTCGGAACATGGTTGTGTGATCGTTCATTCGTCTGTTTTGTTTTTCCTCAGGAATTTGCAGCCGGGCTTTAGTCTACTTCGGGAGGTGGGACTTCTCGCGTGGACAGTAGCATTTGAACTCAAAAAATGTGAGCTTTCTTGCCACTTGGTGTCCTAAAGCAGCCCGGCCTCAGTGCCCCTGTTAGGTCTTCATCTCCTTAGGAGAGGAGAGAACAGTGACTCCCGCTGAGCCATCCAGACGAGGAATGGCAGCACATGATTCTGTTACCTCTTTCCCATCTCATTCTGTCTTAAAAACTGGATGTTGCTGCTACTGTCTGCCAGCTCGGGGTATTGCTCGACGGGAAGCACGTAATAGCCTTCGTAACCCTGCACACGCCCCGTGCTCAGAAGCTGCTGCTTCTCGCCCTCAGTCCACAGGCGGCTGCCCTCTCGGCCGTCCCTGGCTTTCTGCTGTTCCTTGGCCCAGGCGGTGCCCAGGGCCCTCTGCCTGGCCTGGTCCAGGATGCGGGCCTTCTCTTCGTCCAGGGTGTCGGGGGTGAGGCCGTAGCGGATGCTGAGCAGCAGCGTGGAGTACTGGAACTCGATGTTGGTGAACCTTCGAGTCCTGCCGTTGACCAGCAGCGTGGGCTGCGACACGGTCACGTTCACCCCGCTCTCCAGCACCTTGCGGCCGATGGTGGTGCCCAGGGTGACCAGGTCGCCGTCGGCCGAGCCGATCTTCACAAAGTAGTGGGTGTCCTTGCCCTCGATGCTGTAGTGCATCTTGTCCAGGTAGTAGGCGTTGTTCAGCACGGACGCCACCTTGCGGCTGTCCTCGCTGGCGATGCTGGACGTGCCGGTGGTCACCCGCCCCTCTTTGATGGCGAACATGATGCCTTTGCCGATGATGGGCGTGGTGGTGGCGAACCAGTGGCCTGCTTTCTCTCGGATGCTGGCGTGAAGCTTCTTAGAGATGACCTGCCCTTCGAGGGCCATGAAGGCCTGGTTGTGCCTCTCGGTCGTCTGCTGGACACCTGTAATGAGCTGTGGGCATAAGAAAACACAGAAAGCTGAGAAGGCGGGCTGGGCCGCTGTGTGTACGGGCTGGGCAACACAGCGACAAAGGGTCAGAAAGAGGAAGGCTGGGACTCTCCTGCAAGAATATGTCTTGCGTCTGTCGTGATAGGAGCTAAGATAGTCCTACCTTTTGGAACTAGGACAGACTGGCAGGTTTCCAGTGCTCTGATGCTATGGCCTCTCCACCTTGTAACTGTGCCATTAACTAAAAAATGGAGGTACGGAGGAGTGCCGCATTGCTGGTATCTGCACCCAGGCCTACCCACTTACCATGGCTCTCCATCACTGCGGAAGAGAGAGTCACTCTGCCCGCTGATGATCCGGCAGCTGCCGTACACACTTCAGACCCAGGAATATCCTGACCTGAAGGGCAGGGTGTTTGTCTGAGCGGCTGTGAACCCCGCTGCTGCGACCTACCTCTCTTTGAGGCCAGTGCCCTGGTTATTCATTAACTTCCTTGGGTTAGCACCTGGCTACTCAAAGTATGGCTAGCAGCTGAGACATCTCCAGGACTCGCCCTGTTAGAAAAGCGGGATCTCAGGCCTCCCTCCTGACCCACCGAGTGAGAAGCTGCAGCTTAACAAGACACTCTAGCTGGTGTGCGTGCGTATGAATGCTTGAGAAGCACCGGAATAACAGATGCTGGCTTCGTGGGCCAGAGGGACCGTCCCTGGGCTTTCTGAGTCATTTGCTTTGGATCCTAGCCCTGCTTCTGCAGAGGGATGAAATCCCCATTATCTCCTTGGCCTTGAGTTCTCTACTCACAAATTACAGCTCACCTCAATTGGTGGTTGGGGGACAGGCTGGGATAATGGAAGAGGCTGTGCTTGGGAGGTAACAGCACTTAGATAAATGAGCGAAATGATGGCTATTCATCCCCCGAGTGGTCCCCACGGGCAGAACTGTGAGAATGCTGTTCTCAATTACCCAGCAGCTCCTCTGGTCTCTCTCTAGTGACACAGTCTGGACGATTATTCAGAGCAGGTGAGACCTTTCAGACTTTTATTGTGCCGAGCACAGGTTCCGTAGCTGGGGATATCTGAACACAGATATCCCCTGTCCAGGTGTGGCCGAGGTCTCAGCGGCCCCCAAATTGAAACCACCGTCTCGGTCATCACCAAGAAACCCAAGCACAGATTATGTTCAGAAAACTCAATCTGTATACATTTGGGCCATAAAACGCTGAGGTTTTATGTAAGGCATAAAAATGTTCTTTAATGGGACAGAAACTGCAAACCACCGTTTTATTACGTCCCATAAAAGCCAAAAGGGTTATGATCTTACAGGCAGCACAGATGGTAGGTTGCTGCTAGATTTCTCAATGCTGTGGTTAATCAAGGAGTGACTCAAGGGTACACACGGAACAGATAATGATACCACAATTAAGGTAATAATTGAGGTTGGAAAGAAATACGTGCTGCGCCAGAGAAGTAACAGTACTGACATTCGTTGTCCTGTGAAGTCACCACGTTTCACGCCCCTTTTATACCCAGCTCCGATGTTTTCCTCCGCTACTGACATGCCCTTGGCTCCAACATGGTTCTGTTTGCCAAAGGGAACGATGACGGTCATCGGATTCTTGCCGGGGACCTCCACTTACCTGTCCGTTCTCACTTGCTTGACTCTCTGACAACTCATAGGGCGGAGGCACGAAGTACATTTTGGCCCTTGGGAAGCCGGGAATTATGTTGCTAAGCTGAAATCCAAACATCACCAGCCAGCTTTTCACATCTACGGTGGAAACGAAAATAAAGATTTCTGAAATCATGATGGATGGAAAGCCAGAGAGGATCTTGGAGACAGAACAAAATAAAATGGGGGGTTGTGTATGGAGTCCAGCAGGAGAGGGAGGCAAGAGCCTGTGAAGGTCTCCTGGCCCGGACCCAGAGCTGCTTACCTGGGTTCTCGGAAGTAGATGCCCTTCCAAACTTGGTCAGTTGACCCCCACTCAGCCCTCCCCATGTGGTGATTTAGGACGGTGCTGGAGTAAGCTAGATCTACTTTCGATGCCCTTGCTGTGTGACCTTGGGCAAGTTCCTGACCCTCTCTCAGCTTCAGGTTCCTCAGATATGAATTGGGATGATAACTGTACTAATCGCATTGGGCTGTCGTGAGGATTGACGGGAAAAATCCATGTCAAGGGCTTATCATAGTGCCTGGCACGTGGGTTGCTCAATAAATATGGACACCTTCATTTGGCAAGTATTTAAGGGAGCATCGATTACGGGCCAGTCAATGTGCTTAGAGGCTAGAGACACAACGACTGGCTACATGCAGACGTGATGATTAACACTGTGCAGGACCTCGGTGGGGGGCGGGTTGCTGCTGCACTGAGGCTGGCTCATTATAGAAAGGGGATTCCCTGAGTGTATGGAACGCAGACAGTCATCTGGCTCCTGAGACCCTTTCCTCAGGTGTCTACGCTTCAGAGAGAGGTCAAGAGAGAGCTCTGCGTGCTCAGAGGACGACTGCCCTTCCTTGCTAGGGCTCAAGACTGAGTCTGCTCCACTGTCGCTCTCTCCATCTCTGTTCCTGAATTCCTTCTTAGTAATTTCATTAGACGAGCAGTCGATCCTTCCAGGAGCCTGGCCTCTTATTTTTTTGGTGATCCTCCCCCTACTAACTCTCCTCATCCTCTGGACCTTGTTATCATCAATAATTCTGATCCCCCCATTACCTCAATTTCATGTACATCACCCTCTGATCACCACCTGGACTCTCTAGTTTACTCCTTTTTGTAACCTGACACCCATACTCCCCGAGCCTCTCCTCTCCTTAGGACCTTCAACCTACCCTAAACTTCTTTTCCCTCCCTCAGCTTCTTGGTCTCTCTTCTCTTCTCACCTAGCACACATTCCATGGGCAATCATTAGAATTATTCCCTTGTGTATTATCTCAGCTCCTTGCCCCTTCATCACACCTGCTTGGTGAAATCACAATTTTGGTTAAATCATGGAAGGCTCTGCCTATTCCATGTTTATCCCTGTGCAGCTGAACGTGGCAGCAGAAAGGAATGTAACCACACTGACTGGCGTTCCTTTAAATTCCTGTCAATGAACCCCAATTGTGCCTTCCTGCTCCCTGGCAATCTGACTACATCCCCTTCCGCCATTTAGTCCTCCTCCCATTCTCCTGGATGATTTAACCTCTTCTCATCTCGCCTAAAACCTCCCACACCTGCTTTCCCTTCTGCGCTCTAGCAGATGACCTTAATTTCTAGTCTAAGAAAACCGATGAGGCCAGAGGGGAATGTCCCTAAACCCTCATCCTATCTATCAGCCTACCAGCATCTGCACCCATATTCCCGCCTTCCTCCTGTTACTCTAGATGAGCTGTTGGAATCAACCCTCCACTTGTGCACCAGCTCACGTTCATGTTCGCCCACTCAGGGGCAGCGCTCCAGCAACTCTCTCTCCATCAATTTACTCCCTCTTCCAATGGATCAACCCCATCAGCGTACAAACATGCCACTAAAAATCCACCTTAAAAAAAATCCCTCTCTTGTCCGTCCTTCTCCCTTTAGCCACCACCCGTGTCTCACCCCCTTTACAAGAACTTCTCAAACTCAAAATAATTTTCTAGACTCACTGACTCCCATTCAACTCCTCTGAATCAGGCTTTGCTCCCAGATACTCACTAAAACAACTCTCGTCAAGGTCACAAATGACCTCTGTGTTGCTAAGTCCAATGCTGACTGTGGTCCTCATCTTGTTTGACCTATCAGAATTTATCTGACAACTTGAACACTCCTGTGTCTCTCTTTGTCTTGGCTTTCTCGACAGCACACTCCCTTGTCCCCCTCTCACCTTTGTGGCCACCCCTTGTCCCTCATTGGTTCCTCCTCATCTCCCTACTCTGAATATCAGGATGTCCTAGACTCAGTCTGTGAACTTCTTTTGCATTCTATCTACTCTTCCAAACACGGTGATCTTATGCACCCTCAGAGCCCTCAATACCATTTGCATGCAGATGCTGACTCCAAAATGTACGTCTCCATCCAGGACCTCTCCCTCAATTCCAAACTAGTGTATGTAATTACACTTCAGACTTCTATCCAAAACTGAACTCATCTTCCTCCCCCGCACCTGTTGCCATAGTCTTTTCCATCCCAGGTTACAGCAGCTCCATCCTTCCAGCTACCATCCTTGACCTCTTCCTTTTTCTCACTCTCTCTGTCTAAACCATCAGTAAGTCCTTTACTTTTTAAAAAAAATCGAGGTAAGTTTCACGTAACATAAAATTCATCATGTTAAACATTTTAAAGTACACAATGCAGTGGCTTCTAGTACATTCACAATATTGTACAACCTTCATTTCTGTTGAATTCCAGAACACTTTCATCACCCCCAAAGAAACCGCATACCTGTTAGCAGTCATTCTGCATTCTCCTTTACCCTCAGTCCCTGAAAACCAACACTGCTTTCTGTCTCAATGGAGTTGCCTATTCTGGATATTTCGAAATCATATAATGTGTGGCCTTTCGTGTCTGGCTTCTTTCATTTAGCACAATGTTTTCAAGGTTCATCCATGTCGTAGCCTATGTCAGCACTTCATTCCTTTTTATGGCTGAATAACATTCTGTTATTTGGATATACCCCATGTTGTTTATTCATTCATCAGTTAATGGTTATCTGAGTTGTTTACACCTTTATTTTTTACTATTTTGGATAATGCTATTATGAATATTCATGGACAAATTTATCTTGATGTTTCTTCATTCACTGTCAGGATTTTATTATTGTTATTTTAGGATAGCATTTTAAAAAATGAAGTGTAGCTGATTTACAATGTTGCATTCGTTTCAGGTGTACAGCAAAGTGATTCAGTTATACACATACATACATATATATTCTTTATTTAATTTTTATTTTATGTTGGAGTATAGTTGATTTACAATGTGTTAGTTTCCGGTGTACAGCTAACTGATTCAGTTACGCATGTGCATATATCCATTCTTTTTCAGATTCTTTTCCCATATAGGTTATTCCAGAATATTGAGTAGAGTTCCCTGTGCTATATAGTAGGTCCCTGTTGATTATTTTATATATAGTAGTATGTATATGTTAATCCCAAACTCCTAATTTATCCCTCCCCACCACATTTCCCCCTGGCAACCACAAGTCTGCTTTCGAAGTCTGTGGGTCTGTTTCTGTTTTGCAAATAAGTTCATTTGTATCATTTTTTTTAGATTCCACATATAAGTGATATCATATGATATTTGTCTTTCTCTGTCTGACTTACTTCACTTAGTATGATAATCTCTGGGTCCATCCACGTTGCTGCAAATGGCGTTACTTCATTCTTTTTAATGGCCGAGTAATATTCCATTGTATATATGTACCACATCTTCTTTATCCATTCCTTTGTTGATGGGCATTTAGGTTACTTCCATGTCTTGGCTATTGTAAACAGTGCTGCAATGAACATTGGGGTGTGTGTCTCTTTTCAAATTATGGTTTTCTCAGGGTATATGCCCAGGAGTGGGATTGTTGGGCATATGGTAGTTCTATTTTTAGTTTTTTAAAGAACCTCCATACTGTTCTCCTCGTGGTCGTGCCAATTTACATTCCCACCAACAGTGTAGGAGGGTTCCCTTTTTTCCACACCTTCTCCAGCATTTATTGTTTGTAGGCTTTTCGATGATGGCCGTTCTGACCTGTGTGAGGTGATTACCTCATTGTAGTTTTGATTTGCATTTCTCTAATAATTAGTGATGTTGAGCATCTTTCCATGTGCTTTTTGACCACACTGTATGTCTTCTTTGGAGAAATGTCTATTTAGATCTTCTGCCCAGTTTTTGATTGGGTTGTTTGTTTCTTTGATATAGAGCTGCATGAGCTGTTTGTATATTTTGGAGATTAATCCCTTGTTGGTCACTACGTTTGTAAATAATTTCTCCCATTCTGTAGGTCGTCTTTTCATTCTGTTTATGGTTTCCTTTGCTGTGCAAAAGCTTTTTAAGTTTAATTAGGTCCCTTTTATTTTTGTTTTTATTTTCATTCCTCTAGGAGGTGGATCCAAAAAGATCTTGCTGTGATTTATTTCAGAGTGTTCTGCCTATGTTTTCCTCTAAGATTTTTATAGTATCTGGCCTTACATTTAGATCTTTGAACCATTTAAAGTTTATTTTTGTGTATGGTGTTAGAGAATGTTCTAATTTTATTCTTTTACATGTAGCTGTCCAGTTTTCCCAGCACCACTTATTGAAGAGACTGTCTTTTCTCCATTGTTTATTCTTGCCTCCTTTGTTGGAGATTGACCATAGGTGCGTGGGTTTATATTTGGGCTTTCTATCCTGTTCCATTGATTTATAGTTCTGTTTTTGTGCCAGTACCATACTGTTCTGATTATTGTAGCTTTGTAGTATAGTTTGAGGTCAGGGAGTATGATTCCTCCAGCTCCGTTTTTCTTTCTCAGAACTGCTTTGGCTATTTGGGGGTCTTTTGTGTTTCCATACAAATTTAAAAATTTTTGTTCTTGTTCTCTAAAAATGCCATTGGTAATTTGATAGGAATTGCACTGAATATGTAGATTGCCTTGAGTAGTATAGTCATTTTCACAATATTCATTCTTCCAATCCAAGAACATGGTGTATCTTTCCATCTGTTTGTGCCATCTTTGATTTCTTTCATCAACATCTTATAGTTTTCAGAGTACAGGTCTTTTGCCTCTTTAGGTAGATTTATTCCTAGGTATTTTATTCCTTTTGAAGTGATGGTAAATGGGATTGTTTCCTTAATTTCTCTTTCTGATCTTTCATTGTTAATGTATAGGAATGCAACAGATTTCTGTGTGTTAATTTTGTATTCTGCAAATTTACCAAATTCATTGATGAGCTCTACTAGTTTTCTGGTAGCATCTTTAGGATGTTTGCCATTGTGGCTGGAAAAGATGTTTGATATGATTTCAATTTTCTTAAATTTATTGAGGCTTGCTTTGTGGCCCAAGATGTGATCTATCCTGGAGAATGTTCTGTGTGTACCTGAGAAGAATGTGTATTCTGCTGCTTTCAGATGGAAGGTTCTATAAATATCAAGTCCATCTGGTCTAATGTGTCATTTAAGGCCTGTGTTTCCTTATTGATTTTCTGTCTGGATGATCTGTCCATTGATGGAAGTGGGGTGTTGAAGTCACCCACTATTATTGTGTTACTGTTGATTCTCCTTTTATGGCTGTTAGTATTTGCCTTATATTTTGAGGTGCTCCTATGCTGGGTGCATATATATTTACAATTGTTATATCTTCTTCTTGGATTGATCCCTTGATCATTATGTAGTGTCCTTCTTTGTCTCTCGTAACAGTCTTTATTTTAAAGTCTATTTTGTCTGATATTGATACTCCAGCTTTCTTTTGATTTCTATTTGCATGGAATACCCTTTTCTACCTCCTCACTTTCAGTCTGTATGTGTCTCTAGATCTGAAGTGGGTCTCTTGTAGACAGCATATATCCAGGTCTTGTTTTTGTATCCACTGAGCCAGTCTATGTCTTTTGGGTGGAGCATTTACTCCATTTACATTTAAGGTAATTTTCGATATGTATGTTTTTATTGCCGTTTTGATAATTGTTTTGGATTTGCTTTTGTAGGGCTTTTTTCTTCCCTTCCTCTTTTGTTCTCTCTCTTGTGATTTGATAACTATCTTTAGTATTGTGTTTGGATTGCTTTGTGTGTGTGTATCTATTGTAGATTTTTGGTTTGCAGTTCCCATGAGGTTTTGATATAGAAGTCTATATGTATACAAGATTGTTTTAAGTTGCTGGTCTTCTAATAATTTCCAATGCATTTACAATATCCTGTATTTGTACTCTGCTCTTCTCACGACTGCTGGTTTTGATATCATATTTGTATGTGGATGATTTCCTACCTTTACTTTATGTTTGTCTTTACCGGTGAGCTTTCCCATTTGTAATTTTCTTGTTTTTAGTTGTGGCCTTCTTTTCCGCCTGGAGAAGTTCCTTTAGGATTTGTTGTAAAGCTGATTTGGTGGTGCTGAATTCTTTTAGCTTTTGCTTGTCTGTAAACGTTTTACTTTATCCATCGAATCTGAGCAAGAGCCTTGCTGGGTAGAGTATTTGTGGTCGTTGGTTTTTCCCTTTCATCACTTTAAATATATCGTGCCACTCCCTTCTGGCCTGCAGAGTTTCTGCTGAAAAATCAGCTGATAGTCTTATGGGGATTCCCTTGTATGTTATTTGTTGCTTTTCCCTTGTTTTTAATATTTTTCTTTGTCTTTCATTTTTGTCATTGATTAATATGTGTCTTGGCGTGTTCCTCCTTGGGTTTATCTTGTGTGGGCCTCTGCACTTCCTGGACTTGAACGAGTGTTTCCTTTCTCATGTTAGGGTAGTTTTCGGCTATAATCTCTTCAAATATTTTCTTGGGCCCTTTCTCTCTCTCTTCTCCTTCTGGGACCTCTATAATATGAATGTTGGTGTGTTTAATGTTGTCCCAGAAGTCTCTGAGACTGTTCTCATTTCTTTTTATTCTTTTTTCTTTATTCTATTCCACGGCAATGATTTCCAGCACTCTCTTCCAGCTCACTTATTAGTTCTTCTGCCTTATTTATTCTACTTTTGATTCCTTCTAGTGTATTTTTCATTTCAGTTATTGTATTGTTCATCTCTGTTTGTTCTTTAAATCTTCTAGGTCTTTGTTAAACATTTCTTGTATTTCCTCAGTCTGTGCCTCCATTCTTTTTCCAAGATCTTGGATCATCTTTACTATCATTACTCTGAATTCTTTTTCAGGTAGATTGCCTATCTCCACTTCATTTACTTGTTCTTCTGGGTTTTTATCTTGTTCCTTCGTCTGAAACATATTTCTCTGCTGTCTCATTTTGTCTGACTTCCTGTGTTTGTGGTCTCCTTTCTGCAGGCTGCAGGTTCGTAGTTCCTCCTTCTTCTGGTGTCTGCTCTCTGGTGGCTGAGGTTGGTCCAGAGGCTGTGTAGGCTTCCTGGTGGGAGGGACTGATGCCTGCACACTGGTGGTTGGAGCTGGGCTTGTCCCTCTGGTGGGCAGGGCTGTGTCAAGGGGTATATTTTTAGGTGGCTGTGAGCTCAGTACAACTTTAGGCAGCCTGTCTGCTGATGGGTGGGGCTGTGTTCTCTCCCCCACCCCACTGGTTGTTTGGCCTGAGGCGTCCCAGCACTGGAGCCTGCAGGCTGTTGGGTGAGGTCAGGTCTCGGTGCCAAAATGGTGACCTTTGGGAGAGCTCACACCAATCAATATTCCCTGGGACCTCCACCACCAGTGTTCCTGCCCCCACAGTGAGCCCCAGCCAACTGCCGCCTCCCCAGGAGACCCTCCAAGACCCGCAGGTAGGTCTAGCCCAGGCTCCTGTGGAGTCACTGCTTTGTGCTGGGCCCAGTGCATGTGAAATCTTGTGTGCATCCTCTAAGAGTGGAGTCTCTGTTTCCTCCAGTCCTGTGGAGCTCCTGCACTCAAGCTCCTCTGGCCTTCCAAGTCAAATGCTCTGGGGCTCCTTCTCCTGTTGCCAGATCCTCAGGCTGGGGAGCCTGACATGGGGCTCAGAAGTCACTCCGGTGGGAGAACCTCTGCAATATAATTATTTTCCAGTTCATGGGTCGCCCACGCAGCAGGTATGGGATTTGATTATAGAGTGAAGGCACTCCTTCTCCTGTCTCATTGTGACTTCTTCCTTGTCTTTGGTAGGTAAAATACCTTTTTTGTTGATGGTTGTTCAGCAGTTGTGATTTTGGTGTTCAGCGGTTAGTTGAGATTTTGGTGTTTTCATGAGAAGAAGTGAGTGAAAGTCCTTCTACTCTGCCATCTTGTCTGGAATCGAGGGGCTCTACATATATATTCTTTTTCAAACTCTTTTCCATTATAGCTGATTACAAAATATTGAATATAGTTCCCTGTGCAATACAGCAGGTCCTTTTTGTGTATCTCTTTTATATATAGTAGTGTGTATCTGTTAATCTCAAACTCCTAATTTATCCCTCCCTCCTCCCATCCCCTTTGGTAACCGTAAGTTTTTTTCTCTGCCTGTGAGTTTGTTTCTGTTTTTAAATAACTTAATTTGTACTATTTTTTAGATTCTACATATAAGCAGTATCATATAATATTTGTCTTTCTCTGATTTTTTCACTTAGTATGATAATCTCTAGGTCCACTCATATTGGGGCAAATGGCATTATTTCATTCTTTTTTATGGCTGAGTAATATTCCATTGTATATATATGCCACATCTTTATCCATCTGTTGATGGGCTTAGGTTGCTTCCATGTCTTGGCTATTGTAAATAGTGCTGCTATGAACATTGGGGTGCATGTATCTTTCTGAGTTATAGTTTCATCTTTTCTGGATATATGCCCAGGAGTGGGATTGCTGGATTATATGGTAGTTCTATTTTTAGTTTTTTTAGGAACCTCCATATTGTTCTCCATAGTGGTTACACCGGTTTTCATCCCTGCCAACAGTGTAGGATGGTTCCCTTTTTTCCACACCCTCTCCAGCATTTATTATTTGTAGACTTTCTGATGACGGTACAAACTGATGTTTGAAAACCTCTTTTCAGTTCTCTTATGTATACACCTAGGTGTGGAATTGCTGGGTCCTATGGTTAAATCCTTTACTTTCACTTTTAAAATAGACCAGAATCTGTGTCCACTTCTCACCATTTCCACCACCTCAGCCCTGGCCCATGATCTCTTGCCTTGATTTCTAACTGGCCTCCCTGCTTTCACTTCTGTGCTCCACATACCTTTAGACATGGAAAAGGCCCTTACCATTCCTTTACTTGTAACACTCCAGCGATCCCCCATTTCTCTCAATGAAAATGTGAAAGTCCTTCTAATGGTCTCTAAGGACCTTGCCCGTGATCTCTCTGACCTCGTCTTCTCCTCTCTCTCTCTTGCTCACTCAGCTCCAGCCTCTGTGCCGTTTCTTGAACATGCCAGGTGCACACTCATCTCGGAGCCTTTATACAGGCAAGCCCTCTGCCTGGAGTGTGCTTCCCTGAAGGTATCTTCTGGCTGTCTCACTCCTCCCTTTTTCAAGTCTTGCTCAGACGTTGCCTCCAATAAGGCCAACTTCATGTTTAACCCCTGCCTGTTCCCACCCCCAGCAATCCCAAGTCCGCTTCCTCCACTCATCCCCCCATCCCCAAAACAGTTACCACACTTGAACATGTGTCTCATTTGGGCATTTATGACATTTATTGTTTACTATCTGTCTCCCTCACCGAGAATGTAAGCTCCATCAGGACCCGGAGTTAAAAAATCTGTTTCATTCACTGATGTCTCCCCAGGCCTAGCACAAAATAGGTGCTCAATAAGTATCCATGGAGTGGATGAACAAACGCTGACTATATGTGGCAAAAGCCACCCTGAGTAGTGTGTGTGACAGAGGAACTACCTGTACCTGCTTGAGAAGATGCTTCTGAAGGGGCTGAGGAAGGTCTACCCACCTCCTGCCCCGGGACTGCTATGAGGGGTTTAATGCTGACTTCACCACTAAACATACAGGCCTAGAAGACCCTCTAATGAGAGGGATTCTGGAATCCACAGTGTGTTTATCAGCCTCAGACACAAACAAGTTCCTTGAATGACGTGGCAAGTACACGTATTAGCGATAGCCCATTTAAGAGTCATTTAACCTCAATAATCATCGGAAAGATGCAAATAAAAGCCACAGTGAGATAGTACCACACACCTGTCAGAATCACTGTCACCAAAAAGACAAGAAACAGTAAGAGTTGGTGAAGATGTGGAGAAAAGGGCCCTCTCGAGCAGTGTTGATGGGAATGTGAATTGGTGTAGCCACTATGGAAAACAGTATGGAGGGCCCTCAAAAATTAAAAATACAACTACCATATGATCCAGCAATTCCATTCCTGGGTATTTATCCAAAGAAAACACTAATTTGAAAAGATATATGCAACCCCATGTTCATCGTAGCATTATTTACAATAGCCAACATATGGAACCAAGTGTCCATGGACAGATGAATGGATAAAGAAGATGTGGTTATATACATATATAATGGAACATTACTCAGCTCTAAAAAAGAGTGAAATCTTGCCATTTGTGACAACATGATGGACCTGGAGGAGATTCTAAGTGAAAGAAGTTACAGAAAGACGAATAACATACATTTTCATTTAAATGTGGACTCTAAAAAACAAAACTAATGAACAAATGTAACAAAACAAACAGACTCAGTTACAGAGAACAAACAGGTGGTTGCCAGAGGGGAGGTGGGTTGGGAAATGGGATAAATAGGTGAAGGGGGTTAAAAGCTACAACTACCAGTTATAAATAGGTCACAGGGATGTAATGTACAACTCAGGGAATATAGTCAGTAGTACTGTAATAACTTTTGTGCATAATCTATAAAAATATTGAATCACTACGTTATACCCCTGAAGCTAATGTAATACTGTAAGTCAACTATACGTCAATAAAAAACGTCACTTAAGGATACAGGTTTGAAATTGCCTTAAAAAGTGTGTCAGCATCAAGCAGACAGAAGCCTCGCTTTAGTCTAGCGATGATCATATATCCACAGAGCACCTCTGTGCGAAGTAGGTGGTGAACGCGGTGCAGTGCGGTTACCAGACTCTGGGTATTTGTGGTTACCCGTCATGATCACCTATCGTGGTGGTTTTGCCATATCCGAGGATCACCTGTACTTGTTTTGCTTTGTCTACTTAAGCACATCCATTATAAAAAAGAAACTTTATGTCACTACCATAAGTGGGAGAGCACTCTCACTTGATGCAAACAGAGAATAACTGTAAAATTAAAACAACGCAATTAAGCTGGAGCACGATTTTGTTACCTGCTACCCGGGGAGTCTTAGACCTGCCCTCTCTGTTAAAAAGGGAGATGAGAAGTGTTAACGAGGTGTTACATACACACCAGCATCAAGTGGAGGCTTTCTCCTCTGCCAAATTGGGAGAATAAAAAGATCACTGAAGAGAAACGAACTTTTCCCATCTGTGTTTCCATGTTATTTAATACCTCATCTGAACAACATATAAACTCAGCCCATCTTTCACCAGGGATATGGAGGGAATCCCAAGAAAGGCAAGAGAGAGGTCTTTGCCGTCAACAGACTCTCCCCAACTTGATCTCTCCCCTGCAGGGATCCCTCCCTAGTCTCCAGGAGATGATGTTAACAACCTCCTGCCTTTGGGACCAGACATTTTAATGGCTGCTCCCATGAACAGTAATAGTTCATGTCATCTATCTGTTCTATCTTTTTAAGTTTCTAACATGGCTCGGTTTCCAAGTCTAACTCTCTTCTGAAAAATGTTTCTTCAAGTTGCTTGTCTCCTCCATCCTGCAGAAGGCGCTTCTGTCATCACACAAACACCCCTCCTCCTTTCAAAGTCACTGGCTGTCTCTGGTGACAGCCTCCCCAAACAATCTGTCGAGAGGAAGTCCTTGAGGTAGGAGTGGCGATGTGGCCCCTCCTAATAGCCCATCACTCCCCCGCCCCATGTTGTTCACAGCATGGGCAGCTGAAGCCCACACGCTCTCTCTAACGCACGCTGTCAGCACAGCAGCCTAGGTGGTAAGTGCAGAGAGAGAAGAGAGTAAAGCAAGAAGGAGGTTGGGCCTCCCTCCTCACTTGGGGAAATCAAACTCCACAAAATTCGACTTCACTTTCATGTGTGCCTGGGGGTCTGTAAGCCCAGAGACAGCCAGGGAGAAGCCAACCCGAGTCATCGTGGGTGACATATGGGAGGTTCGCTTACCTCCAAATTTGGGGTTTCAGATTTGCCAAAGCAATGCCACTCAGAGCAGAGTTGGGATCTGTTTCAGGGTGGAGCTGGAGACCCCTGGGAACCCCAGAGAATTACACAAAGGTGGTAATTTCACTCCTCACCTACGAACTCCCTGTCTTCAGGTGCATAGCTGCTTACACGTAACAAATGCATTCCTACCATTGATAAGCCTTTGCCCAGGGCTAGGTGCCTTATGTGTCATGATTCACTTACTTTTCACAGCACTGCAGGGTAAGTGCTGTGACTGGCACAGTGCTGCCAATGAAGAAGCTAAGGCTCAGAAAGGTTAAGACATTCGTACGGGTCACACAGCAAGTGACTGGCAAGGCCAGAATTGGTGTCTGGAGATGTATTCAGGTTCTAACATCAGAAGGAACCGGCTTGAGGACGGGCCAGGCTTGGGCCTGAGCACAGGTCTTGGTTTGCCCAGGATTGAGGAGTTTCCTGGGACTCACTGTCACTGGAAAAGCCCAGGGCACTGCAGGTTTTTGGGGAGAGGGTCTATATCTCTCAGTCTGTCTTTTATATCCTTTCCTCTAGTATCTTTCGTATCACAGATATATCAGTCATCAATATATTACCTTAAACGATAACTGGTAAAAAGGGTGCAGCTTTAGAGCCCGTGAGTGGGAAAGGAATCACTTCTTGCCCTCCCTTACCCCTCCTTGGTAGATACAGCTGTGTCCAGCCCAGAGGTCTTTGAGCTCCTAACGGGTATTCTCTGCTGCTCTCCTTTGTGCCAGCATTTTGGGGGAGGACACAGCCTCCTCCAGCCTCAGCAGCTGTCTCTTGCATTCAGAGAGCTCTGTTTCCAAACAGCAAAGATTCTTTTGAGCACCAGAGAGACAGTAGTTCTGTCCACTGTGCTCCTGCCGACTACATCTTAATCCCTTCTTCAATTGTGAGCTGCAAGTTCAACCCCTCTGCTCATCTCCTACGATGCAAATCAAGACGCATAAAGATGGGTTTACAGATTCGCCAACATCCGAATGGCGGAGCATGACTTGGCGTTCTCTTCTGGGCTGCAGTCTCCAGGGGTCATCTCACGTTGAGCGGCAGCCCCTCTGACTTTGCTTTGACTGCGGACATCAGCTCTGTGCGTGCAGCTTCTCTAGCGTCACCTTTTATTTTAGACTCTTTCTAATGTTTTCTGGATTCAGTTTTGTTGGACTTAGTTCAACTTGATTTGATGCCCGTTTATTGAGTCTCCATGAAGCACTGGAACGAGGAAAGCCATCTTGCTATTCAGAAAACTCGAATTTCTTTTTGTCCTTTCAGGAGGACCAGGAGAGTAGCTGAGGGGGCAGGGAGGCACGCTGTGCTCTGCGAATGATTTTGTTTGGGTCTTGGCAGCTGTGGGCGTGTGTTCATCCCATGCCGAGGGCTTTCTTTTTATTTGCCTTTGGCTGGTTCATCCCTAAGGTATCCAGTGCCAAGCCAGGCTCTGGGAAGCGCATTCTTGCGGGGCAGGGCCTTCTTCTCCTATGGCTGAGATAGGCATGGGCTGCCTCCCCATTCACATTGTTTCCTTTGGCTGGAATTCGCTTCCTCTCCCTCCCCCACTTCATAATGGCCTCTGCTCAAATGCCACCTATCTGTGAGTGCCCTAAAGATACAAGACACTTCCCACCACTCTCTAACTCTTTACCTACTTCATTTATCTTCCCTGCTTTATCATTATTTGAAACTATATACATATGGGTGTGTACTTTCCCGAGAGGTCCTTTAATTTGAAACTGCAGTGAACTGGGGGGGGGACACAAACCCTGCCAAGCCCTGGGGAAGAGAGGACGCCCTGGCGGAGTAGCATGGCAGGGCCTCCTGACGAGGCGCACTGGGGAGACCGGGAGGGAACTGGCTTGGCCAAAACTCCTGCACTCCAAAGGTAGCAGCTGCTTCTGTTGTAGGAGGACGCTGGGTTCAACTTCAAAGGCTCTGGGACTTGTCAGTGAGGCATAGCAGGGCCACAAGTTAACCTTTAGGGTCATCTATTTCTTTCCGCAGCATGGGGCACTGAGGGCAGCCCTGTGTTCCAAGGAGCTGCTGCTTTCTTTCCAATCTTGGGGGTGGACAAGTGACCCCTGGCCACCTGAGGGTCGGGACCCCTTGGGCTTGATGCTTCCCTGGCCCATTGGCCAAGAGCTAAGAGTTTCCTGGAACTTGGGGGGGGGCTTGGAATTGGGGTCCCCACTGTTACTCCTCTACAATGCATGTACAGGTGAGATGGCTCCAGATTCCTTGCTGAAAGTTGGTATTTTTCCTCCCATCCATCCATCCATCCATCCATCCATCCATCCATCCATCCATCCAGATTTCCTTGCTTATCTCCCTGAAGATAGGGACTCTATCTTGCCCTCCACTGCATTTCTAGTACTTATGTATTAGATGAAAATATCCATGAATAGGTGGATGGATGGAGATGGATGGAAATAGATGGATGTTTCCTTTTACCAATTTCTCACTTATCATGAGGAAGTAGATTATCTGCCCTCCTTGGCCCCTCCGTCCACACCCGTGTCCAAGCTTCCTTTGTCCTTTTGACTTCTGCTCATAGTCTTTCTTCAGCCTTGAGCTCGTTTCTGCCAAACAAGATCCCCCTCGTCCTTCAGGCCCACTTTGACACGGGGCTCTTCTGTACTATGTCAAAATTTTCAAATCTGAAGTCATCTGCATGTGTGCTACACACACACACACACACACACACACACACACACACACACACACACACACACACACACACACACACACACACACACACCACTTTGAGAGAAGAGTGTTTGTCTTGCTTATCATTGTATCCCCAGAATGTAGCATGCTGGCCCACTATAAATGCTTGTTGAATAAATAACTGAACAAACACCTATATGGTAGCACAGACTTAATTCTGCTTTGCATTATCATTGGTTATTTGTATTTGTATCTCACCAGCCTGGTCTTGAGGTCGGGAACTGGGTCACAGTCATTTCAGTACCTAGTCTCATTCATTGCTTCACTAGTAACGGTGATGTATCTGGTGAGCAGATACCCTTTTGTGAACATCCTCGGTCTAAGTGCCAGGCCCTAGACTTTACCTACATAAGTTCATTTCCTTCTTACGATCACTCTGTGAGATGATTTTGTGAGTGCCCTTTTGCAGAAAAGGAAACTACAGCTCAGAGATACTGGACAACTAGCCCGAGGTCCTTTAGCTTATAAATAGAAGAGAGGGAATCTGAATGAGGTACTTCTGAGACCAGAGTCCCATTCTTTCCCCCTTCATAAGGCCGCTTTCCTCTTTTGGGGTAGTAAGGGCTCTTGTAAAAGTTATTTCAATTGAATGGACTTGAAAGTGGTCAGGACATGTTCAAACAGACCTGATGACTGCTCTGTACTGCCGTCACTTGACTGCTCTAGATCCTGTACTGCCGGCATACACAGCCCTCCAGGATTCTCCTAGCATCGGACATAAGACCTCGTTTTGAAATCCCTGGCAATCTCCTGGGACCACCACCCCACGGGGAGCCACTGCCCAAATGAGGTGGCCAGGTCCTCACCTGTCACGTAGTTCTTCAAATCCAGCTCATTGCTGAGAGGATTGTTGCTCTTGAACATATACAGGTTAAAGGGGGCCGGCTCCTTGCCCACATTTTTCCACATGGTATAGTCTGGAGAGGTCCATCGTCCCGCCAGCACGTCATAATCACGCTGCGTGAAGTGGACCAGCTTGGTCAGGGGATCGTAGAGTCCCCCATGGAAGCCGATGACCATCTGGAAGTCGGGGTTGGAGTCGTGATAAATCTCCCCGTAGGCGGTGTACTGCAACTGCTTGACCATGAGACCGTTGATGCTGAACACAGCCAGGGGAGTCCCTGTGTTATCTGAGGCAACATAGTACTCCTCCCCACTGCTGCTCTCCATGGCGAAGAGGTGACCTTGGAGGTCATAGTAGAGCGAGGTTATCTCCGAGTTGGAGTGATTATAGACATGGGTGATGCGAGTCGGGTTGTGGAGGTCAGAGTAGAAATATTGCAGGTGGTGGCCCAGGTTGGTCTTGTAGGAAGCCCGCCGCCCCACGCCGTCATAGCGGTACTGGACACTCCAGCCACTGGCCTTGTTGTAGGCTCTCGTTAGAAGGCCCTTGGAGTTATACTCAAAGATGTCGGCCCCTCGCTGACACAGATAGCCGTCGTCGTCAATTTTGTACTGCACGTCACCGAGCCTGGTTATCCGATCTCGGAGGTCGTAGCGCAAGGGCATGAGGCGCACGCTGTTCCCCGGGTTCAGCAAGTGGAGGTTCCCATTGAGGTCGTAGCTGTAGCGCCAGGTCGGGCGGTCATTGACGGCCACGCTCTGGAGCTGCCCATCCCCATCATAGTCATAGGTGTACTTCGTGGTGTTGGCATAGGGCCCCAGTTTCAGCTCCCTCTTGATTACCCTGCCCATGCTGTCATACTGCACCGTCATCCAGTACATGAGGGACCGGAACATCTCGTACTGGACTTCCTTGATCCGCCCGTGGGTGTCAAAGTGCTTGCTGAGGGTCATCACAGCCGTGGTGATGATCTGGTTGATATCATAATAGATGACTCCGAACTTGCCAAAGTGCTCCACTTTGCCAGAAATCTCGTCGTAGCGGTAGAGGTCAACAGGAAGGGGAGTCTCACTTATGACCGGCTTGATGCTTGCGATCCGGAAGCTGTTGTCGTGATAGGTGTATTCAAACCTGGCGTTGACCATGCCTTCCTCAGAGAACCTGTAGATTTGCTTGTCCACAAGTGGGCCAATCTTCCGGTACCTGATGGTGCAGGAGAAGCCCCCACTTTGGAGGCTGACCATTTTTAAGACACCGGTGGTCTCATCATACCCGAAAGTGATGGCAGTACTGTCATAGACAATCTCCGATAGCTTGGAGAGTTTCCCGTACTTGTAGAATACCTGGCGCCCAGTGCCTAAAAAGGATGTCTTGAGGATGCGGCCGTCATCACTGTAGTCAAAGATGACGGAAGCGTTGCTTTCAGGTGGGTTGTAAGTGTTGCGGATGTAGCCAATGGAGGTGTGGGTGGACATGCTGTGCCGGGCGACACTGGGCATGGTGACGGCGTGGAGGCGTTCAGAGGAGTCGTACTCGAATATGTACTGACGCTGACTCTGAAGCAGGAGGACCATGGACTGGAGGAAGGAAAGGGGAAGGGAACACATGAGTTGGCCATTTAGGACCAAGTGCTCAAATGGACAGAATTTATTCCATTTCCCTAAATGGCAATTCAGAAGCCGTGAAGGATGGGGAAATTTAGACTGGAAATTATGGGTAAATTGATTTCATCGGGCATGCTACTCTACGGATCACGGTGGCTACTTGGGAGAACGCTCCCCAAACGTTTACGTGCATGCGAAATACCCAGGGATCTGGTTAAAAGGCAGATTCTGATTCAGTAGTCCGGTGGGGGAGGGTGGTGGAGAGGTGGCCTGAGAACCTACTTTTGGAACAAAGTCCCAGGTGATACTGATGTTGCTTGGACCATAACTTTGAGTTGCAAGGGGTTTGAAGGACTGAGGTGAGAGGCACTGAGTTTGCCTCCAGGCTCAATGACAAGAAATCCTGAGACTGGTTAGAAATGACTGATGCTGGCCCAGCAGGGGACAGGTGTGATGCACATACTATCTTTGGGACACCGCTGATTAAATCTAAGGAGAAACCCCATCCTCCATTTAGAAGCTACCGAAAAGATTAAGTAACCCAGAAGCATTGATTGTTTGGGGAAAGAATGGCCTCAAACTTGAAGCTGTGGAGAGATTCTTGCCTCCCCTGGTCAACCATTGTAGCATCTTACGACGTAATGAGAACACTATTCAGAAGGGACCAAAGAGACAGCAGCCCCTTTACAGAGGAGGTAACAGCTCTATCTGCAAGTGACCGCTGTCATGGGGAGGCAAGAAAGGAAGAAACGGAAATGGGCTGGTGTGGAGGTGAGTCCAGATGAGAGGCCCAGGCTGAGCAAGCCCCTGTCTGATGACCAGATGACCAGGGCCGCCTTTAAAAGTCTTGACTCGTGACCTGAAGGCATCTCTTTTTACCGCTGCTACAACTGGACCTTTTCTGACGCGGAGACCTGAGTCTGCCACTTGCAGACACAGGAAAATATATATAGCAAGAATCCATATGGCTGGTTCAGCCAATAGGCCAGGTAGGGGAGGGTGCTGGTCCGCATGCTCGAGTTTTAGGCAGAATTCCCTACCCTGATGCCTCAATTTCGGGCAAGGCAGAAATGAATCACTGCATTTCCAGTGATTAGTGATAAGGAGTGATTAGCCGTGCTGCCAGTGGGATGATTCTGTCCGTTTCAACAGCACTGTTATTTTGGGGTAAAAATCGGACAGTCCACCCTTTTTGCCATTACTGAGTGTCTAGAACTTTTTTTTTTTTTGCTTTTAATGGTAACAGTGCTGGGCTATGAATAACATTTTCCTTCAGACTTCCTCCTTCCCAGAGGGTGAGAGTGCATGGGGAGCCCTGGTAGAGTCAAAGTAAAGATGTTACAATGTCTTATAGCAAAGCCTGTCAGGTCAGCTTAAACAGAGAAGCATGAATGAGAGAGAGCGAGCTAGCCCCACATGAGCGAGGGCAGCACATCCACCCACCTTGTCAAGGTAGGAATAGCTCCACACTTTCCCGTCGGCAAACATGCGGGACACGATCCGGCCTTGCTTGTCGATGTCTGTCCTCTCGCTCATGGCCCCGCGCTGAAGGCCAGCCAAGCGCCCATTGAAGAAATAGGAGACGTTGACAGCCGCCAGCCCACTGCTGGGGAGCCAGAGGAAAGGACGGCCCACCTGGTCATAAATGATCCTCAGGGTGAACTTCCGGTGATCATCGTAGATCTTCTCTGTCCGAATATTCCGGTCATAGTCAATGGACAAGAGATTTCTTCCGTGGACCTAGGAAAACACAACGGGCCTGCTTTGAAAGACATCACCGGGGCATGTTAGCTCAGGCTTCTATGGAGGACACAGCAGGCGTGGCCAGGGCCTGTGTGTGCGCTGGAAGAAGAAATACCCTTGAAGAGGAGTGCTTTCTAAACGCCTTCCCATCGTAGTACACATAGAAAGTGGTCATTTCTGTAGGGTGCACTAGAATAGAGCAAGGCTGCTAATGGCCAGAGATGACTGATCTGGGCATGGCTGCCATGAGCAGTTAGGTAGGCTGGGCACTGCACAGTTACAGGGGTGTCATCGTGTTGTAGAGACTGTGAACGGGAAAACCTGGGCAGTGCACAAATTACAGAGCCATATACAATAGCCCTGGCCCCTGGGGTTCTAACTGGCCACCCTGGGAAGCAAGAGGATTTGTATATTTGCACACTTACAACCCTTTTGTGGCACATTATCAGCTAATGAATAGCTAATGATCTTTAAGAGCAGGTGCAGAGATTTCTTCCGAAACCTTAAGAAAAAGGTACCTAGGAAGGTGAGGAGAAGGTCTCAGATATACATATTGTACGAAGATCTGGGAATACGAAGCCTTATTCCTATGTGAACTCCTTTAATTCTCCCATCTAGAGAAAAATCTCGCCACTGTCAAGGATGCAAGACATCAGTGGGGTGATCTCAACAGGCCTTGGGAATTCCAACAAAGGGAGGAACTGATTTACTTAGATTTGAGAGGAATGATGGAACACATCCAGACGTAATTTAATATTTATTTAGAAGTCAATCTGATCAGAGAAGAGAGCCTGTCTCAGAAGGCAGGGCTGAGAGACTAGACTCTGGGTAGGGGGAAAGGAGAGGGACTGTAGGGATTCAGCTCGCCCTGAGTGGATGGCTGGAAGGGAAGGAAATGAGGCCAACTCAGCCCAGGCTCTTTCAATGTAATTGACTGTAAATCCAGACATCCCTGGGGTGACTGCTGAAGGCGAGGGAAGGTGTAAACATGCAGAAGGAAGGGATGTGAGACATGTCTGGCACCTGCTCACTTTACCCTAATACTTCAATAGCACTTAACGATAATAATGATGATGGTGATGATGACGTTGATAGTAATAGTAACTTTGGCGTGTGCTGAGGGCTACTGTGTTAGGCATTGTGTTAGGCAGTTTGCATCCACTGTCTGAGTTGATGCTCACAAATGAGGAAACTGAGCCTCCAACAGAGGTTATACACTTGCTCAAGGTCACACAGCAATGAAGTATTAGGTTGGTCTGGAACTCAGGTCTTCAGACTTTGACTAGTTAATGAACCAGCTTTACTGTTTCCTGCATGGTATATATCGTACATGCATTGAGGGCCCTGAGATGTGTCAAATGATGAAGAGACTGTAAGGGACTCTAGAGGGTTCCACCCTGCGGCTTTGGAGGAGACAAGGAATAATTCTAACATGACAGGCACCTGTTATATTGGGGAGCAGCATTGCACCCAGGTAAAGAACTACATTTCACAGCTTCCTTTGGAGACTGGGGTGGCTAAAGTGATTTAAGTAGTAGTTGTTGGCTGGGTCTTCTGGGAACCTTAAAGCAAGCAGACTTAGCTAAGAAGTAGGCACCCTTTGGTCCTTCCCACTTTCCTTCTTTTCTTAGGTGGAATGTGGATGTGACCACCGGCGCTCTAGTATTCACTTTGTGAATATGGGGTGACATTGAGGATGTTAAACCTCAAAGATAATGGTTCATCCAGAGAAAATGTCTAGATCCCTGTCAACCTAGGTGTCTTCAAGATGACCTAGGTCATCTGTACCAGCCATGAATTGCTTCCCGCTAGACTCCTTTTAGGTCATAAAAAATAATAAGCCTGTATCTTGTATAAGATACTGTTATTTCTCATTTCTGTTACCAGCAGTTGAAACTAATCTAAACTGATAAACCCCTGATGCTTTGACAGGTGCTGTGCTAGGTACTTTACATATCTGATCCCAGTTTAATTCTCACAATGTAGGTAGAAATTATTTTATATATGGGCAATTACCCTCAGAGGCAGAGGCAGGATTTGAACCCAGGACCACCTGGTCCCCCAAACCATTGCTGTCTTCATGGAGTCATCCCAGAAAAAAGGGGACAGAAAATGTGAGATAAACATTTAGGGGAAAAAAAATGCTGAGGCATGGAGAGAGAATAAAGGTGGTGAGTTCTTGGGATTATAACGAAATGCAGCTTCGAGTGGAAGAATCGTATCGTCAAACCTGCGGTAATTGGGAAGAATCGTCAAGAAAGCAAAGAGTGAGTGTGATAGGATATTTTCAACAGGCCCAAAAGTTAATGCTGTCAGAATCACTGAAGATGTTGAAGATATGGTCTAGAGTTCCAGAGCAGACCACAAGCTGGCGTCAGAAAGATCACTTCCTCTGGAAACACAAGTTTGGACATACTGGGTTGCTTCATTTGGGACAACAGCAGAAGGCCATCAAGATTCTTAATCCTATGTGTTTAAGAGTTTCAGTTCAAGACCTCGTTAACTTTTGATGAGGCAGAATGAATACTGTGGCAACAATGAGGAAGGATTTTCAGGATTTCCCCCACCATGCCTATGCATATCCCACCTCCTTGGCCACGCTTCTATTCTTCTATCCCTTTGCTTATTCTTTTCCCTTTTGCTTCTCTTTGCTGATAGCATACAACCCCCAGTGCATTTATTATTTACTGAACATTAAATCTCTGCTCCTGTCAGGCATGATGCCTGCTCTGGAACGCAAGGATGAGCAACACCAACAAAGCAACACGTCCCAAGAACTTACGATGGGCTTAGCGTGTTCTCAGCACTGCCCATGTTTTATCTTGTTTAATCCTCACAACGCTCCCAGGCAAGCACTATTATCCCCATTTTACATGCAAGGCACAGACAGGTTTAAGTGCCCTGCTCAAGCTTACACAAATAGTAAGTGGAGGAGCCAGGGTCCCAATCCTGAGCTCACTCTCTTCACCCCTAGGCTGTACCACCCCCTCTGACGAGTGGTTCTCCAACAGACATGAAATTCTAAACTACCCGGGATGCTCTCTAAAGCATGGCTGCAGGGCTGACTCCACAGCTGCTGAATCAGCTCCCTAGGGAATAGGAGCTGGGTGATTCCGAAGCATATTATTGGTTAAAATACACTTAGTGTGATATAAGGCCTTATCTTCAGTTACCTGGGGGAGACCAACAGACAAATCATATATCCGTAATATAATCGTGTGTGCATGTACGTATGTGTATGTTTGTATGTATGTATAGTGCTATAGCGTACTCATCGGAGATGTTAACTTGTAAATCAAATATACAAGCATGGTTATCATTAAAACAACTATATTAGTATGTGAAGGTGCTAAGAATGCAGAAAGAACAGCACAGTGGGCAAGCACAGAAGATGGGTCCCCAACCTCAGACTGCTACCATTTAGGTTTGTCACTATTACTTAAAGCTATCGAGGCCTTTTGTCTCTTGGCCCAGGTGTACCAACCATAAAAAAAGTAATAGGTGCTAATCATTAGCCATTGATAATTTAGGGTGGGATTTTATTTCTAAATTCATCATGTCCCTGGGAATGGGATTTTGTTATAGCGCTGATTTGAGCTAACTTTCCCCCCCGATTTTAATGAAATAATTGACATACATCATTGCATAAGTTTAAGGTGTACAGCATAATAAGTTGACTTACATATATGGTGAAATGATTACCACGTTAAGTTTGATTAACATTCATCATCTCATATAGATATGAAAGAAAAAGGAAAAAACACTTAAGATTTACTGTCCTCACAACTTTTTTTTTTTTTTTCGGGGTACGCGGGCCTTTCACTGTTGTGGCCTCTCCCATTGCGGAGCACAGGCTCCGGACGCACAGGCTCAGCGGCCATGGCTCACGGGCCCAGCCGCTCCGCGGCATGTGGGATCTTCCTGGACCGGGGCACGAACCCGTGTCCCATGCATCGGCAGGCGGACTCTCAACCACTGCGCCACCAGGGAAGCCCCTCACAACTTTTTTAATCAATGACTTTTATGTTTATTTTGAAAGTTAAGATAAAATTGACATGCAATATTATATTGGTTTCAGGTGTACAACATAGTGATTCAATATTGTATCTATTGTGAAATGATCACCGTAATAAGACTAGTTAACATTAGTCACCGTACGTAGCTGTGAATTTTTTTTTCTTGTGAGAACTTTTAAGATCTACTCTCTTAGCAACTTTCAGATACACAATACAGTATTAACTATAAGGGCCATGATGTACATTACAACCCCATTGCTCATTTATTTTGTAACTGGAAACTTGTGCCTTTTGCCTCTCTTTTTCCATTGTGCCCATCCCCACTCTTCACATCTGTCAACCACCAATCTGTTCTCAGTACCTATGATCTTGTTTTTTTTTTTCTTCTTTTTAAAGATTCCACATGTAAGTGAGATCATAGGGCGTTTGTCTTTCCCTGTCCAACTTATTTCACTTAGTATAATGCCCTCAGGGTTCATCCATATCACAAATGGCAATATTTCATTCTTTTTTTTTTGGCAGAATAATATTCCGTTTGTGTGTGTGTGTATATGTATATTATATATATATATCACATCTTCTTTACCCGTTCATCCATTGATGGACGCTTACATCGCTTTCATGTCTTGGCTATTGTAAATAATGCTGCAGTGAACACTGGGGTGTATATCTTTCTGAGTTAGTGTTTTCATTTTCTTCATCTATATGTCCAGAAATGGAATTGCTGGCTCGTATGGTAGTTCTATTTTTTAATTTTTTGAGGATACCCCATACTGTTTTCCATAGTGGCTGCACCAATTTACATTCCCACCAACGGTGCACAAGGATTCCCTTTTCTCCACATCCTTCCCAACACTTGTTATTTGTCTTTTTGATAATAGCCATTCTAACAGGCGTGAGATAATATCTCATCATGGTTTGATTTGCACATCCCTAGGGATCAGTAATGTTGAGCACCTTTTCATGGGTCTGTTGGCTATCTGTGTGTCTTCTTTGGAAAAATGTCTATACAGATCCTATTTTTTTTTTGCGGTACGTGGGCCTCTCACTGCTGTGGCCTCTCCCGTTGCGGAGCACAGGCTCCGGACGCGCAGGCCCAGCGGCCACGGCTCACAGGCCCAGCCGCTCTGCGGCATGTGGGATCTTCCCGGACCGGGGCACGAACCCGTGTCCCCTGCATCCGCAGGCGGACTCTCAACAACTGCGCCACCAGGGAAGCCCCACAGATCCTACTTTTCAGTTGAATTTTTTTTTTTTTTTTTTTTTTTTTTTTTTTTTAGTATATCTATTTATTTTTGGCTGCATTGGGTCTTAGCTGTGGCACGTGGGATCTTTCATTGCATCGCGCGGGCTCTTCGTTGTGTCGTGTGGGCTTCTCTCTACATGTGGCATGCGGGTTTTCTCTCTCTAGTTGTGGCGCACAGGCTCCAGAGCATATGGGCTCTGCAGTTGTGGTGTGCAGGCTCTAGAGGGTGTGGGCTCTGTAGTTTGTGGCACGTGGGCTCTCTAGTCGAGGTGCGTGGGCTTAGTTACCCCGTGGCATGTGGGATCTTAGTTCCCCGACCAGGGGTCGAACCCACATCCTCTGCATTGGAAGGTGGATTCTTTACTGTTGTACCACCAGGGAAGTCCCTTAGTTGAATTCGGTTTTTTCTTTTTTCTTTTTTTTGCCTGTGTCGGCTCTTTGCTGCTGCGTGTGGGCTTTCTCTAGTTGTGGCGAACAGGGGCTACTCTTCATTGCGGTGTGTGGGCTTCTCATTGCAGTGGCTTCTCTTGTTGCGGAGCATGGGCTCTAGACGTGCGGGCTTCAGTAGTTGCAGCACACGGGCTCAGTAGTTGTGGCATGTGGGCCCCAGAGAGCATGGGCTTCAGTAGTTGCAGTGCATGGGGTCAGTATTTGCAGTGCATGGGCTCTAGAGTGCACGGGCTTCAGTAGTTGTGGCTCACGGCTTCTAGAGCGCAGGCTCAGTAGTTGTGCCGCATGGGCTTAGTTGCTTCGCGGCATGTGGGATCTTCCCAGACCAGGGATCAAACCCATGTTCCCTGCATTGGCAGGCAGATTCTTAAGCACTGCACCACCAGGGAAGTCCCTTAGTTGAATTGGTTTAAAAAATTTTTTTTTGCTATTGAGTTGTACGAGTTCTTTTTATATTTTAGATATTAACCCCTTATCAGATATATGATTTGTAAATATTAAAAAACATTATAATGAAAAGGCTGCCTTTTCATTTTGTGGATGGTTTCCTTTGCTTGTGTAAGCTTTTTAATAGCCCCATTTATTGGTTTTCGCTTTTATTGCCTTTGCTTTTATGTCAAATCCAGAAAATCACTGTCAAGACTAATGTCAAGGAACCTACGCTTTTTCTTGGAGTTTTATGGTTCCACGTCTTATGTTCAAGTTTTTAATCCATTTGAGTTACTTTCTGTGCATGGTATAAGATAGTGGTACAGTTCCATTCTTTTGTATGGCGATGTCAAGTTTTCCCAGCACCACTTGTTGAAGAGAGTGTCCTTTCTCCATTTTATATTCTTGGCTCCTTTGCTGTAAATTAATTGACCATACATGTGTGGGTTTATTTCTGGGCTCTCAATTCTTTTCCATTGGTCTTTGTGTCTATTTTTATTCCAGTACCATATTGTTTTGATTACTATAGCTTTGCAGTAGAGTTTGAAATCAGGGATCATGATGCCTTCAGCTTTGCTGTTCTTCTTCTTTTTTTTAATGAAACAATTAAAAAAATAAATTTATTTATTTATTTTTGGTGTGTTGGGTCTTTGTTGCTGCTTGCGGGCTTTCTCTAGTTGCGGTGAGCGGGGGCTACTCTTCGATCTGGTGTGCAGGCTTCTCATTGCAGTGGCTTCTCTTGTTGCAGAGCATGAGCTCTAGGCATGCGGGCTTCAGTAGTTGTGGCACATGGGCTCAGTAGTTGTGGCTCACGAGCTCTAGAGTGCAGGCTCAGTAGTTGTGGTGCACGGGCTTAGTTGCTCCGCGGCATGTGGGATCTTCCCAGACCAGGGCTCGAACCCGTGTCCCCTGAATTGGCAGGCGGGTTCTTAACCACTGCGCCACCAGGGAAGCCCCAATGAAACAAATTTTTAATTTCAATTTTATATTTACAAAAAGACAAAGAGAATAGGGAGTGGGGAGGCAGGAATGATGCTGGTCACCCCCCAGCCCCCCCAGAGTGCAGTGAGAGGCCACAGCCAACAGAATGGGTCAGACTGCTCTCCTCTGCCATTACTGACAACAGCAATGGACCAAAGGCTTCAGTTAACAAGGTCAGTCTGTTTGGGGAGAGTCAGACCGTCTGTCCAGTCCATGTGCATGAGGAGGAAGTTCCAAGTCAGTCTATTGAGGCCTTGGCTCTCCATAGGCTGGGGCCCTTCTCTTGGAAGTTCTGGGCCGCCCTCTCCAGGGCACATAGGGGCCACAGGGACGATGCCAGGGAAAACCCCTGTGGACCACAGGGGCCCGCTGCTGATAACAGGGTCGGGCGAAGGGAGGCCTAGGCGGCTGGCGACTAAACATAAAGTCAACTTCGAAGGTAAATTCTGTCTGGGTAGTTTGGGGGAATATCTGAATGGAAATGGTTTAAGGAGAATTGATTCAATTGGAAAGGATGGTCTGAAGAAAAATGGGCATCTTAGGGACAGACTAGGAACGGGGGTGTCACCTTGTGAAACGGGATGGGACAGGGTTGTGGGGACAGGAGTGGGAACTGGGGTGGGTGGGGAGATGGTGTGGGGGGCAGGGGGCAGCACCCAGGTGGAGGCAGGGGTTGGGGAGGAGGGAAGGCTGGTTGATCTCTGCAGCCCCCCCTTGAGAGGGGGCTGCCTCTCAAGTCTCTTGCCAGGTCCTCCCCTGGCAGGGCCGTCATTGATGCACTTGCCCACTGGGTCGTGCTGGGGCAGCTCCACCCCCCAGGCGTTGGCCACGTGGGGCAGCAGAAGCTGGGAGAGTTGTTGGTGCACGCGCACGTTCCAGTGCACTCTGTCGGAGCCGTGCTTTAGGGACTCGTCAGAGCTGTAGAAGTTGGTTTCAATCACGTTGGTTTTCGGGGTTGAGGCTGCGGGTCGGAGCTCCGGTGGGAGGAAGCCACTGGTGATGTTGTCGCCCACGGGCATGGCCGTGTTCCAAACCAGGAGGCACGACTAGGGCAGCACCTGGCACAGGCGCCCAAATAGGCTCTCCAGGTTCTGCAGGTAGTTTGGCCAGGAGTCCTCCCCGTACCTGGTGAGGCCCCAGAGGCAGGAGCTCATGATGACCAGGTTCGGGTCGTGCTCACCCAAATGCAGCTCCTCCAGGATGGCTTCGAGGTAGTCGCGCGTCAGGAGTACACGTGCGTCAGGAAGTAGAAGCGCACCAGGTGCTGGCTGGAGCCAAACTGGCGCACCTCGCGGTAGTGGGTGCCGTTATGCATGCGGCCCTGCTTGCCCCCCTGCACCAGCTCGTCCTGCTCGAAGCCGTACTCTCCCTTGGCCTTGAGCTGGCTGAGTGTGAGCAGGCAGTCCTTCTGCAGCAGGAGCACCAGGTCCTTGTACACGGCCCTCTGGACCAAGTCCGCCAGGATGGCCACGAACTTGTTGTGGAGCAGCTGCCGCACTTCGGAGGCGAGCCCGTGGCCCATGACGCTCGGGACGCGCCGCCTAGCTCCTTCCTTTCACTCGGTGGGTCTGCGGATGGCTCCTCAGGTGTAAAGGTGATCCCTCAGCTCAGGTGGCTGGTCCTGCTACATCCTCAGGTACTTTGCTCCAGGAGGTGCCCCGGAGAGGGGAGAATTAGGCATTCTCTGTTTCCTTCAATCTCCTGGGGCTGGCTCCTTTCTTTAAACCTTAAACACATTCTAGTTTCTTGCTTTAAAAAGGAAAGGAACCGTCTTTGACTCCACCTCCAGGACAGTCCTATCTTTTGCTTCCCCTTCAAGGCCACTTTTTGCCAAGTTGTTTGAACTGGCTGTGTCTGGGTCCTCACCTCCCACTCACTCCTCCTTTTACTTTGGCTTCCAACTCCATCAAAGCGAAGAAACGTTTGTCAGTAAATCCCCAGCGATTTCCTTGCTGCTTCTTTCAGTGACTACTTCTTGGTCGTTATCACATCTGTAGCATCCCTAGCTCCTTGGGGCTGGGGCACCGATGGTGATTCCCTTCCATGACTCTGCTGGAGAGTCTGACACCCTGGTCTCCTGTCTCACGTCCCCCGGTATCCTGTGTGAGTTTCTCTTTCTCTGGCCATCCCCAAACGTCAGTCTTTCTCAAGGCCCACTCATCGGCTCCTTCCTTCTTTTCTCCAACATTCTTTCCTTAGGTGAATTCATCCACGCTCTTGGTGCCCATACACTCCTATTTGCCCCAACTTTTCTGGTCTGTTCTTCTTCTTTTTTTTTTTTTTTAAATTTATTTTATTTTTGGCTGCATTGGGTCTTCGTTGCTGTGTGTGGGCTTTCTCTAGCTGCAGTGAGCAGAGGCTACTCCTCGTTGCTGTGCACGGGCTTCTCATTGCAGTGGCTTCTCTTGTTGCGGAGCACGGGCTCTAGGCATGTGGGCTTCAGTAGTTGTGGCACATGGGCTCAGTAGTTGTGGCTTGCAGGCTCTAGAGCGCAGGCTCAGTAGTTGTGGCCCACGGGCTTAGCTGCTCCATGGCATGTGGGATCTTCCCGGACCAGGGCTCGAACCCATGTCCTCTGCATTGGCAGGCGGATTCTTAACCACTGCGCCACCAGGGAAGCCCTGTTCTTCTTTTTAAAGATTGCTTTGGCCATTTGGGTATCTGTGGTTCCATACAGATTTTAGAAACATCTGCTCTATTTCTGTGAAAAACGCCATTGGAATTTTGTTAGGGATTGCATTGAATTTGTAAATTGCTTTCGGTAGTATGGACATTTTATCAATATTAATTCTCCCACTTCGTGAGCACGGAACACCTTGCCATTTATTTGTGTCGCCTTCAGTTTCTTTCATCAATGTCTTACAGTTTTCAGTGTACAGGTTTTTTACCTCCTTGGCTAAATTTATTCCAGGGTATTTTGTTTGTTTTGATGCAATTGTAAATGGGATTGTGTTCTTAATTTCTCTTTCTGATAATTTGTTATTAGTGTACAGAGATGCAACAGATTGCTGTATATTAATTTTGTACCCTGCAACTTGACTGAAGTTTTTAATTCTTTTTTTGTTTTGTTTTGGTAAAGTCTTTATGGTATTTTATATATAATTTCATGGCTTCTACAAATAGTGACAGTTGTACTTCTTCCTTTCCCATTTGGATGCCTTTTACTTATTTTTCTTGCTTCATTGCTGTGGCTAGGACTTCCAATGTTGTGTTGAATAAAAGGGGCAAGAGTGGGTGTACTTGTCTTGTTCCTGATCTTAAAAGAAGAGCTGTCAGCCTTTCACCATTGACTACAATGTTAGGTATAAGCTTATTCTATATGGCCTTTATTATGTTGAGGTACGTTCCCTCTACACTCACTTTGCTGAAGGTTTTTATCTAAATGGATGTTGAATTTGACAAATGCTTTTCACATCTATTGAGATGGTCATATGATTTTTATCCTTTATTTTGTAAATGTGTATCACATTGATTTATCGATGTTGAACCATCCTTGCATCCTTGGAATAAATTTCACTTGATCATATGTAGGATTCTTTAAATGTATTGTTGAACTCAGTTTGCTAATGTTACGTTGAGGATTTTTTCATCTATGTCCATCAGGGATACTGGCCTGTAATTTTATTTCTTGCAGTGTCCTTGTCTGGTTTTGGTTTCAGGGTAATGCTGGCCTTGTTAAATGAGTTTGGAAGCATTCTTTTTAGAAGGACTGGTATCAATTCTTCTTTAAATGTTAAGTAGAATTCACAAGTGAAGCCATGTGATCCTGGACTTGCGTTTCGTGGGAGGTTTTTGATTACTGATTCAATCTCCTTCCTAGTAATTGGTCGGTTCAGATGGTCTCTTTCTTCTTGATTCAGTCTTTGTATGTTGTATGTTTCTAGAAATGTATCCAGTTCTTCCATGTTGTCCATTTGTTGGTGTATAATTGTTCATAGTAATCTAGTATGATCATTTTATTTCTGTGATATCGATTGTAATTTCTTCTTCATTTCAGATTTTATTTATCTGAGTCCTCTCTTTTTTCTTAAATCTAGCTAAAGGTTTGTCAATCTTGTTTATCTTTTCAAAGAACTAGCTCTTGTTTCATTGAATTTTTGCTATTGTTTAATCTCTGTTTCGTTCATTTTTTTGCTCTGATCTGTATTACTCCTTCCTGCTACTAACTTTGGGCTTCATTTGAGGTATAAAGTTAGGTTGTGTATTTATGATTTTTCTTGTTTCTTCAGGTAGACATTTACCACTATGAACTTCCCTCTAAGAACTGCTTTTTCTGTATCCCTTAAGTTTATGTTGTATTTCCATTTTCATTTGTCTCAAGGTATATTTTTATTTCTCTTTTGATTTGTTTCACTCACTGATCTATAGCATGTTGCTTAATCTCCATATATTTGTGAATGTTCTAGTTTTCTTCTTCTAATTGAGTTCTATTTCTAGTTTCAAACCATTGTGGTCGGAAAAGATGCTTGATATGATTTCAACCTTGTACATTTTTTAAGAATTGTATTGTGGCCTCATATATGATCTATCCTGGGGAAAGTTCCAAGTGCACTTGAGGAGATGTGTATTCTGTTGTTTTTGGATGGAACATTCTATTTATATCTGTTAAATTTATCTGGTCTTATATGTCATTTAAGGCCAATGTTTCCTTATTGATTTTCCATCTGGATAATCTATCCATTGATGTAAGTGGGGTATTAAGTCTCCTACTATTGTTGTATTCCTGTCTATTTCTCCCTTGAGATCTGTTAATATTTGCTTTATATATTTAGGTTATCCTATGTTGGGTGCATAAATACTTACAAATATTATATCCTGTTGTTGGATTTACCCCTTTGTCATTATGTAATACTTTTCTTTAACAACTTCCACACACACAATACGGCAGGGTTAACCATGGTCATCATGTTGTACGTTACATACCTAGCACTTATTTATCTTATAACTGGAAGTTAGTGCATTTTGATCACCTTCCTCCAGTTCTACCTCCCCCACCTCTGCCTCTGGTAACCACAAATCTGATCTCTTTTACTATAAGTTTTGGGATATTTTTGTTTGTTTGTTTTATGGATTACACCTGTAAGTGAGATCATACTTTCAGCATACCAATACAAAGTATTGGTCTTTCTCTGTCTGACTTATTTCACTTAGCACAGTGCCCTCAAGATTCATCCATGTTGTTGCATATGGCAGAATTTCCTCATTTTTTTAATGACTGAATAACATTCCATTGTATATATATACCACAACTTCTTTATCCATTCACTGTCAATGGACACTTAGGATATTTCCATATTTTAGCTATTATAAATAGCTGCTATGAACATGGGGAAACAGATATCCATTGTTTGTTTTCCTTCAGACATATTCCCAAAAGTAGAATTGCTGGATCATATAGTAGTTCTATTATATTTTTAATTTTTTGAGGACCCTTCATACTGTTTTCCATAGTGGCTGCACCAATTTACAACCCCACGAATAGTGCACAAGAGTTCCGTTTTCTCCACATCCTCACCGCACTTGTTAACTCTTGTCTTTTTAGGATGGTCATTCTAATGGGGGGTGGTGATGGTGGTGGTGGTGGTGAGGTGATATCTCATTGTGTTCTTGATTTGCATCTCCCTAGTGATTAGTGATGTTGAGCATCTTTTCATGTACCTGTTGGCCATCTGTATATCTTCTTTGAAAAAATTTCTATTCAGGTCCTTTGCCCAATCCAATTTTTAATTTTTTTTTTTTTGCCATTGGATTGTATGAGATTTTTAAAATAAATTTTAGGTGTTAATCCTTTATCAGATATATGGTTCACAAATATTTTTTCCCCATTTTGTAATTGTCATTTCACTTTGTTGATTGTTTCTTTTGCTGTGCAGAGCTTTATAGTTGACGTATTCTCACTTGTTTTTGATTTTATTGATTGTGCTTTAGGTGTCATATCCAAAAAAATCATTACCAAGACCCATATCAAAGAGCTTCTTCCTGTTTTTTCCTCTAGGAGTTTGATCATTTCAAGTCTTACATTTAAGTCTTTAATCAATTTCAAGTTACTATCTGTGAGAGGTCTAAGACAGAGGTCTAGGTTCATTATTTTACACATGAATATCCAATTTTCACAGCACCATTGATTGAAGAGATTATCTTTTCTCCATTGAGTATTGTCAAATAGAGTTGACCATAGAAGTCTGAATTTATTTCTGGGCTCTTAGTTCTATTCCATTGGTCTATCTGTCTGCTTTTATGCCAGTACCATACTGTTTTGATGACTGTAGCTTAGCAGTTTAGCTTGAAACCAGGAAGTGTGATACCTTCTGCTTTGTTCTTCCTTCTTAGGATTTCTTTGGTCATCGGGGTCTGTTATGGTTCCATATAAATTTTAGAATTTTTTTTCTACTTTTGTGAAAAATGCCTTTGGAATCGTAATCGGGATTGCATTGTATCTAGAGATGGCTTTTGGTAGTTTTGACATTTTAACAATCTTAATTCTTCCATTCAATGAAACTGGGACACCTTTCCATTTATTTGTGTCTTCTTTGATTTCTTTTATCAGTGTCTTGTATTTTTCAAAGTAGAAATCTTTCACCTCCTTGGTAAATTTGGTCCTAACTATTTTATTGTTTTTGATGCTATTGCAAATAGCATCATTTTCTTCATTTCTTTTTTAGATAATCCATTCTGAGTGTATAGAAACACTACTGAGTTCTGTTTGTTAATTTTGTATCCTACACTTTTGCCAAATTTGTTGATTATATCCAACAGTGTTCTGGCAGAGTATTTAGGATTTTCTATGTATGAAATCATGTCATCTGCAAATAGAGATAATTTTACTTCTTCCTTTCCAATTCTGATACCCTTTATTTATTTTTCTCGCCTGACTGCTCTGGCTAGAACTTTTAATACTATGTTGAATAGGAGTGGTGAGAGTGGGCACCCTTGTCTTGATACTGATCTTAGGAGAAAAGATTTCAACCTTTTACTGTTCAGTATGATGTAGCTATGGGCTTGTTATATATAGCCTTTATTATGTTGAGGTATGTTCTATCTATACCTAATTTGTTAAGCGTTTTTATCACAGACAGGTGTTGAATTCTGTCAAATGCTTTTTTCCTGCATATATTGACATAATCATATGATTTTTTTCTTTCATTCTATTAATGTGGTGTATCACACTGACTATTTTGCATATGTTGAAACATCCTTGCATCCTATGGGTAAATCCCACTAGGTCATGGTGAATGATCCTTTTAAGGTGCTGCTGAATTTGGTTTGCTAGTATTTTATTGGGAATTTTTGCATCTATATTCATTAGGGATATTGGTCTGTAGTTTTCTTTTCCGGTTTGGTATCGGGATAATGCTGGCTTTGTAAAATAAGCTTGGGGGAGTGTTCCCCTCCTCTTTATTTTTTTGAAAGAGTTTGAGAATGATTGGTATTAATTCTTCTTAAAATGTTTGGGAAAATTCACCAGTGAAGCCATCTGATCCTGAGCTTATCTTCATTGGGCAGTTTCTGGTTACTGATTGTCTCCTTATTAGTAATTGGTCTGTTCAAATTTTCTATTTCTTCCTGATGCAGTCTTGGTAACTTGTACGTTTCTAAGAAATTTCCATTTCTTCTAGGTTATTCAGTTTGTTGGTGTATAGTTGTTCAGAGGAGCCTCCTATGATCCTTTGTATTTCTGTAGTATAAATTGTAATGTGTCCTTCTTCATTTATAATTTTTTTAAAATAAATTTATTTTATTTTTGGCTGTGTTGGGTCTCCGTTGCTGCGCGAGGGCTTTCTCTAGTTGTAGTGAGCGGGAGCTACTCTTTGGTGCGGTGCACGGGCTTCTCATTGCGGTGGCTTCTCTTGTTGTGAAGCATGGACTCTAGGAACGTGGGCTTCATTAGTTGTGGCACGTGGGCTCAGTAGTTGTGGCACATGGGCTTAGTTGCTCTGCAGCATGTGGGATCTTCCTGAACCAGGGCCCGAATCCCCTGCACTGTCAGGCGGATTCTCAACCACTGCACCACCAGGGAAGCCCTTCATTTATAATTTTGTTGACTGGGTCCCTTCTCTTTTTGCCTTGGTTGGTGTACCTAAGGGTTTGTCAGTTTTGTTGATCTTTTCAAAGAACCAACTGTGAGTTTGTTTTATATCATCTATTGTTTTCTTGTTCTATTTATTTCTGCTCTTTTATTTCCTTCCTTCTGGTAACCTTGGGCTCAGTTTGTTCTCCTTTTTTCTAGTTCCTTAAGACACAGAGTTAGGTTGTTTATTTGGAGTCTTTGTTGCCTCTTAGTGCAGGTGTTTGTTGCTGTGAACTTCCCTCTTAGAACTGCTTTTGCTGCATCCCATAAGGTTTGGTATGTTGTAGTTCCATTTTCATTTGTCTCAAAATACTTTTAAAATTTCCGCTTTAGTTTGTTTTTGATCCATTGGTTGCTCAGGAGAGTGTTTTAAAATTTCCATGTATTTGTAAATTTTCTAGTTTTCCTCCTGTTACTGATTTCTAGTTTCATACCACCGTGGTCAGAGGAGAAACTTGCTATGATTTCAATCTTCTTTAATCTGCTATGTTGGTGGCCCAACATATAGTTTATCTTAGAAATTGTTCCATGGGCGCTTGAAGAATGTGTTTTCTGCTGTTGTCAGATAGCATGTTCTGTATGTGTCTGTTAGGTCTATTTTGTCTATAGCATTGCTCAAATCTGCTGTTTCCTTATTGACTCTGTGTCTGAAGGATCTATCCATTGTTGAAAGTGGGATATTAAAGTTCCCAACTATTTTTGTGTTGCTGTTTATTTCTCCTTTTAGCTCTGTTTTTGTTTTATATATTTAGATGCTTCAGTGTTGAGTGTATAAATATTTATACTTGTTATATCTTAATGGATTGACCTCTTTATCAGTATATAATGAACTTTTTTGTTTCTTTTTACCATTTTTAGTTTAAAGTCTCTTTTGTTTCATATAAGTATAGCTACTCTTGCTTTTCTGGGGATTATTATCTGTTTGAAATATCTTTTCCATCCTTTCACTCTCAGTCTATACATGTCTTTAAGGCTAAAGTGAGTGTCATATAAGGCAGCATATTGTTGGATCTTTTCTTTTAAATCAATTCAGCCATTCTATGTCTTTTAATTAGAGAATTTAATGTTTGCAATTGAAGTAATTACTGATAAGTAAGGACTTACTGTTGTCATTTTGTTCATCATGTTCTGGCTTTCTTGTAGACGCATTGTTCCCCTTTTCGTATCCTGTTGCCCTTTTTTTTTTTTGGCTGCGCTGTGCAGCTTGTGGGATCTTAGTTCCCTGACCAGGGATTGAACCTGGGCTCCCTGAAGTGGAAGCGTGGAGTCCTAACCACTGGACTGCCAGGGAATTCCCCTTGCTGTCTTTTTTTGTGTGTGTGTCTTGATGTCTTTTGGTACCAGTGTTCTCTGACTTCTTTATCATGTTCTTCCATGTAATTACTACAGGTTTTCCCCTTTGTGGTTACCATGAGGCTTACGTAAAATATCTTAAAATGATAACATTCTATTTTAAGCTGATAACAACTTAGCTTTAATATAACTCTGAAAATTTACACTTTTACTTCTCACATTTTGGGTACTGATGTTATAGTTTACATATTTTTAATACTATGTAACTACGAACAGATTATAGTAGTTATGATTATTATTTTTTTAAACTTATAACTAGAGTTGTAAGTGAATTCACACTACTCTTACCATATTACATAATCTAATTTTGACTATATGTTTACCATTAAAAGTGAGTTTTATGTTACTTTCTTCTGTTTTTATGATGCTAATTAGTGACCTTTTACTTCCACTCAAAGAACTCCCTTACCATTTTGGTAAGGTAGGTCTAATGGTGGTGAACTCCCTTGCTCTTGTTTGCTCATGAGTCTTTTCCTTCCTTCATTTATGAGGACACTTTTGCTGGGTATAGAATTCTTGGTTTACAGTTTTTTTTTTTCCCTTTCAATATTTTGAATATATCATCCCATTCCCGCATGGCCTGAAAAGTTTCTGTTGAGAAACCTGCTGATAGTCTCATGGAGATTCCCTTGTATGTAATGTCTGTCTTTTGTCCTACTGCTCTCAACTTGCTTTATCTTTGACTTTTGACAATGTTAATTGCAATGTGTCTCAGTGTAGTCCTATTTGGGTTCAGCCTATTTGGGGTCCTTTGGGCCTCATTGATCTGGATGTCCATTTCTCTTTTTTGGTTTGGGAAGATTTCAGCAAGTATTGCTTTAAGTATCCTTTCTGTTCCTTTCTCTTTCTCTTCTGGAATTCTCATAATGCAAATATTCTTTTTTTTTGTGTGGAGGTGGGGGGCTTGTGTCTCATAAGTGCAAAGGCTTTCATCGCTGTTTTTCTTTTTTGCTCCTCTGACTGGATAATTTCAACTGTCCTGTCTTCCAGATTGCTGACTTTTTTTTCTTCTGTATTGAGTCTGCTTTTGAAGCTCTTAATTCTTCAGTTTAGTTATTGTATTTTTCAGCTCTAGAATTTTTTTCATGGTGTTTATTTTTGTTCAACTTCTTGTCATGTTCATGAATTGTTTTCCTAATTTCATTTGTCTGTGTGTTCTTGCAGTTCACTAAAGTTCTTCAAGAGGACTATTTGGAATTCTTTGGCTGACAGTTCACAGATATTCATTTAAGTAGGCTCAGTTACTGAAGTTCTCTTAGTTTCCTTTGGTGGTATCATATTTCCCTCATTTTTCATGAGCTTTCAGTCCCTACATTGGTATCTGTGCATTTGAGTAAGTGGTCTCTCTTCTAGACTTTGTAGGTTTGCTTTGGTAGAGAGAATTCTTTGCCAGTTAGCTCAGTTTTAGTTTCTGCAAGTGTCTGCTGATGACGACCTTGAGCAGCTGGGTCTATTTTTGGATGAGGCAACTGCTTGAGCTCTGAGGGCAGGGGTGGGAGGGTGTGCTGCTGACTGAGAACAGTTGGATAGGACTCTTGTCTCGGTTCCCTGCCGAAGTGAGGCTGTAGGATGGGCTCTGCAGTTGCCTGGGTTCTCTGGTCAGGCTTACTAGACCAGTGGGCCTGGGTACTGTACTTAGCAGTAGGTATCTGCCCTGCCCTAGTGGGGCAGCAGAATGGAATCCAGGGTCTGCACGGCTTGTTTCAGGACTTGAATTTGGGAAGAGTGTATACTGAATTCCCTCTCCAGATGGGGGCTACAGGTTTTGCTCTGCAGATGGGAAAAGCCATAGACTGTGCTCTCTGTTCAAGTGCCACTGTAAGTAGGGCAGATGGATGGGCTACATAGCTTCCCATGGGCTGTGGTTAGGTTCCTTGGTCGGGTGGGCTGAAGCCTATAGTCAGCAATGAGTGGGGTTACAAATTAGTTTTCCTGCTTGGGGTGAAGTGCAAGAACTAGCTCCAAGGTTTGTAAGGCTATTTGTTTGTGATCTTGATTCAAACCAACCTCTGCCCCAAGTTCCCTGGCCAAATAGGGCCACTGGCTTTGCTTTGCAGGCTGTCAGCTCTGCCTGCCCACCTCTCTGTTTGAGCTTGCTGTGCTATACAGCCTCTACGTGTTCCCACCAGTCCCCCTGGCCAGTCAGGGTGGGGAGACACACTCAGCAGCTGGTAGGCCTATGATCCGCTCCCATGCCTGGGTCGGGCAGGAGGGTCCATTTCAGGCACCTCCCAAATTTTCTGAACAGGCTTTCTGGTTGGAAGGGGCCGAGAGCTACACTTAGCAGCAATGAGCCTGTGAATGAACTCCCCCTGTCTGGGCATATCAGGGGAACCCTCCATGCCTGGTACTGACTTTGCTCTGGGGCAATCAGCTCTGCCTGCCCGCCTCCTGGCTTGAGCATTACTGGGTTTCCATGCCTTGGAGGGGGAAGTGGGCAGATCAGCCTCCAGAGCTGGTAAAACTCCTGCCAAGTTCCCTGCTCAGACTGACTTGGTTCTGCAGCTGAGCAAAGCTGCTGGCTGGGATTACCCGGGCGCTGCAGGGAGGGACTCGGTCTACCGAGATCTGAGTGCTGGTTGTTGCAAGCCCCTCCCTCTTTCTCCATCAGGATCAGCTTCCCAGTGGTTGAGCCCCGCAGATTCTCCTGCAGTCCCTGTGGGGTGATACAGGAGTAGCCGCTCTCACAAAGCAGCTCACAATGCTGGGGGGGTCCCAGATGTCGCCCACGAGCTCTCTTTTCCCACTAGTGGAGCTGTGTTGGCCTGGGGGAGGGGCAATGCAGTCCGCGTGCAGGTGCTTCTGTTACCCTTCTGATACACAAGTCTTGATCTCTGTGGTGCAAGGCGCGGGGGTTGGGGGGTTGGGGTGGTGGGGTGTGGCTCAGCCTCACCCTGTGTTCTAGGACGCTCTTGGTGGTTTCCTGTCCATGAATCCTTGTTAGCTGCTGTGCTTGTGAGGGCAAAGTCAGGGATGACCTATGTTCCCATCTTGGTGATGTCGCTGAGTTAACTTTTGAAATACGTAATTTCTATAAAAATGCCTGATCCTTCTACTAGTTAAATATAATAAATTCGCTGGAAGCTGAGTCAAGGAGTTCAGGCCAGCCGTATAATCTAGTCAAATATGTTTAATTGTGAGGGTCCCTTCAGTAAAGAGGAGGTGCCTGGGCTATGGGGTCCGAGATCTTGGAGGGTCTGACAGGCATGCTCACCTCTTCGTAGGCACCCGCCCCCGGCTTCAGAGTGTGCCGGGGCTTTCATTTAGCCACACTGTTCTTATTCCGAATTCCACCTAAAAATATTTAAATTAACCTTCAGGCTTCCTGGAGAACGTAAAAGTTATTCTGAATTATTTTCACTGCCAGGATCAGCACAATTCCCTTCCCAGCCAGCTCGGTAGGTATTCAGTGATAGAGAAACCAGTTTTTAAATTAATACAATTTTGTGTTGGTAAGGAAGCCATTCTTTTTAATTATTGGGCGGGCATTCTCCTCAGCCTGGCTTCCCCAGTTAATAAAACTCAGCTATTTAGCATGGTTTTTATTTTTGCAGAGGGCAGACTTTGGGAAGTAGTTTCCCGATGTGGAATCTCCCTCCAGAACGTTTTGATCTCTCCAGGCACACGCCTGTCACAAGGAGCCTTGTACAGAACCCTGAGAAAAGGAAACGCTGTCATTAAAATGGCCCTGGTGGGCCTATAACTGGCGACTCTAACTTAGCTTGAGGGGCAATGTTGGGAGCTGGCGAATCGAGAAACTGGAAAGAGGAAGTTAACGCTGGGCTGGATCCCCTCCTGGAAAGGGCACTGTAGCACAGCAGGAGAGACCTCAGTTGGACTTACAGCAGAATCCCTTGCCCATCCCACGTCACGTCTGGGAAACCCAGAAAAGATGAGTGAGGGAGGGCAAGAGATTCTCCATGTCTGGCGATGCCGAAAAGCAGAACTCCCTGCTTGGAGAGTTTAGTTATTCACCCGCCCAGAGGAAAAGCCTAAAAGCCTGGCCTAGATGACATCTTCATTTCCTTTCTGGGTCAGTCCTCTGGGATTTAAAAAGCAGCTCCCATACAAGACTCCATGCTATGATGGGATCAGGGATGGAGCAGACATAACAACTTGCTATAAATTTAATATCAGCTTAAATAATGCATAATTAGAAGGGTAAGCCTCTGCAAACACATTAAATAATGTATTCCCCAAGCAAACATGATTTTTGGATGATTTGCTGTTTCGGATGGCGGTGAGGTAGAAAGGTGGAGAGACCTGAATTTGAGTTGCAGGGGTTTTTTTTTGTTTGTTTTTTAAATGTCGGTTCATTGGGTTGTTTATTTTACTTTTATTTTCGGCTGCGT
The DNA here is from genome assembly GCF_951394435.1 of Stenella coeruleoalba. Taxonomy (NCBI): domain Eukaryota; kingdom Metazoa; phylum Chordata; class Mammalia; order Artiodactyla; family Delphinidae; genus Stenella; species Stenella coeruleoalba. The sequence continues at coordinate 144,009,051 of NC_137148.1, read as the reverse complement.
TGGGTCTTCGTTTCTGTGCGAGGGCTTTCTCCAGTTGTGGCAAGCAGGGTCCGCTCTTCAACGCGGTGCGCGGGCCTCTCACGGTCGTTGCCTGTCTTGCTGCGGAGCACAGGCTCCGGACGCGCAGGCTCAGCGGCCATGGCTCACGGGCCTAGTTGCTCCGCGGCATGTGGGATCTTCCCGGACCGGGGCACGAACCCGTGTCCCCTGCATCGGCAGGCGGACTCTCAACCACTGCGCCACCAGGGAAGCCCTGAGTTGCAGTTTTAACACTGATCAGTTTTGTCATTACAAAGCAGAACCTTTACTGGTCATGCCTCCGTTTCCTTATCTGTCATGGCCTGTGAGCTCCTAGTGGGTAGAGACTTTATCTTATTTTTCTTAGTGTCTCTATTATTTTGGAACGTGTTTGGTGCTCAAACATTTGTGAGTAAGGGGCTTGAATTAGACCGAGTATAAGCACGCTGGCAGCTCTGATGATCTAAGCTCTAATAAGGAAAACTGAGATGAGAAAATGTGAGCAGGACATTTGTGACTTCCAAGTATCTGAAAGGCTTCTTCCTTCATTCTAAAGAGCAATTGGAGTCATTTTGGGAGGAACCCCCGAGACCTGGAATTTAATAGACAGAGGTTGGAGGCAGAGGATTTTCATGATGTCAACTTAAAATCACAGCCACTCATTCAGCATTGACTGAGCACCTACTCTGTGCTTGTTAATGTGATCAATATTTAAACTAGAGCAGGACAGTTAGGGCCCCTGACCTCATGACCTTACAGGTCAGAGGAGGAAAAAGACACATGAACCAACAATGAAAAACATTCGTGTGGTGATGAGTAAATAGAGGAAGGCACTATGGGAACGGAGGAGGGACATAGAGCCAGAACTGGATGGATGAGGCCAGTTTCCCAGAGGAACTGCTGCCTCAGTGGGGCCCAAAGTATGAGACTTCACAGGTGAGGGCAGGAGATGACTCGGAGAATATTCCAGAGGGGGACGTCAGCAGGTGAAAGCTCGGGTGGTGAGCAAGGGCCCTGCCCAGGCAGAGAACCTCACTTCCGATGCTGTGGGAGAGTTCTAGTGGGGGCAGGTGGTCCATGGGTAGGGATGTGGCAGAGAGGAGGGGTGTCTGATACGGAGCCTCAGCCCAGACGAACTGAACGGACTGGGACTTGTCATCCTGCAACCTGAACTTGTAGAAGTAGGTTGCGTGTCTCCTAGCCTCTCAGAAGCGGGGAAGGCAGTCCAGCCTGCAGATGAATGCTCCTTTGTGTTCAACAGTGGGTACATCTGGGGAGGACGTCTGTGCTTCTCAGATCCTTAGCAGCACCGGTCAGGCCCCAATCCCTTGACCTCACCACCCCCCCAGCTAGTCTGCTCCAGCTACACTGGCTCATGTTCTGCCTCAGGGCCTTTGCGCATGCTGGTACCTTAGCACAGAAGGCTTTCTTGCCATTCCATTCCTGAAACTTTCCTACTCTTCATTCAGTTCTCAGCCCAAATGTCATCTTCCTAGAGTGGGCTTAACCTAAATCAGACACTCCCTGTTATTTCAACCATTTTTTTCCCCCACAGCACCCATCACCATTTCTTTACACTATTTGTAACTTATTTGATTATTATCTGTTTCCCCTTGCTACAGCATAAAGCTCCATGAGGGTCTTTCCACTTTTCCATCGCACCAATCAAAACAGCAAGCAAGTCATCCGAAAGTAATGTTTGCTTGGGGGATACATTGTTGAATATATTTTGCAGAGGCTTACCCTTCCAATTATATATTATTTAAGCTAATATTACATTTATAGCAAGTTCTGCCTGCACAAGCACTGCTCAGAATTCAGTGTCTTGTCTGTTCACTAACGTAACACTCAGTGCCTCGAACAGTGCCAGGAACGTAATAGGTGTTTGAAAAAATAAAACGTTGGTTGGTGTAGAATGAATGCACTGTGGCAGGAAGGGCTGATGAAATTCAGGCTCTTGTGAAGACTGCATATGTTAACAGACCTACCTGAGTGGGTTCCATGCAGAACTGAGTTCACGTGTGTGTGTTCACAGGCACACACGCATACCCGCCTCCCACCTTGTTCCTGCGTCACTGTCATTTGCCACAAAAGTAAAAGTAACACAAGCCAACGTGTAATTGCAATGTCATATTAATCATACAGAAACCCAAACAAAATTACTAACTCCCACTTCCTGGAATACTAATAACACTAATACTGGTATCATGATGGAAGATTATCTGGGAAGCAATTTTCCTTCTGTTCTGCTACCTACACATGTAGCTGTTTCTTGCTTTTGCAATCTCTGTGTAAATCATAATCAGGAGGAAATATCCTAGAGGGTGGTTATGTGCCTTCCTTATCAGAGAGAATCACGCACTAAACCCATCTTAGGAAAGAGCAGAAGTTTTAAATCTTAACAGGAGGAGGTGGTTTCAGTTCTCTCTTCCAAAAGTCTAGAAAAATGTCTTGCTGGAGGGGAGGACATTAATGCATTAAGAGGTCCTCAGGACCAGGAGTTTGCTTTATGATTAGGCTTTGGAGGGAGGGAGGATGAAGAATATACCTGGGTGTGTATGAGTGTGATTTAACCATCTCTTCCTTCTGTGGGTGTAGCACCCCCTTTCTCTAAGGTTTCCCCATCTAGGAGTTTTTACTGAGATGTCCGTCACACGAGACACATGTCCACGTGTGACCCAGCCAATCACAGACCCCCACCTGCCTGACCAGTGATTGGCCCTGGGGTGTGACTGCCATTCCATCTGTGGCAGGCCATTCAGAGTTCTTCCAAGGGATTTTAGAGTTTAATTCTGTAAAAGATTGCTTCCTCTTCCCCCTGGGTCACTAAGCTGAACTGGTATATCAGCCCGGAGTCATCTTTAGCCAAGTCTGCCTGACTCCCAGGGTGAAGAGGTCACCAGTCGAATGTAGGGGTAAATTAGGCTAAGTGTCAAGGGCAACATTGCTAAGAGATGGAAGGGGGCCGAGAGAAGGATGTCAACCTGATGATATCATTTGAGCTGGTGAAGTCGCTAAGGCTAGCTCCTCTCTGGTAGGGGCCCGCGAGGCAAGACAACACATGCCCTTTTTAATTGAGCTAATTTGAGTGCACTTCCTGTCTCTCTCTTGCAGTGGAAAGATCCCTGACAGATACGGAGGCATTTATGCACTAAACAAGGAGGCGCCTTAGAAGGGGGCATGGTCATCATACCTTCCTTTGTCACCCACCGTCTGAATGCCCATCCCGTGGCACTTGTCACCAGGGATACAGCAGTGAGATGGTCCTCGTGCTCATGGAGCTTACAGGTACCCTGATGTAAGAGCTTTGTGAGTTTTTTGAAGGCCAGAGGAAACAGGAAAGAGTGCTGGGTGGTGAGGGCCTGAGGGAGCTGGGTGGTGAGGGCCTGAGGGAGGAGGGCTCTTTCAAGTGAGATTCCTGGAGAAATCCTTGGGAGGCATAATGAAGACCTTCCCTACTTTGAGTTTGGGCACAGACAACCACTCGAGATTTTGCCAAAGCAACAAAGCCACAAAGATTTTGGTGGAAGCGGGTGGCCACGGGCCATCCGTCTACCATTTTACATTTCACCAGCCTTTATGTAAGAGCTGCTGACGTGTTCCTCACCTGAGAGGTGCCCTTGGCTGGAATGCTGGAAGAAGGGGTACCTAGTTTCACTGGGTACTGTTCTATGGTAATATCTTCACCGAGATTTTCGGTAAACTCCAGGGATGCTCAGAGCCTTGAGCCCTCACGGCACTCAACTGGCCAGGCTGCCGGGAGCTTGCCAGTCCCTGGGAAAGGTCAGGCGATTTGCCTCAATGCACGAGACCTTCAGTTACTACACCAGAGATGCTCTCCAAATCCCTTGTTATCCACGGGGGTGGGGTGGGGGTGGGGAGCAACAATTACGTGGTGCTGGTTCAGTGGTAGCACCTGCAAGTTCATTCAGTTTCTTCCCCGTTGCAAGTGGCAGCACTGGGGCTGTCAGAATCTCACATCTCTGTCTTGGGGTTCAGTTCCCTGCCTCGTCCCTCCACAGAGCCTGGCAGGCCAGCCCCTGAAGTCTGGAGGGTTTCTTGGCTTCCCAGTCTACATGATCATGGAAGGGGCCCCTTAAAAGGTGAGCATGACCCAGCAACCCTGCTGGCTGCCAAGTCCTGTTAATTGTGTGTGCTAAGTAGCTCTCAGATGTCCCTCTGTCTTCTCTGCTAATGATTTCGTTTCTTGTTTGGATTACCCCTCTCCTCCTATCCTGTCCTCAGGATAAATGCCAGCCTAGCAAAATATGCCCTTCCAGTCCCTTCCCACCCTACTAACCCTGACCAACTCTCTGGCCACACTTAGTTTTCTGAAATGACACTCCTTTTCTTTTGGACCTCTTTGCCTTTTCACAGGCGACACTCTGTCTGATCACCCCTTGCTGATATCTTTGCCTGGCTAATTCCTACTGCTCTGTAGAACTGATTCCAACTCTTCTGTGAAGCAACCCTCAGCCCTGATCGGGATGGCAGGGGCCCTGCTACGTGGTCACCAAATCTCCTTTCATTGTCTTCTTAGGCATGCAGAAAGACACCATTTCCTGGGCTTCCTTGCAGTTAAGTTGAAGTCACCCCACTGTGTTCTCACCAGGAAGGATGGCAGTGATGCCTGCCATGTCTAGCCCTGCTCATTGAGCCCTGATTTCAGGGCATATTTGTTCACATTTGTTAACCGATCACACCCACCCCACCCTCCCCTGACTGATACAATGACATACCCCTTCCCTTGAAATCCTGGCCTCTGGGATAGCTCACGTCACACGACTCACATGTGACACTCTACTTTCCCTCTCTACCTTCTCCCACCTGCTCCCTGGCAATTTCCAGGAGTTGCTTTTATTTCATTCACTAAACGATTTATGAATTGAATTAAAATAAATGAGATGCAAATAAATTCCAGGCTTTCTCCCTCATTTTCAAATTACATTTTCAGTCCACTCAACCTGTTATAATCTCATAGTGATTTTCATTTAAGAGAGCTAAATGGATATGTGATTATTGTTACAGGAACTAACACCAGACAATTAAATGTTGAGGTGTTGATAGATAAAGCTGTGTTTCGATTTGCATAAACATGATGCCAGCAAATCTAACCCTGGCAGAAATTCAGTTATGAGACTTGCGTGCCTAACTAACTAACTTCTGCTAATTACCATGAGTACCATTATTACGATTTTTAATATTCAGAGTTGGGAATTATAGCCATTTTATTTTAGGGCTGCATTTATCTTTATTTTGAAAACTTTTAGTCAAAATTCATCACTGATTTATCAGAGAAAAGGCACGATTACTATTTCTAATCAACTTCTATGGTGCAGTGTATCAAAAATCAATTATACAGCCCTGAAATCCAGTCATTAAGGATTTAGCTACTAATCTCATTTCATTTTTGTCTTTAGGAAGATACTGCAGCTTGCAACTTCGCAGATACCAGCAGAGGAAGAAAAACATGGGAGGCTGCTGATAACCTAATGTGGAGAATTAAACTCCAGCCAGCCAAAGGCAAGGGCGGAATCTTAACATGGAGTGGCCTGGCTGCAGGGAGGTCGCCTGGGCTGGCTGGATTTCAATCCAGTAACACGGCAGAAGTTATGACCCAGGTTTTGTTGAGCGTGAGCCTTCTAATCTCAGGAATTCCAAAGCAAAGCGTGTGTTAAACCCCTGCCGTATTGCGTCGTTTACCGTCTTCCTGGTGAGTATCTCACCCTGCAATGATTTTATCTGTTAGTTGACTTCTTATCTGCGGCCCCTGTTGTGCCTGGCTCCTAGTTAGGTGTTCAATAAATAGGTGCTGACTTTGACGAAGACCGACATCCCGAGGATTCTCCCCAGCGCGAGGGAGAGCCTGATGGTAAGAACCAGTCCCTCTTGATGCCACGTAAGTGAACAGAGCAGGAACCAGATTATCTGGATGACTGTTGCTCTAATCAGGAAGCTGTGAGGCCTGCTGGTTAGGAATCCTGGCAAGTGAGAGAGAACTGGGGCTGAGTCCTGGCTTTGCTGTTTGTTTGCTAGACGCTGTACCCTTGGACCGGTTATTTAGCGTCCCAGAGCCTCTGTTTCCTCATCTGAAAAAGGGAGATAATAACACCTACTCCCACAGGGCTGTTTGTTGTTTTTTGCGGTACGCAGGCCTCTCCCGTCACGGAGCCACAGGCTCACGGGCCCAGCCGCTCCGCAGCACGTGAGATCTTCACGAACCCGTGTCCCCTGCATTGGCAGGCAGACTCTAAGATAACACAAGTAAAGCATTTAACGTCGTGCTCTCATCATAAAAGTCCTCAATAAATGTTATATATTGGTTTTTAAAGCTGTAACTTGTGGGTACGTTGCCTAGTCTGGGGAAGCTAGAGTTGGTTAAAACTTTCTGCTGCAGTTTGCTTGTTACTTCCTCTTAGGAAGCCTCCCCTGATGCCTGCAGGCTGGATAGTAGCGCCTCCTCTGTGATTCCCACCAAGCCCTGGATGTTCCTCTCTCTACTCACTTAACCCATCGGATTATCCTGAGGTTTATACATTCTACCGGACTGTCCACTCCTTGAGTGTAAAGAGCACGTTATAAAACTTTCAGTATTTAGCACACCGAAACCACACAGTAGCCACGGGCACCGCTTCATGTGTTGAGTTGGGCAAACAGCGAAAGTTGACAGAGAAGATGCTAGCGAGTGTGAAAAGACCAGAGGGACCTCTGCTTATAGCTTAAGGTAAATCCCCAGCTTTTCTAGTCCTAGGAAATGCAGAACGTTTTCTCCGAGGTCTGAGTCCCAGCAGGATGTGGCTCACGTGTCTCTCTCAGGGAAGAGAGAAAGGCGTAATGGAGGCTTGGGAACTGGGAGATGGCCTCAGCTCTGGAGGAAAGGGTGTGTCCCGTACCACTTTGAGGGGGACAAGTTGGGTGGAACGACTTACCCGGAGCTTCCTGCCAAAGATGGTAACTTTGCCTTTAATCTGTTCCTTTCTTAGGCGCCACTCGATGGAGTTCAGGCCATTCTCCATGGGCAGCGAGATGTTGCAGCGCCCGATGGTGGGGGTGATGGTGCCCGCTAGGACGTGGGGCTCGCTGTGGAAGCTGACGCCCATCCCGTTGGCGTACATCACCCGCAGGGTACCGTTGTTGCAGAGCTGGTAGCTGTTCCGCACTTGATCTGGAGAAATGTAAGTGGGGGTGGGGAGAGGGAAATAAATTATCCACTGTGTTAGTCACGAGAGAACAGAACCCCTATTTTTATAGGTTTCCATGGTACTTTGCAGCTGTCAGTGTACGGCTGCCTTCAATTAGCACACACGCAATGTTAAGGTGAGTAGCAGAGATGCCACTGTTCCACAGAAAGAAAAACATTATTAATATGTGGCACTCCAGAAATAATTATGCTGGGACATCTTTCTTTTACTCACTGAAGAGTACATTTAAAGACGCCTCTTGCCTACACAATTCGTGTCAATCAAATCCCCGATCTTTCTTTAACATATATGTTTTAGCTTAAATGGAACAAAATAAAGGAAAACTACTTAAAAAAATTCTTTTTCTCCTTTCGCCTACCATCTAACCTGAGGCTGATGGTCTACCATAGGTCAGCTCCACTGCAAAGATTCTTCGAGAAAACAAAGAGAAAAAGCAACCTTCCCGCCCCTCATGTGGTTGCTGCTGACTCCATGATGCCATCTCCACTCCAGAGGAAATCCAAAGAGACTCAACTAGCGTAAGGGAGACCGAGCCAGTGGGTGCTGATAACGTGTGTGTCTTCCCAAATGGAATCTACACTAGCCAATCAATCAGACTTCTGACCTTTTCCTTTATCGAAAAGTTCCAGGTAGGAAATGTGAGTCGGAGACTCCTTTTATAGATACGATGCTTCCTGACTACTTGGGCAGAGGAGTCCAGCTGGCCTGGCCTCTGAGGCCCTGGCTTTTGGGGTAGTGCGCAAGTGTGCACCTGTCACGACTGCAGCCCTCGTGCAGAAAGACAAAATCTACATCATTAATCATCTGGCAGAGCAGAAATAGAGTCATGGCTCTGTCGGGGGATAAACAGTCCAGCAACGACACCATTTATCTAGCGCCAGGACACGTTTATCCTCGGCCAGTGGGCTAGTCCACCGCTTGCCAGCCTGTGCACTTGTCCTGGACTGTACGTCATGTCGAACAGCAAGAGTAACCACGAGGTGGTCAGAAACCTTTGAGGTCTTGGCAAGAGACCGCTAAAGGGCTCTGTGACTGTAACAACCCACTCATCACACAAACCCTTAGAAGAAAGGGAGGCTCAGAATGGGACCAAAAAACAGGTGGGCTCAAGAGGCTAAAACCACCTTTGAGAAGGTAACTGTGTGTGTTGCGTGCTGGTGATGGAGAGGTGGGGGCAGAGTACAGAGGGATGAAAACTGACATTTTCACATAAATATGTAGACATTTCCAAATATTTGGTTTGGTATAGATGACATCCTCCTGCCTCTGATTAAGTCCTTTTCTCCAAGATTGACCTCTTGCAGAGTTAGTTTGCTAGGGACTAAAACAGCAAGCTGAGGGGTGGGAGGTCTGGAAGTCCTCCCAGGCTTGGTAACTCACACCTACCTCTGGCCTTGGCTGAGTCTGGGGGGGGAGGGGCTTACCTTGCACCACTGTGTAGGAGGCCTCCACAGAAGACAGGTTGGTAATGACGGTGACATCGTCATCACGGTTGGAGTTCTCAATGTCAATGGTGATGGATTTCTCCATTTCCCGGTGTAGGCTGGTCACCACCCCCGTGGGGCGTGTCACGTTGGTTAGGCGGCCCTCGTGGTCATAGCTGGAGAACAGACACACTGGTTAGAAACACAGTTCCTGGGACTGAAGGCTTCCCCAACACACAAGGGACAGACTCATGGTGTCAGAGAAAGAGAAACTGGCAGGTGGGGTGGCCAGATGGTGCAGCACGCTGAGGCTCCTCGTCACAATCATCAAAACTCCAGCCTTGGGGCTTCCCTGGTGGCGCAGTGGTTGAGAGTCTGCCTGCCGACGCAGGGGACACGGGTTCGTGCCCCGGTCTGGGAAGATCCCACATGCTGCGGAGTGCCTGGGCCTGTGAGCCATGGCCACTAAGCCTGCGCGTCCAGAGCCTGTGCTCCACAACGGGAGAGGCCACAAAACAACACTCCAGCCTGCCCTGAGAAACGGTGATGCTTTTTTCTACTACCCACCGATACACCTGAAAACATACATTTCACCTTAGGCACGGGGTACTTAACCTAGTTAGTTAGTTAGTGAGAACAGCAACTTTATGCTCAATTTATGCTGTTTGATTTGTGTTCCACAAATCAAAGGACTGAATAATGAACAAATAAAATCTGAACAGACCAATTCCTAGTAAGGAGATTGAATCGGGAATCCAAAACCTCCCACCAAACAAACAAAAGTCCAGGCTCACTTGGCTTCACTGGTGAATTCTGCTAAACATTCAGAGAAGAGTTAATACCAATTCTTTTCAAACTCTTCCAAAAAATAAAGGGGAGGGGACACTCCAAAGTCATTTTACAAAGCCAGCAGTACCTGATACCAAAACCAGCTAGGGACAGTGCAAGAAAAGACAGTTACAAGCCAATGTCTCTAAACATAAATGCAAGACTCCTCAACAAACAAAATATTAGCAAACCGAATTCAACAGTACATTAAAAGGCTCATACACCATAATTAAGTGGGAGTTATTCTAGGGAATGCAAGGATGGTTCACGTTGGCAAATCAATCAATGTGAAATACCACATTAACAAAATGAAGGAATAAACCGTATTATCATCATCTGAATAGATGCAGAAAAAATTCAAGGACGTGGGTATAGAGGGAACATACCTCAACCTACTAAAAGCCCACAGCTAACATCACACGCAATGGTAAAAAGCTGACAGTTTTTCCTCTAAGATCAGGAACAAGACAAAGGATGCCACTGTATTCAATATAGTACTGGAAGTCTTCTTATCCAGAGCAATTAGGCAAGGAAAAAAAGGCATCCAAATTAGAAAGGCAGAAGTTAAACTGTCATTATTTGTATATGACATCATATTACGTGGAGAAAACCCTAAAAACGTCACCCAAAAATCTGTTGGAATAAATAAATTCAGTAAAAGCTGCAGGATACAAAATCAATATATAAAATCTGAATTGCATGAATTGCATCAAGAAAAGAATAAAATGATACCTAGGAATAAAGTTAACCAAGGGGCAGAGGGCCTGTACACTGTTATAAGACACTGATGAAAGAACTCAAAGAATACACAAATAAATGAAAAGATACTCCATGCTCATGGATTGGAAGAATTCAACTGTCCATATTACTCAAAGCAATTCCCTATCAATCGAAATTCCAATGGCATTCTTCACAGAAATAGAACAAACACTCCTAAAATTTGTATGGAATCACAGATATCCTACTAGCCAAAGTAATCAAGAAAGAACAAAGCCAGAGGCATCATGCTCCCTGATTTCATTTGGTGTGGCACTGGAATAAAAAACAGCCACACAGACCAATGGAACAGAATCGAGAGCCCAGGAATAACCCCACACATACGGTCAATTAACTTATGACAAAGGAGCCTAGAATATACAATGAGGGAAAGAACAGTCTCTTCAAAAAGTGGTGTTGGGAAAACTGGCCAGCCACATGGAAAAGAATGAAATGCTATCTTATGCCACTCACAAAACACCACTCACAAAATTAACTCAAAGGGATTATAAACTTGACTGTAAGACCTGAGACCATAAAACTCCTAGAAGTAAATATAGGCGGTAAGCTCTGTGACATTAGTGTTCGTGATTTTTTTTTGGTTTTTTTGCATTTGACACAAAAGCAAAGGCAATAAAAGCACAACCAACAAGTGGGATTATATCAAACTAAAAAGCTTTTGCCCAGCAAAGAAAATCATCCACAAAATAAGGCACTATACGGGCTTACCCTGGTGGCGCAGTGGTTGAGAGTCCGCCTGCCGATGCAGGGGACACGGGTTCGTGCCCCGGTCCGGGAAGATCCCACATGCCGCGGAGCGGCTGGGCCCGTGAGCCATGGCCGCTGAGCCTGCGCGGCCGGAGCCTGTGCTCCGCAGCGGGAGAGGCCACAACAGTGAGGGGCCCGTGTACCGCAAAAAAAATAATAATAATAATAAGGCACTATACTGAATGAGAGAAAGTATTTGCAAATCACCTATCTGATAAGGGAAGAATATCCAAAATATATAAAGAATTCATACAACTCAATAGCAAAAAACGCAAATAATTTGATTGTAAAATAAGCAGAGGATCTGTATAGACATTTTCCCAAAGAAGACACACAGATGGCCAACAGGTACATAAAAAGATGCTCCTCGTCGCGAATTACTAGAGAAATGCAAATCAAAACTCCAATGGGGTGCCACCTCACACCGGTCAGAACGGCCATCATTAAAAAGTCTACAAGTAAGAAATGCTGGAGAGGGTGGAGAAAAGGGAACCCTCCTACACTGTTGGTGGGAATGTAAATTGATACAGCCGCTATGGAAAACAGTATGGAGGTTCCTCAAAAAACTAAAAATAGAGTTGCCATATCTAAAAATAGAGTTACCCTATGATCCAGCAATCCCACTCCTGGACGTACAGCTGGACAAAACTATACATGTACTCCTATGTTCAAAACAGCACTATTCACAATAGCCAAGACACGGAAGCAACCTAAGTGGCCATCGACAGAGAAATGGGTAAAGAAGATGTGGTACATATATACAGTGGAATACTAATCGGCCATAAAAAAAGAAATGAAATAGCAACATGGATGGAACTAGAGATTATCATACTAAGTGAAGTAAGCCAGAAAGACCACATGATATCACTTATATGTGGAATCTAAAATATGACATAAATGGACCTACCCATGAAACAGAAACAGACTCGTAGACCTAGAGAACATACTTGTGGTTGCCAAGGGGAAGGTTGCGGGGGGGATGGATTGGGAGTTCGGGATTAGCAGATGCAAACTGTTATATATTAGAATGGATAAACAACAAGGTCCTACTGTACAGCACAGGGAACTATATTCAATATCCTCTGATAAACCATAATGGAAAAGAATACATATACGTATGTAAAACTGAATCACTTTGCTGTACAGCAGAAATTAACACAACGTTGTAAATCACCTAGACGTCAATAAAATAAACTTTAAAAGGTACAGATTTTCAGTTTTAAAATAAATAAGTGGGCTTCCCTGGTGGCGTAGTGGTTGAGAGTCTGCCTGCCGATGCAGGGGACACGGGTTCGTGCCCCGGTCCGGGAGGATCCCACGCGCCACGGAGAGGCTGGGCCCGTGAGCCATGGCCGCTGAGCCTGCGCGTCCAGAGCCTGTGCTCCGCAACGGGAGAGGCCATAACAGTGAGAGGCCCGCGTACCGCAAAAAAAAATGTCATGGGGATCTAATATACAGCATGGTAACTGTAGTTAATAATACTGTATTACCTATCTGAAAGTTGCTAAGAGAGTGGAACCTGAAAGTTCTCATCACAGGTAAGACAGTTTTTGTAACTATATGGTGACAGACGTTAACTAGACCTACTGTGGTGATCATTTCGCAATATATACGAATACTGAATCATTATGTTGTACCCCTGAAACTAATACAATGTTATATGTTAATTTCACCTCAATAAATAAGAAAATTAAACAATTCTACGTGTATTGATATAGGGTGCTTAGTGTTCCCAACTCTTGCTGCCAAGCAGGGACAATGTGAGGAGTGTATTCTGGGAGCCCCAGGCAGTGATTTAATTCCAATCTACTGTATTACCTGGACACCTACGACGTGTAGATTGCTGCGCTTCATTGTGAGATAAACAGTAGGAACTGGAGAGTCGACTTTTGGGGAAGAGCAGGTTGGGGTTGAGGCCAGACTTTCAGGGGCCAGAGGGAGAAAATAGGTCTTCTGTAACTTTCAAGGGAGATTCCACTTCCGATACCCATGGAGTGAGTATCTCCAGATTCAGGTCTCTTTGCAAATAAGTCTGCACATCCTGGCAAGGAGTTATGAGTTCCAGTAATGGGACCTCACGGCGACCCAGTGGAACCAGTCCTGCCTTGACTCATGTGGGGCTGGAGGCTGCGTCTGACTCATTTCTTCAACGTCTGTTCACTGACTTCCTACTATGTGTCAGGCACCGTTCAAGGCTCTGGGGACGCGGCTAAGAACAAAATGGATGAAAATCCTTGCCATCATGATGTGTGCAAGCTAGATGGAGAGAGTCAAAATAAACTGAAGTCTAAACTGTAGTGTATGTCACACCCTATGGCTACTACGTATAAAAGAGAGAACTAATGAGAACCTACTTTACAGCACAGGGAACTCTACTCAGTGCTCTGTGGTGACCTAAATGGGAAGGAAATCCAATAAAAGAGGGAATATATGTACACGTATAGCTGATTCACTTTGCTGTACAGCAGAAACTAGCACAACGTTGTAAAGCAACTATAGTCCAATAAAAATTAATACAAATATATAGAGTGTGTCAGATGGTGACAAGTGGAAAGGATTAAAATCAAGGCGGGACAAGAGAGAGGGCACGTGTAGTGGTGGTTGTAATTTTAAGTACAGTCCTGTGACTGTCAGGAATACAGGCCACTCTCGCCCAGTCCGAGAACTTAGCAGACACCACAGAACCTCCAGAAGGCATTCCCATGTCTGCTCCATTCCTGCCGAGCTCTCTGTGAGGCACTTCCCGACACAAAGAACAGGTGGGAGAAAGGTAATAGTTAAAGGGACCCACTCCAGGCTCCTTGAATTGCAGTGCCTGCTTATTCTAGGAAGTAACTCTTGAACCCTACTCCATGGAAAGGCAGCTTCCATCCCTCCCTCCGTCCCTCTGATCCGATATTCACTCCTTCCCCAGTTGCCTGGTTGGGAGGAGTTGCTCAGGACTGGAATAGCCCTTTACAGTTTCTCTCTTCTGGAGGGCCTGTCCTTGAGGGTGACGTGTTTTCTGTTCCTCTGGGCCCCAGGTTTACTAAGGCAGGCTCTGCCCTGGCGGGGGCTGGGGGCGGGGCAGAAGTACGGGGGCATGGGGAGAGAGCGGGATAAATTCAAAGTGGAGTAGTAAGGGAAGACCAAACGTGAAGACTGCATTCTTCAATTCTGCTTCTCCAAAATGAATCTCCATCTACCTGACTCCTGTATCCACTACGCAATTGGTTGTTTGGAATCTGAGGGGGTGGGATGGAGACAGAGGTGTGATAAATCAACTGCTTCTCTCAATGCCATTAGCATCTACCCTTCGTTGAATTTCTATATGCCAGGTGCTTTGCTAATTTCTAAAAGTATCAATATATCATCTCAGTGAATTATCACAGTGCCCCTATACGGTTTGCATTATTATCCCCACTTGACAGATGTACGGACATTGAGGCTCAGAGAGGTTAAGTAACTTGTCCAAAGTCAATAAGTAAGTATATGGCATTCATGTCCTTGTCTTCCTGACCCCAAGATCCGGGAGCTTTCTGGTATACTGTGCTGTCTTCTGGGGAAGGCTGTGAAAACCTGTGTTCTCTCAGAGATATACCCACCAGGCTATGTCTTCTATCAGGACCCAGTGGCCTACATCGGGGGAAAGTTAAATTCCAAGGCTGGGGCTTCCTGGAACTTTCTGAAACCGACTGACCATCGAATAGGGCCAGGATAATTCAATAGTGTTATTTTCCCTCACCTTTCTCTCCCGCTCCCCGAGTCAAGGAGGAATCTGTCTTCAGGGGTTGTACCTTACCCCAACTTTTGGGACAGGTGAGTTCCCTTCTGGGATCCAAAGGAAGGCAGGAGTTCCCAATTCTACTCACAGCCCCGCTTCAGGACACTGGTGTGTGACGCCAAGAAGGCGAGACTTGGAGATCTGGAGTTGAGTCGTGCTGCACCACTGACTCTCTCTGTGGCCTTAGGGGCGGGGTGATGGGGGTGGTGGTGGCTTCACGTCTCTGAGCCTCAATTTCTTTATCCATAAAATGAGGATAATCACACCTGTACTTAGAAGGTCGTTGTGACGGGTGGGCGGACGAAAGGCTTCTCTACCTATAAAGCACTATGAAGAAGGCAGGTGTTCTTACAAGCACTCACTGAAGGACAGATTGTTTTCTAAGAGCCTCAAGGCCTCTGTGTGGTTTTGTTCATCACTCTGTTAACTCCTTTCTCTAAAGTTTTCGCTAAGGCTACTGCGGTCCCCACGGGAAGTAGAGTCTGTCTCTGATTTTTTTTTTTTTTTTGCGGTACGCGGGCCTCTCACTGCTGTGGCCTCTCCCTTTGCGGAGCACAGGCTCCGGACGCGCAGGCTCAGCGGCCATGGCTCACGGGCCCAGCCGCTCCGCGGCACGTGGGATCTTCCCGGACCGGGGCACGAACTCGCGTCCCCTGCATCGGCAGGCGGACTCTCAACCACTGCACCACCAGGGAAGCCCTGTCTCTGATTTTTAAACGACCAACTTGCTGACCAGGTGTAAAACATACCACAAAACGGAAAGAAATTACCAGCTTGTTTAGGAGGCCAAGAAAGCCAGACGCATTGAACCCCTACAACGGAGAACATATGATCATTTACCAACTCAGCAGTATGGAAAGAAAAGCAGCTCTTCGTATCGAGAGAAAAAAATTATGCTTCCGTGTAACTTCTGAACGAACATTAGAAAAAGAAACAAACCAAAAAAACCTTAACCTTGCTTTCATTCAGCTAGGGGCCCCTTCTGGAAAATACTCTCCCAGTTAGAGTTCCTGTCTCAGGATGCCCCTCAGTCTGGATGAACTTTGTTACTACAGCTTCTTAAGTCAGGCCTACTTCAGACTGGCCTCCTGAGGGTGACACCAATTCTCTCTGAAGTGCACTGGGTCTTCAGGTGCAACTTCCAGAAGAGAAGATGAGAATCTAGGAGGCGTCTGGGTTAAAGTGTAGCTTTAGCCTAACGTGGTGTGAGAGCTAAAGGTGGCACTTAGATGGCGCCTTCAGGGACAGAGTCACTGGCTGATAAAGTGTGATCAAGTCCCAGCGTCTGGAGGATATCAGGGTGCTTCAGAAGTCTGAGAAAGACAGCTTGGCCCAAAGAAGCAAGGAGAGCAAGGGCAAGCAATTCTGCAGTGCAGCCGATCTCCAGGAGGTGGCAACAGCCTCCTTTACATGCTCCCAAACCCTCTGGAATGCAAACAGGAAGTGCACATCCCTGAAAGTAAAACTGATCCACAATGAGGTCTTCTGTTCTCTCCCCTGTCCCTCTTTCCTTCTGTGACAACACCTTGCCAACTCACTAAATTCTCAGCTGGCAGTAACACCTAGACCGAAAGCGAGCAACGACTCCAAATATATAGTGGTTAGCCAGATCCTTCACCATCAAGGACAGCCAGACACTTATAAATTCCATCCCCGTCTCAGCCAGCGAATCATGCCTTCGCAATTTCCTCCCACCAGCGTGCCACTGGTTAATACCTGCAGCAGCAGGCAACTGGACCAAGAACTGCCTGCAGGCGCGAGGGAAAAGAGCTTTTTGGTAAAACAAACGGCGGGACTATCAAGTATGAGATAATTGTTAGGGGAAATATGCCCAGCTCTCACATCTTTTAATATACCTAGCACTTTATCTGTATTGATCTGCTTCTGCTAAAGAGGAAATTCAGAGTTTATCTACCTGTCTGTGCAATCAAGTGTGTTGCTGGACCTATCGGCAAATGACAGGAGCCCCACCAGGATCCTGCCTTTTAGTTTCTCATTTCCGCACCCATGGCAAATATGAATAATCAGCAAAGTTAATCAACACTTGATGTCTCAGGCGCCGTGCGTGTTCAATACCCTGAAATTGGAATGGCAAGCAGGCAACAGGCATTCCCAACTCTTGCAGGGAGGACGTTCAATACCAGACACCCAATAGTGCAAAGCATTTAGGAGTCAGGGGACAGGAATATCCTGGGGCATTAAAGTTAGGAAGACAACACGAGTAAACGATTCTAAAAGCTACACGGACGGCCAGTCCTGATGCCGGCGAGGGTAGGGTGAGTACTGTTAGGAACTACTTTAAAAACCTACTTACTCATAGAAAGTTGTCCATCCGGTTTCATCACTCTTGGTGGCTAGGAGGCCAGTGTTCCCATCATAGGTCATGAGGCCAAGCTCCAAGTTCTGCGTGGACACGACTTTGAGACCTCCATTGGTGCCCACTGTGAGAGTGATGATCTGGTTGTCAGGCATGAGCAGGTGGCGGGGCATGCCACTGCTGTCCCGACGGATCTTCAGGGAATTTCCATTATTGTCAATCAACTCAGTGACATCATTGTCAACACTATACGTGAAATTGTACAAGTACTCCCCTGTCACCAGGCTCACAGTGTACTGGTGGATGCCATCGGCGTTGAAGACGTACAACTCCTGTTCTCCGGGGGATGCAGCCTCATACTGGTTGAAAGCATTCAGAACGGGCTTGTTCTTGCTGACCGCCCTGATCCGAATATTTCCAAGGTCTGCGACGTAGATGGTACCATCGGGAGCGACAGCTAAGGATGATGGGGAATTCAAGATGGCATCAGTCGCATAGGCATCATCTCCTGCGTAGCAGTTGCAATTGACATCGTTTTTGCAGTCACAGTCGGAGGCTGCCCCCGCTAAAAGGCAGATCTCCCCATTGGTTGTTACCTGGCGTAGACGGTTAATCTTCTTCTCGTCTGTCTCGGTGATATAGAGGACCCCAGTGTGAGAGAGGGCAATGGCACTGGCTGACTCCAGAGCAGAGTGAATGGCTAGTTTGCTGAGCGAGTAGTCAATGCCAGGAACCTGGCAGTGCATGGGGCGTCCCGCAATGATGCTGACTTGGTGGTTCTCGGTGATGCGAAGGATGACGTTGTTCTCTAGAACATACAGGGAGTTGTCCATGGGGTTGATGGCAAGGTCTGTTGGCCATTCCAGGCGAACCTGTGGATGATACGGCACCAAACTCAAGAACAGCCTCTAAGGTGCTCAGTTGTTTAACTGTGCAGGGCACTTCTATTGATTTTATGCAACTGGGAGAAAAGGCTTACTTTTTTTTTTTTTTTACTAACACACTGTACGAGACGCGCCCATCACGGAACCAATGGCTCATTGCCCATGCTGGGTGTACGCGATAGCGAAGAAGTAACTTGGAACAGACATCTCCTGCTCTATCACTTGCTGTGGCTAGAGTAGGTCATGGCTAGAGTAGGTCACCAGTTCTACCCATGATGCTCTTGACAGCCCCAGATAATTGGACCAGGGTCAGAGTCATCACATACAGTTAGGTGGTTCACAGCACAGAGGGCTAGTGTGATGCAGCCCATACTCTGCTCACCAAGCTGTGGCCCTGAGGAGGCTAGGTTCATTTAGCATCTTTATCTGATTCAGGACAAGGAGCCACGCGGTTTAGAAGGTGTCCCTGACCCAAGGACAGCCAATGCACAGGCTGGCCAGCGAACTACAACCTGAGTGTTTGCTTGAAAAAGTGTACTGGACCAAACACATCCCTTCTCTGCAGAATCTGAAATGAAAACCTCAGTAACTAGTGGTCAGTTAGTTGAGGAACTTGAGCTGAAATTAATGAAGTTGACCGAGGGTGGAAAAGGCCCTTTTGGAAGAGTAAACATAGACTCCAGGTTGTTGGAAGACCCTTATATTCAAGTCCCGTTTCTGTAAATCAACTATACTCCAATAAAAATTTAAGAAAAGAAGTATAAAGTCCCGTTTCTCCTGTGGTACATTCGAGTGAGCCTCTGTTCACTGCCAACAGGTAAGAACCTGGACTGAAAGACTATCACTTGGGGGAACATCGCAGGGGGATGTGCTTTAGTTACTATGCGCAAAGTAAAGGTTTATCTAGTGAGGATGCGATCATTTCAGATTAACAGGGAAGTTCTGATTGACACGTAATACGTATGGTACATTCTCAAACCTGCAATAACGATGAAGAAGAAAGGTAATTACACAGTAACTCCTACTCTATAATCTGACAAGGCTGGAGTGTGTCACCAGCTCCACTCTTCTGGGCAGAATTTCCCTCTCCCATTCTCTTTTCCTACTTCTCTCTCATTTCTATCTGACATGTCCCGTTCCATCCTGCCGTCTAGCTCACCTGAAGCCTTCTGCAAACAAACCTGGGATCTGTATCTGTATCACCTCCTCCCCCTCCACTTCTGACCCAAACACGCCCCAGGTGAGAACTTCAGGCCCAGAACCAGGTGTGGCATAGTGATGAGAAATGAGAGAGAGAGAGAGAGAGAGAGGGAGGGAGAGAGAGAGGGAGAGGGAGAGGGAGAGAGAGAGAGAGACAGAGAGAGACAGAGAGAGACAGAGAGAGACAGAGAGAGAAACAGAGAGACAGAGAGACCCACCTGGGCCACGTCCATGCTGGAGTCGCAGCTCAGTGGCCGGACAGCAGTGAGGTCATTGGAACCCAGCAAGGTGGAGATGATTCCATTCTGGTCAACCTTGCGGATCATGGTGGCGTCGACAAAGTACATGAGCCCGTTCTTGTCGACTGCAATACCTGAGCAAGACAAAGAGTGGGAGTGCGTCTCTTGGCAAAGAGCAGGGCTGGCAGGATGGGGTTGGGGGGTAGGGATGCCCTACCGGGGAATTCCCTTCTTGGATTGGTGACCTGACTGGAGTAGCACACTGAGAGCTGTGGCTCTCCATCTTTTAAGGTGATGCCCTTTCTCGGGGGCACTGTGCCAGATCTGCCTAATTCCTGGGGCGCTGCCTGTTTCACCACGCAGCCAAAGAACGAACCTTGGGCTGCAAATGAACGAAGGCTGCAGATGAAGGAATGGGGAGATCATTTTGCATCTGCTCTTTTTAGAAAAGATGTTATTTCCCAAGTTCACTGCTTAAAAAATTATTGGTAGTAAATTACTTGAATACCCTTCACAACTGACTGCAACAATGAGGCTGGGAAACAGCGACCCTTGCAGTCACAAACTCCTAAGTCAACATGTATCCTCCAGGAAGTGTTCCCAACGAAGCCTTGACTCCATCGATACTCTGGGGGGAATGCTGGTCTTAGCACTCCCTTGGTAAGAGGCAGACAGCAGCTTCTATTTCTTTTGCATTTTCACCCCAGTGCGCAAGCCCAAGGCTCCCCATCCTTATTTCATGCTGCTGTGTGCTTTCAGCATAGCTAAAAATGCTAACAAGAATTGGACCTCCAAATGATGGGTCCTTAACCTTCTTTTTTCTTTCTTTCTTTTTTTTTTTTTAACATGCCCTTAACCTTCAGTTAGTCCTTTTCAAACAGAGATCCGTCAGGGCCAAGAACTGCATCCCCCCCACCCCGCCCCCAAATCCAGGCCCTTGGAAATGATACCTGTTCTTAATTGCTACCATTATGGGGCATTTGCAAAATGTCAGGTACTGTGCTCTTGACTTTAGATACACTATTATCTAACAGAACAGCTGCGGAGTGGTTGGAGGCCCTCCTACCGGGCTCTCTTCTGTCTGCAGCCCACACAGCTGGCACTCTGGCTCGCGGAGCGAACATTTCCTTCTGACTCTCTGTGACTGGCGGCAGCCAGCAATCTCCAGGAGCAATCCACCCCACTTTCCATTTGTAAACTAAAGACATTTGCGGGTGATGAAGTGTACCTCAAATAAACAAATCCGGTTTCTTTAAGAAACATTCACCCACACACCAAAGCCATCTAGCAGAGTTAAATTATTCTAGGGAAAGCTGTGTTTGGGACGGCCTGGGCTTAGTTCAGTTCCAACAGGGAGGGAGCCACGCGTGTGGCAAGCTCTCTTTGGGGAAGGGCTTTCTTCCTCTGCAGACTCTACCTCGAGGGCTCATCAGGGTGGCATCCACAGCCTTGCCTCCATCCCCGCAGCGGGCTTCGTCGAAGGGCAAGCATTGCTCTCCCGTCCCTGCCACGACTTCTGAATTCCCAGCCAGGTCTTTAGCTCCGCTCAGAGACTTGACTCGGTAGATTCGCCGACTGTTGGTATCAGACACGTAGAGAGAGCCGGACACGGGGTCCACCGCCAGATAGTACTTGTGTGCTGGGTTGTTGCTTTAGGAGAAGAAGCACAGAGAGGAATGAGACGGGGCTATGCAGCTGGCCTCCTGGATCAAAGAGATGACAGAAATCCCAGCAAGACTCTACCCACCTCCGCTGTCTTTCCACTTTAGTGAACTGGAAAGAATCTAACGTAATAAGTTAGTGTTCTAACATATCATGGCTCTTAGCTGCTTCTAATTGGACTTAAGCTCCTCACGCTACCAGAGAATTCATCGCTTCCCTTCATGCTAGAATACCATTGCTTCATTTAGCCGTTGCGAGAGATCTCACCCTGATACTGCTTTTGTGTTCGTGTTTTGTGGGTGCCAGCCTCCTTTCTTTACCCCGTGGGTTTACTATGTTCGCAAGGGGGGCTGAGGAACACTTCCACGGGACGATCTCCTCTTCTTAATCTATGCTTCCTCAGTGCCTCCAAAGTACTAGATCATGAATACTGGGGCAACCTGGCGTTTTCCTAACTTTGTGATGGGCGGCTCCCCAGAGCCATCCCCAGTCCTCAGCCTCAGATCTTCTCTACTGTTCCTCGGTGTGGATATGAACAAAGTTGGTATCTTGTGTGATGACATGTGATATCTTGCCGATATCACGTCCAGAATCTGAATGGTAAAGGAAGGAGATGTAGTTTTCAAATCTTGGGTAACAGTGAGGTCACAGGCATGGCCCGGGATCTGCCAGGACCCTAAGACACACTAGGAGGGAGATCCCTCAGGGTGGGGGAAATGAATTAGGAGAGCAAGAAGCCTCAGAGACCTGGAGCTCTTTCTCTGCCGTGCGTCCAGCTGTCCTATGTGTTGCTGACGAGGACAGGGTAAGATCTGTAAACTTGGCACAGGACTAAGACACAGGAAACTCTAAACTCAACTTGGACCCAGATGGCGAACCTAGGGAAGTCTTTTGGCCACGATGGGTCCTAGATTCCTTACTGGGGTAATAAAGAAGTCAAACCAGAGCATCACTCACGACCCTTTGGGCTCAAACCCTACACTGTCATCCCTCTGCACTGTCTGTCCCTGGCTGGAGGCTGAGACCAGAATGGGTACTCGTGCTATTCCCACACTGGTGATTAGCATCACTGCCCCTAGGATGCAAGCAGCAGACGCCTCTCTGTCCTAGTGTGGGAGACTAGGTTTTGGCGCCACATGCCTAAAATGAGCACAGGTCTTTTTTTTTTTCCTTTTTTCAGTTATTTTTCAACTGTAGTTTGGAATTATGGGAAGAGAGGAGCTGGGAAAGGTGAAGGGAAGGTGAGGGCGATGGTAGTGTTGGATACATCTGTCCTGTAGACAGTAGCTGGTCAATTACTAATGAAAACACCACCATTTGGGTTCTTGCCTGAGTTAAGGAAGAGAAGAACAAGGAAGCCATTTTTAGGAACAGTTTGTGCGTCGAGACCGTCTTTCATTCCAGCCTCTCCTCAGGTCGCTATTAAGGCATATCAACGAGAATCAAGGTCTTTCTAAAATTCCAGCCTAGATAACAGGTCTGGGAGAGTAGGCTACCTGGGTTCCTTTCCTTCCTTCCTTCCTTCTTTTTTCGCCTACTAAGTCTTGAGAGACTATCTATACACGCAAAACAAATTAGGGCAGAAAGGGAAAAAATTCATGCCATTTTCTAATTAGACGCTGTGCTTTGTCACTGACCACACAGGAGCTGGTACCATCATCTGAAGAATCAGGGCACTGCACACCTGTGCCTGTCT
The DNA here is from genome assembly GCF_951394435.1 of Stenella coeruleoalba. Lineage (NCBI taxonomy): Eukaryota > Metazoa > Chordata > Mammalia > Artiodactyla > Delphinidae > Stenella > Stenella coeruleoalba. Next base: position 143,986,294 of record NC_137148.1, on the reverse strand, counting down.
GTGAGCAAGATAATTCATTCTGGGCTTTCTAGGGAGCCCAATTCAAGGAGGCTTTTCAAAATCTCCGGCAGAAGAGCAGCCCGTTGAGGGGGTGGGGTCAGTTCTTGCCGGGAGCCCATTCTTCCCAGGGCCTCATAACTCATTTCAATCAACATTCTTGCAGAGGAGCTCAGGGAGATGGATGGCCATGCTTTCACACTGGGGCTATGGCAAAGGTCAGATGGAGTGTGGAAGTTTGAAGCGGGTGTCCTTCCGGGGCATTGCTGCCTTTGAAAACATCTGGCCCAAGGGGGGTGTCTAAAACCAGCCAATTTGGGTGTGCCTGAGATGGAGGAGGCAGAGGACTCGTACGCGAGGCTTTTGCACCGACTTTGATGATCTTGTACGGCTTTATTCTTTGTCTAATTTTGACCTAACATCACGCAGGAGCCTCTGCCAACTTCATTTCAAGGAGGGAAGAGAAGGATTCCCTTGAGTATTAAAATACATTGCTTTGTTTTTTCCTCCTCTTCCAAATAAAAAGAAGGTCACTTTTCTTCCATTTTAGTGCAACCTGGAGTTTTCCTAACGTTGTAACAGGAAGCTCCCCAGAGCAACATGCACATATATGTGAATTGGACCAATATGGTTTAGGCGATCTTCTCAGAGCATGACAAAGCCTACTTAAACAAAAAGTACTCGGTTCACACCCTTCATAATACTTAAAAGTGACTGAATTCCATGGCAATTTCCAATGCATCTGACTGTTGGATTCATTCTGACCAGCAGATGGGCAATTAACTTGTTTTTCTTTTTTAAAGTGACCATATATCCAGGGGAAAAAAAAATCATTAAGGAGTTTGAAAATGAGTTTTTGACCCGTTTCCAGTTCATTAAAGCTTTTGTGAACCCAGTCCAGCATTTACAAAAGCTAGAAGTTTGCCTCAAATGTTTAGCCCAATTATGGACCGCACTGAGTAGTCGGGATGAAAGTTTGCTGAGGGTTCATTACCTTGCACTTGCATCTTCCGGAAATTCTAATTACTGTCAGCTTATTTGGTTCCTTTTTGACTGAATTTCATAATTGCTAAAGCTTATCATATCCACAACACACAATTAGCACATAAAAAGTTACTATGTTTGGTACATAAAAATATACAACATTACACAAGAAAGCACAGAACAAAAAGCAAACACAAGGTAGCAAACGAACCGTATCGAATTATACGAGAAAGACTTCTTCATCTTACCTATGTTTAAACTCTTTATTTCTTTAGAGAAAGAAAACAGAAGGAAAAAGAACAAACAGTTAGCGGAAGAACTGATGATAAAGCAAACATAACATTTTCGTTTCTTGTATAATGGGCTCCCCCCCAAAAGGCACTCTTTTTCTTTTTTTTTTTCCCTTCTAGCTGACGGCTCCCAGCACAATTATCTGGGAAGCTCCTCTGATCTTGGATTCCTCCCGGCCATTGGAGAATCTAGACAAGAAAGCTTGAATTCTCGGACCAGCAATGGGGCGTCACGTGACACAGGTGGCAACAGGTGAAACAGGCTAATGAAGGGATGGCACGCAGGTTACCTCTTGAGTGCCAACACCTATCGATTGGTAATGGCTGCTGGGAGGGCGGGAGTGGGAGGATTCTGAAGCCAAATTCAAGCTCAGCCGTCAAGAGTGCTGGGACGCCTTTGGAACATCCGCCTTGGGTGTGGTGATGCCTGAACCATCTACTTGCCACTGGTGCATTACAGAGTCTGTCCCACCCGAGAGAGCGAGCGGCCCTGCCCACAGCCAACTGCATTTGCCAAACACCCTGTTGAACCCTGAGAGTCTCAACCATTTCCTCGCTCTGCTCCTTGCCCCCTCCCCTCTCCCCATCTCCCTCGCGCCCGCGTGGGCCCCCAAGTGTGCATTCTTTCTTACAGATAACACCCATCAGTGAAACTCACAGGCGATTACCATCCTCTCGTAATTGGAGCCAAAGACTCCAGTTCACATTCTTTTTCGGAAAACTAGTCAAAGTGTTGCTTCTGTTTTCTTTTAAGAATAAAAATACACGTCAGTTTCAACAGGAGAGTGGCTGAATATTAAGGGCATTGAGGAGAAGAGGAGAGAGGCTAGGGCCTTAAATAGAAAAGTGCTCCCCACTCCTGAGGCTCCTAGGCCAACGTGGAAGAAACCCCTGACCCCTCTTTCCCTTCCAGCTAAGGGAGGAGGCTTCAAGGAAGGAACAAAGAGGGTTTAATGCCCTGATTCCTGCCTGGGTGCGGCTCGGGTTTCTGCCAGGGGCCATCATTAGTGGTGGGTTTGCACAGGGATTACATTTTTATATTTTATTCCAACATGTTAGTTTTTACATTAAAAAAAAAGTTAATTAAATGATGCTGATAACTCTTGAGCTCTGACTGACATAGTGCAATTTAAGATTCATTCTGCAAAGCCTGGTGTGTCAGGGTGGCAGCCAGGAATTCTCGCATCTATTTTATATTGCTTAATGAAAGTGAAATGTTATCTGCCGCCAGTGGTAGTCATATTTGGCTCTTAATTATTGCAATATCGATTCCACTTTTTTTCAGTCAAGATTTTGTCAAAAGACTGGTTGGGATTTGGGTCTGCAGACCCGACCTACTTCTTTGCTAAGAACATCTGCTTTAAGTTGATTAATATAATACCTGTGTTGGGGGAAGGAGAAGGCAGGGGTGACTAAGTCACTGAGACTGCAGAGTGCAAATGATCATGTAGATCTGAACTTTGGAGAAAGGCTGAGGTCACCGCGATTCCAGACCAAGGCCATTAGCAGAGTGGGTGTTTAGCAGGCAACAAACCCAGATAAGAGCACCGGTGAGTCAGTCTGTGTATTGGGTTGGCCACAATGTTCGTTCAGTTCATGAATCCTTTGTTCGATAAAGTCCTTGGTGAAAATGAAAAAGGTCTTTTATTTTTCTTAAAACCAAACAAACTTTTGGGCCAACCCAACAGAAGAGCATAGGTGCCCTACTTACAAGGGACAGGCCTAGGCTTTGCGTCCATGGCTTCAAAGAAACCAACCCTTTGAGGAAAAAGTGGTGTCTCGGATTTGAGAACTGAGAAGGATTAGCTCTTCACACTGTGGAGTCTCAATGACTCCCTGCAAAGCCTTCAGGGTCTCCCCAAGCCTTCTCCGCTCGTCTCAGGGAGCTCTCAGCAGGCTGTCTTGTGATTTATGTGTGTGTGCTTGTCTTCCTAGCTTCATCGTGAACAGAAGCGAGTAAGTAAATCTGGACATGACTGACTCATCTCCATACAGCTGATTCTTAGTAGAGAGCCCCGGAGAGAGTAAGGGCTGGAAAAATGGGTTCTTGAGTGGAGGAAGGAATAGGCTGCTTCCCTTAGCGCTGCCAGACCCTGCCTTGGATGAGTTCCAATCCCTCACGTTCTGCTCAGAATCACAAAGCTGCAATAAGATGAGACTGTTGTCTCTTTTCATTCCAATTCTATCCCTCTGTGCCACAGAACAGGGTGGAGTTGGAGCCACCAGTTTTTGTTTGTATGTTTTAGTTCTAACTCAAGAGAAGTGAGTTGAGATACATATAGTTCAGTTTTAGGCGGATGTACTTATGCAGCTCATACGTGGTCCTTCTACCATCTTTTAGATGGTTGCTGGCCATTCTGGTACTCACGGCTTTCAGGAATCCTCCTGCCCTATCATGCCAACTCACCTAGCATCATTACAGAAAGTGGCGTGCTCAATGGAGAAGTCATATATCGTGGAAGTGTAATAGTTAATTAACAACAAATTTTAGGTTATTTGTCTGGATGTTGTGATGTTTGCACTAATTGTCAGACTTTCAAAGTTTGCAATTTGTTTTGGTTTCTTTTCTTATCCTAAATAATAGTCAGTTTCATTCCCAAATTGCCTAAGATTCAGGCCCCATGAAACCTGGGTACCTCCTTGGTGAAAGAGCTTTGAACACAGTGCCAAGAACTGTCCAAAATTGTATGGAAATATCGTTGTCATTGTTACTCTGGGTAGGTGCTGTGTTATATTTTGTTTCCTGACCTCCATGTTTATACCCTGACCTCACAGAGGAAGCATTCCTCTCTGACTACAATCTCATTCTCCTCCCTAATGTTCTACGTTGGCATTAAGCAGGGTCTGTTGGAGCTGTACTCTTAGGCAAAGCTGGCCTTTGGGGAAGCTTACTTTCAATTTCTGCTGCCCTTGCCCGCCTTCCTAGGCTCCCACTTTTCTTGCGTCTCTTCCCTCTCTAGCACTCACACATTTGGGCTGGACCATTCCCTCCCCTAAACATCCTCCCTGGTGCAATGATGCTGCTGACCTACCCCAATACCTCCGTCAGAATCTCAGCATGGGGAAGTGTTTTAGATGGAAAAAAAGCATAGTTCATATCATAATATAATTTTACAATGGGAAAATGAAAAGAAAAGTAGAATTTCAAACATGAAGGAAAGTGTGAGATTCTTATGTTTATGGAAAGGGGCCAAGTTAAGAAAAGGCAGAGCGACACTGTCCCGTCCGTCATCATTTACTGCCTCACACTGGGGTTCACGTCTTGAGATAGTCTCAAATGGGGGGAGAAAGGAAAACTTTCCCGCTGACCAAAGTTCACCCTAAGATGTGAGTGACTGACAGATTTACTCTATTCCCCAGGGCCTGGGTTTCCCAAGGACCATCTGAAGAGGGTGATAGTTATGAGAAGGGAAATGGGCTCCTAGAGGTGGGGTATCAGGCTTTCTGGGGAGGTGGGTGTTGAAAATGTCTTGAATGCCGGTGGAATTGGAGCTGCCAGGTGATAACCGGTTTACCTAGGAATAAGGCTCCTTCTACCATCAGAAGTTTTTCAAGCACGTAGAACTCTGCCCCTGCATGTTTTGGTTAGGCAAAGGAAGAAGCAAGGAAGAAGGAGAGTGAACGTTTAAATAAAATTCGGGTTTGGAGGGTCAGCTCTGGGTTGGGTAAGTGAGACAGGGACGGGCACCGACTCCCAAAACTGGATCGTTCAGCTGCCAACTCACACTGGAGAAAAGACAGAAGCACGACAGGTCTCTCCCTGCCCGCCCATGGCCCCCCACCTCCCCGCCCTTTGCTGGTTACTGTTTTGAAGAGAGGGGATTGACATCCCTTTGTTTTCCGGTATGTAGTGGGAAGAAAAGAGGAATCAAACCAGTGTTCTTGTTAAAGCTTAACTTCTAATCGCCTGGATACCTGGCTGATAAAACAAGAGCGAGTCCAAAGGCGGTTAAAAAGGGGAAAAAAAAAAAATCACAGCCGTGAAGGGAAATTGACAGTTACACTTCTCCGCAGCTGTCCTCAATGTCACCACGTGGGCCCTTAGCTTGTACCATTGATGTTGTGGCCCCTGCAACTTCAGAGACGTGGAATCAGGGACAAACTCCAACCAAACGGTGGATGCTGGTCTTCGTCCCCTTTAACCCAAGCAACATGTCTTGACCCCCTCCTGTGGGCCAGGCACCGCTCTGGGCATCAAGGGGCAAAGATGTCAAAGGTGCCGGCTCTACAGAAGTTCACACCCTGGGGCCCTACAGACTTGCAGAAATAGCTAAAAAACAAGGCAGTCGATGGTGTCACCTTTGTGGAAAATTAGAGTTAAGTGGCCCAGGGGAGGGAGAGAATTATTTCTGCTGGGGAGACTGGGCTTCATGGAAGAGCCCAGTCTTAAAGATGGAACTGATGAGGGAGACGAGGTATTTTAAGTAGAGTGAGTCAAGGTGTGGAGGCGGGGATGGGCAGGCAAGGGCTGATGTGGCTCTGAGCGGGAAGAGAGGCGACAAAGAAGCCAGGTCCAGATGTGGAGGGTGACAAATGCCAGATGAAATCATGCAGCCCTCATGGAAAAGCCCAGCGCCAGCTCCACCCCCTTCTCTGCCTGCTTTCACGGCTCTCCACTGCCCAGAGGATGCCTACGAAGAAGATGCTTTACTAGAGTAAAAAAGGAAGTAAACGTATTAGGAAAGGGACCTAGCTGGGGAGCTCTAGGAGGGTGGCTTGTCTGATTGTAATTTGGACGGACTGAGGATTATCCAGCCTCTTCCACTTTGCGTTCTTCTTCCTCTCACTGTTCGCCTTTCAATGATTACACCCTCTTACTCTACCCCATGGCCTCCCCCTCTGTGTTTCCATGATGGTTGGCTGTTGGCTCTTCCAGAACACTCAGCTTGAGTTGCCTTTTCTTGCCCAGGTCCCCATCTCTCACTCTCGAATGGGTGCTCTTTGAGCCTGGGTTTCATCCCCTTTTGGACCCTCAGAGCCCAGCATGGGCCTGACCAACCCTAATGCTTGGTAAACACATCCTGGATCACTGATCACAGAGGCTGGAACCTTCTTGGGTGGAAGCTGGGTTTTCTTCTCTCCTTTTACCCCTCCCAGTGCCCGGCACGGTCTCAGCTCCTCAGAACACTCAGCATCACTTTCTGGTGGTCAGAGCACTAATCTCTCCCCCAGGAGGGGCCTCAGACACACAGAATGTAGGTGCGCCCTGTGACTTCTTCTAAGTCCTTCAGTTGGCAGCTGAAGCTGCCTCAGAAAACACCACCGCCCATTTGGTTGCTCAGGTCAAAATCCCAGCATCACCCTTGATTCTTCTCTCCTCTCTCTTTTTTCCCCTCATTTTTTTTACACCCTATAAACACAATTCCTATCAGATTTACTTCGAAAATATATTCCAGTTGGAAGCTCCCCATCTCCCCTGCTACCACCCTAGTCCATGTCACCATCCCCCAAATCCTGGACAATTGCTACAGCTCCCAACTGTAGTCTTACACCCCAACAGTCCATTCTTCACCCAATAGCCAGAGTCCTCTTTAAAAAATGCAAATCAGATCATGTCAGCTCCACCCCCCTTCCTACTTCCAAATTCCAATGGCTGTGCATTACATAATGGAAAAGAAAAAGAATGCATATGTATGTATAACTGAATCACTTTGCTCTACAGCAGAAATGAACACAACACAGTAAATCAACTATACTTCAATAAAATCAATTTAAAAGCAGAATACGATTCACACGTGTCGACATGGTCATTCAGACCCTGAAGCGCTGGTCCCCTATCTACCTCTCTGCCCCACTCTGAGACACTCTCAGAAGTCCACACTGGACTTCCATCAGTCCCTTAAATAAGCAGGCTGTTTGCTGATGTTAGAGCTTTGGCACAACTTTTCTCTGCCTGGGATACTCTTTCCCCAGGTCTTCACGTGGCTGATCTCATCATTCAGGTCCCACCTCAAATATCACCTAGGATGAGGGGTTTCTCTGACTACTTTATCTTACGAAGCTTCTTTCTCCCTCCTTCCCACCACCACGGTTCTATTTCTTACCCCGTTAGAATTTCCTTATGGCATTTAGTGCTTCTTGAAAAATTTTTAATTTGTCCACATGACGTAGTTTGAAGTTCCCTGTCAGACCACAAACACACCTGAGGCTTTGCTTGTTCCTCTGTTTGTTTTGGGTTTTTTTCCCTTCGCCAGACAGTTCCGCACATAGTATATATTTGCCTTGTTGAATGAATTATTTCCCTTATTTATAGACTGCATTTCTCCCTCTACTCACAGATCCCTCTCTAGGTTTGAGGGCCTAGAATCAACTTTCCTGAAAAGAGAGTTTCAAAGAGCTTTTGTCCAGCACAGAGACCTGGACTTCAGACTCAGTAGCTAGCAATGGCCAGGAGGAATCTCCCAGGGGTGGACAGAAGTTACCTAGCAAGGCCTATGCTGTACTTCTAAGTCAGATCCTAGTAAGTGTGCACAGATATCCAGAAAATTCATAGTGAGCCAGCACACAGAGGTGCTCAATATAAATGCCTGAACTAATAAATGAATGTCAGAGGTTCTTAAACTTGGATGTGCGTCAGACTCTTCTCCAGAGCCTGTCAAAGAGAAGAGATGCCTCGGCCCTTCTCTAGACTTACTGAACCAGTGCCCCCGGGGGTGGGCTCCAGGAATCTGTATTTTTAAGAAGTACCACTTTAGAAACCCGTGAAATGGACCATCAGCTTCAAGTAGTGGTCCTTTCGCTATTTGGTGTGTGTCAGATTCACATGTGAAGGTTTTATACAACACGGCTACCCAGGTCCCACCCCAGCACCTTGACCGAAGGCTTTCTCCTTTGCTGTAAGGCAGGTGTCGACCACTGTACTAGATACACATGCAGTGTTTTATAGACACACAAAGCATTTCCCCTAGTCCTTATCTGATTCCAGGCCTAGGTTTTAAACCTCAGCCCGTCACACAGAATCTGTATTCTCTGAAGAACCCCACCATTTACCCAAGGAAGTTTCGTAGCACTGGGAGCAATAGGGCAAAAGAAGGTTTTCTGTGCAGTCACTTACCGTAACTCCAAGATGCTGGTCACGTTTCGGGAGGGAAAGATGCGCCGGATGTAATTGAAGTCACCGACGAAGAGGCTCCCATCGACTCCAACAGCCAGAGCTACTGGGGCTAGCAGCTTGTTGCCTTCAGCAAGGCCGTTGCAGCTGGGACAGGAAATGCTCCGGCGGCGGCCGTTGCCCATGATGCTGGTGATGATGGCGGGCTGCTGGGTCAGGAACTGGTTCTCCCCAGTGCCCTTGTGTAGGATTCCTGGGGCAGGGGCAGTAAATGGGGGCAGTTATTGCAGCCCTCTGGGGAGGACACTTCTGTAGGCTTACTGAGGATGAGGGGAAGTGACAGAGGGAAGAGAAACAGTAGGAAACGGCAACTTTGGGGAGCTCCCCAACTTCCTCATGATGCTGAGAGAGCTGTCATAGGATAGGGAAACCCCAAGGCCATGGTACGGGGTAAGATAACATTTGTAGAGATCACTGAAGAAGAACGGTGAGGTACACTAAGGTGGATGGTCTGGAAAAAAACAGCTCAACATTCCTTGACATTTTCGAGTATTTTGGTCATTTGATGAAAAAGAGCTACGGGAAGGGGAGGGGGCTACCACTTAAATGTCAAGGCCGGAGAGAAGGTTCCAGAGGCAAGACTAGGCCGTATTTGGGAAAAGGAAATGTGCTCACGTACCACTTTTAACGTTGAGGATGTGATGTTTGTCCAGGGACCAGCCCCCGAGGTTGGAAGGGTCCAGCTCAAATCCCTGAAGGAGGGCTGTCCTTTTCTCCCACAGGATGAGACTGGGGCAGGTCTCATATTCAAACCCGACAGACACTGAAAGATAAAAGGGGGTGGGGCAGAGTGGGAGATGAGAGAGTTTCCTTGATTACTCCAGAGCCCTCCAGCAGGAATGAGAAACTTGTGCTCACGGTAATACAGATTCAGCTCAAAAAACTCACTCGAGGCAGGCTGATTGCTTTTCTCCTTGTGATTCCATACAATATTAAATTCAAATTTCAAGCTGAACTCAACCTTGAAACTTTACACAGTCATAGTCTGTGGGGATAGAAAGAACTTTCCAATGAACAGCTGGTTTTCAAAAATGACCCCAGCGATGGGGAGGGAAGAGATGAATCATTTAGAAACTGAATACAACGCTCCTTTAGAGATGGACAGGAGACCGTTTCCCTTAGCCTGTTCACGGCCTGCATTCGCTATATTTTGTGTTATTTATTTTCACTCACTAGGAGAAAGACCTATGGAAGCCCTGTGGCTCATTTATAAGGAGATTCTGGAGGCGACAGCTTGTGTTAGCTGAGGCACTTTGTACATTCACTGAGGATTCCAGAGAGTTCCAAGTGAGGCAGGCATGGGGACACCGCCTGCCAATTATATGGCAATTCAGTGGGGAACAGAATCCAAAAACTATAAAAATCCTGCATTTGCCACATGGACAAATAGGAGAGAGGGGTGGGAGAAGAAGGATTTTAGTTCCAGTTCTGTTCCAGCTCACACTTCCTCGTGGCTCCATCTCCCCCGTGTGTAAAACAGAGCAAGTGAAGCCTCAGTTTCTCAGAGAGATGTCGTGAGGATAGAGGAGACAAAACGCCGAGATGCCACACATTTTTAATTGGAACGCCGCTTCAGAAACATGAGGCATTGTTATTATGGCTGTTCCTTCCACATTAAATTCTTAACTATGTGTGTCACCTTTGGGGATGCTCCACAGCTTTTTTTAAATCCTGAGATACAGGAGTGTTGAAATGAAGGAGAGGTACATTTTATCTTTTAAAAAAACCCATGTATGTACCGGCTTGTCCTCTGAAAATTCCAAGAAACAATGACCAACTCAGTAGCAAAGAGAAGTGCTAGTGCCTGGTTTGTGGCCTTGAAATATTATTTCTCATTAACAGGAATTGGGGCTCCTTGAAGAAACGGCTGGAACAAGAAATGAACAACAGAAGACCAGGCGATTTGATCACATCAGATAGCAAGGAAGGAAATACAATCTACTAGGGCCACGTCGAAAGAATTTGGGAATCAGCTTGAAGAAGCTTCCACTGACCAAAGATGAGACAATTTGACTATGAGGAAAGATAATAACTTCAATGGATATATTAGAGGTATTTCATCCTGTGAGTTCATAATGGTATTTAAAAACACTGATTTGCCACCAGGAGAGGATGTGAGAGAGTCAACTTATTAGGTTGAAAACTGGTAAATAAAGGGAAAGAATCAAGCATTTATCCTTTCTTTCTTATTTGAACTGTACCTCAAATAACCAAGTAGTTAATGAGAAAGTATCTCTATATAAAAGTATTCTAGCTAGTAAATAATAAAGAAGCAATGACAGAATTAAAATATCATTTTGCAATCCCTAATGACCTAATGAATCTAGGCAATGAGCATCAATGCTGCTGAAATCACAAAAGAATAGACAGGCTGACATTAGTCACCTCCAGACAGAAGAAGACAGAACCATCTATCAAGCTGTCTTGCTTAAAAAAAAAAAAAATCAAAGAATAAAATACTTAGGAATAAATTTAACCAAGGAGGTGAAAGACCTGTACACGGAAAATGACAAGAAAGTGATAAAAGAAACTGGAGAGGACACAAATAAATGGAAAGATACTCTATGCTCATGGATTAGAAGAATTAATATTGTTAAAATGTCCATACTACCCAAAGCAAAGTACAGATTCAATGTAATCCCTATCAAAATTCCAATGCTATTTTTTCACAGAAATAGAAAAAACACTCCTAAAACCTGTATGGAACCACAAAATCCTGAACTGTCAAAGCTATCTTGAGAAGAAGAACAAAGCTAGAGGCAACACACGCTCAGATTTCAAACTATATTACATGGCTATAGTAACCAAAACAGTATGGTGCTGGCATGAAAACAGACACAAAGATCAATGGAGTAGATTAGAGAGTCCAGAAGTAAACCCAAGCATACATAGTCTATTAATTTATGACAAAGGAGCCAAGAATATACAATGGGCAAAGGACACTCTCTTCAATAAATGGGTTGGGAAAGCTGGACAGCCACATGTGAAAAAAAAAAAGAAAAAGAAAAAGAAATTGTACCACTCTATGCCACTCACAAAAATGAACTCAAATGGATTAAAAGCTTGAATATGAGACCTAAAACCACAGAACTCCTAGAAGAAAACATAGGCAATAAGCTCCGTAACGTCAGTCATTGCAATGATTTTTTGAATTTGACACCCAAAGCAAAGGAAACTAAAGCAGAAAGGAACAAGTGGGACTACATCAAACTAAAAAGCTTCTGCACAGCAAATGAAACCATTCATAAAATGATAAGGAAACCTACTGAATGAGAGAAAATATTTGCAAATCATATATCGGATAAGGGGCTAATGTCCAAAGTATATAAAGAACTCATACCACTTGACAGCCAAAAACCAAAGAACGCAATTAAAAAATGGGCAAAGGAACTGAATAGACATCTATCCAAAGAAGACATACACAAGGCCAATGGTATGTGAAAAGATGCTCAGCATCACTAATCTTCAGGGAAATGCAAATCAAACCTATGATGAGATATCACCTCACCCCTGTCAGAACGGCTATCATCAAAAAGAGGATGTGGAGAAAAGGAACCCTTGTGCACTGTTGGTGGGAATGTAAACTGGTGCAGCCATTATGGAAAACAGTATGGAGGTTTCTCAAAAACTTAAAAATAAAACTACCATAGGACCCAGCAATTCCACTTCTTGGTATCTATCTGGAGGAAACAAAAACATCAACAGTGAAAAGATATATGCACCCCTATATTCGTTGCAGCATTACTTACAATAGCTAAGATAGAGAAACAACCAAGGTGTCCATCGACAGATGAATGGATAGAAATGACGTGATATACAATCAATGAAATATTATTCAGCCATACAAAAGAATGAAATCTTGCCATTTGTGACAACATGAATAGACTTTGAGGGCATTATGTTAAGTGAAATAAGTCAGATAAAGAAAGACAAATACTGTATAATCTCACCTATATGTGGATCTAAAAATCTGTGTAAATAGGAATATCATTTGCTCTAAATGCCTCAATGTTTTATTGTGATAAATAGTAAATTTTGGGGACTTCCCTGGTGGCACAGTGGTTAAGAATCCACCTGCCACTTCAGGGGACATGGGTTCAAGCCCTGGTCTGGGAAGATCTCACATGCCACAGAGCAACTAAGCCCATGCACCACAACTACTGAGCCTGCACTCTAGAGCCTGTGAGCCACAGCTACTGAAGCCCGTGCGCCAAGAGCCCATGCTCCACAACAAAGAAGCTGCCACAGTGAGAAGCCTGTGCACTGCAATGAAGAGTATCCCCCGCTCACCCCAACTAGAGAAAGCCCGCATGCACCAACGAAGACCCAACGCAGCCAAAAATAAATAAATTAATTAATTAAAAAAATTTTTGGAGAAATCTAAGTAATGTTTTTAAAGTGTTTATGAAACAAAGATGATCATAAGCAGAATTAAAAAAAAATAAAAACAAACAAAGCAAAAACCAAAAAGCCAAGCTCTTGTACAGGGAACAGATTGGTGGTTGCCAGAGGCAGGGGCTGGGTGGACCAAACAGGTGAAGAAAGCCAAAAGATACAAACTTTCAGTTAAAAAATAAATGAGTCACAGGGATGTGATATACAACATGGTAACTATAATTAGTAATGCCGTACTGTATATTTGAAAGTTGCTAAGAGAGTAGATCTTAAAAGTTCTCACCACCAGAAAAAAAATTTGTAACTATGTATGGTGACAGATGTTAACTAGATCTACTGTAGTCATCATTTTGCAATATATACAAATATCAAATCATTATGTTGTATACATTGTATGTCAGTTAAACCTCAAAAAAGTTGGTATAGATAAAATATCAAACTTGAACCTAGAAAGCCTCAAGGTCCAACTATCAATTTATAGGAGATATAGGACAGAGGAACATGTTAAACAGCCACAGGTGTGCAATCAGAAAACAAGCCAGACTATGGGAAATGCTACAGGCAAACAATACAGTTTCTTCAACAAATAAATCATAAAACCTAAAAAAAGAGGTTGAAATGGAAGGAGAAAGCATAGATTAAAATAATTGAAGAGAAATCAGCCAGTTGCACAAGGTGGATCTCGTCTGGATTCATAGTAAGTACAGGTAAAAATCTATAGTAATTACACAAAGGAACATGAGAGAAAGTCAAAGTCACTAATACCAAAGACAGCAGAAAAAGAAAGAAGGAACAATGGATCACAAAAGGGCCAGAAAACAAAGAATAAAATGACAATACTAAGTCCCTATCATTAATTAGTTTAAACGTAAACAGATTAAATTCTCCAATCAAAAGACATGAAACGGCTGAATGAATAAAACCAACAAGAGCCAATGTTATGATGCCTATAAGAGACTCACTATAGCCATAAGGACCCAGATGGACTGAGAATGAAGGGATGGAAAAAGGCATTGCAAACTTCCAAGCAAATGGTAATCCCATGCCCCCCAAAAAGCAGGGGTAGCTATATTTATATCAGACAAAATAGACTTCAAACTAAAAGTGTTAAAAAGAGACAAAGAAGGCCATTATATAATGGTAAAGTGGTAGATACATCAAGAAGATATAACAATTATAAATATTTATGCACCCAACAGGGGAGCATGTAAATATATAAAGCACAAACTAGCAGAGCTAAAAGGAGAAATAAACCATAATAGGATAAAGTTGGGGACTTGAATATCCCACTCTCAAAAATGGACAGATCATCCAGACAGAAAGTCATAAAGGAAACAGAGGATTTCAACAACACTATAGACCCAATGGACCTAACAAACATACATAGAACATTCTATCCAACAATGGCAGAAGTGTACGTGGAACATTTTCTAGGATAGGCCATATGTTAGGCCACAAAACAAGTCTTAGCAAATTCAGGAAGATTAAAATCATACCAAATATCTTCTCTGACCACAATGCCATGAAACTAGAACTCAATAACAAGAGGAAAACTGGAAAATTCAAAAATATACGGAAATTAAAAAACACTCTCCTGAATAACCAATAGATTAAGGAAGAAACTAAAGGGGAAATAAAAAGAGACAAATTAAAATGGAAACACAAATACTAGAACTTCTGGGATGCATTAAAAGCCAGCTCTAAGAGGGAAGTTCATAGCAATAAGCACGTACATTAAGGAAGATCCCACATAAACAATCTAATTTTGTGCCTTAAGGAACTAGAAAAAGAAGAACAAACTGAGCCCAAAGTTAGCAGAATAAAGGAAATAATAAATATTGCAGCATAAATAAATAAAATAGAAAAGAGAGAAACAATAGAAAAGTTTAACCAAACAAAGAGTTGGTTCTTTATAAAGATAAACAAAATTGACAAACCTTTAATTAGACTACCTAGGGAAAAAACAAAGAGGACCCAAATAAACAAAATTATGAATGAATAAGGACACATTATTTAACAATTTATACTACAGAAATACAAAGGATCATAAGAGGCTCCTCTGAATAACTATACACCAACAAACTGAACAACCCAGAAGAAATAGAAAAATTCTTAAAGACATACAACTTACCAAAACTGCATCAGGAAGAAATAGAAAATCTGAATGACCAATTGCTAGTCAGGAAGAAATAGAAAATCCGAACGACCAATTGCTAGTCAAGAGATTGAATCAGTAATCAAAAATCTCCCAATGAAGAAAAGCTTAGGACCAGATGGCTTCACTGGTGAATTTTCCCAAACATTTTAAGCAGAATCAACACCAATCCTTCTCAAACTCTTCCACAAAATCAAAGAGGAGGGAACACTTTCCCAACCTCATTTTCAAGGCCAGCATTACCCTGATACCAAAACCAGAAAAGGACACTATCAGAAAAGAAAACTACAGGTCAGTATCCCTGATAAGTACAGAAGCAAAAATTCTCAATAAAATACTAGCAAATCAAATTCAGCAGCATATTAAAATGATCATACACCATGATCCGGTGGGATTTATCTCTGGGATGCAAGGATGGTTCAACATATGCAAATCAATCAATGTGATAATCCAATTAATAGGATAAAAGAAAAAATCATATGATTATCTCAAGAGATGCAGAAAAAGCATTTGACAATACTCAACATCCATTCATGATAAAAACTCTTAACAATATAGGCATAGAAAAAACCCAACTCAACAAAATAAAGGCCATATATGACAGGCCCGCAGCTAACATCATACTCAATGGAAAACCGTTGAAAGCTTTTCCTCTAAGATCAGGAACAAGACAGGAGTGCCCATTCTCACCACTCCTAGTCAACATAGTATTAGAAGTCCTAACTGGAATAATCAGGAAGAAAAATAAATAAGATGTATCAGAACTGGAAAAGAAGCAGCAAAATTGTCCCTATTTGCCAATGGCATGATTTTATATATAGAAAATCCTAAAGACTCAAAAAAAAAATGTTAAGACTTAATCAGTAAATTCAGTAAAGTTGCAGGATACAAAATTAACATACAAAAAACAGTAGCATTTCTATACACCAACAATGAATTTTCTGAATAAGAAATAAATAAATCCCACTTATAATAGCATCAAAAAATACTTAGGAATACATTTAATCAAGGAGGTGAAAGATCTCTACTCTGAAAACTACAAGACATTGAAAGAAATCAAAGAAAACACAAATAAATGGAAGGTATCTTGTGTACATGGACTGGAAGAATTAAGAGTGTTAAAATGTCAATACTACCAAAAGCCATTTATAGAGTCAATGTAATTCCTATTAAGATTCCAATAGCATTTTTTTATGGAAGTAGAAAAAAACACTCCTAAAAGTTATATGGAACCACAAAAGACTCCGAGTAGCCAAAGAAATACTGAGAAAGCACAAAAAAGCAGGATGCATCATACATCCTGGTTTCAGGCTATAGTATAAAGCCATAGTCATCAAAACAGTATGGTACTGGCATAGAAACAGACAAAGAGACAATTGGAATAGAGCTGACAGCCCAGAAATAAACCCATGCATATATGGTCAACTAATATTTGACAAAGCAGCCAAGAATACTCAATGGAAGAAGACAGTCTTTTCAATAAATGGTGCCAGGATAATTGCATATTCTCATGTACTAGAATGAAACTGGACCCATATCTATACCACTTACAAAAATTAACCCAAAATGGATTAAATACTTAAATGTAAGACCTGAAACTATAAGGAAACAGGAATAAAGCTCCTTGACATGGGTCTTGGTAATGAGTTTTTGGCTATGACACCTAAAGCACAAGTAACAAAATGGAAAATAAGCAAGTGGGACTACATCAAACTAAAAAAAAGCTTCTGCACAAGAAACCATAAAAGTGAAAAAACAACCTATATAATGGGAAAAATATTTGCAAATAGTAGATCTGATAAGGAGTTGATATCCAAAACACATAAAGAACTCATACAACTCAATAGCAAAAAGCCCAAATAATCCAATTAAAAAATGGGCAAAGGACCTGAACAGATATTTCTCCAAAGAAAACACACAAAAGGCTAACAGATACATGAAAAAATGCTGAACATCACTGGTTATTAGGGAAATGCAAACGAAAAGCACAATGAGATAACACCTCATGCCTATTAGAATGGCCATCAAAAAGACAAGGGATAACAAATGCTGGTGAGGATGTGGAGAAAAGGAGACCGCTGTGCAACGTTGGTGGGACTGGAAACAGTATGGAGGTCCCTGAAAAATTAAAAATTAAACCATATGATCCAGCAATTCTACTTCTGAGAATGTATCTGAAGAAATGGAAACACTATGTCAAAGAGATATTTGCACTCCCATGTTCATAGCAGCATAATCAAGATATGGAAACAATGTAAGTGTCCACTGATGGATGAATGAATAAAGAAACTGTAGTATGTGTGTGTGTGTGTGTGTGTGTGTGTGTATATATATATGTATGTATATGTATACATATATATACAAATACATACAATATACATATGTGTGTGTATATATATGTGTGTGTATATATATATATACACACACACAATGAAATATTACTGAGCCATAAAAAATGGGAAATCCTACCATTTGCAACAACATGATGGAACTTGAAGGCATTATGCTAAGTGAAATAAGTCAGACAGAGAAAGACAAACACTGTATGATCTCACTTATACGTGGAACTAAAAACAAAACAAACTCATAGAAAAACATATCAAACTTGAGGTTTACCAGAGGCAGAGAGTGGGGAAAGGGGAAACTGGATGAAGGTGGTGGAAAGGTACAAACTTCTAGATACAAGATAAATAAGTACTAGGGATGTAATGTACAACATGATGACTAGAGTTAACACTGCTGTATGATATACAGGAAAGTTGTTGAAAGACTAAATCCTATGAGTTCTCATCACAATTTTCCTTTTTTCTCTTCTTTTTTATTGTTTCTTTATGAGAAGATGAATGCTAGCTGAATCTATTGTGCTAATTATTTCACAATATAAGTAAATCAACTATCATGCTGTATGTCATAAAGTTATACAGTGATGTAAGTCAATTATTTCTCAGTAAGACTGGGGAAAATGAGCTAGTGATGAAAGGGAAAACTACAGATTAAAAAAATTTAAGAGAACCCAGCTATTCCCTTCTTGGTATATATCCAGAGGACGCCAAAACATTAATTCAAAAAATATATACACCTCTATGTTCACTGCAGTATTATTTACAATAGCTAAGATATGGAAACAACCTAACTGTCCACTGATGGATGAATGAATAAAGAAATTGCGGGAGGATGAGGGGAAGATGGCAGAAGAGTAAGACACGGAGATCACCTTCCTCCCCACAGATACACCAGAAATACATCTACACGTGGAACAACTCCTACAGAACACCTACTGAATGCTGGCAGAAGACCTCAGACCTCCCAAAAGGCAAGAAACTCCCCACGTACCTGGGTAGGGCAAAAGAAAAAAAGAAAAAACAGAGACAAAAGAATAGGGATGGGACCTGCACCAATGGGAGGGAGCTGTGAAGGAGGAAAGGTTTCCACACACTAGGAAGCCCCTTCGCGGGCGGAGACTGCGGGTGGTGGAGGGGGACAGCGCAGCAACAGGGATGTGGAGGGCAAAGCGGAGAGATTCCTGCACAGAGGATCGGTGCTGACTGGCACTCACCAGCCTGAGAGGCTTGTCTGCTCACCCGCCGGGGTGGGCGGGGCTGCGAGCTGAGGCTCGGGCTTTGGTCAGAGCGCAGCAAGAGGACTGGGGTTGGCGGCGTGAACACAGCCTTCAGGGGATTAGTGCACCACGGCTAGATGGGAGGGAGTCCGGGGAGAAGTCTGGACCTGCCGAAGAGGCAAGAGACTTTTTCTTCCCTCTTTGTTTCCTGGTGCGCGAGGAGAGGGGATTAAGAGTGCTGCTTAAAGGAGCTCCAGAGATGGGCGCGAGCCGCGGCTAAAAGCACGGACCCCAGAGACGGGCAGGAGACGCTAAGACTGCTGCTGCTGCTGCCACCAAGAAGCCTGTGTGCGAGCACAGGTCACTATCCACACCTCCCTTCCGGGAGCCTGTGCAGCCCGCCACTGCCAGGTTCCTGGGATCCAGGGACAACTTCCCCGGGAGAACGCACGTCACGCCTCAGGCTGGTGCAATGTCATGCTGGCCTCTGCTGCGGCAGGCTCGCCCCGCACTCCGTGCCCCTCCCTCCCCCCGGCCTGAGTGAGCCAGAGCCCCCGAATCAGCGGCTCCTTTAACCCCGTCCTGTCAGATCGAAAAACAGACGCCCTCCGGCGACCTACACGCAGAGGCGGGGCCAAATCCAAAGGGGAGCCCCTGGGAGCTGTGAGAACAAAGAAGAGAAAGGGAAATCTCTCCCAGCAGCCTCAGAAACAGCGGATTAAAGCTGAACAATCAACTTGATGTACCCTGCATCTGTGGAATACATGCATGGACAACAAATCATCCCAAATTAAGGAGGTGGACTTTGAGAGCAAGATTTATGATTTTTCCCCCTTTTCCTCTTTTTGTGAGTGTGTATGTGTAGGCTTCTGTGTGAGATTTTGCCTGTATAGCTTTGCTTCCACCATTTGTCCTAGGGTTCTATCCGTCCGTTTTTATTTTTTTCTTAATAATTAATTTTTATTTTAATAACTTTATTTTACTTTATCTTTTCTTCCTTCCTTCCTACTTCTACTAATTCTTTCTCTCTACTTTTTCTCACTTTTATTCTGAGCCGTGTGGATGAAAGGTTCTTGGTGCTGCAGCCAGGAGTCAGTGCTGTGCCTCTGAGGTGGGAGAGCCAACTTCAGGACACTGGTCAACAAGAGACCTCCCAGCTCCACATAATATCAAATGGCGAAAATCTCCCAGAGATCTCCATCTCAACGCCAGCTCCCAGCTTCACTCAACGCCCAGCAAGCTACAGTGCTGGACACCCTATGCCAAACAACTAGCAAGACAGGAACACAACCCCACCCATTAGCAGAGAGGCTGCCTAAAATCATAATAAGTCCACAGACACCCCAAAACACACCACCAGATGTGGACCTGCCCACCAGAGAGACAAGATCCAGTCTCATCCACCAGAACAGAGGCACTAGTCCCCTCCACCAGGAAGCCTACACAACCCACTGAACCAGCCTTAGCCACTGGGGACAGACACCAAGAACAACGGGAACTACAAACCTGCATCCTGCAAAAAGGAGACCCCAAACACAGTAAGATAAGCAAAATGAGAAGACAGAAAAACACACAGCAGATGAAGGAGCAAGATAAAAACCCACCAGACCAAACAAATGAAGAGGAAATAGGCAGGCTACCTGAAAAAGAATTCAGAATAATGATAGTAAAGATGATCCAAAATCTTGGAAATAGAATAGACAAAATGCAAGAAACATTTAACAAGGACCTAGAAGAACTAAAGATGAAACAAACAATGATGAACACCACAATAAATGAAATACTCTAGATGGGATCAATAGCATAATAACTGAGGCAGAAGAACGGATAAGTGACCTGGAAGATAAAATAGTGGAAATAACTACTGCAGAGCAGAATAAAGAAAAAAGAATGCAAAGAACTGAGGACAGTCTCAGAGACCTCTGGGACAACATTAAACGCAACAACATTCGAATTATAGGGGTTCCAGAAGAAGAAGAGAAAAAGAAAGGGACTGAGAAAATATTTGAAGAGATTATAGTTGAAAACTTCCCTAATATGGGAAAGGAAATAGTTAATCAAGTCCAGGAAGCACAGAGAGTCCCATACAGGATAAATCCAAGGAGAAATACGCCGAGACACATATTAATCAAACTGTCAAAAATTAAATACAAAGAAAGCATATTAAAAGCAGCAAGGGAAAACCAACGAATAACACACAAGGGAATCCCCATAAGGTTAGCAGCTGATCTTTCAGCAGAAACTCTGCAAGCCAGAAGGGAGTGGCAGGACATATTTAAAGTGATGAAGGAGAAAAACCAGCAACCAAGATTACTCTACCCAGCAAGGATCTCATTCAGATTTGATGGAGAAATTAAAACCTTTATAGACAAGCAAAAGCTGAGAGTTCAGCACCACCAAACCAGCTTTACAACAAATGCTAAAGGAACTTCTCTAGGCAAGAAACACAAGAGAAGGAAAAGCCCTACAATAATGAACCCAAAACAATTTAGAAAATGGGAATAGGAACATACATATCGATAATTACCTTAAATGTAAATGGACTAAATGCTCCCACCAAAAGACACAGATTGGCTGAACGGATACAAAAACAAGACCCATATATATGCTGTCTACAAGAGACCCACTTCAGACCTAGAGACACTGAAAGTAAGGGGATGGAAAAAGATATTTCATGCAAATGGAAACCAAAAGAAAGCTGGAGTAGCAATTCTCGTATCAGACAAAATAGACTTTAAAATAAAGACTATTAGAAGAGACAAAGAAGGACACTACATAATGATCAAGGGATCAATCCAAGAAGAAGATATAACAATTGTAAATATTTATGCACCCAACATAGGAGCACCTCAATACATAAGGCAAATACTAACAGCCATAAAAGGAGAAATCGACAGTAACACATTCATACTAGGGAACTTTAACACCCCACTTTCACCAATGGACAGATCATTCAAAATGAAAATAAATAAGGGAACACAAGCTTTAAATGATACATTAAACAAGATGGACTTAATTGACATTTATAGGACACTCCATCCAAAAACAACAGAATACACATTTTTCTTAAGTGCTCATGGCACATTCTCCAGGATAGGTCATATCTTGGGTCACAAATCAAGCCTTGGTAAATTTAAGAAAATTGAAATTGTATCAAGTATCTTTTCCGACCACAACACTATGAGACTAGATATCAATTACAGGAAAAGATCTGTAAAAAATACAAACACATGGAGGCTAAACAATACACTACTTAATAACGAAGTGATCACTGAAGAAATCAAAGAGGAAATCAAAAAATACCTAGAAACAAATGACAATGGAGACACGACGACCCAAAACCCAAAACCCAAAACCTATGCAGCAAAAGCAGTTCTAAGAGGGAAGTTTATAGCAATACAAGCCCACCTTAAGAAACAGGAAACATCTCGAATAAACAACCTAACCTTGCACCTAAAGCAATTAGAGAAAGAACAAAAAAACCCCAAAGTTAGCAGAAGGAAAGAAATCATGAAAATCAGATCAGAAATAAATGAAAAAGAAATGAAGGAAACGATAGCAAAGATCCATAAAACTAAAAGCTGGTTCTTTGAGAAGATAAACAAAATAGATAAACCATTAGCCAGACTCATCAAGAAAAAAAGGGAGAAGACTCAAATCAATTAGAAATGAAAAAGGAGAAGTAACAACTGACACTGCAGAAATACAAAAGATCATGAGAGATTACTACAAGGATCTCTATACCAATAAAATGGACAACCTGGAAGAAATGGACAAATTCTTAGAAATGCACAGCCTGCCAAGACTGAACCAGGAAGAAATAGAAAATATGAACAGACCAATCACAAGCACTGAAATTGAAACTGTGATTAAAAATCTTCCAACACACAAAAGCCCAGGACCAGATGGCTTCACAGGCGAATTCTATCAAACATTTAGAGAAGAGCTAACACCTATCCTTCTCAAACTCTTCCAAAATATAGCAGAGGAGGAACACTCCCAAATTCATTCTACGAGGCCACCATCACCTTGATACCAAAACCAGACAATGATGTCACAAAGAAAGAAAACTACAGGCCAATATCACTGATGAACATAGATGCAAAAATCCTCAACAGAATACTAGCAAACAGAATCCAACAGCACATTAAAAGGATCATACACCATGATCAAGTGGGGTTTATGCCAGGAATGCAAGGATTCTTCAATATACGCAAATCAATCAATGTGATACACCATATTAACAAACTGAAGGAGAAAAACCATATGATCATCTCAATAGATGCAGAAAAAACTTTCGACAAAATTCAACACCCATTTATGATAAAAACCCTGCAGAAAGTAGGCATAGAGGGAACTTTCCTCAACATAATAAAGGCCATATATGACAAACCCACAGCCAACATCATCCTCAATGGTGAAAAACTGAAAGCATTTCCACTAAGATCAGGAACAAGACAAGGTTGCCCACTCTCACCACTCTTATTCTACATAGTTTTGGAAGTTTTAGCCACAGCAATCAGAGAAGAAAAGGAAATAAAAGGAATCCAAATCGGAAAAGAAGTAAAGCTGTCACTGTTTGCAGATGACATGATACTATACATAGACAATCCTAAAGATGCTACCAGAAAACTACTAGAGCTAATCAATGAATTTGGTAAAGTTGCAGGATACAAAATTAATGCACAGAAATCTCTGGCATTCCTATACACTAATGATGAAAATCTGAAAGTGAAATCAAGAAAACACTCCCATTTGCCATTGCAACAAAAAGAATAAAATATCTAGGAATAAACCTACCTAAGGAGACAAAAGACCTGTATGCAGAAAATTATAAGACATTGATGAAAGAAATTAAAGATGATACAAATAGATGGAGAGCTATAACATGTTCTTGGATTGGAAGAATCAACATTGTGAAAATGACTCTACTACCCAAAGCAATCTACAGATTCAATGCAATCCCTATCAAACTACCACTGGCAGTTTTCACAGAACTAGAACAAAACATTTCACAATTTGTATGGAAACACAAAAGACCCCAAATAGCCAAAGCAATCTTGAGAACGAAAAACGGAGCTGGAGAAATCAGGCTCCCTGACTGTAGACTATACTACAAAGCTACAGTAATGAAGACAGTATGGTACTGGCACAAAAACAGAAAGACAGATCAATGGAACAGTATAGAAAGCCCAGAGATAAACCCACGCACATATGGTTACCTTATCTTTGATAAAGGAGGCAGGAATGTACAGTGGAGAAAGGACAGCCTCTTCAATAAGTGGTGCTGTGAAAACTGGGCAGGTACATGTAAAAGTATGAGATTAGATCACTCCCTAACACCATACACAAAAATAAGCTCAAAATGGATTAAAGACCTAAATGTAAGGCCAGAAACTATCAAACTCTTAGAGGAAAACATAGGCAGAACACTCTATGACATAAATCACAGCAAGCTCCTTTGTGACCCACCTCCTAGAGAAATGGAAATAAAAACAAAAATAAACAAATGGGACCTAATGAAACTTCCAAACTTTTGGACAGCAAAGGTAACCATAAACAAGACCAAAAGACAACCCTCAGAATGGGAGAAAATATTTGCAAATGAAGCAACTTACAAAGGATTAATCTCCAAAATTTACAAGCAGCTCATGCAGCTCAATAACAAAAAAACAAACAACCCAATCCAAAAATGGGCAGAAGACCTAAATAGACATTTCTCCAAAGAAGATATACAGACTGCCATCAAACACATGAAAGAATGCTCAACATCATTAATCATTAGGGAAATGCAAATCAAAACTACAATGAGATATCATCTCACACCGGTCAGAATGGCCATCATCAAAAAATCTAGAAACAATAAATGCTGGAGAGGGTGTGGAGAAAAGGGAACGCTCCTGCACTGCTGGTGGGAATGTGAATTGATACAGCCACTATGGAGAACAGTATGAAGGTTCCTTAAAAAACTACAAATAGAACTACCATATGACCCAGCAATCCCACTACTGGGCATATACCCTGAGAAAACCATAATTCAAAAAGAGTCATGTACCAAAATGTTCATTGCAGCTCTATTTACAATAGCCCGGAGATGGAAACAACCTAAGTGCCCATCATCAGATGAATGGATAAAGAAGATGTGGCACATATACACAATGGAATATTACTCAGCCATAAAAAGAAACGAAATTGAGCTATTTGTAATGAAGTGGATAGACCTAGAGTCTGTCATACAGAGTGAAGTAAGTCAGAAAGAGAAAGACAAATACCGTATGCTAACACATATATATGGAATTTAAGAAAAAAAGATGTCATGAAGAACATGGGGTAAGACAGGAATAAAGACACAGACCTACTGGAGAATGGACTTGAGGATATGGGGAGGTGGGAAGGGTGAGCTGTGGCGAAGCGAGAGAGAGGCATGGACATATATACACTACCAAACGTAAGGTAGATAGCTAGTGGGAAGCAGCCGCATAGCACAGGGAGATCTGCTCGGTGCTTTGTGACCTCCTGGAGGGGAGGGATAGGGAGGGTGGGAGGGAGGGAGATGCAAGAGGGAAGAGATATGGGAACATATGTATAACTGATTCAATTTGTTATAAAGCAGAAACTAACACACCATTGTAAAGCAATTATACCCCAATAAAGATGTTTAAAAAAAAAAGAAATTGCAGTATATATAATCGAATAGTACTCAGCTGTAAAAAGAATGAAAGCCTGCCAGTTGTGACAATGTGGATGGGCCTTGAAGGTATTATTCTAAGTGAAATAAGTCAGAAGGAGAAAGACAGATCCTGAATGATTTCACCCATATGTGGAATCTAAAAAACAAATGAACAAACAAAATAAAACAAAAACAAACTCAGTGATACAGAGAGTAGATTAGTGGTTACCAGAGGGAAAGGGGTTTGGAGGGTGGGCAAAACGGGTGAAGGGGGTCAGCTGTATGGTGATGGGTACTAACTACAGCTGTGGTGGTGATTACTTTGTAGTGTATACAGATGTCGAATTATAATGCTGTAAACCTGAAACCTGTATAATAACAAAAAATTTGTTGCAAAAGGTAGATCTTATTTGGATTCTGATTCAAACAAATAAAGTACTACTTTATTTTATGCTACTCATGAGGCAATTGAAATATTGAACAATGACTGGCTATTCGATATTAAGAACTTCTTGTGTTTCTTTGTTGTGATATTGTTGTTATGCTTTTAAAGTGTTTTTTAAGGATACACTCTGATATACTACAGATGAAATGATCTGATGTTTGGGACTTGCTTCAGAAAAATATGGGAGGCGGAGGAGTGGATGGAGGTAAGGAGGAAACAAGATGTGTTGATAATGGTAGGAGCTGGAGTCCAGGCAGTGCGTTATGAATATGCAGTCTTCTTTTTGATGTCGGCTATCATTTTGATATTGGCTAAAGCCTGACATAATATTTATTAAATTAGCCACTGCTTATATTTAAATGCACTCGTTACTCCGATAACTTACTACTGTCTTTAAGTTATTAACTCTACCCATTGACGAAGCAGACCGCAAGGGCAATATTCTGAGCATGCGTAGCCTGCTAGGGCTGTGACTTCAGGCAACTTGCTTACCCTCTCCCTCAGGTCCCATCTGCTCAATGGGGATTATGAGAGGGTCTACTTGATAGGGTTATTGCGAGGTCACCCAAGACAAAGGATTTAGCACAATGCTCTGCGGCAAGGGAGTGTCTGATGAACACTGGCTGTCAATTACAGTGAAAATTTCTGAGTTTGCTGGTTTCTTATTTTGGTAACTTATTGCAGTTCTTGAAAACCACAAGCCTACTGGTGAAGAAAATACAGGATTCTGGATTTTAATGAATCCCAGACAGCTTTCTACAAGTAAGAAAATATACTGGGTAGGTTGACATGAATCCACAGCTCACAGCTCTTCAAAGACCGATAACGATACGACCCTTCTCTTATGTTGGTCTTTCCCAAGTGGGAAATCACGTGATCCCCTCAGAGGCAAAGCCTGAAACGTAGCACGTGGCTTTCAGCCCCCCTCTAGCTCCGTCTTCTGGTTCTCTGGTTCTGTGCCACCTGAGAGTGTTCTCTCTGGAACATGATCGAGCCCCTGCCCACCTCTCTCCCCATCTCAAATAGTCTCCCTGTCCACTACATTCCAGCCACACTGGCCTATGTCTGTCCTTCAAAAACACCTCCCTCTTCTCTTTTTCTGCCAGGAAAAGAGTGCTCTTTTCCTGATTTTCACACGGCTCCTTTTCATTCAAGCCTCTGTTTAAACATCATCTGCTGAGGAACCCTCCCTGAACGCCCACCCCCCGTTGCCCCTCTTCCCCAGTATACAACACATTTTTATTTTCATATTAGCACCTAACACTGCTTGATATTTTCTTGTCCAGGCTGTGTTTATTATTCCGATCCCTCAGTAGAATAGGAAGTCCACGGAAGAGGACGCTTGTCTGCTTATGGACCACTGCCTCCCTAGCTACTAGAATAGTTCTCGGCCCATACTAGGAATTCAATAAATACAGGCTGATTTAATGCATGCTTAAATCCAAGAATCAATAAGGGGTTGAAACTGAAACATACCAACAGCGTCAGAGAGTCCGTAGACCCTTTGGCCATAGGCATCCGTCTTATCCCAGATGAAGGTGTAGGCCAGGTTGGGAGAGGCCTGGAATGACTTCTGGAAGAGGTGCCCCTCTACAGCTACCATCAGATGAACCTTGATGAGGTTCAGGGGCACCGTGGACTGGGTCATGGTGATCTTCAGCAGCGACTTGTAGCCTGCGGTCCTGGAGCTCAGGTAGCGAAGCTTCACGTTGGAACCAGGGAGCTCAATTTCTTCATGAAGAACCTGGGGAGGAAACGCAAGCTAGATACACTGCATCAAAGGCACCCCGGCAGCTGGGCTGCTTGCAACCCGAGGCTACCTGTCTGCTACCACCCCCACCAAAGCATCACGCCTTACGGGGGAGTGCAAGAACCACGTTCCGTGGCTGAGAAGAGAGAAAAAACCCCCCGACAACCAAAACTTTATCCTGCACTACGGAGCAAAGTGGCTGAGGTTATGATTTTTGGATTAATAATTATTCTTGGTCACTGTTGTGTTTCTTTTTAAAACCACGCTGTTGGCAAAAGATGTAAATAAGAACAGCAGGCTTTATTGCTAGTTGCATGCAAGGAGGCCACAAGAGGCTGTAATTATATGAACCTGCAACTTCCACCGACAATTGCTATAAAGCAACAGGGAGGCAATAATGTAATATGCCCTCTGTCGTAACACTGATGTAGATCATTAAAGCGCCTCTTATCATGTATCTCTGTGACTAACAGGAATAAAAAGCAATTTGCAGGTGCGTTGCACATATGTGTATTGTTTTTATTCTATTAAAAGCTCCAGTGACTGCTAAAGTCTGGAAACATCCGGAATGTCCAGGAGAGATTCAGTTTTCTCTCCAGTGACTACAAATTCTACTGCGTTCTTACTTTTTGCCCCTCCCCCTTAATATTAGTTTCTGGCTTATCCAGGCAGAGAGAGATGGTGGGAGGAAGTCAGCCAGCCAGTTTGGGGCAGGGCAGTACTGAGAGTCCCACCCTGGTACCCGGTGCTCCTACCTGGGTCTCAGGCACGATGGGATTCTGCCCAGGGGCAGCGCTGAAGAAGGTGGACAGCGGGGAGGAGATGATGATTGGATCCGGCCGGACAAAGCCACTGAGGTCGCAGCTGGGGATGGAGTTCTCCTCTGTCTTCATCACCAGAGTGTCCATGGCATAAAAGCTATTCCACGGCAGCCACACGGTACGCTCCTGGCTCATGAACGGGGCTCGCTCAAAGTGCAGGGTCAAGGAGGCGCCGCCATTGGCGATCAGGTCAAACCTGGAGAGGGGGTAAGTGAGCTCACTGAGAGGGGTGAACTCACCTGCAGACCAGGTAGGTGCTCTGACCTCCAGGCTTAAAGTAGTGGGAGGGGCAGAGCAGGCAGGAGAAGAACATGGGCTTCGTGGGAACCCAAACTCTACCACTTACTAGTTGTGTGACTATGGGCAAGTTGCTAACCCTCTCTCAGCCCCCGTTTTTTCATCTGTGAAATGGAAATAATTATACCAATGTCCCGGTGTGGCTGAGAGGATGAAATTTTGTGATGAATTCAAAGTAGGGGTCAGCCGACTCGGCCCATGAGCTAAAGCCGGCCCACAGCCTGTTTTGGTAAAAAGTTTCATTGGAATCCCAGCCACGCCCATTGATTAGCTTATCCTCTCCAGCTGTTTCTGACCTACAGTGGAAGAGCCTGGTAGTTTTAACAGGAACCATACGGCATCAAAGCCTAAAATAGATACTACCTGGCCCTTTACAGAAAATGTATGCCCCCTCCTCCCCCCTTCCCAGGTGTAAAGCATTTAGCATCGTGCTAGGCTCATAGGAGTCTTCACTACATCGTGGAGTTACAATGATTCAATTCTAGGACACAGGGAGGGGCTCATGAAAGCTTTCTTTTCTTCGACCTGTACTGTTTCTGTTGGTTTCACAGAACCTTAATGTTTTTTGAGATACAATTGACATATAATATTATATTAGTTTCAGGTGTACAACATAATTCAATATTTGTATATATTGTGAAATGATCACCACCATAAATCCATTCATCACCACACCTAGTTACAATTTTTTTTCCTTGTGCTACAAACTTTTAAGATGTCTCAGCAACTTTCAAATATACAATGTGGTAATAGTAACTACAGGCACCATGTTATACATACATCCCAGGACTTGTTTATCACTAGAAGTGTGGACTTTTTAACCCCCTTCATCCATTTTGCCTTGTTTCTGATACTTTTTTCCAAAACACAAATTTATTTGGCATTTGGATGAAATGGTTCTTACTATTTCTGATATTTCTGACAATCGTTCTTAAACTATATTCCTGTTTTCCTCCAGAGCTGGATGGAAGTGTGTTACTAGTAAAGTAAAATAAAGGTAGTTCTTCCCCAATTAATGGAAAAGAACGTTAATGGAGAGAAGTCTCTCAATTTTGTGCTTGACTCCTCCGCCGGGATCTCAACTCTTTGAGGGCAGTGGTACTCCCTTGTATACACTTCAGAATCCCCAGCAACTAGCAGAGTTCCTGGATCACAGTAAAAACTCAATGAAAATATACGGACTCACTGGCTTCACTGAATTTTGGTAACACTTTTAGTGTTTTTCAATAGACGTAAAATGAGTGAACATGGAACATATGAATATTAAGGTAAATATCATGGTGGAAGAGTTTATTCTATTAGTTTGTTTATATTTTATTTTGGGACATGCACGCTGCTGGGGATGCTTTTTCTTTTTAAATTTATTTATTTTTGGCTGCATTGTGTCTTCGTTGCTGCACGTGGGCTTTCTCTAGTTGCGGCCAGCGGGGGCTACTCTCGGTTGTAGCCCGCGGGCTTCTCATTGTGGTGGCTTCTCTTTGTTGGGGAGCACGGGCTCTAGGCACAAGGGCTTCAGTAGTTGTGGTGCACGGGGTCAGTTGCTCTGCGGCATGTGGGATCTTCCCAGACCAGGGCTCGAACCCGTGTCCCCTGCATGGGCAGGCAGATTCTTAACCACTGCACCACCAGGGACGCCCGGGGATGGTTTTGTAGAGGGTCCAGGAGAGTCAGATGTTTTGAAGTGAAATCGTTCCTCGTTGGGATGATTGCATCAAACCACCCATGTCTGTGGCACACACCACTACACAACAGATTGTGGGATCCCTCGGAGCATTTCCAAACACATCCTGTGACTTCCAGGGCTTTGCTACCTGGACAAGCTGAAGGATCACCGATCCATGAGGTGGGATAGATGAACCGGGAAGTGGATTTAGGCGATGATTAGTCAGGAAGCAGCTGAGGGGGATCGGGCAGCATAAGGTGGTGAGAAACCTCAGACCGAGGACTCAGAAATGTCCTCTGGTGTCGTCACAGGACTTACAGCACAAGAACACTGGCTTCTCAGAATGAACAAGCACCGAGGCAGCTCGGCATGGTACACCTTCACAGTCCTAGTGCTTTCAGCTAATTAGGACTGCCTGCACCTGGTGAATACCGAGAATATTTGGTTTCACGGGTGAAAATAGGAGGACAGGGCTACTGTGGGCTGGTGATTTTTGAAACTACCTGCAAGGCTACCTTAGGACATTAGAAAAAAAGACCAGATTCTTCACCAGAGAAAGGCAAGATTTACAGCACGTGATACGTTTATGATTTTCCAGGTTCCAGTTTTATAGAAAAAGTGTTGCATCAGATTTACATCCACCGTCTCCTCTTTCATTTGGAATAGAATACAATAGTGTGTCTCTGTGTGTTTTAAGCCTAGGGTGGGGTGAGTTGTTTTCCCCTTCCCACAGATTTCGTTTCTTCTTTTTATCTTTTTCTTTAAATTTCAAGTCCATGCCCAACGGATTAAGGAAACGACAGCTTTCATCTTGGTGGAGGCCGCATGGGTGCGGGTTTTCAATCAGAGGATAATAGGGAAAGGTTGCCTCCTTCACACCGCAGGGTGACAGCTAAATGTATCTAATTAGGCTTCTCTGATTACATCCCACCCCCTCAAAACAGGAGCAAAAATAACACAACTCCTAAAGCCACAGATGAAAGCAGAAGGGGTTCACCACAGGACACTGTGGCATGTGGATCCTTGTCACCCCGCACTGCCTTTGATTTAAAATAAAATAGGAGTGAGGTTCCAAGAGCTACTCTCCCTTCCTTCTGGCCTCCGCCACACACACACACACACACACACACACACACACACACACACACACACTCACGGAAAAGCATTTACCTGCCATGGAAAAAGCATTGCTGTGGGCAGCCCTGGAGAGGTTGGCCATTCTAGTTATTTTCCATTTCTGAGACCAAACTAAAAAAAATATATATATATATAGGGGGGATTCTCCCTAGAGATCTGGCCTGGTGGGTCTCCCCCCGGTCCACAAGGGGGAGGCACGTGGTTCCAAGCCAACAGCACCATCTGTCTCTTTGCAGCCTCAGTCCCAAGTAAGTGGGGCCCCATAAAGCTACTTACGTGCCATCTTGGCGGGTAATGGTGTAGCCGTATTTTGGATACTTGACAAAAGACACGTTCACACCAATCAGGGGAGTTCCATCTGTAGTTACTACTTGGCCTCGGATGAGAGAAACCAAGCTGAGAGAAAGAGAAACACAAGCTTTTGAGCCCCAGGCAGGAGAACAAGGGGACAAGGGAGTGTCGTAGAGTTCCCCTTCCCCATTGCCCACCACCCCATCCTCCTCTGGTCCCTAAGGCAAGGACGAGACCTTTAAACATGAACTTCTGGCTTCACACAATCACATCTCCATGAGAGATGTGGGCCAGAGGGATGTCTTAAGGCTGGCGTTCCCCGAGGAACAGTCTGGGGTGAAATCCACGGGCAGCATCTTCAGTCATTCTGCTGGGCAACGGGGTCCCCTGTGCACACTCCCTCTGCCCTCAGCCTCACTCCGTGTCTTGACATCACTTGCCTTTTGCTTGGCCCGAGCTTCAGGCTGCCCCTCATCACTCATGTTTGTGCCTTAGCCTGGCACGGAGAGTATTATCCTCGGGTGAGAGCTTCCCCATCTGCCTACTCATTTCCTTTTTTGGCCGTGGAGGAAGGCACTGTTACTCTTCTCCTCCAGGCTGGGATGACAGAGGGAGTGGGGGGTTGGGTGGTGGGAGCACACAAAGGTTTTTTATGAGGCTGGGACATATACATACATTATTTTTTCTGTTGCCCTTTAAGAGCAAAATTTCTCACAATCCGTGCCATCCTGAGGAAAAGAGAACATTAGAGATTTTTTTTTTTTTTTTTTTCTGGTAGAACTATCTTGGATTCTGGACTCCATGTAACTATGCATTTCTCTTACATCAAATTCCTGCTACCAGGATTTGGGGCAGGGGAGCGGGGAGGTGGTATATACCTCTCAACTTTTTGCCACCATGACAGAAAGCCCCCCTGTCTCCAGATCACAGTAATTAGAACTTTCCCAAAGATGCCAGTATTCAACCAGCTCCTTCTGGGAAATCCCATAAAGCAACAGAGATGCCACAAGAGTCTACTCAAAATCCATGCAGAGAGAATGCACACGCCTCCCTTCACCTGAATTCTCCCGACTTCATAGAGAAATGGGCTCATGAGAAGTTCCATTTTTGTACTAAGTTTCCAGCCTACCAGGCAGGTTTGCGGCTGTACTGTTGGCCTTCAAGCCACTGGGCAACTTGGAGAAGGCAGAGAGGTTCTCAGGCGTCCAGATTCTTGGACACACTCCCAATTTCTGGACCAGGTAATCAAGCTGACCCGTTCTTTGCCAGAATCTTGTCCAAATCTGCTCGATTTTTGGAACGCACTTATTTCTGCAGTCCCGGGTGAACCCAAAACTGGAGGGATGCTCTCTCCAAGCACCTCTCTTTTTTATTAGCAATCCCCCCAACTGTTCAACTCCGACCCCTTGGTGATCTTGGGAGGGTTTAGACTGTTCCACTGACAGCTCTAATTGTCTGCTACTGGCTGCCTATCAAATGAATTCCATTTTTAGCTGGTTCCAACCACAATGCTATACAGTCTTTTGAAAATGGAAAACTAATTTATGAAAATAATTCTTTCGTTCAATTCCATTTCCTTATCTTAGCTCAGACTAAGATTTCTTTCAGGCCTTCCTAGACACTGTTTTAAAATCAGTGATGTGTGTTGATGACCACAAGGTACAAGCTGCTTGTGATGAGAAAACAAAATTGGGAATACATCCCACAGTGGAGTATTTTTCCCCTCCATTTTTTTATACAACTGTTATTTCTTTTAAATCATTCCTGTAGCATAAGACTTTGCAGAGTGCCATGGGAATAAAGGGAGCTGGGTTGCCTGTGATTTCTACCCTCAGTTTTCCTAATTCTTCACTGCTGCTGGCTTCCTATCGTCTCTAGGCAGTCAATTCGCAGAAAAGATTCAGCTAAGACATGCTATCAGTTCGTTTCTATTTATGATTATTGGTGTGTAACAATTATCACATTATCTAGATAGTGAGATCTGCTCTATAAATTATAGTGGTGGAGTCCAGGCATTTTAGTTATTTTTGTATGCCATTATCTAGGGGAAACGCCTTCTTAGCAGTCTTGAATTAAGCTCTTTTTTACTCCTAGCTTTGTCTTTCATTATTTGTCAGAGGATAATGCACTGAAATTCACATGCTTGGTGAACTTCAACCTATGTCTTGGAGTAACATTTTGCATTTCTGAATTATGGATCCAAGCCGACATGCTGGAGCGTGGAGCTTTCTCTAAAGCAAGCTTCTTTTGCCCAGATCTCTGGGGCTGGTATAGTCTACCAAATATTCCGGAGCCCCTGCCTGCTCCCTACATCTTGCCTCTAACTCAGGGTGCCTTCTGGGAGTGGTAACTACTGGTGAGGAGGAGAAGATTGATTTTCAAGGCACAAGTGAAGAAAGAATATGAAGAGGAGATGAGGAAATTACTGGATTTAGGGTAGAAATAATAAAATGTTAATAGGAAGCCGACTGAAACAGAGCACGAGTCTTTGAAAGATGCCCTTATAGTCTAAGCAAACTGTATGCAGACCTCACCGAAATGCTCATGGACTAGTGCAAGGGCCTGTCATGAGTCTCTGGCAATGGGAATTATGTTCATAATTAAAAAGAAACATACCTACACAATCCCCGTCCCAGAACCGGGATTTAATAAGCAGAGAAAATATATTTTTGTTCCGAGATCTGTGGTTTATTTTTTTGAGGGTTACTCATATTAAAATAATATTACGGTGTGTAGTATAATCTGTACGTATTGATTTAATTTTAACAATCAAGAAAATAAAGTTTGAGGTTAAATAACTTGCCTAACATGACACAGCTAGAGGGTGTTGCGGGGGGGGGGTGGCTGAAATAGACAAGGGCTGAGATTATTTTTTTCTTTTCTATTTTATTTTTAGTAAAACCAGAACAGAGAGAGGCTAAAGTTGCTGGCCCACGGTGACCTCATTAAGAACCCTCATAGTCAAAGAGCTGCCAGGAATTGGGGCTGCACAGCTTCCCAGAGAGTTCTAAGGGGCTGCAGAATTAATTGGCTGTACCATTACCCACCACTTCCCCGTCCCACCCTCGCCAGGCTCTCCCAGGGAGGAGCGGAGTCTCAGTCACGGCCTGGTGATGTTTCCTCCCCAAAGTCTAATGAGGGAGGCTCCAAGACAATCACTTATAAGGGTAAGGCCTCCTCTAAGAAGTAAAGTCTGGTATTTCCTTCGCCAGCGAGAAGTCTGCATAAGCACTGTTATTTCCCGAGTTGCTTCAGGGTCTGCCCAGACCTAAGTGAGGATGAAGAAAACTAAGAGAAAGACGGCATGAAGAGGGCTGTCAGAGGGGTAAGGGGGCAGGGACAAGTTCCTGGTTCCTAGAGGTTCCCAGTTCTTATTTCTCCATGAGAAGGGGTGCCCCCAAGAAGATCACACCCACCATCCTCACATCTGCGGACACCAGCGTTATCTGGACCCAGAGTGAGATCAGAGATGTGCAGGCAGGCCTGCAGAACATCCCTGCCTCTCCTAGCCTTCCTTCCGCCCTCAGAATCAGAAACAGTGCCTAGAAGACAGAACGGGCCAGGGGGTATCTCAAAGCCAACTCTTCCCCTTGCTTTGTTCTCCAGGGGTACACTTCTAACCTGACCTGGCGGTGGTGGGGGGGAGAGGAGAGGCCAAGCTGATTACAAAATAAATCCAGAATTTGCCTCTAGAATACTCATAAGCCTCACATTAGCAACTGAGAGCAAATGGAAACTCAAGAGAAACCCCCATCCCACCCCTGCCCCCCGCCATTTTGGAATGAGAAGGGGACACGCACTGGCACAATGTCTAGCACAAACTCGGCAATTAGCAGATGCCACGGATGGGGTGGGTGACTGTGAGGATTACAGCCAATCTGCTTCAAGTCTCTAGCTCATCACAGGCGTTCAATAAATTCTAGCCACTGGCATCATCTTGACTCTCAGATGCCACAAATGCTAAGTTGTGTTATTAAGTTTATAACTGCTTTTAGAAAATACTCTGCTGAATGAAATATTTCAGGGATGATCAAATAAGAGCCACAATGAGAGGTATTCTAAAAGGAGATTTAATATAACGATAATGTCATAAAATAATAGATCGTAAAAATGATCTAGAAACCAGGCAATCAACAGGTGTCTCTAAGCAGGTTCTGGGTTGCAGGTGGCCAAATCCCATAGAGGGACCAGGACTCTGCTCTGGAGCTTGACCCACAGAGAGGAAAGGGCCTTCTATGAACCAGAGCAGGGAGCTGCTCCCATGGGGTAGTTTCCAGGCCAACTAGGCCCACAGAAAAACCAGGAGCACTTCCTCCTGCTTGGACAGGAAGGGGAAGCAGCGACCTCAGCCACCTGCGGGGACAGAAGGGTGCCTACCTGCTGTTGAAGGGGTTGTCTCCAGGAATGATGTGGGTGCTGTCTTTGCCGGCCAGGAGCTTGATGCGGTCGTAGAAGGACTTCACTGCGGGTGAGTCTGTCTGGCCCTGCTTAATGATGTCCAGGGGGTCCCGGGACCCCCGGCAGAGCAGGCTGTTCTGACAGGCTGACTGCAGGCAGCAGTCAGGGTCCAGGCAGTCCACCAGGCCATCTGGAAGGGCAGAGACAGAGCCAGGGGTCAGCAGATATCATGGCACAAAGCTGCTCTGAGAGGCTAACACCTTGTCCCGAGCAGCCTGAACCCTTCCCAACGGTCTGAATTGGCAGGTTTCACACAACAAGCCTAGGATAATTCCACTATATACTCACAGGAAGTACAAGACTGAAAGGAAATAATTGAGAATGCGGACAAATGGTTAACCCCAGGCGGTAGATTAGTGTGTTTCTCTCTTTTTCTTTCTTGTATTTTTCTGGAATTTCTACTTTTTCTATCATGAGCAAGTATTATTTGAGTGGCTGGCAATAAAAACAAACATGTTGCTCTTAAACGACATTGCGCAAAAGAATTACCTGTTGCCAGATCTCAGGGGCCCGTGCTAACGGGTGTGCAAGTCATCAAAATGCATGGGATTCCTTAAATCTTGCTTCAGTGGAGAAACGCATTCCGTCCCTTCTCCCTCTGAGCCAGGGACGGTACTGCTGACTAGTGGGAGAACCAGGGTGATGAGTCTGACACTTTCCAGGAAATGTGGAGAAATGGCTTTAGCTTGAGCACCCACAAACTAAGCCATTAGTTTCCCCAATTGCTCCTGAAACTACCTTCCCCATACCTGCAGGACTTTGAACATTCTGATTTATTTGCCTCGATTCCTGCCCCTCTACCTCTTTCCCGAGCTGATTCCTATTCATCTACCCTTCAACAAATATTTGAGTGTCATCCCTGTTCGGGAAATAAAACAGAGAACAAAGAACGATGGTGTCTGTCCTTAAGGAGCTGGCAGTATAGTGGAGGAAACAGATTATGACTCATCCTTTAAGACCCAGACTAGGTGTGGCCT
Source organism: Stenella coeruleoalba (assembly GCF_951394435.1). Lineage (NCBI taxonomy): Eukaryota > Metazoa > Chordata > Mammalia > Artiodactyla > Delphinidae > Stenella > Stenella coeruleoalba. Next base: position 143,949,294 of record NC_137148.1, on the reverse strand, counting down.
CCTCCAGGAAGCCTTCCTGACGATGCCCGAGCTAGCTTAGGTATTCCCGTTCTGTGTGTCCCTGAATCAGAGATTCTCAGAGAATGGTTTTGCGTCACAATCCTGTAGGGAGAATCAAGGGCCTACCCCAGAGCTCCCCAGGCACAGCTTCCAGGAGCAGGTCCTGGAGTCTGCACTTTAAACATGATTCTCAGGTGATTCTAATGCACAAGACATACTAGAGACCGCTGTTAAAGCCAACTTGCTTGTACTAGAATTAATTGTCTCCGTATGCTTGCCTTCCTGTCTGGAAAATGAGCTCTTTGAAAAGAACAGTGTCGTATTCGTTTTTATATTCATGCCTCGCTTAGTGCCAACCATGGAATCAGGCACTCAACAAATGTTTGTTGAATGAGTCAATGACTGTTTCCCGTTCCTCACATGGCTGTTAGGGCTGAGGATGGGGGTGTTTAGGGCAGTGTTTGCTCCTTAGAATTCCTATTAGAATGGATTAGTTAGCCAACCCTTCTTCACTCTGCTGGGAATTGATTGACTACACAGCGTAGGAGCTTGGAGAGTAACTTGCTTACATGTAACTCCCTGCTTTGATAGCGAGGCATTTTGGGGCCATAATTAGCATCACAGAAACATGCACTCCAACCCTGGGCTGTGACTTGACAAACACTTGAACTGGAACACTGAATCAGAGGCCTGGCTGTGTGCTTTAAATTTACTACAGCGTACTTTTTTGGCATTACCCTTTACGTTTGGTTCCACTAATGAAATTGAAATATTTAATTTCACCGAAGTTCCACTGTAACTTAGCAATTAATGTACAATGATTTTAATGCACTACTTTCTTTTTAGCAAACAAACAAATTGGGAGGTTGCGTGTTCCGCTCGGCTTTAAATGACTAAAACTAGCCTCTCATCTTCCACGTGGGCAAATGTTGCTCGTGTGCCTCGGAACACGTTTAGATTTACAAAGTTTTCTGGAAACGCAGACACAGGAGGGTGAGCAGGCATGCACGCTTGAAATTTAGAGACCTTCAAAGTCATGGCTCTGAGCACCTCAGCCTGATGTGCTGGTTGAATCGGGTGCCCCCCAGGGGCCCGCAAGTCTCAGACCCAAGAAACGGTGCTGGAGAAGTGTATCTCAGTAGCAGAATGATGCTGAGGTACCATGTCAGACCCACGTTCAGATCATCCAGTGGCTCCCGGGGCCCTTGGCAGAATAAGAAAAAGAAAAGAATAGAAAAAAAAAAAAGGCAGAGTATTCTGCCTTGACCGTCACCTTCCATGGAGCGCCTTCATTAGACAGAAGGAATCCACCACGGAATGCCTGCTTCAGATTTAAAAATATCCTGCTGAGACATGCTGGCAGTGCTTCATCCAGCCGCTGCAGAAACTTCTCAGGTGAGAAGAGAGCCACTGTTATTAGCACTACAGAGTGCTTTAAGGCCACCGGCCTCGTCCCATTAGGAGTTCCATCCATCTCTGGTGGCCTTTTCCTCCTGAAGCTGGGAATGTGCCACCTCCCGCCCCCAACCCCTTTCCATACAACCAGCTTGAGGGCCTCACATCAGGAGCGAATAATAAATTACAGACAGTCTTGCCTATTAAGCACTGAACGTTGTCCTCTCCCAACCCCCTCTAGTCTGCTACTCCTTCTGTGACTGTGCCCGCTTCAAAAGTATGGACCTCAAATTTCCCCACTGTTTTGTTGACTCCAGGCTTTTTATTCAAGGGCCCGTCTGGCAGGAGGTGTCCTACAAACACATCAGCAATAGCAGATGGCAAATGCTAACAAAGAGGGGACAGAAAGGACAGAAATGATTTCCCCCTACATATTCGCATTTACCTGCTCCAGAGATGGCGCATTTGGGGTTCTATCCATTACTAAGTGTGAGCACACGTTACGCCTGTAATGACCTCATCATGTTTCGTGATTATGGCCTGCTGCCGCCGAACACTTGCAGACAACACTGTGAACTTGAAACTGGCACTCCAATCTCCCCGTGGCCTGTCAGTCATGAGAAGCGCATCTTTATGCCAGCAAGCCCCTCGCATGGAGTCTGACATGGCAATCTTCAGTAAATTACCCTGTCACTGACAATCTTGCAGTTATCTCGCAAACAATCAAGCAAGCAATCAAACTGTTCTGAATCGCCAGTTCAGGACCTGAGAGGCTGCCAATGTCTCCATTCAACAGGGGCATGAAAGCGGCACAGCCCCCCTACGACACTGGACGATTTATTTTTTTATTTATCCACCTCCTTATTTGTTTGTCTGCTTGGTTTTTTTCCTGGTGAGAGAGGTTTGCAGAGTCTTCGAAAAGGGCCCCATTCTGCCTCAGCGGTTATGGGAAAGTGACCCAGGCCTTCCTCAAGGGCTCACAGTGGTGCCCTGCAACTGCTTAATAAACATCCCCATTTACTCCACTCTGTGAGATGTGGCCGCCGCCTATCATCTAGGTGCTTTCTGTGAGAACGCACGCTAAGTCGTACGTAGCTCTGGCTGTGTTCCACACACGTACGTCATATGCTAATTGTAACGGCCACTTCAGAGAAATATGGACATGCAGAAACTTTCTGGGAACGGTAGGTTAGGCATTCTTTGTCTTGCTTTTGATAAAGAAAATCAGAGAATCTTTCATAACAGTTCTGGCAACGTGACGCAGAAATCAGGTTAAGGCTACATTGAAGCCTTTGGATTGGAATTCCCAAGGTAAAAAGCCAAAAAATCTATACAGCGTCAGAGGTAAGAGCCTGGCCTGTGGAATCCTCTAAGCCCTGGCTGTGTGAGCTTAGAAAGATAATCAACCTGGCTGAAACTCAATTTCTTTGCCTTTAAAACTGAGTGATGGGCTTCCCTGGTGGCGCAGTGGTTGAGAGTCCGCCCGCCGATGCAGGGGACACGGGTTCGTGTCCCGGTCCGGGAAGATCCCACATGCCGCGGAGCGGCTGGGCCCATGCGTCATGGCCGCTGAGCCTGCGTGTCTGGAGCCTGTGCTCCGCAATGGGAGAGGCCACAACAGTGAGAGGTCCGCATACCGCAAAAAAAACCAAAAACCAAAAAACAAAAAACTGAGTGACAACAATGCATATATCATAGGGTTATGTGATAGGGAGTTGACAGATATAGTATCAGTCTGGCATATAGTATGTGTTCAATGAACAGTAGGTATTACTATAACCAGAAACTCCCTGAAGTTTTCCACTTTTTCAATTTATAAAAACTGGACATAAAAATAAATGAAATGAATGTCCCCTGATTAGAGTCATTCACTGGTATGTGCTATAGGTAGGTTGCATCTTGGCAAGAATGCTATGTTTTCAAATAGTGATGAGATAATAATAATGGGTGGTAATAATAAATGCTATATATTGCACAGGATTTACATCTATTCTTGATTTAAATCCTCATGGTAACCTTACAAAGCAGAATCATATAACCCTTAAGCTGCAGACTCTGGATCAGGGTATCTGGGTTTGAATCTCAGATCAGTGATCACCAATCTGCTGACCTTGGACAATGAACTGCTCTGTGCCTCAGTTTCCTTATGAACAAAATGGAGAACATTAGAACATTGTTAATTGATAACATTAGAGGGTGCTGTTGGGAGGATGAAAGCAGTTATTATGTATTCAGGACTTGGAAGAGTGCCTGGTGTAGCAAGCACCCACTAAACTGTATATCACCCCCCGCATCACGGTATCACCCATCCTACAGAGTTGGAAACTGAGGCTCAGAGAAGCCGAGTAAGTTAGCCAAGAGGCAGAGCAGCAGCTTTGGAGAAAAAGTAGGAAAAGGCAACCCATGAGATCACCACCCTTGTCGTCTTCATTATTGGAAGGAGGAGATGTTTCCTTCCCAAAGGGAGGCTGAAGACAGGGCAGTGGACACCCGTCAAGCTGGGAAAGTGTGAGCAGCCATGAGATTTAATCACTTCTGAAGGCCTGTCTGCTCCTACAGCTGGGGAAGTGTGTGGCTGTTTGAGATGAACATCTGAAAAGGAATCAACATGAGAAACAAGATGCCTGGGAATTCATTCCCTGCAAGGCAGGCTGCTGAGGACCATACTCTCTACCTGTGAGACTCAAAGCCCCTTTCAGCTGTTTACTGCTGGCACAGGGTTGCACTTCTGGGCGGCCTCTCCCGTTGCGGAGCACAGGCTCCGGACGCGCAGGCTCAGCGGCCATGGCTCACGGGCCCAGCCGCTCCGCGGCATGTGGGATCTTTCCCGACCGGGGCACGAACCCGCATCCCCTGCATCGGCAGACGGACTCCCAACCACTGCGCCACCAGGGAAGCCCTGTAAGACTTTTTAAGGAGCTCCTAAACAGTCAAGAGATTTAACCTCAAAGCCTTAATTGAACACCTACTAGCGATGCTACACTCGGGGGAAGGGGGTCACGGGTAAACAGAGAGGTTACAGTAGAGAAGCCACAGCAAACATCTGAATATTTCCGAGTTGGCTGAAACATGCACAGCTTTTCTGCCTCGGGAAGGCTGCCTGAGTCCATGCCTCACTCTTACACGGAAGCAAAGTCTCCAGGAAGGAGAGGAGGTTTATTTCATTTATTTCCTCTTTGATCTTCGTACACTGGGCAGCTTTGGGAGAATCCAGTTGGAAGCATTTGGGTCAGTTTTGGGTGCCTTTTGTTCCCTGCAGCTTGGTATGCAACTGACTCCCTCTACAACCTGCATGAGCTCTCCGGTTTCCTTGGGCGGTAAAGGCTTCAGAGGAAGATCCAAATTTACTTTTCTTAGTTTTATTTTGTGACAGGGTGGCACAAATCGACTCCCACAATTCACTGCAGGCGCCATGGATAGCGCTGCTAGCGTCTGCATGCAGCACTCGTTTGGGAACTAGGCAGCAGCTCAGATTTGAAAAATGAGCCCCACTTTTCCCAGACCATGGTTTGCTGAGAGGGGCTACCAACCACCAAATCTACCTTCCCCACTCAGTGGGTCAGGAGGCCGTAGGGTGGACCGGGTAAAACATGGGCTTTGGAGACTACATAGTCTTTCATGTACAGGATGCTCGAGAACAGGCAAAGTTCATGAATTACAGTAGAAAGTTAGAAATTGTGGTCACCTTAATGGGGAGGTATTAGCTGGAAAAGAATATAGGGGACTTTTCAGGTTCTGGGAATTTTCTAGATCTTCATCTTATTCACTTGGCTTCACTGGTGAATATGTCTATAAAAATTCATCAAGGTGTATATTTAAGTTTATGCACTTTATGTATTTGCTAACAGACTGACTTTAGGCAAGATAATCACCCTCTCTGTGCCCTGTTCCCCTTATGTACAAAGCAGGCATGATGGTGAGGATGAGGATGGGGATGGGGATGGGGATGGGGATGGGGATGGGGATGGGGATGGGGATGGGGATGGTGATGATGGTGCTTCAAGGAGCACTGGGAGGACTAAAGAAGATAATCCACATAAGGTCCTGAGAACAGTTGTGAGCACCTAGTAACCTACTAAGTGTCTCAGTCATTTCTACTTCTTTTCTTCTTTGTGAGTCTTCTTGGCATCATATATGTCTGTTTCGCATCCAGAGTGAGGTACTTGCCAAATTGTCATTTTCCCAGGAAAAATACAGGGAGTTAAGGTGGTGAATGCAATATACCCTAGGGCTATACATATATATTTTAAATAAGTTTATTTATTTCTTTATTTTTGGCTGCGTTGGGTCTTCGTTGCTGTGTGCGGGCTTTCTCTAGTTGCGGCGAGCAGGGGCTACGCTTCGTTGCGGTGCGTGGGCTTCTCATTGCGGTGGCTTCTCTTGTTGCTGAGCACGGGCTCTAGGTGTGTGGGCTTCAGTAGTTGTGGCACGTGGGCTCAGTAGCTATGGCTTGTGGGCTCTAGAGCGCAGGCTCAGTAGTTGTGGCGTACGGGCTGTGTTGCTCCGCGGCATGTGGGATCTTCCCGGACCAGGGATTGAACCTGTGTCCCCTGCATTGGCAGGCGGATTCTTTACCACTGCGCTACCAGGGAAGTCCCCCTAGGGCTATTTTGGAGATCGGTTAACAGTGGGGAGGTGGGGAAATCAATGAAGCAGTGGCCAGAAGGCAGGAGGCAACAAGCTGGGGCAAAAAGGGAGAGTCCTGCGCTGTCTGCTCTTTGTGATGGAAATGAAGAGGGAGCAGGGGGCGCTGGAGAGCACCCTTCTCAGAGGGCTGGCAAAAGCCAAAGGCTCCTGAATTTTAGCCAGCAGCATAAAGGGGTTCTTGAGTAAAGAAGAAATATGGCGACCATAGCATTTGTTTTGTCTCGGGAGTTATTTTGTTTTAAGGTGAGCTCTTGCAGGACCGTGAGGAAAGTGTGGGGGGCTCCTGGCTAATATTTTTCTGCCCGGCCCCTATCTATACAAACAATTTGAGTTTCCCAAATCAGCATACCAGCATTATTCTGGCAGCCTGATCTTACATAAGCTTGCAAAACATACACTCCTTCAGCCAGCAGGAGCAATCGCCTTGCCAATCTGCCCTCTAGAATTGAGGCTAGGCATTGGACCCTGAGATAGCTCAGAGATGCAAATCTTCCAACACCTTAGGGTATCTGGTCAACCCTACATGCATGGGGGTGGAGGTGAGGAGAGGCAGAGGGTCAGAGAGCACCCTGAAAGGGAGAAACAGGGCCCAGGGCTCATGGGGGTCCTAGTCCGGGTGAGGGTGCTCTTCCCAGACAGCATTGCTGATCCTGGCCAGTCCCTGCCACTGGAACAGCACTTAGAAAATTTTAAGGTGGGCACTCCGAAGCTCAGGGAACCACTGGGCTCCTATCCTAGTTAGACAAATAACATAATAATACAGGTTTTAGAGTCAGAATGGTCTGGTTTTAAAACCTGTTCTATCATTCATTAGCTATGTAAATTTGGCAAGTGATTGACCTCCTGTGACTCAGTGTTCCCAGCTATAGAATGGACTTAATAGCACCTACGTCACCAGAGAGCACGGAGATGCTACGACGGGCCCCGTGAAATGAGAAGATGAAGGTACTGCACTTAACACAGAGGAAGAACTCAATAAAGGGAGGCTATTCTCAATGATACTTCTTGCTCTCCACCAGGGAAAGGCACTGTTCTATTTGCATTTTACCCAATGCCTGCTGACAAGTTGGAAGTGAGGGATAATTGAAAGTATTCTGGCTTGATGTAACTAAGAAGTGAAAGGAATGGGCAAGGCTGACTTGATTTAACCTGGCAATATGAGATTAGTTCTTCATTGCCGCTGTTAGGTCTCCCGCATTGCCAACCTTTTAAAGCAATAGATTGGCTGACAGTGTGCTCATTTGGAAGGTTTCACCTGCCATTAATACCCTGGCTGCCTGATGGACTGTCTTTCAGCAGGCATCTTGCCTCTCCCTCCACAGGGCAACCGCCATCCTTAAACATTGCAAGAAGTAAAATTGTATTTGCACTCCTTCTGGAAGGCCTGTTGGAAGTTTTCCTCTTGCTTCTTGTCAACTCTTTTTGTCAGTCTGTGAATTCCAAGCCCCGGGATCCTTGCCCCCAAAGCACCTTCCAGCTTTTCCTATAACTTAGCAATGGAAGATCCATCGTGTCCAACCAGAGATCTGGCAGAGTGGAGGCCTCCCTGAGAGATGCTTTGCTGGCTTTCCTAGTCTTCAGGATGGATGTGGGAAAGAAAGCAAAGGCTTCCTAGGACAACCCAGGCACTGTTACTGAAGGCAGGGATATGATCCAGGTAAGACCTCTCTTTGATATGACTCTGGCTTTACCGCGAAGCTACTGGGGCATCTGGTCGACCCCACATGAATGGGGGTGGGGATAAAGGATGGTAGAAATTTTATGACAATGATCTTGAAGTGTGTGTCTAGTTGTTGTTTTTTTTTTTTGAATGGTTCTTCATCAGAAATGAAACAAATGGACAAAAAACAAAACACTATTAACCAAACCCTTTAAAACCAATGCTTCTCAAATTCTAACCAGCATCAGAATCACCTGGGGAACTTGTTAAAATGTAGCTTCCAATTCTGTAGTCCTAGACTGGGGCTTGAGAGCCTGCATTTCTTACAGGGTCCCAGGTGATGCTGACACCGGTGTCCTGAGCACCGTACTTCCATAAGTGAGGCACTAAACCACTACTGGTCAAGTTGTGCTCCCTGATTTCTTGTCCTGGAATCACCTCAGTGATGTTAAAACACTGATCCCGGTTGTCACCCACACCTACTAAATTCCTGAGGGCGGAAACTAGGAATCTGCATTTTAATGAAAAGGCCCCAACGATTCCTCAGTTCACTAAAGCTTGAGACCCCCTGCTCTGAATTATTGAAACACCTCTCAGATATCCATAGCAGCACAACTGACCCTCAGGAATGAAACCAGCTTTTCCAAATTATGCCTCCTGTGGATGTTAATCGGGGTTCCCTGAAATAGAAATGGAGGTGGGACAGGAGGGTCTGTGGTCAAATGCAGTCTGGGAGATGCTGGTTAAACACAGTTAAACTGGTTTAATCACACCAGGAGTTCTCAGCGCCCTTGATGAGTGAATACGCATTAGGACTCTTTACTGTTGCAATGGAGTGTGCAGTGCTTCCTGACCAAGGACCCCGTTTGGCTTGCAGCATCTCCCTGCAACAGTCTCCCTGCAATCAGCCTTACTGGTTGGGGAGCACTTCATGAGAACACAGAGCTCTAGGTTTGGGGGTTCTATCCCAGGAAGGACCAGCCAAACCTTCACCTATTCAACAGTCACAAGGGGTAGCCCCAGGCTTGACTGTCTCATAAAATGCAGGTTTTGGGCTGATCAGGCCCAATGCAAACCACGTCATCACTACTAGCACATCAGCTCAGAGCCTCTGTCCTTGGGCTCCCAGAGCCTCCCCCAAACCAATGCATTTCAGCATAGGGGTCCTGTGCTAGGTGACAGGATCCTGGGGGGGTCAGCACGACCATGAAGTGTTAATGGCAACCATGTCTTATGAGAGTCGATAGTTGGCATTTAGGAGAAAAGCTTACTAAGTGCCAGGCACCATGCTAAGTGCTTTACGTGCATCCTCTCACTAAATCACCACCAGAACTCTAGGCATCATTAGCCCTGCTGTTTACAGATGAAGAACTGCAGATATAGGGAGAGGTTAAATACCTCGCCTGAGACCATGCAGCTTTTGTATGGTGGGGCTGGGTTCTGAACCCAGTTTGCTGCACTCCAACGTTAAATCCTACATGCAGCTGCCATGATAGGTCTGTTACCGTTAAACATTCCGAGTGGCCGATACACAGGAGCTGTTTGTTGTACCTGCCGCTAAGACATGCTTAGGGCCTGCACCAAGCTCTTTTAGTTAAGGCAGGACCACGTCAAACAGAAGAGGGACAATTTAAAGACATACTGAAGGGCGATTTATTTTTTGGAAAACTGGGACACAGAATGTTTTCGTTGCTCTCTGCCCCAGCTCCTGAGTTTACCAGCTTACACTTCTGACTTGGGTGGACCACCACAGGGCTGTCCCCCTCACCAGCAGCTTAAGCTCCTCTGTGCTTTCTCAGCCTGCATCATGCAACCTTATCCGGACACCATCCAGTAAGGCTCACAAGAACACTTTGAGGAGGCTTCTGTGATCTCTACTTCGCAGATAAAGAAACTTAGGCTCAGAGAGGTTAAGGGCCTTGCCCACAATCACACAGCAAGTCAGTGATGCAGGAGTGATTCACCCCTAGTCTGTCCACCTCCAAAGCCTACACTCTTGGTTTCTACCCTCCATTCTTCATAGGAGGCTGTGAGTGATCACAGCCATATCAAGGTTCCCTGTGAATGTTGTAGAATGTGGGGAAGGAAAGGCCAAGCCTTCAGAAAACATTTTTTTTCTAGTTGCTGTTTCTTTTGGTCTTTCTCTCTCTCTCTCTCTCTCTCTCCCCCTTCTTCCCCACCCCCTCCCACTGCTGCTTCTCCACAACCCAGATACAGGCTCAAGGAATAATGATCTCACTTGATCAGAAAGTTTTCACCTTGGACATCCCTGACAGGCCTCTCTGGCACAGTCTCACCCTTGTTAGCCCAGGGCCATGTTTTTATCCCCAGGGGCTTTCTACCCTGCCTGCAGCTGTCTTCCCCCCTTTCCTGTTACAAAAAACCAGTGGCAACAGAGAGCAGGGGCCTCTGATCTCAGCCACTGATTTCCCCACATGCTCGCCCTTGCCCTGCTGTTTCTGGCCTCTCCCAGCCCAGTCTGCTCCACCCCACACGTCTGTTGACCTCATCAACCACCATTTCCAAGAGCCCACTGACAGGTCAGACAGAAGTGAGCCGATGGCCGGGGAGTCCAGGCCCGGCCGGGGGTGGCAGCCTGGTGGGGTGCCAGGCAGTGACCTGCTGGGCCCCTCAGAAAGGAAAGGGGCTGTCACCACCGACACCTCTGAGCAACAAGCCAGAACAGTGACTTTCCGCCTGAGGAGAGATCCCGTCTCTTGCGGGGGGAGGTGGGAGGACCGGCCCCAAAGCTGAGAGAATTAGCAGCTTTGATGACCGTGTGAAGAATAGACAAATACCCACAGCCCTGCAACTGGGAGAAGGACCAGACTCAGCTATCTACAAACTTCCTGCTAGACTAGGGAAATCAGAAGTATGAATTTCCTAAACACGGCCATTACTACACTCCAGGCACTGTGCTGAACGCTCCCTAGAGATTTTCTCATTTAATCTTCACATCCCCTCTGCTGCGTCGGTACTCGGAGCTGGTATTGTATTGCCAGTTATGAACACAGCATCTGGAGGTCGGCAACACATTGTCTGTGTGGCTTTGGGCTGGTTACTTTACCTCTCTGAGCCTCAGCTTCCTCATCAGTAAAATGGAAATAATAATCATATCAGCATAATAGAGCTGTTGTGAAAGACTAAATAAGCTTTATGCAAAAGCATTCAGCGGAGAGTAACCATCTGTTTACTCTGGCTTCCTCACTATTCCACATCTGGCCAAGCAAGCCATCGTGTGGGACGTCTGGGCTCACTCAACAGCCATCCCTGGCCGCCCCTGCCTTTCCTCCTGTCTTGGAGGAGGGAGCTTGCCTACCTACTGCCATCAGCCCACAGGAAGCCGATACACTGGGTGAGCAAAGTCGGCTACAGAGGTGAAAAGCAGCAGAATCACGTGTTCACGTCTTAGCGAAACAAACAGTGTATCTTACATTTGGATTTTCTTGGCATTGAGAAAATGGTGTCAGTGATATACAGTGACTTGGGTGTCACTGTCTGTATGCATGTGTTTCTTTCATCCTAAAATAATCTACTGAATAAATGACAACTGCTTTTTATCCTAGATACTTCTCATTAAAGCTTTCATTCTTCAATTCATTTAATAAGGAATTGACCAAGACAGACAGGGACCCTGAGGTTGTGGGTCTAGATTTGAGGGGAAACAATGAATAAATAAATGTATAATAGACTTTGCAAGAGTGACAGTGCTTTGAAGAAAAGTAAAGCAGGGCAAAGGGTTGGAGAGGGTTGGAGGGGAGCCAGGGATGGCATCTCTGAAGAAGTCATGTTTGGGTAGAAACCTAAATGAAATGAGGAAACAAGTCACGGAAACATCTGAGGGAAAAGCATTCTGGGCAGAGGGAACAGCAGGTGCAAACGGCCAGGGTTGGGCTGTATTTTGTGAGCTATGGGAAGAACAGGATGGTGGATGCTGGCCCAGTGGAGGGAGAGGAATAGAAGGACAAAATGAGATCAGACGGAAGCAGGCACCTGCTGATGCAAAGCAATGGCCAACGTTGCACCTGGACGCCATTCTACGGGAGATGAGACGCCCTGGGAAAATACCAGAAGAGGCGTGATATGACCTGACTCTTAAAAGAATTCTTCTGAGGGCTCTGTGTGGGATAGACTAGCAGCTGCAGGAACAGTAGCCCAGCCTAGCAAAGCTGGTGGCATGATCTGGGTGGAGGTGGGAAGACATTAAGAAACCAGGGCCTTCATAATTAAGAATAGAGATTGGAGGGGCCAGACAGGGGTGCGTCCACAGATCTGTGCGGCAACACGCAGGGACAAACGTGGCAGGAGAGAGAGCCAGGGAACCTGCCACAGAGATGTGAGCCCAGGGATGTCTGCAGCGTCCATATGCCAACCAAGTCGCCACTGCCTTGAGAAGCAGAGCATCTCGGCTTGTCTCCCCATCAGGCAGCCCAGGGCCACCACGCCTGGAGACATCACTCACTGCAGGCTCTCAAGCTCCCCTCTAAAGGGGACATATTGTGCCAAGTCAGTGGTTCTCAAAGTGTCAGCATCATCTGGGTATTCGCTAGAAATGCACGTCAGCGGGCCCCATACCAGACCTATCGGACGAGAAACTGGGGGAGAGGCTCATGCCTTCCGGTGACTCTGATGCCCACTGACCTACCAGAAGCACTGTGCTAAGTGTTTTGCACGTATAAACTCATCTGTGCCTCACAGTGTCCTATAAGGTAGGAACCGTCATTAGCCCCACTTTACGGAGGACAAAACTGAGGCTCAGAGAGAGGGAGAGAGAATGACTTGCTTCGGCTCACACTGTGGAGCAGTGGAGGGGCCAGGATGTGAACCAAAGCTTCCTGACCCCAAAGCCTCGTTACCACCCTGCCAGGCTGCTTCCTCCTGCCACGGGCAATGAGGAAACATAAGGAAAGGCCCTTCTTTCTTCCCTGCTCTGAGCATGTGTGTTCAGGAATAATCCAAGTAGACACATCAGTTTGAAGGAAGAGGGGTCGTTGCGATTTTGGGGACCAAGATGCTAAGTGGAGGGAGGTAAAGCCAATACTTGGGGTAAAGTGCACTCTGCCCAGCCTGGCACACACGACCTGTCTCTGTCTGTCCAGACCTGCTTCCCCAACCTCTCCCTCCTCCACTCTGCACACCCTGAGCCTTCTCAGATGTCCCCACATGTGCTCTGCTGCCTCTGGCCTCTGTGCCTTTGCCATTTTCTTTGCCCACAATGCCCTTCTCTCTTGCCTAATCTAATTCCTCTGTAGCTTTCAAAATTCAAGCTTTACCGGCTCTGGAAGCCTTCAATGTCCCTCTGCTGGTCTGCCATCACCCCTTGGCCTTATGTCTATCATGGACACTTAGGATATAGCTTTGCAGTGACTGGTTTCACGTATGCCTCACCACCCCCATGAGACTGTGGATTCTTTGTGGGTTCTGTGTCTCGTACATTCCTGCAGAGGAGAGGCTCGGTGTATATTTGTTGAATGACTAAATGATTTGGGGGGTTCTGTCCAAGACTGTGGCTTGTTTGTGGGGGAGGTGTTTGCCATCATCACCATCAATGAGAAGAGGTCTGTGCAGGGCAGGGACGGGAGCTGGTGAGGGAGGCCCACCTGGGGTGCAAAATTAAAGAAGGCGCTCACTCTCAGGTGTGAGGTTCCTCCGTTCATCCTAGTGGGTCTCAGATAGATCTTGGCTCAAACCAGCAATGCCAGGCACCTGTTCTCTGAATGGTGACCGGGTCCCTTTGGGGGAAGCATGTACTGGATTTAAAGCCAGGAAACTAAGCCTCTGGCTCCTATCTGCCCCACCCTCCTACGTGGCCTTGAAGAAGTTACTTTCCCTCGCTGGGTTTTGCAGCTGCTGAAGACTGTATATTTCAGCCTTTCTGTATCTGACATTCCTGGGCTCCATGAGCTCCTTATCTCATGAAGACATAGCGTCCCTCAGTGCGTGGCCCTACCCATGGGTACTGCTGGTAGTACTGGCTGGGCAGATCAAGGATGAAATACCTTGAGGATTGAAAAGGGAGGGAATTCCCTGGAAGAGGCTTGGATTTTGCTGTGTGTGGAGAGATACGGAAGCACTGGGCACAGAGCTTTGGGGGACACCTTGCAGTTTTCTTTGGATTCACATTTGGCCGCATAATTCTGGCCCCTCTCCAATCCCCCAGAGCTCGTGGCTGAGAAGATGGAAAGTCAAAGAAAAGAGCACAGGCTTTGGGGCAGCTGTTCTCACTGCAGTGTGGAGAACGCCTAGCTATTTAAAGTCCAACTGCTCCACTTTCCCCCGCTGCCCCCCCCCGCCGCCGGCATTCCATTGCAGAAGTACTTTGTGGCAAAAATGCACTCCAGATCCAAAACGGGGAGTGGGGGGGAAGCTAACACCAAGGCTATTTTTCAGAATGCTGCAGAATTCGTGCTGCTGAGGGGCTGAGGGTGTTAAGGAGGTCTGCCCTGCTCTGATCCCGGACACGAAACTCAGGTGCTGCGAGGGGCCTACAAGGAGGGCTCTTAACCTGCTTCCTGAACCCTGACTTGGCTACATTCTAGCTGGGGGACCTGGGTAAGCCACTTCACTTCTCCGGCCCTTAGTTTCTGCTTCTATGTAAAGGATAATAAGAGGCTCTCAGGGCTCTCATGGGCTATTGCCATGATTTATTTGGGCAGTTTGGTAACGTCTGAGCACCGGCCTGGCCTCTAATAAGTGCTCCATGCATCGGGCCTTTGACATCGAACCAAAGGATACTCCCTGTGTTGGTACCGTCCAGCTCCTCCGGTACGTTCCTGGGAGATGCTAGTGTCTACATCAGATTTGTCAGCCCTGGCATGACTGACATTTTGGGCTGGACCATTCTTTGTGGTGAGGCTGTCCTGTGCACACAGGACGTTTAGCGGCATCCCTGGCCTCCACCCACTAGATGCCGGCAGCACCGCCTCTCTTTCTCCTTGTTGTGACTCATAAAATGTCAGACACTGACAATGTCCCCCGGACAGCAAGGTCATCCTTTGTAGGGAGCAACTGGTCTGGACTGAGGGGAGGACTGTGGGAGCCACAGAGCTAATCATGGCACCGAGGCCCTTGAACCTTCATTCAGATGCTGGTCACAGAAGCCAAGAGGGTAACCTCTGCCATCTAGATGGCTTCTCTGGCCAAGGCAAAAAGAGAGGAAGCCAACAGAATGATACAAATGTTACCTCTCTGCCACCAGTCAAACCTGTGTTTTGATCCTTTAATTCCCTCAAATAAGTCCTCAGTGATTTAAATTATTAACTCTTTTTTGCAGATTATGCATTTTAATTACAATTTTATGATGAATATTTGATTTGTTATCTAATCAGGGAAAAATATATAATCCCTTAAGAGACACTTAATAACCATTTAAACTATTAAAGATTTGATTCGAAAAGACTGAAGGTGCTATGTTAGGTAAACTCACGAACGACAAATTCCACGGTCAAATAAATTTACTGTGAAAGGGGAAAGTTTCTTACTATGGGAGAGTTTTACCTTGGAGGTGATTTTTCCGAAGACCTTTTTGCGACAGCACACATTCTGTACTTATTTGAACCTCCTTCAGAAACAACTTCCAAATTTCATTAGTGTTGTAGAAGAAATGTGATGCTGGCTTTCAGGTAGAAAAGCAGTATGTTGTAGTGGTTAGCGGAAAGGTCTGTTTTGAATATGACCTTCTTGCGGTACCTTATCTGGGAAATGGAAAAACTATGAAGAGGTAGACTCATAGACCTTGCACTTCTGGTGTGAAGAAACAGATGACATAGAGGAAAGCAGGGGTAATTTAGGGGCGTGACCTTTGCTGTGAAGGAAACAACAGAGGGTGATGGGAGAGAGAGGTGAAACTTCCAGGTCAAGATAGGCCTCTTTGGGGCCTTTGAGCTGAGACCTAAGAATGAGTAGAAGAAGCCAGTCGTGCAAAATGCCCAGGTCAGAGTATTGCTGGCCCTGGACCAGCAAAGGCTCTTTGGGAGGATGAAGCTTAGCTTGTACAAGGATGGGAAGGCTGGCCAGAGTGGATGAAGCAGAGCTGCTACAGAGGCTGTCGGGGACACAGTGAGAGAGAAGGCGGGGACCCATCCTAGCAGGCCCTCTAGGCCAAGGTGAAACCTTTGATTTTGATTCTAGCTACAGGAGAGGCCCTTAGAGGGCACGACATCATCTGACTTACAATGTAAAACTAGCCCTCTGGCTGCTGTGTGGAGGCACGGAGGACATGGGCAAGAGGAGCAGCAGAGAGATACCGCTGGTTGCCTGTTCCCGTGATCGAGGTGGCTCTGAAGCCCAGCACAGCGCTCTTGGAATCTTACTGAGGATAGTTTTTTTTTTTTTTTTTTTGCGGTACGCGGGCCTCTCACTGTTGTGGCCTCTCCCGTTGCGGAGCACAGGCTCCGGACGCGCAGGCCCAGCGGCCATGGCTCACGGCCCCAGCCGCTCTGCGGCATGTGGGATCTTCCCGGACCGGGGCACGAACCCGTGTCCCCTGCATCGGCAGGCGGACTCTCAACCACTGTGCCACCAGGGAAGCCCGAGGATAGCTTTTATATGCAATGGAGAATGGATTCTATCTTTTTTTTTAACCTCAATAGAATAAAAGAAAACTGAACCCCCAATTCTCAGTCTCCTAAACAGAAGATTCTCTAATCCAATGTGCCTAGGAAATCAAAGATCTTATTTCAACTGGAAGATCCTGAATAATAATACCAGCCCCCTGTCGCCATGTGGTCCTCTAGGAGTTCAGTGGCAGCTAGTCCTGCTTCCCTCCCAAGAAGAGAGCCCCAGTGCCTGGCCAGGTGGCAGTGGCCTCTAGGTCAAGTTTTCCTTCTAAGCATTAGATATATTGCTTTCCTCTCTGGGAGCTAATCATTTATGGCTCCAGTTACATTTCCCACAAGGTCTTTGGACTGTAAGGGGAATCCTTATCCAACCCAATTAATAGAGCAATGTTGCACTTTTCAGCTGTCCCCCACCCAACCCATCCATCAACATGATTTGCACACATTAATCAAGGCATTTACAATGGGTTCACCAAGCTTTCCCTCTCACTAGATGAAGAAATGGGACTATTTGGACCTGTGAACCATAACTCTTGCAGAGTCCCTGAAGTCCCGAGCTTGGCTCTGCTAAACGCACAGACGAGGTGAGTTATTAATTACCAATTGAGATAAATGCCGGGAGAGCATCCCTGAATCATGTCAAGCCAATTTGGATGGTTACGGGATGGGGAGAGAGGGGGAGGCAATGGTCGGTGAGGAGTGGGTTTCGTCTGTTCCAAGTGCTTTTGGACAGACTCCAGTGTTATTTCTCCTCATTTAGACCTGGCTGGAGTGCCCTGAGCTCAGGCCAGCATCCACATCTCTTAACCCAAGGCAGCCTCCTTTGGAGCAAAACAAGGAATCAAGCTTCACAGATGAAGGTGGGCTGGGAAATTCCGTTCTGAAGAGCAGCCTGACTGAAGTCCTTAATTTAGAGAGAGAAATGCCGATGCTGCTGGTGGATGGAACACCCCCTACCAGGGGCTCCTGATCACACAGATCGTGGAATTGAGGGAGACAAGGAGAAAGGCTGAAGACCCTGGGCTTTAGGATTGCGACGGGCTTTCTTTCCTGTCCTGCAGCCAACACCCATGCTCCGGGACAGTCCCTTCCTACCCCGTCTGCCCTCACACACTGGATTGTAATAATAATACCACCATGTTTATACATCTTGTCTTTTCAGATGGATTCAGTGAGCTCTCTTTGCGGACGCTTTGTGTCATGTCTGTCTTCGTATTTCCAAAGGCCTAATGTTACTAATGTCTAACATTTAGTAAACCCTCAACGAATGTTTGTTAAAACATGAATGAATGGCTGATGGATGGACGGATGGATGGATGGAGTCACACCCTAATGACAGAGAGTTAAAGGATTTTAAAATTTTGAGACAAACATTGGCCACCTCTCCAGCCAGGAATGGAGAGCACTTCTAAAACATACTGAAGTTATTTGCTCAGAAACTAAACAGGAAAATGTGTTTATATTTTTCCAATTACTTCTCTCTACTTGAAGTAAAATTCCCCTTTCTTCACTTCACTCCTCTTGTGTTCTGGAAATTCTAGGGGTAGAGGTCTGGGAATAGGCACCATGACATTGGGCTGGGTCAGCCCACCCAGGGGAAACCATCATTTGAACTAGTTTTTCTCCAAATGTGGTCAGCAGACCACTTGTGTCAGAATCCTCTGGAGTGCTTGATAAAAATGCAGATTCCTAGATTCCATATCTGACTTAATGAATCAGAATCTCAAAGGCCTACAAATCTCAATTTTAAACAAGCTCTCCAGTGTGGCCACACAACACTGAAGTCTGATGAGCCCTGGTTAGAATCTCAGTGGTTCTGGGATTCTGTGGGAAAAGTATGGGTTAGGCGCCATCTCTGTGGATTCAGCATCCAATTCTAGACAATAACAACAACAATACTAACAACAGTAAAGCTAGCAACGGCCAACACAGGAGGGTATCCTATGAGCCAGGCACCTTGTAAAACATATCACACACATTTTCTCAGTGAAACTTCACCCCTGTTCACGGAGGTGGCATTGCCACGCCAGTTTTACAGACGACAAAACTGAGACTTTGAGGGGTAAACTGACGTGCAGAAGTGGGCTACAGAGCCTGAGCCCCGAGCCCAGGCTCTTAACTATATGATGCTACAGTGTCACCTATTCAGCAATCAGGGAAGTGACATGAGAAGGAGCAAAGCATCTAACTTTCAGAGCTGTGTTGAAACAGAACAGAGGGAAACAAAGACAACTCCCTAGTGTGGCCAGGAAGGACATGGGGCATGGCGATCGTGGATAAGCTCAGCTTCCGAAGGGCCATCTCCCACCCCTCCACCTCCGGGCCTCTGCCAACAGACTGGAGACAGCATCTGATAGGATTCCATGGGAGCTTCAGCCGGGCTCCCAGGCTGGCTCACAAGGATGGGAGCCTTGGGCTTCTATAGACAGAGGGCTGGGGCTCCTGACGCCAAGTTCTGGGTGATAAAAGGGTGGAGGGAAGGAATAAGGACTGTCTTTCCAGGCCAGAGAGCCTACCAACGCCTCCCCACCTCGAGGTTTCCACCCTTTCTCCTACCCCTGGCTGTGATGAACTAAATCTCACACCTGTCGTGGTGGTGATAATGAAATATTATCCGCCTGTCACTTGATCTACATGTTGTGTGTATTCTCAGACTTTAATGAGCTCGTATTTGTTTTCTGTAGCAAAAATATTTCTTTGAGTCTCTCCTTTTTCAAATTGGGGTGAGCAGTTCAAGTAAAGATCTCTCAGTATTAAAAAGACAGTCTTGCTCCCCGGCACGTCTGTCCGAACCGTTTCTACTACTTCGCAGGGGCCGTGGTAGGTGAAGTTTGTCCCTTCAGAAGCAGCCAATGCTTCCTGAGTTTAAGTTGGTGGTCATATGGCTGGGGGTGTTGGCAGAATTTGAAAGCCATGGGAGTAAGAAGGTAGGAATCCATAAATTGTTTTGGGGGGATATTTTTTCAACAGGGTTGCTCGTCTAAGTACCAGAAGATCCAGAAAGTAGTTCAGTGAAAAATCTCCCAAGTTTCCCAAGGAAGGTACTTAGTACCATTCTAGATGCATCGGAGAGAAGTTCATTCATTCCACATCATGGCTGGCTTAGGTCAGTGGCTCTCAAAGAGAACCGGCATCGGCATCCTCTGGAAATTTACAAGAGATACAAATTCTTGCATCCTACCCGAGACCTACGGAATCAACCGGGGTAGGGTTTAGCAATCTGTGTGTAATCAAGCCCTCCAGGTGGTTTTGCCGTAAGCTAACATTTTGGAACTACCAGCGTCTGTAGGCATTAGAGCTTCTTTCTCTCATGGAGGAACTCAGGTTGAAAAAGGCTGTTATGGGCTTCGAATATCTATATCCATATTTATATCTATATTTATATCAGTTTAAAATATAAAAAAAAAGACTATCACTTTAAACTTGAGATTTTTAAAAAATGGAGAGCATTCCTAGATGGGAAAATGGTTTGCCTCTTCCAGCTCCCTTTGGAAGGGCGCTCTATTATTTTCCCCATTCATGAGGTTTATAACAGATGTGTTCACTGCAGCTGCTCCCCAGGCCTGGGCGGCTGCTCTTACCCACCCACTGCTACGTTTAGAGACCCACACAGCTCTTCAGAGAACTGGAAAAGCAGGACAGAGCTTGGGGCAGAACTCCCCCCCCCCACTCCACCCCCAAACAAACAAAACAGTGATGTAATTAGCGTGCTACAGGATTGGATCTGCAGTTGATGAGGAACAACTTTAATATTTATCAATAAACAGCAAAGTGCTGAGCACACCTCCTAGGGAAGTAATTAACCATAAAAAAGGATACTCTGCACAGAGGAATCTCCTCCAAAAAAAGACCTCAGTTAATTGTGAATTGCTTACATACAGCAGGTGAGACAGAATCCATGCCTACCCCTCTCACCTGACACAAGCAACTCTGAATTAACTGGGAGTTTCTTTTTATAAACACAGTGCAGAGCCTTTTTTTCTTGGTGGTTAATTACTTCCTTGGGAGGTTGCTTTAATAGTTCCCATAACAAGGCCATTATTGTCTTTAGCATAATCACTGCCTCATTTGCTTTTGTGCCCTGCCTTTCCGGGTGCCTCTTGCCTCTGCCTGCCAGGAGGGGCCCTGAACTGTGCTCCTTGGGCCGTCCTCAGGCTGGGGACTTGCAGGGTTCCTTCTCCAGCCCCACCACTTCAGGAATTTGGTTTTCTCCTGGTGGGAGCTGGGATCAGGGTGGGGCTGGTGGAGAGGGAAGTGGGTGGCACAGGGCACATTGCGGGAGACTTAGTCCCCCTCCCCTGGGCGCACCGTTCCAGCCTGTTTGCTAAGCTTTCAGCTGCTGACGCCAGCGACAGGGAAGAAAGCTAGGACAGCAGCTCCTTTCTGGAAGAGGAAGGAGTGGATCTGCAAACAACTGCTTTGCTTGGTGAAACCACCAGGGACCGGAAGCAAAAACAGTGAACATTACCAGGAAAACTAGTGCAATTTTGACCGTCTCTCTTGGGGAAAAAAATGTATATGGAGTTACGGCTCACTTTATTCAAAAATGAATTAAAGTGGCTTCTATTTTGGCTCTGTTTCAGGAAGGTAAATGAGCGAATGGGAGCTCTGTAAACTGCATCAATCTACAAACTTTTTTTTGACTGGTGTACTCCTATCAGCGTATGCACATTTGTTGACTTACAAATTGTAGACACGTTACAACTGCAATCATAGGTTATGGAAAGTGTAAAATGTCTATCAGGAGGATGAAGAAAAAGAAAAATAGTGTGTCTGATACTTTCAGCCTTAACCCAATGGATTGCACCTCACTCTGGACATCAGTGAAGCTTACTGACCCCTTGGGGCCATGAGGGCAGGGGCTGACAGTCCCAGAGCCCAGGGACTGGCACATACAAGACAATACATATTTTTGTTAAATAACCAGACTCACACCCTCTTATACCCTGAAATAGTTTCTGCCCTGAGGGGATTCTGACCAGTTAGTCCTTTTGGTAGGGGTGGATGACAAGCTGGTACCAATGTTACGGGAGCATGAATCTGTGTTCTCAGGAAATCAGGTGGTCCATATTGCTACTGCACCCCCATTTAGCCCCAGAATCTTAGCACTCCACCAGGAAACAACACAGGAAAATTCAGCTAGGCGTACAGAACAGAGGTTAGCAAACTTCCTGTAAGGGGTCAGAGAGTGAACATTTTAGGCTTCGTCTCGGCCAACTCACCAACATTGCCTTTGAGGGTGAAAGCAGGACTAACATAAATGAATAGTCGTGTCTGTGCTCCACCAAAACTCTACCTATGGACACTGAAATTTGAATTCCGCATAGTTCTCATGTGTTGTGAAATATTCTCCTTCTTTAGGTTTTATTCCCCCCAACCGTTAAAATTGTAAAAACCACCTTTTGCTCGCAGGCTGGTACAAAACCAGTCAGTGGGTCGGATTTGGCCCAAGGGCTGTGGTTTGCCAACCACTGGGTAGAACATGGACTTTGGAGGCAGAGCTGGGTTAGGGTCATGATTTTACTATTGGTGACGAAGTTATCTTTAAAAAGTTACTTAATTGCTCTCTAGGCCTCCCTTGGTTTCCTCATTTGTAAAAGTAACATCTCAAAGGGCCGAAAGGACGAAGGGATGCACTGCTCACCACCTCTTAGCTCAGGGTGAGCACATACTGGCATCACCAGCACAGATTCGTTTGTAACTCCCTGCCCTGGAAGGCCTGGCAGGGACGGTCACCCAAAGGCAAAGCCAGGGCCCGGCCACCTTTCTGTGGCAACGCGTACTTGAGGAACCAGAGCCAGCATCCAATCCCAGTGCCTCCAGCCCATGTCTCCAGGAGTCCCCACTGGCCTGAGGATGCCCGTTCTCTGCTGCGCTTGCTTCAAAGGAAATGTTACAACAACATTTGACAATAGCTGAGGGGAGGTCTTTCAGGATAAAGGACTCATGATGACCATCTATAAACAATGCTCTGCTCTTGAGGGGCTGGGAGTTAGAAGACGCTTGCTCACCTCCCTCATTATCCTTGTTATCCGCACAGGAGGTTTCCATGGCAACGTTGCATCCAGGCCCTCTCCAGCCGGTCTGGCAGACACACTGCCAGCTGTTCTGACCCAGTGTGCATCTCCCGTTGCCGTTGCACAAATCGGGGCAGCCATCTGGTTGGAGAAATGGAGAGAATGAGAAGGAGGAACGTGAGGCCGCGCTGGGGCAGCAGGGGAGCCATGCAAAGGGGGAGCAAGGCCACAGGGCAGCCGCTGGGCCAGCCGCGGAGTGGGGCCCGGACCTGCCTTGGGAAGAGTCGGGGAAGCAGGCGACGCATGCGGTTGCAAGACGTTAGCAGGGGCCCAGATGCAGAAGATCCCCAATGACACTGACCCGTCCGTAGGGGTCTGAGGCAACCTTCCCAAAGTGGGGAACATTCCGGAAAGCTAAACTAGCCCTGAGCTTACAACACACCTAGCTAGGCCATTATTTCCAGCCCGCTGGCTCCGGATGGATGCTACCTCAAGAAAAATCTTTTCTTTCTTTCTGTTTTCAGAAGAGCCTTCTGCAGAAGAGAGAAAATTCCCTATCAACCCAGAGTGGAGGCAGAGTGCCCTCCATCTTTCAGAATTTTAAAGCTAAATTTACATGCGATTAGCACGAGCTTCTTATGACCAAGAGCTGGATGGTTCTGCTGGGCTATTTTCATATTTTTGTAGTATTTCGCTTTAAGGGGCACTTAAAAATGTTGGCTGCCAATCATTCAACCTATCTATGGCATGATTTTAAAATACTGCAGGATCGGAAGGCTGGGGAAAGAGTAGGTGCTGAGTGCCATGAATCGGGAAAAGAGAGAGGGATGCTCATGCCGTGGGGGACGGCAGTGGGGTTCGAGTGATTCCTATTTTGTGGTTTTCTTTTCCTTTTGGGTGTGTGTGTGTGTGTGAAATCAGCAGCCTACCTCATTCCCTAATTGCTCCAGCACCCAAAACAATTGCAGCTATTACTCTCCTGACCTAAGCGTGGGCAAAGAGAGCCTGGATGAGGAAAGAAGAGAAAAAGCTGGGGGCACTATAGTGAGATGGGGAGTCTCTGTGGCAGAACCTCTGTCGCCATTTATAAGATGTAGAGAGAAGCACAGGATTGGTAGGATGTGGCCACACTCACAAAACCTACTTGCTGGCAAGAATTCTTAGATACGTTTTTATTTTTCTTCCCTTTAACGGCTTTACTGAGGTGTAATTTACATACCATAAAATTCACCCGTTTTAAGTGTACTGTACAAGGCAATGACTTCGAGGAAATTTATGGCATTGTGCAACCTAGGTATGTTTCCCTACTACGTTTAAGACCATTAATTTAATTGTCCTCAGAAAATAACTCTCCTGAATCTCTCTCTCTCTCTCTCTCTCTCATTCTGTCTTGACATCTGCTACCATCTCTATCTCCATCTCTTTCTATATCTATTTTTAAACTACACAAAGAGCAGGGTAGCTTGGGCCATGGCGGAGGGAGCACTTTGTAATTGATGGAGGTAATTGATTTGAAACCTTTGTGGCCCACATCTTCTGAATCGAAAGTGTGCATCTCCCCCTACTTCTCTCTCCAGCGTTCCAGAGGCCGTCACCTGGCAGCCTTCCTCTCTTCCCTCGAGTACCCCTTACAAGAAGGCGAATAAACCTAATTTGTGCAAGTGGCAGCGGTGGGAATTTAAAGGACTCCTCCTAAGAAGAAAGGGCTGGAGGGTTTGAAATTGAGTTGAAATTTACTTCTTTAAGGAGTTTCACTCCTCAATGCTTATTCCCTCCCATCCTTTCCAGAATGTGGTATGCATGGGTTAGGACCTGGGAGAACAAGGTAAGCAACAGAGGAGACGTGCTACATGCAGAAGTCTCTGTAAGGAAGACGAGCTGTCTTGAGAGGAGGACTGAGGAGATGATTACCAGCGAATCTTTTCTTTAGTTGAAGAACCTGGCACTAAATCCAGGATGTGAGCAAATCATCAGTGTTTGCATATCTGAAAAAAGACTTAAGTTGTCCCCATACCTATCCTCACAAAAAGAGTCACATTTCCATTCCTTCCTTACCAAGGAGGTGACCACAGCCCTACCTGGAATACCTGTGACTCTCCCCCTTTATACTTTGAGAGAGAGCGCTGGGAAGGGAGGCCAGCCTCAGTGGGTGTCAGAGAAATGCCACAAATATTTCTGCAGGAGCAAAATGCAACTCAGTAGGAAAAGCCCAAGGGACATTTCACAAATTCTCGAGGAAAAGAGACTATCTTCAACCTCCAGCCACCCCCAGCTTTACAGTTTCTACCAGTAAGTCTTAGGGAATGGATCACACAGAATACACTACGAGAGACCTACCAGCATTCACCTGGCACGGTATCTATTATATGTGCTTTGCTATTTACCTACTTTGAGGTCTCATGTTTGAATAAAATCATGCACAAAGTCTCAACAGAAGCCTCACTGTGTAAGAAACCCACGTCCACTACATAAAAGCCAAATTTGCGAAGAACACTATACTAGCATGTCAGTCAGAGATATGCACTCAAAATATGCACGCTCCTAGATTGAACAAGGCTTTTTTCCCCCTTCTCTTTCTCTCTCGATTCCCCCCCTTCTCCCCTGACCCACTGAAGCGAGATAAACAGACCACAGTCGTGGGTTTTCTCCACATCGTGTGAGGAAGATGAAAACACGAACAGTGGGAAGCTCGCAAATTTCTGAGAAGTTCTGGGGCGGCCGGGAATTAATGGACGGGACTTTGTTTTTTAGCTCGAAGAGGAAGAAAGCAGCCTTGGTGAATGCGTGGCGTTGCTAGGCAACCCCAAGCTACCCCCCAGCACAAGTTCCTTCTGTTGGTGGCCTTCTGAGGAGGTGATTCGTTGTGTTTCTAAAGTGCAAAGCCAGGCTCCACTTAAGGGAAAACAAAACGTAGCAAGTAATTAGTCTGGAGGGCAAATGGGTATCAGGTAGTGGCTATTCTCTGGAGAGGAATCTGTAACTGGTGTTGAATTGGGCTTATGGGCTCATACTTTGGGCTCCATGAGGTCTCCTGCATGGAGTCTTCTGGATTTCAGGCTAGCTAGCACTGCCCCTTCCCTGAGTGCCTAGCTCCGAGACCACCGATACGGGAGGCCTTAGGCACAGCTGTTTGATTCTGTGCAGGTGGCGAGCTGGCTGTTGGAGACTTCAGGTCCTATCGTGACCCTAGACTAGAGATTCTCAACTGAGGCAATTCTGTCCCCCATCCCTCCCTCCAGGGGACATGCGGCCATGTCTGGAGACACTTTTGATGATCCCATCTAGGGGAGGATGCTACTGACACCTGGTGGGTAGAGGAAGGATGTTCAGCATCTTAAAATGCCTAGGACAGTCCCCACAACAAAGAACGATACAGCCCCGAATGTCAGTAGTGCTGAGGTTGAGAAAGCCTGCCCTTGATCTAAAGCTGCATCAGAGCTGAGATTTCCCTGTTTGCTGCTGCATCCCAGCACCTGCCCTAGTGTCAGGCACAGAGTAGGTGCTTAAATGAATGGAAAACAATCGGGTGGTGCCAGTATCATTTCAGCCTGGCTCTCATCTATAGACTCTTCTGAGAGTGGTGAGAAGCTAGTGGGACTTCTTTCTCAAAGATCTAAGTCGTCTTCACAGAGAGAACTTTCAAGGGCAACAGTGATATCTTGGGATGGTTCTCTCGCACTTCCCATACTTTTGGCAGAGTGGAAATGGAATAGTTTCCAAGACTTTTCTACACACAGAATTCCAACCACTAGGAGAAATATATCTGTTGGCACAGTTACCAGGTAGGCAGGCTTTTTGTCTTAACAAAAATTAGAGCTGATGCAGAAATTTGGGATTAAAAACAAAACAAAAGCCAAGCGCACAGAGGACTCCTGAATTTTCAGCTCTTTCCCTGATCTCTGGACCTGGACTCCAGCTTGCATTTCAGCATCTCCATCTGTTCACTCACAAGCATCTCAAACTCAGCAGAATTCAGTGTCTTGATCTTTCTTCCCCTCCCAAACTCTGATTCCTTGATCAACGAGTGGCACCGGCATGTACACCCCACTGGCCGAGACTGAAACCTTGGAGTCACTCTTAATTACCCTCCCCCACCTCCTCTCTCATCTCATGTATCTGGTCAAAAACCAAGTCCTGCCTAATTTTCCTCTTTACTATAAGAAGCCCTACCTGCTCTTCCTAAATATCTCTAGAATCTGCTCTCCACTCCTACCCCTACTGTTACTACGTTAACCTAAGCCATCCTCATCTCTGGTTTAGACTCTGGTCAAAGCCATCTAACTGGTCTCCCTGCCTCCGGTCTTGCACCATCATCCATTTCTCTCTGTTCTGGACATTGCTGAAAATACTTCTAGAGCTTTCCATTGACCCTGGGGCGAACTCTGAAGTCCCTACCCTGGCTTCCAGATCTTACATGAACTGGTTGTCAACACATCAGCCTAACTCAATATCACTTTAGGCTTTGTTCAGACGGAAGCCATTTGGCCTTTCCTTATCTGCCTAACTTTAACCCATCCTTCGCCCAAGTCATCTCCAGGGAGTCTTTCCAAAGCTCCCAAATCAAGGCTAGCTCCACCTGTCATGGTACCTTTATCTTACCCTATCCTATCCCATCCACCACACTGAATCCCAACTGTCTGGCAACTCCCTGATGCTTGCTAGCCCTTGTAGCAGCCCTTCCTTAAGACATTTTATTGTCACCTGCAGGAAAATTGTTGTAATAAAGGTACACATCGTCATTCACTGCCCTTTGAATGGGGCCCCTAGAACTGTGCAGTGTACAACTGCTCTGGGCATTTCTGTTATGACGTAAACCTGTCAGGGCAGGGACCACGTCTATCTTGTTTACTCTTGGATTGCCAGTACTCAACACAGAGTCAGGGGATGCATGAACGAATGACTTTTGCCCGAAATTAGCATCTCTAATGCCTTTGGCAGAGTGAAGATGGAATAGTTTCCAAGAATTTTCTACACACAGGATTCCAAAGACTGGGGGAAAAAAAAAATCCGTCGACACAGTTACCAGATAGGCAGGCTTTCTGCCCCAACAAAAATTAGGCGTGAGCAAAATCATGTCTACAGCACAGTAAAAAGGGGAGCATACATGTACTTGAAGAAAGCTATACTTGCCATAAAAGGCTTTTCTAAAACAGCATCAAGAAACGTTCTGCCACGTGCAGCACTTGAGAGGTAGAAATAAGCGGCTAATACGGCAGAAAGGACGTGGAAAGAGAAGGAGGATTTTAACATTCAACATCAGGCGCACCTTAGAAAAGCAGAGAGGGCAACACCCAGATGGGAATGCAAGTGAAAACACAGAACAGGCTGCATGCCAACACAGACAGATGACAAGGGAAGCCAGAGAAAGGAGACGTCCGTGCTCGGTTCAAGAGAACATTGGGAGAGCTACTGCAGCCTGGACTACACCCTTGTAGGAAGGCTTTTCTGAACCAAGGGGAAAACCTTAACCCAGTTCGGAGTCAGAGGTCTGAGATTAAAACCTAGATCTGCAAAAAAAACCCCCCAAAACCTAGATCTGCCTCTTGTTGTCTGTGTGACCTTGAGCTGGTAGCTTCACCTTTCACCCCCGTCTGTAAAACTTTATATCTTGCTAATAAATCTTATTTCGTGTCCTTCCCAACAGAATGCAACCTGCACGAGGGCTAGGATTTTTGCATCTCTTGTTCACTGAGGTATCCTCAGTGTCTAGAAAAATAGCTGGCGTATGACAGACACGCAATCAACGTTTGCTGAGTGAATGAATGAAGAGGGATGATGGTAATACTTACTCTATACAGATGTCAGAGGGGTAAAATGAAATGATAAAGGCAAAGACTGAGCTTGAGCACACTGTAAATGCTCAATAGAGAGTAGTACTTATAGTTGTTCATGTTGATATAATTTTTGATATTACAAATATTATAATTAGCAGCAGGCTTTTTTTGGGGGGGGGCATAGTTTGAAGTGCAGGCCACTTTTTCTTGCCTCACCTCCAGATCAGGAAAAAAAAAAAAACAAGAGCCTAGCCTATTTGAAATTAAGAAATGGAGGCTTCTGGGGTGTCCTGAGTGTGCGATTGCATCACATTCTAGGAAATCCTCACTCCCCTTTGCCCACCACCCAAGAATCTAGTAATGTCACTAGAAGTGTTTTCAGAAAACCCACTGATGCTGAGGGTGGCTCTGAAGGGCAAGAGAGCTGAAGGTGAAATAAGTGATGACTTCCTTTTGGGCGGCATTGTACTTTTGCTTGTTAACTTAATGAGGGAACCCCCCCTCCCCCAACTGTTTTAAACATGACTGTTTTCTCAGAGCTGCGCACCGTTGGAACTGAGGAACGGACACACACTGGAAATATGTAATAGAGTCTGCCGTTGCACTCCAGAACTCTTTAGACCTGCAAACAGCTGAGGTGCGGGGGATCACTGGGGCTCTGGTGGCCGTTTCTACTAAACGGCAGCGACAAACGCTCAAAAATTAATCTGGTGTTTCGAGACACTCCGGGGAAAACTCCAACTAATTTGAGAAGACTGACAGCCAAAGAAGCATTCTGGTCCCAGAAAACAGCAAGGCTGGTCCTCTAGCTCATCTCTGTGAGCAGGAAGGAGTGGTGAAGAGGCACAAACTGGCAATGGGCGCTCAGCCATGAACCTGAGCTTGAACAACTGCCCCTGCTTTGTCAGAGAAGTTGTGGAAAATCCAGAGGCAGATGTTCCTCTTCGTTTCAACAGCGTGTGTATGTCTTTAAGGGTCTGCATAGGGGTGGGGGTGGAGGGGGAGGGGGAGGGCTGGGAAGGGCAGTGATCCTTTCCATGGTCTAACGTGCCTCTTTTGCTCATAAGGCAGAAGTCATGCCCCTCCACCCTGGCAGCAACAGAAACGGCAGGGCTTCCGTGAGGTGACGTAAGTTTGGATCCAGGTGTCAATGCCACATGTTTCCTGGACGCACCACGATTCTCACTGATCAGCATCATTTCTGTCAGTATGGGAAAAGGAAGGCAGCGGGCTCAGCCTTGGGCTCAGAAAACGAAATGCATCTTATTTTGTACTGTCTTGATGCTTCGAACTCTTATTAACACAATTTTTTTAGAAGTAGAAATCATGGACTTGCCTGGTGGCGCAGTGGATGAGAATCCACCTGCCAATGCAGGGGACACGGGTTCGAGCCCTGGTCTGGAAAGATCCCACATGCCGTGGAGCAACTAAGCCCGTGCGCCACAACTACCGAGCCTGTGCTCTAGAGCCCGCGAGCCACAACTACTGAGCCTGCGTGCCACAACTACTGAAGCCCGTGCGCCTACAGCCCGTGCTCCACAACAAAGAGAAGCCACCGCAATGAGAAGCCTGCGCACCGCAACGAAGAGCAGCCCCCGCTCACTGCAGCTAGAGAAAGCCTGCATGCAGCAACGAAGACCCAACACGGCCAAAAAATAAATAAAATAAATTAAAAAAAAAAAGTAGAAATCATGAGGGGAGGAAACAGAGTTTAGGCGGCAGTAACCGGGAATAGCTCTTCTTGGGAGGGAAATCCCATGTCAATTGCTTAGTGGATTGGGACTGAGTCATTATCACCCGGTAGTACTGGGGTCCAACACAAGCCTTGCTTTCCTTGAGGGGAGCCTGCTTTCTTCCCCTGGAACAACACCTTTCTTTATCCCACTTCACCCAATCAGAGGAGGATGTCATGGGTAGTGATGCGCACATATCAGCAGGTTGCCAAGGCCCACAGCAACTGGGGCCACGATGAAACCCGCTGCCAATGAGCCAGGAGTTTCTCCCATCGCTTTAGATCACAGCACTGCTTCTCAAAGTGTGGTTCTGGCACCAGAAGCAGCAGCATCACCTGGGATCTCATTAGAAATGCACATTCTCAGGTTCCATCCCAGACCCACCATTCAGGACCTCTGGGGGGATGGGGCCAGGCAACCTGCATTTTAACAAGCCCTCCAGCAGGTTCCGATGGCTGTTGGGTGAGAACCACTGCTTTCAGGCTTAAGTCCTAACCCCTTAAAAGGGCTTCCAAGGCCCTGCCTGATAGGAACCCGTCCATTTCTCCCCTTCTCATCTCCTGTCACTTGAGTCTCTGCTCTGACCTTGGCCACGCTGCCCTCCTCTGTTCTAGAACATAGTCTGGATCCTCCTCCTTTTGCACTTTTGCAGATCCCTCTCCCTAAACTCTGCTCCCCGCACTCACTTGGCAAAGCCATTTATCCTTGTCTGAGCCAGCGGTCGCTCAGGGAAGGCTCTCTGACTTGCAGCTCAGGGTTCCCCCTCCATCACATGACTTCACGGCACCACCTACTCCTCCTGAAGCACTCACCATCATTCTGATTCCTCTTTTGTTTAGAGCAGTGGGTCTCCACTAGGCTGCGCATTAGAATCGCCTGGGAGCCTTGAAAAATCCGGACGCCAGGCTGCACCCCCAATTAAATCAGAATCTCTGAGGATGAGACCCAGGCATCAGTATTTTGATTTCTTGAGCTCCCCAAGTGGTTCCTCTGTGCAGCTGAGGTTGAGAAGCCTCAACGCTCATCTTCCCGGGAGCCTCCAAGCCTCCCGAGTGCAAAAGACTCTGACTCTGTGGTACAGGCTGTTTTCCCAGCACCTGGCATGAAAGCTGTTTGTTGAATGAATGCATAAATAAACCACGTGGTGCCTCTGCTGCTTCACTGGGCCCTTGATTCGGCAGCCAGGCAAAGGGAGGAGATTCCTGCGGGTCACTCCCCAAGCAAAAGAGACAGTTGGTTCCGGTACAGGGTCTAAAACTGAGCTGATGCCAGAGGCGGTGGAGGAGTGCTGGAGGAGTCCCTGCCTTTCACCTTGGAATAAACTGATCCCTCCTGACTGAGAGAGACAGGATAGAGCAGCCAGCGAGGGAGGACAGAGGCACGTTGGTAGATGAAGAGGGTAACAAGAGTTCCACAAAGGCAGGGATGACAATAATCAGAAAGCCCAATGGTTTAATTTGGTTCTTGGAGGATAATCAAGTTACTGTAGCTCGGGTTGCTTACTCCCACAGCTGTCCAGCAAATAATGAATGTGGTACCTCCCTGGTATGGAGATAGGAACAAAGGCACGGGCTTTGATCTCTTTTTCGTTATTTTTAACCATCCAATTTCTACACCCACTGAGCATCCCTATAGCCACAGGAGGCTCGTAAAAATACAAATAACACCTAGAAGGCCTGTGGGCACGGACTGGTTACTTACCGCAGGCTTATGGCTCCCTTTTAACTGCTGTTAAGATCAGGCTGATGATAAATTGCCCTGTATATTCTTTTGCTGTTTGCAGCCCAACTTTAGAAAATGTAAGGAAATCACTAAATGTTTGTTTCTTATAGATGTTAAAAGGGCTAGACAAAGAACCTGCCCCAGGACCGTAACTCTGGATTTTAGGAAGCTTTTAAGAGAATGACAACAATAATAGCAATTCCTCAACTAGACATTTCTGTGTGCCTTGGCACTCTTTTATATGCCTCTCTTGCATTAACTTACGGTTACAACAACCCTATGGTGTAGGCCCTAGTATTATTCCCATTTTACAGGAGACGGAATGGAGGCACAGAAAAGTTAAGTAACTTGACCAAAGTGGCAGAGCTGGTTAGTGGTGGAGCCAGGATGTGAGGTCGGGCTCCAGAGTCTCTGCTCTCGACTAGGGGGACCGACTGTCCCCGTTTGCCCGGGACTATCTGGGTTTTAGCCCTGAAAGTCCTGAGCCCCAGGAAACCCCTCAGTCGCATGCCACCTGGGATAACTGTCATTATCAAGGTCAGCGAGTGAGGGCTGGGCTCTTTTCACTGGTGGTCATGGAGGCGAACACCCCCCCAAGAGCAAGGGAGAGGGCACAGACTTTTATACTGGGTTACTTGTTTGAGGACGTTGGGCCCTCCAGCAGTATCTGTGGCCTCCTTGGGCCAAAGTACCAGGTCAGCCCAGTAACCATGTGGCAGTAGCGTGGTGAAGGCAGTGGGCTCTGAATCCAGCCCTATATCCCTTGGCTGTATAATCTTAGGCAAAAATTATAAGCTCTTTATTCCTTAGTTTCTTCATCTATGAAACTAGGGCTAGAAGGGTACCTATCCTAGAGGGTTGTTGGGATTTAAAAGAGAGAATACATATCGTATTACTTATCATACTTAGCATGAGTGTTAATAGGTGTTAATGCAAAAATACGCATGATGTGTAAACCATGTGTAAATAGTAATATGATAGTAAATGATCCAGAACTGATAGCCATTATTATTAGTGTTGTTGTTGAAAGTAATCTTGAAGAAAACAAAAAAGAAAAAAAAGTAACCTCAAATAGTAGCAGAAGGGTCCCGTATGGCTTGGGAGAGCCTCTGATTGGCACTTGAATTGGTGATGGCGAGGGAGTGTCCGCTACTGTTTACACCAGGATCAGCGCAGTCAGTAGAGCAAAGACCCCAGGAAGGTGCCCTCCCAAGAGGAGGAAATGGAAATGAGAAAAGTGAGATAACTTCCTGAAAGGTACATGCGTAAGATGGGCACATAATGTGACACGTTATCTTCGGAATCCCCCTTAAATGCAAGAGGCGTGTGAGGTGAAACCGTAAAGGATCCCAGGGCTGAGAAATCTCATTCAGGCTCAAAAAAGCATGTTAACAGAGAGGGGTGGTCTGCCCGGGGTGTGGAACGGGAGCCCCGTGGAGCAGTAGAGAGTCAGGGTCAACTCAGCAGTGAGTGCGTCCTGCTTGACTGGGGGGAATAAAGGGACACCGCTTGCCACTGACGAGTGCGGGTCCCGGTGCTCGGCACTTCACAACCTCATGACTTCATTGAGTCTTTTCAAGGAGCATATAAAGTACAAATTACTATCATCATCTGTGGCTGAAAAATCTGGAGCTCAGAGAGTTAATGAACTTCCCCAGGGTCATAATCAGTGAAAGTGGTAGCCTGGGGCTTTGCACCCAGGCCCGTCCAACTCTGGGCCCATGCACTTCGCTTCCCTCTAACCAGGGAGGATTCTATAGGGACAGGGTTGGCATCGGAATAACACACCCCTTGCTTTGACTCTCTGCTTCCCGGGCGATCTTCTGATCTTAACTTCCTTTCCCATATAGATTTCTCTTGAGGGAGACAATACACTGAGAAGGAGATGTGCGTTTTCCTCACTGTGGATTAATCAAGGACCATTTTGAGTTTCTAGGTGGTTTAGGGTAGTGTGAGGTGTCAGTCTGGAGCTTGACCCACTCTGTTAATCAGATGAGAAGCGGACAGGATCCTGCCGGGTGAAGCCACCCCATGATGTCCTGCCTGAGTGGCTTGGTGGTCCCCAGTCAAGAGGGTTGCCCTTTGTCTCCAGCTCTACCCCACGCCCTTGCTGGGTCTAGCGTGTGGAAATCAGGAAGTGAAAGGACTTCTAAGGGAGAAATCCCAATGCAACATCAAGCATGTACGGAGTTGTTATAATGTGTCAGCTTCCAGAGTAAATTCATGAGCTTATTCTTTCATTCATTCGGTAAATATCTGCTGAGTATCTACCAAATGTCAGGTACTTTCTAGACACAGAACATATAGTGGTAAACAAAAGAGACAAAGTCTCGCTCTTAAAGGTCTTACATTCTACTGGGGGAGACTCATAGTAAACAAATAAGAAATTAATATGGCATGTCAGATGGTGATAATCGCTAGGGGGGGAATAAAACAAGGAGGGGAACTGTGATGGGGGTGGTGTGTGAGGGGGATTGCTGGTATGTATGGGGTGGTCCGGGAAGTCCTCGCTGATGGGGTGATGTTTGAGTGAAAACCCTAAAGGAGGGGAGGGAGAGAGTCATGCCAGTGTCTGGGGGGACAGGAATCCAGGCAGAGGAAACTGTAGGTGCAAAGGCCCTGAGGCAGAGAGTGCTTGGGGTGTTGGAAGGACAGCAAGGTGGCTAGTGTGACTGGAGCAGAGTGAACAAGGGGACAATGTGGGGACAGGGTAATGCGGGGTGGGGACAGATATATGCAGAACCTCGCAGTTTACTCTGAGGATGGTGGCTTTATTCTGAGTAACAAGAGCTCTGGGGATATTTTGAGCAGAGGAGTGGCCCGATGTGACTTGAAGTTTTAAAGGGTCCCTTTGTGCAAGGAGAACACACAGGGATGGGGCCAGGGCGGGATCTGGGAAGCTGGCCAGGAGGAGGCCATAGGGATAGTCTTGGTAACTGTCGTGGTGGCTCAGGCAGGCTGCAGGGGTGCCCTGCTACCACGGCTCTGTGTGGCAAGGCTAATTCTCTATGGATTTAGGGTTCCCTACACATACCCTCCAAAAGAAAAGACTTCTGAGACACAAAAGCAGAGGATAAAATACTTCGTCCATAATACAGCACTCCGGTTATGCAAATACATTTGAGTCCTCAGCTGAGAATCAGTGAACAAATGGGGTTGAGGACACGGGATTCTGCCCTCCTCTCCAAGTTGCTTTTCCTTATTAAAGACAACAAGCAGAGTGAAGGGAAAGGGCAGCATGGGTGGAGGAGATCAGAGAAGCACGGGGTCTCCCAGGCTCTGTCTCTATAGACAGGGTTGGCAGTCTAACGTGGAACAGCTCCAGCAAACGAGCTTCCTGACTTCCTTAACATAATGACTTCAGACCACAGGCTGCATGTATTCTGCCAGCTTTGTCTAGTTCTTCTTGGCATTAAGGCCTCCTTGGACCACCCCCAAGCATCCTCCCAGATTATTAATCCTGGACTTTAAATCCCTTTGCATTCTGTTTATCTCTATAGGTCAGCTTGACGCATCTGAATTGTGGCACTCAAACACACTAAAGCTATCTCTATCTATCATCTACCTATCCACCCATCACTTATCCAATATCTATTTATCTATCTATATTTACATTTATTTATTAAGCTATCGAGCTTTCCCTACCAATCAATCTCTCCAAATCCTCTGAAGGCGTGCTCTCAGAACACTGCATATCAAATGACCTCATACAGAAACCATATTTCGTCTTATTTTCTTTACTTTCTGCCTGGTACAGAAACAATAAAAACACTGCAATCTCCCCTCCGCTTTTCACCTTTCTCTCCTCTGGCTGGCATGGTGTCTCCCACCCCACCCTTACTCACGAAACCAGCACCTTCATCATTCACCAATCCCCATCCCTGTGACGCGGGGAACCCTGTCGTCCTGACCGTATCCCGTGCTTTGAAACTCTACTCGCATGTAGTGTTCTAGTCCTTTTCTTAAAGCGTATTTTAGTTGATCAAGGACTTAGGGGGCAGGTTGCTGGTCATGATAGGGTTTTTAATCTACCAATTTTGCAAGAAGTCTCCATCCGTAAGAGGAATGAGGAGACTTGTTTTCCGAGAGTATAGAATTCCAACAATAGCCCATGCTATTGTTAGGTGCTATTCTTCAGTTTTGCATAACGAGTGTGCCCTTAGGAAGGCAAGAGCTTCCTCTTGGAAATCCTCTCATTTACAGAGAAACAAAAAATCCCTCCTTTCAAATACATTTTAAACATGCAAAACAGCAGTATGTTTCTGCTGTCACATTTTCCCTAAATGGATAATTGAATGGTGAATGGGAGCGGCTACTCAGCTGCTTAACCTGCCGAGTTTCCACACATACACACTCCCAAATTGCAGCCGAGCAATCCCCGGGAGGCAGAAAGCATGACTGATTTTTCCAATAAAGCTACAAAAATCGATAATCCTTGTAGACGGAACGCTCGCGTCTCTAACCATCTCAGAGCTTCACTTGCTCTGCTAGCCCTCCCACACAAGCCTCTGCCTCTACCCTGGCACATGTTACCTATTCCATACCACCAGGACTTAGCCCGAGTTCTATTCCAGTTCTGCTGAATGTCCCTTTTAGAGAGGCCCTGCCATGCGTCTTGATTTAGAGATGCTTGGGTTTTACGGGGCTCTGGGAAACGTTGTTCAGCTTTTCCGGAGCTCCAATAAGTTCTTACGTATGGCTGTGTATGCTGGCATGATTAATGGTACTTGCAAGGTCTTGGAGCTTTCAGAGGTCACCCTGTGGGTACTGAATAACACAGCGCAGGGCCAAAATTACCCTTGGATGAGAATCCTGGCTCCACACAAATGCAATGGCATCGCCTGCTTTAGTCGACATTGCCCAAGACTCGGTACCTCTCCCTGACTGTGCTTCTAAGGAAAGTTACCTCTCCAAAACATTTTAAAGATAAAATAGGAACCATTTTGGTTTCTTGGTGATTTCTCCATGCTGTGTCATAGGTACCAGGATAAGAAAGAAGGCTGGGAAAACCAGAAGGCTGCTATGCTAGTCTCTGACAAGACGCCCAAGGTCAGGGTAGACAGGCCACGGTGAGAAGCAAATTAAGCATCCATGCAAAATATGCTACAGTGTGCAACGCTGTGGTTGAGAATGTAAATGCACGGAAGTCAAGAGATTCGAAATGATGGTTCCCACAGCAACTATAACTCAGTTCTCTGGTGAATATAAAATTAACTTCATTGCAAAACATGCTGTTCGATTTACACCTTAATATAGTCACGGCAGAGTTACAGTTGCTGTGAGAACGCTAACTCTGAATTGTTTTGAATAATTAGTTTAATGAAAAGTTGGTAGCAATGTGAACTCTGACAGAAAGTCAACTTAAATTTAGGGGAGTTGGTCAAGGACGCCTATGCTGAGGGGCAGTAAGTCATTTTCGAAATCTGAGATAAGTTAGGGCACTCTTTGGCCAGGGGGCACTGGTAAAGCAGAGAACCCCAAAGCATACTAACGGGGGGGTCATTCTCCATCACCAAACAGATGCTTCTGCAGGTGGTGACCTTACCAGTAGGTGAGGGTGGCTCCCTGGTGCCCATATATACTCTGATTTCATCGCTGGCCTCCATAGTAACCCTCTTGTTGTAATTACCTGGGGTCAAAGCAGCTGATCAAAACAGTGTACTGGTTACACCTGGTCTCTGTCAAGTCAACCTGGATGTAGAGCTCACCTCCCCCTGTCCCTGCCAGTTAAGACTTCCACTAATTGTTGAACCTCTCTGAGCCGGTTTTCTCACCTGGACGATGCTGATGACAACAGTTCCCACCTCGCAAAACTGAAGTGAAGATTTGACGAGAGAAGGTCAAGACGTTAAGAATTTGGCACCAGGACTGGCAGGTTTTATGGTCAATACTCAGTAACTATCAGCTATTATTATCCGAAAGGGGAAGTCGGTCAATCCGTAAATTCAAAACATATATGACGTCAATTATTTGTCCCGTCTCCTTATTTCAGCCCAGACCGATTTGTGTAAGCCTGAGTCAGCCGGCAAGGGGTGATAAAGACAGAAATGTGAACTGGAAGAAAGCTTCCTGAGCCATAGTGTGTCTTCAGGAAAGATACCTGAGGCCACTTCTATTGAAGTTCGGAAACGAATCAGTTGATCATCTCTTCCACCAGACGAATATTTCCTAACAGTTTTGGTTACTGTTTCCTTCCCCATGAATCTGTTTTATACAATAAAGAGTAAGATGTTTTCACACCCTCCCAAGGAATATTTTTCACTCCACTGGGAGTGATTCTGGGTCATTTTGAATGTATGCACTAGGTTACAGGCCCTCACATCCTCTGTTCAAGCCCTCATGTTCCCAACTCAGGAGGAACCCTGCATTTACTCAGTTTTGGTTATTCCCTTTGCTATTCCTTCTCCCAATCCAGCTCTTGACTTTGTAACCCATGGGCTGTTTGGGCAGCTAAGAAACCCAGTATTTTTTTTTTTAACATTATAACATTTTTTTAAACATCTTTATTGGAGTATAATGGCTTTACATTGTTGTGTCAGTTGCTGCTGTATAACAAAGAAGAAACACAGGATTTTTGAAGCCAACTCACAGTGGCTCTTCACTCTTTTCCTCTCCAGCTTTTCTCCTCAGATCTGATGTGCTTTCTCTTTTTCTCTCCCTCTGAAACGGCTCAGAGGGTCATACCCAGGGAATCTCAAGCCAGCTAGCACTTACAGAGCACCTTCTGTATTCCTGCTCAGGGCAGGGGATCATTCAGGCTCTTTCTGGGTAGTACTTTTGCTGCTGGGTGGCAGGATTGGCCAAACCAAAGGAATTGGTCCTGCCAGAGGTCGTCTTTCTTAGGAGCCACTGTCAGGGTTTTAATAGAAAGGGGTGAAGCCCCAGCCTGGGAAGAAAAACAAATGAAAAGCAAAATCCCCAGCAATGTGCACTTCTAGCTTCTGAAGCCATTCCCAGCTGGCTTTAACTCCTGTCTTCCCGTGTCAGCCTCATGCTGTTTCCAGGGGCTCTGCCTCCTTCCCCTCAGTCTTGGCCTGTGGCTTTTTACCTCGCTGCGATCAGTATCAGTAACATTTTCATGTCTGCTAAAAGGCGGGATTTTATAACACTGCCATCGTTTGCTTTTACTGCTCCGAAAATATTTTAAGGTTGCATTGCTTAGCGTAACCCAATCTCACTGGCAATGGATGCGGAAATTTACATGTCAAGGTAAAGGCATCCCAGGAAGCTGAGGTCAGTTAGATGCACTGAAACCGACCTGTGGTCCTGCCAGGTATTTAACTCAACCTGGAATTTCACTTCAGTTTCTTCCGAAACCTGAGTGGGGCTGCGAGCTGAAACTGCAGTGGCCGAACTCCCTGCTGACCAGTGCATCTGGCCTCTTGCACTTCCCTTGAATGTCGGTGTCTGCCTTCAGGAGTAAATTTAACCCGGAGGCCAGTTCGGCCAGGTGGGCTTGAATTTGCCAGCAGATCTACGGTGAGCGTCACCCGCCCTGGCATTTTACACACCGTACCGTGGGCACCTTGGGCTTTACCAGATTTGCCAGCACTGAGGATGCCAGTGGCTACCTTGGCTTTTTTGACTTTCTAGAATGTCACCCTGAGGCCATTATGACAGAGGAGTCCCCAACATGGTGCCCCTTGAACTCTCCCAAATGTATGTTTGCTTATCTGTTCTAAAAATACAAATGATGATTTGTTTGTATGATATTGAATATTTTGAGAAGCGTAATGTATGGAGACAAAGAGCAGCCCCGGCGGACCTTTGAAAGCTTCCATTCTGAACGGCCACATGGAAAGCACAAGTCGATTTCTCCCAAGGCAGCAAAAAAGCCATTTCTTTATATACTCAGCTATACTCATATATAGGAAGAAATCGTTCTTTTAATCTACATACTTTAAACGTATTCAATATTGGTTTTGATCTACTGGACGAGCTGAAACATTATGGTTGATTCAGGAGGCTCAGTCCATTGTGGCTCAGACTAGATTGAGAAAGGATTTCCATTGCTTTCCTGCAGACCTTGAAAGTTTGCATCCCTGGTAAAGGCAGTTTCCTTTGACTCTAATGAAGAGTGTCCTGATTTGCAGGATCAGATGGCAAGCTGGGTGCGTAGGACAGCCTTTGTCGTTCCAATGTCAATAAGTTGAGTTTTCTCCCCAACACGTGCATTTGAACGTGGCCAGGTGTTTCTCTCATTTTTGCATCTTCCTCTGAAAGATGTTTATGGCATGCTCGCATGCAGAGAATGTGAACGACTGTTAGTAGAATATCACGCTGGGAAGTGTTCCCGGGAATCAGCAGCCTGATCTGAGACAGCTTGGAGGGAAGAGCACGGTAATCTAGAAAATGCAGGAGACTCGTGCTCTGCTGTCCTGGGGTAAAGATCAACAGGTTTACACTCTGCTGTACTGGAGTCTTCCTTCTGGGTCATGCCTGCAAAGCCCATGGAAGGAATTCCCCTGAGGAGAGCAAGACAGACAGCACATATGCCCAAGAAGCCGAGGGGAAGGGGCTGGGCAGGGGGACTGTGTAGGAAAGCCCTTGAGCCCAGTCATGGAGGGGAAGTGACGGCAGTGACAGAGCTCCAATCACTGATGGTCAGTGTTACTTCCTTGGCTGTTCTCCCCAAGGCAACTCAGGGAAGATCCTCGTTCCTGGCCCTTTACTGCACTGCTCTGGCCCTTGCGCCTGTTTCACACGGCCATTCCCACTAATCCACCGTGGCCATAGAGAGGGCACACGTGCCAGCTCTGTAAGGGAAACACTTCTCCTCTACCATCGTAATTCTATCAGACTGAGGAAGAGAAAGGGACATAGGGACCTCAAGCAGCATGAATTATTCAGGCACGGTTAGTAAAATACAGGTATCCAGATTCCTGA
This sequence comes from Stenella coeruleoalba, assembly GCF_951394435.1. Classification (NCBI taxonomy): domain Eukaryota; kingdom Metazoa; phylum Chordata; class Mammalia; order Artiodactyla; family Delphinidae; genus Stenella; species Stenella coeruleoalba. The sequence goes on along the minus strand of NC_137148.1, from coordinate 143,908,902 downwards.
AGATACCTATCTGGAGTTTCTAGGTCTTGAGCACTTGCAAAGGTAGCATTTCAGAGCATGGCATTAGACCAATGACCAATGCAGAGACATGTTGTAATGGGTGCGGATGTACCATGCTGGGCCTGCTGAGAAGTCAGATGGGTGCACACACATGCATGCACACACAGACGTGTACGCACTCACACGCACGGCACAGGAATAAGTTACTGGCTCAGTTGGCCTATACTGTTGAGATCTGGGGCTGAGCTGTCAACTGGAGCAGATGCAAGGAATAGAAGCCAGAAAGGGCAGCAGAGGAGGCAGTACTGGAAACCCTGCCCATGCTTCTTGAATGCTGTATTTGCCAATTGTGTAGACCGTGGATTGAAACCAATGAGTCGACCTGGCTGCCTCATGTCAAATCCTTCCTGATGCTGTTCACTGTGTATTGGGGGGCAAGAGCCTCCTGCTGGCCTCACAGGCTTGTTGTGAGGTTGACTGAGGCAACACAAAGTCTTTGAGCTCCTTGGAGAAAAATTCACCATGTAAGTGCAAAGTATCACCGTTATATCAGGATAATGAGACTCCCACCAGCTTAAACCAGTCACCAGGAGAGGTGGGGTATCAAAGAAAAGTAGCCAAAGCTATGTAAGTCTCAATCCAGGCAAATGATGTTTCCTCATTCAGCACTCAGCTTTCACTGGAGATGTCAGTGGCCACAGATGGGTGTCTCGTTTGGCCCCCAGTCGATGGGTGTCTCGTTTGGCCCCCAGTCTTGTTTGAATGGCTTGTATAGCATTTGCATACATTTTGAGTTGCTTGCCAACATTTAAACGTTGGGAGAGTGTGCGTACCAATCTGGATCTCTGGCTTCTACTGAAGAAGTGGAAAATTTGGCAAAACTAGGCTTGCATTTCTACATGGCAACATTCAGCCAGTGGCGGGTTGTGTCTGCCCTCCACAGATAGGGCCTTTAGTTTCCAGATTGTTTCCAATCCTTACCATTTTACACCCTATTTAATGCACTTACTTATACTGGGCTTGCCTCACCCACATAGGGGTGTTTGAATTTACATCTTCTTCTATAGATTTGGCCCTCCCCCCCTTCCTATAGATACTGAATGCATGGTACCCTTATTATCCAAATCTAGGTTAAGCGCCCCCCCCCCCCCCGGCCAGCAGAGGAGAGACCTGTCTGCCAGCTCCTGCCAGGGGAGAACTTGATTTCTCCCGCATCCTCCTCTAGCCAGTAATTCTACCAGAAAACCCCACAGTTTTCTTACTTAGAGATGTCCAAGCAGTAATCCAACTAAATTAGATTATAATCATCTAAAGGTTGTCCTAATAAATAAAAATATAGATACAGCTAGCAGAAGCTGAGGTTTAATTAATGAGTGCTGTTTAACTGAACAGGCTGTACCATATATGGAGGATTAAAAGATGAAAAAGGATACGAGGGAAAATCAAATTTTAATGAGTTGCCATCTTCATTTGATTTAACTAAATGTCTTCCATTGTTGGAAATATTAACACTTACGAGGGAGTCATTTGTGTGTATCCACACAGTTTGATACCTGACTGCTTCCTTTTATGTAATTACACTGTGTTACAAAGGAATTTAAACTACCATTTGAAGTACAGGGCTTCTATTCTTACATTGATCTCCTTGGGAAGCTATGAGCAAAGCATGGTGTAGAAAAATAAGCCAAAAATATTGGTAGAAACACCAGGAGGGTGTCCCAAGTTAGAAAACAGCAAAGTCTCATGCAGTCAAAAAGGCAGTAGAGGTCTAGAGTTCCTCAGGCTGTCAACCGCCCCTCTGCAGGTCACTTCTCATCCCTGCTGCCCCAGGGACTCCCACGGAAGAGGGGAGGGGGCGTGTGCTACGGCCAGCTCACAGTAGGCACTGCATAAATGTTTCGTGACGAATGAATGAATGCAGTTGCCATTGCCCAGCTAGAACCAGAGAGAGGAAGTATGGACCCCAGACGTGGCATGCAATGAAACACACGTGGCTCTCCTGTCTATTACACCCACGTTCCTGCAGTTGGCAGTCAGATCCACCCTGGGCCATTTCTACCGCCCTCCCTGCTTTACACTTGCTCCTTGGGTTCTCCCTTCTTAAAGGAACAGAATCCAGGTGTTCCAAAGAGCTCCTCCTGCAAGAGTGAAATCAGAGGAAGGGCCCAGACACCTGGCTTAACACATGAGGTCTAGTACCCCGGCCTCTCTTTCTGGACTTCTGGGCTCCTTCCCATGCATTGTTGTATCCTATGCCTACTGCTTTCTTAACTGCTTACTCCATGAAGACACAGTGGGGATACTACAGTAAAGGCACAGAGAAGTGCTGTTCATGATGACTAAGCCAACATTGACGGAACATCAAGCACTGTGGTAAGTGCTTCGCCTATAAGTGAAGCCCTCACAACAGTAGGGCATGCGTGTTATTAATTCCCAGTTTACAGATGGGAGAAACCAAAGCTTACTGAAGATACAGACATTGCCAAAGGTCACCCGACAGGCAATGGATTTGAAGCCAGGCCTGTTTCATTCACACATTTAATCTTTTTGCTACACATTTCCTTACACCAGCCCCTCCCTGCGAACGCATGATAACTACAGTAGTAGCTATATGAGCACTGATAATGAGTGTTCACAGTTAGCAGAGAGGGAAGATGTTAGTCTATAGACAGGATGCGGTAGCTACTGAGAGTCTGCAGTGGGTATTGATGTATATTATGTGTTTCAAGCTGTTTAATTCTGGGTAGACCGTTTTCGGCGCTAGGCTTTTCTATGATATGAAAACATTTCCTGTATCAGACCCCCAGAGAGCAGGTCTGTAAGTGAACAGATACAGATCTTTCTTGGCTCCATTAAATGGAGATACAAAGTTAAATCAATTCATATTCAAAGTATGGTGAGAAGCTGATAGCAACTTGCTTCAGGGACCCAACTCGACTTGCTTGCGTTCCTGGGTTAATAGGAAGAAGCTAGTTTCTCTCAACATCTTCAATCTCCCTCCCTATTCACGGGCGGGCGTTGCTATCACCAGCAACATCTGGGCTTCCTGAGCTCACATACACCTAACGTAGAGAAACAATCTCACTGCCTCTTGCCAGGATGCTCTCTTGCAGGGCCAAGCCACTACATTTGAGTTTCGTGTCATTAGACAGTGTGTCTCTTGGATGGAGCAGTGTGACCAGCGAGTGACAGCTTGCTAACATGTTGGAATCAAATCAGGTACAAATGTTTCCTCTGTGTTGTGAGGTGCCTGTTTTATCATCTTTGGGGGCCCCTACCCCCCGACATTGATTCTAGATGAGACACGGCTGCCTGGCAAGCCCTCTTGAAGTTAAAGCATAATTAAATAAAGAAATGCAATTCACACTTATCAGAGCCCATCACTCTGCCTACAGCTTTAGACAGATGACGCTTCTGGGCCAGGCTCTAACCAACTTCATTGCTAATTCGACCAGGCGCTGCTGCGGCTGAACTTGGAATTCGTGGCCCAGGATTTTCAGCAAATTTTTTTTTTTTTTTTTTACCGCGCTTTCTTTTTCTTTTTCTTTTTTAACATCTTTATTGCAGTATAATTGCTTTACAATGGTGTGTTAGTTTCTGCTTTATAACAAAGTGAATCAGCTATACATATATTCCCAGATCTCCTCCCTCCCACCCTCCCTATCTCACCCCTCTAGGTGGTCACAAAGCACCGAGCTGACCTTCCTGTGCTATGCGGCTGCTTTCCACTAGCGATCTGTTTTACGTTGGTAGTGTATATATGTCCATGCCACTCTCTCACTTCATCCCAGCTTACCCTTCCCCCTCCCCATAACCTCAAGTCCATTCTCTAGTAGGTCTGTGTCTTTAACTCCTCCTGGACAACACTTACCTGGGGCTTTCTGTCTCTAGAACGCTGGTTAACCCTTGCTTTCTCTGGCAGGATGTAGTTTTTGTGATGTATAGTTTGGCCCACTGGGTGATGGTGGATGCCATGCAAGATTAGAGCAAGCAGCCTCAAAGAGCTGTGCCCGAAACTGCTGGAAACCTAGAGTCTAGGGGACATGGAAGCAGTTCCCTCTCCCTTCCTCCTGGGACATGACTATTAGGAAGGTGGGAGGCCACAGGGACTCTTTGATTGACAGTTGAGCTGGCTGAAAATGGAAGCAACCTTAAGAGTCGGCTGTGTAGACGGTAGGGGTCCCAAGGCTAAGTTGGGATTCAGAGCCTGGCTGTGTTTGGAGAACTTGTGAGCATCCCTCACTGTCCCTGGGTCTCTAGAAGGTGTCTGAGGATGAACGCAGGTGAGGAAACAGAAAGGATCCTGTGGTCTGTTCTACAGCCCAGCCCTGGGACAAAACCTTGAAGTATGGGAGAGGGGCTATAGGCAAAAAATGAAGGGCTGTTTTCTCAAAGGAACATGTTACCAGCTGATAAAGTTTCCCAGTGTGGGAGAGTGTGGCATTCTCTCCTTCTGTGTGTAAACACAGCAGGGCTTCAGTAGGGTGGGTACTGAGGGTCCTGGCTGGCACACCCCTGGCGTGGACCCGGGCAGTAGGGGAAGTATCCTAGGGTTCCCCTTAACTGCATTTTGTAGGCAGCCTCACTGAGGGCACTGAGCTAGAAGAATCTGAATGGGCTAAAGATGAACATGTGAGACATATTTGGAAACTTCTAGCAATGTCTGGGGTGAGGGTGGGGAGGAAGCTTTGCAGTTGGGATGAACCATAAAATTGAAGAAGTGATGTAAATCATTCCTTACCGGTGGGATGGACTTGCGGGGCTTGGGGCAGTGTGGGATCTGTCAGCCTTGGAACAGAACTCATGGAGGGCTAGACTGTGACCCTATTCTATTTCATGCATGTCTCATGTTGCCTACTGGTCTCATTTTGACTATTATCCCAGCTCACTTGGAAAAGTATATAAACTCTCCTGAATTCATCTCCCCGCTTGACACTTGTTGACTAAGACGAGTCAGCCACATCTTCAACCGTTTGGGCACAGAAAGAGGGTAACGTCGCCATGGACCACAGAATAAGGTCATTTATGGAGAATCCCATGGTGAAAGCAATGGGAAAAGACTGAATAGGCTCCTGAAGGATCTTAATCATCAAAAAAACACTGGCTGGTAGCTTTTAATTACTTTGCAGATGTTGAATCCTATCATTGAGGACCAAGCAGGCCTCCCCTGTACTGATTACAATGAAAACATGTTTTTAAAAACAAACACTTTACTTAAAACCAGGGATACTTTTCTAATTAGAGGAAAGATTAACTAAATGCATTTTTTCTTGTAATTTAATCCGTTTTAATTATCCCGAGAATGTTTATGATGAAATACTCAACTTTCTCCTAGCTGCTACTTGGTGAGGTTTCTTTCTCTATTACTGATGAAGGGAAAGGCTGAGAGATCGTCAGTGGTATGAAGGCCTCTGCGGGTCTGGTTATAATGATATATAGAAATCCACAACGGCAAGGATAGAAGAGGAGAGCAATAATCCCTGACTTCGACTGGCGGGTTTTCAAAATGATGGTACCCGGGCTTCCCTGGTGGTGCAGTGGTTGGGAGTCCGCCTGCCGATGCAGGGGACACGGGTTCGTGACCCGGTCCGGGAAGATCCCACATGCCGCGGAGCGGCTGGGCCCGTGAGCCATGGCCGCTGGGCCTGCGCGTCCGGAGCCTGTGCTCCGCAACGGGAGAGGCCACGACAGTGAGAGGCCCGCGTACCACAAAAAAAAAATAAAAAAATGATGGTACCCTATTTTCAAAAAGCAATAAAGGCAAGCCTTTGAAAAAGAGCTTGTGAAATAGAATGCTGTGAAAGAAGTGGGTTAGTATAAGAGTGAACCCCATGAGGCAGGCAACTTGGGAGAAAATGCAACATCTGTTTCTTCCATGAACATCTGGGGTACCCGGTATGACTCCTGATAACCCAGGAAATGAGGCAAGGAATTGCAAAGAAACCCCAGATATGACCCCTGGGTTACGCTCTAAGGAGTCAAGCAATTGCAGCCTGGGAGGAATGCGGGTAATTGTGAAGTTTATTGGGCTGAATAGGGACAGACCAGTGAGAGTCTTCACTCTCCAAAAAGCATGTGTGCTACTCAACTGAGTCCAAGTTGAGGCTCCTAGGTCATTCTTTGATGCACAGAGCCAGGCAGATAGAATCTTAGAACCCAGCGTCACGAGGAATGAGAAGGAGTAAGGAAAGGCGAGACCAGGACAAGGTGTTCTAAGACACACTGAGCTGACAACATCCTCAAATGTAAGAACTACCAGATTTCTTCTTAAAGGAGAACAGATTCCTACCAAAGACCTCCAGACTATGTCTGTGGTCCCTATATGGAGAAACACTGGCTTAAAGAACTGAAGTTTTATTCTCTTCAGATAATAACAGAATTCCAAAGTAATATTTCAAGGGAAAAGTTTTTTTTTCCTTTTGAAGTATACTTATGGTCAAAAGGAAACCCAGAATTAAAAATAAATTCTCAGAGAACTCTTGGCTACCCCTGGATATGTCCAAGAGGTCTAGTTTGGGGAACTTTGGTTGAAAGCAGCAAACCCCAATTTCACAATTGTATTAATATTAACCTGTATTAACCTAAGGATATTCAGAGGTTTGGTTTCATGTACAATTGGGCTGTTTGGTAAAATAAGCAGGTTCAATTCCAGGTAAGAGAGGCGGTTTCTCTGTTAGAACCAGATGCCAGCAAGTTACAGAACAAACCTTTGGGAAATGGAGAGTGGGTAGGTGTTATTTTCGACATGCTGCTAACTGCTTGATGGATTGAGGGCAGACGTGTGAGAGGGAGACTGAAGGTAGCAGAAATGTCTTAAAGAGAAGTTGATTTTGATAATCCTCCCCTGTGCTCTGTCTTACGTTGGCAGTAGATAATGATGGTGATAATGGGGGATGATGATGAAGATGTTCGCCCACATTGATTTGGCTTTTACTTTATGATGGGCACTGGGCCAACTACTTTACATATAACCCAACGAGGTAGGTCGTATTCGGTATTCTCATTTTACAGATAAACTGAGGCACACAGAGGTTAAGAAATCTGCTCGGATTTGATCTCAGGTAGACTGACACGACAGACTGTGTCTTAATCCCTTCATTATCACGCTTGCATTGCTCAAATGCAAGTGACGTGGATATAGTCAGATGGACCTCTACTTTAACACCATCTCTTTTTTAATTAGGAAACACAAATATATCCAAAGAAGGTACACAGATCGCCAACAGGCACAGGAAAAGATGGTCAACATAGCTAATTATTAGAGAAATGCAAATCAAAACTACAATGAGGTATCACCTCACACCAGTCAGAATGGCCATCATTAAAAAGTCTACAAGTGGGCTTCCCTGGTGGCGCAGTGGTTGAGGGTCCGCCTGCCGATGCGGGGGATGCGGGTTCGTGCCCCGGTCCGGGGGGATCCCACATGCCGCAGAGCGGCTGGGCCCGTGAGCCATGGCCGCTGAGCCTGTGCGTCCGGAGCCTGTGCTCTGCGACAGGAGAGGCCACAGCAGTGAGAGGCCCGCGTACCACAAAAAAAAAAGAAAAAAAAAAGGCTACAAGTAAGAAATGCTGGAGAGGGTGTGGAGAAAAGGGAACCCTCCTACACTGTTGGCGGGAACGTAAATTGGTGCAGCCACTATGGAAAAGAGTATGGAGGTTCCTCAAAAAACTAAACATCGGGTTGCCATATGCCAAAACCATAACTCGAAAAGACGCATGTATCTCTATGTTCATAGCACAGTATTTACAATAGTCAAGACATGGAAACAACCTAAATGTCCATCAACAGAGGAATGGATAGAGAAGATGTGGTGTACACACACACACACACACACACACACACACACACACACACATGACTCAGCCATAAAACAGAATGAAATAATGCCATTTGCAGCAACATGGATGGACCTAGAGATTATCATACTAAGCGAAGTAAGTCAGAAAGAGAAAGACAAATACCATATGATATCACTTATATGTGGAATCTAAAATATGACACAAATGAACCTATCTATGAAACACATAGAATCACGGACATAGAGAACAGACTTGTGGTTGCCGAGGGGGAGGGGGTTGGGGAAGGGATGGAGTGGGAAGTTGAGGTTAGCAGACTTCAGCTAATTTATACAGGATGGATAAACAACAAGGTCCTACTGCACAGCACAGAGAACTATATTCAATATCCTATGATAAACCATAATGGAAAAGAATATTTAAAAAAGGAATGTATATATATGTATAACTGAATCACTTTTGCTGTACAGCAGAAATTAACACAACATTCTAAATCAACTATACTTCAATAAAAAATTTAAAAAAAGAAACACAAATATAAACCACTGAAGGAAGTTCTTCAATGCACAGAAGCATCCTCTAGGTAAATCAGATACAAACTGGAGCTGAGATGAGCAGATAATCAGACTAACAAAATTCACAACGTATCATCGGCAAAACCAACACTCTGCTGTATCCATCCCTTTGATGTAAAGTGTATCAGTATATTACGGGAATCTACCTGGAGACCCTCCCTGACCTTACAGAAGAGAGAAGGATTTGATTGTCCTGGAGTGGACCATTCCACGGGATGCATATAAATTTGCATCAAAAGTAATAAATTTCTGGAGATGGGCAGGTCCTTCGAGATCATCTCATCCAAGTGTGTTCTAAATCTAGTCAGTCACATAGTGCATTCGTGACATTTGCAATATCTGCACTGTTATTTACTTAATATTTTTCCTCAAATTTACTTAGGCCTAATATCACTACCTGCTTTTTCAACATCCCTAAGCATTAATGCCCATGTAATCATGAGTTTAACGAGCTAGTTATGGTTTTTCCTAATACTTCTTTTTAAAAGCCCCATATATAACCAGTCAATAAAATACATTTGCACACCAACAAAAACACCTCACGTTTGTGGACCACACTCTAGAGAGCAGTGATGTGGTTCACCCCCCTCATGGGCCTTGGGAAGAAACTAAGGTCAGAAAGGTTGGGTGACTTCTCAAGGGCACCCAGAATGTTCGTGGCACAGTCATGGCCTAGAACACAGAGCTCCTGTCCTCTGTCCATTTATTCTTCATGATACCACAATGAGTCAGCTAGCAGGTGATGAGAAAATGCCCATCATGAACATCTTATGGAGTTCATTGCTCCGGGGCCCTCTCTGCATTCCCTTTTTCTTTAATATAAAGTCTTGAGTGCATATCGTGGAACCCAAGACTGATAGTCTTGGAAGAAATGTTGATTCTTTGTAAGAGCTCAAGCGACCGAGTACTCACTACATACACTCAGGGAGTGCAGCCCATTTTTCAACAGCTCTTATTCTTTGATGTTTTCCTTTCTTTTGAGTCTGGAATCTTCCTCATGCTAACTCTCACCCATGGGTTTCTGTTCTAAGAGTTCCATACTGTTTTTAGCTCTTTGCTCTTGTGAACGCGGTGATACCTCGTATCAAGCTATCTACTTGTTGGATCTGGCCTTGTCCCTGTGGGCCACGTGTTAGTACATCAAGGGGACCCTCTGAAACATGAAGGTGATGGTACAAGGAATGCTCCAACTCACTGTCTCCCCACAGAACTGTAACTGCAAGACTTCTTCCCCTCTTTTCTTTTTTGATGAGACCTCCTTTTCTGCTGGGGCATATGTTACTAAATCACGTAGAAAGTCATACCAAAAAAATGTTTCCATTTAAACTAGAGGATGGTTGAGCCATAAAGCCAGGGGGAGCTTTGTGTCTATCTAGTCTACCTTCCCCTGAAAGGCCCTCTTCAACATCTAGGCTAAGAAACTAAACACTTTCAGCTACGAGAGTCTCACTACTTGTGAGGCAGTTTCTTTCCCTTTCATTATATTCCACTTTTTGCATTGAGTTGAAAATGGGTTCCTATAACTTCTACCTCCAGGGCCTTGTTCTGAGTTTGGGTAGGAAACCTGGGCAGACTGCCTGACCCAGACGTGAAGAGAGCTTCTGGGCATGTGGTGATTCCTGATCTTCAATGAAAAGGCTCACATTTTGGCCTACGTGTAGGGGAAAAAAAAAGCAGCAGTGGAACATGTCCTACTCTCTGCTGCCCATAATCTTAAACAGTGAAGAACTATCACTTTAGGCTTTCACTTCAAAAAATATGGAGATCTTGGGGCTTCCCTGGTGGCGCAGTGGTTGAGAGTCCGCCTGCCGATGCAGGGGACACGGGTTCGTGCCCCGGCCTGCGAAGATCCCACGTGCCATGGAGCGGCTGGGCCCGTGAGCCATGGCTGCTGAGCCTGCGCGTCCTGAGCCTGTGCTCCATAACGGGAGAGGCCACAACAGTGAGAGGCCCGCGTACCGCAAAAAAAAAAAAAAAAAGAAAAAAATGGAGATCGTAGGACAGGTTACAATAAGAGCTCCCGGAGGAATAGGTTAATGAACCAATCAGAGAATTAGCTGCTTCCAAAGACCTAGTGGGAAGGATGGCTCCGCAGTGGCTAATTTTATCTCAACTTGATATCTCATTGTAGAGTCATGAAAGCTCAAATGTTGAAGGATAATAGCTACAAGAAAAAAAAAAGTTTCCATAACTTAAATGAAGCTGGAATGAGATGCAGAAGCAGCTGTACTCAGTCTGAAGTTGGTTCATTTTTTTTTTCTTGGTACGCGGGCCTCTCACTGTTGTGGCCTCTCCCGTTGCGGAGCACAGGCTCCAGACGTGCAGGCTCAGTGGCCATGGCTCACGGGCCCAGCCGCTCCGCGGCATATGGGATCTTCCCGGACCGGGGCACGAACCCGTGTCCCCTGCATCGGCAGGCGGACTCTCAACCACTGCGCCACTGGGGAAGCCCTGAAGTTGGTTCATTTTGACAGTCGTTTTCTTCCTGACCTGTTCCCTGTAGCTCCAAAGCTCTCTCCCTCTTGAACTGTGACCCTGTCTACTCCTGATGACAATCACTTAATCAGCACATCAGATTGTCGCACGGCTGGTTTTACCTTGGGTAAAGATTCATTTTCCTTATTAACATCACAAGAACCCAGTTCTTTCCCCAACCAATTAAAGAGGAAAAATAGAAGGGTCCCAGTGCGATAGAGGGAAAAGAAAACTGTTCTGACTTGTGGTACAGGGGCAGGTTACTCAGTCCCACACGATCCTGGGAATCCAGTCCTCATGATTCTGAAATGCAGCTGGAGGTCAGGACCACATAGAAAAAGTAAACAGGCTGGAATAACCATTATAGACATTGCTCACTACCCAGATATCAAAGAGTTCAGCTAGGGTCAGAGCCTAGTTTTGGTGGATTTGCTCTGTGTGTGTGTTAGCCTGTATTATTTAGAGTGGATATCTGGACAGCTTACGATAATAGCAACAACCTTCAATGAGCATTTTGCTTTCCTCCGTGTAATCTCCAGCAATAAGAACTTTGGTCTCTCCCTGTATTTTGCCTGACTATTCTGCTTGAGGAACATGTTAACATTTACTCTGTTTCTTTATAAGAGATGTTTATCTGAGTTTACTCTAGTTCATAGAGATTTCTGAGTTATTCTACGGTTCCTTTATGCCCTGGTGTTATAGACTCTGAATAGACTGCTGAGGTTGAATCCACAGTATTAATAAGGGGTGGTGGGAGGGATGGCAGGTGATAGGAACAACAACCCATTTTAGGATTATGTTTAAAGAATGAAACTAGTCTAATCACACAATGTGCCTTCTGATTTATTCATATGAGTAAACTGCAGCCTATTCAAATAATGCTAATATATTCCAAAGAGATACGCGAATTGTGGTTGATTTAGATTCAACGTCTATTTCTCCTCTCTGCAATTCTGGAGATTTTTGCCATACTCTGTATTTAACTTGTTAGAAAGAGTTAGTAAAAGATCATTGCTTGGTAGAATCCAACCTGTTGGCAAGTCAGCTCTACCAGTTAACACTGAAATGTTATACCTTATATTTAAATCTTTAGCAATATGTATTAAATATCCAAATATAAAAGAATAATTTGGTTGAAAAATTCCAGAAACGCATTTGACCAAGCGTGGATAGATCCTGGTGATTCTACTGGATTGAGTTTTGGAAGGCTGTGCTTTTATCCTCATCCCTTTCCCCCCTGCATCTGTCTTCTTGCTTCCTTGGGTAAAATAAACTTGATATACCAGGACTGATGTGAAATGCTTAGCTGACTCTTTGCAATGACCCTAAGAAAACTGTCGCACCATGACCTTTTGAAAATAGACCGCAGACAACCCAAGCACCCACTGCTTTGCCCTATCCCGAACCTCCCAATGCATTTTTTTTTTTTTTGCAGGCTAGGTTCCATTTCATTCTTATTTATTTTCTATTTTCAAAATATAGCATTTGAGGCTCTGCTTGAAAGGGACCAAAGAGCCTCTCTTTATTTTCTGACCGTCAGTATCCCCGAGGAGGAGGAGGACTGATTCTGGGCTTGTAAATTGCGGCATTCACTTAGAGTGAATTGACAGGAGAGTCTGCTCAAAATAAAAGATTAAAACTCCATGAAACAGCTCTGGGGGCAGAGGAGGAAAGCAAAAGGAGCAATTACATGTGTACGAACACCTCTAGACTTTGAATAGCAAATCTCACCAACCAAGGAATGCTTGGCTTTTTCTGAGCAAAGCCCAATGCATGTACATCTGCGAGGAGGCGGCACTGATACCACTAATAAAGCCACAGAGCCCTGATTTCTCACAAGGACAGACTTTGGTGATAAAGATCTTTATGCCATACGTAGCGTGAGCTCATGAAGTCATGAGAGATCATAATTCTGAAGGAGAGACTTTCCTGGGACGTCACTAGCTTCATTTGGGGGCGCTTTACTTGGCATATACATCTGCCCCTTCTCTGTTTCTCAAGAGCTCACGGAGCTGTGAAACTTGAACTAGACACTTCAAGTCGCAAAAACACCTTTCTCTAATTCATCTCACCCAAAGGGCTGGCTAGAAAGAATCATCTCCTGTGTTCTCCTGCTGGCCACATCCTCACCATCTTCTGTGAGACTCAAGTTACCATCTTCCCATTTCATCTTCAAAGGCCCCAGAGACATTTCCACGCAACAGTTGTTCTCTCTCCACTCGCTCTCTGTGACATTTGGACCCTTCCCTTTCCCTTGGCCCCCGATGGCCTTCAAGTCACAATTGGTATCCTTTCTCTAAAGTGAATGTTGACCCTCTTCTCTTTTCTCCTTCCTCCCTGCCAACACTTGCGCAACTCTCCAATTCAGGGGTTGGCCAGTTTTTTCCTGTCTTTTTTGCACCAGACAACAAATGGCTTTGTGGACCACGTTGCAATGACTGAAGGCCAAGGTGCAGTGCAGAAGCTGATGATACATCCACACATGGGTGTGGCTGTCCTCTACTAACACTTTGTTTAAGGGACGCTGAAATTGGAATTTCATATGACTGTCATGTGTCAGGAAATATTTTTCTTTCAACCCTTAAAAAAATGTCACTATTCTTAGCTCGTAAGCCACAGAGCAACAGGCAGCAGGCTAGATTTGGTCCGCACCCCCACCTACAGTTCTCCAACCTCTGCTCTGATCCATCAGGGCTGCCCTGCTGTGAGCTCTTCCCAGAGTAGAGATGAGTTGTGGGTAGGACAGAGTCAGCAGGCACCCCTGCGGGATGCTAAACCCTCGGCAGATGCGGGAAGGGGAGAGCAAAGGGGAGGCTGAGGCTGGGTTGTGTGAACTGAGACAAAGGGGGATTTTCTACCTAAAGGTTGGCAAGAGCTCTTTTGGGGAGGGAGACTGGGGGCAATGGAGGTATGAGGGCGGGGAGGGTCTGTATTTAGATCACACCAAGCATGCAAAAGGATATCAAGAGGAACACCCCTGAAGAGTGGGAGCTATTAATAAGGATTTTAAACTGTCTCAGTATTGGGCTGTGCACTTCCTTCCCTTGAACGCCTTCTGAATTATCCCCCAGACTCTGCAGGGAACTGAAGATGAAAGCGGCTGCAGGGGGAACGGGATCTGGAGCACCATTGAACGATTGCAAAAACAATTCACTGCCAACAGACTGTCCCGGCAGGGTCCCAGTGCTATGGTCGTGGCCTGGATAGGCACGCTGCCCCTCGGATGCCCAATTAGATAGAATTGGGGGAAACCTAATGCAGAGAGCACTTTCTCTCTGCTTGACCACCCAAATGAACAGCATGGGAAACTGAGTCTGAGCTCATGAGTCAGCCCTGGAGAAGCTCCTAACCCTGCCTCCCACTCCAGGTGCCTGGGGTCTTGGGGCTAGGACAGAGGGGAGGGCCCCCAACTCAATGGCTAGAATCCAAGGTAAGTTCAAGGGGCCATGTTAGTAGTTTGGATAGAGACTTCTCTGAGAGTTTCCATGCAAGCACGTGGCCTCAGCCAGCTTGGCATGAAACCAACCCCGAACCGGGACAAAAGCAAAACCAAAACCGAAGAAACTTGAGAAGTATTACTTCTTAAAGAAAATGACCTTTTAAGAAATATTCTCAGTCATCAAGCTTTATATATGCAGAGAGATGACTGAGTGAGAATGAAATGGGGCCAGAGGAGGAGACATTTATCGATGGTGGTGGTGAGGGGAAGGGTCAGGAGCCCAAGGACAGAGCCTTGTCTTGGGACAACAAGGGGATGCTCAAACCTATTAGAGGGGTACCTGGTTACCCAGGAAACCTGGGAGTCCTGCCCTGCATCCAACCTGGTCTAAAAGAAGTGAGTTCAGTTATTGCCAGCAAGCAGGGATCCGGCTGGGAGGGTATTCAAAAAGGGGAGACTTGAAGACCACAGTCATTTGGGGTGCTTGAAACCTCCAGGCCCTGACCATTTCCCATGCGTGTGCATTTCCCTTCTCCACGATTAGTAATTTGGATGGATTTTCCTATCCGATCTGCTCCCTTTCCTCCCCATCTGGAATTCTGGAAAGAAGGGAAAGCCTTTTCCAATCAGGACCTTGCTTTTCCCTTCCCTATGCCCTGGGAGATTTGGAGAGGCAGCAGGAAATGCTGGAGAGCGCTCGTGTCCCTGCAGGAACAGCCAGTTGCAACGCACGACCATCACTATAGATCTACGATTTATGAAAATAAAGCAAATATGTGCCTGTTTCGGTGCCTGCCGTTTGCCTACCAATGGTGCAGTGTTCACCATTCCAGCCCTCTCGGCATTCACATTTGCCATCTTTACAGGTCCCGTGCTCAATGCAGCGGGGGTGGCACACGCGCTGGTCACAAGCTGCGCCTGTCCAGCCCTCTTCACAGCGGCAGGCTCCCCCGATGCAGACGCCGTGAGTGCCACAGTCTACTGAGCACACTTCTGGAAGAAAAACAATGATTACAGCTCAACACCACAGCCGGCGAAACCCTCCACCGGAGGCCAGACCACACACATGGCCCGGGTCCTTGGAGCTGGCCCAAGGCCCAGAGGTATGTCATCCTGGGCGGCCTGTCTCTCCACTGGCTGGGTGTTCATCCACTGTGAGGTAGTTTCTAGAGCAGCGTTCTCACAGTGGGGTCCCTGGACTGGCTGCAGTGCCATCACTGGGGAACTATGCGGAAATGCAACTTCTTATGCCCCGGTTGGTCCTCTTGACTTAGAGACGCGGGGAGCGGGACTTAGAAATCTGTTTTGTCAAGTCCTCCAAGTGTCTGTGACGTACACCGAAGTGTGAGAACCACTGCTCTAGGGCTGGAGACCGTCCCAGGAAGAGGTCAGACATCGTTGCTCAACCAGTTTGGTAAAGCCACCCGGGAGGTGCCCACCTGAAAAGATACCTGCAGAGCCTGACTCCCCAGCCAGCTGGGATTCTTTTCCCTGTTGAGAGCCTGAACTGACCCGAGGCCAGTCAGAGACCCAGCGGCTCCAACCTCGCTGATGACTGCAGGCCCAGCTGTCACCCAGATCGGCACCTTGGTGGCAATCATGACCGCTCTAATCGTGCTGCCTTTACACAGCCTCTTTCTCAAAGGAGCTCAAAGTCTTTTGTGGTTGGGGAGGAGACATACAGACAGATATGCACGCTCTGGCATTCCAGACCTCTCACTCGAGGACAAGCACGTGCCAGGCATTCACCCTTATGACAGACTACTGAGGGAGGCATGGCTCATCATGCCAGGGGAGGGGAAACCAGGCCAGGAGGGTTAGTGACTCACTCCAAGTCACACGGCACGTCGGGAGCACCGCTGGGTCTCGGATCTAGGGCGCCCCTCCCCCCATCCTCCACAGAGCTTGGCCTGGACCACCAACATCAGAGCTGCAGGCAGAGGCGAGTGGGCTGAGAAGATACCCAAAATAGCCCATGTTAACTGACTCTTCCTTTTTTTTTTTCCTTCTGGAATGAAATATTCATTTCTTTCCCATTGTAGCAAAGCTTCGCATAGATTCCCTTCCTGATTGCCATGGTAATCTGACAGAAGGGGGCGGAAGGATGATGGCTTGCTTGGATAGGCGCTTGACAGTGTGAACGGAACCATTCTTGGAAAGGTGGAGACTGGCTTGAACTGTTGAACCATTCCATTTTAAGGTCACTAGGGAGGTAAGGCACGTACTCTTAATTTTAGGAAAATAAAGGGTACAGTGCCACTTCATTATTTTCCTGTCACTGGAGTATGCAGAGCTTTATAACATGTTCACCTGGCACCCCGAGGGAGCGTCTTTTCTCTTTTATAGGACATTCCGTTCAGTTTGTCTGGGACTGAATTGTTCTGTTTTGTTTTCTGGTACCTTTAGGGAGCATACATAAGAAAGCTATAATGCAAAGGGAAGCATCCCTCCCGGGCCCCTCATCCATTTGCAGTGATGAAACCAACGAGGCACAAGGACCAAGTGGTGTTTGTTTGTTTGTTCTTTTCTCAAGGATCAAAGGCTTCATGACTGAGGATAGAGTAAGAGAGGTACTATGCAACTGACCAAAGTCCCTCCATCCCGAGTGGAAAGAGCAGATTCCCATCTGTTTGGGCTTTTGGAAGGAACACAGGGCATGAGTGTTGGGGAAAGTGAGGAGGAAACCTCCTGGCTTACCGACGGAGCAGTCGGGACCCATCCAGTTGGGATCACAGCTGCAGAGGCCCGTATCGGGGAGGTAAGTACCATGTCCACTGCACTGGTCTGGGCACTGGACCCTCGCCAGCTCACAGTTGAGGCCACCCCAGCCAGGGCTGCAAAGGCATTCTCCATTTACACAGACCCCATGGCTGGAGCACGTAGGATCCAAGCAATCAACTGAAAAAAAAACAAAGAGGAAAAGTATTGATCACTCATGGGGGATGGGCCATGAAACAGCAGTTTACAGCTGAACGGACCAGTGCTGCACCAATTCCTACCCACCTGCAAGCAAATGGAACAGCCCAGGTAGTACATGGCCCCTTGAAGAATACCCATAAAGAATTAAAGACTTTTTATTTGTTAAAACACCAAATCTCAAACTTGAAGAGAATGTAAAGGAAAAAGGGGGATTTCTCAAGCAGAATCAGGAGGAACCAAATATAGAGACGTATCATCCAACCTTGAGAACCTTGTACTTAGAAGCATTAGCATCTTATTGAACCACATCAGGGCTTCTGAGACTGGGCCATGAATGCTGGTGATGTCTCTACGTGTAATACCAAACCCGATCATCTCTCACTTTTGGAGAGAAAAGTAGAGAGGCTCAGTCTAACTTCACTAACACTTGACTACAGAAGGTACCAAAAGATGAAAAAGAAAACCAGTGACACTCATGCGTGAGTCACTTTCCTAATTAAGTTTCACTTAGGCTAAGTCTAAAATTAGTTTTCATTCTCTGAGCACACATCTACTGGAAGTTAGTAAATGTGCAGGAAAGAAGAGGTGAAGTTGGGTGTGGAAGTGATCCCAAAGGGGTAACCTTCCTACACACAATCTTAGTAAAATGGATGGGTGAGTCTCTGGCTGTGGCACTGACCTCCCTCCAGACTGTTAATCAGGCGAATTAACGGTCAGATTCCAGTCACTGCTGTTCTTGCCAGTTTCATGGTCTGATTGCTTGGCCCTCTTAGTAATCAGAGTGGCTATACATCCAGTAGTGACTTGAAGTTTATTACTCTGGAATCCACTCAAAGTGAGGAGAGCAGTGAGCTGCAAAGGCCAGTTCTCAGGACAGGACTTTTTGTATGAGAATGTGACCCCAAACTTTGGACATCCATCCAGCCTGAGGATGGACAAATAGGGCTTTTTAGAGGAAGACCAGCGTCCTTAGGTATTCCTAGAAAATGATGCAGTGGCATTTGCACAGAGGGCACTGCACACCGTGGGGTCTGAGTGGTGAACAGGGGTCTTACGTGAGTCTCAGATGGTGCCTTATGGATCAGAGCAATGGTGGGGGGCGGGGTCTTGTCATCTTATTTGACTAAGACACAAACTTCGCTCACTTTAACAGCTTGGAAATCAGGTCTGTTGGCCTAGATTAAAGCCTTTGCTTCTGCCATCAACTGGGGGCACAGCTTGAGGCAGAAATAAGAATTTTCAGCGTTAAGAGATGTTTTTTCAGGATCCCACTTGGACCTTCTCAGGAAGACGTTATTTACGGAAATCAGTTCAAAACTATTTGAGCCATGGGGAAGCAAAAGCTGCCATTGTTTTTGTTTTTGTTTTTAATCAGGAATACTCTCAAAAAGGTACATTTCAGTGACTTATTATTAGTTGGAGACATTTATGACGATGTCATTTTCTCTGGTTACAATCACTTTAATGTTGAACTCATTGTCTTGGGGACTATTACTCCTGATGACATGAACCCTTTCTGATATTTTCAAATTTGCTCCATTCAGGAGGGTGGAGCACATCCGATGTAAATGAACTGAAAGATTCAAACACATGGAAGACATTCACAAAGAGGCTGTGCAATGTCTTTAACATCTCATGCCTCTCACAGTCAAGGGAATACAGTAGGTGCTCAATACGTAATTGCTGTGAGGATAAACGGCACACTTTGCCATAAGCATTTGTTGTTAATGAGACAAATTTCCAGTGTGAAGGACTGACAAGAAAGAGAAAAGGGGGCTAACAACGTCTTGCTTTTGGGAAGAATGCTGTGCAATTTGGAATCTGCAAAACATGAACTCATTCATTCAGAATCAATCTTGTCCATATTCTTCTCATAAAAGAAAATCCCAAAGTTCTAGTTTTTCACTCTGTCCCCATTTCAAACACAGCAAAATCAAAATCTACACAAAAATACCTCATGTGCGATGTGCCTCAAAAATCACTCTCCATCTATAATTAGTCACTTAAAATGTTTGGGGAGGTGCCAATAGCTAGGAGTTCTCAAAAAACTGAAAAAAACTATCATATGATCTTTTTCGAAAAGGATGAAATAAAAAGTAATATACCAAAAAAAAAAAAGGAAAAAAATGACACTTTTCTTCCAGATAAATTAGCTTTCGCTTCTCTAGCCTGAATTACAGTATGAAGGAAGGAGGAAAATCCACCGAGATTTATTAGCCCTGGAGTGGAATGTCGTCAAAAGAACCATTTGTTGTATCTAGAAATATGAGATAACCCTTTCTCAGGTCAGTGAAACCAGTAAACATGCCCTTTGTGCTATATAATCATAGCAGCTGATGGAATAACTAAAGTCAGACTTTAAGGGGAGTAGTTTCACTATGAATTTTAAATTTGGTTCCAGTTTCATATGATGGTCTCGTGGCCACCTCCTCAGTGTTCCGCAGGCGGGAGGGAGGATGGCATTTTACAAAGCTTTATAAATAGAAACAGTGTTATACTTAAAAGGGGGACAGTGGTCTTTACCAGCTAAGTACCATGTGCCTTATACCACCAGCCCTCTGGCAGCTGAAATCATTAGAACTCATTTAGTCTTGGGCCCTCTGTAGGTTTGACAAAAAAGGGTTGTGAATGCAATTTTTGTCCCTAAGGATAAAAAAGGAGGTCAAGGAGTTTTACAAACAGTATGTACTATAACCCCCTGAAGAACCATGAATTACAGTTATGAAGTTAAATGTCATTGAAAAATGACTCAACCATGAAACTGACATGAAAACATGGCTGACTTAAACTAATATGTCAATTCTTCTCTCGTCTCACCTTCCCACTCCCCCAGACATCATCGAGTGAAACCTCACGAATCTGTCCTTTCATTTTCTTGTGCAAATTTGCTAATAGTACAACAATGTTTATGCAGCAGAAATGGAGGATGACAACTATTGATTTCGTTGCCATGGCCATTTCAGGTAAACTGAACGTTATGACTATGATGAATATCAGAAAGAAAAAAGCTAAATGGAAGAAAAAGGGCTGATCCAGGCTTTCTGATTCCATTTCCTATTTTGAAAACAGCATATGCATCATCTCGGTTCATTCTTTTGGGGTAGCAGAAATCAATAGAGGCGATTTCATCCTTTCATAATGATCCACGTGGCTTCCTTGTTTTGTTGGATGCTTAATTCATTCTGAACATTTAAATGAGACCAGGTGGGAGAGTGAGAAAGTTGAGAGAGTACTTGAAATCCCACTCATACAGATATGCACAATCTTGACTGGACAGAAAAAATTCTAAGATGGGCAACACCATTGCTCTATCACTATCCTCTTGCCAAATGAGGTACATGCAAAAGGTCGTGTTAACCTTGCTTGTCATATGGTTGGCCTCTCCCATGTCTTCAGCCAATGCAGCTTTGCCTCCGGCAGTCCATTTATCTTTAAGAACTTTAACCTTTCAAACAGGGTTATTAAATCAGCACTTCCTCCATCCAAGCTCCCAATTTGGTTTTATGATGCAGATGGAGGGAGGGAGGGAGGCTACCTTTTATTTATTTATTTATTATTTTTATTTATTTTTTTTGCGGTACGCGGGCCTCTCACTGTTGTGGCCTCTCCCGTTGCAGAGCACAGGCTCTGGACGCGCAGGCTCAGCGGCCATGGCTCACGGGCGCAGCCGCTCGTGGCATGTGGGATCTTCCTGGACCGGGGCACGAACCTGTGTCCCCTGCATCGGCAGGCGGACTCTCAACCACTGCGCCACCAGGGAAGCCCCTACCTTTTATTACAGAGGAAAAATAGAGAGAGAGTTGAGCAAATGAGGATCTGGGGGTGGGGTCACACTTCTGGGCCCCATTAAGGGCACTAGCAGTGATGTATTGGAAAATCTTAGAAGAATAATGTCACAGAAGCTGAGTCTTTGTGGAAATAGTTCTAAAAACTATGCAATGGGAGAAGTCACAAAGGGAGCTTCCATGTGGGTATCTAAGGGAAAGCCACTGTCACTACTTTGCAGTGAGGGCTGTAATGACGGAGCCAATTCAAAGGGAGGGGAGCAGGCGAGAGATGGAGAGAACCTAGGTTTTTACCTTCCTACTAACTGTGGTTGATTCTTTATAAGGGGAAAAGCAATAGGTGGGCGACTAAAACCATACTCTGGAAGGGCAAATACAGACGGGGAAGGCTGACAGGCAGCCTGGCCGAGTTCCAGTGCCTTACAGGTCCCAACACCTTGCTACCAAATGACTTCCAGGAGCACTAACCAGAGTAACTAGGACTAGTTAGAGCTGGTTTCTGAACACCTCCGGAGAGGTGCTCTTTCCCTGTATTCCTGTACTTCCTCCCCCAAACCACCACCCCCCCCCCCCGCCCCCAGCTTCTGATCAGGCTTGGTTTGCCCATGTGTGCTAGCGACCACTTCAAAGCACGCTACAGTAAGCTCTTCAGGACTCATCAAATCCCAGCCCTCTCGCCGCACGCCCACTCTCCTCTAAGTCTCTGTGACTGTAGGTAACCAGGATCATTTGCCCTACATGGTGTCTCTAAACGACACAGGTACCTATAGTCTTTCAAGCCTGACTGCCTTCTATTGATATTAATTTTTGCAGAAAGATTTACACAGACATATGTGGCTCTGAGATTACGAGGGACAGCTTTAAGGAAAAACAAAAAAAAAGAAAACAGCTTTGGGGAAGGGAGGAGGATTAAGGATTCTTGTGTCTTTTCTTCTGGATACCATAATTCCCAATTCAGAGGATTTTAAATAAAGCAGAAAAAAAGAGGAAGATGGGGAAGGGGAAGGAAGGAAAAGGAAAAGAAAGAGCAGGAAGGGGAGGAGAAGCAGAGGGAGACAGAAGACAAAAAACAAAGGAGAAAAAGAGAAGGAGCTAATTAACATAAAGAAGGGGAAAACAAAACATGTCTTCCAGAGTCAGCTGGGCAAGCCTTCTCTCTTAAGTTCTACAGCTTAAGAAGTCCATCAAAGCCGAGGGGTTTGAAGTGCAAAATGTTGAAACTTCCTTTGCAAAACACGGAGCCAGGACTGGGCTCACTAGCAAAGGTCCAGGCCTGCAAACGCCTCCCGCCCCCATGGCTGCCCAGCCCACCCCTTGGCGCTTACCTTCCTCGCAGTGCTTGCCTTTGAAGCCGGCAGAGCAGACACAGTTGCCGTCGATGCAGGAGCCGTGGCCCCCGCAGGAAGGATCGATGCACTGATTCAAGGGCACATCGCACTCCGCGCCTTTCCAGCCGCTGTAGCACTGGCATGTCCCTTTAGAGTACTGTCCATTCCCGCTGCACAGGACGGGGCAGGCGGCTGCAAAGAGCAAAGACAGAGCACCGGGTCACAGAGGATGGGGCTGGGGACAGCGCCCGAAGGGCTGTGTCTGTCTAAGGAGGCTGAGCCTGCCGGGCCTCTCGGCTTTGCTTGCAGTGCTCTTGGCTGGGGACTTGGGCCACGGAGGTGCAGAGCCATCTTCAGATAAACCATGACCACCACAACAAAAATGCTACTAATAACAACTAATAAGAACCTACTGCATAGCACAGGGAACTCTCCTCAATACTCTGTAATGACCTGTATGGGAAAAGAATCTAAAAAAGAGTGGATATATGCACATGTATAACTGATTCACTTTGCTGTACAGCAGAAGCTAACACAATATTGGAAATCAACTATACGCCAATAAAAATTAATTTGAAAAATGCTACTAATAACAGCAGTTACCACCAACTGAACGCTTATTATATGCTGGGCCCGGCATAGGATCCTTCACGCGCAATTTACTGCTGAATCATCATGATCAACCAACGAGGTGGGAGGCTAGAATCACGCTCCCATTTTATAGCTGAGGCTCAGATTGGTGAAATTACTTTGCTGGAAATCACAAAGGTCACGAGTGGGGGGCCCCACTGGAAACCAGGTTGCCTGGACTCTAAGCTGTGCCTTTGACTAAGCTGCATGGACGTGCGTGTTGCTGCTGTCAGTAATGTGGATCAGAACCCATTTTGCTGAATATTTTACCCTCAGATTAGTCAACTCCTACTCCTGATGTTTATGTTCATTAAAAAGGAAGGGGAGGGCTTCCCTGGTGGCGCAGTGGTTGGGAGTCCACCTGCCGATGCAGGGGACACGGGTTTGTGCCCTGGTCCGGGAAGATCCCGCATGCCGGCGGAGCGGCTGGGCCCGTGAGCCATGGCCGCTGAGCCTGCGCGTCCGGAGCCTGTGCCCCGCAACGGGAGAGGCCACAACAGTGAGAGGCCCGCGTACCGCAAAAAAAAAAAAAAAAAAAAAAAAAATAAGGAAGGGGAGGGCAGGTTGAAGACATGAAATCTCTGGCAGATCATGTCAGCAGGGACCCTCTTGCCTCTGTTGATAGGAAGAAGGCTGACTATCTGGGGATGGTCTGGTATGAATTGCCAACAGTTCTTACCAGTTTGGCCTCAACCGTGCCAATGCTGCCCATTTGGAGGTCATCAAGAGTGAGATTTTAGTGGTCACCTTCAGACCTTGGACTTTTCACTTCAGGATCAGTTTGTAAAGAACCTGAATTTCCAACCTGGCTTCCACCACGAGCCTAAAATGAGGGCATGGCTCCAGGCTACGGAACTGGCATTCAGGGACCTTCAGAAATGACCGACAGGGGTGTTTTAACAATTCCTGGGTTACCTGTGATTTGGAATGCACAGGCTCCAAGAATTCTACAGGTACATGTGTGCCTGCAACTGGCACACATGTACCTGTAGAAGACTTAGAATGGTCTCCCCATCCCCTGACGCGATTACATACCTAATTAGATCGTTCCTTAGTAAAGGCCCCATCCACCTTACCGTGCCCCTTTTGTGGTCATGTCCTATTTAGTTTTTATAGTAATTAATTCTCCTTCCGTGTCTAATTTCCCCAAGATACAGTAAGCTACTCAAGGACAAGACTATGTTTATCACTGTTGATTTCCTTCCAGTGTTGCATTCATCAATGTTGGCTTGATTGAGTAAGTATGTCTGTTATGTTCCTGACATTCAGGGACTCCCAAGTGGTGGGCGTGTGGGCAAGCACAAAATAGCCATTTATGAAAGGTGTGGAAAGAACAATTTCTAGGGTGGACCTCATGTCGTACATACAATGCCTTTTTCTCGTGAAGTGTGTGTTGACTGTAATTGACCCTAACTGGAAACTGACATGAAACAAAAACATCTCAACAGCTGACATATGATCGAGGGGCTATCCCCACCCCCATGTTCTATTTTAGAATAGTTGTACAAACAACCATTTCCAGTAGAATTCTTATCCTTATGAATCTACCAGAGAAGAAGGATGAGATCAAAAGAGAGAACATCAAAGCTACATGGTAAATTTAGATAAACTCTTTCTAAATGTAGGGAGCATGCCTTCTATTTCCAAGAGACTTGAGCAGAGAGATCTGTAGAGCTGCGACCCATGCTGATTGTCTGAGAGAGGGTAGACGAAAGAGTTTTGAACCAGGGTGCCCAAGATTCAGATTAGAGACCGTGCAAATATCAACAAGTATGAGAAACGATGGGCTTTCTCAAAGTACTGAGAGGGCTTCCAGGACAAAGTAAATTGGTTCCATGTCAGTGCCCCATAACACTCATGCTAAGCTTTAGGTCAGGGAGGGCAAATGAGTGCACATGAGCTACTGTTCTCCCTTCCTGCACCTCTGCAGGGGCAGATCATGGCATCTTGTCCTCCTGAGCCTAGGAAGAGCCTAAAAACCTTCAATGTAGCGCCCTGGCTGGGACTTGGGAGCAGGTGGAGGTGGCAAGAGAAAACTCACTTGCCGTTTCTGATCTAGGTAACACTTGTGGGATATCTCCTGGTGGGAAGAGTAGAATCAGCATCATTTCTTACCACACTTCTTCCCTTGCACACTCAAACAGGAAAACAGTAAGAAGCGTGGCTACCCATGCCTAGTGATAAGAGCTGCAAGGGCTGTTTCTGACATGAGGGTTATATATATATTGAACTTGTCCTGGATGGCAGAGAAAGTTACATCAAATCACCACCAATGGGCTCCCATTGCACTTTCCTTCCACCCAAAAGGTGGAAGAGGGTAGAACGTAAAGAGGAAACAATTATTGTCTTTATTAATTGATAAAACACAGTTGGGATTATTTACTTTATTCATACTGTAACTGTTTTTCTTCTGCATAGACTCCAAGTGGTGAAAAAAAATTGGATTGTCTAGAAGGTAAGAATGGATTTTATTTAAAACCAGGTGCCTGGGAAGTCAAATTTAAAATATGACCTACTTAAATTACTCAGGGAAAAAAAAGGTAGAGAATAGTCAGGTCAGGGAGTTCTCCACATTCTAAATGCAGCCTTCCTTCAATATGTTTGCTGTATGCTCACCAGGAGGGTGGTAGAAAATGAAAAACACTGTGATGTTCTCCAGAAAGCAGGGCGCTTGACAGGTTCTGCTGATGTCACATAACAAAAGCAGAAGGCAGGTTAAAGAAGAACGACGCTCTCTCGTAACCCATTTACCATGGGACAGAGGGCAAGTGTCAGATGAGCGCCTTCCAGTGGTCACTGGGCTGACCTGCACGGAGAACTCCTTCCCTCAGGGTAACTGACTCATCCTCAGACACAACTCAACCCAGAGCATCACAGTATGTAAGGCTCAGCTTGGTTCTCATGTGAGAGGCTGCGTGAGGTGGGGACCTCCTGCATTAATAACTTTTCTTATAGTTTTACTATCACTAAATCTACAAGATTTTTTTTTTATGACAGGTTATAGGACAAACAATTCTGACTGCACCTGCCTGGAAGTGATATGGAACACAGGTGGAAAGAATAAGGGTTTCGATGCCAGAATGACCTGGGTTCAAATCCAGACCCATCACTTACCAGCCTTGGGATTTTGACAAGATCACTGTACTTCTCTGAGACCCACTTTCCCCATCAAAAAAATTCTCTCTCAGAGTTGATGGTAAGTGTGCTAAAATGCCTGAGGACTCAAAACAGTAGCTGACACCTGGTTTGTAATTAACGGATGTTCCCTTATGAAATTCCAAACTGAATCTCCAGACTGACTTCAAGGGTTAATAAAATTAAAAATGCAGTAGGTCTCAAAGGCACACACACACCACCACCACCAGAAAAGCATCAAATAATACTAACAGAAAGACATCATCTTTTTCTTCCCCTAGTCTTCTCCGGTTGTGGGAGGAAGATGGTTCTGGAATCACATGTGGAAAGTTTGATGTCCTCGTCTCTCTCCCCTGTTCCTAAGGCTTTCCAGGAGCACAGCATCGTACATTCAACTTCCTATTTAAACTTAATTAAAATGTTTACACAAAGTCACTATACCTGTTTTACTAAAACTAGTAAATGGAAGCTCTAAGACTTGCGCAGAAGAAAAATAGACCACCGCCACTAAAGACTGACAAGTTAACAGGCTGATGACAAAAAGAAATGACACCATTTAGATTCACCTAAATGGTGCAAAGCTCATTTTAATGATCAAGCTGGAGCTTTTTTTTTTTCTCCCCCCAAAGTTCTCTGTAAGGGATGAAATGAATTATCAGTGTTATTTACTCAGTGGGAAGTAATAGGACAAGCCACCCGTGTCTGCTGCTTTAAGTTAAAGGGGTCCCACCTACTTGGAGCTTACAGTACAGACACTACCTGGAGAGAAGGTAGAGGGGGTTGAGGAGGCCCAGCCAGCCAGCCAGACAGACAGAGGGAAAAATGCCTGCAACTTGACAAGTCATTTGTGGGCTGGGCTAGATACGCGGAGGGACTTTCGAACAATGTATGTCTTTTTAAAAATAGGGTTGCCATATGATTCTGCAATCCCACTTCTGGGCATATATCCAGACACAACTATAATTCGAAAAGATACACGCACCCCAGTGTTCATAGCAGCAACTATTTACAATAGCCAAGACATGGAAACCACCTAAATGACCATCAACTGATGAATGGATGAAGAAGATGTGGTACATATATACAATGGAATACTACTCAGCCATAGAAAGAAGGAGATAATGCCATTTGCAGCAACATGGACGGACCTAGAGATTATCATACTAAGCGAAGTCACACAGAGAAAGACAAATACCATATGATATCTCCTATATGTGGAATCTAAAACATGACACAAATGAACTTATTTACAAATCAGAAACAGACTCACAGACACAGAGAACAGACTTGTGGTTGCCAAAGGGGAGGGGAGTGGAGGAGGGACGAACTGGGAGTTTGGGATTAGCAGATGCAAACTATTATATATAGAATGGATAAACAACAAGGTCCTACTGTATAGCACAGGGAACTATATTCAGTATCCTCTGATAAACCATAATGGAAAAGAGTATGAAAAAGAATATATACATGTATAACTGAATCACTTTGCTGTACAGCAGAAATTAACACATCGTAACTCAACTATACTTCAATAAAATTAAAAAACAAAAAACAAATAATATGTCTTTTAAAAATGCTTTGAAATCTGATTGAAAACCCTTCTGGAAAAGAGACTTGAGAATACTTGAACCTAGTACTCTGGGTAAAGTGTCAAAATCGTACTAACAATTGGTTGCCTCACATCCCAGTTAGTCAATGAACACTTATGAAGAAGCAAATATGTGCTAGTAGTTGGGTTAGGTGGTGGGGAAAAGGGACAGAGAAACAAAGATGCCTTAAGTCTCCTGAAGCAATTGAGCATATAATATTTGGATCACAGAGGTGAGGCAAACCAAGTTCAGTGTCCTCGAAACCAAAACTGGTGTCCCATTGTCTTTCGAGACTGTGGACGTAGCTTGCTGCTGAGCCAAACTCAGGAAAGGCAAGTTTTGCTTCTTACTCGATCCTTGCAATTGACAATCTATGGGGTTGGCCTGAAAGTTCATTTGGGTTTTACCGTAACATCTTACGGTGCGGCGTTAGACACCGTATCTGGCAGACGATAACGTTTGACCTCTACTGCGCACTATACTCAGAAATAAATCCGATACAGATTAAAGATCCAAATAGAAAAATAAACTACAACAGTATTAGAAAAGATATTGAAGACTAATTTTATTTTCTTGAGAGTGGGATGTATAAAAAAGACATCAATTCCAGAAACCAAGAAGATCAGATTTGATCACTTAAAATTTAAATCTTCTACATGATAAAGAAACACCCTAAACAAAACTGAGGGATGAGCAACATTGGGAAAAAATATTTTCTAACATATTTCACAGAATAATGTTTGATATATGAAATACACGAAGAGCTCTTACAAATCAATAAAAACAGACAAACGAAAACCTGGGCAAAGGACATATAAATATAATTTTACACTGCCAATAAGAGCATGCAAAGATTCTCAGCTTCATTAGCCATTAAATAAGTATAGATAAAAAAAATGAGAAATAATCCTTGACTTAGATTTAAAAAGATCTATAGGCTTTTATATATAGAATGGATAAACAAGGTCCTACTGTATAGCACAGAGAACTATACTCAATATCCTATGATAAACCATAATGGAAAAGAATATAAATTAAGAATGTATATATATGTACAACTGAATCACTTTGCTGTACAACGGCAATTAACACAACACTGTAAATCAACTGTACTTCAATTAAAAAATTAAACAAAAAAAACAACAAAACAAATCTAAAAGACCGATAACCCTCAACACTGCCAGGGCTGAGGGGAAACGGGCTCTGTCACGGTGGGTAGGGGCAGAAATCCAAACTAGTTTCTAGGGGGATCACTTGTCCCTATCTGAAGACCTGTCTGGCATCCCATGCCCAACGGTGAAGCCTGTCGACGCTGGTGCCTCAGTTTTCCCTCCCTATTCAATGGTCAGGACAAGAAAGGGCTGTTTTTTGTAGGAAGAGTGAGGAGGTTGGAAAGCAGAACTAAGGAGCAATGACGAAAGTATAAATGCAAAGATCACCAGGCATTCTGTTCACGATGATTGGCTCTGAGCAGAACAGCTACCCCCCACCTCCCTGCCTGGACCACTCAGACACTCTAGTTGGTCTCGGGGGAGGGGGGCAAGATCCAGCAGGCCCCCCGTGAAGAGAGGAAAGCGAAGGAAGCTTCTGACAGACGGCGGCACAGTCTCTGGCTCAGAGGGCCAAAGTTCAGGTGCACCCACTTCCTCATTCCCGTTCTGTCAGATGGCATATTAATAAGCCAGGAAGTGATTCAGGGAAGAATTTCCACAAGGACGAAAAACTCATCAGGTGCGTCAGATCTCTGACATTCAGGAGCCATGTGGGGAAAGAAGCACGGGCTGACTTAAGCACGAAAGTATGGATGCTTTAATTAATCCGGGGTGAATTTAATTGCTTTAGTTAAGTGGAAATCGGGTTAAAAATGATGCAGAGCATACTGGGGTGTGTTAAAAACATGACATATGAGTTGGATGAATCGATAAATTAAAAGTGCACAGATGTTTTAATTAAACCCAGGGAAGTTAACGAAGATCGCAAGAGACTTTTAAGCCTATGATTAATTCAACTCATTTAAAATACCTGTAGAGATATGAGGATGCCTCCATTTTGAGAGTTATAAAAGTTCTCAATCGATAAGTGCTTAAGCTGTTCTTAAAAAAGTTTAAGTGTGTGTGTGTGTGTGTGACTGAACAGCATTAATTATATAATGAATATTTGAAATTTTCAGGGTACACAGTAAGCTTTTTGCAGCTCAAGTCCAGATTGAAGCAGCTTTTCATTCTTATTATGCTTTAAGCATTGAGACCAGCTTGCAAATTATTGGTGTCTCGTTATCCACAAGAGTGGGAGCTCCCCCAAGACATGAAGGTCTGTTTATTCACTGCCGTCTCCCCAGCAGGTAGAACAATACCAGGCAGTGTAGGCTTATGAGTTAGCCCGAATATCCCTTCGTTTTTACCAGCTGTG
Organism: Stenella coeruleoalba; assembly: GCF_951394435.1. Classification (NCBI taxonomy): domain Eukaryota; kingdom Metazoa; phylum Chordata; class Mammalia; order Artiodactyla; family Delphinidae; genus Stenella; species Stenella coeruleoalba. The sequence goes on along the minus strand of NC_137148.1, from coordinate 143,878,821 downwards.
TAACTATGGACACAATTTTTCACCTCAATTTCTTTATCTTTAAAATGGGACAAAAATTCCGGATGAAAAACCCATGGTGTTTTTAAGAGGATGAAATGAAGTACTGTCTGTGAAGTGCATGTACAATGCCTGGCACATAATAAGAAATGTATAGATTTGATTTTATTATCATTATTTTTATTAGGAGAAAATTGTTCCAAATCATCACATCATAAAGAGACAAGGGGGGGAAACACTCTCTTTCCCAGCACCCATCCCAGCTGACCTCTCTAAAGACTGGTTTTTTTTTTTCCCAATACGGAAGTTTTTTTCTAAAACCGGAGTACTTCCCCACCTCTGTACGCATCACACCTACAGCAAGTTTCTCCGGGGTTAGGCACTCTGCTTTGTAAGACTGTTCCGCAACGCATCTAGTAGTTTAAAAGGGTAACAAGAAGTTTTTAGTCTCAGAAGCGATTTGACTTGGGGGAGGGTTGACTGAGGTAGGTCCTGCCAAGTGATGTATGTTTGGTGATGCAACAAGCCTGGGAAACAGCGGGAGTGGCCACGTTCTAGACGCATGGACTCACATGAGGGCACCACATAAAGGGCACTGCAGCTTCCAAACTGGGGAGGCAGGCATCCTCCACACCTGCTTGGCAAGCTGGGGGGAAGGAAGATAAAAGTGGTAATGCTGCTGCCGTTCAGATCTCTCTGGGCCACATGAGCAGAGTCCAAGGGCAACATCATCCAGACTCAGACTTGGATGCGCGCGTAAGTCATTTGGGGATGCCGTGAGAGTGAGATTCTGATCCAGAGGGTCTGGTGTGGGGCCTGAGGGTTTGGATATCTAACAAGCTCTCCGGGCTGATGCTAGCACCCCAGACCTACTGAATCAGAAACTTTGGGGGGCGGGTGGGGAGAAGCCAGCAAGCTGTGAGTTAACAGGGGATTCTGATACATAGGGTTCTAAAGCCATACCTGGGCTAGTACCTTAACTTCTCTGGGCCTCAGTTTCCTTAGCTGTGAAATGGGGATGATAATGATGCAGGATGTGAGGATGACACAAGATCACTCTGGTTAAACCCTTTGCACAGGGCCCGGCATGCACTTTGTGCTGAATATGTGCAGAGGTTCTTCGACCGTTTTATCACAGGTGCCTTCGCCAAGTGTGGAGACACTTTCTGCAAAGCACGAACCAAGGGCTTGGCTTCAAACCCCACCTCCTGGGTTCTTGCTGCCAAGGAATTCCTGCACGTTTTCTCAGGTCAAGGGTGGGACGAAGGAGAGGTGGGATTCAGCCTCGAACTGCAATGGATCGTGGAATGGCTCCTGTGGGCAGCAGCCATGGCCCCTGGCCTGTCTGCATTACAGGAGATTGCGGGGAGCAGCTGGGGTGGCAGAGGAAGACAGGTGTGAAAGATGGAGGGTCTGAAGGAACATCCTAGGTGGTTCCAGGAAGGACAGGTGGGATCTGATCATCTTTCACTGAGAGAGGTGAGGCCAGCTGTGAAAGGGGAAAGTGGCTTCTTTGCAAAGGATGCTCTGAGGAAAGCATTTCTCGGGTGGTGGGGAGGACCCCTGCACTTCTGGTGGGGATGAAGGGGCTTGCCGTCTCTCTCCTGAGCGCAGACGTCCACTAAGGGGAGGAACTGATGGGGAGACGGGAAAGCGGTGGGGTGGGGGGCGGGCAGTGGAGCCGGCCAGGAGAGTCAGGTGGCTGCGCTGTCTGTGAGGGCTTTGAGAGTGAATGGTCACTGCCCCCCTTTTAGGGGATCTTCCTGCCAAGTTAGGAAAACCAAGTTAGGGCCATAAGCCTCAGAGTCAGACAGACACGGCCTCAAAATCTAGCCTGCAGTGTGACCTTCGGCAAGTAGCCTATTTTCTCTAAGTCTCTGTTTCTCCTGTTAAATAGGGATAACAACAATGATTTCAAAGGCTTGTGAAGATTAATGCTGGCTAATGTTTGTGGAGCATTTAATACATGCCGAGCATGGTTCTACACGCTTCACACGCATTCACTTTTTAGTCCTCACGGCAATCCATCAGGTGGTACTGCTACTGCCCCCATTTTATGGATGAGACAACAAAGGCCCAGAGAGGTTAAGTAATTTTCTAAAATGGGAACAGTTAACTAGAGGAGCATGGATTCAAACCCAGCCAATTCACACTCTGCAGCTTCCATTCTTCATAGCTTTGTCCTTCTGAGAGGATGCAGGTAAAGTGCAGAACAAATGGTATTTCTTTTCTGTAAACTGTTGCTCCTTCCTCCCTTTCTTCATTCCTCCATTTCCCCTCCCTCACTTGCTCTCTCCCTTCCTTCATTGAAATCTGTGTCTCGGTGTTGGCGGATTTATCCCTGTGTGATTAATCCAACCAATTTGAATCTTGTTTTCTAGCATTCACTTTGTCTTGTACATTTCCCAGCAATGTTTTCATCTGTACGATCTCTGACCCCTAAATTCAAGCCCCTAGACATTTAGAGAGCACTTACTATCTCCTGGGTGCCAAACTAGGTGCAGGGAGATACAAAGAAAACGGCTGGAAGCTTGTGATCCAGTGGGAGAAACCGATGTCACCCCCCAGCTAGAACATGGCACAGGATGAAGGGCCACTGCCAAGGTGTCGCCAAGTCCTGTGTGACTGCAGGGTTCTCTCTGTGGGCGCATCAGGGAGGTGGTGACCTGGGAGTTTGGTCCTCAAGGATCAGCAGCAGATAGGAAAGTTTGGGAAGGATGAGAACATTCCAGCCAAGAAAGTGGCATGAGTAGAGAGGAAGAAGCAGGCCCGTGGTGTATATGAGGGACAAGTAGCTGGAATCTATGGTGTATGGGACTTAGGGGGAGATGGTGCCAAAGGAGCTCAGATCATGGAAGACCCTGAACCTCATTCTAAGAAATGTGTTATTTATTCTCAGCCTATGGCCCCTGACCACCAGCATCAGGGCCCTGCTGGAGGATCATTAAAAATGTGCACGTGCCAGTCCTACTGCTTCAGAACCGGCTGGCATGGGGGAAGAGCCTGGGAGTATGCATTTATAACAATCTCCCCAGATAAATGTCTTTAAACCAAAGATTGATAACCACTGTGGGAGGCAACTGGGAGCCACTGAAGGTGTTGGGGGAGAGCAGTGTCAGCTCCTAAGAGCTCTGGGAGAACGCCACAGGTGATGAGTAGGAGAAATGCCATCAGGGGGAGCTGGTGGCCAAGTGAACAGGGCAGTGGCTGTGAGGACAGGAGAACAAGGGGTTGAAGGTCGATGAAATAGGAGTTGGCAAATGATAAGATGAGGGAGGTGATAGGATGTCCCAGCTTGGGGCCGGGAGGACAGTGGCTCAGAGCAACAGGCTCCGATGTCAGACAGACTTTGTTTCAAATGCCTGCTTTGCCACTCTCTACCTAGTAAACCCTAGTTTCCTCTCCTTAAGGTTTCTGGGGTTCAAACCCTAATCCTAGTGTGAAACTGCCACAGAAACTTGCAAAGCACGTCTTCCCTACACCTCACATCTTCTGAGGTGAATCCATCTCATGGCTGGCCTAGCGTTAAGAGGGCAGGCCAGATTGCTTGGTTTGAATCCTAGCAATACCGCTTATGAGCTGAGTGACTTTGAGCATGTTACTTAACCTCTCTGTGTTTCATTTTCCTCCTCTGTAACAGGGGATCACAGTCATCTATAAAATAGGACAAGTAATGACTCAATGAGATAATTATGCAGTTGCTCAGTGCAGTGGCTGGCTCATAGTAAACTCTCAATACATGTCAGCAACGATGACGACGACGATGATGATTTGACTTTTGTGCCAGCACTTGGCCGAGAAGGACTGAGTAGTGGGTACGTTTGCCAGGTAATGGGAGAGAACTGGCAAGATCCCCATTCTGTCTTTTCAAGGCGCCACACAAACTGGGTAGGAGCGGAGACCAACCCCCAGAAAGGAGACTTCATGTTCCCGTGGTCGTGGCATTTCTGGGCCTCCCCTGACGGCTGATCTGCAGCGGGCGCTGTCGTTTCTAATCGCTATTAAACACGCATTACCGAACAAGGAAGGCTCTGGTGTGTTAAGTTTCTACTGCAGGTGGGGGCCTTAAGCTCGGCACCAAATATGCCATCTGAGAAGCCAGTGTCAAAACAAGATCATCAGAAGCCTTGGATGTCTTCCGAAAGGCAAAACTGCTTTACACGCGACCCAAGGAAGCATCTTAAGTCATTGAGAGACCTTTCAATAAAAGTCAATGAAAGAAAAAGGAATCAGAGTTAAAAAGCATCTAGCCCACAACAAACAGCATAGAAGTATAGTAATGAGAAAGTCATGCAAGGGGATTAGTAATAACAGAAAAAAACATAAACTAAACAATAACTGAATCATAAGCACGGTTCTAGCTGGACAAGAGAGGCACCTGATGGAAAATGGCACGAGTTATTGGGAAAGAAATGCCATCTTTCCTCAAGCTCTGAATCTGAACAGATTGTTTATTGCATTAAGCAATTAATGAAATTCTACGCTAGAAGACACTATTCAGTGTAGCTCCTTCACTAGACTCTCCCCCCATGGAATTTTCTTCACATTCCCCGATACTAATTGACTATTTTCATAGATCCACACTTCGTTGCTTCATGAACTTCCTTATCGTCTCCTTAATAACATCTATAATAGCATTCAGAGCCCACAACCCAGCATTTTGGACTTAGGCTTCCATTTCCCACTTACTTATCACGTGCATCTGTCAGACCGGAAGCTCGCAGAAGGCAGGCCCTGGCATTCTTGCCCATCATTGTATTTCTGGTGCTTAGTGCAGGCATATGATAAGCGTTTGCTGGACGCACGAATAAGTTTGGTCCCCTTGACTGATTTGGAACAAGGTGTTAGAACCCTCATACATTCTTCTGGGGTGAGGGTCAGTTCCACTTTGACATCTGAGCCCCTCGGAGCCCCCGGTTTGGTGGGGGCTGAGGAATGAATGCCCTGCAAATTCATGCCGACTGCTTCCTCCGTTCACTGTGGGGATGTCGTCAGATGCCTGATGCAGACTGTCAGGTTTATCAGGAGACAAGGAGCTGTTGTCTGCACCGCACATCTGAGGGCACGGGAGGTGCAGCATGAGGTCAGGAGAGTAAATCCGCGTTTCTGTCACTCGGACATACACCCGGCCGCTCGGATGTGATGGGAATGTGGCGAATTCTCCCTCTGGCAGGAGGGCCTGAGTATGCCGGCTGCCTACAGTAGCAGAAACTGGCAGACCTGAGGCATCCTGGGCACAGCTGGCAGTGCAGGAACAAAGGGGAATGCGAGTTTGTGATGCGGGTGGACCTGGGCTCGGGACCTCCTAAGGGCTTTTATCAAGAAAGAAGGGACATGATTGTGGGCCACGGCCGGGAGATGGCATGCACTGTTCAGGGTAGCAGGGGCCTCGGGACCAGCTCTCTCCTCTCTGCACTTGCTAGCTCGATTACCTCACCCTGGCTGCTCCAGGTCACTCCCTGCTAACACCTGTGAGCTTCCTGGGCTCAAAAGTTGTTTGTGAGTAGCAATGTGTCATAGTCACTGACAGACTGTGCTGGACCAACAGGATACGGCCACCCAAGCATCTCTGCCTTATGCGTGAGGGGTGAGGGGAAGGTACACACATGCTCACACCCGCAACCACACATACCCTCACACACACAACCCCATTTGAATCTTTTTCTTGTTAAAGATCAGAAATGCATCTTTGATAGGATTCACTGAAGAGGGCACAGCATCTTGTGAAAAATGCATAACCTCCATCTAATCACGAGTAAACATCAGACAAACCCGCATCCAGGGACAAGCTAAAAAATACCTGACCAGTACTCTTCAAGACGGTCAAGGTCATGAAAGACAAGAAAAGAGAGAGGAGCCCTCGCAGATTGGAGGGGACTAAGGAGACATGACAACTAAACACAATGTGGGATCTGGACCAGAAAAAAAAAAAGGACAAAATTGGAAACAAGTCTGTGAATTAGTCAATAGCATCGATCAATGTTAATTTCCTGGTTTCACTAACTGAACTTTGATAATTTAAAATGTTGACATTAGGGGAAGCTGAGTGAACTCTGGGAACTCTATGTGCATTTTTGCAACTTGACTGCAAGACAAAAATGCTTTTAATATAAAAAGCTTAAAATATTGGGGGGGGTGGTTAAAATAGGATTTATCTCACATTGTTGATATGAAATATGAGATACAGATACATATCAACATATGATATGTTGATATGAGAACAGATAAGATAGTATGTATTATACTATATATATATAATAGTAATAACTATTAATTGTTATTAAAACTACCCGAAAAGGAGGCTTAACCGACCACAAGTAAACGAGGAGCTAATCATTAGGTTTACCCATCTGAAGCTGGTAGAGTTCAATCTGTGTGCCTATTTTTACTGGGTGCTCGCTATATCACACAGGTGTAGGTAGTGAATTTTGTTATTTTCAGGAGCCCATACTTAGGAGATGAGATGCTCAAGGCTTGAATTTATCTAGGAGCCAGGCTGCTTCACATGTGCTATATATAGAGTAGGACCCAATGTGGGGATTCTTGACGTGAAATGAATGTGTGAGAAGCTGACTGGGATTGATTGCTCAGGGCAGCGCAAAGATTCCTTTCTGGAACGCAAATCAAAACTCCAGTGAGGTATCACCTCACACCAGTCAGAACAGCCGTCATTAAAAAGTCTACAGATAGCAAATGCTGGAGAGGGTGTGGAGAAAAGGGAACCCTCCTACACTGTTGGTGGGAATGTAAATGGTGCAGCCACTATGGAGAACAGTATGGAGGTTCCTCAAAAAACTAAAAACAGAGTTGTCATATGAGCTAGCAATCCCTCTCCTGGGCATATATCTGGACAGAACTGTAATTCAAAAAGATACATGCACTCTATGTTCATAGCACACTATTTACAATAGCTGAGACACGGAAAAAATCTAAATGTCCATCAACAGACGAATGGATAAAGAAGATGTGGTGTATATATATACACACAATGGAATATGACTCCGCCACAAAAAAGAATGAAATAATGCGATTTGCAGCAACATGGATGGACCCAGAGATTAACATACCAAGCGAAGTAAGTCAGAAAGAGAAAGACAAATACCACATGATATCACTTATATGAATCTAAAATATGACACAAATGGACATATCTACAAAACAGAAACAGACTCACAGACAGAGATCAGACTTGTGGTTGCCAAGGCAGAGGGGGAGGTGGGGAAGGGATGGATTGGGAGTTTGGGATTAGCAGATGCAAACTAGTATATATAGGATGGATAAACAACAAGGTCCTACTGTATAGCACAGAGAATTATATTCAGTATCCTCTGATAAACCATAATGGCAAAGAATATGAAAAAAAAAATAAAACTGAATCACTTTGCTGTACACCAGAAACCAACACAACATTGTAAATCAATTATACTTCAATAAAATTTTAAAAAAAGGGAAATATTCCTTTCTCAGTAGATTTAAAGGCGGCACTAACGTTTCCTATTTATTGCAATGGATTCCAATTTTCTCTTTTTTAACTTTTCATTTTGACCTGAGTCCTTTTAAAATAAATTCATCTGTGTAAACCTAATGGGCAGACTCAAAGAAATATGGGAAGGAAATAAAAATTCTGATGGCCCACGAATTTGGCAACAAACATAAAGGTGGTACATGAAAGAGCAAAGTGTGTGAAACAAGGGTTTAGAGTGTTTCCAAACACCATCATTATTAATGAAGTAGCTTAAATTTCAAAAATACTAAGGAAGCAACATCTTTAGGGCAAAGCGGTAGAAGCTTACTCCTGACATTCTTAAGCCAACTTTGCCAAGAATAGATGGGGAAACAAGGAGAAAGCAATTTTAATCTCTAAACGCTTCAATTTTGTCCACTGTAGGCATCAACAGCTGAATTAAAATATACAGGTTCAGAGGCCGATTTCAGGAACAGCTTCTGAGTGTGCAGGAGGAACTACTCTTAACAGCCACTCGATATTTGTTTCGTGAGGATCAATTATATACCACGGCTAATGCACGCTCAGAGCGCGCGCCTGGCCACAGTACAGGTGGTAAATGCAAAACGCACACCGAGAGGCCTTTTAAGCAGCTAAATGCACACCCCATTACAGATCCATAATGCAGAGTGGACGCTCATCTGCAAATGGATCGAGAGTGAAGAGTTCTTAAATGGCCGGGGTACTCAGGGCTGAAAGGCTGATCCCTGGATGTGCAGTCAGAGCACACACGTTTTTGGGGATTAATAATACATTGATGTGTGTCAGTGTTAATATACATTTACAGCTCACAGGCCCTGCAGCTGAGGGTTCAGCCCATTTGCAGCCACAGATAAAAGGACTATTCTGTCCTTCCTCTCATTAAGGCCTTCACTCCTAGGAAATTAGATTACGCGAGGAAAGCCATTCGAATGCTACTGAGGTTTTCCCTCCTTGAAAGCCTTCGTTCTGAAAAGTACATGACAACCGTGCGGCAGGGTGTCATCTATCTGCCTCATCAGAGCCCTTCAGAACCGGAGCAAAGGGCTGGCTGCGAGGAACACCAGGCTCCAGTGTCTGCTTGGGCATGTGTCCACGTGCCCCGGGCAGAGCGTGCCAAGGTGCAAGGCAGCCAAGAGAACGGTCCGGTGGCTTCGTGCTCTCTTCTCCTTTTGCGTCTGACAGGTTTTACCAAACCTTTATGAATGTATCCATAGGTGGTGTCATCTAGGAATGAGTCTCACACACGCGCAACCAAATCCAGAACTTCAGGCACTTAAAAGAGTCCTAGTCACTGATCAGTCAGCATTCAGAAGGATGGGCATCGCAAATCTTTGAAATACTGTGAGTATCTGAAATACGATTTCCCCAAGCCATTGTGATTTAGCTTTTCCAGAGCGGCTTGACTAATGACTGCCTCGCTCTCAGAACGTCAAGGTAGGATGGTCTTTTAATGAGGAGCACATAAAAGGATGAAAATATTATATGAATGTATAAGTAAATATACTATGACCTATGTAAATAAAAGATGGTAAGACTAAACCCTCCGAGGGCTCACAGTGTGTTCCGCTAAGAGCTTGGGGTGTGTTCTTGCATTCCATCCTCAGGATGAATTTAGGAAGGAATTCCCCACTTTCCCAGAGGAGGAAACGGAGATTCAGAAATGTCAGATCACTTGTTCAGGATCACAGAGATCCTGAACGGCTGAGCTTGGGATTGGAACCCAGGAATGCCTGACTCCTGAGCAAGGGCCTGGAACCTCTCCATCACTGTTTTTCAGACTCACTGGCGGGTGGGGAATCAGCATAGTCAGTGTATTTCATTGATAAAAAGTGAAACGGTACAGAATAGAAAAGAAACATGAAGTGTTGTTTGTGAACGTCTCATTTTAATTTTACGGTTGTATTTATCTAGAATGTATACTTGTGTGTGTGTGTGTGCACATGTCTAAAAAGTGTGAGAAACTCTGCTCTCCGCTGCACTCGCCTGTGATCGCACTGCTTGAAGGTCAGGCTCAAGGTCTCTTGCTAGCTAGGTAGGCAGCCCTAAGTCCTCTGTTCTTGTGAGAGTCATTTTCTTTCTTATAATACTTTCCCCCCAAGAATCCCAGGGCCCCCATCATCCTGTGCAAGGCAGTGTAGATAAATTAATAATACAATTTAAAACCAATTCAGCCAAGATAAATAGCACTCCCCAGATTAAGAGCATAGCTGGCCAGAATGAATGAAATTTACTAACCCTGAGATGCTTAATCTTCCATTTCATGGACGTTAATGATTATAAGAAACGAGCGATGGTAATTCACTTCTGCTTTTACAGGAAATCTAACCATCTCATTTTTAGCAAGTCTTTCTTCTCAGCACACCTCAATGGCAAGGATACCTGCCCTGCTCTCACAGGTATACTGGCCAGTTGTCACACATCGGAGTCTACTCTTTGCCAAAGCATTAGGACGTGTAGCGTGCACGGGTTTACGAGATATCCCAGTGGAATTTGCTGGGGAGGCTACATTGGTGCCGCTTCTCCCACCCCTTTTTGAGAAGCCTATTTTCTATTTTCCAGTCATAGCAGGGAAGTGGTGGTAAATACCTTTAGCACAGTCTACTCCTAGAAATCCTGGAAAGCAGTGACACAGCCCGGACACACACTCGCCATTCCCATGGCAGTTACGTGGACAGTCCTGCACTGAATCTGAAAAAGAGAGAAATTGAACAATCACTTTTTTCTCTGCCTGCTGGTGAAGCAATTTAATAGTCAGCCATCCCCTGTTTTTCAGGAGCAGTGGTAGTAACCTCAGGTGCCTACAGAGGACCGGTAGGGAGAAGTGAGCGAAGGAGGAGAACAGGGATGGGTGGGGACCAGGGCAACTTGAACAATGCATGGATGTAACCACTGCTCTCCGTGTGATTAGCCCAGGCAGGAATATGGGGCTAATACTGCTGCAATTTTTGCTTTTTCAAAAGAAACTACTTGTCTGGATTTAAAAACTACAATTTTCCAAGACTGAATGCTGGCAAGTTTTTAAACACTGTAAGCCCCACCCTGCCCCAACATCATCCTGTCAATCTGAGATTTGGTCTGAGATGTGGGATATCAGCTTTTAGCCTTAAGGATAGAGAGTGATTCTCCAAATGACAGTGGTGCCTCCTGATCTCAGATTTACAGAGTAAAAAAAATCCCCTGCGTTAAAGAAAGAGAAGTCTAAATACGTTAAGACTGATCAATTTTGGCATGATTTGGGGATTCATTAAGTAGCAGGTTTGGGGTGGTACAAAAGGTCTTTTATGCCTAGCTTTTTGCAGATCTTATTTTTCATGAAAATCGATTAGTTCACCCTTGCTCTAACCTGCATAGCCATCTTATTTCGTGATTTACCTTGCTATGTGTACCCTCAAGTAATGCCTTCAAAGGGATAATTTTGGAACTTTTTCATGTTGATTTGGGTCTGCACAGAAGGAGTCATACTCTTTTAAAATTATGATTATTATTAACCTAATTTTGCCTTACATTCAAATAAACACATTTAGACTTTCAGGTTCTAAATTACTAAGATGATCAAAAGCCACTATGCCCCAAAGATGACATGACACAGTCCTTGGGGAGCTGGGGACATTGGCTTGGTGATATGCATGAAAGACTAGGAAGTCTAATTATCCCTAATGGAGTCACCTGTGAATGGTAAGGGAGGTTTTCCTTTAAACCGAATTTCCCATTTATTCCCACTCTGGACTGAAAAACCAAACCACTCCGTAGTGCTTTCTTTCTATAGTGCTTCACTTCTCAGCTCTCTTCTGCCGGAATCCAGGTGTGGTTGGTTTCCGGCACTAGGAGAACTCAATCAGTGTATCTGCTTTTTCAAAATCAGTATCGAGCCAATTTATTTTCTTCTTCTCCTTTTTCTTTTTCTTTTTTTTTTCTGGCTGCATCGCATGGCTTGAGGATCTTAGTTCCCTGACCAGGGACTGAACCCGAGCCCTCAGCAGTGAAAGCACAGAGTCCTAACCACTGGACCGCCAGGGAATTCCCAAGCCAATGTCTTTAGTGTCTAACAATTATCACTGCAGGCTCAACTCCCTGAGGTTGGCAGAATAAAGGTGGGCTGAGAAGCATCTAAGTAGCTATCGATTTGTTTCATCTATTCATCCTCCGTTCCTTCTTTCATTCAAAAAGCATTAGGTTGAATCATATGAAGTAGCTGCTTTTGCAGGTCAAAAAGCAATTTCACATGATGTTAGGAGACAATTTGCCACGGGTGTCTTGTGTTCCTGAATGTCTTATGAGCAGAGGCACTGACTCCTTAGCTCTGGACTATCTTTTTTTAAAGGCTGTCTGTATAGTGAACAGCCTTGGGAGATAGAGACAGTGTCTGTCTCCAGAGCAAAGGGCAAGTTTAGTTACTGTCCAGTATAAATAAAGATAATGTCTCCCTCTGGAGAAAAGAATGAGCAGGCTCACCGCCCATTTGGAGACTCAAGGACAGTAAATTCAGAGTTTCTCTCCTGTCATGTAACCCACTGCCTGTGTAGGTAACACCTGGCTCTGTTTGTGTTGCCCTGTGGGGACTGGGGCTTGGAACTGGCACATATGTTGATACTGTGGATATTACATTGCTCTGAGGAATAAAGTCTTTTGTCTCTGACCCAGGAGCACCTCCTCTTCTGATAACATCTATGAGACTGTGGCCGGCTACTGTGTGAGCTGACAATTACGGTGAGATCTCAGACCTGTCACAGTCCTTGACATAGGGTTTACTTTTTTTTTTTTTTTTTTTTTTTTTTTTTGCGGTACGCGGGCCTCTCACTGTTGTGGCCTCTCCCGTTGTGGAGCACAGGCTCGGGACGCACGGGCTCAGTGGCCATGGCTCATGGGCCCAGCTGCTCCGCGGCACGTGGGATCTTCCCAGACCAGGGCATGAACCCATGTACCCTGCATCGGCAGGAGGACTCTCAACCACTGCGCCACCAGGGAAGCCCGGGTTTACTTTATTAACTGAGCAACTGTTATATGCAAGGCACCCTACAAGACATTGGTGAATACAATGGTGACTAAGACAGACACAGTCCCTGTCCTCACAGAACTTCCACTGTCATAGAGAATACAGGCCAAAAAAAAATTATCAAATCAAATAAAAATTGTGATATGTGCTTTGAAGAGAATAGGACACTGTGATGGGGAGTAAGAGGTGGAAGCTACTGAGAAAGGACAGTCAGGGAGGGCGTCTCTATTCTATGCAGGTGACATATAAGGGTGAGCTGGAACAGCCAGGTGAAGAGTATTCCAGGCAGGGGAATGCCCTGGCGGTCCAGTGGTTAGGACCCTGTGCTTCCACTGCAGTGGGCCGAGGTTTGATCCCTGGTCGGGGAACTAAGATCTGCAAGCCTTGCAGCATGGCCACAAAAAAAAGTAAAAAAAATAAAAAAGCAAGCAAGAAAGAGTATCCCAGGCAGAAGGAAGAGCTGATGCAAAGGCCCTGAGGTGGAAAACGGCAGAACTGAATCCCACGTGGCTGGAGGGTAGCTAAAAAGGAAGAGAGTGACCTAAGATGAGTCTGGAGAAACCCAGATCATCTAGGGCCCTGGAGACCATGTGGATGAGTTACATTTTATTCTGGGACCAATGGGAGCAAGCGAAAAATTTTCAACAGAAACATGACATTATCCAGCTTGCATGTTCAGAAGTCACTCGGACAGCAAAGTAGAGTTAGGTTCTCACTGAGCATCTGGGTCTGGGGATGCTTTGGTGGAAATCTCCCTGTTCTCCAACCTAACATCCTCAGAGACAGAGCATCGAAGAGAGGAAGCTCTTTGCTACCACAGTCCCAGGGAAAAGGACTACGGTCTTTGCATAGGCTCTGTGCTGGGCTGGAAGGCCTCCTTGCCCTTTAGCTGAGGTATTTATCCTTAAGTCTCAGTTTAGAAAACATTTAGCTTCTAGGCATCTTCCTTCCCTACTGCCCTCAACCTGGGTTTTGTACCCTTTCCTCTATCTTCCCCTAATTCCTATAATTGTCTTTTTACCTATCTGTCTTCTCTCATCAAGCTCCATGAGGAAGAGACCAGAGCTGAACTGATCACCCAGGTATTCTCAATGCTTGGCACACAGTAGGTCCTTGGTAAGTAATAGTTGAAGTGTGTGTGTATGTATGTGTGTACGCGCACGCATCTCAGAGGGTGGGAGAATCCAAAATGAGCAAAAACTGCGGTGAAGAGTATTTTTCATTCAATTTCCCCAGGTCTTTTTTAAAAATTAATTTGTATTGGAGTATAGTTGCTTTACAATGTTGTGTTAGTTTCTGTTGTACAGCAAAGTGAATCAGCTATACATATACATATATCCCCTCTTTTTTGGATTTCCTTCCCATTTAGGTCACCACAGAGCAATGAGTAGGGTTCCCTGTGCTATATAGTAGGTTCTCATTAGTTATCTATCTTATGTATAGTAGTGTATATATGTCAATCCCAGTCTCCCAATTCACCCCACCTCCCCGCCACCTTGGTATCCAATTCACCCCACCTCCCCGCCACCTTGGTATCCAATTCATCCCACCTCCCCGCCACCTTGGTATCCATACGTTTGTTCTCTACGTCTTTGTCTCTATTTCTGCTTTGCAAATAAGCTCAACTGCATCATTTTTCTAGATTTCAAATATAAGTGATATTATACGATGTTTGTTTTTCTCTTTCTGACTCTCTTCACTCTATATGACAGTCTCTAGATCCATCCACGTCTCTGCAAATGGCACAATTTCCTTCCTTTTTATCGCTGAGTAACATTCCATTGTATATATGTACCACATCTTTATCCATTCATCTGTCGATGGACACTTAGGTTGCTTCCGTGTCCTGGCTACTGTAATCAGTGCTGCAATGAACATTGGGGTGCATGTGTCTTTTTGAATTATGGTTTCCTCAGGGTATATGCCCAGTAGTGGGATTGCTGGGCCATATGGTAGTTCTGTTTTTAGTTTTTTAAGGAACCTCCATACTGTTCTCCCTAGTGGCTGTATCAATTTACATTCTCACCATGCCACCCCCCGCCCAGGTCTTGTCTTTGAAGCATTTCTACAGTTTTTGAGGAAAGGAACAATTATGTAGTACTGCTGAAATATAGAAGGAGCTCACCTCTCTCAGTCCCCCTTTTCTAACACCCAATTAAATATTACTCTTGAAATCTTATCAGCTTTCCTTTTTGTCAACCTGGTTGGACTTTTGTTGAGGAAACAAGGCAGGTGATGAGAGTTAGCCCAGGAAACGGGATTTTTATACAAGTGGAGGCTGGCCTCCCCGAAATCTGCACCGTGCTTCAAGAATGCCACTCTGTGGTACCCTGAGATGAAACTCATTTCTGAAAGCAGGCTGCTTCTCTCCAAAACACAAAAGACATCCCTGAGTCAAAGGTATATTTACTGTGATGGCTGGTCAACACCCATCTAACATCCTTCCTTCTGTTTCATATCACAGGGGCTTTCGGCGCTCCTGGCTGCTCTGATGGAGTGTGTTCCGATAATAGATATGTGTGGGAGAATCTCTGAACCAAATAAAACACTGCACTTTTCCCTACATTTCAGGCCAATTACTATCATTGCTCTATCAAGATGTCTGCCCAACTATTAGGCCGATAACCTTTGACTTTCTCTCTGAGCTACAGTCCAGACGAGAGAAATCCTCTGGGGAGAATTGCTATTCCCAGCTCCGACAGGCGAATGAGGGTAATGGCCTGGGGGAAGGGCATCTCACTACCACTGTCTGTGTCCATGTGGATAAAGGCAACGGAGGGCAGAAGCCATTATTAGATAACATGGCCCCCAGACAACTTGCTGTGTGGAAGGGGAAAGGGATTTATCTGGCTCGAATCCAAAGCAATCCAGTGGTTAAGAGCACAGGCTCTGGAAGACTTTGAATCCTGACTCCACCCCTTACTAGCTGTGTGTGACCTTGGGCAACTTGTTTAACTTCTCTGAGTCTGGGCTTCCTCAACTGGAAAACAGAATATTGGTAGTAATGACCTCATATAACTACTCTATGGGTTAACTGATCTAGACCCCAGAAGGGCCAAGTCCAGGAGCTAGTACATGGTCAACTCTCTATAGACGTGCCGTTGTTACTGTTTTTGTTATTAACCATTCCACTGAGTCTTTATAGACTCCAGCTAAGCCAGCTGCCGTGTGTGGGGTTTGCTGTCATGTGTATCAAGTCTTTGCATTTAAACACAAGGCAAATGCATGGACCTGGAGATTGTCATACTGAGTGAGGTCAGTCAGACAGAGAAAGACAAATATCACATGCTCTCACTTACATGTGGAATCTCAAAAAATGGTGCAAATAAACCTATTTACAAAACAGAAATGGAGTCACAGATGTAGAAAACAAGCTTATGATTACCAAGGGGGAAAGGGGTGGGGATAAATTGGAGGATTGGGATTGACGTGTACACACTACTACATATAAAATAGATAACTAATAAGGACCTACGGTTTAGCACAGGAACTGTACTCAATACTGTGTAATGACCTATATGGGAAAAGAATCTAAAAAAGAGTAGATATATGTATATGTATAACTGACGCACTTTACTGTACACCTGAAACTAACACAACATTGTAAATCTACTATACTCCAATAAAAATCAGAAAAAAAAAGATTTACAAAAAGTTTTTTTAAAAAAACACACAAAGTGACCAAAAGGATATCATTTCCCATCATGTTCTTAAGCAAAAGATTGTTCTTTATCTTACCATCCCAAACTAGTTCTAAATCTGTTGCCAGTTTCTTTCTTTTGTGATCTGGTTTTTATCCTTTTACATTATTTTTTTTTTCCCTCATTGGTACATAACATGCTCCTGGGAACTTTCCCTAACGGTGGAAGACTTCTCCAGTGACTTTCCTGATACAAAGTTTATGCCATTAGTGTAGAGCAGGGCTTGGCAAACTTTTTCTGTCAAGTGACAGAGAGTAAATATTTAGGCTTTATGGGCCAAACTGTCTCCACTGCAACCACTCAACTCTGTTGTTATAGCTGCCACAGACAATTTGTCAACAGATGAATGTGGCTGTGGTCCAATAAAACTTTATTTATAAAAATAGGCAGTGGGCCAGACTTGGCCCATGGGCTCTGGCATGCCAAGCACTGCTTTAAAAGGAGCATTTGGCTAACCCTGTTAGGGTCAATCTTTCCTTAACAGAGGGACTAAGCATTAACTTCAATGCTATGGTAAATACCAAATCCCACCTGATTTTGTACCATTCTGAAGTTGTGGCTGCCACCTGAATTTCAGGTTCTCTTTCAAGAATCAGGAAATCCTTCAGAGCAATCCATGAAACTAACAGAGAAGTTCTTAACATGCAGTCAATAGAAAAACCGCTGTACAAGATGCGTTCTTAAAAAGTCATCAGCTTGGGACTTCCCTGGTGGTCCAGTGGCTAAGGCTCTGCGCTCCCAATGCAGGGGGCCTGGGTTCGATCCCTGGTCAGGGAACTAGATCCCACGTGCCGCAACTAAAAGATCCCGCGTGCAGCAACTAAAAGATCCCACATGCCGCAACTAAAGATCCTGCGTGCTGCAACGAAGATCCTGAAAATAAGACCCAGTGCAGCCAAATAAATAAATAAATATTAAAAAAAAAATCATCAGCTTTCACGAATGACTACCAGCTCCATTCCAGACAGGTTCAGTACATGAAGTCACATCATCCCTCCCTTCGGAGATATCGTCATTACCTTCCCACAAACGATGAATCTGAGGCTCAGGGAGTTTAGTGACTCTCCCAGGTAGGATGTGGGAAAGAAAAGGTAGGATTTAATCCTGGATCAACCATCTTATCTAGGTTTCTCTAGTGAAACTTGAGGTCCACAACTAAACGCTGCTGGGACAACATGGCGTTGCAGAAAGGCAATGAATGAGGCCCAGGAGTCCATGCCATTTCCACCATTTCCATATCCTGGGACCTTGAGGGACTCAGTTTCCTGAACCTCAGTTAATTCCTCTGTGAAATGGGTCTAAAAATCTGCCCTGATTCAGAGAGGATCAGTTATTATCATTAGTAAGAAGATTAAAACCTAATGACAAAATAAATGTTATGAAAATTATTTATAGGTGATATGATTGTTAAAATTCTTAGGGCTTGCTTTAGAAAACCTCATGAAATATTCTCAAAATAGTGGCACTCCTACAGGTTTGTATGCACATATAAGGGGAAATTTTGGATAAAATCGTAGCTTTTCCCCAACGGCTACTAAAAAGGACTGCTATAAAACAGGCCCCAAATGACAAGTGCTTAATTCAAGCTTTTTGAAATTTACCAATTTGGGAACAAAGATATGATTTCTTTCTTATGGTTATATCCTTTTCCTGATTTATTTTTCAGGTTTTTAAAAAAAATTTAGTTTGAGCTTTCCTTGATTCTTGAGAAAAATTGTGACCTGACACAAACGGTCAGTATTTACCGGCTGCTTAGGGATTTATATCTGTAACGTTTCATTTATTCCTTACAGTAGCACTATAAGGAGGGACTAGTTAGTTCTGTTGTACCATGAGGAACTGAGGCTGACAAAAGTCCAATGATTTGCCTAGGTTGTGTGGCCAGGGCTTGAGCCAAGTGGCTGGAGCCAAGCTCTTCACTGCAACTCAATCCCTGGTACTCACAGTGGCTTTTTCATGATTTAAGTAGCATTCATATTTTAATCAGGGCTAGTTTTAGGTGATACTATGAACCCTAAATTAAGGATGCTGGTTTGGTCCCCTACATAGTAGGACCACCTTGGAAGATGCGCCTTCAACAGAGAAGCCAGACACTTCCATCCTTTCCTTCCTGACATATCACCTCAGAGATCCCGTACCTACCTAAGACTACAGTGTTGAAGGAAACCATCTCTTTGTCTTTGCCATCATTGTAGAAGGCCAGGTGCCACAGGCCCACGTCCAGGTACTGGACAAACACGGCTTCGTTTTGAACCAGGGTCTGTATGCTCCGGCGTTCCCTGGGTGACTCGACCACACTCCATTTCTCCTTCCCGTCCAGACGCTCCATGAAGTCATACTGGGAAAAGAAGAGAGCATGTGACACAGGGTGCAGACCTGGTCCCATAACAAGCACCTTCCCCTCCAGTCCCATTAGTTAACTGAGAGACACTCCTGAGTACATTTTACTATAAGCTCATTTGATTATAAGTAAAACGAGAGTCATGAAAGTTGTAATAATAACAGTCACCATTTATTATAATTATTGCTAATAGTTTTATGACTATAAGGCCATAATCTCTTTTCAGCTTTTGTGGTTTTTTTCCTGTGTGTGTGTGTGTGTGTGTGTGTGTGTGAGAGAGAGAGAGAGAGAGAGACAGAGAGAGAGAGAGAGAGAGAGAGAGAGAGAGAGAGAGAGAGAGAGAGATGGGTTTTTGCTCCAGTCCCTACTGGGGTGTTATAGGATACATAGCATATGCCAAGTATAACTTTTTAATAATTCCCCCAATTCTGAAATCCAAATTGCATCTGGCACTCAAGAGTTTCAGGTAAAGAATTATGAACCTATGTTACCAGATACCCTTGACTGCTCATTCATGAAAGGAAGGTGGTATATCAGAGTAGTTAAGAAAGAGGGCTGAGGGGCCAGACTACCTGGGAGAGAATCTGGAACTTATTAGCTTCACCTGTCCCTCCCTCAATTTTCCCATCTGCAAAACTGAAAATAACGGTACCTATGTTATAGCTTGTTGTGAGAAATAAGATCACATTGATAACAGTGCCTGGCACAAAGCAAACACAAAATACACGCGAGCTGTCATCACCACCACCATTGTCATCATCATTTCATTCAACTCTTGCAAAACCGCTGTAAGATCAGCACTATTGGTATCTTATTTTACAGATAAGAAAACTGAGGCTCAGAGAAGTCCAGCAACACATCAAACGTCACCCAGTGACCAACTGAGCAAGCAAAAATGTGGACCTAGATCTGTTTAGGTGCAGTGCCCTCACAGTGCCTGGCCTCCCATCGACCAGCAATTAACTATGAAACTCTGTTTCAATGGAAACCAGGCTCAGAACTGGAAGCAATCAGTGGAAGACAGAGTGGTGGGTGAAGGCAACCAGGAATGGAGTGAGGGGAATGGGAGAGCAAGTGTGATCCAAAGGGGCCTGTCCTAGGGAATGGTGAAATCCTGCGGCAGGCAAGTGGGAGCCACAGAAGATCCTTGAGCAGTGACTGACGACGTGATGGGAGGAATGTTCTGAGGAATTCATTTGCAGGCAGGCTATGAGGTGTTCTAGAAGAGGGAATGAAAAGAAGCAGAAAGACCAGTTAGCAAGCAACTGCAGAAACCCAAGTGTGAGGTGACAGGCGTCTTGATTAGGACAGTGAATGAGGAAAGGGGACAACTTTGCAGGAACATTTCTAGGGAAGAGAGGACAGGGCTTGACCATGGGCTGGACAGAGAGGATGAAGGGAAAGGCAAAGAGGACACCCATGTTTCTTACTTGTTGATGAGAAAATCAATAAGACCCCAGCAGAAATGCAATCATCTTGCGAACTCTTGCGAAATCATTCCACAGGAAAGTCATTTGCATCTTGACTTCCAGAGAACATTCAAAGTGTAGGTCTTTAGCAGATAAAAACCACCACTGTGGGATTAAGCTCTCTCTCACCACTTTCCCTGCCATCAAAAGGGTTATGTGGGTTACTGACATCCACTGTAACCCCTTTCACGAACTTCAAAGAATGAAACTCCAGGAAATCTACTAATGGGACTTCCTTGTCAGCAGAATTGCCAGCTTTTCCCAACTGAAATGTGATAATTGAAACCAAAAGAGTCTATAAGCTTAGGTACAAAGGTTTTGCTGTCAGACAGACCTGGGTTTGAATTCTGACTGCCATTTGCTACTGTTTGAAGTGAGGCGGATCTTTCACCCTCTTCCTGGTTTGCATACTAGGGAATAATAACACCCACCTTTTGGGGATGTTATAAGGATGACATGAGATAATGCTTAGGGCAGTGCCTGGAAGATAATAACCATTTTATGAAGTACCCTGTGACTCTGAGTCACTTATTTGCAAATCACAAGGATCGCAGAAGAGAAGCACATGGTTCTAGCTTTTGTATCTGGGGGCCTGGCAAGGGACGCTGCGTAGGAAGTGGAAATCTCCTCCATCTCTCAGGAAACGAATGTTTGTATTTAGCTTCCCTCTACCCCAGAGCCTGTTGGTTGCAGCTGTCTTTATGGGATAAAATAAATGATCTGCAGTGATATGACAAACTGATGCTCCTTTCGGAGCCCTTTGTAACCAGAGCATTTGTTCCTTAACAGCTTGTAAATTTCCGACTACCCAGACCCATGTCTACAAACTGCTTTCAGCCAGAGGAATGAGTGTAACTTCCTCAGTGCCGAGGTGAGAAGGATATAGTTCATTTGGGGTCCAGGTTATCACTCCCACGAGGAAAAGTTGGGGGAAGGTGGTTACTTGCATGGGGCCATTGCTCATTATTAATTTGGGCATCAGTCATCTCTTGCTGAACTGGCTGCCCAGCCCAGGGACACAGAAATGGCTTAGGACCAGCAACAGTGCACGTTGTCCAACCAATCAAATGACTCTTGGAAAAGGTATTTGTCAGAGGAGAGAGCAGACAACTATTTTGGCCGGCTCCTCGGAGCCCCTCCACGGAAGTACGGAGAGTAGTTTTCATTTAAGGAAGAATCTGTGAGCCAGGGGCACTGGGACATGTTGGTCTGAGGTGTCCCAATCCTGTATCTCTTTGTTGTGCTTTATTTTCTTCAAAGCACTTATCACCCTCTAAAATGATACAATGTTTTTTTAAAAAAATAAATGTATTTATTTATTTTTGGCTGCGTTGAGTCTTCGTTGCTGTGCACGGGCTTTCTCTAGTTGCGGCAAGCGGGGGCTACTCTTCATTGCGGTGGTGCGTGGGTCTCTCATTGTGGTGACTTCTCTTGTTGTGGAGCACGAGCTCTAGGAGCACAGGCTTCAGTAGTTGTGGCTTGCGGGCTCTAGAGCGCAGGCTCAGTAGTTGTGGCGCACGGGCTTAGTTGCTCTGTGGCATGTGGGATCTTCCCAGACCAGGGCTCGAACCTGTGTCCCCTGCATTGGCCGGCGGATTTTTAACCACTGCGCCACCAGGGAAGCCCTGATATAATGTTTTTATGCTTATTGTCTGTCTACTCAGAAGAATGTAAACTCCAGGAGGGCAGGGATTTCTTCTGCATGGTAGAGTGGTTAAGCCTGAGAACTTCGGAGCTAGACTGCCTGATTAGAACCCACGCTCTGCTGCTTACTTGCTATGACACTTGCACAAGCTATTTCAATTCTCTGTGCCTCAGTCTCCTTATCTTTAAAATGGGTATAATTTCAAAACATAATAATAATACAGCAAAACACTGTTGTAAAGATTAAATGAGTCAAACCATGTAAAGTGCTTAGAATAGTCAGCACTCAGTATATGGTAAACACACCCTGAAAGTTTCTGCTATCATGATGGTAATTCATTGCTGTGTCTAATTCATCTTGAGCAGAGTTTGATCAATAAATATTTGTAAAATATCAAGTGCATAAATTACTGAATCTGTAAATGAATTCCATTGAAAGGAAACTAAGTTGCCATGTACTGAAGGTTTTGTCTCCAGTAATCATCACCTGCCCTCCCTTGTCTTCTAATGTGCTTTCCTGAATAGAAGAGAAAGGGGCAAAGTTACAGGCAGCAAGCCTCAGTCATGCACCACCAGACGTGCACGTGATGGACACTGTGGCCCAAGAAATCTGCCTATAGATCATCAAGATTTGAGAGGTGACTTTAGACGGCCATTATGACTTCACCTTTTCAATTCTCAGTGGAGGGACTTCCCTGGTGGGGTAGTGGTTAAGAATCCGCCTGCCAATGCAGGGGACACGGGTTAGAGCCCTGGTGCGGGAAGATCCCACATGCCGCGGAGCAGCTAAATCCGTGCGCCACAACTACTGAGCCTGTGCTCTAGAGTCCACGAGCCGCAACTACTGAGCCTGCGTGCCTAGAGCCCGTGCTCCACAACCAGAGAAGCCAGCGCGATGAGAAGCCCACGCACTGCAATGAAGAGCAGCCCCCGCTCGCCACAACTAGAGAAAGCCGACACGCAGCAACGAAGACCCAACGCAGCCAAAAATAAATAAATTAATTAATTAAATTAAAAAATTCTCAACAGGATGATGTCCAATGTACACTTTCTTTCTTTGGACTTTCTTTGCTCCGTCGCTTGTCTTCCCTCTTTTCCTCCTTTGACACTGTTCCTTAGTGACCACTGTGGTAGAGATTGACGGTCACTGTCTGTATCAGTGTCTTGTTCCTTTCCAGCTTCCTTGCTTTTATGTGGGAGCACGTGACAGTGTTCCCGTCAATGGAACATACGCTGTGGGATGAACTCCACTTCTAGACCCTGCCATAAAACGTTCTGTGCCACCTCCTACTTGCTCACTCTCCCTACCTATCTGCCTCTAGAGAGAACCAGAGTTCTCTTAAAGCCCAAGATGATGGAGTCACAAGATAGGAGTGGCCTGGATCCTAGATTAGCGCTTGGAGGGAAGCTGGAAATACTGACACAAGCAAGCGATAAACACTTACTAAATTAGGCCACTGACACAGAAAAAAGGGGTAGTGGCTACCAGAGGGGAAGGGGGGTGGGGGAGGGCAAAATGGGTGAAGGGGGTCCACTGTATGGTGATGGATGGAAACAAAACTTTGGTGGTGAGCACACTGCGGTGCATACAGACGCTGAAATACTGGGTTGGCCCAAAAGTTCACTCGGTTAATGAATACATTTTTCAGTAAAGTTCTTGGTGAAAATGAAAAATGTGTCTTTTATGTTTACTTAAAACTGAACGAACTTTTTGGCCAACCCACTATAATGTTGTACACATGAAAAAAAAATCAAGCTACTGAAATGTTGAGGCGTAGCCTCAACATGTGTTGTTATTTGTGTTATATGTTATTTCATGTGTTATTTCAGCACAGCCTTCAAGATTTCTTAACCTCATGCTTCTCTTCCTTCCTGGTTCACCTCCCAAGATTATAGTAAAGTACCAGCAAATGTTTCCACTTCTTAGGGGCGGTGGGAGAGAATCACCCAGGATGGCAGCATCTTCTGTCGGCCGAGTTCCAACCTATTATGTGTAGGGTGTCTATCTATCCCAGTCTGCCCAGGGATGTCCTAGTTTCCATCTCCTCTGTTCCTCCTTTCACTCTTGAGAGTGCTCCCATTTGGAATATGTAGTTACCCTCCTCACAGGTTAACATATACCAAGCAGCGTCACATAGCATCATTCACGGCTGCTATAACCCGGGGAGGGTTGGAGGCTAGAAACACAAGGTGGATCAAGCCAGCCAGATGCAGAGACTGCTTTCCAGGGCAGGGAAAGCAGAAGCACAGTAACAAGCTGGTTTGCATGGAGGCCATCTGGTTCTGGAGAGCCTCTGCTCTCTAGGAATCCTAGACGGCAGCCTGGCTGACACTAGGAAGAGTCCATCTTCCAAGAACTCAGACCCTGGCCAGAGTTGCTTTCTCATGCCCCAGCACTGGGGATTGATAACTCAGGCTTAGCACCAGGGACATCTGTTTCCTCAGCTCCAGGATCCCATCATGATCAATTCCAGGCTGTTGGAGGACCGTGCTGTGCTTGAAGGACTAAGAAGGTTGCTTCCTGGCACGTTCTGTCTGATAGATCTGCAGAGAGCCTTGGAAGAGGATCAGAAGGCCCGTGACCCAACCCCGATGGGGGATGTGTGCGCACAGGCTGCCTGCAGGGCCAAGTCTGTCTCTCAAGGCAGCTGGCCTCTCTTGACCAGGCAGTAAGGTCACCCAGAGGGTGACAGCGCCACAACCCCTGATAAACTCCCCCTCTGTCACCGAAGTTCTCTTCTTTCCCTTGGCCTCTGGAAAACAACGCATGTTGGCATGCAGTGTGAGGGCTGTGCCTTTAAGTCATTAGTCATAGCCCAAAGTGGCATGGAAACACAACTTTTACGAGCGCTTGAGGGACAAAGAAAGAAACCACAGGAAATATCCGATCCAATTTTCAATCTGCCCCCTTCTTGGCAGAGACCAAGGAGGAATTATAATTAAGATAACTTAGTGGGTTTCCAGAGGAGCTGGAGGAGAGAGCAGAGGGGGCTGCACCGCTGAGCAGGGCCTGTCGCTTTCCCAGGAGGGAAAGCGTCCACAGGCAGGGAGCGCGCAGCTGAGAGATGCTTCTGGAAGCCATGCAAATACACACCTGCCACAGAGGGCAAGGTTAACGACAGATCCATCACCCTTCAGGAAGATGTTATTACTGGGTCCAGGACCCCGGGAAAGTGGGGCGGGGGGCGGGTAAGTAAGTTTCTTGCTATTTGGACCACCTGCTCGCTGAGGGCCCACGTGGACAGGAGCAGCGGCGAATGCCGACATTTCCCACGGAGGGCCTGCCGCGCCTGGCCCCGCGCTGGCTGCATCCCCGGCCTCCTGATGTCTGATGTTGATTCTGCCTCAGACGGCAGGGCACACACAGCAGTCGGCTGGATGGCAGGGAAGCAGCATGTGTGAGTGAGGGCTGCTCGAAGCCACATGACCACAGAGTCTCTGGTGGCATCTGGTGACAACTGGCAGTGGTGGGTCGCTCCTGGGGGCCTGTGCATCTCTTTCCGCCTCCAGCTAGGCCCGTGGCAAAGTGGGTCTGGCTGATTCCTCATTGAAAGCTCTGCACCACCTCTTTTCTCTCCTTCAAAGGGCTGAGTGCTCCGGGAAGCGTGGAAGGATGAAGGTGGTGGGCCGTGCTCCGGTGGGGGTGGGGGGCTCCCTTCCTTCCACGTGGCCTCGCGTGTCTTTTCAGTTCCTACTTACAGTGTCCAAGTCACTTCATTAGATGCTGACTGGCCCAGTGTGGGCACTGCTGGGCTGTCTGTCCACCAGCTATGCGAACGAGCCCCTAAGCTTCTGGGAAGGAAACAGCACCTGTATTTGCGGACTGTAGCAATCATCATGCTGGGCTCCATCGTGCGGATCAAGCAGCCTGAAATTCCTTACAGTAAGGAGCAGGGGAGACTACATCCACACAGGTGCAACTCTTGATTTCTTCACCGCACGTCCTCTTGCAGTGGCGGAAAACGTAATCATCGAAAAGAAGAAGTCCCTATTTTTTTTCTAGGCACTTGCTATGTGCCAGGCATAATGGCAAAAGCTGATATATGGTATCTCATTTCATCCTCCCAGAAATCTTATTCTCCTCCCCATTTCTCAGGAGAGAACAAAGGCTGCTAGAGAAGTTAAGTAACATACCCAGGGCCACTGACTGTGGTTGGTGGCCAAGCGAGGACTTGAACTTGGATTTGCATGAGTCTTAACTGTGGGAGGTCGCCTTAAGTTTTCCAAGAACCTGGCTGTAGCTTCCAGCATAGCTGGTGGCTGGCCTGGTTTGTAAATTTCCTAAAGATGCCAGTGAGCAGAGAAGGGGGAGGAAGGCAGAGCCCAGGAGTGCTAGCGTCAGGCTTGAGCAGAGTGGGTTGGGCACCTGAGGACAGAAAGATGGACCACTGGAGAAGATGCAAAAAGAGGTCAAGAAAGTTCTGGATGGTTTTGCTGGGTGCTGGCCATACCTGGCCCATAACTTCCTCTTGCCCACCTCCAAACTTCTCTCTCCTTGTGTTCCAGCCACACTGCTCTCCTCTCTGTCTCTGGAATATGCCAAGCTCATCCCATCCTCAGGGCCTTTGCACAAGCTCTTCCTCCTGATCCTACAGCTGCCTGCTTTTTTTCTTTCCATTTTTTTTTTTAACAATTTATTTATTTTAGTTTTGGCCGCACTGGATCTTAGTTGTGGCACACGGGATCTTCGCTGAGGCATGTGGGATCATTCATTTCAGAGCGAGCTCTTCGCTGTGGCATGCAGGCTTCTCTCTAGTTGTGGCTTGTGGGTTTTCTCTCTCTAGTAGTGGCACGCGGGCTCCAGGGCGCATGGGCTCTGAGGTTTGCAGCACATGGCCTCTCTCGTTGAGGCGTGCGAGCTCAGTAGTTGAGGCGTGCAGGCTTAGTTGCCCCGTGCCATGTGGGATCTTAGTTTCCAGACCAGGGATCAAACCCGCGTCCCCTTCATTGGAAGGTGAATTCTTTACCACTGGACCACCAGGAAAGTCCCCAGCTGCCTGCTCCTTTTGTCAATCATGCCCGCCGAAACACCATGACCTTAGAAAGGGCATCCCTAACCACCCATTCTAAAATGCTTCTATCACTTCTCCTTTTCTGTCCTCAGCAAAAACTCATCAAAAACTCTTTGAAAAAAACCTTGTCACTTATCTGCTAATTTATAGTCCATCTCACTACTTTTTTTTTTTTTTTTTTTCGGTATGCGGGCCTCTCACTGCTGTGGCCTCTCCCGTTGCGGAGCACAGGCTCCGGACGCGCAGGCTCAGTGGCCATGGCTCACGGACCCAGCCGCTCCGCGGCATGTGGGATCCTCCCAGACCGGGGCACGAACCTGCGTCCCCCGCATCGGCAGGCGGACTCTCAACCACTGTGCCACCAGGGGAGCCCCATTTCACTCCTCTTGAACACAAACTTCTTAAGACTGGGAGACCCTAGAATAACTATAAATGGAATGTAATCTTTAAACATTGTGAATCACTATGTTGTACACCTGAAACTTATATAATATTGTACATAAACTATACCTCAATAAAAAAAAAACAACCAAACAAATAAATAAATGTTAACCAGCTTTGAATCCAGAAAAATAAATAAATAAATAAGTAGGAGATGTGTCTGTTTTATTCCATATGGTATCCCCTGGGGCCTAGAGCAGTGCCTGGCACGTAGTGGGTACTCAGCAAAGATCTTGACTGAATGAATGTAAACCTTTAGGCCCAAAGGAAATCGTACCCAGAGTGGAGTGTATACCAACACAGTGGAATTTGGTGATACAACTACTGAAAGGACATAACCTCTTTAGGAAAAGTTCTTAGGAATTTTTAGTAAATGCGATACAGTTTTCCTGAGTTTTGTTTGCTAACTGCTTGGATGATACCACGAGGTAACATTTAATGAGGCCAGGCACTGTTCTAAGTGATTCGCATGTTACCATCTCATTTAATGCTTATAATAGCCCCAATGAATACAAATCACTATCCCCACTTTGCGTATGAGGAAACCGAGGCACAGAGAGGTTACATCACTTGCTCAGGAGCTGGTAAGTGGCAGAACTGGGCTTCACACCCAAGCAGTCAGCTTAGGAGAGCGTGTCCCGAAGCCGCTGCGTTCCAGGCCCGTGCACTGAATAAACAGGCAGCCGGAACGTGGTGCTGGTCAGCCTTGCTCCTATGGGGAGATCAAGGTTTACCTTCCTGTCTTTGGGAAAGAGAATCTATGCTGTGTGTCAGGGTGGGAGGGCCTCCGATGACAGAAAGGGACTCCTAAAGCAGCCTGCAGGACTGTCAACAGAATCATACTCAGGACACACGTTGCTCTGTGTTTTGGATTCCATTGCCCTGACCCGGAGTATCTCTTCCCTCTTGGTAGGCTGCGCTGGTAAGACAAAGACAGGGGTGCCTGGGATTCAGGGGGTACCCCGCCCATCTGTGATGAGATGGAGCCATTTTACTAATCTTATTGGGGGAAAAACTGTTCTTCAACACACTGCTTAAGCAGAAAGCAAGAAACCAAGGAACGTGAGGGCAGGTGGGACTTTTCTGGGAGAGACAAAGGAAGACATTTTTGGTCACTGGAAATAGAGAGGGAGCTAGAGAGAGGTAAAGGGAGGGGAGGTGAGAGCAGCAAGATGTTGGGGACCACCCAGGCCACAATGTGGCCTCTTCCTGTGACCCCTCCCCACACTCCCAAATCCAAGAAATAAAAAAAGAGAAAGAAACTAAGGGAAATTGTTAAGAGCCTTGATGTGATGGAATTTCTTATGGAAACCAGCAAAGAGAGTGAGCATCTTTCCTGGATATCACGGGGCAAGAAAGCAGAGATCAGAAGATACACGAGGAAGAAGCCACAGGAACTCAGAAATCATGGGCAGGACGACAGGGCACAGACACACTGAGCACCGAGCAGGGAGCCCCAGCTAACGTCTGGTTTCCCTTGGAAGGCTTGAAGGTCTCTAGATTGGGTTCACAGGAAAGAAAGATCTGAAGCCCCGCTTGCAAGCCTGTGTCTTGCCCAGGCCTCATGCTACAGGGGAAAATGAATGTAAAACTATTGGTTCCATCAACAAACATTGAGCACCTACTATGTGCCTGGCCCTCCCTGCTCTGGGCCCTGGGGATCCAGCAGTGAATCCTATGGCCAAGGTTCCTGCCCTCCGGGGGACTGACATTGCCTCAGGGGAACAGAATGCCACGGAGTGATGAGGGCTATGAATAAAAAAGGGCAAACCAAAGACAACCCAAACGCCCATCAACAAGTGAGCGGACAAGCCGATTATAGTGCAGCCAGACAACTGGACGTCTACTCGGTCATAACGGGGATGAGCCATGGATACACACAACAACGTGGGTGAATCTCATTGGCATTAGGCTGAGTGAAAGAGGCCAGACACAAAGGAGCACAGGTTACCCTGTTCATAAAACTACAGGGAAGACAAACCTAACCTCTAGCGGCAGAACGCAGATCAGCGGGGGGCTGGTATGAGGTTGCCATGGGGCCCAGGGGAGCTTCTGAGGGGTGGCAACGCTTTATGTCGTGATTGTGACGGTGCTTACTCAGATAGACACACTTTTCGCATTTTAGGAATCAAACTGTACGTGTAAAATGTGTGCATTGGGCGGCTAGTCATTTATGGCTAAATTCAGTTGACTGAAGCCAAATAGAGTAGAGTATGGGGATAAAGCATAAGGGGGTATCCAGTTTTAGAGTCCCTTGTCGGGAAAGGGCTCATGGAGGGCATGGCGTTTGGGTAGGGGCCTGACAGAAGGAAGGAAGGAGCCACCTGAATATCAGGGAGGAGCATTCCAGAAAGAGGGAACAGCCAGTGCCAAAGCTACGAGACAGAATGAGCTTGGCATGACTCGGGGAGAGCAAGCGGGCCAGCACCGCGGAGTTGGAGGGAGTGCGGACAAGACCACGGGTCTGCAGGCTGCAGAGGGGACCAGCAGGCCACGGGGATGGATGCGACCCCTAGAGACCACACTGCTGTCAGCCCTGGAGATGAGGCAGGGAACCCGACATTCTTTGCCCTCAGAGAGCTGGCCTTCTAAAACTTCAGGGTTTCCTTTCAGTAGGACGGTAGCCCGACGGAAGGTCTGCAGAGACGGATGCTCTGACGAACGGTTATAAAAGATGAGACCAGACCCTTTTTCTGTAATAAAAAGAGAGCTTCTCACCCGGTGTGCTCACTGTGTCCGGTTCCCTTGAGGGCCCTCTGGAACTGGCAGGGGCTTTGGCGGTTTGCTGGGTGAAGATAAGCAGCTGACGGGTCCTGCCAAGCCCCACCCCCTGCCCACCAACTCCGTTATCAAGCCTAAAAGTGTGGTTTTTGAAGGAGTGTGTTTTGAATGTCTGGGATGGGATGGGGGGAATGTAGGGGGAATGAAAAATGAATAGAAAAGGATCGACTGTTACTGCTAAAGAGTGTTAGCACCAACTCTAATACCATGGTGAGATCCCAGCACGCCTCCTTCTCAGAGGTGTTTCAGAGGGATTTCCACGAGAAAGACAGATAAACTTTATCATATTTTTTTTTTGGCCACACCATGTGGCATGCTAGGATCCGACCAGGGATCGTACCCGTGCCCCCTGAGATGGAAGCACGGAGTCCTAACCACTGGACCACCAGGGAAGTCCCAACACGGACAAACTTTAAGGAATAAGGCCAGGCCAGGGCAAGGCAGGGACAATGCATTCCCTGGTAGGTGGCCCTTCCTTCTTGGGAATTCTTAGAGGGGCCTAATGCCAGTGCCCGGCAGCTACACAAGGGCGAGCTCTGCCTCGTCCACTGCTGCAGCCCCTCGACACACGGCACATAGTAGGTGCTCAATAAACGTTGGTGGAGTCCACTGTTATGGTCTGCCTCTGATAGAATGATGTATCTATCTGAAGACAGGGTCTTCTTGGGAGATTGTTAACCCTCTCCCACGAAATTTTCGAGATCAGGGAGAAACAGCTGAAAACCCTAAGTCCTGATCTCCTATTTTCAAGACTTCCCCTCAGTACATAAAAAGTGTGTGTTCCCAGTTTCAAGGGTAATTCATAGCTTTGTGGTGTTTGACCACTTTTTTCCTTTTATTTAACGTGGATTCCTAGCAGGGGCTGTGTACACGCCGTAAATCTGCAACAACTCAATCCAGGGTCACAGCTACTAAACCTCCAGAGGGGCTGCCCTCCTTGGTCCCTCCTGGCCTTGTAAGAGCCAGTTCTGAAAGGAAAAGCTATGTCCTCGTGGGTAAGTGACGGCTAAAGAAAAGCACCATTTTTAAAAAAGGACAATCGTTATGTGAAGCTTCGACACAGCCCATACAAAAGGGGGAATTTCACTGCCCTCGGCTTGGAATCATCTTTCCCTCTCTTCCCTTTCTCTTTGTCTGTTTAACTCACCTTCTAAGAGTCAGCTCGGGTAGCATCTCCTTCAGGAAGCTGTCCTAGAATCCTGCACAGGTTAGAATTGGTGGCCTATTTTCATGGTCTTCAACTACCTGTACCCAACTCTTTAGCTAACATTTGATGAATTTATCACACAAGAGACAGGAACAAACTTCATAAATGATACATGGCATTGACTTGGAGAAATGTACAACAGAATAGCGCTAGCAGGATGCACACCGTCCACCCCTCTCCCAGCCCACGAAGAGCTGGGCTCGGGCCGGACACGACTGGATGTGCCGTGCAGTGTGCCCCAGGAGAGGCACCCCGATCCCCCGCCACCTCGTATATTTATAAAAGGATTGAGAGGAGACAGGAATCCTGAGCTGTTTCCAGTCCTTCCAATCCTGACCGTGTTGGAAGACCCTGATCTTTGCAATCTGGATTAGTCTTGAGGAGGACCAAGGAAAACTCAGTTTGCAAACCAGCGCTGGTTTCTGCCAGAGACCTTGCCACTTTCTCCCTGTAGAGACCTCTGGTTGCTAGGTTACCTGCGAGTGAGCGGTAAGGGTCATAAGCAGTCAGACGAATCGACTGATCTCCACGGGGTGCTTACTATTTCCTAGGCATTATCTCATTTATTCTCACAACAACCTGATGAGGCACAGCCCTCATTTTACGGACGGCAAAGCTGAATCTAGACAGTCTCACCCACAAACCTCCAGCTACTACAGAGCAGAGATAAGATTCAAACCCAGACCAAGCTGATTCCGGAACGTCAGTTCTAATCTTCCACCCCGTACCGCATCTTCCAGCTCTCCCTACATGATGCTGCCGTTGTTGCTTAACTCGTCAGGTCCCTATCTTTTTAAATGCCTTTCATCTCTGCATCCCCAGTACTGACATTCAGTGAATATTTGTTGAGCACATGAATGGACTGATTTCATATTTCGTCTTCCCACAAGGCTATGCCCTCATCATGCTGCCTTTTGATCCAACCCAGGAGAAGGGTGGAAGGGACTGCTCTGAAGACCTAGTCAGCCACAGTGTATGGGTCAAGTTCAGCAAAAGTGATGAACATCTCAAGGCTATTCCAAGATGTGCCAAAGCTCTACCACGAGGTCAGAAGAATGGAAGTTTTTACCTCTCAGTGCCTTTCTGATGTGATTTCTTATTTACTGCACATTCCCATTTAATTGTCTTTAGACAGTGGTTTACCAACAATGTCACATTTGGCCCCGTGCCCTCCTCAGATCAACAGGAGGGTCTTATGTGGGCTGCTTGTGAAAATAAATCACTGAGGAGAGGGAGTAAGCTGGGAACGTGTCTAGTCACAAAATGCCTTCCCGAGGACAAAAGCGGAACAGAATCATGGGCACTGGTGGCTTCTCTCAAAGCTGGGCCTAAACCTTTCACCAGGCTGCACTGTGACCCTGGGCAAGTTACTTCAACTCTCTGAGTCTCTGCTCTCTAATCCCTAAGATGTGGACAGTAAAATTTCCTACCTCTGAGGGTCACTGTGAGTCCAGCCCAGCTCACAGTAAGCACCAGATCAATACCAGCTATTCTTATGGCTGTTGTTATTGTTACATAAGTGTGACATATTGTAACTCCTTTATGCTAGCAATTCTACTCTTAAGAATTCATCATAAGGAAATTATTAAAAGCTAAATAAATATTGAGCTGCATGAGGTGCTTGTATA
This sequence comes from Stenella coeruleoalba, assembly GCF_951394435.1. Taxonomy (NCBI): domain Eukaryota; kingdom Metazoa; phylum Chordata; class Mammalia; order Artiodactyla; family Delphinidae; genus Stenella; species Stenella coeruleoalba. The sequence continues at coordinate 143,846,121 of NC_137148.1, read as the reverse complement.
TTTCGGAGATTAATCCTTTGTCAATAGCTTTGTAGTCTAGTCTGAAGTCAGGGAGCCTGATTCCTCCAGCTCCGTTTTTCTTTCTCAAGATTGCTTTGGCTATTTGGGGTCTTTTGTGTTTCCATACAAAAACAAACAACCCAATCCAAAAATGGGCAGAAGATCTAAATAGACATTTCTCCAAAGAAGATATACAGATTGCCAACAAACACATGAAAGGATGCTCAACATCACTAATCATTAGAGAAATGCAAATCAAAACTACAATGAGGTATCACCTCACACTGGTCAGAATGGCCATCATCAGAAAATCTACAAACGATAAATGCTGGAGAGGGTGTGGAGAAAAGGGAACCCTCTTGCATTGTTGGTGGGAATGTAAGTTGATACAGCCACTATGGAGAACAGCATGGAGGAGATTCCTTAAAAAACTAAAAATAGAACTACCATATGACCCAGCAATCCCAGTGTTGGGCATATACCCAGAGAAAACCATAATTCAAAAAGAGTCATGTACCACAATGTTCATTGCAGCTCTATTTACAATAGCCAGGACATGGAAGCAACCTAAGTGTCCACTGACAGATGAATGGATAAAGAAGATGTGGCACATATATACAATGGAATATTACTCAGCCATAAAAAGAAACGAAATTTATTTGTAGTGAGGTGGATGGACCTAGAGTCTGTCATACAGAGTGAAGTAAGTCAGAAAGAGAAAAACAGATACTGTATGCTAACACATATGTATAGAATCTAAAAAAGAAAAAAAGAAAAAATGATTCTGATGAACCTAGGGGCAGGGCAGGAATAAAGATGCAGACGTAGAGAATGGACTTGAGGACACGGGGAGAGGGAAGGGTAAGCTGGGACGAAGTGAGAGTGGCATGGACATATATACACTACCAAATGTAAAATAGATAGCTAGTGGGAAGCAGCCTCATAGCACAGGGAGACCAGCTTGGTGCTTAGTGACCACCTAGAGGGGTGGGATAGGGAGACGCAAGAGGGAGGGGATATGGGATATATGTATACGTATAGCTGATTCACTTTGTTATACAGCAGAAACTAACACACCATTGTAAAGCAATTATACTCCAATAAAGATGTTAAAAAATTTTTAATCTATAGAATGAGTTATTTTTGAGGCATTTAAAATGAATTTATGGAAGAATATTCAAATTTAGAAAGTTGTTCCCTACTTATCATTATGCAAAGAATCAGAGTAAAAAGCGTATGTATGGTATGATCCTATATTTGTAAAAATGATTAATGCATGTGAACAGAAAATATACTAAAAATGTTAATGTTTTCTATTTTTCCTATCATTGGCATATATTCTTCTTATAATGAGAAAACCACAAATAAAAGTTATCTTTTAATAAAACAGTTGGAATTTGTTTTGTTTTGTTTGTTTGGGAGCTTGTGGGGTTTGCATTACGGATGCTTTGAAAAACATGATGATAGCTTATACCATTTCTTTGTGCCAGTCCAGTTGTAAGTGCTTTATAAAGATTACCTCGTTTACATCTAACAACAATGCTATGAATGTATAATATTATTATCTCCATCTTATAGATGAAGTAATCAGGGCACAGAGAGGCTGAGGGACTTGCCCAAGGTCACACAGCTTGGAAATACTGGAGGTTAAAATTCAAGATCAGGCAGTCTGGACTGGTCCACACCCTTACGCCCATGCTTGTCTGTGTCTGGAACAGCTGCATAGGCATTCCACAGAATGTTTATTTAAACTTTATTTTTGTGTATTTATATGTTTAAAAAATTATATTTAAATACCCTCCCTGACTTGACATATACAGTAGGATCTAGTTATCTGAGGATATTTGGAATTAATAAAAGGCCACTTAAAATGGATGCTCTTAACATTGACTGATTCGGAATTTACCTTGAAAAGTAAAACTGTAATTATGAAAGTATTTTTTATCTGATATCTAGGAATATTCAGGTTATACTTGCAACTACGCTCTAATTTTTAGAATGAACACTGAGCTTTCCTACGTACACAAACATGCGACACCAAACATTTCATTGTCCCTCCACTTCACTGACTGCAAAATGCATCCTGTTTTCAGAGATGTCAAAAGATGAGCATCGTGTGTATCTCAGAGTTGATGAAATACTCGAGAACAATGCAGCATCCCTGTAGCTTGACTGGTGCAACACAATCCAATGTAAACATACTGGAGGTCTCCATCAAATTTTCCAGGACCTCTCTTTACGATATTAGAACCGCCCTCTTGGAAGCGCTGATCTTGTCACCTTCCTTGTCACTTCTCTCTGCCACAGTATTTAACTGTGCTACCTCAGCCCGATCTGCATTTACCAAGGCTTCCCTGGGCGCTTACAGGCAGATCTCCAGCATCACTTTTGTTGACTTAATGAAATTCTCGTCTTGGGCTTGAGTTGTAATTTTACTCTGTCAGCATTCGTGTTGACATTGTACTGCAGGATGTTCCTGGAAATGACTGCCGGCAGAGAGGAGAAAAAGGAGGTGCCAGTCTGCTGTGTTCAGTGCATACCAGCTTTGTGACCCTAAGCTCTGCCTCAGTTCTTTCGTCTGTAAAATGGGGCTGCTCCTAATGGTGCCTACCTCACAGGGTTGTTGTGAAGAGAAAATAATTCATGTGAAACAGTCCTTGGCACATTGGAGCCCTCAAATAATGCTGACTATTATTATTATAACTAGTGTTAAATGGGGAGGGATCTCTGAGTGGAGAACATTTTTATAAGAGATCAGATGACTGATAGTCATTTTTGTCTTCTAACATCTTTGGCTTCCCTACAAACATCTGTACTGAGGGGGGCTTCAATGAACATTTTAAAAGCTGTTAATTTTTGTGAAGATCTTGGAATAAATCTTTTCTAAATATCTCTGAACACAGATCTGAACTTCTGTTACTCTGCTGTTTATTAGAAAACTTCAAGATCTGCACTGGGCTTTCTCTGAATCCACCTGATGTGTGTCTGCTCAGATAAGGTTGTATAAGCAACTGCGCTGGTGGATCCTGCAAGCAAATGCCAGGCAGAGCAGAGGTTCAAGTTCATGTCAGGATGTTAAACCACGAATGCAGTTTCAAATGAACATGTAACTGCACCCCAATGTTCCCAGTAGCACTATTTACAATAGCCAAGATATAGAGGCAACCTAAGTGTCCATCAACAGATGAATGGATAAAGAAGATGTGGTGTATATATACAATGGAATACTACTCAGCCATATAAAAGAATGAAATTTTGACATGTGCAGCTACATGGATGGACTTGGAGGGCATTATGCTAAATGAAGTAAGTCAGACAGAGAAAGACAAATAATGTATGATACCACTTATATGTGGAACCTAAAAAATATAACAAACTAGTGACTATAACAAAAAGAAGCGGACTCACAGATACGGAGAACAAACTGGGAGTCACCAGTGGAGAGAGGGAAGAGGGGAGGGGAAATATAGGGGTAGGCGAGTAAGAGGCACAAACTATTAGGTATAAAATAAGCTACAAGGATATATTGTACAATGTGGGGAATATAGCCAATATTTTCTAATAACTATAAATAGAGTAGAACCTTTAAAAATTGTGAATCACTATGTTGTAACCTGTAACATATAATATTGTGCACGACTATACTTCAATTAAAAAAAAAGAACATGTAGCATGTTCCAGAATGGTGTTTTTTTTTTTTTTTTTAATAAAGAGTTTCACAGCTTATTTTAAGTTTGGGGTGCCACCTCTCTACTTCTGTATCTAAGGCAAGGGATGTGAGTAGATATTTTAAGTGATTTAACCTTGAAACGATTATTTTCTATCTCTCCTCCTTCAAGCTTGTGGATCAATTTAATTGAAGACCAGCCAGAGCCTGTAAGGGAAATGATGAAAGAAAATACAGTTGCTCTTTGCAACTGCTTATATATATTCACTGTGATTTTTCTCAAAGCTGTGCAGACAAAACAAAGTACATAAATAAATTGAATCCTGAGAGTGCTATAAGATTAGAGTCATCATCTATAACCTCTTAATGCTTGTTTTACTCAAAATAGACTCAAGCTTGTCACAGACCTACTTTTCTTAAAGACAGAGAGATTACTAAAATTAAGAAAAGTATAAAGAACATGGTGACAAATCACCCATATTTCAACCACTCAAATGAATAAATGTTAGCATTGTGTCATATTTATTTTCAGTCTTTGTACGTGTGTGAGCAGGCATGTGTCTTAGAGATGGGGAAGGGCTTGCCTTACCTTTAATGTTTTATTATGGATAAAAACAAGTACTTTTTTTTTTTGACAGGAGGCAAAATACACAGAATTTACTTTTCATTCTAGGGTGTGGCAGGCAGATGATCCTTCAGGAAATTTTATTTTATTTTATTTTTTATACAGTAGGTTCTTATTAGTTATCTATTCTATACATATTAGTGTATGTATGTCAATCCCAATCTCCCAGTTCATCCCACCTTCACCACACATCCCACCGCCCTGCTGAACAAGTACCTTTTTTTTTCTTTTGTGGTACATGGGTGTCTCACTGTTGTGGCCTCTCCCCTTGCGGAGCACAGGCTCCGGACGCGCAGGCTCAGCGGCCATGGCTCACGGGCCCAGCCGCTCTGCGGCATGTGGGATCTTCCCGGACCGGGGCACGAACCCGTGTCCCCTGCATCAGCGGGCGGACTCTCAACCACTGTGCCACCAGGGAAGCCCTTTGAACAAGTACCTTTTAAACCTAATTCTCAGTCCTGTTCTCCTCACCTATTCCTACGGGTGACTAACCTCATGAGTTTAGTTTCTCTCTCTGTGTCTCTGTCTCCATCTGTATACATGATTATTAACGTACGCACATATAAACATATATATATATACACACACACACACAAACATACATACACAGAGATCAAAACATTACAATAGTAAATATGGATTTGAATTACAAACCATGCTTATACTAATAAAACTGTCACATTGATTTGTTTTATATATGGGGTTCTACAGAAGATTTCACTTGAAGATTAAGGTCTTTGTCTGGAAAATTTGAAACTCTTGACTTACAGCACCTCTGAGACTCTGCTCAGTCTAAATATGTGGTTTGGCACTGCCCCTTTTACTCATCCCTGCTTTCTCTGTTTCTATCTTTCTCCCCGAGTTCCATGTTCTCAATAATTGACTTTTTTGAAAACATTCAACGTGCCCTCCCCGTGCATGTCCCTCAGTACAAGGCCCCTTGTAAAACTCAAGCATCTTCTGAGATTTTTCCTGCTTGGTGACTGCCCAGGAGGGTACCCACTGATTTAATTGGCAGTTTCCATTCCTATCAGGAGGCCACCAGATAATCACAAGGGGTGCCCTGAGAAAGACCTTTCCAAAAGCACTTTTAGTCCAATACAGAAGAAAGCAAGGTTCTCTTGGTTTCACAAACTCTTTCTCCATACCTCAAGCTCTTTTGCAAAGGAAGGGTCTGAAAAACATGCCGGTAAAAATATGCCTTCCTTCAAAATGAAATTAAAATGCTATGTGGTGGGCTATGCAAGCTGACAGCCCCAAACCCTGGTATTCTCTCCCCACTAAGATCCCAGAACGCAGCTCTGCAGGAAGACAGAAGTCCAAGGAGAGCCTGTCTGCCTGGATCATGGGCACTGGACAGGGGCATAGTGACAGAAGCAGGCTGCTCAGAACACGTGGGCGTCCCACTGACCCACGGATCCAGTTACTTCCACCTCTAATGGAAACTGTGTGCAGTTGACTTGCTTGGGCAAGAGAGAAGGGGACAAGGAAAGAGGGAATTCATTTTCAAACAAGGCTCTGAATTGGAAAGGGATAAACCGAGCTGGCGAACAGCTAACCCCACCCATCGCTATTTATAAATCTGCTTTGAAAAAATGTCATTTAGGGGAATTCTGCTGAAGAGGACAATAGGAATGTTTGCTCGGCTCATTTGATCTTGGTCTGCACATGCTCGATCTGCCATATTTGCATTTTTTTGGTATGATCATGGGGCAATTTGTGGTCTCTTAAATCGTTCCCTTCTATCGTTCAATGAATGTGCGGATAGTTTTGCTTCCCATCCCACAGACACACCTCAGAGTAAAGCACTGGGGTTGACAGTGTCTGCTTCCATCTTAGCGTCATTTAATCCCTACTACCTGCCTCTAATCAACCCTTACAGCTGGAGCTGTAAGCCCACCCCACACGTTCAAGTTGCCTCTGGAAGTGACTGGGCTCATGGCTCCATCAGTCTGAGTGATGAAATAGGCGTTTTTAATACTCGCTAAACAGGATTGGGGAGAAGGTGAAGTCCCAGCAGACCTCCCCAGCGTTAACTGCATCTTGTTGGTTCGGTTAATCATGTACCTAATTTGCCGATTATTGACTTGTTCTCACGCAGGATTTTACTTGGCTTGACATATCAGTAGCAATCCGTGATGAACTGTCAAGTAAACCTGCTCCCTGCCTTAACCACCCAGATGCTCACTTGCATCAACAGCTTCTGAGAGTTCCTTTGATCCCTAGCACTGCATCCGGGTCAGATGATGATGATGATGACGATCTTTAAGTCTCACCAGTTTCCCTTCTAGAACTGGGCTCAAGCAAACCTGACACAGTTTGTAGGATTCCAAATACTCGGCAGGATGGACTAGGCTACCTTACATACACCAGCCCCATGAGAATTTGAGTTGGTAGGTTGACAATGGCTTAGATCAACTTTTGTTTTTCTTTTTTGTCTAGGTCTTAAAAAAATGGAATGCAGGGCACCAAAATGCTGCATTTAAAAGACAATGGGGGGCTTCCCTGGTGGCGCAGTGGTTGAGAGTCCGCCTGCCAATGCAGGAGACACGGGTTCGTGCCCCGGTCCGGGAAGATCCCACATGCCGCGGAGCGGCTGGGCCCGTGAGCCATGGCCGCTGAGCCTGCGCGTCCGGAGCCTGTGCCCCGCAACGGGAGAGGCCACAACAGCGAGAGGCCCACGTAACGCAAAAAAAAAAAAAAAAAAGACAATGGGGGCTTCCCTGGTGGCGCAGTGGTTGAGAGTCCACCTGCCGATGCAGGGGACATGGGTTCGTGCCCCGGTCTGGGAAGATCCCACATGCCGCGGAGCGGCTGGGCCCTTGAGCCATGGCCACTGAGCCTGCGCGTCTGGAGCCCGTGCTCCACAACGGGAGAGGCCACAACAGCGAGAGGCCCATGTACCGCAAAAAAAAAAAAAAGACAATGGGATAGCTACCTTTCTAACAGACAAGGATTAAACAATGATATCCAGTTTATGCAAGAGTTCAAGTAAATAATACGGGCACTTACTGCCGCTGGTGGGCAGGAGAGTAGGGAGGGTAATTGGTATAAACTTTCAGAAGGAAAATTTGGCAATTAGTATAAAATCCATAAGGGTTACTTTCAGGAAAAGAACTAAGGGTGTACACAAAGACTAGCCATGAGGACAGGTCTCCCAATATTTTATCGTAAGGCATAAGGGCCTTTCATTGGGATATCTGGTGCCCCTCTACCCAGGAACCTCAGAGGACTGTAATTCCAGCTCCATGGAAGTTAGGATCTGACTTGCTTTGGTCCATATGAGAAGGACTTAAATGATACGTGACATTTCCAAGCCGAAGTCTTTCGGGATTGGTGCATAACTCACCATCTTCTCCTTCCTTTGCGATAGGGTACTAGTTATGTTCCTGACAGTGGAAATTCCACAGGTCCGTGCCCTTGAATGAGACTGACACTGAGCAAAGCCCAGTATCACCCAAAGTGAACACGTGAAGTAGGATGTTCCCAACCTCCACATGTTTGCCATTTGGGGTTGGATAACTCCTTGCTGTGGAGAGTTCTCCTGTGCGCGTTTAGCAGCAGCCCACCTGCCACTGCCTGCCAGGAGCAACCTCTCCCCAGGGTGACAACCAAAAATATTTCCAGACACTGAAGAATGCCTCTGGGGTAGGGAAGAATTGCCCTGTGTTGAGAACCACTGATATAAACAAGAAATAGCCTCTGTTGCTTTAAGCCACTTAGATGCTGAGTTTTTTTTGTTTTTTTTTATACTGCCACTGATATCTTTTTTTTTTTTTTTTTTTTTGCGGTACGCGGGACTCTCACTGCTGTGGCCTCTCCCGTTGCGGAGCACAGGCTCCGGACGCGCAGGCTCAGCGGCCATGGCTCAAGGGCCCAGCCGCTCTGCGGCATGTGGGATCTTCCCGGACCGGGGCACGAACCTGTGCCCCCTGCATCGGCAGGTGGACTCTCAACCACTGCGCCACCAGGGAAGCCCGTGCCACTGATAACCTTTTACTATAGCAAAAACACTACATAACTATTCAGCAAAAGGGGACTGCTTCCAATTACGGGTGTTTTTACTTCCTTTTGTTTTTCTGTGCTTTTAAAATTTTTCTGTAATGAAAACAATTTGTCCTTTGATAAGAAGAAAAAAACGAGAAAATTAATTTTATTTTAAAAACCTATATTTACATCATTGCTTATCGACAGACAGTATTGACTAGGGCCACGCAGGATTTCTAAGTACAGTGAAACACTAGTGTACCATATCTTTATATTGTGCTTCTGTTTGCAGAGTGTTTTCCCATCCTCCCTTTGTTGTGGTAGGGGTAGTGTAATTATAGCAACACTGTGAGGCAGGGAACACAGGTAGACAGGGAAACTGAGGCTAAGAGAGGTTAAGGCGCATGTCCGAGGACACCTGGTTAGCACGTAGCAGGGACTCCATCCTCAGTTTTCTAATTCCAGGACCTTCTCCCCTATGCCATGCTACCTCTGTATTGTATCGCTGTAGAAAGCCACGTTCAAAAAGTCAACTGGGACAGACTCTGATTCTTTGGGAAATTTAAACAGGTAAGAAAGGATTCTCCCCTGTATTTAATATCCTTGGACAAGGAAACCAAATCTTGTAGGCACTTGGTCAGAGCATGATACTCAATAAAATTTAAGCACAGCCATTCATGCAATGCAGCCGAGAGAATTTCATATTCCTCCCCCTCCCCACTTCTTCCTCTTTCTCTCTTTTCAGCTCAAATGAGTCACCTTGGCTAGCCTGCCAATCCCCATAGAACGTATGTTCCTTGATAGGATATACCAATAGAAATGAAAAATTCTATAATGGTTTGAGACGTGAGTTAGTCACCTATCACTGCGAGGGGCTAAGCTCCATCTCCTCCAGGAAACGTAGCTCATCAAATGGACACGAAGGCACGTTATGATAGCGAATGATCGTGAGAATGCGTGGGGAGTCGCCTTCTCCTCGCTTTCTCTTTTTAAGAAGCGCCCCTGTATTGTACCTGTCTTGTGCATTCTAAGCATCTGCACCTTGTCTTGCTTACCGGACCCTCCGACGCATGCTAAACTCCCAAATTGGGAGCTGGACGGCAACCCTCTGTGCACACCTATTCATTTCCCTTCCCATGAAATGGGAAGGGGCTGTCCCCGGAGTGCAGCTATTTTGAGAGGCCGATCACTAGAACAATCACCGGCTTAGCAGGAGATGGACAGCGTGGTGTAGCCACAAAAGAAGGAGAGACATTGTCATTGAGGGTTTGAGTCCTGAATGTCAGAACAGCGGGGAACCTGGGAAGAGTACGTTTCTGCCTGCTGTCCACTATCACTCAGTTTCAGAGGCTTACCTACTTGACTTGCCATGATCGCTGGCCCTTCCATGATTCTGCTCAGAGCATGCAAGCGAAGGGGGATAGCAGTGCTTCAGAACAATGTCAAAAGGGAGAGGTTCCCCCCCGCCCCAGCCTCAAAGCTCCTAGCATCCAAGGGGCTGATAGGGAAGTTATGCTCAGCTGTGCCCAGAGGCATGTTCCTACTTACTCAAATAATGCCAACAAGTAGATTTCACTGCTGTCAATCTTTCATTATGCTACAGTAGAAAGAGTGGAGCCTGAAGGTCAGGGAGACCCCCTAACAATTTGCATAACTTCCCAGACCAGCACCCTGCACCTGGCCAGAAGTTACAGAAATGCCTCAGCGACTCCTCTTAGCTGAATCCTTCTCTTTCTCTTGATGAGAATCTCTTTAAAGGACAGATGTGATTTTTGTAACAAGAGTTCTGCTTGGTCATGGGCTACGTTAACTCATCTCTAGATAATCAGTGCTTAGACCAATAAATATTTTTCTGGATGGATGGATGGAGGACTTATTGATTACCACTTTACACATTGATCCCTATAGCATGGGCTGTGTATGTTAATATAAACCTACACAGCTCTCCCTGCTCAAAAAAGAAGTGGTCCTTTTAGTCCCTTATATCGATCGTTTCAGGCTGTAAAGATGGGACTGCAAATACATTTCATCTTGAGAGCCAACACCAGTCAATTGGTGGTGGCTGCCTTTAGGGTTCTCTTGGAGGTATCTGTGCACTGAGTTTAGTGAGGAAAAAGTGCAGTCATCGATTAGCAATGTCTGCTGTGAGCTAAGGACAAAGAAATGGTGGCCTGACTGCTTTGCATTTGCCAAGGGGTTTAAAGCTTTAAATTCTTCCAGTTGAATTTTCTGGATGAATACCTTCCCAACACATGTTTAAAAAGGTCAGCTTTGACTGGATATAATGGGTGGTTAAGGGTGTTTTTCCCTCCACTGCTGTATTTTCCTAATGTACTTCTTTACCTACTTGCTGGATTTGAAAGCAAATGAGGCGGGAAAACACTGCTTGGTTTTCCTTAGGATATACAATTCTTACTGGAAAAGAAAACCAAACTAGATGAGGGTGAATTTATCCCAAGTGGGATGTATAAGAAAATCTCTACCAGGAAAAATGAAAGGAGGAGTGAGAAGAAAAACAATGAAATCCATAATCTAATCTAATCTTGTCATTCCCAACGCTGGGAATAATCTCACTTACGCAGTGTCAAGCACTTCCCAAGGCACTTAGTACAGGGAAGCACAGGGAAGCCACAGAGAAATGGTTGCTGAATTTTGGTTAATGTTACGTCACTCTTTTCAAACACAGTGGGATGTCTCCTAGTGATGTTTTAACAAATAACTAGACCCCTTCAACAAAAAGTACCCAAGGATGAGCAAAGGTCTGGCAAAGGTGACGTCATCAGGTGGGGAGGTAACCATTTTCTTTTTCTGAGAAATAGTTCCCGTAACATAAATTTAACCACTTTACAGTTTGGTAGTTTTTAGTATATTCACTATGTTGTGCAACCATCACCGCTATCTAATTTCAGAGTATTTGCGTCACCCCGAAAAGAAACCCCAAAGGTATTAGCAGTCAGTCCCGATTCTTTCCTCCCTCTCCCCTGGCAATCACTAATCTCCTTTTTGTCTCTAAGGATTTGCCTATTCCAGACAATACAAATGGAATCAAACGGTATGTAGCCTTCTGTATCTGGCTTCTTTCATTTAGCATAACATTTTCAAGATTCATCCATGTTGTAGCATGTAACAATATTTCATTCCCTTTTTTTAAAAAAAATAGTTCATTCCCTTTTATGTCTGAATACTATCCCATGGTAGGGATAGATCACATTTTGTTTCTCCATTCATTAGTTGATGGACATTTGGGTTGTTTCCACTTTGGGGCTATTATGAATAAACACTGCTATGAACATTTGTGCATATTGTTAAATGAGAAATAAAGTTTTCAATTCTCTGTAGGAATACACCTATTAGTGGAGCTGCTGGATCATACTGTAATTCTTTGTTTAACTTTTGGAAGAACCATTGAATTCTCTTCCACAGTGGCCCTCCGTTGTACATTCCCACAAAGCATACAGGAGGGTTCCAACTGTTATTGTCCATCCTTTAGTTATAACCATCCTAGTAGGTGTGAAGTGGTGTTTTTTTTTTTTTTTTTTAAACTCATGGCTATATCAAGCATGTTCCTACCTGGGCATGAGACGGTGGAAGTCCTCTTCTTATGTAAACACCGAAGAGAGCATCCTTCCCGAGGGAGATATTGAACTTTAAGAACTGGGGTTGACTGATGTGAATCTGTGATCTCCAAAACACGCCAGGTGGGACTTCTTGGGTCACCCGCCGACCAACTTCCGCTTCGCCACTGTCTATGCTGCTGTTCTTCAAGAACCAGGGCACTGGAAGATAGGAATTGACACCAAGTCCATGACATGTGTACACATTAGTTGGCTCTACATTTCTGTTTGATTATATGCCAGTATTTAAAAAATATATGATGGTGAAACCCATGGCAAATTTCTCTTTAGGTCACAACTTAAAATATCTAGGTTTTAAATAAGAATCCTAGAAACTCATATCCCAGGGCATCTGAAATATTGGCACAGTGCTTGCTAAACTTGAGATTACTCTTTACTGATCAACTATCATAAGAGCTGGAGTCTGATAAGTACATGTAAACTCCAAATGTGACTGGGATGTAAAATGATCAGTAGGAAAGGGGAGAGTGATATTAATTTGGCACCAGATTTAATTCTTGCAGCTGTTAATTATTCTTTCCTGCCACAAACAAGTCCAATATACTCTGACATTCTCATAAATTAATAAAAAAGAGCCAGCAGTGAACAAACATCAGTCCAAAATAAATAAAATAACTCAACAGAAAATGCTGACTTGCTCTAAGGCTGACCCAACATTGGGTGTCACCCCTTCCTCGCTTAAGAGGAGGGACTTAAGTACCGTGTGGAAACCACACCCATCTCACGGTGACACTGGTGCATCTCTGTTGCATTATTTGAAATCACTTATATAGGAACCACTGGTTGCCCATACTCGGCAACCTTCAGAACTTTAATAATAGGAGTTCCAGAAATTCCTATTTTAAAAGAGGGTTTCTTAATAACAATGAACTAGCCAGGGTCTCCTACACTTCGGAGGGTGGTTTCCTTTATGAACACAGAACGAAGAAAAAGCTGGGAGTTACTAGAAGTTGCCCAAGAAAAGTTAACTGATCTCTCAGGGCCTCATTATCATCCTCTCTAAAATGGGAACAAAACCTTGATGGAAGCTAGTTTTACATAGGTCACGTGTGATTCCTTCAAATGGATTCTGAACTCGAAAGGAAATATAAAACCACAATCTCCTATCATCTTGAGAACTTCTAAACCAGTTGAAACCAAATCCAGAAAGAACTGAAGACATTTTGGTTTTGAGGGTCTTTTCACTTTTTCATTGATCACTTTGGCGGCCTTGTGGATCTAAAACTTCTTCAGTCTCATGGGCAAAGGATGGGAAGCCAGCTCCCTCCTGCATTCTGTAATGGACGCACTCTTCTGAATATATTCATCTGTATTTGGCCACAATCCATTGCGAAAGGTGTGGATGGTCAAGAGAGATCATAAGGTTGCAGAAGACGGGCATGAAAGGTGAGTGAGGCATTCTGACTTAGCTGACCTGGCTCTGTTACCACCCGGCCACTGCATTAAGACAATACTCATAAATGCTTGGTGCCGGTTTCTCATTCCGGAAAATGGAGAGGTGACATTCTTGGATCCCTAAAGGTTTTCCATATCTAAATTATAAAAGAAAAACCACAGAATGACTTGAGGGTGTAAAGTTATTTTTTTCCCCGTATTTAGTTCAATAGTGGGTCAAATACGAAGTAAACAGGGGCTTAAAATAAAGTAGAAGACACGCTGCTTTGGACCTTAAGAAGAAACCCTCGACCTCTAGAATAGGGAACAGGCTCCTGTTTGGAAGGAGTTTGGAAGCTCCCATCACAAAACATTGTTAGGAAGAAAAGAAACTAGTAATCCTTCGTGGGTCAGCTCTTTAGATGGTTTGCTCCTCAAACATTTTTATGTTGCCTATCAGATAGGAAGTACTTTCCTGTAGGGGAGGAATACTGCATAGCATGTAAGAGCAGAAACTGGGCTGAGACTGCCTTGGTTCAAACGCCAGCTTTGATACTTGGTAAAGTGTATCCATTCTCTGTGCCTCAGTTCCCTCCCTTGTATAATTGGGACACTATTATTATTTATTTCATAGCATTGTTAGGAGGATTTAATGAGTGAACCCATGCAAAGCTCTTCGACTAATTTTTGGCACAAAGTAAGCACTAAATAAAAATTAGCTATCATGATTATTATTATCGGTAAGGCTCTAAGCCTCAAAAGCGTATTGTTTATTTTGCTGACATAATGACGTATCTAGGGGGAACCACTTGTTATCACCAGTTGATCAGAAGCTCTGATTATTATAAATTAAAAACGAATTTGTACTTAAAAATGCTGCTTTGGAAGGGCTCCTCTCCTCGCCAAATTAAGGTCTTTGGAGGAAAGGATACAATAAAAAGGATGCAGTAAGGAAGAGCTGTAGGAAAAAAAAAAACCAACCCTGGGGAAGAATAGTTTAGGAGTCTCTGATAGAGACCAAATGTAACCCCAGCAATCACAGTGTAGCAACAAGTTAAAGAAATGCACTAAAAATAAAAAAGAATTCTAAAGAAATCACTCATCTTTAAACTTAATAAAATGAGCTTTCTTTCGTGTCTGTTGGGCTTTCAGGGGTTGCTGGGTTAATGACAGGCTATGAAAAAGTAGCAGGGAATCGGCACCCACGAGCCCACTAATCTGCTGTTGAAACTTAAACGGATTTTGATAATGTCAAACCAAATGAGGACGCCAGAGGTGGCGAAGAGGCTTCCAGGGAGCGGCTGCGCTGGAGAAATTCTGACAAGGAGCCTCAGGGGGTTGATTCTTTTTTTTTTTTTAATAAATTTATTTATTTTTAGCTGCGTTGGGTCTTTGCTGCTGCACGCGGGCTTTCTCTAGTTGTGGCGAGTGGGGGCTACTCTTCATTGCGGTGTGCGGGCTTCTTATTGCAGTGGCTTCTCTTGTTGTGGAGCACGGGCTCTAGGCACACGGGCTTCAGTAGTTGTGGCTCACGGGCTCAGTAGTTGTGCCTCGCGGGCTCTAGAGTGCAGACTCGGTAGTTGTGGCACACGGGCTTAGTTGCTCCGCGGCATGTGGGATCTTCCCGGACCAGGGCTCAAACCCGTGTCCCCTGCATTGGCAGGCGGATTCTTAACCACTGCCACCACCAGGGAAGTCTGGGTTTGGTTCTTATAGTAGTGGGGTCCCCCTTCTTTCAGTAGACCGCAACTTCAGGACACTTAAGTCAGTAATTAGCTGCTCCCGCCAATGAGTACAGGCTGACTTCTCAGTAGTCACACTCCCCCACCAGGGTTTCAGATGCCCCGCCCCTCATGTTCCATCCACCAAAGGAGGCAGTGCACCTGGGTGCTGAAGTATACGTTTTGTAGCCAGACAACTGGGTTCAAATCCTGGCTCTGGTTCTTCCTTGTTGTGTGACCACCAGCAATTTGCTTAACCTCTCTGGGTCTTCATTCTCTTTTTGTTAAAATGGGAACAATAATAGTAACTATCTCATAGGCTGAGAGTAACAAATGGAAGTACACAAAGAAGGTCCCTAGCATATAATAATAGCAAAATATATGCTAGTTACACTGAATTAAATAAAAGAATGAAAAACGATAAGGGAAATGTCTGGCTTTTTTTTTTTTTACCATCTTCATTGGAGTATAATTGCTTTACAATGGTGTGTTAGTTTCTGCTGTATAACAAAGTGAGTCAGCTATATGTATACATATATCCCCACATCCCCTCCCTCTTGCGTCTCCCTCCCACCCTCCCTATCCTACCCCTCTAGGTGGTCACAAAGCACCGAGCTGATCTCCCTGTGCTATGAGGCTGCTTCCCACTAGCTATTTTACATTTGGTAGTGTATATATGTCCATGCCACTCTCTCACTTCTTCCCAGCTTACCCTTCCCACTCCCTGTGTCCTCAGGTCCATTCTCTACATCTGCATCTTTATTCCTGTCCTGCCCCTAGGTTCTTCAGAACCCTTTTTTTTCCTAGATTCCATACATATGTGTTAGCACACTGTATTTGTTTTTCTCTTTCTGACTTACTTCACCCTGTATGACAGTCTCTAGGTGCATCCACCTCACTACAAATAACTCAATTTCGCTTCTTTTTATGGCTGAGTAATATTCCATGGCTTTCTTTTCGGAGTAAAGGATTTTCAAAAACATTGTGTGTATATGTGATATGCATGTATATATTTATATACATGTATATGTGCATATATGTGTATATATGTATGCATGTATCTATCAAGGGAGAGGGGAGAGTCTAACTCTTCTAGAATAGACTTAACTATGGGAACAAGCTTAAAATTGGGAGTCAGGCTCTGTTTCCATTACTGATTTTTGGTGGGACTTTATAGAAGCCTGTTTGGTTATTTTATTGATTAGCTTAGTTTATTGAAAATCCTGCTTTATTTAGTAACACTGAATTTTTTTTTTTTTTACAGTGTAACAGGCATCTGGTTTATTTATTTATTTTTTACATCTTTATTGGAGTGTAATTGCTTCACAATGGTGTGTTAGCTTCTGCTTTATAACAAAGTGAATCAGCTATACATATACATATGTTCCCGTATCTCTTCCCTCCTATGTCTCCCTCCCTCCCACCCTCCCTATCCCACCCCAGTAACACTGAAATTGAGATCCAGTCAGCTATACCTTCACACTGAAGCTCTTTTATCCTTTATATCCTGCCTCCTGCCAGATAAATAGGTTCTTTCTCTGCGTTTTCATAGCATTTACACTTAACTCTACTGCAGCACTGTTGTTGGGTACTATGTTGATTTTACTTGCCTTTCGAAGTGTCTCTTATTAGACGCTGTGCTCCCTGAGGTCAGGCAGGGCTACAAATGCATCTCTGGGTTCTCCGTGGTTTGCACCTGGCAACCCATCTATAAATTCTTATTGAACTGAATCAAGTTTTATCTGACCATCTGATGGGGTATTTTAACAAAACCCCTGTGACTACTGGGTGAAATGAGAGCCTTAAGAAAGATTTACTTTGGAAAGTTGCACGGAAACTGGCTTTAAAAAAAAAAATTAAATTCTCTTTTGAGAGCTCCATGGGGAAATTTACTACCTAAAGAAAACTTCCTTATGAATCCTTCTGAAAAATCATGAGTCAACTCTTAATTTATCTTTTGTATAAAGTCTTATAAACAAAAAAAATGAGCCAAGGCAGCTGGAGTCTAGTGTATAGGTCATTGGATTAACAACCAAGAGGTAAGGGTCCTAATCCTGATGCTTTATGATGCCGAACCATTTGTGGAAGGAACAGGGATGTAAATGAACTATTCTGTGGAACTCCCATCCTTGTTACTAAGCAGCTGGCTAGTTTTAGGCAGTTCAGCTCTCCAGGTCTCATTGTCCTTATCTCCATAAGAGTGGTTTGGACCCAAGGATACCTTAAGGGGCATTCCACCTTAGCCTACTGTGGTCTACAGAGCAAGTCAGGAGGGTCATCTCTGGGTTTGTGCTACAAAGACGCCTATGTGGTGTCCGTGGGGGGAGGGGTTATCAGAAAGTGAAGGTAACATCCCTTTGAACAAACCAGTGATTGCTTTCAAACTAAACTTTCCACATATGCAACTGAATTATTCTTTTGCAAAGAGTTTTCACTTTTTCCATATATATATATATATATACACATATATATATACATCTGCATATAAATACCTTTAATATATATAAAATTTTCATTTTGAAATAATTTCAGATTTATGGAAAAATTTCAAACAATGGTACAAAGATTCCTGCATATCCTTCACCCAGATTCCATAAATGTTACATACATTTGTGTTCTCTCTCTGTATATAAATATATATTTTTTCTGAAACACTGAGTTAAGTTATAAACAGGTGGCTCCCTTACCTCGAAATACTTCCAAGTGTTTCTCCTAAAAACAAGGCCATTCTTTTTCAGAACCACAGTACAGTTATCACAAACAGAAAATTAACATTGATACAACCAAATATATCTAATTTATAGACCTTATTCAAATTCGCCAATTGTTACACTAATAGCCTTTACAGCCAAAGGAAAAAAGACTTTTTCTACATACTTAAAAAAGAACCTTCAAGGGCTTCCTTGGTGGCGCAGTGGTTAAGAATCCACCTGCCAATGCAGGGGACACAGGTTCAAGCCCTGGTCCGGGAAGATCCCACATGCCGCAGAGCAACTAAGCCCGTGCGCCACAACTACTGAGCCTGCGCTCTAGAGCCCGCGAGCCACAACTACCGAGCCCGCGTGCCACAACTACTGAAGCCCGCGCACCACAAATACTGAAGCCCGCGCGCCTAGAGCCTGTGCTCCGCGATAAGAGAAGTCACTGCAATGAGAAGCCCGCGCACCACAACCAAGAGTAGCCCCCACTCGCCACAACTAGAGAAAGCCCATGCGCAGCAACAAAGACACAATGCAGCCAAAAATATAAATAAATAAAATAAATACATTTAAAAAAAAAGAACCTTCAAAATGAGTGGGCATAACTTCTGTAACTTTAAAAATAATAAAAGGACGAGAAAAGTTAGGCCAATACTGCCTCCCGAGAGATTAAAAGGAAAGGTGCCTTTTGTAAATTGCTACAGCCAGCGTGGGGAACCATCTCCATGACTCTGTCCTTGGAGGTCAAATCCCTGGGCTGATGTCCAGGAGGTCTGTGCCGCCCTCCAAGGTCAAAGAGGCCAGCAGCCCGGACCAGGCTCCCAGTCCCACAAACAAGGATCAGAACCTGGGCTCCCGGAGCCATGCCAGCTCTTCTAGGACAAACATGGTTAACCCCTAAAAGGATGCCATTGAGAGTCACTCAACAAGGAAACAAAGTAATTATGGTTTCTACCTTTACCTCCAAGATGGCTGTCGTCATATTGAGAAGTTCTGAGTTCTCAGGAGGCAATGTTGCATGTGGAGCTGGTCAGCCCTGGGTTTGAATCCCAGCTCTGAGAACTACTAGCCGTGTGCCTGCGGGCTGATCCCTCCCGCTCTCTGAGTTTGTCTACTCCTCTGTATAATGGGGTTGCTTCTGAGGATTAACCAGAGTAACACAGGACGCGAATTCTAGGCACTTTTACATCTTTCTATCCAGCTGTTGTGCTGCCCGCAAAACACCTGTAACTATCCCAGATTTGGAGGATAAATATGTGATGATTTATTGATAGTTTATGGTACCAGCTGCCTAGTGCACTATTAACTACAAGAGGGCCCAGGGCTGGAGTGGGCTGTAATGAAACAGACATCTTGCAGAGCAGCTGAAATCAATACACAATGAGTGGTCAATACATCTGCAGACCTGGGGGGGTACCTACTGCATGAATTAAAGTGCTACGTCCGGAGAAAGCAAAGGCCAGTTTAACACCCAAACTGCAGCTGTTAACGTGGGCTCTAGCTGCTTCTCAGGCGGGCAACTGGAAGGCAGCCATGTGTTTACTTCACAATGATCCATGAATGTGCCACGCAAGGCTGGGTGGGTCATTCACTCACATTTTCATGCAACGACTATTTAGCAAGCATCGACTGTAGTGCTAGGTAATCTCTGGTCAACATCAAAGTTGGGGTGTCTGTCATTTTCCCATTATCCATTATCTAGGCAGCCTGAAGTCTTTGCGTCGACAGTATCAAGAACAGAGGAATTTAACACCATTCTGTAATCATTCTGTGTGAGTCCGGCCACCACCCTTGGGTTCTAGGCAATGACCAAGCGTGGTGTCCTGGCAAACAGGATGGAGTCCAGCCTCCATCTCCCAGAGCCGTGGCTTCCACGTCCAACTTTTCTTTCTATCTACGAGCTGCACAGTGAAAAGTGGAGATGGTGATCATTTTGCCCTAAGAAGCAGATGCTTAAGACACATTGGTTCTTGCGGGTTCATCTCCAGCTTAAAGATGACATTTCTGGGATTTTAGAAGCAACACTCTAATGATCAATTTCACAGGATAGCCCACGTCTATAACTCCACGGAAGATTGCTCATGGAAATGTGAAGCGATTGCCTATTTCAGACACACGTACCTAAAATTCCAACCAGTTAAATAAGACTGATGTGGAGCAAAACAACAGCCTTCCAGAGCCACATCAGAAGCTAATCATTTCAGAAAATGTTGCCATAATTCATTTATGGAAACAGCAAGACTATTCCCCAAACAAGTGATAAAGGGAATGGACTCACGGTCATAGCACGGAAATGAAGCCTCATGTTAATACTTCCTAAACTTAAACTGAACTCTGGAGGCACCCTAGCATAAATCTGCCTTGCAGATTATTCTGCCTCACATATTTTTATCTATTGCAAATAAAGGTGAATTCAGAATATTGCTTCAGTCATTACACCTCGTTTCCATTTATTTGGGAATCAGGACAACCATCTGTGAATTCTGTTTAACCAGAAGATAGGCGAAAAGATTCTCCTAAAGACATGAGATTCACTAGCTCGTCTGAGTCAGCAGCAGCCCAGGAGCCTTCACCCGGCTGTTGCCTGTCTATTCTTCAGGAATAGACTTCCATCCTGAGCGTCCACTGCGGCTGTTACAGTATGCACAACATCACACAGCAGTAATGATTTTTATAAAATCCTTCAGCACTCAGAACTACACATGGCCTTTCTTTTGAAACCTCAGTTTGTCATCTTAGACAAAAATGGCCAAATCTCTGTCACTCAGGGTGTTAATAGATATTTATACATCTGACTGTTCAGGTGAACATGCTTCTGTATTAATAAGTAGTTCAGTTTATTAGTATTATTTATAGCAGCTAAAAAATTTATCGAGTGGTTACAACTTGCCACGTAGTCTCCTGATTCCTTTATGATTTTTTTTTCCTGTTTTTCAGACAAGAGGACCACAGGAGTAAAGTGACTCGCTTCGGATCACACAGGTCTTAAGTGGCAGAGCGGGGATCAAAAGCTCTGTCCGACCGTTTCAGAAACCCACATATGTAACCACTAGGCTGACTGCATTTCAGACGCTGGGCTAAATACAAGAGAGACAAAGAGAGGCGTATCCAAGCAGATAGCAGAGACCAAGCTCTGGGTGTGCAGGTCTCTCTGAAAGAGAAGCATGCCAATGAAAGTAAGGGCGAATATGGCAGGAAGGGAAACTGGATCTCATTATTAATACCTATGTCAAGCCACGATGATGCCACGTACAACAGAAAGTATGCAACTGGGAACGGCTTGTGGAGGGCAATCAGAAGCTGAAAGCCACCAATGTGATGCACTAAGTGGTACCCATCTGTAACAACGGTAGGATAGCACGGCCTCCAAAATGAGGGGAGTTGTTGCCTTGGTATGTAGGTGGTTGGTGTACCTGCCAGTAGATGTGCAGTATCTCAATGGCTGGCTCGATCATAATGACCCCTTGTCCTTCGGGGAACTTCACCGACTTTGAAAAAGCCCCATGTAGGGAAGTGATCATTTTGGAACCCTGGGTTGTGTTCATTGAGAGGCTGATGAGAGCCAGAGGAAGAATTACCAACCTCCCTGCTAATCTGGCTCCTAGTACCATACATTAAGCCAACTAGTAAAAATCATTATGAAGTTTTTGCTGAAAGGGCAAGTGTAGAAAAACATGTTTCTAAACAGAATAACAGTCTTTGCCATTTTTTTCCAACTTGCATACCATCTGGAAATTCTGATTTTTTTTTTCAAAGGGTAGGAAAGAAATGTGCTCCAGGCACAAATAAATGTTTACAGCTGAGTTATAAACCGAGAATGGTGGGGCTTAAAACAGACATGCCAGCAGTGATGGAACTCAAGCTGCAGTGAGACAAATAACGCTGCAAGGAGCTGGCCAGCTCATTTTTGCACATTGGCCCTTTGGAACGGGAAGTCCTGCTTCCTACTGACCTCATCGAGCACATGGTTGAGAAGAAGTCTTCATCAGGGTTTGTCCCCATTCTTAGAGGGTAAAGGAAAAAGATGAAGTGGTAGGATTGTCTACCTTCATATTCCGAAGGCAGCCTTCGCCTTTGGAAAATACAGCACCTCATAAGAAGTGGCAGCCTGTGGAGGCTTGTTAAATGGACCGACCGAGGGACGTTATGATGATGTCAGGAAAAACAACAAATATTCATGGATCTCTTATTAAGTATCTGATATCACACACCATATTCTATAAGTGACATCTCATTATGGGGGACTGCAAGCTTATGAGGGGGTACCATTTTACAGATGATGGCTCAGAGGCCGAGGGAGGGCAAATGACCTGTTTACATCCACACAGTTCCTTAGTGATGGAGCTGGTGTTTGCATCTAGTCAGACCAACCCCAGAGCCCTGTAGTATAGAGCATCTGTCAATGCGAAGTTATCTGAGAATATATTATACCCAACTTTATGTCAAGAAGGAAAAACTGATATATTGGAGTTTTGTCTTTCTCCCTAGTGTCCTACAACTTGTAGTTACAGACAAGTCCAAGGAAAGCAGAAATGGGTTTGTACATGATCAAGACTAGTCAGCCAACTTCTCCTGTAAAGGGCCAGACAGTAAATATTTCAGGCTTTGGGGGCCATCTAGGCTCAGTTGCCCCTACTCAATTCCATTGCCAGAGCGCAAAAGCAGCCAGGGACAATGAATGAACGTGGCTGTGTTCCAATAAATCTTTATTTGCAAAAACAGGTGGCTGGCCAGATTTGGTCCATGAGATGCAGTTTGCTGACCCCAGATACGGAGGGCACCTTGAATGTAAAATGAGTGTAGGTCTTGAGAGTGACCCATGAAATTCTACTTGGGCGTTTATTCTTTCTTAAGATCAGTGCACAAATTGGCTACATACGACACGCCCTTTAAAAGTTCTTGTATATTTTGCCTCTGGACCTAGCCAATCAAACTGGATTCCCTTATGCTATCTGACCAGGTCAGAACACTGTATTGAATCTTCGTTCTCAAGGCTTATCTACTCCCAGATCTATAGAAAAAGTGTTCCGTGCTCTTGTAATGAAGACGTATGAGTTCGTTCCTTTTAACATAGAAATACACTTGAGATGGTGAGTGATTCTGGCAGTCTGTGGGCTCCCCTTCCTTGATGTGAAATCCAACGACCCAATCAACCACGTTAAGTTTTAATTGAAAGACAGAATGGAGAAAAAATAAACCGTGAACAGCAACAAATGGAAAAGGGAAGACAAAGCCCAAAGAACATATATTCTCCCAACCAATTAATCAAGTCCTTTGTTTCTACTAACATATCAGAGTGTGTAGGCTGCCCTGTCTATTAGACTCCTTTCCAAATCTGAGCAGTGTAAACACTCCTAAAGACCAGGTAATGAAATCTCTATCGATATGCCATCTTAGATGGGACTCACATGCCTGTGTTTTGCTTACATTTTAATTTGCTTCTGCTGGATACTTACCTAGTAATTGCTTAATAAGATTAACCTCCCTGGCAATGTGTGGTGTATCTTGATTAAAACATTATCGGAGTGAAGGATTATCGTACAGCACACAAAAATGGAGAGGGTGGTATTTAATTAATTTATTGCCAATATATCTTGATTGTCTCTTTGAGACACTGGAAAAGTAGTCGATTGGAATTGATCCAGGTTATCTAAATGTATAGGTTTAGATTGTGCAGAGGAGGTAGGTCACTGGGTAAAGAAATTCAAACGTAGGATCACCGCCTTTAAAAAGAGTTAGGCGGGTATAACACACCATTGTAAAGCAATTATACTCCAATAAAGGTGTTAAAAAAAAAAAAGAGGCGGGTGTGTGAAAACACTAACCTTTCTAGTCATTTTTAAAACCAAACTTCACAACAACTTAAGGAGAGATCTGATCTCTTCGGTCACAGGAAGAGTACTGTTTTGGCGTTCAGAAAGAAGACGTTCTGAGTTCTACTTCAACTTTAAGCAATTTCAAATGCTCAGACTTTATCACAAAAGTCCTCTCGACAAAATTCACTGCACAATGACTTGGTAACCTCTTTTCTGGCTCAGAACTCATTTGGAAAATATTCTGCTCTGTGTGATGTTATACAACTCACACAGTATTTTCAAAAGCAGGTGGCCTCTGAGGGGAAAAGTTCTGGCCCTTCCAAAGACACCATGGAACATGTTTCTTTGTTCATTTAGAGACGTCATACTCTTAGTTAGGACCTGTTCTTTTCCGGGAATCTTCTGTCCTGCCGGTGTGGGAGGCTCCAGTGGGGTTGGAAATGAAGCTTAATCACAAATGGGAGGAGAGGCCGACCTTCACTTATGGAAGTTAATGCCTATCAGTGATTCCCTTTTGTGAAGAACGCTATTTAAAAAGTGTTTGTGCGAATTCCCTGGCGGTCCAGTGGTTAGGACTCTGGTCTCTCACTGCCGAGGGCTCGGGTTCAATCCCTGGTCGGGGAGCTAAGATCCCGCAAGCTGCGAGGAGCGGCCCCCCAAAATTGTTTTTTAGTTAAAAAAAAAAGTGTTTGTATGTAATCTCAGTATGTATATGGACATAAAATACATCCCTGTGCAAAAAAAATGCATATTGACATTTCAAATGTGTATTCTGCACTCTTTTCAAAACAAGGAGTGTTGATTTGCAGATTAAAGGACATGTGTGGATCAAACATAACAGAGACCCCCAAAAGCAGTGTTTCTCACAGAGCAGCACCACGGACAGTTTGGATGGGATACTTCCTCATCGTAGGAGGCTCTCCTGTGCACTGTAGGCTGTTTAACTGTATCTCAGCTTCTCCCTACTAGATGCTGGTCGCATCTCTTCTAAATGTGACAATCAAAAGAGTCTTCAGACCTTGTCAGATGTGCCCCTAGGGGGCAAAAACACCCCAGCTGAGAACCACTGCAGTAAAGGCAACTGAAGTTACATTTACAGGTGGTGTCAAGCCCTGGAGATACGCAGACTGCAAATCTGAGGCCAGCAAATCTGGCTCCTGGCTTTTGGGTCCGTTAAGATAAAATATACTTTTCATTTTCAGGTCTAGTTTTAGTCACTTGATAATGGAAAACATATAATTTCATCCTCAGATAAAACTTTTTCATGCTTACTTAAAGGTAATTTAGTGTTATGATTAGGATAGATGAGGAGAACGACTCTTAAAGCCTCAATCAAAAGATGACAAAGGCACACCTGAAGCATTAGGACAGCTCCGGAGAGGCTAATTTAAGCAACATTAGCACCTCAGGGCTGATTAATGTACACCTCTATGGGAAGATGATTCTGGAATATCCTCTGTGGAAAATGCCTGATCTAGGAAAAACCCAACAGCTCCCTTAAAGATGCACACGTCACAGACCTGAGTTCAGATTTGTACCTGCCTACTTGCTGGATTTGGGGTAAATTTCTAAAACATCCTGGGCCCCGGTTTCTCCAAGGTAATTTTTCTCCCTTTAGGGTTACTAAAGTTACACAATGTTAAATCTGGCACACGACAGGTGCCCAATAAATGTTTCCCTTACCATTGCTGAAATATCCCTGTGGGGTATTTTAAGAAATGTCGGGTGAACTGCCTAGTGTGCTAAGAGGCAGAGTGAAAAATTCTGTGTTTGGAGAACCCTTCTGTGCAATCTCTTCTGTTTGTGATTTCCATCCTGAGTCAAGCATCCTCCCCTACCCTGCATGCCAGCCTGCCTAATGGTGCCATTGGCTGCCGTTGGTTGTCTCTTAATTGCCCCACGTCCCCACTTCCCCATGGTTCTGTTTTTTCTCCTCTTTCTTAGCACCTTGTTAGCACCTATTTTTTTCTTTTTTTCCTGCAAAAGTACTGTTGCCTGATTGCTTCAGTAAACATTTCTATTGTCCCCTTCACTGTTTTGCCAAGGGAAGCTTTGTTCCCGAGTTGTCAAAACTCCTTTCTCTTCTCCCCCGAAGCGGAACAGCTCCGGGTCTTTCTCTTTCATGCCTTGCCAGGTGGTGCTTCCTCCCTGGGGAAGCTGCATGTCTCCCCTGGGGAGAGGGCTCTAGTCTACTGGCCCGTGCCGCCTGCTGCTCTCAGCTTTCCCCATCAGGCAGGACTTTCTCCTGCTGCTCCCCAGGCCTTGAGATGCTTTCAAGCAGCTCCAGACCCTGCCGGTCGCTGCAGATAGCGTAGGGGTGCACATGGCTCTGAGCGGGCACCGCGCCAGCTCCGAGCGGCTCCAGCCAGACACAGCTCACAGACAGGAACAGCAGACAGCTTTGAACGGGGGTACCTAGAAAATGCAGGGCTTTTTTTTCTCCCCGTTTCCTCCCTTTTGCATACCTTACAAGATTCGTCTTAGAAAACCTGAACCAGGTGGCGAGAGCTCTGAATTTTCCTGTGGCCTCAAGAGGGCGAGCTGCGGCTGTAACCTCACCTTTGCCTCCAGATGGCGCTGTTGTCACATCATCGTTTCCTGGTAAGCCGGTCCTTATCCCATTGTTAAAGGTGTGTCCATCTGCCGGCTGGAGTTGCCAATTGAGTCCGAGCAGATGCATGGCTGCAGGAGAGACAAAGTAATGAAAACATGAATAGAGAATTCAGCAATGCAGATGTCAAGGGGGAGGGCCAGGTGCCTTTTCCAAACGACTGCCTTTGAAGGAAGCTGCAGTTCAACACTGGCTTGCCCCAGGCCTCAGGGATTCGCTAAATACAGAAGGCAAGTAGATCTGGGTAGTTGGGTTTCCTCTTCCAGTGGAAAGGAAACAACAGCCTCAGGGGGAGAGCATCCCCAGTGGCAGGCGGAGGAGGGAGGGGAAAACAAAGCCCGGACCTTCCAATGGTGCCACCGTAAAGGGGAAAGTGCCCCTCTGGGATCACTGTAAAGGGCACTCTCCATCCCTCCCAGCCTTTCCTGCACTCGGACAGAGCTGTTGATCGCCTGGTGGTCCAGGGGCATTGAAAAGAATAGTTTCTCCCAAACTTCTCACAATCTAAATCTGTTTCAAATCAAGGCTCCCCCAGCAGGGCCAGCCTGCTGGTCTGGTTCAGACGAGACTATACCTGCGCTGAAATACCAATGCAGCCTCCAGGATCTGCAGTAGTACTGGCCCACGGTAAAGCCCACCTCCCTGTTTCAAACTTGAAAAAGATTTTTCCGCTCCAGCCCTCTTCCTGACAAGTGAACATCTTTTCAGCCTATGGTGGAGAAAGCTTGGGGGTAGTGATGGAATGGAGTCCTTTTCTGGAAGTAGTACTACGGTGATTCACTGTCTCTCTCCCTCTCACCTGCCCTGTCTCTACCCTTCCCCACAGTCCAAGATGGGACACAGAGTTCTGAAGCACTGCCTCTTCTTTGCTAAGCAAACAAGCACGCCTACAAAACTCTCGTTTTACTCCCATACAACCTCCAACCTCCAGACACCAAACTTCCTTCTGGTGGTCCTTGTCACTCTGTTGGTGCCAACTGCCCACGTCCCGGTGAGTTGAGCTAAGCCAATATCCCCCTATGTCTGATGGCTCTTGGTGAGTTGTTCTTACTGTGTGGAGCGAAAGGCAAGTTCCACACACCTGCATTCTTTCAAAGTCCGTATCTAAGGAATGCTTCCTTTGTGAAAAAATAAGGACTTCCTTCCCCTGCATATTTCTCAGCCAGGCAATAACCACCACATGTCTGTCTGGCATTTCAACCAGACACAGGTTGATGCCTTTGCTACGTTTCCAGCACTGCAGGAGGGAAAGGGCTGTTGACAGGGAAAGGTTCCTAGTATGAGGCGGGGATGGGAGAAACAATTAACCACAGGAAACGCAATTAACAATGCTTAGGAAATTGTTCACACAGCAATTAATTCTGCTTGCTTACCACCACCTAAAGTCAGGCTGCATTCTTTTAAGGTTAAAAACTTATAGTCAAACCTTACAGCTCAGATTGATGGCCATGGATGAAGGTGGCAAGGTGTCCCTGCGTGTACATCTGCTTTTTCCTTACACACAACCCCACCTCAGAACCAAGTTTTCTTTCTCTACCTTACTCCGAAGTGCAAGGCTCACTACTGCAACTCTTCGAGATGATACATGCTAATAAGAGTAAGTGACATTTACTGTACACTTTCTGTCTGGGTAACACCTAATTTTCTCCTGCAGTTTATCTGTTCTATGTAGGTCACTCAGTTGAAGAGGCCAGATTCGATTGCCTCAAATAATGACATATTTTCACTGTACAGAGGTCAGGACATGAGAACTAATCGTGGCAGCTTCAAGAGAACGATAGCTTCTGATTTGTAATTACCAGGTGAAGGGAGCCGAGGAATTAGCTATTTTTAAAAGATTTCCAAAAAAACATGCTATTGGGTTATCGGCGCTTGCCTCGAGCCAGCTTTGCTGCTGCACTGGAGATGCGGTTCTTTCAAGGAGGGTCTCTGCGTTTTAACAGAGACACAGATAGATACTGCAGATCTAGCTGGGGCCCAGGCCTTACAGAGCTTTGATTTTTCATATCTAGAAACGGAAGCGATGGGTCCATCAGGCAAAGATGACAACCTCCCCAGCGCCCCATCAATATGAAAACTCTTGTCAAAACTGCTCCCCTTTCCTGGTACTCAATCTTGTCATTCCAAGGTGCAGAACATACTGCAACCATCAGCTTTGGGAGATCAGAGAGCAAGCAATACCCCGATCTTACTGGATATACCGAGGGCGTCCACGAAACGGTGGTCTCCGTTTGCAAAGACGCCTGCCCCCCCCCCTTTTTTTATCTTGGGTTCCGTAGCATCTCTTTATTTAAAAAAAAAAAAAAGTATTCTGAAAACAAGAAGACCACAGATGGGGTGAGAAGGGTTCGGGTCAGAGTACACAAGTAAGTTCTCAGACGACTCCCAGAAGTGAAAGGAAAAATAAGAAAGTGAGATGAAGATGGAAAAAGGACAAAAGCCAAATCCACGGTGCATAAGCTCTGTCCTCCCAGTAGAAGCGATGCAACTCACGTTGAAAAATGAAACTCAAGTTTGGGCATACTTTCTGTTGTTGAATTGAACATTAAGTAAATAAGTGAGAACTATATCGGGGTACAACCACCTCCTCTTGGTTTTGTTTTTTTTTTTTTTTTTGTAGGTGGGGTGTTGTGGGGAGTCTGAAATAGGCTTTTGTTTGCTCTTTTTATTTTTTTCTTGGTCAGCTATTCCTTGTCTCTTACTTCGGTAGGAAAATGAGAATATCTTTCTGGCCTGTGGGGATGGACTAAAGTGTCCTTA
Source organism: Stenella coeruleoalba (assembly GCF_951394435.1). NCBI lineage: Eukaryota > Metazoa > Chordata > Mammalia > Artiodactyla > Delphinidae > Stenella > Stenella coeruleoalba. The sequence goes on along the minus strand of NC_137148.1, from coordinate 143,817,226 downwards.
GGATAAAGACCCAAGGGAGCTGTGAAGTAAATGAGTTTCCTGACTAATGAGAATTGTTTCTCATTCTGCTACGGATTTGCTTGATGGTGGGGGCTGAGAAATCAGTCAGTCTCTCTCTCTTTACCTTTTGTAAAGGCTTCCCTTTACAGGTAGGATAATAGCTGCTTAGGGCCAGAGGGAGGTTCAGCAACTGCCCCCCCCGGAAGATTTACTGATAGCAGAGTATCTTGAACATAGAAGGTGCTCCATGAGTGTTCATTGGAATCAGTAATGATACATGCGGGCAGATGTGAGGGGCTGGATTGTAGGACATGATACTCCTTATACATAAAAAACACATAACACAGGGGTGTGAAGGATGGAATGAAACAGTGCTGGCCACTACATGGAGGGGTCTGCAAAGAGAAGCTTTCTGATGATTAGAGTATTAATACCTGCTGCCAGTCCTTGGACCCCTTCTACGGCCAGCACCGTGGTAGACATTCTACAGATATTACCTCAAGACCCGCAGCTTACATTTGAGGTGGGTGCCGTCATCGTGCCCATTTCACAGATGAGGAAGCTGGTGACTGTAAAGTTTGATCACAGGGGGCTTTTAGAATACGAGGAGGATTACAGTGGGAGGCAGCTGGCTGCTTCATATTTCATAGCGATCTGGTTACAAATTCTGGTTTGCAGTGGAATCTCGGCAAACCCGGTCTCTTTCTTGCAACTCATGATCGTCTCCCTGTGGTTGAGGAATCGCCAATTTTGTACAGTCAGCACCCCGTTCCTGAGGGGGGGGTTACATCATAGTTCCTCACCTTATTAATCTCACCACACACGCTGCATCCCTTTTCCTTCTGCCACATCATCAGCCTGGGTCTGGAGCGAGGACAGCACGGTCCAGAGCCACGGCTGACCAGTGATAGAATACAGAGTGATTGGAGAAAGGAACTGTTACTGCTGTAAGCCATGGAGAGTCTGGGGTTCTTTGTTACAGCAGCATGCCTGAGCCAATCTTGACTGATACGTTCAAGTAGCCGGTAAATGAGAAATTCCACTTTTATACACTAGGTGTCCATTCAGTCCTTAAAGTTATTCACTTACCGGCTCAGGATCCTTTCTAAAACCCAGCCAGAGAGAGTCTGCACATATTTAAGGCCACTACATTAGCCTCTATGAACAACAACAACAAGAAGAAGTAGCTCTTTAAACACTATGTCATAATATCTCCAATTCTGACCTGCTCTCAGAATCAGACTGAGAAGCTGAGAAGCCTCAGAGTAGCCAGAGGTACCGCTTCTTCACCTCAAGATGTTGGGTGAACACTGGCCTCATCGTTTTCTCCCAAAAGACATGTGGATGCAGTGGGGTGGTCCCCTCCCCCAATCCCCACAAATGCTCCAGCAGCTCATCCCAAGAGGTCCTGTTCAGACCATCTGAGGGTCAGAAGTGAAATGAGTTTGGGAGACCCTCTCCCTAATGTTATTCACCCCCCACTGACAGCCTAAATGCACAATTTATCATGGTTTGACAGGCTCTGCTCCAGAGAGATCCTGGGATGCAACAAGGGGGCTCCATGGGTCAGCAGGGACAAAACAGGGAAAGGCTCCAAGGGGAAGTTCATGTAATCCAGGTGGCAGCTGGGAAATCAGCCACCAAAAACACAATAGGGCAGCCAAACTCTGAGAGTATCCCTCTGGCTAACTGGAGAAAACTTTTATCAAGTATTGAAAATGAACCAAGACAGGATGGACAGACCACACACACATCCCAGATTTCAGCAGGAATACTAAACAGACCTACCTGCAGTTATGGTGCTATTTTCTTACTGAAGTTGCCTGCGTTTGTGCCAGATGGGGTCCGATAGAAATACTCAGGGGGAGCCAAAGCAAAGAGAAGAGGGAGGGGTTGGCGGCAGGTGAAAGAATTCTCCAGCAACCACAAGGAAGGAGACTGTAGGCCTTGAAAAGTGGCAGCTTGGAACGGGGGTTGTCTGAAATAGTAATTAGGGTATGTGTGGGCCCTGCTGGGTGCCACTTAGAACCTTCCATGTTCACTGGCTGGCAGAGGATCAAGTTGACAAGAGGGCCAATCAATATGTCAGCAACGCTTCCCAGAGAGCTGCTCAGCCCTTGCTTGTCAGAGAGGGCAAACACGGGGGCCACGGGTGTTCTGCGTTTGCCGAGCAGGTCCCCAGGAACCGGGGGTATCTTTAAAGATCAGTCTTGTCAATACATAACTGGAGGAAGAGATTGGGCTTTCCCTTTGAAAATGGAAGCCTTCAGGCCAAGCAGAGCTTAGGGAGGGGAGGAGGTCTTGTGGCTAAACCTGTGATCAGATTCACAAGGGCCTTAGAGATGACGGCAAAGCTCCTTCAGAGACTGAGGCAGGATGATGGGAAGGGTCAGGGCTGGGTCTCCCCACCCTGACATCACCCGATTTAGTCAACAATGCCAGGGCTCCCGTGGGAAATGTAGCCAATTCTGAAAGGGCCCCTGCCTAGATGACGGAAAAAACCGCAGCGGAATACTCCGAGCTCAAATGCACCAGTGCTGACCTCGAACTTGCCCAGGCGATCTGTAAAGGCACTTTTGCAAGTAGTAGTGAAAATTAACACACTGCCAATGAGCCTCCTCGATGATGGTGACAATGAACATCTATTTTGGGACTGTGCCAGGTATTGGGCTAATTACATTATTTGCATCATTTATTCATCATTCATCATTCAGCAGACATTTATTGAGCCCCTACAGTGTGTTAGGTGTGTATTCCCAGGCACCAGGAATAAAGCAGTTAACAAGACAAGTTCCTCGCCCTCAGGGGAAAATAGAAACTAAACACAGAAGCGAAAAGTAGAGTACAGGGCTAGGGAATGCCAGGGCATAGGGGTTGGGAACTTGAACTTTTTTGGTTTAATTCTAGACCAATTAAAGATGATTGCCTGTGATAGGCAAACCTGAGCCAAGGCTTGAACGAAGTAAGAAAGCAATTCATGCTGACATCAGGTTTGAGTGAAGTTAGGGGAAAAGGAGAGTGTGGGGTGCTGGGGGGGATCAGTGGTGGGGAATGGGTACCCTTGGAAGGGGTCTGCCTTATATTTGGGTGAGGTGGGATGACCCTGGAGGATTCTGAAGAGGAAGAAAGCTCATTTATATTCATTCTCACCCTGTGAGGTGGTAATATAATCTACATTTTCTAGATGAGGAAATTGAGGCTTCGGGAGGTTAAGTGACTTGCCCAAGATCACACAGCCAGGAAGTGGGAAATCTGGGATTCAGACCGAGACACTTGTACCTGCAGAGTCAACCACCATGCTCTCCTGCCAGTGACTCACTCTCTCTGAGTCCTCACTGGAGGCCGTCCGGCCCTTGGAGTTCTTTAAAGGAATCACTACTTTGCCAAGACTGAACAAGGCAGGTGGGCTACAGAACCACGTACTAAATACTGTCAAGGCTCACTCGGGAACAGACACCTCCTTGTGCAAGCAGTCATTAGTCCTCTATAAATATAAAAACCAGTTTGCTATTTAACTTAAAGGAATCGCCGTTGTCAATAGAAAATAAATCTGTTGGACAACTTCAATTTACCGTCCTGCTGGCTAACAATCAATATGTTTGGTGACTTTTTCCTTGGTGAGTTTGCTTATCATGCTTCAGGGATGCAGTAGCATACAGTGGGTCTTCCTTAAAGAGATGAGGGCTCACTGCAATGTATTAATGTATTAATTACCCTTTTTAGGAAGGCTGTCAGTGCCCAAATGACCTTCTGCCTAAAAGAAGAGATGTAAACAAAACCATGAGGGATAACATTCTCAGAAATGCTCCAAGTCTTAAAGGAGTTAAAAATTTTTAAATCTTAAAGGAGTTAAAAAAAAAAAAAATCCCTTCCAAACCACGTTGGTGAAGTGATTTCTTTTAGTTTCGCCCCATTGTATTGCAATACACTGAGTGGAATAAATTTTCAAAGCACCGCAGGGAAGTTACGCCCACAAATCCCTTTACTAGTAATGGGATTTGTGCACCTATCTGCTAAGAATGCTCTGAGAACTTACTTGCCTGTGTCCAACTTCCAGCCTGCAGCTTCCAAAATGGTTGCAAAGCTTATGGCCCAGGAATTACACAGATGAGGAAGGGTGAGCTGTAGATATGATACCAGAATCCTGGCAGGACCACGGGAAATGAGAGGGGCTTTGGAGAAATGCACCTGCATTTACCCCTCTACCTGCACTCTCTCATCTTCCAGCTATGGTGCTAAAGCGGTCCTCGGCATGAATTCTGTCTGCGCCTTTCTAATTCTAGTCCCTCACAAAAGCAGGGAGACTTGCTGGCCTGCATGTCTGCCACGAGGACGAGGCGAGAGTTGCAGGAGACAGCTCTGGGACCAGAGAGCGGTGTGTTCCCGAGACAAGAAGAATCCACACGGAGGGACCAGCATATTAATCTAGTCCTGTGACAGGCTTGGGATGGTACAGGGAGCGGGAAGTGGTATGAGATTAATCAATTCCTGTGTTTGGAGGAAACAAACGGGGCTCCTTGCCGCTTTAGGGTGCATGGCGCCCCCAAGCCGGTGTCAGCCCCGCCCCCTTCGTCCCCTTGCACCTGCTGCACTGCAGCTGGCAACAGTGTGGGTGTGTGGTGTCTGGTGTGCTCAGGTGACCTCTAACAAGGCCCCCTGGCTCCCAGCATCACCGGGCAGATCGATACGCAAGACGGACCCATGAGCTGACATCCACCTTCTGTTTCTGGTGCGGGGGTCCCCAGGAACGTACACTGGAGGACAGGCGATGCTGGTCAGGCATCCCATTGTTCACGGAGCCAGCTCATCCTCGGGCTGATAAATACACACCTGGAGCCATTCAACATACAGAGCATCATTTCCCACCCCAGACTACTCCGTTCCTGCTGCTACTTTTTCCTGGAAAGAACTAAAATAAAAGCCTTTCTTTCTCCAAGAAAGGACCCATGTGATCAAAATACCTTTAGAGAATGATAACATCGGTAGGTTTTTTTCTTCAAATAAATCACCGTCTCGGATTTTAAGAGCTTTTGTGATAGCAGAACACATCCCCACAATCCACACACATACACCTCAATGCATCTTCCTTCCGCCCGACCCCGAAGCTTGTCATTCAGCGTCAACAATCCAAACATCATTCGTCTTTCATTAAAGAACAGCAACCAGCGGTCCTGTTCAAGAGGGGGCCGGTCCACAAGACCACCAACTACAAAAGGAAGGCGACGTGGGCTGCACGCAGCATGCGGCCACCGGAATCCTGGGAAGCAGACATCATGAATGTTTTAGAGGATGAGATGTCATATCGATCAGGAGATGTGCTGTGTGTGTGCTGGAACAAAGAGGGGGAACTCTCTCGTGAAAAATCGCCTTCTGCAAGAGGGAGTGGGGAGGGGGTTCTGGGAGGTGGCCGTTAGGGCGCTGGCCCTACTCTGTTCCCTCAGCTGCAGCAAACGAGGGAAAGAGAGTCTGGACTCACTTCCCTTCCTGAGTCCCGGGCAGCCCCCAGCAAACCACTCCCTGTGAGCCTTCTGACTGAACTCACAGCCCACAGCCAGGCAGCCTGAGATTGGCATCCTAGCCAGGGGGCCTTAGGAACAGGATAAAGGAAGAGCTATCTCCCTATCTTGGGTCCCTGAGAGATTCAGTCCCATCAGGGTTCAAATCCCCACACTACTACTCCTAAGCAGATGAACTTGTACCAATGAATTCACCTCTCTGAGCTTTGCTTTCCTTAGCTAGAATAAAAGCTAACGTTTTTAGAAAGCGCTGACTCAGGGGCCAACATTCCGCTGAGCGCTTGGTATACATTACTTTATTTGCCCTTTACAACAAACCTGGAGGTGGGTACTGTTAGCATTCCCATTTTGTGATGAAACAATTGAGGCAGAAAGGTGTTGGGAACCTTGCCCACCCTGATAGGGCTCACAGTTGGGGCAGCTGGTTATGGAATCAAGCACATGCTCTCAGCCCTTTACATCTCTATGGGGAGAGGGGTGAGCAAACCGACCTTGCAGGGCATTGTGATATAAAGGAGACAGGAACCTGGGAGTATCAAACACAAAGGAGGCACTCAAGAAACGTGTCTCACTTCCTGTTGGGTCTCGGATCACTCTGTCATGACAACAATGGTGATCATGGCTAACTTTTATTAAGCCCTTACTGTGTGTCAGCATCGATTCTGTGGAGTGTGTATATTATTCTCCCATCTCGTAGACGAAGACGCTGAAGCTCAAGGGACTGAAGTAGCATGCAGCTGGTAAGTGGTCGAGGGGTGATTTGAACCTGAGCCCCGTGACACCTACGGCCTGAGTACTGCACCACCCAACTCACAGCAGGACGACTGTCAGCTCAAAGTCCAATACCAGTGAAGATGGGGGACGTATATTCATCTAGATATTCATCCCCCATTGGCCTGAATCCCCCACCAGAGACAGCTTTGTGGCTTCCTTTTCTCTGCATCCCATCAGAATGGCAGAGCCACAGTCAAGAGGGGCTCAAAGGTCGTGTGGGCCACACCTTTGCTGTACAGATGGTGCCCACGACAGCCAATGACTGGCTGAGCCAGGATTTGAAATTTGGTCTCTTGATTCTTTGTCTGGTGCCCTCTCTACTGTCTCGTCCACCTCCTTAAAGACAGAGAAGCTGATGGGCAATGAAATGCCTTAAAAAACAGACAATGAGGGCACTGCAGAGAAGCCTTCTCCTCTCACCTAAGATTTTTATTACTATGACTTGCAATGCAGGGCACAAGCAAAAATAACCTGTTAAATTAGTCAACAAAAGGGGCATTATGGTTCTTTCTGACCCTAAATTCATTAGCTCGGGTTTCTCTGGCAAATTACTTCTACCACAGAAGTTCATTCACACCTACAGTCTAAAATCACCGCTTTTCTATTTCTACCCGGTCCAAGGATGTCGTGGTCCATATAGATGTGTTCCCTCCTGCGTGTGACCTTGGTAATTTTTCAGGAGTGAGAAATGAGTTGAAGAAATAAGGACGCTGAGCAAATCCTGTATGTAATTCTCATTTCAATTTGGTCATTTGTTCAGCAAAGCCAAATTAGGCACATGGGGAGGCTGCCAATGTTCTTTTCAATTTTTAATTTCTGACATGGTTTGCTCAAGGATTTTTTTTTTTTAACTCAGGAATTAAAAAAAATCTCATGTTACAGTAAATTGGGCTTGCTCTTTCTCTTAAATGGTTTTTAGTTAAGTGGATTTCACATGCCTAACCTAAAACATTTAAAAGTTGATTCTGATGGAAAGAAACATCACGTTAAAAACAAAAATTAGTTCTCTCTCCCAGGGATTGATCATACAGTAGGAACTGAAAATCCCAGAAATATGGTAGTCCTGGTTCTCTGATGTGCTTACTATCAACACCGTCAACTTTTCACCGGGAGACAGCTAGTCTGGATAAAAAAGGATACTTTCTTTTCGGAATGCAAGCCACCTAAATCTATCAAAAAAGAACAGTTTCCTCTGCAATTAGATAAATGACACAATTAGGCTTATTTGGAGTTTTTGACAATTTACTTGGTAGAGCTAATTTCAGGGGCTTGAAGTGACACTTAAGTCCCAAACATTTCTTTCCTGCTGAAGGTACACATTTCTCTCAACAGGTAGCAGCACTGTGGCTGTGGCATTTTTGGCTTATACAAAGCATTGCAATGACAGCAGAAAGACATTCAACACGGTTCATAATTAACCTTCCTCCTCCCTTTGGCTTGTGATCCCTCCCCACCCCCCACACCCCCCCAATTACTCGATGGAAGATCCCAACTCAGGTGTAACCCAATTCACCTCCAGGCGGGGGTTGGTGTCTCTTCTAATACCTGCCTGGGAGAGAGATGCTCCCTGACCCACATGTTTGGAGCTCAAGAAGGATGAACACGTTTGAAAAGTTCCCCCACTTGTTTTTATTACTTAGATCTTGGAGGCTGAAGTTTCTAAAATGTCCACATTAGTTTTATCTGATTTCATTTCGTCTTTAATATAAGACACTCCTGTGGTAGATATTTTATTATCCCTATTTTACAAATGAAGAGAATGAGACACCAGTTATACAACACGCCCAGTGACAAGGGTTGCCAGATTTAAAAAAAAAAAAAGGGCTTCCCTGGTGGCGCGGTGGTGGGGAGTCTGCCTGCCGATGCAGGGGACACAGGTTCGCACCCCCGTCCGGGAAGATCCCACATGCCGCGGAGCAGCTGGGCCCGTGAGCCATGGCTGCTGAGCCTGCACGTCCGGAGCCTGTGCTCCACAACGGGAGAGGCCACAGCAGTGAGAGGCCCACGTACCACAAAAAAAAAAAAAAAAAAAGTTAAATCTGGCAATTCTACCAAGTCCCCATAGTTAGACTAAATCTCAGAGACACCTTTGTCCTTCTGCAGCCCCAGGAACAGCCCATTGGCTGCTGCCCTCATATCCTCTAAGCTTAGTTCTAGATCTGTCAGAAAGAATTGTCCAAGGTAACCAGAGTTGGGTCTCTCCTCTGAACCTCTAGAGTTCTCTAATTTAAATGTCATTTCCATTCTGCTTCCAGTCCAACAGAAATATAACACGAGCCACATATGCAACTTAAAATGTTCTAGTAACCACATTAAATAGGTAAAAATAAATGTCATGGTTTCAACCTAATACATCCAAAACATTATCACTTCAATATGTAATCAATGTAAAAATCATTTTTCGTTAAGTCTTCCAAATCTGGCCTGTATTCTGCACTAAGAGCATATCTCAATGGAGGTGCTAAACTTTCAGTGGTTAGAGTGAAATGTGGTCCTGCCAAAACAATAAAAGTCTGTTAAACAGAAAAATACATCCCTTCAGTTTTTAAATTTAATTACAATGAAATGAAGTGAAAAATTCAGTTCACATGTGGCTACTGGACAGAGCAGTTCTAGATCACTGTGGCTAAATGGGGTTCTTCTAGGCCGATTTCCTCCTCTCTGCCCCCAGGATATTTTGTATCCGCACCTCTCACAGCATCTGTGGCTTTATGTGGTGATAACTTATTTGCTGATCACTCTACTTCCCCTCCCATCCCCCCTCAAACTTTGATCCATGAGCACCTTGAGGGGTGAGAGCGAGTCCTTATACCTCCTCTTTTCAATTTGCTGCAGTAGAGCCACTATCAGGTTTAGAACACACTATGTCCAACAACTATTTATTGAATGAAAGAATGGCTTAACGACTTGTGTTTAAAAAAATGCAGTTAATTGAGGTCTTGCAGTGTACCAGGCTAAGAATAATCATGGCAATAGTAATGAACAGTTTCTATTGAATTCTGACTTTGTACCAGGCTCTCCATTACTACCAGCTTCTAAGCATTTTCTCATTTGAATACCCTGCTCCCCCAGAAATCATCTTTGAGGCAGGACCTATTATTTCCATTTTACAGATGAGAAGACTGAGGCTTAGGGAGATTAAATAACGTGCCCACTCTCACACAGCTACTAAGCGCCAGAGCCAGGAATATGCGGATGTATCTCAACCTCCCTGCTGGTGTTTCCCTAACCTCAGTCATCATGGACCACATTCCTGATTTTTTACTAAATCTGATCTCCACTCATGCTAGTATTTCCTCACTACATTTTAAAATCAATACCTCCCCCCCCCGCCTTAAAACTTTAATCCACTTAGCCTCAACCCAAAATAGTATCTGTGAAATAGAATGTGTGATGTATTAGTTATAAGGCTTTGTGATACATGAACATGGACATAGAATTATTGAAATAAAGACGTTTGCCCACACAGCACACGGTCACCCTGCGCATGTGCTACTAGTGGTCTGTCTCCTGCAGTGGAGAAAACATTACCCCCTGGTAATGCTGGACTGCCTCTAACTTCGAACATTTGTCTTTCTATTCCCAAGGACCCACCATTATTTCTGTGTTTTCCCTGCCCTCTACAGTGGTCTAAGAAAGCAAAAACATCAGCAGTAGAAGAATGGGTTGGAAAGAAGGCTGCCCGTGCCTGTCTTTTCTCATTATTTCCAGCTGGATAAAAGCAAACCACAAGACCTGACCTCCCACCCACCCCCTCCACCTTGAGGCTTTTTCTTTACTTCTTCAGGGCCAGAGGCCTAAGACTGCTTCAGGTAGTCTGCATCCATGGGGTCAGTCCTTCCTGCCGAGAGCCTCCCCACCTTAGGCCAGGGTGATGCCAGGAGAGTCTGGAACCTGCTAGAATCCAAGAGCCCTGATCCACATCACCTGCCTCTGCCCAGAAACATGTCCACAGCCCAGACCATCACGGATGTGTTCCTGGGCAGCCCAGTTTCTACTTAACTCATAAATTCACCAGCCATCATTGAGCACCGACTATATCCCAGATACTGCAAACCCTCAAGGCAATTTTCTTTGCTTTAAAAAATTTTTTATCGAAGTAGAGTTGATTTACAATGTTGTGTTAATTTCTGCTGTCTAGCAAAGTGATTCAGTTATACACACATATATATTCTTTTTCATATTCTTTTCCATTATGGTTTATCACAGGATATTGAATATAGTTCCCTATGCTATACAGTAGGACCTTGTTGTTTATCCATCCTGTATATACTAGTTTTCAATGCAATTTTCCGTAACAATAATAGTCAACATTAATATAGTGGTTACTGTGTGCTAGACACTATTCTAAGAACATTAAATATTTAGATAGGAAATGTTTGGTCGATCAAAGATGGTAGAATATCGGTAATTTTAGATGGTCCAACTTAAACATATTAATCACTTAATACAATAGCCCCAGAGACAGATACTTTTATTATACCCATTTACAGATGAAGAAACTATAGGGGAGAGAGATTAAGTAACCTGGTCATTCCACCACTAGTAATAGAGCTGGGCTGTGAACTTGGGGACTTTGGCTCAAAACACTTAACCATAATGCTTTCTGCCTCTTATAGCAAAAGTGCCAAAAAAGAATGCTGCCTTCTGCCTAAAGGCCGGACGCTATACTTCAGGTGCATTGCGGCTAAGATATACTTTTATGGGAACAATGGAACATGATGGTTAGAGTAGCTTTGCAGCCAAAAACCCTTGGCCTCAAATCCGATCCCTTTGGACCTTAGTATCTGTGAGACTCTGGAAAAGTTTTGTTTAGTTTAGTTTTTCAACTTCTCAGACCCTCTATTTCCTCATCTGTAAACTGAGAATCTTGAAACTCCCTACCTCCCAGGGGAGACTGTCACATTAAACAAAATAAAGCATGCAAAGCACTTGGCTTGACAAAGAGTTACGAGCTCAACAAATTAGTTATTGTGTGGACTGGCCAGAAATAACTGTCTGTCCGGAGAAAAGTATCTTTCAGATTCCAAACAGCTAGATTAGAGGCAAATAGTCATTCCTGAATTGGAGATGTCCTGCCTTCTGAATTAAAACATCAGAATCCAATGGGGGAGAATACTTAGGGATCATCTCCTCTGGACTCATTTTACAGAAGAGGTTACAGAACTCAACCTAAAAAGGTTAAATACCTGGGCGGAGAGCCTCTGCATCGTTCTTGAGAAGCACAGATCCCTCATCTCATCTGCTTCCACCTTGCTGCACTGACTCTTGAAGGCATCCTTTTGGAGAGATGCTTTCAAAAGAAGAGTCAGACCTGCTGACCCGACTCACAGATTTCATGCGTGTGTGATATCACTGGCAACGCTAAGCAGTGGTGGGAGGTGCAGCTGGGGTGGGAAAAGGGAGGTGAATGGGGGGGGATTCTAAATGATTTCCATCAAACTTTTCCAAAGCTACTGCAAATATGCAGCGTGTTTCCTTTGCAAACGTAGCTTCAACTCAAGCCCTCCAACCTCCCTCCTTCTACCCAGATCACCACCTTGAGTCCCCTCCCATGTTAATATTTGGGAGATGCCTCTGTGTATAAAAACACATTCAATAGCAATATTTCCTACATTTAACCTGATATCTACAAATTCAGCCTGCTCACATGATTCAGTTTGCATAGCGTGGGTGGGCTCAGTTAATGAGTCTTTCCTAACCTTCGACTCTGTGCCTGGGGCTAAGCCAGGCTCTGGAGGGGAATGGTAATAACTGAGACACCGCTGCCCTCCAATGGTCCAGGCCATTGGTTTCAGGCTGTGGTTCCCAGACCAGCAGAATCAGCATCCTCTGAGAACTTGTTAGAAATGCAAAGTACTGGCCCCCACTCCAGACCCACAAATCAGAAACTCAGGCAGGGGCGGGGCTCAGGTATCTATATGGCTTAACAAGCCCCTTAAGTGATTCTGACGGAGGCTCAAGTTGGAGAACCACTGGCGCTGTGTGAAGCAAGGCCGCTAGCAATGAGTAAAGGAGAACGTGAACGGCGGGAACGAGTTCCTATTGCCTATTTCCACGAGGGTGGAGGAGCTGAGAGCCCCAGAGCCTCCTGCCAGGTGTGCGAGGTCTCTGCCCACGCGGGTAGGATGTCACAAGCAGCTAGGAAGACGCAATACAGAAAACAGAGGCTCAAGCCAGAGTGGAAAGATGGAGACAGTGGCAGACCCAGACTTGAGCCAAAGTGCAATAGGGACCTACTCTCTGCCCGTTCTGCCTGTCTGGGAGGACCAGTTATCAGAGACCCATGGCCACCTCCAGACTCAACAGGGCCACTTGTATGAATGCTTTCCCATCCCACTGGAAGCTTCCTGGACGCCCATCCACGTCGCTCAGAACCTTGCTTTCCAAACCATCAGCCACTTAACAGAATTAAAACAGAACCTGTTGGAACTTTTTAAAGAATTAATTAATTTATTTATTTTTGGCTGCGTTGGGTCTTCGTTGCTGGGCACGGGCTTTCTCTAGTTGCGGCGGGCGGGGGCTACTCTTTGTTGCGGTGCGCGGGCTTCTCATTGTGGTGGCTTCTCTTGTTGCGGAGCACGGGCTCTAGGTGCGAGGGCTTCAGTAGTTGTGGCATGTGGGCTCAGCAGTTGTGGTGCACGGGCTTAGTCGCTCTGTGGCATGTGGGATCCTCCCAGACCAGGGCTCAAACCCGTGTCCTCTGCATCGGCAGGCGGATTCTTAACCACTGTGCTATCAGGGAAGTCCCAGAACTTGTTGGAACTTGATACATGAATTCATTCATGCCCCCCGCCCCTTAAAACAACTTCACATTTTCTATCATTAATGGATGTGCAATTATAGAGGAGATTAGTGATTTAAGCCAAACATATAAACTCTCAGGGTGGAAATTTTAAGCACTGTGCCTAAAATTGGGGAGATATTTTCAGAGAGAAGGTATTTTAGACAGTGGCTCTGAGATGGCATAAAGGGAGGGTTCTCTCCTCCACTCTCTGGTCAGTCCTGACCATGGACGCGCAGACCGAAGGCAGGCAGGTCTTGGGGGATCTGGGCTCTGTTAGAAGGACTGCATCCCCTTTCCCCCCATCAGGCACAGAGCTGCCCAAAACCAGACGATGCACTGGGGTAGTTGTGCCGGGGTCATGTGATTGGAAATACCTGTCCGTAAGCATTCTTGGGGCAAATTCTTTTTTTCTTTAGTCCGGGAGGCTGACCCCATGAGTTTGAGCTGAACAGCTATGTACTAGCTTAGGACTGTTAGGGCTCAGCTTGACCTAGCTTCAGCAGAATAGGGCCATTTTTGGAAGGTTGTTAAAATAGCTCACGGAAGTGAGGGAGGATCTGCCTCACCAAGCCTTGTCTTTTTTTTTTTTTTTTTTTTTCCGGTACGCGGGCCTCTCACTGTTGTGGCTTCTCCCGTTGCGGAGCACAGGCTCCGGGCGCGCAGGCTCAGCGGCCATGCCTCATGGACCCAGCTGCTCCGCGGCATGTGGGATCCTCCTGGACTGGGACACGAACCCGCGTCCCCTGCATCGGCAGGCGGACTCTCAACCACTGCACCACCAGGGAAGCCCAAGCCCTGTCTTTATTCTCGGTCAGGGGGCTCTCTCCACAAAGGGTGGGCCGTGGCCACAGAGAATGCCAGACTCATCGTCCCACCCTCTTGGGCCACCAGAGAAAAGAGAGCTTCATTTTTTGAGCTTCGCTTTTAGACAGGCAAGTATTCTGATCGTCGCAGCTGGGGTCACATGCCCTTCCTTGGGCCTCTCACTGTGGCCTTGAAGGTAAGATAACACTATGGCCCTGACCTGAAGACGATGCGAGGAGGGTGTTGAGTATAGACCTGGCCACCAAGTAAGGATGTCACGTCTAGCAAATAAAAATACAGGATGCTAGTTAAATTTGAATTTCCCGTGCAATATTCAGGACACACTTATATTAAATACATTATTTGTTATTTATCTGCAACTCAGATTTAACTGGGGTTCTACACTGAATCTGGCAACCCTGTCACCAAGGGAACTGATGTGAGCCAGTCAGGCTCCCCATTTTGTGTCTACCACAGTTTGTATGAACCCTTGAAGAGGTACAGAGTTCTCTGTGGAACAAAGCGCTGTCCATGCTCAGGGGTGTCCCTGAGACCCTGCTCCATGGTGTGTTGGGATGGCTGTCTGTCCAGATGAGAATCTGTGTCAGGCATCTGCATTTTTCACGAAGTGTCAAAACTGTCTGGCTGTCTGATGTGTAAAGCATATGGACTATACTTTTTATCAACCATATCAGTTCCCAGGTGGGACCTGAGGAATTTATCAGAAAATTCAGCTAGAATTATTAGAGAAATGCAAATCAAAAGTACTATGAGGTACTACCCCACACCGGTCAGAATGGCCATCATTAAAAAGTCTCCAAATAACAAATGCTGGAGAGGGTGTGGAGAAAAGGGGACCCTCCTACACTCTTGGTAGCAATGTAAGTTGGTGCAGCCACTACAGAGAACAGTATGGATGTTCCTCAGAAAACTAAAAACAGAATTACCATGTGACCCAGCAAGTCCACTCCTGGGCATATACCCAGACAAAACTGTAATTCGAAATGATACATGGACCTCTATGTTCATAGCAGCACTATTTACAGTAGCTAAGACATGGAAACTGCCTAAGTGTCCACTGACAGATGAATGGATGAAGATGTGGGGTAGATGTGTGTGTGTGTACTAAGCAAAATGAGTCAGAAAGAGAAAGACGACTATCATAGGATATCACCTACACGTGGAATCTGAAATATGACACAAATGAACTTATCTACGAAACAGAAACAGACTCACAGACATAGAGATCAGACTTGTGGTTGCCAAGGGGGAGGGGTTTGGGGGAGGAAGGATTGGGAGTTTGGGATTAGCAGATGCAAACTGTTATCTATAGAATGGATAAACAATAAGGTCCTATTGTATAGCACAGGGAAGTATATTCAATATCCCGTAATAAACTTCAACGGAAAAGAAAAAGAAAAGCAAAATTCGGCTAGCATCAAATTGTGATTCCACTCTTGCCAAAGCTCCCTAGAGATGTCTGATAGAGAGTCAGCATGAGGCTACCTAGCTGGTCCAAGCCCATCTCTTAGGCTGGGGTTTAGTGCCCTTTTTCTAGAAGGCTCACTACAACCCGTTTATAAGGTCTCTTCCTCTCTAGTCTTGGCTGAAAATTTGGAACCTGAAGATCTCTGCAAGTTCCATTTCTGCCAACAGTGTTGATTCCTGTAAATATTTACCACACTTGCTCTGCAGTCGAGGCGCAGCCATTTTTTTCTCTTCCTCTGGAAGGAAGTTTATTACACAAAGTAATAGGTGATGTCTTCTTGCTACCATATCAATCTGCCTGTGTGCTGAACTTCTTTGACAGCAAGAACAAACAGTTGTTACTGAAACCTTCCACCCGGAGGAAAACAATAAAACCAGAAACAAAAGCAAACCAACAAACCAAACTTCTATAGAGATGTATTCTCTGTTGGAATACTGAACACAAGACAGAGCAGCCCAAAGCTGAAGTTCAATTATATTTCCTAAAGTAGGAAAACCAAACAGTTCAGTCTGATTTTTCCTTCAGACAATACTTTCTTATTCTGGTGATAAGGGGTGACTTTTCAGCACCAAGTATCCCAGAAAGAACTCTGAGCGATGGGGTGAAGTACTGGGCTTGGATTTAGGATACACAAAGCCAGTCCAGGGGCAAGGTCAGTCTAGGCAAGACTTTGAGCTGAAGGACTTTTTCTGTGTGTTCTCCCATCTGTTCCCAGGAGCAAGCGATGCCTGAAAAACTCTGTGTGAAGGAACTGATAGTTTTAGTGAAAGAAAAAGGTAGTCTAGGGGCCTCTGGGCATCACGTTTGGACTTAAGGGCAAGACTGTGTTTCTTTTTCTGGGAAGGCCCTATGCACTTAGAACAGAATCCTTGATGAAGTGCCAATGATCTCAGACTTGACCTTCAATGTTCTTTCCATGCAGCCTTGTGCTTCATACAGTGGTCAGGAGGCAGCTCTCACTGGGTGAGGGTACTTAGCTCTCCACGGTCTTTTGGAGAAATATGCTTCAGTGCACATGGGACCACTTTGTCCATAGGAGGGATTACCATTCTGATAAGTGGCTTTAGCCAATTAGTTTATTTTTGCTGAGTTTATTTTTTTCCCCATACTCCTAATTCAATATCCTTATTTCATATAGCACTTACAAGGCTGATGGACCCTTATAAGGATGCATGCATGGGGTATGATGGGCCCTATTATGAAAACTGAGTAGACTGCTTAGGGGTAACAAGACACACTTCTCACATAGATTCTCTTTATAGGTCGACTGTCTCTCTGTGTGTCTATGTATATGTATGTATGTACATAAATGCGTATAAACAAAAATGTATATGTCTGTATATATATGTGTGTGTACACACGTATATCTCCCCTTGCATATATGTGTATGTCTAATTAGTGATCTGTCTTCACTGGTTCTATCCAGGTTTGCTGCTGTGTATTCTAGAAGGGCAGTGACTAGGTACGTCTGGTTCACTACTGTACATCTGGAACCCAGCACAGTAAAAACAGTCTTTACATAGCTCCTTCCTTTGCCAAGCACTGTGCTAAGGGCTAGTCAACAACTCTCTCATTTAATTGTCCCAAAGCCCCTATAAGACAAGTACTATTATTGTGCCCATCTTACAGGGAGGAAACTGAGTCACAGGGAGGCCAAGTATCCTGGCTGTGCTCACGTCGCTCATAAATATTAATAATAGTAATAAGAAAAAAAAAACCTGGGATTTGATCCTGAGCAGTCTGGATTCTAGAGCCTGTTTTCTTGCCTCATACTGGAAAATACTTGTTCTATAATTAACAAGTAAATGGATGACTACTAAGACTAAAGCACTCTGCGACAAAACCATGGTTTTCACCCTGGGTTGTCAGCCCCAGAATTCGCATAAAATTCTCTAAAAGTACTGCCCATTCCAGCATTTCTCCCTCTGACTCACGTCTGTGGCTTTCCACACCATCTAAGGCTCATTCTAACTTCCAGAGTCTGTATTATTCTCACAATTCTATTACACGAACTCCCTGTTACGGGATTGCTAATTGCTAATCCCCACATCAGTGGATAAATGTTTAGGTGGACACTGCTGCTGCCTGCTCTTTGCATTTGAGAGCGGTCTTCAACAGTCAAGGAAACCGTGGGCCAAACCTCCTCGTGAAGGACAAGCTTCTTGTGATGAGCTACAGGAAGCTATGCCCCCTGAACACCCAGGTGAGGCCCATCTGATCTCACGCCTTGAGAAGAGCAAAGAAATATACAAGTTCCAAACCATGTTCATCTCCAGACGACTAAACAGACCACTGGAATCAGAAGTTGTGTTTCTCTCCATTCACAATCCACTCCCCGTCACAGGTGGGCCCCCATCATGGCCCTGGGAGAGGAGTATCACACTCTCTAAGCTCAGATGGGCGATCAAATCCTATCCTCAAGTCTCAGGGGCTAATTAAGCCTCTATGGCTGGTCAATGCTCCTCATTGTGGCAGTGATTTTAAAGAACTTCTAGGCGGTCTCTTCATGTTCAAAAACTTCTCTCCATCTTTTCATGACACAAACAAATTTGACACAAACAAATTTCGAATGGTAGAATTTCTGTCAACCCTCCAGGATGTTTCTCTAATTCCGTACTCAAAAGGCAGCACTGCTTTATCCACAAACTTGTATTTGCTCTTTGAAAATACAAAGACACAACGCGGAAGAAAACGCTACCAGCATTCCACTCCGCTCCCCAATCAAGCCACATAGACCCAATACTTGAGGCGTCCTTTGGATTCCAGTTTTCAGTTCCCATTGGAGACATCTCGTGTTCTCACTGCGGCATCATCTGTTAATGCCCACTGTCAATGGGGAAGAATCATTCAGCACTAAAACGCACGGAAAACAAACAGAAAAAGGATTCTACTTTCCAAGCAAGCCAGGTTCCGAGAACTGCTACTAGAGAGAAGTGTCCAACACTTTTCCACTTAAATCGCTTTCAAAACTTCTAATGAATCTTCTCTTTTAAACAAATAATGCCATTAGCATGGATGCTATGCAAATGAGATGCAGGGCCTGCATTTGTTTGGCTTCCTCGATATTGTTTCAGAAACCTGATTACATCAAATATTTTTCAGTTTATGCAAAGCAGAACTTCTCAATACATTTTTTTTGAAGAGTATGTAGTTTTTCATTTGCACGTTAGTCCCAAGTGGTAAATTTACACTCTGAATGTAGGATTAACAAATTTCCATGTCTGTACTGCATTTTGAAACTTAACCATAAAGAAGTTGCTTTCATATGCCAAGAGGCTTCAGAATCTGAAATCGAATGAACGTGGAGGTACCTGGATGCAAGAGTTTAGCACATAGACAGACAGCACCAAGGAAACCTGTTTTCCCAGAGGAACATATTTTTGTAGTTACCTATTACATACAGTGGTTTTTCAAAAACTGATTTCAAGTCATCTTGGAGAATTCAGGGACAAGGATACACTATGTGCGGCTAAGAAACCATTCAGATCCACAGATATGCATCTAAACCCCTTTCCGACTGCTCTTTCCCAGTCTGGCGAGCAGGCCTGGCAGTGCCACCTCCTCCCTGCCAGTGAACAATGTTAGGGCTTGAGAGAGCGATGCGTGATCACATTTACTGTAGCATCAACTCTTTTTTTCTTAATTGTCCTGAGAACCTAGAAAGGAAACAAGCGTCTGTGCTGACAGAGGAGCTCAGCGTGAACTCTCATTTTTCACATGGAGCTAATTAAAAACTGAAATTAGTTAAATATGGAAATGACACTTGCAAGCACTTTAGTAGAATTCTGGCAAAATCCCTCTGGTGTGCTGTGACATTACCTGCTGCTCCGAAACTCCCCAACTGAATTTCACAGTTAAAGGGCTGAGCAAAGGGAAAGTTATTATTGAGATTTCGGATTCAGAATGGGTCTGTAAAACTCCAAATTAAATTTCACGGCTGGCCCTTGAGTGGTTGGCAATATATAACGCAGGCCAATGGAGTGGGCTGCTCACAATGGCCCTGCAAGCAGCCGCTGCAATTACTCCTCTTTAGGTATGGTCCTGTGGGTGGCATGGGGTTTCAATCAGAAGGTTAACGGATGTATTTCTCCCGGAATCTGACTCAGGGTGCTTCACATACACGCCAGTTCCGACAAAGAGCCGGGACTCATGCGTGGGGTATGACTGGCCCTATTATGAAAACTGAGGAGACTGCTCAGGGGTTACGACACACCCTTCTCAAATGGATTCTCTTCATAGGTCGGGCTGCCTGTGTACCTATGTATATGTATGTACAGAAATGCATATAAACATACATGTATATATGTGTATCTTTATGCGTGTGCACACATATATATCTCTCCCTGCATATATGTATATGTCTTAGAAGGAATTTCTGTTTTTATTTATAATTGCGATACCTCATCATGAAGCCGGGAGATCAAGCAGCTTGAGTGTTAGGGGGAAGGGAGAATGGTCTTCTCCTAAAATCCCTGGTAGAAGAAACAGCCTTTCCCAAAGGACAGTGATGAAGCGGGATCTTCCAACATAGATGGCAACAGAACACCATCCACGAGTGCCATGTCCTCCTTCACAGGCAAAAGCAGTAGCGTTTGCTCAAGGGCAAATTATGGTGTTTGTCTACATCTGCATACAAGTTAATTAAACCGGCCTACGTGTCTGACGGTTCTGGATCTGTGGCAGAGTGTTTGGGAAGTCCAGCCGCTCTGCAGACAACTGGAGTGTTGGGATTTTATTGTCTTTCCGACACCCTGTCCACTTGCCCTTGAGGCATCCCCTCCTCCTGGAGCCCGGCCAAGACTGAGGCAGGCACCGCATCCCTGCCTGGGCAGGCCAGCGAGAGGAGCCGCATATTGCCAGAGCCAGCCCTGCTCCGTGAGTCAGCTGGCAGGGCGCCGGCAGCGGGCTGAGTTGCCAGAGAGAGTTATCTGGCAGCCCTGGCGCTCATCTTCCCATCACACTCGGGCTTTGCTAGTCCGAGGCCTGGAAATCATCACGGCTTATCCAGCTGGATGGGTGGAATGCTTCAGCTGTACCATCGGGCTGGCTTATTTTTATTGAATTTTGAATATCCAATTTCAAAGCAATTCAAAAGAATGTGCCCAAGGCTTCAGATCAGCGTGGCTGCCACCACCCTGCAGTAGGGTTTGGAAGTTCATAATTCTAAACAACGGCAAGATTACAGAAGCTTTCCCTGCCAGGACCAGCGCCTCTACAGAACCCTCTGTACCAACTCCATTAGGTCACGTGCTGACAGCGGCGGAAGCTGTCGTGCTAATCCAGGTCCCTCACTATTCAGGCCACGGTGGCCAAGCAAACTTCTTCCACTGATGAAAGACAGACAGGGGAGTGGAGTGGGGAGGGGGAGGGTAATAGGATGCAAAAGGATCCAGGTCCTGGAGGTTGGCACATGGAAGGTTGCTTACAGAGGGCAGGATGGAGAGACAAGATGCACAAAAGTGTGGCATCAACTGGGCAGAGTGGGCGGGGGTGACCCCAAAGCCCTGACCCTACAGGGAGAAAACAACCGTTCGGGAAGTCAGGAACAATGCTAAACTTGTTTTGTAACCATCATCCCCCTGCCCCATAAAGACTGAAAATACAAACAGAGAAACACTATACCTGCTTCTGTAAGACTGACCTGATGACGGGAATCTTCCATCTCAGGCAGTCTTTTCACCGGCTCCAAAAAAATCCATCTTCCCTCATCCCTGTCATTTTATCCTAATCCTGCTACACACATGCCCCGAAGGCATTTGTTTTATTTATTCTTTTTATTATTATTTTAAAAATTTATTTTATTTTTGGCTGCGTTGGGTCTTTTTTGCTGTGCACGGGCTTTTTCTAGTTGCAGCGAGCGGGGGCTACTCTTTGTTGTGGTGCGCGGGCTTCTCACTGCAGTGGCTTCTCTTGCTGCGGAGCACGGGCTCTAGGTGCATGGGCTTCACTAGTTGTGGCACGCTGGCTTAGTTGCTCTGCGGCATGTGGGATCTTCCCAGACCAGGGCTTGAACCCGTGTCCCCTGCATTGGCAGATGGATTCTTAACCACTGCGCCACCAGGGAAGCCCAAGGCATTTGTTTTAAATGCACAAAGCAAAACTTAACCCAAGCGGTAGAAGGCTGAAGAGTTGAGAAAAATGGGCCTCCTGAGAAAAAGCCCAACACAGCAACCTAAGGCTGAGGATGGTTAGACAATCAAAATACAACCTGCTCTGATTTCTTTCAGTAGCACTTGGGAGACATCCCAAGTTGTGCCAAGTAGGGCTTGGCACTCACTGAAAACTGTTTTTAAGAAGGCTGGGGACAAAACCAATTCAATAATTATCGATGTTCCCAATCTGTCCACTCCTCCCCACAGGGGCTAAAACATAACTTCAAAATACAGAGCAGGGCTTACTTGGTGGCACAGTGGTTAAGAATCCGCCTGCCAATGCAGGAGACACGGGTTCGAGCCCTGGTCCGGGAAGATCCCACATGCCGTGGAGCAACTAAGCCCATGCGCCACAACTACCGAGCCTGCGCTCTAGAGCCCGTGAGCCACAACTACTGATCCCACGTGCCACAACTACTGAAGCCCGCACGCCTAGAGCCCGTGCTCCACGAGAGAAGCCACCACAATGAGAAGCCCGTGCACCGCAACGAAGAGTAGCCCCTGCTCGCCGCAACTAGAGAAACCCCACATACAGCAACGAAGACCCAACGCAGCCAAAAATAAAATAAATAAATTTATTTTAAAAAACCAAACAAAAAAACCACAGAGCAAACTGGGATGTGGTGACTCTGATTGTAACATGAGGCAGTCAGTTTCACAGGAGCAGGGCACCTGCCTGCTCTCCCTCAGCACTGCACCCCTGCCCCCAGCACAGTGCTGGGCCATTAGGAGGACTTAATGAATATTTGTGGAATGAATGAATGAACAAACGAACAAAGGTTGTCTTTGTCTTACGTCACTTAGAGTCAGAAAGACTCCTAATATGGCCATTTAATTGTTAGACAGCACTAGATAAAGAATCTCTAGGTCTCAGTTTTCCCATCTGTAAAATGGGTTTGATAGAAGTACCGACTGCATAAGATTGTACTGCAGATTAGACGAGAAAATGAACAGCAAGGGCCTGGCACCATTTAGAAGGGGCAAAACTCAACTCCTTTCTCACTTATTCAACTGGATAAATCACAGCTCTTTGTACCTGATCCACTTATGTTCCCTTTGCATCATTCTATGGAGTCTGCCTTTAAAAGGGAAAAATAAAAATCAAATATGTAGGAGACCCTTTGTTTTTCTGAAAAAAATTTATCGTTCTTCAAAAGGGATTGTTTTGCCTGCTCAATGCAGTCAGTGTTGGGGTACCTTTTGCAAACCTTGAATGTCCCCTTAAATGAGGGAGCCATGATTTTCCTTTAAGGACAAGCTCTATTGATTCAGATACAGAGTAAAGACATAGAAACCCAAACATGAAATAAATAGCACCAGGATAAAGCAAAAACCCCAAAGACAGAAGTAAAGGAAACCCAAGAACCCAACAGCTAAAAGAAGGTGGGGGGAGCCAGGTAGATGCTTCTAGAAACCAGAGGTAAGAACAGCTACCCAGAGGTCATCCCCCTTTGGTGTGTGACCCAGTTTTAAATCATTTGCTCCTTTGAGCAAACAGTGCTGCTGGTTAGTTATCCAGTAGATGTTTTTAATTACAAGCTGAAAAAGTCATTCTGTAGCCCTGAAACCAGTGCCCTCATGCCTAAGAAGTGCTTTTTAATATTTATACATCTAAAGAGGGTTTGCCCTTGCAGACACAGAAAATCATTAGGAAGCCTTCTCAGGAGGATGTAACTTTGGTCAAGGTCATGCACAAATCTCAACTTCAAATTTCAGCCAAGGCTTACCAGTAGGTGCCACTTTTGTGCCACAAACCACTTCTAACCCTTTCTCAACTTTATTTCTAGGTTATCAATTTTTAAGTAGAGGAGAGGAACAAAAATATGCTTGTGAGACAATTCTGAGCGTATAAAAGTTGAAGAAACTTTTCTTTTTTTCCTCGTTACTTGGCACATTTATTTAATAGAGCTTTTTTTGACTTGACTTTTTTCTTCCAGCACGGCAGATGAATGGGAGAACCAAGGAGACTGCACTCAAAGAAATGTCTTCTAACGGTGCTAACTTTGGTTTGGCATGTCACCTATCTAACAATATCAGGGAGAGGAAATATTCCGTCAAAGCTGTGAGCCTGGAGGGAAACAGACTGGATGGTGTCCAAACACACACAGTATCTTAGCAACTTTTGAAGTTCACAAAAGCCAGCATTTCAGTTTGGGAAGCCGGCTGGTAGAAGTTCCATCGTACCCAACCACGAACCGCTGAAAGCCACAGCCCAAGGTAGAAGTGGCTATCGTTTTCAGGATCTCCCACCCAAGCTGCCGCAAGTCAAGTGGCTGTGAGAGGGCAGGCAGCTCTCTTCCCAAGAAAACAAAATAAAACGATGACACCAAACGCGCCCCCCCCCCAACACATAGAACAGTGATAACCAGGTAAGGCCAAACATATCATGACTGAAAAATGTCTTGGAGGAGCACATTCGGCAAAAAAATAAAAGCATACAATTAATCTCCATTGGAAGAAAATGGGGAACAGGAATCAGGCAATAGCTACTCCAAGACCTTCCCGTTAAGAATCTGGGTGTGCCTTCGTGCCTTTGCCCTGTAAAGAGAGGGCTCGAGAATCCTCTCCCACTTATTTCTGGAGAATGGGGAGACTCCGAACACCCATTAAAGATGGCTTGGGGATCACCTTGTAGCCCCTAGCCTGTCTTTCACAGCTAAGTGATGAGCATGTACTTGGGTGGGGCGAGGTCTAAATGAACTTGACTGATAAGCCAATCTATATCCTCACCATTATCCCCCAGATCTGAGGCTGATAGTTAATCCTGACAATCTAATCCTTGAATCCATCCTAAATCCGGCCCTGAAGCCCAAAACGGATCCTAACCCTCTGAGAACCCAATGTATAACTGTCACAGGAGTAGAAATCCATGCCCCTCTCTGAAGCCCAGCTTAGGCTATCTGTACCTCGACTGTTCCTTACTTTTAGGCAATTAAACTACCAGGCAAGTGAGACAAGTCATTTCAAGTGAAAAGAGGCAGGTGCTTTTTAAGCCTTTTGTTTTCTCTAACACCTATTGTCCTTAAAACATCATGCAGCGACAAAATCAGAAAGTTTACTCAATCCAATTCTACAGTGTTCTAACTTGTTTATTACGTGTGTGAAAATAAGCGAGGAAGTACATTCTTTCTCCCAGAGCCCCCAGCGTCATCCAGCCCAGCTGACATGTACTGACATAACACATGGAACTGATCAGGCTTCTGTTGTGGATTACAGGAACAGGAACACTTCTCTTAGCGGGTCCCCCATTTCCAGAGGCTGACTGCTGTTTTCTCTGCCCAGGAGACAGCAAAAGCCTGATCATTTTGATGGAGTTATACCTGGTGCCTCCCTCCTCTTCCTACCAGATTCACAATGACCAAACCTGGACATTCAACCTCTAAAATGTCTCCCAGATCTGCTCCCCTCCTGGCCTGCCCTGCTTTTGTCCTTGGTCTGTTCACCTTCTCTGCTTTCTGGGCTTTGGAAACAGCCTCCTTAGATCTTATCGCCTCCAGTCTTGACCACTCATTTCATTCCACACGGGGCTGCCACACTGTTCCATGCCCTCCTCTATTCATGATTCTCAGCAGGGTTCGCATCACTTAAGAATCAAATCCGGAGGACTTCCCTGGTGGTGCAGTGGTTAAGAATCCACCTGCCAATGCAGGGGACACGGGTTCGAGCTCTAGTCCGGGAAGATCCCATATGCCGCGGGGCAACTAAGCCCGTGCGCCGCAACTACTGAAGCCTGAGCTCTAGAGCCCATGTGCCACAACTACTGAGCCTGTGTGCCACAGCTACTGAAGCCTGCGCGCCTAGAGCCCATGCTCTGCAACAAGAGAAGCCACCACAATGAGAAGCCCACACACCGCAACGAAGAGTAGCCCCCGCTCGCCACAACTAGAGAAAGCCCGCGCGTAGCAACGAGGACCCACCGCGGCCAAAAATAAGTAAATAAAATAAATAAAGAAAAAAAGGAATCAAATCCAAATACACATTTGTATGGTGTGAAAGGCTCTTTGTCACCTGACGCTTCTCTCCAGTCCCAGCTCCTTTAATACCTCAGCGCCCTGTGTACTGTTTGCTTCCATATGAACCATAAGTGCTTCCCCAGAACACCGCGCTTCCCCAGGCTGAATCACTCACTGCACTTGGTGTTCTTAATTCCTAAAATGTACTTCTCCCACCTCATCTTCTGCCAAACTCCTATGCACCCTTCCAGCTAGGAGTCAAATATCTGAAGTACTCTCTGATACCTCTCTGAAGTACTCCCTGATACCTTCAGCTAAAATCCTCCTTTTCCTCTCCCCATTCACTTCCCTAAGGAGGTCAGTTATGACCTCCTTAGCCTTTTCTTATAAGTGACTGTTGGCACATCTGTTTTCCTTCTGTGTGTGACAGGGATCTGCTGGGGGTGGGGGCAGGGACCTTGGATGCATTTTTGCATCACCAAGATCTCCCAACTTAGAAGACAAAATTCAGTAAATGTTTGCTGAATGAGTGGATGGATAAAGGACAAAGCTAGTCCTCAGGAGGTACCCTAGAATCGACCCCAACTTGAGAATGAGCCTTAAAATTAAAATACTTATGTGGGGATTCTCTCACCTAAAAAGTCCTCAGCAGCCAGACTAGCTCTATTTTCTGAACTCAGTTGCTTCCTCCTTTCTCTTCCCTCTTATCCTGTTCCTTTCTGGGACTTCTAGGGCAGTGGTCTGAATTGAACTGTCTTCTTCTTCCGCCAATCCCGGGGTCAGCAAGTCCATATCGGCAGTTACTCTGGCGATCAGGGACCCGAAGTGGTCATCAGTAAGAGAGCGGGCAATCCAATCCTTTTTAACTCCAGGCCCTATTTCCCTGGAAACACTTATTTCCTCATGAAAAAAAAAAAAAAGAAGAAAGAAGAAAAAAGCTCACAAGACCACGTCAAAGCGAATGCTTGGAAAATATTTTTGAAACATTTGGAAGTAATTTCTATTCACAAATTGTCTCTATTCACAAAATGAAAAGGCAAATTATGTGAGCTGGATAAATTGAGAGAGAGAAGAAATCAGACATAACGCTGGGAGCAGACAAGGAAGAGGGCGCAAGGAACAGAGAGAAAGGCCAGCAATTCTTGCATTTCTACAGTAAGAATTTTAAAACATTAAACATGTTCTACCTCCCATGAATGCTTCAACCAATTCCAAGATGCCGGTGGGCCGTTGATTTCACCATATGGCAGAAGAGAAAGTTTAAGCTCAATAAAGACAGGTCTTCCATCACCCAACAGTTGGGAGAGTTGGGACTAGCAAGTAAGAAGTATGGAAGAAGAGAAAGATGAGGAAGAGAAAGAAGGCAAGAAGGCTAATATGTCAAGAAAAGATTGACAGGAGGGGTCCCGAAGATTCACCCAACATCAACAATGAATGGCAAGAATGTCGTGAAGAACTTTGAAGTCATCCTCTGCTTTGAGCTCTTGACATATGAAGGCCCTCTCTCAAATAGCCACCAAGGAAAAAAGAATCAGAATCATTACCAAGCCCCGAAAGCCCCTAGGTTCTTAGGAGGATGGAACCACTGATGGCTCAGAGGCTCCAACTCTGGGATGAATGCTTCTGAATATCCTAATGGGCAAACTGCTTTGCCTGTAATACGTCTTTCTCTACTCCATAAAAATTAAATGGCTATACATATTATCAAAAGTGATCTGCTTGTCCCACACTATTCTCTTATACTCTTTCCCACCAGCAACAGCAGGAGTGGGACAAGTTCAGAATATAAACAATGCCATATAAAATGAGCAAAGAGCATTTGCAGAACTCAGCTCACTTCTTCTCAATGGGCCACCACAAATTGCCCAGAGTAAACGTGCTGGCCAATCTAAAAATGGCAATCATTTTCTTATTCCACGTCAGGGCACTCCACAACTATCTTCTTGTTTAGTTCTAATGATAATTCTGCAAAGGGGGGCACTATTACCCTCACTTTAGAGTGATAATCTGGACCTCAGGGAGATTTAAATGATATCCAAATTTGAACCCATTTCTGATCAGATCCAAACACACATTCTTTCCACCTCAGTCCCTAGTTCTAAAATTGACCACGAATTGTCTCTACTTCCTATTCCTTTAATGAAATGATGAGAGGCCCGTCTAGCTGGGTCAGAACCAAGGGAAGAAGAAATCCCGAGGGGCAGCAGAAGAGGCTGATAAATGAGCAATGCATGTAGTAAGGGGCATAAGCAGGGTGCCTGCGGGGAGAAGCCCTGTGCAAAGTTGGGTCCTGCCCTGGGCTGGCTCAGTCCGGTGACCCTGTGAGGTCCACTCCAATCCCTTCTAGCAATTACTGAGCACTTACTTTATACCAAGCATGGTACAAAAAGCTGTGCACACAGCATGTAATTTAATCCTTGCAGCAACTCTTGCAGGTAGGTGCATCTATTATCACCGTTTTATGGATGACAAAACCATCTGAGAGGTTAAGTAACTTGGTCAAAATCATACAGCTGTGAAGTAAAACAGTGGGGATTCCAGCCCTGTTCTGATTCTAGAGGGTCTGCCGTTAGCCACCAAGCAAACTGCCTTCTTCAACTCCCACTGAGAGGATGATCAGGGATCATGATGTCATTGCCCAAATGAGATCAAGGTCGAGGGGAAGTATAGTTTCTGAGTTTCAGCTCCCCAGAACCTACATTAACATGGGCACTGGAATTCAGCGGGCCTGACTTTGAAGACACTCTCTACCTTTCTAATTGTATTACTTTAAGCAAGTTATTTGATTTGCACCTCAGTTTCTGCATCTGTCAAGTGGGAATAAAATGTAGACAATGCATGCTCTTTGAAATGTTGCAGCGCTCCCTATAGAGCTGCAACACTTGGGAAGAAAAATTTATATTAAGTTTAAAAAGTCAGATGAGGGCTTCCCTGGTGGCGCAGTGGTTGAGAGTCCGCCTGCCGATGCAGGGGACACGGGTTCGTGCCCCGGTCCGGGAGGATCCCACATGCTGTGGAGCGGCTGGGCCTGTGGGCCATGGCCGCTGAGCCTGCGCGTCTGGAGCCTGTGTTCCGCAACGGGAGAGGCCACAGCAGTGAAGGGCCCGCGTACCGCAAAAAAAAGAAGTCAGATGAAATAATGGACTGACAGAAATTTAGAGCTGAAGGACCTTGGGGATGACCCATGGCCACAGAGCATTATGGTTAAGTGCCCAGATGCTTTAATTAGGCAGCTCCTGGCTGTGTGACCCTGGACAGGTTACTTAACATCTCTTAGCCTCAGTTTCCTCATCTATGAAGTGGAAGTAAAAATAGCAAAACCCGACAGGCTTGTTGCAAGGATGAAATGAGAGCATGTAGGCAAAGCCCAGTGACCTGCACAGAGTAAGTGCTGTATAAGTGCTGGGATTGTTATGATAGGGAAACTGAGGCCCTCGGAGGGTAAACACTTGTCCATGGTTGCACTGAGAATTAACAACAGAGAAAGTAATGAAATACAGGCTTCTTGATCCATTCACGCCGCTTCTCCTCAGCTGTGCAAACCTGAACAAGTTACTTAAACTTTCTATGACTCAGTCTCCCCATCTGTTGAATGGGGACAATTCTTCTTACCACTACTAATAAGGATGTGGAGGGGAAGTAAGTGAGTGATTCCAAAAAAGCCTTCAACTTGAAGCATCTCGAGGGCTCACTGAATGTTAGCTGCTATAATTATTCCTTCCCTTCTGATGTGGAAGAGCATAGCTTTTATCCTCAGGAATAAGGATGATAAAAGTGGGAGGAAGCTGTTCCTCACGGTTCTTTGCTGACTCAAAGAACGAGTGACGTGGACAAATCCCAAACTGAGGAAAGCCAGCCAAGAGATGTCCCTTCAAGTCCTTTTATCTCCCCAACTAAACAGACTTCTCCTTGAGGTATGGCTCCTGGAATCAGCACCTTAGTCCTCTAGGTGGAAGTCTTGCCCTTTCAGATTCTAGAAGCTTCTGTCAGCCCAAATCAGAAGCCCTTCATTACAGTTCTCTGCAGCAGTGCTGAATCTTCTTGTGGAAGGAGCACAGTATTCGGAGTCCAACGACCTGGGTACTAGCCCCTGACCTGCTATGGACTAGCTGTGTGCCTTGGACAAGTTCCTTCTCTACATGAGCCCGTGTCTGCAGCTGTAAAATGAGGATCATAATGAATGCTGTCGACCACACAGAATCATGAGGCACCACACAGACACAAAGCATTACTTGCTTTTTCGCTCTTATGTCCTTCCCCGTCTGGCCCCAGCCAGGAAGAAATGAGCAACCTGTGTGATTGCCTTAAAAAAGCCACATTTCCTTCTCAGTCTTCAGTCCTTTATTTAAGGGAGGGCAGCCTTCTTTTCCATTCATGGTCTTGTTGCAGAAGAAGGATGATAGCAAAGCACTGGATGATTGTAAGTGGCTACTAAGGCAGTTTTATGGCAAGAGGGATCAATTACAGGGTTGCGTAACCAAAGCAATGCCAGTAAAGTCCTTTCCCTGTACCGGTCCACACAGATCGACGCCAGGCTTCTGATGACTAAGAAGAGCCAGAAGACCCAAATGGACGCAGCACTTCTGCCTTGTGGACTGCTTGGCCACCGCAGCACAATTTCATCCAGCTTCCCAGAGCCCCTCTTCTTCCCTGGGGTTGTCGGAGCAGACCACAGTCCTCCCAAGACTGGGCAGGAGTGGCGGACAGGACCAACGCACCCATCGCCTTGGCTTTTGCCTCAAAGGTGGCGCATTTGGGTTTCTACACAAATCATTTGCCTTCAGTTTAGGAATCCTTCCATTTCATTGCCCCATTAAGGGTGATTTCATCTTTTAAATGGACTTCAAGAAATGATGAAATCAAATACTTTGTAGATGGCGCTGCATTTGAATAAGAGGAAACCATTACACCCAGTACAGAATGAAGTGTTTTATTTGCGTTTCAAAGGCAGCAAGGAAAGCTTTGAGAAGAGAAAAATTTTTTAAGGAAACCAACATGTCTACCCTTATTTGGCATTTATGAACAGGAAACTTGCAAGAGTAGAGGTGAAGATGGCTGTGGTGAAGACAGTCTAGGTGATAGTTAAGTAGAAGGACTCAGAGGACACGCTGCATGGGGTTGAGACCTGGCCCTATTATGTACTCATTATGTGATTTGGGGGAAGAGTTATCCAATATTATTTTGCCTCAGTTTTCTCTCCTGTAAGATAGAAATGATGATAGTACCAAACATTTAATGTGGTGGTAATACACATTAAATGAGAAAATTCATGAGCTCTTTTGCATATGTTAGTATTTTTGAGTAAATGCTCAAGAATACTAACAGTCATCATTACTGTTAAGATACTATGAACGATTCAGAAAAATCCTGTGTCGCAGGTTGAGTTGTATTCCACCGCCCCCTGCCCCCATCAAAAGATGTTGCTGTCCTAACCTCCAGCGTCTACGAATGAGATCTTATTTACAAGTAAGTTTCTTTGTAGATGATTAAGTTAAGATGAGCTCATTAGGGTGGGCCCTAATCCAATATGACTAGTGGCCTTAAGAAAAGGGAAAATTTGGCCACATAGATACGCACATAAGAGAGAATGCCATGTGAAGATAAGAGTTTTGTTGCCACAAGCCAAAGAACCACCAGAAGCTACGAGAAAGGCCCGTAACAGATCCTTCCCTAGTGCCTTCAGAGGGAGCAGGAATCAGCTGACGTTTTCATCTTTGACTTCTAGCCTCTAGAACTGTGACACAATAGACTTTTGTGGTAAGCCACCCACTTCATGGTACTTCTGTAGGGCAGCCCTAACAAACTAACACACGCTCTTTCAAAGTGCCACCCTGGACACGTATGTAAAAGAGATTTCTTAGAAGTAGAGGTTGTATCTATTTCCAGAAAAGCAGAAACTTTTGAATGTAAAAGCTTTTGAGTGTAAACATCACTGTTATAAGACACTGCTGTTTTCAGATTTATCAGACAGTTCTAACCTTCTTTTCCCTGTTGCCTCTAAGCAGAGTCTAGAAAAGCTTTCCCAGCCTCCCTGGAAGCAAGGGACAGCCATGTGACACAATTCTGACTAACAAGATATAAGTAAAATTCTGCTGGGAAGTGTGTGTGTGTGTGTGTTTTAGGGGAGTGGGTTTAGGCTTCTCCTGATAAATGACTCAGAGACTTGAAGTTTTTCTTTCTCTTTGTTCCCCCCTTGAAGCTGGATATGATATCCGGAGCTACATCAGCTATCTTGTGACAATGAGGCAGCAAAACCAAGGGAAAAACACTAAAGTTCTGGGAATGGCAAAGTGGAGAGAGAGGAAGGGCTCATGTCCTACATGGTATCACTGAGCAGCATAAACAATGCCAGTTCCTGCCAACCTTGGCTATCTAGCGGCTCTGTGTGCAACACAGAGCCTTCATTTTTGTTTTGTTTTTGTTTTTGTTTTGCGATACACGGGCCTCTCACTGCTGTGGCCTCTCCCGTTGCGGAGCACAGGCTCCAGACGTGCAGGCTCAGTGGCCATGGCTCACGGGCCCAGCCACTCCGCGGCATGTGGGATCTTCCCGGACCGGGGCACGAACCCGTGTCCCCTGCATCGGCAGGCGGACTCTCAACCACTGCGCCACCAGGGAAGCCCTGTGGTTGTTGTTTTTGATAACTGGCAGCTGAATGCCTCCCTAACTGAAACGCTGCCTTGTCTGACCGTCCTGACCAGGACTTTAAGGTCTCCTCCTCACTTTCAGTTTTGAAGCATGTTTCATTTTATCTCCCAATTCCTTCTGCCTGTCTCCAGGCTTCTCTGCCGTGGAGAACTGGCTGGGGAATGTGTCAACCTTCAGTTCTCAGGACAAGGCTAAGGGGCAGCTAACCTGTGATCAGAGGGACCCTATTTTCTCCTTTCTTGGAAGCGATATGGTTAAGGGTGGTTGCAAGAACTTCTTGGGGGATGGAGACACATAACGTCAAAGTCACCAAGTTGATGGCAGTTCACATATCGATAAGATCGTGAACTTGGAGTCAAGTAGACCTTTGTTTTAACTCCAGATCCCAACCACTGACTAGTGAGTTACCGTGGGCAAGTTACTTAAGGGCTCTAAATCTCGCTCCTTAATTAGAAACAGGAAAATCAAGTCATTCTGAAGATTAGCTAAGACACTGCATGTGAAGTTCCTGCACATAGTAGATCCTTAATAAATGACTGACTTCACTGTCCTTTTTATAGAGGAAAAAAAAAAATCAGTGGTGATACTTCGGGAAAGATGTACATTCAGGGGTACTTGTCACTACACCTCTGCAGTTGAACCCTCTTTTCACAGCACAAAGTTGACCAGTTTAGTCAAATAACTTCTCAGAACTTAGCACCACAGCTTGCTCTCATGAAGGGGAGTGAGGACTTTGAGTGTGAAAAACAGCATGGAGAGGAAGAGCAATACAGAGCTAAAGATGACCCACACAAGGGCAATACTGGGTCTGAGCTCTTACTTTGGTTCTGATGGTAAAGGAGAAAAAAAATACACCTAAAAACATGATTACAAGTCAGTGAGAACAGAATCTCTTGATCTTGGCACTATCGACATTTTGGGTTAGATGATTCTTCCTATGCATTGCAGAACGTTTAGCAACATCTCTGACCTCTACCCACTAGATGCCGGTAGCATCCCCCAGTTGTGACAACCGAAGGAGTCTGCAGACATTGCCAAAGGTTTCCAGGGGTGGGATGGGCTGTGCTGAGTTAGAGCAGAAAGCAATGGAGTCCTGATGTACAAAAGAGTCTCGCTGGGTGAATCTTACTGGGACGGATCCACAAGTGGGCCTCAACGTGTTACAATCCTGCATCACGTGCAAAATAGCAAGAGGGGAAAGGAAATCATTCTGCACATCTTTGGGCCCCGACCACCTTCTTAATAAGCAAAGGTTGAGGTGACTGGTTATTACTCCACCCAGACTGCAGAGCAAGGCGTGGTCATATGTAGATTATTTCATCAATCTGTGCAAGTACCTCTTCAAGTCAAGTCAGCTTAGTGGGTAAAATACTTGATATTCTATAAAAAGACCTACCGGGTTTCAATCCATCCTTTTCACCTAGGATCACAGGAAGAGCAGTTACGGAAAGGAAGTGGAGCCGGGAAGGAACCTCAGCGCCATTCTCTAGTTACACCCCCAACTTGAAGATGGAAGGGTACCATTAGCCAAGCCCACGGCTCACCTCACACGTGGAAACTATCATAGACCTGCTAATCAGTATAGCTGCAGAATAGGAGTGTTTGCATTTTGCTTTCATTCCCTGCTGATCCTGATAATTTTAAGGAGTTCTTCCCCACGAAGATCCCTCATCATTCAGTATCATTTACTCACAAAAGTGCAGTCTTAGAGTTACTGCTCCTTTACACTCCTCTCGGGATCTTTTTGGGAGCCCTTGGTCTTGAGATTATAAAACACTGTTCTAAAAGGCTCTGTTGTATATACCACGGAGCTCTGAAGAGGGTAAGACTCGAGGAAAAGGCTGTTCTGCATGAAAATATTC
The DNA here is from genome assembly GCF_951394435.1 of Stenella coeruleoalba. Classification (NCBI taxonomy): domain Eukaryota; kingdom Metazoa; phylum Chordata; class Mammalia; order Artiodactyla; family Delphinidae; genus Stenella; species Stenella coeruleoalba. The sequence goes on along the minus strand of NC_137148.1, from coordinate 143,783,241 downwards.
ATACACATTATTTCATTATACACTCGAGAAATGACAAGCTGGTTTGCAAGAATAGTGTAAGATGTTCTCTCACAATTTCACCCACGGTTAAGAGCCTGTTCACTCTCTTCCAAACTCCACTTTAAAATTTCATCCAATCTTGGAGTTCCCAGCGCAGGTTCCTTTTATTTTAAAGAGGATTTCAGAGTGTCGTCAGCTACAGTAACACTACTAAGACAATAATGCTGTATTGTCCTGTGATTATTCTAACCTGGCTGAGAAGTTGACTACATTTAAGTGTCATTTATAATAACTCGCCACATTTATGACAGAGCCATGGGCTCATTGGGAATGCACACAATTAATTAACCCACAAGACATGACATCCAATCCCAGGAACTTCTCTCATGGAGGCTTGGGGAGGCTGCAGGAAGACCGCACAGACTTTAAGGGTGGGATTATCATGGAGTTACGGTATTGCCTCTCTCGCTGGACGAAGTGGAGATGGCTAGGGTCTGATGTCCATCTTTACCTAACTGAACTTGGAAATGGTTACTGATTTAGGTCTCTCTGAAAACCAGCACCATGATCCAGGGTCAAAAACTGGACAGAAATGTGCGACGTCTGGCTTCATAGCCAAGCCTTATCTCCTGCTCCCCTCTGGCAGAAAAGAGACTAGAAGAAAGGAGAAGAAGGAGAAAAAGAAAGCAGAGACACATAATTATCAACGAAATTTAGGATCATCCACACATTCAACCCAGATAACAGAAACTAAACTGCCTTTGGGGCCTGAATTATCTTGGTGGTTACTTTGGAAGCTAATTCTAAAATTCCCCAGGTGATCATGCAATTTTATGCTACTGGGCCCCTAGCATCTGACAGGGTATTTCATGCACTTCAGTCAAATGTTAAAGCATAGAAAATAAATGGAGACTTGAGCGTGCTGCAGAGATAGGGCTGGCGGGAGGAGAGCAAAGGCTCATTCCCTGACGTCTGGCCGTCTCTGCCCGGATCCGTAAACCCACAGCCTACTTCATCCATCTCACCCTTCAGCCTGGGTACAGTGAGTCAGCCTCATTTGCAGAGACGCATTAGAATTTAAACCTGCTCACACAGTGAATGTGTAGCAGATTTATCATAATTTCGAACCTGCCTCTAACCAGCTGATCAAAAGGCAAGTTTCTTCTTTGAAGATTTTCATTTGTAAGCTTCACTGCCCCAAATCAAAAAGGGCAATGGTACAGACTCCCAGGACCACAGTCTGCATTTCTAAGGCAAGCGTCTTCAAGTCCTGGAGCATGTTTTTCTATTTATAAATGGGTGTGCTGTGTGTCAACGTATACCCTGATGCCTCTTTTCGGTTCACAAGATTTGCACCACATATGAGGACTATGTTTTGGAGGAATTTTGTCAGCCTTTCAGAGTTTAGTTTTAACCTGAATCTGCTCTTCTTTCTTCCCCCCAGACTTTCATACAAAATCCAAAGTGAATGCCTCCGAAGGGGTCTGGATGGGTTTTACTGGATCAAATGGTCCTCTCACAATAAAGAAACAGCACAGAGATTTACTGAGTGCATTAAAAAAGAATGGCTTCGTGGCAGCCCTGGTAGAATTACACACTCATAAAAAAGAAAAACAAAAAAACGTTTTGGCCAGCCATGCTTTTAGAAGAGTGAGTGGTGATTTTAAAAATGGTGGGTTACTTTTTAATTTGCCAGCTCCCCCATTCTTGACAGCAACCCTTCAGGGATCCAGGTTGGAAACCAGATGGGCATACTAGATATTTCTGTCTTCACCTCCGTAGTCAACACACGACAGATACTATCACAAATCTGTTTTTTCTTCTCTGGAAGATGTCTCTCACAGATTCCCTCTGTTTCTCTGTTTCCACGGCTCCCCTTCTAATCTGGGCCTTCACCGACTCACACACTCACTTGTTAGTGCCAGAGTCTCTGGATCAGTCTCCCTTGTCTCCTGTCTTACTTCCCAATCTATCTTCATCTTTAATCAATTAGCGAATAAATATTTATGGAGCATCTACGAGGTAACTGACACGATATCATGTCATAATTTTATCGTATTATAGTCCCGCTTATGAACTTAAGGCACCTCCCTGATGCCAAATTAATCAAATTAAACCTCCTGCCAGATTTCCAGGCCATCCATCACCTGGGCCCGCTCTACCTCACCTACTATTTTCCGTGGCTCTTCCGCCGGCATCCTTCCCTTCACCGGCTGAGCTGCCCATTGCCCTTCATCTACCCTATTAATTCTTGCCCCTCACCTTCCCTGCTGTCAGTTTCTCTGCCTGGAACACTTCTCAGCCCACTCCTAGTTCATTTTCTCTCCATCCTCCCAGGACTGGGTCAGCCTGGGACCTTCTCCACTGAGTCATCGTCAGTTTCTCCAGCCCTTGGGGGTTTCCCCCTTCTCTAAACTCCGATAGCCCAATCCCTAAATTGCAATTCAGCATCTCTGTGTGTTTTCTCTTGGAAGAGCAAAGAGCAATAATAATAAAATAATAATAAAATATCTACTTTAAATTTCCCATAGACTATGAAAAAAGGTACCATCATCATTATAAACATTATCAAACGCTTCTCATAGTTGAAAGAAAGGAGGCTCAGGGCATTGAATCTACTTTCCCCAAAGCACTAGGTTAGCAAGGGTTCAGACTGGAACCCAACTTCCTAAACCAAATTCAGGGCTTTCTTCATTGGACTGCTCCAACGCCAGCGGGCCCTTAAAACGAGGAGCTCTTACAACTACCAATCAGGTTTCCTGATCCAGGCGAACAATGATCCTGGATGTATAAAGTTTCAATGAGTTATTTGTGTCAAGAAGGGACAGAGGCAGGGAATTGTGTTGATAACGCATGAAAAAGAAAACCTATCCCAAACTGATAATCCGCTCTCATCACTGCTGCCCTTTTACACCAGAGTCCCCAAACCTTTTTCAAATCCCCACTGAAACTCATCTTTGAAGACCCCCCGCCCCCATCCCCCGCTATGGTCCCCTTGGCTGCTAAGACGCACTCAGATCAGTTTCTTTTTTTTTTTTTTTTTTTTGTGGTACGCGGGCCTCTCACTGTTGTGGCCTCTTCCGTTGCGGAGCACAGGCTCCGGACGCGCAGGCTCAGCGGCCATGGCTCATGGGCCCAGCCGCTCCGCGGCATGTGGGATCTTCCCGGACCGGGGCACGAACCCGTGTCCCCTGCATCGGCAGGCGGACTCTCAACCACTGCGCCACCAGGGAAGCCCTCAGATCAGTTTCTTGATCACACATCTAAGTGCTGAGAAGGAGAGAGGCCTGGGGTGGGCCTGCTGAATTTTGAGTTCCTGTATCAGGAAAGACTCAAATGGACAGCCAAGTTTGCATGAAACAATAAAACTTCCTACGACCTTCAAAAGAGATACACTCGCGTGTGCTGGTGAGCCTGATGTGGATAAAAATAAAACAGCAACAACTGCTACCCCAAACCTTGCCAGTGTCTCCATCACCGGCTTCCTTGCAGATTTCAGCAGCACCCAGGTGGGACCTGACTCAAATTGTAGCTCATTAGCACCGACGGAGAGAAGTTTAAGGGAAAGTGTGTCGTAAACAATGGCAATCCAGGCTTAAGCGGGAGAAAGTGACCTTTCTCCCTTCCCTAAAACAAATCGCTGTTTCGGGCCACGCTTGCCTGTTTTACTATTACTGGTTAATATGACCGGAGGCCGAAGATGCAGCTGTGACCCTGGGAACGGGCTCCAGAGTCAGGCTGAACCTAATCCCTCATGTAATGAAAAACCTATTTCTATTTCTGAGGCCTCACTACTCTTCATACTGAAGAGCCTTGTGCCTGTCACACATTTATTGAAGCTTATTACTCATCGAGACAGCGGGGCCCAGTTAGTATTTGGAATTATATTTTAAATCACAGTTTTTCTCTTATTTATGTTAGGATTCCAAGGCTATGGTGAAAGCATGTTGGTGTTACTCTTGATGCGCTTTCAAGCGCATTAAAGCCCCTAGCTGAAATTCTTTTCTACACAGAGAACCTTTACGCATATGTGGAAAATCTTCCGTCAAGACACTGGGGTCACCCCTGTGCGTGAGAACCTCAGGACCCCCACGCGATCACAGGGTTCTGGGGAGAGATTTTCAGTCTCCCCACTCAGCATGAGACTAATCTCCCCTGGGCCACTGGCTTTACTTCCCCCTCTCACATCATGCTCTTTTCTTTGGCTTTCGAAGATAAGTGGATGCAGTCCCTGAGAATGCCGGGGACGGGGCTGGGAACAGATGGGCTAGAACTGCAGCCTCGTCATCCAGTGGAAAAATAAGAACCGGCTTAATCTAAGGCAGAGGATTTTCTGAACTGACCATGAGGCTTGAGCTTCCATTTATTCACTAGGCCAGTAGTGAACATGGGGTTGTTTCCTGTTCTACAGAAGCCAGAGAAAACGATAATTCTCTCTAGCTATTCATCTGGCCTCCTGCATCCTTTATCTTCCCGGGAAAAAAATGTATATGCCATATACACTACAGTTGCTCTAAGGGAGGCCTCCCCATAGGTTTTCTCTCTTGTGCATGCTTGCTTTTTCCCGTGGCGCTTGCATTTTTCTCCCTCTGTCATGTTTTTCACGTGCTTTGCCATTGGGGTCTGCCCCCCAGTTTTTCATGTGAAAGAAAATCAGCCAGAGTTGGATCGCGTTTGCACGATATAAAGAATCCTTTCCATTTCTCTGCAATTCACACCTAGTTACTTTTTATGTCTGGACTGTTTCTTTACATTTCCACCAAGAGAGATTCTAGATCAGCCAGGCCCTGGAAGAAAACCCCTGTGGTCTATCCGACCCGGTACATGAGTTTTGAAGGATGTGAGAACAAGAGCCCATTCAGTCTACTCTGGGCATCTTCTCAATTAGCCAGGTTTCAGTGTGTTTGTTGTGTTGTGTTGTTTTGTGACGTGGCAGGAAACACAGGCACGGTAAGGCTTTTAGTTAGGGAGGAGGCAGCAGTAGTGTGTGGTGAAGAAAGGATCACAAAGGGCGTGGGCAAAATTAGCAAGGGTACCCAGACATGCAATTATGAGAAGAGTTCAGGCTGGGCTTTCCTGTGATCTCTGTTTTCTCTTTTTTCTTCTTCTTCGTGTTTTAACAGCATTCTCCCTGGGTGGGGTACATAGCTTGTTTAATAAATCCCTTAGTCATACATACATGACAGACAATTCTTTTTCTTCCTTTGAGATAAATTTAGTCACAGATATTTCAGGTCTGCTCTCCAATTTTCCTCTGACATTAAAATAAGCCATCGGTATTTTCCTATGATAAGGATAGGATAGCACTGCCGGGTCAACTGACCTTTCGAAAAGGCTTTATTCCTGTCAGTTTTGATGAGAAGAATAAAATACCATGCAATTAGCATCTATATCCCTACAAGAGAAAGAGAGATATGTCCTTCCAGAGGAGGCCCCAGCCTAGGCAGCACTTCCACCCCAATGACCTCCACCTAAAGAACCAAGGTGGCGGTGCACAAGAGTTGGGAAAAAGCCACAGATGGGCAGACTAGTACATTTTTAAAAAGCCTAAAATTAAATTAACTGTAATGTATGTATATTCCTTTAAAAAAATTAAACTTGACAGAGCAAGCTAAATCTGGACTTGTCCCAAGGATACTTAAAGGTGGAATATGTATAGAGAGGAGAGGAGAGGAGAGGGGAGGGGAGGGGAGGGGGAGGGGAGGGGAGGGGAGGGGGAGGGGGAGGGGAGGGAAGGGGGAGGGGGGAGGGGAGACGGGGGAGGGGAGGGGAGAGGGGAGAGGGGAGGGGAGAGGGGAGAGGGGAGGGGAGGGGGGAGAGGGGGGAGAGGAGAGGGGAGGGGAGGGGAGGGGGAGGGGAGGGGAGGGGAGGGGGAGGGGGAGGGGAGGGAAGGGGGAGGGGGGAGGGGAGACGGGGGAGGGGAGGGGAGAGGGGAGAGGGGAGAGGGGAGGGGAGGGGGAGAGGGGGGAGAGGAGAGGGGAGGGGAGAGGGGAGGGGAGGGGAGAGGGGAGGGGAGAGGGGAGGGGAGAGGGGAGGGGAGGGGAGGGGAGAGGGGAGGGGAGAGGGGAGGGGAGGGGAGGGGAGAGGGGAGGGGAGAGGGGAGGGGAGAGGGGAGGGGAGAGGGGAGGGGAGAGGGGAGGGGAGAGGGGAGGGGAGAGGGGAGGGGAGGGGAGAGGGAAGGGGAGGGGAGAGGGAAGGGGAGGGAAGGGGAGAGGGGAGGGGAGGGGACAGGGGAGGGGAGGGGAGAGGGGAGGGGAGGGGAGGGGAGAGGGGAGGGGAGGGGAGGGGAGGGGAGAGGGGAGGGGAGGGGAGAAGAGAAACAGAGACCTTCATATCCGAGCAGATAAAAACAAACATTGTGAAAAAGCAAACCTTTAGAAGCAGGATTGGAAGTTGGTTTCCTTAAAGTCACACCAAATTTACATGTCAAAACAGTTCATTAAAATGTGCACATAATAGAAAGTGTTTCTGACCAGACTATTCAGGACAGTGTCTGGGGGAGCAGTGGTGTGTGGGAATCATTTACACACATGCCAACTAGAAGAGGTGAGCTCCGGTCCCTTCTCTTGCACTGCCCCACTCTCTGTCCCCATACCACCAGCCAGGACTTGGGTAAGTCATGAGTGGCTATCAGCCTGGGCATAGCCATGTCCTGTCCTAGACCAAGACCTGCCCAATGAGGAATTAGGAAACTTTCCTAAATGTTGGAAGTTCATAAATCCATTGAATTGGACTGGGAGCTAAAATTGAAGGGTAACCTCAAATAGTCTCTACTGGACCTTTTTTTTTAACACCATGAAGATTACAAACTAAGGCAAAGAAAAGATCTGATCTAAAAGAGTTCTCCTTCCTCATGTTGATTTTTGATCAAGATCGAAAAGAAGGTTTTGGAGAATGCCCTCACTTGATGAAAAACAAATATCCTTGCCCTCTGGCTTCAAGGGTTATTCCAAAGCAACACTCTAAAGACAAAAGTGATTTTCCTAACCCCCAACTTTCAATGCTGTCCTGGGAACCAACACCCACATTCATTCTTTCCATCTCTTCCATCACTTGCAGTAGCAGAGATGGTAGCAGAATTATATGGATATCAATTAGACACAAGGGAAGATAAACCAGCCTTAGTGAGAAATGACTTTGTAGGAGGGAGGTGTTTTGAGAGGTCCCCCTTCATACACTGTATTTGAAATATAGATTGATGTTCATCATTGAACACATTACTCTCGTCTATTAGGCAAGAGACTACCGTGTCTATAAATTCAATTTCCTTTACCATGGTAGCGTTCTGGTTTATTTGGATAAATGTCAAACTGTCTACTGTTATTTATCTAAGTAGCTCATGAGGGAACCAAAAGTCTAATGATGTAAGATGAGGTGGTGCAACAGCACCTCCAAGCAATTCTCAAGGATAGCTCTTCATCTCGTTACCTTGCCTGGATGTACTGCTTGGAGAAATTGTGCAGAAGGTTATGTGTAACTTGGTATGCTGGGTGTCATTTTCTCACCACACTGTGTCTTCTAATTGTGCCATGTTTTATCCTGCTTGATACATGGCTCTTCACAGTTTGCATTGCTAGGTAACATTTCTAATTATTCTATTCACAGCTTCTTCTGCCTTGTTCTTACTTCTCGCCTTCATTTCATCCCACTCGTTTTAGGATTTATTCTTCTTTCTTTGGCTCTTCTCTTGTCACTGCTGTGGTCCCACAAAGTGTAAGCTTTTTTATTGGGGAGTTTTATGGTTGTTAAAGTAACTTCAGGAGGAGATAACGCCTTCACTGGACAAAACCAGACTGCATAAAAATGGACACGAATCTCCTCAGTTTCTTATTGTAAAATGGTTAGACCACTCCACATTTCCAGGGGAAGAAAGGGATAGCTGAGCACTGATTCATACCGACGAGTTGATACCAAAGCTTTTTAGTATAAAAGCTTCTGTTCCCTGTTGGATCTGGGAAAAGCTGAAACTCAGACGCCTCTATCACTGTTTTATGTGTCTGATTAACATCATGGCACGTGTTGTGCAAAACATAACTTACCCAGGCTCTAAGCTTTCCTACTAACTGTACTATTTTACGGGGCTACTTATGAGACTCTAGGTCTAGGAAAAAATTTCAAGTAAAAATGTCCTAGAATCCGAGGCTCGTCAGCAGATTCCAACATCCAATGTGACCAGACGGTAACTCACCTAAATAACATTTCTTGCCCAATGGAAAAACATAAAATTAATGTAATAAATTTAATAAATTTTAAATTAATATAAAATTAATAATACATGAAATTAATATACAAAGTTATACGAATTTTCTTCATGGCAAAAAAAGTCTTTACCCCACAACTCTCTTGAGATTCAGAAAGTCTACAAATCAGCTTATGAAACACATGTACTTTAATTTAGCTAATACCCCAGAAGTCAATGTTTGTAAAATTGGGGGCATAAGGGAGCCTTAAAGCCCATTTCCAAAATGCATCTAACTCAAGGGCACACTGAACTTCCTTGAAAGATGTCCTCTTGTTTATCATGGTCTGAAGAACAGAAAGCATTTGACACACTGCCTTTCCCTGTGGAATATGACCAAGCCTAATCTAAACTTCATTAACATGCCTCTAAAACGCTCATGGTGTAACGTAAGTAAGCAAACTGATAGAATTGCATCATGACTGCAAAGGCCAAAGCAAGGCAATACACCTTTCTTTTACAAAGATCAGAGTCCCTAAGGGGAGTGCCAAACACGTTTGCACAAATCTTCGCGTAAATGACCTAACTCCAATGAAAACCCATCCCAAGGGAAGGACCTTCCCTAACCGCTGTGCAGTACTGACGAAAGAAATGTAAAGACTGGAGGCAAAGCTCCTCCCTTCTCATCCATAGCTCTGATTTTTAGAAAAAAAAAAAAGAAAAAGAAAACGCCTTTGAAAGATGATACGTATTATATATCGTATACCTTCCTTTCTCTCTCCAAGAACGGAGGGTATTATTTTCCTCCGCAAAGCTCTTTTCTTATCAACATGTAGCTTAGGACTATTTTCTGAAACATTCTGATGTTTACGTATTTATTTAAGGCTAGAAGTCAGTAAGATAAAAAATGAAATTAGTGGAACGTGCAATGCATTATCCTCTCTTTTATGGTAATATTAAATATATTAATATAGTTGATGGACCATTTGCTCTCCTAATGCAGAGTATCTTATCATGAGACATCAATTTCATAAAAGATTTATTTGATGACAAAAGGGCTCAGGCCAAAATTCCGAGTGTCTGTTCTTTACAAACAAGTTATGAATTTCGTCTAAAGGCATTTTCCATGAAGGACACCAGAAGTCTGGTTTAAGGTGACCTCAAGGGAAATGCGAATGTTTTAAAAGTTTGCTTTGGGGTCAAGTTTCTGAGCTACACTGCTAAACAGGGCATTTCAGAGCACAAAAGATTCTGTATGGCTTGTGTACACAGACCTAATTCACCATATAATGGTTCCCTTCTCTACTTGCTGCCTTGTAGCAATTGCTTTCATTTCTTAGCACATCCTCATTTACGGAGAAGCAGCCAGCCGACTTTCAGATTTATGCCATTATTTGCTTCTTCACCTTGAACTCCAACTGAAGCCTGCTACACTTTTGGAATGTGAGTGCCAAACGGTGGTTGTGTGCCAGACACAAGCACTTCCCAGTTTCACTCAGCTAGCTCTCTTGATTTCAGGGAATCACAGGTTCCTGCTAGAGCGTTTCAATGTGGTACTTACACAGCCCACCTAACTTAACTGTTCCTTTGCCTAAACACTTTGTAACTTGGAGACGCAATTTGGGAACAGAGGCAATGACAACATCAGGGAGCCAGCAACTTCCCTTGACATGGGGAACGAGTAAAACTAGAAATCAGGGATTCTGGGTACTTGACAAATGCCCTCCACACATGGTTCAACTCAGCCCTAACCCTAATTAGCGTTCATTAACTCAACAAATATTGATTGAGTGATTACAAGGTGCTAGGCACTGTTTTGAGGATACAATGACCCAAGGACCTGTTCTAGGCTTCTCACTGGACCTGCCCTAGGAGTATGGTAACCAATACAATAATCACATCACTCCTTCTAGTTAAGCTTTTATTGTATGCCAGGTACCACCATATTTCACCAGTTCTAAGATTCAAATTTTGTTCACATTTTCACATCTCTGGAATCAGAATGCTCCTTCAAAATTAGCGTTTTCTTACAACTGAGGCTGGTCAGGCAGCACACTGGTCTGCTGGTGTGACTGTGGACCTATCTATACACAGGGTTGTATATCAATTCAGGTGGTCTGTGTCTACCTCCTTCTAAAAATACATATTATAAATGCTAAGGAATCATGCCATATTTAACTGATAACCTTTTCTCTCCTTGGGGATACGAACCATAATGACACTTCTCATACACGATGACATACTGGATTTGAAGAAAACTGTATGCACATATCATCTCAGGGAATACTTGAAGCATCTCTACAAGGTAGGAGTTATCCCTGTTTTCTTGTATGGGAAACTCAGGTGCAGGGAGATTAAACAGCAAGCCCATAGTCATATGGTTTTTAAGTATATACATCAGAATTTGAACCCGGGTCTCTCTGACACCAAAGCCCAAGTATGTACTTTCCATTACAACAAGCTGTTTCTTTTGTAATTACCCAGGCAGGGCGAGAACCTCTGCAACTGTGTTATAGGTAAAATGTAGGATGAAATAATACCTATCTACAGTACATTCAAAGCTGTGCCCAGAATCTTAAATCAGGAAACAAGTACAAATAAATGAACAAATGAAAGACTTAGGAAATGGGGATCTGTGCGCTTGGTGACCCCCCTAAGTGAGCCAGACAAATAAACAGAGTGTGTGGAGACAGAGACAACAGTGTCTCATTACTGCTTCAGGACCAATGACTACTAGAGAGAGAACTGCTACAGAGGAAGTCCAGGACCGAACTGCATGGTGACTCAAGGGACAGGTGGTGGACACTCCATCCTCACCCACCTGACACATACGTCATGGAGGCACGAAGTCCTGGGCTGGGAGATGATAACAGTATCCCATTTCCTTACTGTGGTCCTTGGGAACCTGGGGTATAGCACTTACTCCCTCTTTCCTGGTTTTGCATTAAGACGCTCTATTAAGTTGGAACCGAAAATTGCGTCCTCATTCTCACCGATCAAGTCCACCCGGGAGGGTGGAAAGCCCTGTATTGGCCGACTAGCTTGATTTCTTATTTCTTACTATTTTTTTTATTGAGGTGTAGTTGATTTACAATGTTGTGTTACTTTCAGGTGCAAAGTGATTCAATTATATATACATATATATATATATTTATATGTACATATCTATTCTTTTTCAGATTCTTTTCCATTATAGGTTATTACAGGATATTGAATATAGTTCCCTGTGCTATTCAGTAGGTCTTTGTTGTTTGCCTATTTTGTATGTAGTAGTGTGTATGTGTTAATCTCAGACTCCTAACGTATCCCTCCATCTGACCCCTGACTACTTTGATTTCTGACGGGCACCTTGGGGAGAAAAGCAAAAACACTTCCGTCCCCTCAGCAGAGGAACTCATCTTTTCTGAATGTCGAATGTGAGATACAAATGTTGCCATGTGGTGGCTAGGTGATGAAGACCTAGCTAAGGACTTAATTGACTTTCCGTAATAAGTCGACAGACACTCTGAAATCAGGTATACAATTAGGAAATGGCAGTCCCACTGCCAGAGACGCACCAGTGTGGAGACACTGACAGGACTTTATTATCTGGTTAAGAGCACATGAGCATATCTATTAGATAAAAAGTCTGCTACTAACATGTAATGGATAACACAACTGGGTCCCCTGACTTAACTTGTGGGCAGTTCTCTTTTTCTCTGTGTGGACGACTGTGAGGTTGGACCGTCTGGGGCCGGGGAATTGGGTGGAAATGTTATTTGCCGGATTGTCCAGACATCATCATTAGCATTTTGCCCTTTAGATAATGGGAGATAAATATATAATCTGGAATTCATACAGGAGGGGAAGGTTTAGTGTTTCTCTGGCTAGTCAAAGAGCAGTGAGTCTGAAAGAGAGAGCTGACATTTTTCCTAGGCTCTGTCCTCATGAAGGATGCCAGGTTAAACTGACTGTTCTCATCAGTTTCTGTCATTTTCTTTATGTTTCCCCCCAAACCTGCTCTATTCAGCAAGATGGGAATACACAAAATAGCAGCTGAGAACGCAGGATTCATCAGCTGTGAGTCTCAACACATCAATTTCCAAGTGTAGCAACTTTAAACACATTGTAGGCTTTTAGTTTCCATAGAAAATAATCTCTCATTGTTTTCAAAAGAAACTGAAAGCACCCCAAATTACCACACTTTTAACATCCTGACATGTTGATGGCCCGCGTTCTTCCCAGATCAAAGTGAGAGTGGCAGAAGACAGAGCGGTGAACGGCTTACTTAAAACATAGTATTTCATATTTGGCAGGAATTACTGTAGTGAAAAGAGACAAGGTGACTTTCTAACACACACACACACACACACACACACACACACACACACACACACACACACACACATTAGTTTGGCAGGGATCTGAAGAGCTAAAAACTAATTTAGGATGACATAAATGCTCTTATCTTTCTCTCTGCCACCCTTCCTTTCCCAGCCACGTGAAGAGTTTTTGACAGAAGACTTGTTTTTAACTCGGGGGTGACGGTCTGAATCCTGTGTCATGCTCAACTGTTCTGTTGACGCTCATCTTAGAATCTGGAGGATTATCTGGATTTAAACAGCAAAGTCATACACTGCAAGCATCTTTCTTCCTTGATGGGGGGTAGCCCTGCAAGAACGTTGGTGCCTTTTAAGGAAATGAGATCTAGCCAATGTTAACCTGGGACAAGAAAGCAATGATGTCATTCAGGGACCCAGCATTGTTACGACCCATTAGAAAACCTCAACAAACTAGGCATCAGGCACTGAGTCATCTTTAAAAACAGGCAATGGTTTTGCAGAGACACCTATGGTAACTGAAGATTGAGGACAAGTGAGTATGTGGCAAAATTCCTAGGCGATTCTACTCCATCCCTGAGTTGGGGCAGTGTTTCAAGCAGTCTGTTGGGATGGAAATTTTTATCTTATAGAAAGTTTTTTAAAGAGAAAAGGAACTTGCTTTTTCTACTTTTGGTTTGGGTCAAAAATCAGATGTAATTATTCATTATGTAACGGGACTGCAGGCAATCACCTGCTCCGTTTACAGTGGACGTATGTGTGGCCTCTTAGCCAATTTGATAGCATTATGTTTTTGACTGTTTGTTTTCTTTTCTTTTGATAAAGGTGGAAACACTCTGAAAAGGTGCTCTTAGGAAAAGAACACTAATACAATCAGACGGGGGTTGGCAAGCTGGCAACGGCACATGGAGTTAGGGGAGAGTTTTACGTTTTAAACAGTTGAAAAAAATCAAAAGAATAACATTTCATGACACAGGAAAAGTACATAAAATTCAAATCTCTGTGTCCACAATTAAAGACGCCTGGAACAAAGCCATGCGCCTTTGTTTACACACTGTCTGTGGCTGCTTTTGAATTACAACGGCAACGTTGAGGAGTTGTAACACACTGTTTGACCCACAAACTCAAAAATATTTACTATCTGGTTCTGGACAGAAAAAGTTTTCTGGTCTCTGTAATAGAAGATATTTGGGAAAGCAGAAATACGAGGACAGGTTAGGAGACCAAGGAGATGTGGCTTCTGTACACTTCGTCAGAAGACGAATTCAGGAAGGAGGGGAGCCAACTACTCTCCCTTGCTGATAAGGACAGAATTAGGTAAGGTGAATTGATGCTACAAAAAGGATGACTGAGGTTTTATGCAGTATTTGGGAAATATGGCCAACTGTGATGTTTAGTAGAGAGCAGTCAAGGGAAGGAGGTTAGACGAGGCATCAGGAGACCAAGCGCCTAGTCTTGGCCCTGCAACTAACTAGCCACGTGACTTGAGACCCTCTGGGCCTCAGCATCAGTTCTTGTCAAACGATTGTAATACGCCAATTTCATTTTCTGCCGGAGTGCATGTTGGGGGCTGGGGGTATGGTTCAAGTTTCATAGTAATATAAAAGTGCTTTAAATGGAAAAGCGTACAGTTCTAAACAAATAGAAGACTCTAACCAGTTACTGTATGTACCCTATAAGGATAAAAACATGGTAGAGTTGGCATAACACAGGTGAGAAACACTACGCTGGTTACATGATTTAGAAACTTAGGGATCCAGAGGGATTTCTGGCATTGCAGGCAATGAAAGTACTTGAGCTGCCCAAGGATAACAGACAGCTTCCTGAGCAGGAAGCTCTCTTGCGTTTCACAGCCAAATTCTTCTCAACCCGTCTTCCCCATAGGAACCATTTGGGCCAGGGGCTGAGTAACGCACAAAATAGTCCCCTAGTGGTTTGTGCAGCTTTTCAGAGGAATTCATTTGAGGATGTTTCGTACACTGGGAGAATCTGGCATCGGGAGAATCTGCTGGGAGAGTGTATCATAAAAGATCTCTGACCTCAGCTGTGTGAACAGGAACTGGGGGACCTCTCCTGAGCTGGTAAAGAGGCTCACGTCTTCCAATTTGCCAGAGGGCTGGTGTTATGCTGATTTACACCCACCCACAGGCTGGGTCTACGGAAGAATTGGTCATGGGGCTGAACGTTTCCAAATTGCTCATTTCTGGAAAGACTTCATGCGGGTTTCAACATGCAAGGAAGATAATTTGGCCTATTTGTTGCAGTTCCTGGCAGGCCTGAACCCAGTGCCTGTCCATAAATGTCCTGCGGTAGACGCTTCAATTTCAGGACCTGTCATGTTCCGGTGGAACACAGGGTCGTGTACGAGCTAGTGTGGGCTCAGGCCTTAAACACTTCGGCCTCCTTCCAGGAAGGCTTTGATTTTTACGTTGTCCGTCTGTTCTCCCTGATGGCTTGTCTGCTAGGTAGGCACAATCACGTATTGCTCCTGACGGCACTTTTCTCTGTGTTTTCGATGCACTGTTTGTGTCCCTGCAGCTCCGGAATAAGTAATATACTGCCTTTCATCTTTAAAGTGATTTATACACATTAATTAATCCTCACCATACTCTGGAGTTTCTGAACGTTAATAACCATCATACTCCCAGGTTTTACTTAGGAAACCAAGACCCAGAAAGAGAACAACTTTGTTAAAGCTAAGGAGAAAGGCATCCCTGGGGTCACGACCAGTCCTCCAGATCGTGACCCCTCACCATGCTTGCGGACCCGTCATCACCTCTGGAGAGTAGCCCTGTAGCCCTCTATGCACCACCACTACTGCTGGGTGAATCGGCCCATTCCATCACTCATTTTGAGTCATAAGCAACTTTTCAGTACTCCAGGGTCGAAGCATAATCTTACCTAAAGCATACATAATAGGAAGTGATGGATTATAAACTAATAGGCCATCCTAAGATGCTCGGGCCCAGCTTCCAGTAGCCTCCAGACTGAGGATACATATGTTTCCTAATCCATCATTTACAAGTTACACACCCAATTAAACCATTAAACTCTCGCTACAGGGTTTTCCATGATCACCCTACAGAAAGCTATCATATTTTAACTATCAAGCTTGATAACTCAGGCACTAGCCATCTATCCCTCTCCTGCGAGTGGAGAAGGAGGTACACAAGGGACGGTATTGGCAGAGGCAGGCAGTGCCTCACTTTCCATATTTGGGCCTCTCCACGGTGCCCACCGGCCCAGCAGAACAATAAGCCTGAGAGGTGAGCTCATGGACCCTTTTTGAAGTTTCTGACACAAAGCTGAATCATGCCAGGACCCCAAAGTCATGTTCAATTTGCTTCCACCAACCCCTCCCCTTCTCCTCCCCAACAGCTACCTGGGGAAGCACACAAAACTACCTTTAATGATACAAAAGATTCCACTCAAGTGATTGAGGGTGCAACAGATGCCCTTCCCCCTCCTCGAGTCAATCCATGACTCCATCCTTCATCAAGAGGTAAGTGAGAAGCAGACATGACCTTCAACTAGGGGTGTGTGGGTATCTGACCTCAGCCCACATGTAGAGCTGGGGTTTAGAGCACAAAGGTGTTGGCAAAGCCCCAGGTAAACATGGTGCGTTTCCCTGGAGTGTCAATTTTCTTACTTCTAGAGGCCATTCCTGAGAGATGCCACTGACGAGGACTGCAAGAACACCCTTTTCTCTATTAAGATGAGCATAGCAACATTATGGGAGAGAGTGAAAGCCTCGTATCAGTTCTTGGCCTGTCATGGTTTGCCTTGGGCAGGGCCCCAGATCTCTGGGGGAAGCACAGTCCCCCTCCTCTGCCATCAGGCAAGCTTGGGCACAATGGTCTGGGAAGTTCTGGACCAGCTTATTCTCTTGCTGGCTACCGGAGGATGAAGGAAGTGTGAGAGAGAAGGGAGGGCTTACCCTGGGAGAAAGGGCAAAACCAGACTGGTTAGGGTTGGTTTTTATTTTCCCTCTTGTAAATAGGAAGGGTTTCAGCGTAAGTGTCACGAGCTGATTCAGAGCCAGTCCCTTTTTGCTGCTGGGTTATAGGTTTGCTTTGCAACGTGGCACAGCCAAACTGGAGAGGCCTGACAGAGCGGCCCTGAGACCAAGCCAGAACCACCAAGTGTTTTAAATCAACTTTAACAAATGTCACCGTGGCCTCGGCCCGGGCCAGGAGACCTGCTACTCGCAAGTTCAGGTGACAAAGTAGCAGTGCTGAGGGCGCCTCGTTGCGGCAAGGAGCTGTGAGCAGGCTTTGTGTCGAGCCCAGGATGCTCAAATGCATGGGGCACCCTGTCCCTGAACTCTTGGCATCTGCTGGTTCCCATAGTTACAAGGCCACATCCCACAGATGCAAATCAGCATCCCTGGCATTCAAAGAAAGACACCCCAGCAACTTCACCAATCTGCTATCCTAAGTCATACCCTGAGCTCCCACCCAGAATCACAGCTGGCGTGGGAGGTGCACCTGACTCAGATCCAGCAGCATGTGGGATGAGACTTGAGGCTACAGGGACAGAGGCAAAGGAGGGGACTTGGGCAAGATCCACTGGGCCTGGATGACCTGATTCCCTATGAAGACCTGGTTGGGTGCTCTAGCCTCTCTATCCTGTTTCTGTTCTCCAGCTCTAAAAATCTTGTAGCTGCTTTGGCTTTCCATCCAATATGATGTTCTAGGCACGCTGATTTGCTTTGCTTCTTCTATTTGGTTTTTTTCTGAAGTTAACCAATGCTGCTTGAATGTCAGAGCACAGACCTGGCTTAAAATCCAAGATGGAGGAGACCAGAAGGCTACTTGAGGAGTGAGGGATGGGTTGGCAGGAATGACAATTTTCAACTTATCTCCAAGAGAGAATACAGTAAGGATGCTTAATTTCACTTCTGATAAATGTCATTTAGAATCATGAAGGAGAAACTCATCAGACTGAAATGGATTTCAGGAGGAAAAAAGCACTCCCATCCATCACTCATTTTTACATCTTTCAGGAGCCAACAAGCCAACAGTACAGACAACAGAGGCCCTCTACATTCACAAGTCGGCGACCTGCTCACAGCTGCCCTGACTTACCTATGAAATACGCCAGCAGGATGGCCAAGACGAGGGCCGCAGCGATGGCCGACAGGGCGGCGCATTTCCAGCTGCAGTATTTGGAGGGCTTCTTCAGCTTGAAGGCCTTCCTGGAGAAGGTATTCCGGGGCAGCAGGCGGGGTGGTGGTGTGTAAACGGTTCCTGAGGTCAAAGGGTATCCCGGAGAGGAGCTGCTAAACAGGGGTGTGCTTCCCGAGGACGTCTTGAAGAGGAAGTGCCTGCCAGGGAAAGGGAAAGGGTCAGGATCCACATGGTGGCTACTGAGGACCATCCAGCTGCTTTTTTCCCCCAGTCTGCTTTCTATAGCATTAATATAGTTCTGATTATCTACCCAACCGTGTCATGGGCAAAGGGGCGAATGTTACATTTGACGGTGACATAAACTAATTCCATAAACTCACATCATTTCATGTTTTCACATATACCTCTGGATTTTATCTTCCACAATAATCCTGCAACATATGCAAAGCAAATATGGAAACGGAGTTACTGTTGCTCACTCAGAGATGCTGGCCATGATATGGTGAAGATGGTGCTGAGCTCCATCCACTATTGGGACCTATTATTTAAAGGCACTTGAAGAACAGACTTGTGGTTGCCAAGGGTGGGGAAGGGGTAGGGGAGGGATAGATTGGGAGTTTGGGGTTAGCAGATGCAGACTATTATATATAGGATGGATAAACAACAAGGTCCTACTGTATAGCACAGGGAACTATATTCAATATCCTGGGATAAACCATAATGGAAAAGAATATGAAAAAGAATATATGTATGTATAACTGAATTGCTTTGCCGTACAGCAGAAATTAACATTGTAAACCAACTGTACGTCAATCAAAAAAAAAGGCACTTGAAATATGTGGTCACAACTATTTACAAACCAAATATTATAATATCCCCATTTAAGACATGAGAAATCAGGCTTGGCAAAGTCAAGCAACCGTTCAAGGATTTAAACCCCAAGCTCTGTCTTCATAC
Source organism: Stenella coeruleoalba (assembly GCF_951394435.1). NCBI lineage: Eukaryota > Metazoa > Chordata > Mammalia > Artiodactyla > Delphinidae > Stenella > Stenella coeruleoalba. The sequence goes on along the minus strand of NC_137148.1, from coordinate 143,764,657 downwards.
TGAAGTCTGTGCTCTTAAGTGTCATCCTAAACTGTCTCTCTTGAGCCTTCTTTCTGGGCTGCTTTCCCCTTTCACTTGCCTCCTGTTCTGAGACCACCCCTCTAGGTCATTTTTTATTTTCCGCATCCTTTTTTTCTTTTTTTAAATTGAAGTATAGTTGATTTACAATGCTGTGTTAGTTTCAGGCGTACAGCACAGTGATTATATATAGACATACATATCTATATGTATGTATATATATTCTTTTTCAGATTCTTTTCCATTATAGGTTATTACAAGACACTGAACATAGTTCCCTGTGCTCTACAGTAAATCCTTGTTGTTTATCTATTTTATATATAGTAGTGTATATCTGTTAATCCCAAACTTCTAATTTACCTCTCCCCCACCCCTTTCCCCTTTGGTAACCGCAAGTTTGCTTTCAAGATCACAATTCTTTCTTTGGAAATATCTTTGTCTGCCAATTGAACAAGGTGCCCCTTGTCTAGAACTATGGTATGTCAACAGGATAATGCGCTGTACTGTTGACCCTTAATAGAACCCTTCCTCAGGGGTCAGGAGCCTGTCACTCTAAGGACACAGCAAAGACCATCAATTCTCCCCAACAGATTTTCGCCCTCTTATGTGTGCCATTTCTGAAACTTCAAAGGTGCCGTGCCACACCTTGTTTAAAATGACTCGCCTTCCGGAAAATATCTAGTGGATTTCAAAGCACGGGTTCAGTGGAGTCTAGAGTCTGACCACGTGGAGGCTGGGGGCTGTGTCTTATTTTGTTCCTTGTTCATCTTTATGGTCCCAGGACCCAGCGCCAGTTCAGCATGTAGGGGCGACCTGAATGAATAAATGAAGCTCCCTCATTGTTTTACGAATTTACTCAGTTTCAATTCTAAGATTTTAAAATGTTATACAGGTATTTCCTTTCCCTTCAAGTCTTCATTAGGTGCAATTATATTTATGGACCACACACACTATGGGTCATAATGCTAAATGTTTTACTTGAAACTAAATCTCACGGTGACCCTATGAAGTGAATACTATTTTTACCTTAGTTTTACAAACGAGAAAACCGAAGCCCAGAGTTAGCATGCGGTGTCACTGGGCCTTAAACTCCGGTCTGCCTGACGCTAAAAGCTCTAACGGGACTTACTATACCACATTCTCCTTGCATATGGTGGTTAGCAGGCTTTCCCAGTGGGATTCTGAGGCAAGATCGCTGTCCTTACAAATATTTGTATCTTGGCTGCTTCCAGATAAAACTTTGAAAGTATTTTAATTCTTGGTAAAGATCAAAGGAGCCTGAGATCACTGACAACCATGTCAGAAAATGAGTATCTGATTAGTGAATTATTTAGCATGGCTAACATCAAAATAAACAACCAATACTTAAAACTTTATTTGTGGGGGCTTCCCTGGTGGCGCAGTGTTTGAGAATCTGCCTGTTAATGCAGGAGACACGGGTTCGAGCCCTGGTCTGGGAGGATCCCACATGCCGCAGGGCAGCTAAGCCCATGCGCCACAACTACTGAGCCTGCGCGTCTGGAGCCTGTGCTCCGCAACAAGAGAGGCCGCGACAGTGAGAGGTCCGCGCACCACGATGAAGAGTGGTCCCCGCTCGCCGCAACTGGAGAAAGCCCTCGCACAGAAACGAAGACCCAACACAGCCAAAATAAATAAATAAATTAAAAACTTCTGATGTCCAGTGGAACTAAAAAATGGCATTAAAAAAAAAACTTTATTTGTGCTATAAGAATGTTCAATGATCTGAACACAGCCAAGAGGTTTGATTCTATAAGTAAGGTTTGTACTCCCTGTCCAATAGATGTCTTTGAATGCTCCTGATAAAAAGAGCCTTTGGAGGAGGAGGCAGTAGGCGTTGTGTCCCAAGGAGGCACTTTGGAGCAAGATTCATCTGGATCGGAGTCCTGGCAGTGCCATTCCTGGACAAGGAAGTTCATGTAAGTCACCTGACGCTGCTCTTGACAGCCTCCATTTCCTCATGGGTAAAATGGAGTAAAGTGGGAGTAAGAATAGCACAGGTTGTTGTGGGGATTACACACCATCACGTAGGACAACCACTTAACCAAGGGTGTGTTTCATCGTAAGTATTCGATGCCTACAAATAGCATTGATTCTTAATTCTTCAGAGAATATAAGGAGGCTGAAACATGAGTTTTACATTTAAAGCCTGACAAACGTTGAGCAAACACCTGAAGAGTTCTCCAGATCATAGATAATAGTCCACTGCCTTATAATTAAGCTAGAACATATACACACCAGAAAGCCAGGGTGGTGGAAGAACTCTGGGATTTGACTTAGAACTACTTCAGGTTTACTTCTTGGACAATTCTCCAAGAGTGGGTAGTAAAAACAGGGAATCAAACTTAGAGGAATATACGGACATTGTAAGCTGTCATTAGTGAATGTTTACAAATATAGGAACACCAGTTCTCACTCCAACAGAGATCTCACCCATTCCCCTGGCTTCAGCCATCACTGATGGGGCTGGAGTCCCCAGATCTCCATTTCTAGCTCAAGTTCTTTCCTGAGACCCACATTCCAATTGTGTATTGGGCATGTCTTCCTCTACCTTCCTTAACTCTCTTGAACAAGTTGCAACCAAACACGGACTCTTTTCCTTCCCCTCCCCAATCACACTCTTCCTGACTCCTGTTATTTCCAGTCGTCTAGGACACAATCGTCATCTTTACCTCCTCCTTTCCCTCATCTTCTCCTACACGATGGGTTAAAGATCCCTTTCATTTTATTTCTGAAAACTTCTCCCACCAACCCTCTCCTTCATCCCTCTGCTACTTTTCTTCCCAAACCACAAATTCCATCACGCCCTCACTTATAAATCCCTAGGGATTCTCCAGTACTTAGAAGAGGAAACCCAAATCTCAATACGGGACCACACTCTTACAACCACTACTCAGCCTTTTTATCCTCATCTCCAACCTTATGCTTCCAGCTCCCATGAACTCCGTCCTTCAGCCACACCAAACAGACACAGTGCTCCGTAACTAGTCTGTTCATGCCACGGTGCCTTTGTGGATGATGTGTAATGCTTTCTGGAATGGCTTTTCTTTTTCTTTCCCACCCATCCCACCCCACCCAACTCCTACTCACCTGCCAACGACCCACCTCGGAAACCTATTCCAACCTTCTCCTCAAGCCCAAGCACCCCGTCACTTTGTGCACTCAAGAAGCTATTTATATACTTGTTTATATATATGTGTGTGTGTGCATATATATATATAAATGTATATACAAACGATGCTTATATAAATAATATATAACATATTATATACTATGTTATGTTATGTAAATATGTTTAATGTGTCTGTCCCAAACCAAATTTACACTTGACAGCGGTATTACTATCTTGGTACTTCCAGAATCTAAACAGCAGGGCCACAACATCAGTCACAGTTGTGGACAGAATCAATAAAGCGAAAGCAGGAATGTTTTAGCAACATGAGAGAAATCACAAGGTGAAGGTTAAGAAGTTTACACTGACTTTAGTTATTTTTTAATGCACTCATTTATAAGAAATAATAGAAGAATATGATTACTATTTCTTATATAGTAAGTCTCCTACACATGAACCTTCAAGTTGTGAACTTTCAAAGGTGCGAACATGTGTTTGCCTGTCCAATCATGTAAGTTAGTTCACGTGTCTCACGTATGTTGTCACACGCGTGCATCCTCTACGAGTGGTTGTGCTTTTGTGTACTTTACTATAAAATACTGTAGAGAGTACAGTGGTACAGTATCTTTATTTCAAGCCCAGAACCTGTGCCATTAGCGTCAGGCGTGAGTGAAATTGCAGCCTGCCCTCCGTCTCCTGTTGCGGACGATCCTTCAGCTCTACCATCTCCCACCTCCTCTCCCTCCTCCAGTCAGTAACTCTCCTTGCCTGTTCACTCGATGCCAGCCCCTGTATGCCAGCTGTTGTACTGTACGACTGTACTCTTCAAGGTACTGTACCATAAGATTAAAAATGTTTTATTTTTCTCTGTTTTTTTTAATGTATGATTTGTGTGAAAAGTATTATAAACCTATTACAGTACAGTACTATACAGCTGACTGTGTTAGTTGGGTACCCAGGCTAACTTTGCTGGACTTATGAACAAACTGGACTTATGAAAGAGCTCTCAGAACGGAACTCGTTCGTATGTAGGGACTTAACTGGGATTGCTTCATGATTGCTTCATGAGATCCTAACACTGTCCCCTTGACAATCCAATCTATTTTTCATACTTCCTTCTAAAAAGAAAGTCAGATTATGTCACATGTCATCACCGTCCCCTTCTCCAAGAAAGAAAGAAGGAAGGAAGGAAGGAAGGAAGGAAGGAAGGAAGGAAGGAAGGAAGGAAGGAAGGAAAGGAAAGGAAGGAAGGAAGGAAAGGAAAGGAAGGAAGGAAGGAAGGAAGGAAGGAAGGAAGGAAGGAAGGAAGGAAGGAAGGAAAGGAAAGGAAGGAAGGAAGGAAGGAAGGAAGGAAGGAAGGAAAGGAAAGGAAGGAAGGAAGGAAGGAAAGGAAGGAAGGAAGGAAGGAAGGAAGAAAGAAAGGAGGGAGGGAGGGGAAGGGAAGGAGGGAAGGAAAGAAGGAAGGAAAGTAAAAGAAAAGGCTTCCAATAATACTTAGAATAAAATCAGAAATCCTTCCCATGGCCTACAATTCCCTGCATGATCTGCCCTCTGGCCACCTCTCCAACTGTATCTTCCTCCACTTTATCCTCCTCCCCTCCATGAGTTACACTGTCCTTTTACTAGTCCTCATCATATCACATCCAACATATTCCTGCCTCAGGGCCTTTGCACTTGCTGTTCCCTTTGCCTGGAAATAGCTGCACAATTCGTTTCTTCATATCATTCAACATTCTGTTCCAGAGTCACTTTCCCAGAGAGATCTTTCCTGCCTCCTTTACTTTTTTCTCTGTCATTCTCTATCCTGTTATAACTGCTTTACTCTTCTTCAGGGTATATGCATTTGTGCTATTTACTGTCTGCCTCCATCATTAGAACTGAATTTCTATGAAGTCCAAAATAATTGGGTTTGTCTGATGTGTTCATCACTGTATCCTAACATCTAGAATAGAGCCTGGCACAAAGAAGGAAGTCAACAAATCTTTGTTGAGTGAAAGACCTGCAACGTTCCCAAGGCCAAAATCATGAATGCTAAAAGGACAATACTGTGAACATTTTGAATTCTGAAATTAGGATTCCTTCTGCCATGTTGACTCTTATTTTCCAAACATTTATAAGTTTGCATAGTTCATACAGGCAAGTGTCTATATTTATACATACAAGGCCAGATCCTGCCACAGACCAAAAACAACCTGTATACTTTTTGGCACTGTATTATCTTTTCCAGGATACATCTCTCAGGCCTCTCATTGGTACTGTGGTGTCTCTAATGATCACTGTTAAATGAAACTCATTTAGTTATCACATCCCTTGTTTCTAGTTTCTGGTGCTTAGAATTATTAAATCAGAGTACCAAAGACATGTAGTCTCCTCACACCATACAGTTACACCCTGCTGTTATGAATCTCTAGAAGATTACACTCAGCAAATAAAAAAAGAAAGATTCTAGGGATTCCCTGGTGGCGCAGTGGTTGAGAGTCCGCCTGCCGATGCAGGGGACACGGGTTCGTGCCCCAGTCCGGGAAGATCCCGCGTGCCGCGGAGCGGCTGGGCCCGTGAGCCATGGCCGCTGAGCCTGCGCGTCCGGAGCCTGTGCTCTGCAACGGGAGAGGTCACAGCAGTGAGAGGCACGTGTACCGCAAAAAAAAAAAAAAAAAAGAAAGATTCTAAAGAAGCGATCTTTAGATTACGTCCCATAAATACCTGCTTTAGGATCACTGGAAGGCTCTGCTAGAAAAGTACAAATTCCTGGGCTGCATCCAGACCTAGGCCTGGGGTCTGGGAGTGTATTGGTGAAGAAGTTTCCTAAGTGATTCTAATGTATGATAAAGTTTAAGAAACTCTACCCTAACCGTCTTTGCAACTTTCAAATACGTCTGACTTATCCAGAACACACTAGATGGTTACTATATTTTTTAAAATGCAAGTTTTGAATGCTGATGTCTTTAGGCATGACATGTCATGTCAAAACTTATTTTCAAATGACTCAGCCAAAAGATCTCTCTATATATAGATATATAAGGCACACGTGGCAAAATGAGAGCAATTGTTGAAACTAGGTGGTTTTTTTATGTAGTACTATTCTTCCAACTTTTCTGAATGTTTGAAAATTTTCATAGTAACAAGTTGAAAAAATGCAAGCTCTGATTCACCCAAAGGTCGCAATCACATGAAGCAGGAATAAAGGTAAATAAAATGAAGCAAGACCCACAAGGTGATGGCCTGGCCAGATGGTCAGTGGGAGGACCCGGAAGGCTTAGGGAACTTCTCCGGATTTTTCCTGAACTGGCTATTAAGACAGCTTTTCCCCCTCAGGGGCAGGCTGAGGGCGCTCCAAGGGATCATTTGTGATGCCCCAACCGAACGTCTTCCCAGCAGTCGGCCATGGAAGTAGCTCAGCTCAGGACTCCAGGCATCGGCAGAAATGTGTCGTTTCCAAATGCACTTGACATTCTTCAAGCACAACTCAATTGCTCTCAGAATTGGCCACTTGTGCCTCGGAAAGGAAAGGCAAATGAGGGGCCCCTAAAGTGCTGTCCTTGGAGTTTGCTGACACTTGAGGGGAGAGAGAAAATCAGCCCTTGATGCTGCACAAAAAAATAATACTTCTTTTTTTGCGTGCATACATCTTTCCTTCGTAGCCGCGTGGGTTATCAAAGCTTCAGTCCCGGGACCCAGCATTCTGCTCGGCACAGGTTAGGGGCTCAGAGGCTGGCTGTCGAATTGAGTAGTAAAGCTAAGGAAGGATGGTTCCTCTCTGTCCTCTGTTCTGTACCCTCGGTCCCAGTGAGCTCTTAGAATAAAGTAATCATCACTTCACCCTAAACTATCAATCTTTTTAGTACATGTCACCACTTCTCCTCTTGTGAAAACAAAACTGTTTAATAAAACCTATGAGAGAGCACGCAAACCTAACAGCCATTCCCCCATGCGCTTTACATAACAGCAAAGGCATGCAGTTTTGAGGCAGAATCTTGGCAAACCAGGCTTTTGCTTCAGATTGGCTTAGAAAATTAAGGGCATACCTTTTTCTCTGATGAAACAACCATGGAAGATTTTAAAAAGAGGTCTAACAAACAAGAAACTCATGCCTCACATCCATGTAAGAAGGACCCGATCAATTAAAAACACCGTGCATTTTTTTTAAACATCATTATTGGAGTATAATTGCTTTACAATGGTGTGTTAGTTTCTGCTGTATAACAAAGTGAATCAGCTATACCTATACATATATCCCCATATTCCCTCCCTCTTGTGTCTCCCTCCCACCCTCCCTATCCCACCCCTCTAGGTGGTCACAAAGCACTGAGCTGATCTCCCTGTGCTATGCGGCTGCTTCCCACCAGCTATTTGTTTTACATTTGGTAGTGTATATATGTTCATGCCACTCTCTCACTTCTTCCCAGCTTACTCTTCCCACTCTCCATGTCCTCAAGTCCATTCTCTACATCTGCGTCTTTAACCCTGTCCTGCCCCTAGGTTCTTCAGAACCTCTTTTTTTTTTTTTTTTTTGATTCCATATATATGGGTTAGCATACGGTATTTGTTTTTCTCTTTCTGACTTACTTCACTCTGTATGACAGACTCTAGGTCCATCCACCTCATTACAATTAACTCAATTTCCTTTCTTTTTATGGCTGAGTAATATTCCATCGTATATATGTGCCACATCTTCTTTATCCATTCATCTGTCGATGGACACTTAGGTTGCTTCCATGTCCTGGCTATTGTAAATAGAGCTGCAATGAACATTGTGGTACATGACTCTTTTTGAATGATGGTTTTCTCAGGGTATATGCCCAGTAGTGGGATTGCTGGGTCGTATGGTAGCTCTATTTTTAGTTTTTTAAGGAACCTCCATGCTGTTCTCCATAGTGGCTATATCAATTTACATTCCCACCAGCAGTGCAAGAGGGTTCCCTTTTCTCCACACCCTCTCCAGCATTCATTGTTTGTAGATTTTTTGATGATGGCCATTCGGACTGGTGTGAGGTGATATCTCATTGTAGTTTTGATTTGCATTTCTCTCATGATTGGTGATGTTGAGCATCCTTTCATGTGTTTGTTGGCAATTTGTATATCTTCTTTGGAGAAATGTCTATTTAGGTCTTCTTTCTCTTTTTGCATTGGGTTGTTTGTTTTTTGATATTGAGCTGCATGAGCTGCTTGTATATTTCACTGTGCATTTTTATTTTATTCTTGCGATAGAGATGGAGTTCGACTGATCTACAGCAGAAGCTTTGAGAAGCAGTGGCTGGCTAAATTACTTGAGGCCCCAACAAAAGATTTCTCTTCCTTCTCTCCTGATTCAATTGTGAATAAACTCACTCATTAACCTGAAAATCTACCAAAGAAACAAAGAAACAAATATGGACAATCCCTTAACACCAAGTACCATTTTGTTTTTCAGCTTGCAACCAGTGGGATCCTAAGAGGCAGTCGCCCTCTTTTTTCTTGGTTTAGCTGTATTCCCAGGGTGAACTCCCAGCAGGGCTTCGAAAAGGAAACGTACTAGAGAAACAACTGTACAGAGTACAAGTTTTTGTTTCCTTCCTCTCGCTCTCTCTCAATCTGGATCCCGCTCTCTCATCACAGAGCACCATGCAACTAACCAGGATGACTAATGACAACAGTGCAGCCGCTGTCTTTGCTCATGAAGTCAGCCGCAGCCAACGTTCTCCTTGAAACCGAGTGAATGCCTTGAATGGTCTCCAGGTAGCACCGTGTGCAAAAAAGCAGCTCTGGTTATCAGGGAAACCAGGTATTGATTGTTGCTCTACCAAGAAAATTGACTTCTCCAGAAAACAAACTCAGAGGTATTCAGAGTAGCGGATGAAAGTACTGATACGCCATCCATTAACCCCTGAAAGATTTTGAGTATCATACAGGCTGTTGCTGAAATTTGATAAAAAGCCAGAGAAAGGAGAGAGGCAGAAGTACACCAGGAGTTGGGGGGTGGTGATCAGTACAGAAGATCCCATCCGATCTCACTGGCGCTGGCCATGCCCTTTGAAGCACCAGGTTTATTGTGTCTAAAGGAGTTAGTTTAATAAAGAGGCAGCCCATATATATGTGTTAGCATATGGTATTTGTTTTTCTCTTTCTGACTTAGGGGGAAGGGTAAGCTGGAACAAAGTGAGAGAGTGGCAGTGACATACATACACTACCAAATGTAAAACAGATAGCTAGTGGGAAGCAGCCGCACAGCACAGGGAGATCAGCTCGGTGCTTTGTGACCACCTAGAGGAGTAGGATAGGGAGGGTGGGAGGGAGACGCAAGAGGGAGGAGATACGGGGACATATGTATAGGTATAGCTGATTCACTTTGTTATACAGCAGAAACTAACACACCATTGTACAGCAATTATACTCCACTAAAGATGGTAAAGGAAAAAATAAAAAATTTTAAAAAATTTTTTAAAAGAGGCAGCCCATAAAGGGTACTGTAGCATGTAAAGTTGCTATAATTAGATTTTCAGGAGATACGATAAAACATTTAGCTGGAGAGAGGTTAAATAACCACCACGCTTTCTGGCATCGCTATTATGCTCTCCAATCTGAGAAGGAATGGTGGTGGTAGAGGGGAAACTCGAAGGGTGGGTGAGATGGGGTGTGGGGAGAGGGGGAGAGAGAGAGAGAGAGAGAGAGAGAGAGAGAGAGAAGGAGGGAGAAAGAGAGAGAAGGAGGGAGAAAGAGAGAGAAGGGAGAGAGAGACACACATAGGGCATGCAGAGAAAAAGAAAACAGAAAAAGAGAGAAGCTTCCAGGATGAGATGGAAAAACCATGAGATAATGAGAAAGATGATGTTGGATACCATACTGTTCAGCCACTATTTATTTATTTATTTATTACCTGTGCCACGCAGCATGTGGGATCTTAGTTCCCCAACCAGGGATCGAACCCACACCCCTGCATTAGAAGCACGGAGTCTTAACCACTGGATGCCCAGGGAAGCCCCCCAGTCACTTTTTGAATAGCAAAACTAAGCAATCTTTTAAGTGTCGTGCCTTTATTTTCCTATTTGCAAATGTAAGAGGTACACATTACAAAAGAAAGACCAAGTATATAAGTTAAAAAAAAAAAAAAAAAAACAGAAAGCAAAGGTCTCCCGTACTCTGAGACTGGTAAACATTTGACGTTTAGAGTCAGACTTTTTCCCTATATATAAACATTCTCTTATTATTATTAATTTAATTCTTTTTGAAACCAGTAAGGTATTGAGTGTACAGATTCTGAACCTGGACAACAAAGGTTTGGATCCTGGCATTGGGCAAGTTACTTACCCCTCTAAGTCCCTGTGGCCTCACCTTTAAAGGGAAAGATGGCTCGTGCCTACTTTATAGGCTTGTTAGGGGGATTGGATGAATTTATTTACGTGAAAGCCTTAACACTGAGCTTGACGTCCAGTGAGTGATCAATAAATGTAGCTATTAATCGCTTGAAGGCAGGAATCATGTCTATCTTGCTCTTTACTAGACCTCCTTGACCTACACAGGGCCCAGCTCATTTAAAATAGATGTAAAGTGAATGCGTTGTCCTAATTAGCACAGTGACTAGAGCACTGCTGGCAGCACCACCCCTCAAAAATAATTTTATTAGGAAGGGAAGGGATGGAGGACATCACTAATATGTTTCTTCTCCTCTTCCGGTTGGGAATTTATGCTTGGGTTGAGAGGTGAACTGTTGCTTTAAAAACAAAACTTTAAAAATGTTTAAAAAACACTGCTACTTCCCAAGTTTGCAGAAGCAGCCAATAACCCAATTAGTATAATGAAAAGCCCATTTCATATCATGAGTCCCTAAGCTTAGACTCAAACCAATTTTGATGCAATGAGAAATAGGCTTTCAAGGTTTCTGACCCCTGAACCTTTTAGATCAGAGGGGACCGTCATTACATTTGCATATGCCATGAGCAACAGGAAGATCCTCTATTTTGCCCTCTTCAAAATGTGCAGTCATACCAAAAATACTCACAGCTGGAATAATTAGCAACTCAATTTATTGCCTTCCATTTTCTAAATAGAAGCTTGATATTTAAATAGCGTCACACTGTGATATAACATAGCCCTTCTCATGGAAACACTTTGTTTTTCTTTTCCCCCTATGAAATGATATACTGTTCAGTGTGACAGGCAAAGTCTCAGGAGGTCACTAAAGAAACCTGGTGTTTTGTGAGCAAATCCACTTCAGAGTCTTTGGGATGAGATAACGGGTCTTCGCCCTCCCTCAAACCACCGCCCCCCCCCCCGCCCCCCGCCAGTTGTTCACTTCTTGACTTTTTTCAAGTTAATTGGTAAGAGTCTTAATATAGTAGAGGAAAAAAAACAAAGACTTCTGACTTTGATTTCAAACATGACCTTGAATCCACCATACACTGTAATATGGTGACTTCAAACTTGACCTTGAATCCACCCTACACTATAATACGGGAGTGCAGAGACAGCCATCTGAAATAGACTTGCATTTGTGTTCACTGGCAGCCAGAGGTGGATGCAGACAGAATGCATGCCATCAGACACAATCAAGGAGCAGAATGACTTCTCCTGCTGTGTTTACTGCCTGTACCATTCAGAGAGGCAAAGAATTTTCGAGCTGGAAGGAACCTTGCAGTATGTCCCTTTATCATATTCTGCTTCACGCTATTACATCTGTCCTGTGTGTTTGCCTTGTCTCTCCGGTCAAATTACAAGCTTCTCCACAGCAGGTCCTATATCTTTTGCTTCCTAGTATTCTTCTCTGTCCATAGTACGTGTTCAACAAATGTCTGCTGAAGGAACACGCAAATTATGGTTTAATGGAAAATGTACAGGCTTTGGAGTGAGGCACGTCTGGATTGGAATCTCAACTCCACGAGGAGCTGCATGACGTTGGGAATGCCAAATAATCTCTCTGAGCCTCAGATGCCTCCTCTAAAGGATGGGTAAATAATAATATGTACATTACAGAACTGTTGGAAGGGCTGAAAGAGGTAATAGAATTTGTGAGCACAGAAGCTGGCCTATAGGAGGTGTTTAATCCATGTATGTATTGTATTTTTTCCTCATCCCTGGAAAGAATATCTAAAATATGGGGGCTTCCCTGGTGGCGCAGTGGCTGAGAGTCCGCCTGCCGATGCAGGGGATACGGGTTCGTGCCCCGGTCCGGAAAGATCCCACATGCCACGGAGCGGCTGGGCCCGTGAGCCATGGCCGCTGGGCCTGCGCGTCCGGAGGCTGTGCTCCGCAACGGGAGAGGCCACAGCAGTGAGAGGCCCGCGTACCGCAAAAAAAAAAAAAAAAAAAAAATCTAAAATATGAAGTTATGAGTCAACCGATATTTATTGGGCACATGGATAGAATGGTGAATTAAGTCCTTACCCTCATGGGGGATTTCTAATTGGAGAGACAGACCAAATAAACAAAACTCAAGTCTGAGTAAACCAAGAAATACATGAAATAATTACAAAGTGTGAGAAGTACCATGAAGGAAACAAAGAATTAAGAGAAAATGTGGGAAGCCATTAGTGTGGTCACTCCTCTCTGAGGAGATGATCAAAAAGAGGAGGTCTGAGGATAAGAAACGGGTAATCAAACGGTGAAAAGAGCATCCCAGGCAAAGGAAATGTATGTGCAAAGGCCCTGAGGTGGGAAAGACTGAATTTTTGAGGCTGTGAATGAAGAACAGCGTGGATCACTGTGTCGTGATCCAGGGGCTAAGTGGTGGGAAGGAGAGGTTGGCCCAATGGAAGACTATATTATGCATGGTTTTGAGAGCAAGGAATTTGGATTTCAGTCCAAATACAAAGGGTTTTAAACTTTATCTTCTCTGTGAACAAAGGAAGCAGATTTAGGAACACTCAAACTTGAAAATAACTATGGTAGAAGAGACTCATGGGAATTCAGTCTAGTCCTCTATGATGAGAAGGCCTGGCTGTATTCTTTGCCATCTGCCTTGAGGGTTCGGGTTCTTCTCCAGAATATTCTAGCCACCCCTTAACATGGCACCTATCACTCTGTCGGCATGTGGATATAATTAGACATCTTAAGGTGAACGTGAGCAAACACAACTCCTGATTTTCACTCCAAACTATCCTTCTCTTCAGGCTTCACCCATATTGGTTAAAGAAGCCATCACCCATCAGCTGGACAGATGCCATCTCCAGGAAGCAGACTCTAGGAAGAAACATCTGCACACAGAAACTTTATTAGCAAGCGCTCTTGGGAGTGACAGAAGCAGGCTGGGCGGAAGGAGAAACTGAACAGGGATGCTGTCGCAAAGGGTGAGCTCTGGAGCTGGGATGCCTCTGCAGAGTGGTTTCAATTTGGGCTGCAGGATTTGGGCCTTCATAACCTCACCTGGGCCAGTCATTAGATGTGGGCTGTCCACAGGGATGTAACCTTGGGTGCAGGGTGGCTGTCTCTAGCTGAAGTTCAGTCTCAGAGAGGGACCTGGCTGAGATCTGTTGGCAGGCGAGACGCGTGCTCTGGTTTCAGAGGGTGGCATCCAGGCGAGCGCCATACCGTACACCTCACTAGGCTTCACTAGGGTTCCTGTCCTTCCCTCACACCTGATCCATCTTCAGTCAATTTCCTTTCTGCCTCCAATCCGTCTTCTTCTCGCCACTTACACCTCTGTATCACCTTGCGCCTGACCTACAGCATCCAGCAGCCTCTCAACAGGTCTCCCCTCTTCCACTTTGGCCCTTTACATCCATCCTCCACTCAGGAGCCAGTCACTGTCTGCAAGCACAAGTCAAATCGCATTACTCTTCTGCTTAAAATCTGCCACTTCCTTTATACTTAGCAGTAATCCAGCTCCTTGCCATGGCTGACGAGGAACCTGGTTATGGCCTATCTCGCCTCCTCCCAGCCTCCACGGACTCTGGTCCTGAGGCTTCGCCATACTTCTCTGCTGTCCCTCAAAGAGGCCAGGCTCCTCTCCATCTCAGGGTATTCTCACTGTGTTTCCCTTGGTCTGAAATGTTCTTAGCTGAGATATCTGCATGGCTCCTCCTTCTGAGTTCTTTCAAGTCTCCCTTCAAAGCTCACTTTCTCAGAAAGCCTTCCTTGATCAGTCCTTCCCACCCCATCATTTGATTATCCTCCCTGGCCTGAGGACCACCCCACTTCCTGGTTCATGGCAGTGGTGTAGAGACACAGCCTTCTCATCCGCTCAGCACTAATCCCTTTGAGCAGCTATCGTGTTTGTGCCTGTCTTACTGTCTGCTTCCCCAATGGCATGTACCTTCCTTAAGAGCCCAGATGAAGTCTTCCTCACCACTGTATCCCCAGCCTCTGGGAGAGTGCCAGCAGATGTCTGGTGCTCAATCAATTTTTAGGAAATGAATAAAAACACGAGCTAATCTAGATCTTGAAAAGTTTATTTTCTGCTGCCTGTAGGAAGGCACGAATTTCAGTTTCCTGTCTGCTCCCAGATGCAACACTTCTATTTATTTATGCTGTAGCGTCTCCTTCAAGGGATGCTCTGTCATTTTGGTTTTCAAGGTTTTGGTAAACAAGACCACGTTTTCATGATGTCTACACGTGGTTATTTTAAATCCTTTGAGGAACCTTCACCTTTCTAGTCTGAGGAGGCTTCCAGCACGTTTTGTGAGAGCCTTCTCGTTTTCTTGATCTTTCAAGCCAGAACGCTCCTCAACTTGTGTGCCATTCTTGAGGTACATTAGCCATAATCACACTGATCATTTCCACTGAGAACACACGACGGTTTAGGAAAACAGTGGGGTAACGCATTTTTTAGGCTTATTTCTAGGACCCCACTTAGTGATTCTGTACATTTTGCAGTCCTTCATTTCTCCCTTTTCACAGGAAACCCAATAGATGTATACAGTCAGGCATCAGTTTACACTAATCTAAGGGCTAGTTCCTGGTTTGAAACCAGGAGCCTCAGAGATAAAATTCGTATAAGTCTGGAAGAATTTTTGGTAAATGTACTTGCTCCTTATCTGTCACTTCTCTGCCCACCGATATACCGAGCAGTTTATCTTCATAGGTTTCGTATCTCTGCAAACATGGAGATTTCATGGTGTATTTTCCCTTCCAAATCACTTTTAAAAGAATGTGATGAGAATGGATCTCATCTCCGAAACCTCCTATGTTTACCCTCCACCACCCAGAGAAGAATCCATTTATCTTTCTCTTTTTCCTCCCTACCTCTGTAACAAAGGAGTCCTGCCTGATACACCGTTTTTATTTCCTGTCTTTGGTGCTTCAGTGATCTCGGGAAAGCCTGAAGAGTTGCATTTACCATGATGCTGCACAGGGATCGCGTGGACCATCTTTCAGATGCTAACGTATTCCCCACATGGATCCATTTACCTATTAATCAAATCACACGTGCTGATATTTTCTGTCGTGCCCTCAAAGTTAGACATTTGAGAGCATGTTTTGGAAACGGACATTTATTCCCTAGCATTCTGCTTGGAAAAGACTGGAGCAAGAATCGGGTTCTCCAGACTACTTGGTCTCTCCCATGAGTAGATCTTTTAGACCGAGGGAGACACACTGACCCTCTAGCTGTTTTCCATTAATTAATTTTTTCTCCTACTGAGGTGAAATTTACATAACATAAAATTAACCATTTTAAGGTGTACAATTCTGTGGCGCTTAGTGTGTTCACAATGTCATACAACCACCTCTATTTTGTTCCAAAATGTTTCATCACCCCAAAAGAAAACCCTGTCTCCATTAAGCAGCAACTCTCATTCCCTCTTCCCCCACCCCCAGCTCCAGGTAATCACTCATCTGATTTCTATCTCTATGCATTTCCCTATACTGGATATTTCAGTTACTACATGGAATCATACAGCATGTGACCTTTTATGCCTGGCTCCTCTCCCTTAGCATAATGTTTTCAAGGTGTTCTCCACTGTAGCATTTATTAGTACATCATTACTTTCTTTGTGGCTGAATACTATTCCATCATATATATCATCAACCTTCAGTATCTGCAGGGGACTGGTTCCAGGACTCCACCTGGATACCAAAATCCGTGGATACTCAAGTCCCTTATATGAAATGGCAGAGTTATTTGCATATAATTACACACATCCTCCTTTGAATTATCGCTAGATTACTTATATTACCTCGTACAATGTAAATGCTATGTAAGTAGTTGTAAATACAATATAAATGCTATGTAAACAGTTGCCAGCGCACCGCAAATTCAAGTTTTGCTTTTCGGAACTTTTTGTTCCAAATATTTTTGATTCACGGTTTGTTGACTCCACGGGTGCAGAACTTGCGGACGTGGAGGGCCGACTGTATATGTGCCACATTTTGTTTATTCATTCATCCGCTGATGGATATTTGTGTTGTCTCCATCTTTGGGCCACTGGGAATAGTGTTGCTCTGGACATTTGCAAGCAAGTATTTATTTAAGTACCTGTTTCCAGTTATTTGGAGGATTGCAGTGGCTGGGTCATATGGTAACTATGTTTAACTTTTCGAGAAACCTGTAGTTGGTTTCTAAATGTAGAGAATGGTGGTCCATATTGAACTCCTCAGCAAGGTTACATTCTGGTTGGCCCTAAACACTGTGTCAGACTCCTTGCATCCAACCCATGTCGTAAGCTTATTTTTGAAAATTTGAAATAAATTACAAAAACAAGAAGCATCCCCAAAGAGCCAGGTGGCAGTATTTGCAGAAAGAGTAATCATACCTTACAAAATGCTTCAACACTCCCAACTCAATGGCTCTCATTTCAGGAAAGAGGCTATAGTGAGAGCCTGGTAGCGTTTATATTCTAGGAAAGCTATCTTATCCCTTACATTTAAAAAAAATTATTTTATTTTATTTATTTTTATTTTTGGCTGCATTGGGTCATCATTGCTGTGCACGGGCTTTTTCTAGTTGCAGCGAGTGGGGTCTACTCTTCATTGCAGTGCACAGGCATTTCATTGTGGTGGCTTCTCTTGTTGCGGAGCACGGGCTCTAGGCGTGCGGGCTTCATTAGTTGTGGCACGTGGGCTCAGTAGTTGTGGCTCACAGGCTTAGTTGCTCCGTGGCATGTGGGATCTTCCCAGACCAGGGATTGAACCTATGTCCCCTGCACTGGCAGGCAGATTCTTAACCACTGTACCACCAGGGAAGTCCCTTATCCCTGACATTTTTATTTAAAAAAGTTTTCATTGTTAGCCCATGCTGAGCATTGTATTATAAGCAGTGCTTACTCACTAGGCCCAACTATTGCAGAACCTGGTAAATGAGTCTGCATATGGATGAATTTCAAAAGTTTAGGTGGAGAGAGATATTATGTCTTATCTTAAAAGCAAAATTACAAAGTCCTTCTCTAGGAAGGGTTTGAAGAAACTCTGGGCTTCCTACTTCAGTCAGGGTCAGAGAAGGTCTGAAATGTAAGACTCAAAGTGTGTTCCTGGCTACCATCTGACCCAGCAATCCCACTACTGGGCATATACCCTGAGAAACCATAAATCAAAAAGAATCATGTATCACAATGTTCATTGCAGCTCTGTTTACAATAGCCAGGACATGGAAGCAACCTAAGTGTCCATTGACAGATGAATGGATAAAGAAGATGTGGCACATATATACAATGGAATATTACTCAGCCACAGAAAGAAACAAAATTGAGTTATCTGTAGCGAGGTGGATGGACCTAGAGACTGTCATACAGAGTGAAGCAAGTCAGAAAGAGAAAAACAAATACCATATGCTAACACATATATATGGAATCAAAAAAAAAAAGGTTCTGATGAACCTAGGGGCAGGACAGGAATAAAGATGCAGACATAGAGAATGGACTTGAGGACACGGGGAGAGGGAAGGGTAAGCTGGGACAAAGTGAGAGAGCGGCATGGACATATATACACTACCAAATGTAAAATAGCTAGCTAGTGGGAAGCAGCCGCATAGCACAGGGAGATCAGCTTGGTGCTTTGTGTCCACCTAGAGGGGTGGGATAGGGAGGGTGGGAGGGAGACGCAAGAGGGAGGGGATATGGGGATATATGTATAGGTATAGCTGATTCACTTTGTTATACAGCAGAAACTAACACACCATTGTAAAGCAATTATACTCCAATAAAGATGTAAAAAAATACAATACAAAAAATAAAAGTGTGTTCTTGGGATCACTAAGTGTGTTTGTATATTACTAACTTCAGGTAAAGAAAGTGTTCCATGGTATTTGGGAAATACTGGAGTAAATAAAGTTAAGGAGATCACTACATATTTTCACAAGCCTTTAACATCTTAAATATTCTAAATATCCCAGTACCCTCTGCAAAATATTTATCATTCTGCTTACCGATTTGATTACAGAAATTTTAACCCACCCACCTTCCCGGTCTTCAAACTGGTGTTCCATGCGGTATACCTTTGAGAAATAAAGTTTTCATTCATTTCCATTTCTGGATGAGTACGCTAAAGTACAGAAGAAATGAAAAACCAACAAACCCCAATAATGGTTATGTCCTAGATTTTTGTAGGTTCTGAAGACCTAGTCACTGGGTGGAGAGAGGGAGGGAGGGATGGTAAGAAGGAAAGAAAGAAGAGAAGGAGGCAGGCCTATCTATGTCATAAAAATTAAAAGGGACAGATGAAGTATTCTACGGGATTCCTTCAAAACCTAGAAAAGAAAACAAAATCGCTTTATCTAAATTCTTGCATAGCTAACAACAAGTCCTAAGTCATCAAAGCTATCTTAGACATAGGAGCAGCCAGGGGAGAAAGAAAACTGCTACTCATTTTTGTGTGTTAGGGATTTCCTTTTTCCACTGTGCTGGAGATTTCTGGCATTAAGTTTGGGGCCCTGCTCCCTTTTTTCAACCTCAAATAAAAGATAGTTATCTTGAAAACAATTTATTTTCCCATTTGAATTTACATCAGACCCTCTGGGGCATAAGCAAATATAGGAAGGCCACCCACATTTCTTTACATGTATAATGTCCATAGGTACAACATTTTCTTCTCACTTAGCACCGGTTAGGAAATGCGATAGCCCTTCAGGGATATTAATTAAGCTTTGTAGCAACGCCTGTGACATGTCTGCTTGCCTACATATATCTGTTGGACGCTCAGAAATTAATGCTTTGCAGAAGTGTGACATTTACGTGTGTTTGTAGGCCAGCCACATACCCAGTGACAATGCACAGAACAGGTCCATACATTTCAGTCACACACACACACACACACACACACACACACACACAGAAAGCCATTAAAAAAGGCAACCATCCTTTAGCATCAACACATAAATATCGCTATGGCATTTCCTATCCTCTTGGGCAGATCCTGCAGTGTCCCTGTCGCAAAACACGTCCCAGGGAAGCAGGCATTGAAAGCCTGGCTTCCTTGAAAGGCTCCTGGTTTCTCAAATGCTGGGTTTCCTAGGGCTCAAGGCAAGGCTTTTTAAAAATGCAAGTGTCAAGGAAAACTGTCATGCATGTTTGCCTTAAGTACCCCAAAAGCTTGTCACTGCCATCTTGGAAGTCTTGACGAAGATGCAGACGGACATGCTGAGGCACAGGAAATTGAAAGCTGCCTGACGCGGAGGTGGCATGTGAGACTAAAAGGCAGGGGCCTGCCATCAGGCATTTTCTTTGCAAGTGGGAGCATTAAACAAAACCTCAAGGAGAGTCTGGTGAGGGGAGGCTGCCTTGCAGACATCGCAGAGGTCTGGACTTGAACTGGGGTCCTGTCTGGCTCTTAGGTTTGGCTTGACAAGAAGTGAAGTGGTTACATGAAAAACAAAGCAGTGTCTGCCTTTCTGGGAGGGGAAGAGGAGTGGCTGGGAAGGGCAGGGGCCAGGAGGGAGGAAGAAGGTCAGGCCAGGGTGGGGGGCTTGGACAGCACCCGCTCATCCTTGGGGGCTGGGCAGGGCGGTGGTTAATGGGTAAACTGTAGGCAGCATGCGGATTTCAGAGCCTGGCTGCCCCACCTGTAACCTGCACAGCCTGGGGCAAACGAAGTGATATTGTTGAATCAGTTTCCTTGGTTGGAAACTGGTGAAAACGACTGAAAATATTTCATGGGGATATTGTGTGGACTACACGAGGGGGCTCAGCACAGACCTGACAGTAAATGTTGGCTTTCACTGTTCTGGAGCTAATGACCAATGACTCCCATAGATAGCCTCCTGAAAGTATGTATTTCTTGCCTTTTAGTCCCTTTTCCTTTCTTCCCTGTGGGATCCTTTGGTTAACTGCAGTGAACTTTAGTTCCTGTCTTTCTGGTCTGTCCATCAAAGTCTCTCCTCTTCCTCACTGCAAATGTGACCATAACACACCTCTGCGCAAATCTCTGCAGGCTCCGTTTCCTACACAGAATAAACCCCAGGGTGCTCGACTGGGCCTTGAAGGTGTCCCTGCCACAGGCCCTGGGGCCTCTCCTACACTGAGTCCCAGCCCAGTGGATCCAGAATACTTGGGCATTCTTGCTTTTCTGGCCTTTTCTTATTCCCTTGCCTCTGCCTGGAAGGCGCTTTCGCTGGGGTAACTCTCATGTTTCCATCAGAATGGGATTCACACCCCATTTCTACACAGCCCAAGCTTCCCTGACCCCCAGCATCCTATGTTCCCAGACAGTGCCCTGAGCTTAAATCCATCTTACGACTTTCCACATTCATGTAAACTACATGCTCAGCTTTCTCCTACTAGACTGTAGTTCCCAGGAGACAAGGGCCACACCATCTTCCTCCTACACCCTCGGCGCCTTGCTGGACGCTCAGCCCCTAACATGACCTGCATAAACGCTGGATGAATTAAGCTGAAGTCCAATGAACACAGCTGGTAACGGGATTACAAATGGGAGGTGGGAAATACAAAAATCTTTATTTAGCATAAAATTGGAGTTTCAGATAAAGAACCTAGATAAGTTTGGCTTGAGGGCCTCTTATTAACAGAGCCCTCACATACTTATTTCACAAAAGGGACTGTCCCTGTGGGATTTTCAAACCCTTGATCATCGTGCTCTCCTGTAATAGAACAATAATACTGCCGTACTCCACATTTCTCTTGGGGACTCAGAAACTTGACGAAGTCGTCTTAGACATTCTTATAATATCCCCATTAGGGAGATAGAGGCAAGGTAGATGGGGAAAAGAGGCAAATTTAAGCCTTGCCATATATTAATGAGAAAACAAAAGGTAGCAAAGGTTAGGCCTGAACCACACTGGCCACGCTGCGTCAAGTTTGGGATAAAGAGAAAGGGCCCTATGGCTAGAACCAAGGGCAGTGAGTGAATCCAATTTTCCCCACAGCGATACCTCTTTTTCATTTTACCTGGCACGTAAGAAGCAGAGTTGAGTTTCTAGGGTATTTGAGTATTAGCTAGTACATTATTCCTTGAAAAAGAAAATCCTTTCAATTCTATGCCGAAAATCCAACACTTCAGGGCTCTTATTTTAAACCCATAAAAGAAACGCTGACCATTAAGCAATAAAGAGAGATTGTAACATTCGAATTGAGATGGACATAATTCAGTGCAATCTATCAAAATTCAAAATGCACATTATACATACCCTTTGATCTAGAAATTACACTTGCAGGAATTTAACTTTTGAATATAATCAGGTAAGTATGCAAAGAAAGATATATACACAAGACTCTTCATTACAGTTTTGTTTGTAACGGCGAAAACCTGAAAGCAATCTAAATGTCCATCAACAAGAGACTGGATAAATAAATTATGCCATTATGGAGTACTACACAGACTTTACAAAAGAATGAGGAGTAGTCCAGATGGTGGTGTGGGACGGTGCGGAGTTACTGTCGCCCCCTAACTAGGGCACCTGCTGGCCTCTGGCGGGGGACTCTGACCCCAAGGAGAGGGGAGCAACCCCAAAGTGAACCGCTAAGACACAGGGGGACTGAGGGGGGAGGAGAAGTGGAGGCCAGACAAGATCAGCGCCCCTGAAGCCAGGGAGATCAGGAGAGGCAGGTGGGAGGGACTCTCCGGGAAGAGCAGGAGAGGAGTGGAGGGCGACTGCCCTGCCCACTGGGGCCCGGGGAGCCTGCTGAGCTCCCAGGCTGGTCCCATGCAATCCAAAGCCCCCTCCAGGCCCCATGGGTCCTAGGGGCATAGGAGGGAGGCCAGGGAGACCAGGAGAGGCAGGTGGGAGGGGCCCTGAGGGAGGAGAAGGAGAGGAGCGAGGGTGTTTGCCCCGACCACTCGAGCCTTGCAAGCCTGCTAGGGTCCCAGGTGAGGTCCCCTGCCCTCTGAGACCAGGGTGGGGGGCAAGCCTGGGTCCCTTCGGTTCCTTGAGCCTAAGCTCCACCTCCCACAGCCCCCGGGACCTTTTCCAGTCCTGGGGGTCCTAAGCATTGGCCCCGCCCACCAACGAAACCTTGCCCTTGCTTAGGCCCTGCTCTCCACAGCCAAGGCCTTCCACCGCCCCCCCTTTTTTTTTTTCCTTTCCCTCCTGCTCTTTTTTTACTGTTGTGGTACTGATGTACCTTCCAGTTGTTGATTCATCTATATTTTTATTTTTACATTCTTTCTACCATATCTGTTAGTTTCCTAGTCTAATTTTATTTTTTACTTTGTTGTTTTTCTCTTTTTTTTTGCCACCCCACGCAGCTTGCGGGATCTTGATTAGCAAGCCCAGGGTCAGGGGGAAGCTCCTGCGGTGGGAGCTCCAAGTCCAAACCACTGGACTAAAAGAGAACCCCAGACCCCAGGGAATATTCATCGGAGTGAGGTCTCACAGAGTTCTTCATCTCAGCACCAAGACCCAGCTCTACCCAGTAGCCTACAAACTCCAGTGTTGGAAGCCTCAGGCCAAACAACCAGAAAAACAGGAACACAATCCGACTCATAAAAAAAAGAAAAAAAAAAAAAGGAAAAAAAGAGACAGCAAAAACATATGTCACAGATGAAGAAGCAAGGTAAAAACCTACAAGACCAAATAAATGAAGAAGAAACAGGCAATCTACCTGAAAAAGAATCAGAGTGACGACAGTAAAGATGATCCAGAATCTCGGAAATAGAATGGAAGCACGGATTGAGAAAATACAAGAAATGTTTAACAAAGATCTAGAAGAACTAAACAACAAACAGAGATGAACAACACAAAAACTGAAATGAAAAACACACTAGAAGGAATCAATAACAGAATAACTGAGGCAGAAGAATGAATAAATGAGCTGGAAGACAAAATGGTGGAAATAACTGCTGAGGATTAGAATAAAGAAAGAAGAATGAAAAGAATTGAAGACAATTTCAGAGACCTCTGGGACAACACTAAATACACCAGCATTCGAATTATAGGGGTCCCAGAAGAAGAAGAGAAAAAGAAAGGGTCTGAGAAAATATTTGAAGGGATTATAGTGCAAAACTTCCCTAACATGGGAAAGGAAATAGTCATCCAGGTCTAGGAAGCACAGAGAGTCCCATACAGGATAAACCCTAGGCAAAACACACCAGGACACATATTAATCAAAGTAATAAAAATTAATTCAAAGAAGAAATATTATAAGGAGCAAGGGAAAAACAAAAAATAACTGTATGGGGATTCCTTTGTAGCTGATTTTTCAGCAGAAACTCTGCAGGCCAGAAGGGAGTGGCAGGATATACTTAAAATGATGAAAGAAAAAAATCTAACACCAAGATTACTCTACCCAGCAAGGATCTCATTCAGATTCGATGGAGAAATCAAAGGCTTTTCAGACAAACAAAAGCTAACAGAATTCAGCACCACCAAACCAGTTTTACAAAAAATGCTGAAGAAACTTCTCTAGGCGGGAAACACAAGAGAAGAAAAAGACCCATAAAAACAATTCCAGGGCTTCCCTGGTGGCACAGTGGTTGAGAGTCTGCCTGCCAATGCAGGGGACATGGGTTCGTGCCCCGGTCCAGGAGGATGCCACATGACACAGAGCGGCTGGGCCCCTGAGCCATGGCTGCTGAGCCTGCGTGTCCGGAGCCTGTGTTCCGCAATGGGAGAGGCCACAACAGTGAGAGGCCCGCATACCGCAAAAAACAAACAAACAAACAAACAAAAAAACAACAATTCCAGAATAATTAAGAAAATGTTAATAGGAACATACCTATCGATAATAACCTTGGATGTAAATGGATTAAATGCCCCAACCAAAAGACACAGACTGGCTGAATGGATACAAAAACAAGACCCATGTATATGTGGCCTACAAGACACCCACTTCAGACCTAGGGACACATACAGACCAAAAGTGAAGGGATGGAAAAAATATTCCATGCAAAAGGAAGTCAAAAGAAAGCTGGAGTAGCAATACTCGTATCAGATAAAATAGACTTTAAAATAAAGACTTTTATGAGAGATAAGGAAGGACACTACATAATGATCAAGGGATCATTCCAAGAAGACGATATAACAATCATAAATGTTCATGCACCCAACACAGGAGCACCTCAATACATAAGGCAAACACTAACAACCATGAAAGGGGAAATCGACAGTAACACAATAGGGGACTTTAACACCCTGCTTACACCAATGGACAGATCATCCAAACAGAAAATAAATAAGGAAACACAAGCTTTAAATGATACAATAGACCAGATAGATCTAATAGATATTTAGAGAACATTCCACCCCTAAGTGGCAGAATACACTTTCTTCTCAAGTGCACATGGAACATTCTCCAGGATAGATCACATCTTGGGTCACAAATCAAGCCTTGGGAAATTTAAGAAAATTGAAATTGTATCAAGCATCTTTTCTGACCACAACACTATGAGATTGGAAATCAATTACAGGAAAAAAACTGTAAGAAACACAAATACATGGAGGCTAACCAGTGCTCTACTAAATAACCAAGAAATCAGTGAAGAAATCAAAGAAGAAATAAAAAAATACATAGAAATAAATGACAACGTAAACTCGACGACCCAAAACCTATGGGACGTGGCAAAAGCAGTTCTAAGAGGGAAGTTTATAGCAATTCAGTCTCACCTCAAGAAACAAGAAAAATCTCAAATACACAATCTAACCCTACACTTAAAACAACTAGAGAAAGAAGAACAAAGAAAACCCACAGTCAGTAGAACGAACGAAATCATAAAGATCAGAGCAGAAATAAATGAAATAGAAACGAAGAAAACAATAGCAAAGATCAATGAAACTAAAAGCTGGTTCTTTGAGAAGATAAACAAAATTGATAAACCCTCAGTCAGACTCATCATGAAAAAAAGGGAGAGGATGCAAATCAATAAAACTAGAAATGAAAAAGGAGAAGTCACAGCTGACACTGCAGTAATACAAAGGATTATAAGAGACTACTACAAACAACTATATGCCAATAAAATGGACAACCACGAAGAAATGGACAAATTCTTGGAAAGGTACAATTTTCCAAGACTGAACCAGGAAGAGTTAGAAAATATAAACAGACCTATCACAAGTAATGAAATTGAAACCATAATTAAAAATCTTCCAACAAACAAAAGTCCAGGACCAGATGGCTTCACATGCAAAATGTATCAAACATTTAGAGAAGAGCTTACACCGATCCTTCTCAAACTCTTCCAAAAATTTGCAGGGGGAGAAACACGCCCAAATTCATTCTATGAAGCCATCATCATCATTCTGATACCAAAACCAGAAAAAGATATTACAAAAGAAGAAAATTATAGACCAATATCACTGATGAACATAGATGCAAAATTCCTGAACAAAATGCTAGCAAACAGAATCCAAGAGCACACTGAAAGGATCATACACCATGATCAAGTGGGATTTATCTCAGGGATGCAAGGATTCTTCAATACATGCAAATCAATCAATGTGATACACCACATTAACAAATTAAAGAATAAAAACCATATGATCTAACTTCTCTTTTACAGAAATGTTCTACTAAATATGATTTGGTTCATCTTGATATAACAAGGAAAGGTAGGGCTTCCCTGGTGGCTCAGTGGTTGGGAGTCCGCCTGCCGATGCAGGGGATATGGGTTCGTGCCCTGGTCTGGGAAGATCCCACGTGCCACGGAGTGGCTGGGCCTGTGAGCCATGGCCGCTGGGCCTGCGTGTCCGGAGCCTGTGCTCTGCTACAGGAGAGGCCACAACAGTGAGAGGCCCGCGTACCGCAAAAAAAAAAAAAAAAAAAGGAAAGGTAAATAATTGTCCTCTGTGATCACTTCTTTCCATCGCCAATCCAAATAAAGATATTTTCATTTTCTGTTAATAAAAATAACTAAACTAAAATAAATAAATTAAAAAAAATAAAATAAATAAAAAACATATGATCATCTCAATAGATGCAGAAAAAGCTTTTGACAAAATTCAACACCCATTTCTGACAAAAACTCGCCAGAAAATGGGCATAGAGGGAACGTACCTCAACATAATAAAGGCCATATATGACAAACCCACAGCAAACACCATACTCAATGGTGAAAAACTGAAACCATTTCCACTAGGATCAGGAATAAGACAAGGATGTCCACTCTCGCCACTCTCATTCAACGTAGTTTTGGAAGTCCTAGCCATGGTAATCAGAGAAGAAAAAGAAATGAAAGGAATACAAATTGGAAAGAAAGAAGTAACATTGTCACTGTTTGCAGATGACATGATACTATACACAGAAAATCCTAAAGATGCCCCAGAAAACGACTAGAACTAATCAATGAATTTGGTAAGGTTGCAAGATACAAAATTAATGCACAGAAATCTCTTGCATTCCTATACACTAACAACAAAAAATCAGAAAGAGAAATTAAGGAAACAATCCCATTTACCATTGCAACAAAAAGAATAAAATACCTAGGAATAAACCTACCTAGGCAGGTGAAAGACTTGTACTCAGAAGACTATAAAACACTGATGAAAGAAACCAAAGATGACATAAGCAGATGGAGAAATATACCATGTTCTTGGATTGGAAGAATCAATATTGTGAGAATGACTCTACTACCAAAGCAATCTACAGATTCAGTGCAATCCCTATCAAACTACCAATGGCATTCTGCACAGAAATAGAACAAAAAATCTTACAATTCATATGGAAACACAAAAGACCCCAAGTAGCCAAAGCAGTCTTGAGAAAGAAAAAAGGAGCTGGAGGAATCAGGCTACTCGACTTCAAACTATACCACTAAGCTACAGTAATCAAGAGAGTATGGTACTGGCACAAAAACAGAAATAGAGATCAATGATAGAGGATAGAATGCCCAGAGATAAACCCACGCACATATGGTCATCTAATTTATGACAAAGGAGGCAAGAACATACAATGGAGAAAAGACAGCCTCTTCGGTAAGTGGTTCTGGGAAAAGTGGACAGGTGCGTGTAAAAGAATGAAATTAGAACACTCCCTAACACCATACACAAAAATAAACTCCAAATGGATTAAAGACTTAAATGTAAGACCAGACACTATAAAACTTTTAGAGGAAAACATAGGAAAAACACTCTTTGACATAAACCACAGCAGGATCTTTTTTGACCAACCTCCTAGAGTAACAGAAATAAAAACAAAAATAAACAAATGGGACTTAATTAAATTTAAAAGCTTTTGCACAACAAAGGAAACCATAAATAAGGCAAAAAGACAACCCTCAGAATGGGAGAAAATATTTGCAAATGAAACAACAGACAAAGGATTAATCTGCAAAATATACAAACAGCTCATGGAGCTCAGTATCAAAAAAACAAACAATCCAGTTAAAAAATGGGTGGAAGATCTAAATAGACATTTCACCAAGGAAGACATACAGATGGCCAAGAGACATATGAAAAGCTGCTCAACATCACTAATTATTAGAGAAATGCAAATCAAAACTATAGTGAGGTATCACTTCACACCAGTTAGAATGGGCATCATCAGAAAATCTACAAACAACAAATGCTGGAGAGGGTGCGGAGAAAAGGGAACCCTCTTGCACTGTTGATGGGAATGTAAATCGATATAACCACTATGGAAAACAGTATGGAGGTTCCTTAAAAAACTAAAAATAGAACTACCATGTGACCCAGCAATCCCACTGCTGGGTATATACCCTGAGAAAACCATAATTCAAAAAGAGACATGTACCACAATGTTCACTGCAGCACTATTTACAATAGCTAGGACATGGAACCAACCTAGCTGTCCATCAACAGATGAATGGATGAAGAAGATGTGGCACAAAATTACAATGGAATATTGCTCAGCCATAAAAAGAAACGAAATTGAGCTATTTGTAGTGAGGTGGATGGACCTAGAGTCTGTCATACAGAGTTAAGTAGTTAGAAAGAGCAAAACAAATACTGTACGCTAATGCATATATGTGGAATCTAAGGGAAAAAATGGTACTGATGAACCTAGTTGCAGGGCAGGAATAAAGAGGCAGACATAGAGAATGGACTTGATGACATAGGAAGGGAGGGCGAAGCTGGGGCGAAGCGAGGTAGCATCAACATATATACACTACCGAATATAAAATAGTTGGCTGGTGGGAAGCAGCTGCATAGCACAGGGAGATCAGCTTGGTGCTTTGTGATGACCTAGAGGGGTGGGATAGGGAGGGTGGGAGGGAGGCTCAAGAGGGAGGGGATATGGGGACATGTGTATGCATATGACTGATTTGCTCTGTTGTGCAACAGAAACTAAAACGGTATTGTGAAGCAATTATACTCCAATAAAGATCTATTAAAAAAAAAGAGGTAATTAAGGGAAAACGAGGACATTAGGCTGGGGTGTCCTTGTAAGAAGAGGAGATAAGGACAAAGAAACACAGGGAAGACCCCGTGAGGACAGAGGGAGAAAACAGTCATCCACAAGCAAAGGGGAGAGAATCTCGGAAGAAACCTAACGTATCAACACATTGATCTCAGACTTCTAGCCTTCAGAATTGTAAGGAAATAAATTTCTGTTGTTTAAGCCAAAAAATAAAAAAAAAGAATGAGGTACGTATATATGATATTACCTGAAATGCTTTCTACAATTTCTCACGAAGTTAAAAAAGGCTGTTGTCAAATGGTAGGTATAACACGATCCCTTTTATATTAAACTTAAACAAAATATGCTCAGATACCATAAACATTTCTGGAAGCCTAAAATAATAAACCTTCAAATGAGATTTCCTTGAAGATAGGAATGGAGGGGCAGGGCATGAATATAGTTTGCACTTTTCACCTTTCTAATTGTTCAATGTTTTTACCAAGAGAATGAATACACTTTGTAATAAAACACCTGGAAATACCAAAGCTGTTGTAATATGTGCTCTAATTCTTTGTCTTAAATTCTTGACCATTCCTTTGCAGAAGGAAATGGAGATAAAGATGCTGCGTGGGAGGAAGAGGCAACAAAGTCGCCTACTCATCATACAGGGAAGAGTGAGGCGATCTGAGGGAAGCTCCAGCAGGAAGCCTGCCTGCAGTCCCACCCAGACAATCCGCGTGAGAAACCAACGAGTCATCTGGCCTCACCCTCCTCATCTGCAGAATAGACATCGGCCTGCACGAGTGATCCTAACATGGGTTCCGGTCTCAAAATTCTGCCTTGGTGCTGCCAAATGATTCCCCCTCCTCTTAAATGATCAGGTCAACCTAAATCATGTTGACCTTGACTCCTTCTCCTGGTCTGCTTTCTGATGCAGCGGTCAGAATCAAGGGGCCGACTTCCCAGAAGATGGCAGGTAAATACTTATTTCTGTGTCCTCATCACCAGACCCTTTCTTTCCTATGCCACCCCTCACCTCTCCCTCTTCTTCTATGCTTGAAATAGGCCTTCAATTTTAGCCCTGCAGAAAATGCTATACTTCTCCCCTCTCCCCCAAACTGAAGGTATTGTGAACTTGAAGATGCACGTTATAGGCAGGACGTGAGGAGGTCCCCATCCTAACACAGCTTTCATATTTCCAGACAAGGCCAACGATGGTGAGAACTCAGAAAACAAAGTACCCCCAGACCCAAACTGAATGTGTCCTTCCCTCCTGGTTCTCACACCCAACCCAGTGTCCCCCACACCATTATACTGAAATTCTAGCAGGGGGGTTAAATGTAAGTGTGCTACCTTTCCCCCTACTACTGAGCTTTTCTACAGCTAGTAATATCAGATTAAATCACAGGAGTGTAAATAGCAATGGGCATAATTATTGACATTAGGACATGTTGACTTTTAGGACAAAACTTTTTGTCTAATTAAATGTGGAACTATTCTGATGGTACCTATAATAAGGTCCATTATAGAGCAGACTGACCCCTGCAAAATGTCCTATCTAAGATGGTCACCACAAAAAAGCATAAAATGCATTTTTATATTGCTGAGAATAGAAGCTTGGAGCATGGAATTAAATGTTTCCCATTCACTGTCTTCTGAAAAAGCAAAACCAAGGACTTCAACTTGATAAAGGTAAAACTGCTTCTCCAGCCTTTTTCAGGAGATGAGAAACGCGTTGAGTTGTTCCCAGTTAACTTTCTCATCATGAGCCCTCGTAAAGAGCACTGTTTAGTGAGACAATAAATGAGCATGTTTTAATTAGAAAATGTGGA
This sequence comes from Stenella coeruleoalba, assembly GCF_951394435.1. Taxonomy (NCBI): domain Eukaryota; kingdom Metazoa; phylum Chordata; class Mammalia; order Artiodactyla; family Delphinidae; genus Stenella; species Stenella coeruleoalba. The sequence goes on along the minus strand of NC_137148.1, from coordinate 143,734,091 downwards.
ATCCAAGCAGTTACGCAGGAAAGAAGAGGATAGCTTAAAAGAGACATCAGTAAAATAAAAGTTAAAATGCAGTAAGTGGCTACAGTGAACTCAAAGGTAAAGTCGTGGGCCGTGTGAGAAGTGAACCAGAGAGGGTGATGAATCAGAAGGGGATGCGAATTACTCAGTGGACCTTATTCTTTCTACTTCATATTGGAATCAGTTGTAAACCCCCTTCGGTGCCCAAGGCAAGTGAAGTAACCGGGTGCTCTGAACCTCCCCTAACCCCACCCCTGGGCAGGACTGTGTGCTCAGAGGAGAATCACTATAATTAGCCAATAAGAGAAGGCAGCTGGGCGAGGGCAAAACTAGTATTGAACTTGGCCTGGGTTTTTTTTTTTTTTCCTTCTAGACCTCTATCTTACGGTCTCCTGACACTGTGGTGTTTGGTTATGGCCACGCCCTTCTTCCTGGTCTCCTGTTCCATGTGGGCACGTGATCCAGGCCTAGACAGTCAACATGGCCCATGCTCCAGGCCTCGGGATTGGGTTTGCTGTGGGCACGGGATTCTAGCTGGGTTCCTGAGAACCAGGAAGTTCCGTTGAAATATCCAGGGAGTTCCGTTGAAATATCCAGAAGAAGAAATCCTTTTCCTATTACTTTCTGAGCTATGAGGATAGAGCCTATAATTCCCACAAAGATCTCACAAAAGGAGACCTGCTTAAGAACAATGTTGGAAAACGGAAAAACAAAGCTGAGAGAGAGAGAGAAAGAGAGAAAGAGCGCCTAATGCCTGAGTTTAAGTCCCTGAATCCAGTTCTGCCTGAATCTTGATTCTGTCCCAGACCCTTCATCTCTCCAGGTTTCGTCCTCCTGACATGCTGAAGGGGACAACTGTATCCATCGCACAGGGCTTCAAATCGGATAATATAAAGTGCCTAATACAGGGCTTGGCACAAGGCAGGCACGGAAGAGATGACAATGCCTAAAAACAAAGCCCAAAAGAGCGTTCAGTCCTTCACAGGAAGTGGAAAGATTTTCAATATGACCACCATCTCTCCTCACATGGATTCTGAGGTTTAGAAGCTGGAGAAGATAATCTTTGCCGTCCTCTGCCTTTAGCACTCAGCTGTAGGACATTAACATACTAAGAGCGCCCTAAGCTGAATACAAGACCCTCACACAGCAGGGTCCCGTTCCCAGAGGGCTTTTACATGTATTCTCTTACTTTACTAAATTGGCCGGGGTGGGGTGGATTTGGGGTCCCACCAAATGCTTAAATGTGCCTAATATCACCTAATGCCTTCTTATTACCTGTTCCAAAGTGCAGTGGAGAGGATCTGGGTTGATAAGAGATTAAAAAGTCATGAAGATGAAGCTCCATTTAAAATTCTTATCTAAGCACATACCCAACAAGAAGAAGACATTTCCCACCTTCTTCCTAGAACAGGATTTTTAATCCAGTCCTTCAAATAATTACAAAAAAATGAGCTTTTAATCGTCATATCGTTGGTGTGTAACAGCTTGACAGGAGGACTCATTGTTGAGCAGGTGTCTTAGGGATGCTCCAACCCAGCTGAAGCTTTAACAAGCTGAAAGAGAATTTCAGAACCCTCTCACAAATAAAAAAGAAGTGTTACTCATTCTCTTTTTAAATATAAGGCAAGCACTCACAGCTAAAACACCGATGACAGAAATTGGAAGCACTTGCAGATTCCTCAAACAGTTACGCTGAGCAAGAAACGATTCTGTAAGGGATTTAAAAACACATGATTTTGAGGGTGATTCTCCATGGTTAACATTGTCATGGGCTTCCCTGGTGGCACAGTGATTAAGAATCTGCCTGCCAATGCAGGGGATACGGGTTGGAGCCCTGGTCCGGGAAGATCCCACATGCCATGAACCAACTAAGCCCGTGCGCCACAACTACTGAGCCTGCGCTCTAGAGCCCGCGAGCCACAACTACTGAACCCCACGCCCTACAGCCCATGCTCCGCAACAAGAGAAGCCACCGCAAGGAGAAGCCCGCGCACCGCAATGAACAGTAGCCCCCACTCGCTGCAACCAGAGAAGGCCCACGCACAGCAACGAAGACCCAACGCAGCCAAAAAAATAAATTAATTATTTAAAAAATTGTCATGACTTCTGAAAATGGATATTTGCATTCAAGACTTAGGGAACAGCCCGGAATTGTTCAGTGGGTTTTGGAGGGGAAAAAAGGTATCTGAGAAAAAGTTGCTTAAAGCTTCTTAAACTCCCCTATCATCTAAAGGATGCAGCCCTAGTTGAGCAAACTGGCTGAACGCCCGGGATAGATTGCAATTCTGGGGACATAAGATCCCCACTCACAAGGGCAGGCGAGACCAAGACTAATAAACCAAAGGAAGCTTCAGAAAAGGTGCAGAGCCTACTTCGCCTGCCTGGGAGAACCACGAACGCCTTATCTGGCTTCTGTGAAAAGAAAAAATCATTGGGGAGCCAGAATTAGAAAAGCCTTGCGTTCCATCCAGTCTCTCCCGCCTAAGCCACATAAAATATCCTCTGGGAAGGCTTCAGGAAATACCCCAGGGGAATGACAGTTGATATTAGCTGAATGGGTGAAAGAGCACAGACAGAGATGAAAATATTTAGCTTTTTTCAACCTTGAACTTAACCCAAGAGTCCAACATTTACACGTACTCAGGGCAGAGTCTTGCGCTTCCAAGCCATGACCACAAGGTGGCCTCAATCCCTAATTGGGTCCCCACGGTCCAGGCTGCAGAGAGACGGGTTTTGAAAAAAAGTTCCTTCTCCCCAGAGGCTTCCCTGTGGTAACTCGCAAGTAAGAAGTTCAAGTCCCCAAAGCTTTAATAAACTTAACAGGGCTTTAACTTTCCAGCAGGAGACAAATTTCAAAAGGACAGCCCTCCTTGTATACCTCTACCTTCAAGGATGTTTCCAAGTTAGCAAACCATGCCAAGAGCAGACTGGAGTTGTCTTAAGTAAGATGCAATGCTTGTTTCTTTCTTAATGCACCTTGTAATTTGCACACGAACCACAACACTTTATTTTCTTATTAACAGGTCTGAATGTGGTTAACACCGCGAGTCCTCAATTGCAGAGGAGTGGATTAGACTAGGTTCTCTTTATTTTCCTGCCAATTGTCAGAAAGTGATTTGGGGTACGGGGTGCCCCTCCTTACTGGCTTTTTCCTCTACCACTCATCCCCCCACCCCCCTGGCTCTATCCAACAACCAACCTCTTGTCTCCATCTGCCAAAAACAAAAAGACACAGCCTCATTTCTCATTGGAGAGCTTGCCTACTGTGCAGTTCAGTTATTGAGATTAATAAGCTGCCAGTTTCCAAGGAAGACTAAGAAAACTACAAAATTAAAGCTCACTGCAACGTGCAATGCTGCTGGTGGCCAGGCGGGATCATGGTGTCAAAAAGGCGAGGTAAAGCTATAAACTAAGGCTGAGCTGGAAACGCTAACCTAAAGGTCTCATTAATTTCCATGTTGCCTCTGATGAGAACTTAGAGGGAGCATAATGTTCTGCAATATGGAGAAATCAAGCGGCCTATTGATTTGCAAAGTGCTGGAATGCATCTGGTTCACCCGGAATGAATTCTAGGTTTAAACCTCACGCAAAAATGTTAAAAAAAAAAAAAAAAAAAAAAAGGAAGAAAAGCAAAACAGGTTACGTTGGTTTCATATTCTCAAGATCAAACTTGTCAGTGATTCTGTCAGAAAATTAATCCTTAGGTAGAAAAATCAATCTGGAGAACAAGTGGAGAAGAGTCTTCAGGTTCAGCACGGTGAAGATGTTCCAACAGTCTCGTTGCTTCCCCGTGACAACCTTATTTACTAAAGGTCTTGAGTCTTGATTCCCAAATATGCACTCCCAATAAAGCATCCATATGAGGCTAAGATTACTTGGTCTTAAAGATAAAAAGTATGTTTTCTGAAATGCTGCTACTCAAATTAGACTCCTCAGGTGCCACTTACCAAGCCCAACAAGCTCCATTCTTTACCAGAGCACTTCCTGGGTGTTCATCACAACTTCCTGAGTGTCCCTACTCAAACTATGACCAAATGGCCAGCCGCCATACCCGCGGCTGCGTGGCTTTCTGCTACCAGTGTAGCAAAGACTGTCTGCAAGATAAACCCTATGCAAATCACAGAGCTAAAAAGGTAGCACCGCTTCTTATGTCTGCAGTGTCAATTTGCTCTCGCATTTTACGACATGCAGCGCACTAAACCTCCTGTCTGTAACTCAGCTCACGTGGATCCCATGCTGCCACCACCGTGGAGGCTCAGGACTTCAGACTGACCATCCTGGGTGGCCACCGATCCCGCAGAGCTGGAGACAAGGGTCCCTTCTTATCCTGCCTGCTCATGATATTGTCTGTGACTAACTCTATGTCCAGTACTGGACTGGGATTCATCCCTCAGATCATTTCTTGCCTCGTGTCACTTATACTGCATTAACTTCACCATTTCCATGGACTGGATACGTTCTAATTGGACAATAAGCATCGTTTTGTTTTGTCCTTTTAGTCTCCAAGGCATTATCATGTGGTGGTTAAGAGCATTGCACGTGGAGTCAGGTAGACCCAGGTTTCCACCCCAGTTCGGTCCCTTACTTATTTGGAGACGTGTAAGTAACTTCATCTTCCCAAGCCTCAGTTTCTGTTTATTTAAAATAGGGATAGTAACATATACTCAACAGAAGGGTTAAAGGGTTCAGTGGGATCATGCATGTAAAACTAAGCATGGAGCAAAAACTATCTGATAAAGTTGTTATTCACAGAACTACACAATCATGTACAATAACTATTAAACTGAACAAAATTTCTGGAGAGATTTTTTTTTTTTTTTTAAAGAGAAAAGTCCACTGCTGAGAGCTTTGCATACACGAACTATGCTATCATTTGCAAATGGTTGTGCTTCTGTGTTACATCTATTATTTTAGAATCAAAATAAGTCTGGCCAATAACAGCTACTCTTAATACTCTTGTTGCCTCAGAGATTTAACAAGTGGAAAACCACACTTGTTTCCTAAATGACATCCCTATTCACTCAGCCTCTTAGGCCAAAAAACTGGATACCGTGCTCACACCTGCCTAACCTACATCTTGACATTCCATCGGTCACAAATTCCTGCTGATTCTACCTTCAGTACATACCCCACATCTTTGAACGTGCACCTTCTGGCCAGATTGGTAAGAGAAAGGCAGACAGCTCTGATACTGCAGCTACGGGCACCCTAATGGAAGCCCCACCACTTTTCATCTTAACCGTGACAGTATTCTCCAGATTGGACCCTTAGTCCTGCTATAACTTGCCCTCAAGCCCCCCTCCCCACCCCCCACCTACTGAACCTATGGCAGCTACCATAGTTAAAAACAAAACGGGACCATTTATGTTATTATTTTGGCCTCCTGTTTAAAATGCTTCAGTGACTTTTCACTGTTCTTGGCGCTGGGTCCAAAATCTTTAAGGCAGCCCCACACCTTGCACTGTCCGGCTCCCGCCTGTCTGTGTAGTTTGCTTTCTCTTCCCGGCATCTTAGCGTTTCTTCCCCCAGCGGGTCGTGGTTTTCGCCACCTAGAACATTCTTTCAGTCTAATTAACACCTACTCATCCTTAGGGCTCAGCCTAAATGCAAATTTCTCCTGAGTCTGGCTTCTCTATACCTCACACGGCACTTATTACTGTCACTGCAGGGGCATATGCCTAATCTTTTGTTCACATTCTGTCTACAGTCAGGAAACTCCAGAAGGGCAAGGACTTTGCTTTTCTTCTTCACTGCTGAATCCTCGGTGCCGGGCACCTGGCTGGGTCTCATAGATGTTTCTCGAATGAGTAATGGATGACCATTTCAAAGAGCAAGTTGCAAACTTGTTTGTAGCTCGAGGATCTGGATGGCTAAAATGAGGCCTTCTGGTATTTCAGGGCAAAAGCAAAGTCAGAGGGAAGTTTTGTCCCGCTTACGGATTCTCTTTAGTGACCTGCTACCGAGATGGATTCCAAGAAAGAAGCTTGCCTCAGCAAAATGCATAAGGGAAAGCAAGTTAGGTTCTGTCACTGAGCTACTTTCTACTGTCTTAGACAAAGAGATGCTGACTTCAGAAACTCCCAAAGAAGCAGCTGGCCAGGAAGATTCCTGACCTTGCTCCTCTCAGGAGAGGAAGGAGGAGATAGGTGCTATCGACCCAGAATCACACAGGGACCTTGTTCTAAGATCTTCCGCCAGTAAGCTGAGAGAAAGATGGTGGGCAGAGTGATTCTGTTATGCAGACGTTAGAAAAGAGGGTCCAGGCTGTTTGCAATTAGTTCCTCTGCCCTAGGTTTGGTTTTTCTTGGATCATGTTATGGTTTACACGTCAGCTGACTGTCCTGGGTGGTACAAATTTATATGCACTGTTATTTACATTATTAACGTTGATACCGAACTCTCCTTATAAGCTTTTTCATTTTGTGTTAAATTCCAGATTCATACAGTCTATTTCCTGGCTATGCCTCCTTAATTAGCACCTTGATTCTACTTGTCATAGAACAAAGATGGAAAACACACAGTCCAGGGAAGATCTAACATGCCTCATTAAGACTGACGGGAACATCAAAAAGCAATGCAGAGGGGCAAGGGCTTGTTCCTTACTGGTCTAAAGAAACACCTTGGATTTGGCCTGGAGTCTCGGGGGGTTGCAGAATGCTGCCCATCACCTCCCAGAGTTAGGAAATTCTTCCATCATGCCCAGAAGTCTGTATTAATGAAAGTAGAGGTGGTGAAGCTGTTTGTACATTTCCATTGCATTTTCAAAATTGATGAGTACATCATGATCAGCCTCCAGAATGTCTTGCCCTCAATGGTTTTTTCCTGCTGTGGTTAATCAATTCTTATTGGGTATGAAAGACAGGAGTTGGAATCCTAGTATGATATCATGCCCCTAACGTAAGAGCTTCCATTCCTACATTTGCTCTTGTGGGTAAGAAAATCACCCCATTAAACTCACAATATTTCAGCACGTGAGTGAGTGAAACTGTTCAGTTCTACAGTTTCCAAGACTATATGGAAAACCACTGAGGAATGAGAACAAATGATGCTATAATCTTTGATTTTTTTCCACTTACCTGCTAGGTAAACTTTTTTTTTTTAACATCTTTATTGGAGTATAATTGCTTTACAATGGTGTGTTAGTTTCTGCTGTGTAACAAAGTGAATCAGCTATAGACATACATATATCCTCATATCTCTTCCCTCTTGCGTCTCCCTCCCTCCCACCCTCCCATTCCCACCGCTCTACCTTCTAGGTAAACTCTTGTTCATCCTTCGAAACCCAGCTCAAACAGCCCCTCAGCTGGGAAACTTTTCCTGACCATCCTGGGAAATTTAATAACTATTTCAACTGTACAACTACTGTAACTTATGCACTTCCATTCCTGTAAACACTGCACTATCTTTTTGTTTATGTGCCTATCTCCATTTTTACGTTGTATGAGCTTTAAGGGCAGGATACATGTTTTAATCATAATCTCCCCAGTACCTAACATAGCGCTTAGTATTTTCCAGGGATTCAGTAAGTAAATGCTAATAAGAGACTGTATAAATCATATTTAAAAGAGAAACACAAAGTTCAACAATTCTATTAATTATTGCTAAAGTTTTCATATATGAGACAAGCTGCACATCCAAATTATATGTATTCAGTTCCATGGATGGAGTTTCAAATATCTGTGACGGACTTAGTAATAGCCCCATCTCAAGGGCCTTATATTCTCGAACTCTTGGCCCTTGAATGTACTGATCAAAGAACATCTGGATATGTTCTCCCTTGTTTTTTTCCTTCTGCTAGGCTTCAAGGTTTTGGCCATCTTACTTACTTCCCAAGCTTGCCTCCTCTAAAAGCATCACTGAGAAGCTCCAATCCTAGGAGAAATGCCATGTATCCTAACGATCTGCAGAAGGACTCTACAGGTCAGAAAGCATGTTCTGGGAGAACTTCAGGAGAACAAGAAGGGGATAGGCTTGGCTTTGCTGGTCCTCTCCTCCAGATCCTTTCAAGGGAACACTTTATTGCCAACTGATCACATCAGAAACTGGGCGATGGGAGATACGCTTATGCAGTGTATGTGTTCTCATCACCAACAGGAGGCTCTTTGCGAGGAGTAGACACTCTGATGGATCTTTCCCTGAAGACGTGACAATTAAGGCCATAAATGTAGGTTCGTGGCTGTTCCTGCATCAGACAATCTGACCACCTTATTTTATGTGTAGCAACCATGAGAGTTCCATCCAATGCGGGTCATAATTTACCATCTCACTGAAGCCCTAGAACACTTGCAAGTTACTCTGCCCCCCAAGTCTAGATTCTGAATTTTTAAAACGCTAATAACAATGATTCCTTCCTACCTCATTGGATTGCTTCCATGCTTGAATGAGGTAGTGCATTGAAACCACTAACATCGGCATGTACAGACTGCACAATAAAAACTGGTTGTTAATGGCGATGGTGGTCCTCTTCTTTCCTTTTTCTCCTTCTTTTCCCCCAATATCTACCACATTTCTCCTTCCCTTTCTCCCTCCTCTTTCTTCATCCTAACCACTGTGCATAGCCTTTATGTTTAGAAACTAGTTTTCAAACAGTGGTCTGTTGATGTGAAAATAGTCTGACTAGTACCCAACAAACTCTACGGCAGTTCATAAATATAAGGACGAAAAAGACAGAGTCTTACCCAGCCTGAAAGACCACTACCAGCTATGAAAATATCCTAAGTTAAGCCTGGCGGACCAGTCAACTTTCAGCCTGGAACCTTTCCAGCAAAGCTACTTATTAGTGGGTTATTATATCAGTACAAATGCTTAAATCTATCTATTATATATAATATATGCATAGAGTTTCTATTGACTTTACTGACTGCAAGCCTTAGAGATTAAGACTGCAGGCCTGGTTACAAATCACCTAGAGTTGTTAGAAAATAAAATGCATTAAAGCTTGGGGTGACTACAGTGACAGTGGTACACAACTTATTCAAGATCTTGTTAATAAAACAAAACATATTAGAGATAAGAAACAACATCAAATGCTATGGCTTGCATAATTATTTCCAGCTGTGTGCAGAAAATTCACGGGCCATTACCAGAAAGATTACAGATTATTTCAGTCTTTCCTTAAACCTAAGTTATGAAAGTTTAAAAACTATGTGGGAACTTTTTGAAGGTTCAATATGAATTAGTCCTTCTCTCTTTAGTCTCCATGGTTCTTCCGGGCAAGGAAACTGTACCAATTGAAGCACACAAACCATGAAAGTGCCTGGGGGTGGAACAGCAAGGCGTTCCAGTATCTGGCTGACCCACTGTCAATTACATTGCAGCTTGCCACACTGTGACCAATGCCCCTTCCTTCAGGTCACTAAGGCAGGTGTGATTTTGGAAGACCAGAAGCAAAGGTGAGAAAAGGACAGAAGCAAAGGCAAAACAAAACAAAGCCAGACCTGGAGATCACTTTGAAACCCTTCCCTCTCAACATAAGTGCTGCCGCTTTTTTCTTGTTTGTTTTTTTACACTATTGTTTGCCCCTCAGGCATCAGGCTGTTACTGTATACAGGAGGGATTAAAGTGAGACTGCATGTTGGATGAAGTATAAATTAAAATTATACTTCTGTCAGTCTGGAATCAGGGATTGTTGCTCAAGGTCTCCCCAAACACTTAATTTCAAATGAGTCTTCATTTATTACTTCAAGAAAGGCTAAATGCATAATTTATCAGCAGCTTTCTGTCAATATACCCTTAGAAGCATGTTTCCCATGAGTCTTTGAGTAAAAATATGTTATGCTAATTCTATTAGTTGGGTACACAGGAGCTGTGGAAGAAAGTAAACAAGCATTAAAAGGAGACACATGTGAACGAAGAAATACCTATCAACCTACCGTCCAGGGTCAAATTACCAAGGGAACAGCACAGAGTTGGTGAACTTGTCCCATAATGTAGGCGGGATTTTCTCCCGACTGCTCTGGGCGGGTGATGCAGCAGGGAGCCAGGTGTGATCGTGATGGGGACTTACCGGGTCTCCAGGGGCACGTTGCTGTTTAGCACCCAGCTGTCCTGAAGCTGAACTGACTCGGGCGTGGTGGCCAGGTCGTTGGGCGCAGGAGCCGGGGCGTGAATCTGACTCCGCCGATTGGTCAGCGAGTTCCTGTTGAGGGAATTGGCTGACGAGTGGTGATGGGACAGCGTGTGGTTGTGCGGGGGTGGCAGAGGGGGCCTCAGAGTCGACTGGCTGTGGTGGTTCGGAGGACCTGAGAAAAGAGGAAGGAGAAACGGCCATTAGGGGCTTCAGAATGCGGCCGCGTTCGCTCTGCAAGCCTGCGTTGGAGAGCCTGGAACAAAAGCCTCGATATTGACAATTGCCGAATGTCACGAACTACAGATGCAGATACGACTGTGTCCAGCATCCCAGTGTCATTTACTAACGAATAGTATACTTTGATTTGCCTTTATCCCTCGGCATCAAATTAAGAATGAGAAACTAGGTTAGCAAAACCAGGCTGGTGAGGGCTGACCAGTGGAATTATTTGAAACATATTAATTCTGCAATGAAAGTAACATGATATTCAAGGCTGAGCATTGTTGTAACAAGTCCCTAGCCCATTTCCTGGTAAACCAGTACACTCCATACATTCTTTAAAAACATGGCATCTTTCTGAAGGTATAAGAAAGATGGCACGGGCTTCCCTGGTGGTGCAGTGGTTGAGAGTCCGCCTGCCGATGCAGGGGACACGGGTTCATGCCCCAGTCCGGGAAGATCCCACGTGCCGCGGAGCGGCTGGGCCCGTGAGCCATGGCCGCTGAGCCTGCGCGTCCGGAGCCTGTGCTCCGCAACGGGAGAGGCCACACGACAGTGAGAGGCCCGCGTACCACAAAAAAAAAAAAAAAAAAAAAAAAAAAAGATAGATGACACACTCTAAGTCAGGGAGTAGTAAATGTAAACACCTATCAGGGGCCAGGCAGGAAACTGAAGTGGACTGGGGTGAACTGGAGAGGGCAGGGAGCAGCCCTCACTCAGATCCAGGCTCACGTGGCCATGTAGGGGTTAGAGCTCAAAGCAGATGATCTTCCAGTTTTTCTAGGAGAGCTGAAGATCTGGACTTTTTCAAAAGACTTTTCTGTATTTTAAAAAATGTTGACAATTAAAAAATATGTGTGTGTCTTTGTGTATTTATATATATGTTTATATATACACACATATTCACATGTATATGTATACTTTTTTTTAAATGAGAATCAACAAAACACACCTGTGAGCCCGCTCAGATCAGGGGCTTCATAACATCTGTCCTCTGAGAGATGAACCCTGAGGACCCAGTCTCTGGAGAAGGTCAGGGTTGATGTTTTCAAACCACGACCCTTACTCCAAATTGCATCCTGGTTTCTAAACTTGCAATCCTCTGTCCTTGCAGGAAAAACGCACAAAGGACAACTATACCCCTGTATTCCCCTGTAATTCCCCTGTAAGTATGACCACGGATGACAATTCCACACACTGTTTTCCTAGCAACCCACTCTCCACCTATGAAGTGAAATATTTGAAGCATAATGAAAATGAAGGTCGTTCACTATGCAACGTAAGCCTATAATTTGGTTTCAATGGCTACTGAAACATGACTTTTAATTTGTGTCCTTTGAGGAAGTTTATTTTGTGAAGCCTCCAGTCGGCGTTGGCAGCCCGCCAGGTGACTGCCGAGCCTTGTCATTTTGGCCCCTGCCAACTTTCAATATCCTCAGCCCCTGCTGTCCTGGCTTTCAGAAGTTGGCTCAAGTCATTTAAACAAGCAATTTGACACACATTTCAACTACTTGTCTCCTTAGGTGACCGGGCTACATCTCCAAAAGGTGTAATCTACATTCCGTGGCTCCTGGGAAGCTTGCAGAAACGTTCCGAAAGAAAGACAACATGTCAAGAAGATCCTAGGTTTGGAGAGCATCATGACCATCGAAAACAGGAAAGAAAAATACAGAGGAAAGTGGTTCCTTGAAGTTTGCATCTCTGGGCTGCAATTACTTGGGGGGATTTTTTTTTTTGGTGTGCAGAAAAAGACAACTACAACTAAAACCTAATGGGAAATGCCACTGTACAAGTTGTATAGATTTTAAATCGCGTCCTCCAAATGAACCTGTAATTCGTATTTTCCATTCTGCACCAGTGGCATTTTAAATATATCTTTGAGGGAGTTCCATTGCTGTAGCAGGCTACTATATTTTCTGGCATTGTTGTCTGTCTTGTAATCTATTATTATATAGTTATTTACATTTGTCTGTCTTGTATTAGTGGAAAGAGGTGAGAAAAGGGGGTGAAATGATGTAATAATGATCCTTCAGAGATGCTATCCAAGCCCCTCACACAAGGTTAATGAATTCTCATGCCTTTCCTTCTCCCCCTCTCAACTCCCATCAAAGTGGTATCATTATTCTCCATTAGTTAGGTAATTATGAGACTTGCCTCGGGAAGGCGAGATGAATCAGTGTTCAAGCGAGAACCCACCCTTCCCAGCCCCAAGCCCTAACCTACCATCTCCCTCAGCTCCCCCGGCCCCCGCCCTCCAGCCCTCCAGACCACACACTCTCCCAAAGTACAAAGAGGCCGTGTGAGGGATTTAATTCACTAAATGAGATATCGGGACCCTCCTGCTTCCTGTCTGTTCACCCTGAGATTTCTCTGTCTGCTCCAGCCTGGGTGGCCCTTCCCTGTCCCTCTGTGTTCAGTGTGGGTGGAATTCCTGTGGTTGTCTTTCTGCGGACACAGCCAGGGGTGGTGCTGATGGGGGAATGGAAACGCCGACCCGGGTGTGGTGTGGTACGTTCCAAACAAAACAGAGGCTGAGTTTTCCAGTTAACTGAAAGAAACGGCAAACTCTCTTTCCATTTCTCCTAAAGAGAAGGCCTAGGGTTTCATGGGGTCGGGGGGAGATGGAGAAAGAAGTGCAGAGGAAGATGAGCAAATACTTAACTCTCCACTCACCCGGGTCCTCCTATAAAGCAACAAGCTCTTTCAGTGCACTTACATCAAATTACTGATAGCAATTATAACAAAAACTATCCCCCGTCCTCAATACCGAAAGATGTTCTCCTTACACGGCTGCTCATTTCCACTGTGACGTTGATCATATTTGCTCATTTATCTCTCTATCCAAAACACAAACTTTTCAACTAGGTACAGGAGATAGAAGGAAAAGACAATGACAACACAGAGGGGTAAAGGCTACCACTGGGGGAGAAGCAGAGCGGTGCGGGAGCATTGAGCCGGTGGTTAGGAGATAAAATCGGAAGAAATGAGTTCAAGGATCGGGTCTGACCCCTTTTGAGTTGTGTGACCCTGGGCCTGAGACTTCATTTAATTGTCCGTGTCCTCACCTGCCAAATGATGAAGACAGCAGTAACTACCTGTAAGGAAGTTCGAGGGGAAGATGAATGTAAAATGCTAAACATGCTACCCGATGGCTGGCAAGTTCCCCCAAACCGTGTGCAGGGAACACTGCTTGGTTCTCCTAGGAATAAACGGATGGATAAAGACGTAACTGCGGCTCTCAAGGATCCCAGATTTGAGGAGATGGAGTACACCCAGAGCTCATCTCTCTAGGCCAGGAGTCACAAACCAGCGGCGCCCAAGCTGAATATTACCAAAAATTCAAGGTCAAGACTGTATATCCTGTTCCAGACTTCTGACTTCTCTTGAAAACAAAAACCAATTGAAGTCTGTATTCTCTCAAGGCAACAATTGGATAGAGCTAAATGCCACTGGGTGGTTTTGTTTGTTTAGTTTGTTTTTGTCATCAGCCCGAATGATCCCTGCCATCTTCATCTGGTCGGATGTATGCATTTATGTTACTGGCTGGTGGGCATTTATGTTTCTGACTGCTGGCTTGACTTGGGGGTTCCTCAGCATTCTGTGTGGGTCACGTACCGCTAATATAACAACATCTCTGCTACAGCTAATGATCTCAAGCACTTTTTTGTGTATGTTTTTGTTATACTCCAATGCGTTATACATCATATATATATATATCCAATATATATATATGTGTTATATATCCAATGCGTTTGCAGGATGTGACGGTTTTCTATTTCAAAAAATGCAGACAATGGTAAGCAACATGCCTTACTGCTTTCTAAGACGCTAAATGACATGAAAAGCCATTCTCCAAGGCAGGGTTGTCTTCAGTCTGTGGTGAAACAAAAATGAATAACCTCGGCTTGATGAAGGAAACTTCGCATTCGCTCTGAGTTCCATACTTTTATTGGGCTTAATTCATGTGCATCAAATGGCCCTTCTATTACATAAATATGAAATCACATAATAATGTAATTGAGCCACAAATAACTAGGTAACATAAACACTTACATGGTATCAACCTAATAAGTAGGCTTTTAGCAGGCAAAAGGCAACAGGCATTAAAATTGCTGTGTTAACCTATTATTCTACACCTGATCTATCTCGGGTCCAGAACATGGACTTTGTTTTCAGGTACTGTGGGGCTTTTAGTCCTAGGAAGAAGGAGCTATATATTGGTTCTTTGTTAAAAGCTAGGGTGGGACAGGTAGGACTCGTAGCAAAGATAAGTTAATTTGTGGAGAAGGTGCTTCCTGTAGATTTAAAAATTAAGTGCTTGAATGAATGCTTAACTTGTCCTGTTTGCTTGTTTGGACTCATTTGCTGGAATGGTCTATGCTTCTGAGCATTAGGTTTGCTGTGGGACAGTTGCCAGCAATTTTGATCCTGACAGAGATGCCGTTCACATATTCTGTCCTTCCTAAATGCCAATTGGTTGACAGTAGAGTTTTAAAAAATAAAGCAGTGCTTCTTTATCAATTCACAACGTCAATTCCAACAAAGTTGTGTGGCCACTAAAAAATCAACTCTGTTTTTAAAATTTTTTAAGTATAGTTGATTTACGATATCGTGTAAGTTTCAGTGTACAGCACAGCAATTCAGTTATACATATACTATACATGTATGTACATATATTCTTTTTCAGATTCTTTTCCCATATAGGTTATTATGTAATACTGAGTATAGTTTCCTGTGCTAAACAGTAGGTCCTCGTTGGTTATCTATTTTATACATGTTAATCCCAGCCTCCTAATTTATCCCTCCCCCCATCCCCCTTTCCCCTTTGGTAACCATTAGTTTGTTTTCTATGTCTGTGAGTCTCTTTCTGTTTTGGAAATAAGTTCATTTGTTTCTTTTTCTTTTTTTTGATTCCACATATAAGCTATATCATATGGTATTTGTCTTTGTCTGGTTTACTTCACCTAGTATGATCATCTCTAGGTCTATCCATGTTGCTGCAAATGGCATTATTTCATTCCTTTTCATGGCTGAGTAGTATTCCATTGTGTATACATACTGGAGTATCAACTCTTGTGTTGACGAGATGAGTGGTGCTCAAATAGCGTGTGGAAACCAGCAACACCCACATTTTAAATAATGTATAGAGAAAGAATTTTCTTTGCAGCTAAGGAAGTAAATTCACAATAATTGGCTACTGTTGTTGCATTTTTCCTAAATAAACAGCTGGGGGAGGCATTTAGGCTGGGTCTACCCTTGCCAAGCGGGGTGTTGATGAGAGTGGGAAGGCAGGGATGAACTCAGATTGGTGGTGTTTTGCCCACACCAATTATTCCTGGCAATTAAAAATGATGATAAAATGTGTGAAAGAAAAAATAAAAGTAGAGCCCTGCCTAGCTGCTAATAATTCACGCATTCTTGGAGATGGCATGCCAGTTGTTGGCCTTTAAAAAAATGTCAACCCTTCGGGACCCAAGATAATGAATTAACCACAAACTGTCTGCCTTAAGAACTTCACCTTTGGAGCAAGTTCCATCTTGAGGGCAATCTGAAGATGCAAGAAGTGGGGATGGTGTTGACAGAGCTTCTGGAGTCTCTGGGTGATGAAAACTGGCACCAGGACACCCTGTTCAAATCTGACCTTGAATGGGAGCTAGAGGGAGTCGGAGGTGAGAATTTTCAAGCGTAACAGCCTCTGGTTAGAACTACGGAGAGTGGAGGCTATTGCGGATGGCCAGGCTGCTGCGTGGCTTTGAACCCCTGCTTGGCCACTTACTAGCTGTGTGACCGCTGGAAAGTTACGTATTGTTTTCTGAGTCTGTTTCTTCATCTGTAAAATGGGTATAGAGATTTTACTTCTTTCATGTGGTTGTTAGGAGAATCAAATGAGAATATGTATAGGGAGCCTAGCGCAATTCTTAGCATACAGTAAGCTACCAACACATATTATTTTGTGTTATAGTTAATAATACCAGTAATAGTAATAACAACAATAGCAACCATGGTTCTGGTGAAAGTAATGAGTACGTCCTGGGTCGCTCCAGTTTTCCTAGCTCTTTGAGGTGGCAGCTTTCATGGTGAGGTATCAAACCAGCATATGGAGGCGAAGTCACTAACTTCAGACCTCTCTACCTTCAAATTTTGTCTACAGAAGAGCATAGTGACTAAGTGACATGGCACAGACATCAATACAGGTGGTCTTAAGAGCATCTCTCTAAGAGCCTGCCGAAGTGGAACTTGGGATTCAGAGCTGCCCCATTTCCATAAACAAATAATGACAACAAACTAATAATACTGACAATAGATGCTATGAATTAACTCTCCCTGTGTGTCTGATCCTGTGGTAAGTGCTGTACTTAAATTATTTCAGGGTATTCCCACTCACTCCTATGGGATAGGTTCTCTTATCATCCCCATTTATACAGATCCTGCCCGTGAGGCTCAGAGAGGTTAAGTAATTCGTCAGTGGTCACACAGCTCAGTAAATGGTAGAGCTGATATTTGACCCCAGGGTCTCTTCCCCACTCTGCCACATGCAGAGGAGCACGAGGCCCCAGAGAGCACGCACACAGGGAGGGAATGAGGACCCTGCCCCAGTTTACGCACGCCCCCTCAGACACAGAGGAAAACTGGCTTGACGCATTTCTTTGCACATGTGCTTACATTGTAGAAACAAATCTTGTGAGAAAGTGGAGGGAACCGCCCACCTCAAAGCTCTGCCCCTCACAGTGCTGCTTGAATCAGGAGAAATAGGCCAGAAGAGCCAAAGTGCAGCACAGTCTCTTTTCTGTGCTTTCCCAAAAGGCCTTCCTCAAGCCTCCTCCTCCACGCTGCATCCCTGGCTCCCAATTAGGTCTGCTGGAGGCAGAAACAAGGGCACACTGCTCCCATCTCATCCTGCCAGCTCCGACTGCAGGCACTTTGCCAATAGCCCGGGGTTGCGGGGAGGGGGGTCCAGATCCAGCTTCCTCCTACATTTGGAGAGAGGCTTACTTATTTGTCTCAAAGTACTGGATGCTGTGGACATTCAGCTTGCTCCCTCCCTCCCTGTCTTTAATATCTACTGAATGATTTGTTTCCTAAAGAGCGGACTCTTATTTTTTATTATTGACCCTCCTATGGTATTGCTGGCTTTGCAGGATGGTTGGCTGGTCTGCAGTATTTCTTGCAATTGGCTGCTATTGTCAGGCTGCACATTTCTCCGCATTTCAGAATAGAGGAGAAAAAAGAAAGCAGGATGAAGGAGCCAGCCAAGTTACGGCCTCTTTCTCATTTCCCAGGGGGCCTCAGATAGGCTCTGGCTGGTGCCTCTTGGCCTGAGTTGCACAGTCCTGGACCAGGGGCCATCCTTCATGGAAAGACCCCAGTCAGCCTGACCAGAGCACCAGAGAAGGAAAGGATGGTACTTACTCATAAGGAATGATCTGTAGTTCTCTTGCTTACATAAAATGTATGACCTCAGAGAAAAAACATTCCGGGTGCCTTCATAATGACACATCGCATGACAGAAGCATGGGGATTGCAGTCATAAGGAGGAATCACTTGCAGGCTTAGAAACCAAAGTTTTGTCACCGCTACCTACATTCATAAACAACTACAGTGTAGAGGGGACATATTAGCTCATCTAAGAACAATCGCTCACATTGAATAAGCCCCAGCTGTGTAATAAGCACTCTATATATTGTACCTTATTTCAAACTTATAATACTCTACTCAGTATTCTGTAAAAACCTATATGAGAAAAGAATCTGGAAAAGAATGAATATATGTATATGTGTAACTGAATCACTTTGCTGTACACCTGAAACTAACACAACATTGTAAAATCAACTATACTCCAATAAAATCAAAATGAAAAAAAACTTACAACAACCTTCAGAATAGATATTGTTGTCCACTTTAAAGATGAGGAAATGGAGGGGCAAGGAGGTTAAATGATATGCTTCCCTTCGTACATTTTGTATTTAACTGTATACATTTGGGCCCCTTTCCAGCGCACACAGGGTACATCTCTTTCATCACCCTTGGCACAAGGTTTTGTATTATTTTTGGACTCTCCTGTGTTCCCAGCTAGACTGTGAGCTCCTCCAATGCAAAGAGCATGTCTCTCTTATTTTTATATCCCCGGCACAAGGCTACAGCACCTGGCACAGAAGTAGCGCAGAGTGAATGAACAAATGAATTGACAACTCATGTCCCTGGAGGGTGGTGAGCCTCAGCAGAGAGGGATCAGAGTAGATTTTTGCCTCTGTTCTTTGAGCATGTAGTTAATTCCCCTAATGCTTACTGCCCTCAGAGGGTCCATTAACAGGGAGAGAGCCAGACACGGGAGGAAGGTGACTTCCATCCCCTCTGTTTTAATTTGTTTGTTTTTTCCTGGCTCTGCCTGAATTCCTTTTTATTTTTATTAATAACAATCTTACTGAGCTATAATAAAATTCAGCTCCTTGGAGTGTACATTTTAGTATTTTAGAAGTATATTCACCGAGATGTGCAAACATCACTGCTGTCTAATTTTAGGACATTTCTGTCACCACCCCTCTCCCTCCGGCAAGGAAACCCCATACCCATTAGCAGGTGCTTTCCAATACTTCCTGTTAATCTACTCTCTGTTCCCATGAATTTGCCTATTCTGGACATCTCATTTTAATTAATTTATTTGTTTATTTTTGGCTGCATTGGGTCTTTGCTGCTGCGCGCGGGCTTTCTCTAGTTGCGGTGAGCGGGGGCTACTCTTCATTGCGGTGCGAGGGCTTCTCATGCGGTGGCTTCTCTTGTTGCGGAGCATCAGCTCTAGGCACGCAGGCTCAGTAGTTGTGGCTCGTGGCTCTAGAGCACAGGCTCAGTAGTTGTGGCCCACGGGCTTATGTTGCTTCGCGGCGTGTGGGATCTTCTGGACCAGGGCTTGAACCCTTGTCCCCTGCATTGGCAGGCAGATTCTTAACCACTGCGTCACCAGGGAAACCCTGGACATTTCATATAAATGATGATTCCCTCTGTTTTTTTTTTTTATAACCACGATGTTTGTCTGTTGCAGAGTCCCGTTGGGACCAATCAAAGTTAGATCTCAGATGGGGGCCACTTCATACCATTTAAAAAAAATCTTTCCCGGGCAACCTGAAGCCAGTCCTTCACAGGAGCTTTTTGGCTGGGGCCCCCGCTGCTGTTGATATTTTTCAGGTGGAGATTGTTAGGCGATGGCCATTTGAGAGCCAACTGTACACTTGAGGGTCTGAGGGGGATCCTGAAATTCGTTCCAGTGCTTCAGGCATGGCTGTAATCACAGCAGAGAGCCATTTCTGGTCAGCCAAAACCTAGCCACGCACAGGCAGGGACTCTCGAGGG
Organism: Stenella coeruleoalba; assembly: GCF_951394435.1. Classification (NCBI taxonomy): domain Eukaryota; kingdom Metazoa; phylum Chordata; class Mammalia; order Artiodactyla; family Delphinidae; genus Stenella; species Stenella coeruleoalba. The sequence goes on along the minus strand of NC_137148.1, from coordinate 143,714,440 downwards.
GAGGAAGGAAGAGAGCCAGAAGTCTTGAATCGGGTGCCAAACCAGCAGCTACCCTTGAATGACAAGCTCAACAGTGCTTGTTGGTTTGGGACTGTACTGCCCAAATAGGGCAAGTTCTCACCTCTGATGGATCACAAAGGGATTTTCATCATAGACGCCCCATCATTTTACCATAGCCCTATACTCACTCCTTGCTTTCTTAAATCATCAGGAAAGTCTCACTTGAGATCAATGTCAACTCCATTAGCTACTTTCCAAGTGACAAATACAAAAAGAAAAAAAAAGACCACTTGAAATATTTGAGAGAAATCCTCCTAAAGAGAAGATTCTATTGCGAAGTTACATCTGAGCAGGGCCTGTCTGAGCATTTCAATAAATCTACATTACCCTAGGTGTTTTGGCATCCTCTGGGAGAGGAATGCCTATCACTAGAAAGTAATGATTCTGGGTTTTTCAATTGCCCCAAGGATCCTGACAATGCTGTTAAGACCCATGCTCTCCCTGTCGAGAAGTTTAGGAGTGAAATTATTAATACGCCCAGACGTTATGTTGATTGTTGCGCTGTAGCAGAAAATACTCTCTCTCTTATTTGAGCTGCATTATCACTTTCCCAGGCAGAGAACGGCATCAAAAATTTAAACTCTCATTCCAGCTCATCGCATAGCTTTTCAAGGTCTTATTGTAAAATAGGTTGGGCATAATTTGGATATTTCTCTACCCATGAAAGATAGTATGTTTTTCAAAGGCCAGACTATTTTTTTTTTTAAATAAAAATCACAGTGGAATTTTCTCCCATCAATACATCATTCTTTAGCTCTTTAACTAGGTTTTCCTTGGGGTGTATTTCATTCCTTTTTTTTTTTTTCTTTGAAATGGTCACAATTCTTTCCCCTGAACATAGGAAGAGGATCAAAACAAAGATAAAATACGATTTTGATTTCAGATTGAGCCTCTGAGTAACAGAAGGATGGGTACAAGCTCTGATCCACACCATTCGTTAATACCAAGAATGACTGAAGCGCACTAGTTAAATGGCAAGGACAGGATAAAGGTTCCTAGAGCATTTTCACTTCAAAACTCAGCAGAATTATTTACTATCTGGGTGACCTTTTCCCCAGATCTCTTGTGGTACGCACCTTATAGGGCAAGGGAACAGAAGTTTCTCCACACTATATAAACAGAAGTCAGGGGAATGTCAGATCTTGAACTGCATCTGGTTTCATGTCAAGTGACAGCTGCTATAATGGGATATACAGAGCATATTGCTGGAGATGTTTTCACTCTATCTGCCTTCAAAATACACACACACACACACACACACACACACACACACACACACACACAAGCACATAATTATCCCAGAGAAACAAATATCTGAGAGCTTCCTGAAGAAGCATTCCCCTCCCAGGATTACATGGTTCAGGTACTATCAGAGAGAGTGCCCTTTGGATTTTCTTTATAATTGTTTGGTGTTTTCTCTCAAAGTTGTCTTGGAACTGCTCTGCACTCTTAGTTAAAGTGGATCAGACAGTGCTCAAGGTTCTTCTTATGATGTAGCGTGGATGATGAACAGGTATATCCAGGGCTGAGGAGGGTAAGATGAGAAAATCCACCCCTTGGTGCTACCCAGGAGTCCCAGGATGCAAACAACTTTCAGAAAACACTGGGACCAACAGGATGCCAGTGTGCTCTGCCGAACTCAGTTTTGCGGGGGAGGAGGTGTCAATGACATTAGAATCACCATCTCCTACTGTGCCCCCGCCTTGAAAAACAGGGTTTCCTCTTAGCCATGGTTCGTCGTGCCATTGCCAGGGATTTTTCACAGTCTTTTCAACATTGATTTCTCCAGTTTTGCCAGGGCAACTTCTGTCGACAACCAGAGTTATGAAGTAGGTAACCCGTCTGGCCTTCTGTTTCCCCATCCATAAAAGGTGGTTAATAACCACCCCTACTTGGTAAAGACAGTTCAATGAGATAGTTTGTTTAAAGCTAAAGTGCTTAGAAAATGCATTATGAATAGGAAGTACTTAGGAAATGTCAGTATTTAGTTATTTTTGCCTAACCAGGCTAATTCTTTCTAGAGATGGTGGAGAGAGGAGTGAAATAGATCCTGTGACTCCAAGATTATTTCAACGACCTGGAAAATTTCCTGCTGCCCGATATTCTTGAGGTAAATAGCACCATCAAGTATATGGGACCCTTATCTAAAAAAAATGATACAAATGAACTTATTTATAAAACAGAAATAGATTCACAGACATAGAAATAAACTTATGGTTACCAAAGGGGAAAGAGGGGGAGGGATAAATTAGGAGTTTGGGATTAACATATACACACTACTATACATAAAACAGACAAACAACAAGGACCCTTTGTATAGCACAGGGAACTATATTCAATATCTTATAATAAATTATAATGGAAAAGAATCTGAAAGGAACAGATATATGTACATATGTATACATATATCACAGATATACCTGTATCTATACCTATACCTCTCTACATATGTACAACTGAATCAATTTGCTGTACACCTGAAACTAACACATAGTAAATCAACTATACTTCAATTAAAAAACAACAACAACAAAGGGTCTTTTCCTACTCAGGAGTTACAATAGCTCTAGGTCTTAAAACATATCGAAATAATCAGTGCTCTTAATTTTCACCTTTTGTAACTTAAATGCATTGAAATAGAACCATCTGATAGTTGGCAATTTGAAGGACCTTATAAGTAGCTTTTCACTTTTTATAAATTCTCTTATTCCCTATGAAAATCAGCATTAGGAAAGCTTAGCTTTTCTTGAACCTTGGTGTTCCTATTTAGTATCAGCCCTCATTTTGCATGAAGAACTTGTGGAAAATCCAGATGTTTAAGTTTCTTTTGCTGAGGTTCACCTGTGAGCCAAGCAAGTTGCTCTATTACTGCTATTCACCAGTGAACCCACTGAGGCCCTGAGTTATTCATCACATCTAGATGGCATAAGTCATGAAATAGCAATTTGTTTCTCAGGGCTTCTTGGGTTACTAAAACTTTCTAGTATTTATCATCTCAAATGGGATTATTCTTAATCCCATAACATAGAGAATGAGTCATCTCTTTCATGAAATAATCAGATTTGGTAAAGCAAATAATTTCCATTTCTAACACTGCTTATCTGACACTTTAACAGTGTGGCCTGGGAAGGTTTCTCAATAAGATGATATTTGATCAAAGACCTGAAGGAAAGAGGGAGAGAGCCATTCTAATATCTGGGGGAAGAAATATAGCAGGCAGAGAAAAAGCAAGAACACAGACAATTTAAAATCTGGGACGTGTGTAGGGATTGGCCAGATTATCAGCCTAGGTTTGTCTCTTCCATTCAGCTTCAAGCCTTGTTCTCAAAGAAAATATTGAACACTGAGCCTGCACTCTAGAGCCCACAGGCCACAACTACTGAGCCTGCATGCCACAATTCCAGAAGCCCATGCGCCTACAGCCCGTGCTCTGCAACAAGAGAAGCCACTGCTATGAGAAGCCTGCACACCGCAATGAAGAGTAGCCCCCACTCGCCACAACTAGAGAAAGCCCGTGTGCAACAACAAAGACCCAACGCAGCCAAAAACAAAATAAATAAAAGAAAATAAATTAATTAAAAACAACAACAACAACACTGAAGTAGATAAGAAAGGCCCTCCTCTGGGACCAGCGGAGTGGGAGAGGAGTGGAAGATGTTTGCCCCACCCACTCGACCCCAGGAATCCAACTGAGCTCCCAGGTCGGGTCCCCCACCCTCCAAGGCACCACCCCCTGCCGCATAGGTCCTGGGGGTGTAGGATGGAGGCCAGGGGAGAGCAGGAGAGGCAGGCAGGAGGGGGCCTCCAGGACTGGAGGAGCAGGAGAAGAGTGGAGGGCATTGTTCCCACCCTTTTGGGCCTAGAGAGCCTGCTGGGCTCCCAGGAAGGGTCCCCCGCCCTCTGAGACCAGAGGCAGGAGGCACACCTGGGCCCCTTCTCTTCCACTAAGCCTAAGCCCCACAGCTCCCAGGGCCTTTTCCAGCCCTAGGGGGTCCTAAGCATAGGCCCCGCCCATCATTCAAACCCCACCCCTGCTTAGGCCCTGCCCTCCACAGCCAAGGTCATTTCCACCTTTTTTGTTTTCCTCCTTCTCTTTTTTTTACTACTGTGGTTCTGTTTTACCTTCCAGTTGTTGTTTCATCGATATTTTTATTTTTATATTCTTCCTAACATATCTGTTAGTTACCTAGTCTAATTTTATTTTTTACTTTGTTATTGTTTTCCTTTTTTTGTTGTTTTTTTGCCACCCTGCATGGCTTGCAGGATCTTGGTTCATGACCCAGGAGCTGAGCCAAAGCTCCTGCGGTGGGAGGTCCGAGTCTGAACCACTGGACTAACAGAGAACCTCACACCCCAGGGTATCTTCATCAGGGTGAGGTCCCCTAGAGGTCCTCATCTTGGCACCAACACCCAGCTCTACCCAACAGCCTACAAGCTCTGTGTGGGAAGCCTCATGCCAAACAACCTGTAAGACAGGAACACAATTCTACTAATCGAAAAAAAGAAAAAAATGAGATGGTAAAAAAATATGTCACAGATGAAGGAGCAAGGTAAAATCCTACAAGACCAAATAAATGAAGAGGAAATAGGCAATCTACCTGAAAAAGAATTCAGAGTAATGATAGTAAAGATGATCCAGAACCTCAGAAAAAGAATGGAGGCACGGATTGAGAAAATACAAGAAATTTTTAACAAAGATCTAGAGAACTAAAGGACAAACAAACAGAGATGAACAACACAATAACTGAAATGAAAAATACTCTAGAAGGAATCAATAACAGAATAACGGAGGCAGAAGAACGAACAAATGAGCTGGAAGACAAAATGGTGTAAGTAACAGCTGAGGAGTAGAATAAACAAAAAAGAATGAAAAGAATTGAAGACAATCTCAGAGACCTCCTGGACAACACTAAACGCACCAACATTCGAACTATAAGGGTCCCAGAAGAAGAAGAGAAAAAGAAAGGGTCTGAGAAAATATTCGAACAGATTATAGTGGAAAACTTCCCTAACGTGGGAAAGGAAATAGTCACCAAAGTCCAGGAAGCACAGAGAGTCCCATACAGGATAAACCCTATGAGAAGCACACCAAGACACATATTAATCAAACTAACAAAAATTAAATTTAAAGAAAAAATATTAAAAGCAGCAAGGGAAAAACAAAAAATAACATACAAAGGAATCCCCATAAGGTTATCGGCTGATTTTTCAGCAGAAACTCTGGAGACCAGAAGGGAGTGGCAGGATATACTTAAAGTGATGAAAGAGAAAAACCTACAACCAAGATTACTCTACCTAACAAGGATCTCATTCAAATTCCATAGAGAAATCAAAAGCATTTCAGAAAAGCAAAAGCTAAGAGAATTCAGCACCACCTAACCAGCTTTACAACAAATGTAAAAGAAACTTCTCTAGGCAGGAAACACAAGAGAAGAAAAAGACCCACAAAAACAATCCCACAAATTAAGAAAATGGTAATAGGAACACATATATCGATAATAATCTTGAATGTAAATGGATTAAATGCCCCAACCAAAACACACAGACTGGCCGAATGGATACAAAAATGAGACCCATATATATGCTGCCTACAAGAGACCCACTTCAGACCTAGGGACACATACAGACTGAAAGTGAAGGGATGGAAAAAGATATTCCATGCAAAAGGAAATTAAAAGAAAGCTGGAGTAGCAATACTCATATCAGATAAAACAGACTTTAAAATAAAGACTTTCATGAGAGATAAGGAAGGACACTACATAATGATCAAGGGATCAACCCAAGAAGAAGATATAACAATCATAAAGGTTCATGCACCCAACACAGGAGCACCTCAATACATAAGGCAAACACTAACAACCATGAAAGGGGAAACTGACAGTAACACAATAATCGTAGGGGACTTTAACACCTCACTTACACCAATGGACAGACCATCCAAACAGAAAATAAATAAGGAAACACAAGCTTTAAATGACACAATAGACCAGATAGATTTAATTGATATTTATAGAACATTCCACCCCAAAGTGGCAGAATACACTTTCTTCTCAGGTGCACATGGAGTGTTCTCCAGGATAGATCACACCTTGGGTCACAAATCAAGCCTTGGAAAATTTAAGAAAACTGAAATTGTATCAAGCATCTTTTCTGACCACAACGCTATGAGACTGGAAATCAATTACAGGAAAAAAACTGTAAAAAACACAAATATATGGAGGCTAAACAGTGCACTACTAAATAGCTAAGAGATCACTGAAGAAATCAAAGAAGAAATAAAAAGATACATAGAAGCAAATGACAATGAAAACACGACGACCCAAAACATATGTGACGCAGCAAAAGCAGTTCGAAGAGGGAAGTTTACAGCAATACAATCCTACCTTAAGAAACAAAAAAATCTCAAATAAACGATCTAACCCTACATTTAAAAGGGCTAGAGAAAGAAGAACAAAGAAAACCCAAAGTCAGTAGAAGGAAAGAAATCATAAAAGTCAAAGCAGAAATAAATGAAATAGAAACGAAGAAAACAATAGCAAAGATCAATAAAACTAAAAGCTGGTTCTTTGAGAAGATAAACAAAATTGATAAACCCTTAGCCAGACTCATCAAGAAAAAAGGGAGAGGATGCACATCAATAAAACTAAAAATGAAAAAGGAGAAATGACAACTGACACTGCCGAAATACAAAGGATTATAAGAGACTACTACAAACAACTATATGCCAAAAAAATGGACAACCATGAAGAAATGGACAAATTCTTGGAAAGGTACAATTTTCCCAGACTGAACCAGGAAGAATTAGAAAATATAAACAAACCTATCACAACTAATAAAATTGAAACTGTTATTAAAAATCTTCCAACAAACAAAAGTCCAGGATCAGATGGCTTCACAGGTGAATTCTATCACACATTTAGATACGAGCTAACACCAATCCTTCTCAAGCTCGTCCAAAAATTTGCAGAGGCAGGAACACTCCCAAATTCATTCTATGAAGCCACCATCACCCTGATACCAAAACCAGAAAAAGATATCACACAAAAAAGAAAATTATAGACCAGTATCACTGATGAACGCAGATGCAAAAATCCTGAATAAAATACTAGTAAACAGAATCCAACAACATAGTAAAAGGATCATACAGCATGATTAAGTGGGATTTATCCCAGGGATGCAAGGATTCTTCAATACACACAAATCAATCAATGTGACACACCATATTAACAAATTAAGGAATAAAACAATAGGATCATCTCAATAGATGCAGAAAAAACTTTCGACAAAATGCAACACCCATTTATGACAAAAACTCGCCAGAAAATGGGCATAGAGGGAAACTACCTCAACATAATAAATGCCATATATGACAAATGCACAGCAAACATCATACTCAATGGTGAAAAACTGAAACCATTTCCACTAAGATCAGGAACAAAACAAGGATGTCCACTCTTGCCACTCTTATTCAACATAGTTTTGGCAGTCCTAGCCATGGTAATCAGAGAAGGAAAAGAAATGAAAGGAATACAAATTGGAAAGAAAGAAGTAACACTGTCACTGTTTGCAGATGACATGATACTATACACGGAAAATCCTAAAGATGCCCCAGAAAACGACTAGAACTAATCAATGAATTTGGTAAGGTTGCAGGATACAAAATTAATGCACAGAAATCTCTTGCATTCCTATACACTAACAACAAAAAATCAGAAAGAGAAATTAAATTAAGGAAACAATCCCATTTACCATTGCAACAAAAAGAATAAAATACCTAGGAATAAACCTACCTAGGCAGGTGAAAGACTTGTACTCAGAAGACTATAAAACACTGATGAAAGAAACCAAAGATGACATAAGCAGATGGAGAAATATACCATGTTCTTGGATTGGAAGAATCAATATTGTGAGAATGACTATACTACCAAAGCAATCTACAGATTCAATGCAATCCCTATCAAACTACCAATGGCATTCTTCATGGAAACAGAACAAAAAATTTTACAATTCGTATGGAAACACAAAAGACCCTGAATAGCCAAAGCAGTCTTGAGAAAGAAAAACAGAGCTGGAGGAATCAGGCTCCCCAACTTCAAACTATACTACAAAGCTACAGTAATCAAGACAGTATGGTACTGGCACAAGAACAGAAATATAGATCAATGGTACAGGATAGAAAGCCCAGAGATAGACCCACGCGCATATGGTCACCTAGTTTATGACAAAAGAGGCAAGAACATACAAAGGAGAAAAGATAGCCTCTTTAATAAGTGGGGCTGGGAAAACTGGGCAGCTACACGTAAAAGAATGAAATTAGAACACTCCCTAACACCATATACAAAAATAAACTCCAAATGGATAAAAGACCAAAATGTAAGGCTGGACACTATAAAACTTTTAGAGGAAAACATAGGAAAAACACTCTTTGACATAAATCACAGCAAGATCTTTTTTGATCCACCTCCTAGAGTAATGGAAATAAAAACAAAAATAAACAAATGGGACCTAATGAAACTTAAAAGCTTTTGCACAGCAAAGGAAACCATAAACAAGACAAAAAGACAACCCTCAGAATGGAAGAAAATATTTGCAGATGAAAAAACGGACAAAGGATTAATCTCCAAAATAGACAAACAGTTCATGGAGCTCAATATCAAAAAACGAACAATCCAATTAAAAAATGGGTGGAAGACCTAAATAGCCATTTCACTGAAGAAGACATATAGATGGGCAAGAGGCACATGAAAAGCTGCTCAACATCACTAATTATTAGAGAAATGCAAATCAAAACTACAATGAGGGATCATCTGATGCTGGTCAGAATGGCCATTATCAAAAAATCTAGAAACAGTAAATGCTGGAAAGGGTGTGGTGAAAGGGAACCCTCCTACACTGTTGGTGGGAATGTACATTGATACAACTACTATGGAGAACAGTATGGAGGTTCCTTACAAAACTAAAAATAGAACTCCCATATGACCCAGAAGTCCCACTACTGGGCATATACCCTGAGAAAACCATAATTCAAAAAGAGACAGGTACCACAATATTCACTATTTACAATAGCCAGGACATGGAAGCAGCCTAAGTGTCCAGCGACAGATGAATGGATAAAGAAGATGTGGTACATATATACAATGGACTATTACTCAGCCATAAAAAGAAATGAAACTGAGTTATTTGTAGTGAGGTGGATGGACCCAGAGTCTGTCGTACAGAGTGAAATAAGTCAGAAAGAGAAAAACAAATACCGTATGCGCAAAAAGATACAAAAAAACAGGTACTGATGAACCCAGTGGCAGGGCAGGAATAAAGACGTAGACATAGAGAATGGACTTGAGGACACAGTGGGGGGAAGGGGAAGCTGGGGCAAAGTGTGAGTAGCAGCGACATATATACACTACCAAATGTAAAATAGTTGGCTGGCGGGAAGCAGCAGCATAGCACAGGGAGGTCAGCTCGGTGCTTTTTGATGACCTAGAGGGATGGTATAGGGAGGGTGGGAGGGAAGCTTAAGAGGGAGGGGATATGGGGATATTTGTATGCATATGGCTGATTCACTTTACTGTACAACAGAAACTAACACAGTATTGTGAAGCAATTATACTCCAATAAAGATCTATTAAAAACAATAAAAATCAAAAAGGCCCTGATCCTCTCTGGTCTCTGCCTGATCTGGGACTGAGGCAAGTAGTCTTCGACCTCAGGTCCCTTGCACTTGCCACACCCTTGGCCTGGGGATACAGATTGTGGAGTGGCCCACTCCTTTAGTGTGTGCAGGTCTCCACTAAGTGTCACCTTTTAGGACATGCCTTCCCAAGACAACCTCAGCACTCTTATCTTCCTTACATTGCTTTCTTTTTGCCTTAAGTACTTATCACTTTTTTAAAAACTGTCTTTTAGAAAGTAAGCTCCCTGAAGGCAAGGATGCTGTTTTATTCTCTGCTGAATTCCTGGCTCCTGGAACAGTTAGTAGATACAAGAAAGTGTTGCTGAAAGAATGAATGAATGAATGACACTTTGAGAAGTAAGGTAAGAACAAAGGAGTCGAAAGGAGAGTGCAAATTCTAACAAAAGGGAAAGTCTTTCAAAGGGGCTGTTGCTTGATATCATTTGAGACAAATCGCAAAAGCTTGAACTTGACCGAAGTTCAGGAAAAAAATTATTGCAGGCTTCTTTACCAAAACACAGCTCTATCTCACGCAAACTGCAGCAATGTTTTTCTCTTCTGTAGCAACCCAGACGTGACAACAAATGCCTTAAAAGCAGAAACCCCCACGGAACTAGTGATGGCAGAGGCCTCTGACACACCCCAAGTGGGAATAGACACACTTCACTTCCAAATTCTGACTAACAGGATCTCTGGTGGTTCCCTGGACCACTGGAAACTGTTAGTTTCTCCATCACGAATCTACTGTATTAAAGAATCTCTCCTACAGGCCACTGACTCACCTGAGCGGGGTAAATCCTGATTTATCTCTGTGGCTGGTGATACAAAAAGCAGATGACTGTGGGAAAGGAAAAGGACGGTGCTGCAGAGGATTTGCAAATCAAAAGCAAGATAGATGGAATTCCTCCTCCTTCAGGAAGCCTTTTTGGAGTGGATCAGATGAATTCCGATGGCTTCCTTAATGTACGGTGACAAGTGTGAGATATTTTATGGTTGCTCTGTTCTAGGACTACCATTGGGGCTAACACTGGCATGTTACATATTAAACCACTCCCCTTGGCCACAGTTAGCCCATTAAATCTTTACAAATCTCTCTAACTTATACATGGTATATAATTGGGAAAAGTTTTCATTCTATGGGATTCTTTTTGTACAGAGCGTAGCAAAGTCATATGCTAGTTGCTTCTTGATAAAGCCTTTCATATTCTCTTCCTTTTGCCTTCTCTCCAATTAAATTCCTTGCCAAGAACAATGACCCTTGAGCTAAGCTCACTTATGAGAAACCATTTTCAACCATTTGTTTCTTTGTTCCTTCACTCATGTCTTCATTTATTCACGTGCACATTCATTCAGCAATTAATTATTGAGCATCTACCCTGGGTTCCATGGATTTCTGAGGCTACAGAATCTGACTTCTAGGAAGGTAAAGAAAGACAGTCATAACCTATGCTCACCTTTTCACTGAGCCACAAAGATCGCGCCTTAACACTCTTTTTCCCCTTGTGGTTGTTACTATCAGAATGCTTCATTTTTCATGTATGTTTTTATCCACGTTGCAGTTCATGCATAAAAATTTTCTAAGGGCCATTATGACATATTGCTGTGAAAAATTTTCATATATGCATATTATTAAGCTAGACATGAGACCTTACCCCCTTCTCCCCACCCTGGTCTTATCTCCGAAAGCTAACTCACTATTCTGTTGGGTCTACATACACGCATGTCTCAATATACTAGGATTTTTCCTAGCGTACCATTTAAAGGATGCTCTGTGACACACAGAGAAATTCAGAAGAATGTTAATTATTACCTGTGGAGAGAAACTATAACATTTTGATTCATTTGTGCTTTAAACTGAATGTGGTATTTATCAACTGTCTTTTATGTTTCATTCTAGATAATAGAGCATGGCGAATTGGAGTCCTCAATTATGCACATGGAATATAAGTGCTCTACTGCTTTCTTAGCAAGGTTCAGACTTGGAATTCCTGCCCTGGATTCTGAATCACATCCGTAGGACACCCATGGCCCTTGGGGGTACTCTCTGCACACTTAAAGTGCAGTGAGGCATCAGGATGCATGAAGTGAAAATGGAAGTGGACCATGTGAAGAGGTCTCACCACTCGGGTTTACCCTGATTGTCCAAGCCACATCTGTCTGCACATCTGCAAGTACCCTAAGCTCGTGGCCCTCATTCTGTGAAAAACACAAGTGACGTATAATTGATATGTTTTCCTAGTTAAAGCACGTGTAATCTGAACCGAAGAAGAAACCATAAATAGGAGTGAGAAAAGCAGACTTTAACATTAAAAATACAGAAAATCTAAGGACTGCTTCATTAGAGAACTAAAAAATAAATGACCTATTCAATTAACCGGAAGAAGTTCATGGCAAACGAGAGCATTGTGCCGGGACAGACTTTTGACAGACGTGAACGCTAATCAAAATACCATGATGGGAACACTCATACCTTGCTGGTGGGGATGCAAAATGGTACAGTCACCCGGGAAAACAGTTTGCCGGTTTCCCACGATACTACACGTACCCACACCAACTAATAATCCCGATCGTAGTATTCACCCTAGAGAAATGAAAATGTATGTTCACCCAAAACCCACAAGTGAAAGTTTTATAGCGGCTCTAGTCTTAATCACCAAAAACCAGAAACAACTCAGAGGTCCCACAATGAGTGAATGGATAAACAAAGCGGGGTACAATGGAATAGTACGTAGCAGTGGAAGGAATCAGCTACGGATACAACAATCGGGATACGTCTCCAAGGCACCAGGCCGAATGAGAGAAGTCAGTTTCAAAAGGTTACCTACTGTATGATGCCGTCCATAGGACATTCTCAAAAGACCAAAACTTTAGTGACTGAGAACAGATCAGTGACTGCCAGGGGTTGGGACTGGGGGATGGTGTGACTACAAAAGGATGGCACAAGGGAGGTTTTTGAGGTGATGGAGCTGTTCTGTGTCACAATAGTGACCGGTGGTTACACAAATCTATTCATGTGTTAAAAGTCATGGAACCCTACACCATAAAGGTAGGTACTATATGTTAATTTTTAAAAGTATAACAAAACAGAATTAAACGCCTTGATGAATGCTAAGAGCAAGACAGAGTTATTCGGTGTTGATGGGGGAAAGATTTGCATCAGGTCAGGAGCCATTTCAGGTACAGAAGCTGAGGCTCTTCTCCAAAAAACAAGGGAGCAAATTGACCCCCAACCTTGAACATCTGTTTTCAACATATATAACAGCACATCCTTAAAAATAAAAAAAAAAAGCACACCAGAAAAAACCCCAGATGGAATCAAGATCTGTGTAAAAGTCCTATCGGCACGTCGCTAATAGTTTTGGTATTTGAATTCATTAGAATATTGTTTGCTGAATCTCGTGTACCTCTTGCAAGCTGTTTAAGAAACTACGCTGTGTAAGGAGGAGATAGGATGGTTTTGCACAATCCGTAACCTCGTAGCAACCTTAACGGTACTGCATTATGCATCACAGTAAGATCATGAGTTGATGGGAGACAAATTACAGAGCTTCACAACCTGCTATACTTCCTGACTCCACACAAGGCAATTCTTCATGAATGGAGATTGCTACCCAGGAAGAGAAACTTCTGTCTGTCTTATGAAATTTCCCATAGTAGAAGGGGTCGATTCTGGGAGCAGAGAAGTAGAGTAAAAGAAAAGAAAAGTTGTATAAGTATTTAGAAAGAACCCCGAAGGCAGCTCACAATTCAGCTTCATGTCAGGGACTCAACAGAACGTAAGCTGGGAGAAACGGAGAAAATCATACCCATCTTGTTTAAAGGTGATGGCACAGTTCTGCATGATGCCATGGATTTATTGGGAAAACATCTTCAGGAATGGAGGGGTCGCCAGCCGTGGCCGTCTACACTGACCTGGCTTGTGCTGGTGCCTGTGCTAACAACTGGCCAGTGCCTTCGCATCTTGTAAATTTCACATCCTCCTGCAATCCCTTCCTGACCACTTTCTTCCCGTGCAGGTGGAATGGACCCTTCTCTCTTTCAGGAGCTCCAGGTACCGCTTACAGATGCTCCTTTCCCACGTGCCACTCTTTACTGCCCTTGTCCCCTCGCACAAGGGACCGAGTTCCAGGTCCAGGGTCTGTTACATGATGGGGTAGGGGAAGAGCAATAACTTCTTGCTGGTAAATGGATGAATGAAAAGGGATATCAAGGTTGCCAATAGCAACGGCTTAACCTGGGGAAACAGGTGTGATGTAATTAGCATAGTGTCTGTGCAGCTCTAGCACCTGTGACCCACATCAGTCCCGTCCTTCAGAGGCCAGGAAGTTCCTAACTGATGCACTGGGATCCTGGCAGAAAGGAGAGGGAAGTACGGGAAAACGACACTGCCTGCATTCGGAGTAGGGACTGTGGCTTACAAAGGCTGGTCCCAAAAAGGGGACGAGGGCAAAGTGTGAGAAGCGAGAATTCTAACCAGGGTAGCATAGGCACTGACAAATAACAGGATGGGCTAATTGCTCTTCTTTGCTCCTGTTTCTGGCTCAGTTGGGTAGAGCAGTTCACGTCTTATTTCCTCTTCCCTTCCTGGGCACATTTTCCCCCTGGCTCTGCCCTTGTCCCTTAGGTGTTCTGTTCTTTCCCACGCACACGTATGAGGACACAGCTAAAAGGCCATCTATTGTTTTGATGTTTCCAGCCCCTGTTCTTTGCTTCCAAGCCTCAGGGCACGTCTATAAGAAACCATCATTCTGCTTACCTGGACGACTCAAGGGCAGCGCTGCCTGCACAACCGTCCGGCCGACCGTGTAGTCAGCTAGGGCTCCTCTATCACAATAGCTGACTGTAGAGCTGAGGACACAAATGCCAGTCCCTGGAAAGCCGGCGCTACACAGGCTGGACCCGAGATACCCACTCGTGAGACCGTCTGAACGAGGAGAGCCTGCTTGCAGGAGGGCAGCAAGGTGCAGCAATGTGGGCAGCCCTGAGTCAGGAAGGCGGTAGCTATCTTTGTCTTTCCTCCCGGGGATCACGCTGCCAGTCTGGTTAATACCCAAAGGCTCTCGACATTTCTCATGGCTCCAGCCAAACTCCCTCGTCCCAATTTCTCCCTCTGAAGCAGCCCTTTCTCTGTGTTACATCAGGGGCGAGACTTGTCATCAGCGCTTGTTTTTCCGTAAGGAAGCAGCCCTTTTCAGGTCCTTGCTTTTAAAGGTCACGACCAGTGTGGCATGTCTGCAACCCCACTGGGTTACATTTTGGGGAATCCAGTGAAGTGTGGTTTGAAGCCAAAACAGTTTGAAAGAACGTATCAGGGGAGAAAACATGGATCCTGTCCCCTTCTTCTAGGAGGGGGTCTGGTGTTCTGAGGGAAGTGAAATGCTATTGTTCTGCTCCACTTCCACGCTCCCATTCTGTTTTCGGTGAGGAACAAACAACTAACATGATAGGGCACTGGGAATTCAAAACATTTGGGGGTTTAGAGTAGGATCTGATGTGAAAATATGTGGGTGGATTTTACTGTTCTAGAAAACAGCCTTTCTCAGCCTAACCAGACAAAGTATTCCAGGGGGTAAATAGCGTCCTGAGGGAATTAGTCCCAGTTTAGCCTGATTTCTAGAATTCGTTTGATCATTCTAGATGAAGTAGCACCTTCCATAAGGTGCTATCTCAGTTGTTTTCACCATATTTACTCTTTTATGTAGTCTCCTTGAGTACTTTGTGTCAAATTCATTTTTCACACTTAATCATCAACAATACTGATAATAATTGTAGTACTAATAGCTAACCTTTGTGAGCCCCTATTTATGCCAGCTTCTATGTCAAGAATTTTATTTACTTAACACAGAATGCTAAGTAATGATAAGATATTGACTTACTTAACACAGAATAACGAGATTATCTAAGTAAAATCATCTTACTTAGTCCTTACGGTGACCCTAAGGGAACGTGCCCACCACACAGATCAGACTAGGGCTTAGAGAGGTTAAGTAACTTGCTTCAGGTTGCACAGCTGGAAAGGAAGAACCAGGCCAGGCCATCTGATTCCACAGCCCTTGCCCTTCATGCTAGGTGGTCCTGGGTTGCAAACGGGCTTTTCATCACACATTACTCATAAATGAGGAGGTCCAAGGAGGGAACTTTCCAGATAACCAAAACTAACCGCAAGTGCTTGGATGTTTTTATTTGAACCATGTTATGTCAATATAATAATTCAAACTTGGACGCTAAACTTGGCTGCATCTTTAAAGAGAGCATAATGAACATAGTTCAACATTTAACTGATGACTGAAAACCGATGAAGAGCACACATAATTGTTCTAGGCGGACAGCTAGCTCTGTATCTCCTGATTTACTCTGTCTCCTTCTTGGAGGTCAGGCTGTCCGGTGTCAATCTCGGGGTTGCCTCTGGGCCTACTGCTTTGCTCGGCACCATCCCACGCACCCCTCCATTCCTGCCGTCCATCTTTTAAGTTATTTTTTTTTTAATTATTACAATGAAAAGAAATTACATGCTAAGGAAGAACAAACAAGAGCCCAGATGAAAACCTAATGAAGTACAGAACAAAGGCTTCCTTAACGCTATTGTGAGAACTTAGGAGCGCACTGAAAAAACTCATTTTTCAACTTGGGGTTCTATTCCAGAAAGCCAAGGTTGCCAAGGATCTGTCGAGAACACTCACTGTGTTCTGAATCGTTACTTAACTGGTTTCTGTAGAGGATTTTTTTTCCCAGCTGGAATATAAAACTGGAAGCCGGCGATCGCTGTATATTTGGAAAATGAACGCTTGCCAGTGCTTAGGCCAGGGCTGCAGAGATAAGAACCTCCCCTCCGAGGATTTTGAGTCGAGCTCTTTTCAATAGGATATGGAGGCTGCTCTGGGTGAAGAAACGAGGGACACTTGCCTTTGTCTTGGGGCTGGCAACTATGGCCCCATGGATCATTTTCAGACCTTGGGCTAATGTTTTGTTCATCTTTGAAGGATACTTAAAAAAAAAAAAAAAGAAGATGTGATAGAGACCATATGTAGCGCACAAAGTGAAGCCTAAAATATTTACTATCTGGACCTTTACAGAAAAAATTTGCTGACTTCTGGCCTAGTGGGTGAGGGAAGTCTTCCTGGAGGAAGAGGTACGTGAGCAGTCTCATAGATTCATCAAGATCTACTTCAGTCTTGCGCACACACGTAGGTATGTTTATTATAGGTATATTACGTTTGTGTGAATGAACGAATGATGAAACACACAGGCATAATTGGTAGGTTCAATTAGTTTTGATCATAGGCTATGGTTCTGGCTTATTCCACTGGGCTGATACCTTGAGCAAACACAGACTCTAAATCAGACACATTCGTGTCAGCGTACGGGAGAAACAACCGAGAAAAAAAATAAAACATCAACAGTCGAGTTTCCTTTCTCAGGTTTCACATTACATTCAATCAATCTATACAGGACTGAGACATTCAAATATGGAATTACAGTAAGGCACGCGCTAAGTGTCCAAAAAATGACAAATCACTGAAGTTAATACTCCCCCCACACACCTGCAATCAGCCTCCCTACTTACAACTGTTCACCTAGGACAATGGGAAAATGAGCAAACACATCTTTTTCTTCTCTGGTGTTTTATACCTCGCCTACTACTTGGGTTTCATTGAAACAGAAATGTCACACTGCTATCTTTAGAACATTCAGAGTTTGAACTAAAAAACACTGTAGCTGGTGCCACGGACAAAAAGTGAAGACATGCAGATTTCATCTCTGGAACAGCAAAAGGAGACACAATTTCAAAACAGCTATTAATCTGTGATGAGGGAAAACGCAGAAAGGCATAGGAGTTTCCTTCCAACCACAGTCAAAGCCAAAGTTAAAGAATCCAGCTATTTCTGAAGCAATTAGCAGTACGTATTATTTCCCAGCACTCATGAACAGAATCATTTTGAAAACCAGTGCTCTTGACGCATTTCACTATAAAATCAATTACTTTTAAAAGCAGGAAGCTCATTCTCCGCTCCGGGAACATATGATACACCACCTGCCTGTTCCAAGAGATGCTTCGTGTTTTTTAAAAAAATGGGCTGATGGGATTGGGGTGCTCGTCCTTCTGGTGTTATCTGCACATTTCTGCATAACGAATTTCAAAATTCTCTCTTTACTTCTATGACCATTACGCGGCCCCATTCACAAGCATTCTGAGTCTACACCATAGGGGAACTTTCATCTCTTGTTAGGAATTACGTTTTCCAAACTTGATATGATCTTAATTATCAGAAGTGCATTCATGCCCCAGTTCAATCTCTAACATCATAATAAAGTACAATAGCTCCATTTCAGATGAGAAAGAGCTGATTCAGGGAGATACTGTATGTGTCTGTTTGCATAACACGAATCAGGCCTGGACTTATTTTCTTAGAGAGATGCTTCATGGATAACATTTTCATTTTCATCAAAGGCAAGCAATTTAAAAGCTTCTGTTGCTGTGGACACTCTCTATAGCAGGGGATCTGGGCTGATTACAAATGGCAATGTTTTTCAAGGGGCAAAAGGTGCTATTTTATTTCCAGAGCACATGAGGTAAAGCATGGTCACAATGGTGCTGCAATACTTTGGGATCTTTTGTTTTTTTGCAGAAAAGGAAAATAACTCCTCCCAGCTAAGGCTGGCACTGATAAAGCTGTAAGTGTTATGGAACTATATGGTATATGACGTTCGTATCTCTCAGTAAGTGTTTTAAACAGATCATTTTCTACCAGAGCAAAAACAGTAACTTTTCCTGGCCATTTTAAATGTCATTTAATGAATTTCCTGTTTGGTTCAATTAAAGCCTCCTTGAAAAGAAGTCATGCTTTCTTTCCCAAAAATCTCTCTCTGTTCTAGGAACAATTTACTCACTGTCAAAAACTGGCTAAGCATCTTCAATGGAAAAAAAAAAAAGAAAGAAAGAAAGAAAGAAAAGAGAGAGAGAGAGGAAAGAAGAAGAAAAAGAAAAGGAAAAATGTTCAGTTCACCCTAAGTCAATTGTCAACAGACTATAGAAAATCAGAATTTTTGGAACAAGCTTGAAGTCCATGCCCCAAAACAAAAAATCCTTTTTTTGACTTTTCATTAATTCTTCATACAATGTCACTAATTTATTTGTTCCAACAACAAATTGAAAATTTTATGTCTAAACATCCATCAGCACCCAGATAAAAATTACTTGTTACGAAATCTGTATTTGTGGGGATGTGTCTCAGGTCATGTCAAACCTGCCCTTTAAGTTACTTCTGAAAAAGCCTCCTCTCTCTGAGATAGGCCAGACCCAACTGATCTTTTTATGTCTCTGGTCTTCTCTGAAAGAAAGTAAGAATTGCTATTTCCCCAGAGCACAGTAAAGAGATCTGAGCATGCCTCTTCTTTAAGCAATAACCACTAATATGGGTTCTACTTGCACCAGACATCTGTAATGCTCTGGGCAGTATTTTCTGGTGCGATAACAGTGTTGTCTTGAGAACTGGTGCATGGAGAGGACAGAAGGCAGAGAGGCAGAGCTGAACTACTCACTTGTGCTCCTATCTAAGGGACGATGCTGTTATCCTGCAGGAAAACCGAGCCCTGAGCCATCAAGGAAAGTTTCATAAATCTTCCTCCACCAGTTTTGTCAGTCTCTGTTCTAGCTTACGGCCCGTGGCTGACCTGGGTTAGAATCCACTCTCTCGTATAAGGATACCAAGCGATCTGAAAAATCACTGAAGAACATTGCTCAGACTCCTTCAGGTCCAGACCCCAACTTCTTCAACAGCCCATCCTATGGGCAATCTTTCCTGGAAATGAGCCAGAACTCATGCTAAGAAGTCCAATAGCCATTAACTGAGCATCTGTTTTGTCCCTGGGCCCAAGCTTGATGCTTAGAACCATGTGATGCCTAAGATTTAGCCCTCACCCTGGAGGAGTTTGTAGTCCAGTAGGAGGAACAGACAACTTCAACAGAACTTGGTAAGTGGTAAGAAAGGAGAGGGTGCAGGGTGCTGTGTAATTGTCTTCTCATGATGATAATAACATAATGCAAACTCATAAGCTTCTGCATGGACTCAGAATTTTCTAGACTGGAGCAATTTCATGGGCAAGTGAGGCAGGCTGTAACATCCTCTCATAGGCCTTTCTCAAATGCGCTTAGGAAAGTCTAGGAATGACCCTGCCCTTCTTCACACATTCTGCCCACACACATTTGGGTGTCTCTTATGTGCCCTTGAAAGATCGAGGCTTATCACTCCATCTTCATTTACCACTGAATAATTAAATGCACTGCTCTTCCCATCACATGTAATTTTGGGAACCTGAAAGCTCTAGCTATTGGCCTAAAACCCTCTGTCCCACGGCTCCAGTAGAAGTGCCTCAGGTTACACTAGGAATATCCTTTATGGACCTAGAGGAAACAAATGCCTTCATAACATGTGAGAGCTTCATGTTACCCAATTAATCTAATTATCACTCAGTGTCTTATCAAGGCTTAGGGTCCAGAGGGGCTGGGAAACAGAACTGGTGAGTTCCGATGTTGGAGTGAGAATGAGATGGGAACCTCAGGCCTTTGGGGGGGCTGTTTTAGAGAAGGTAAGAAAATGCTAGTAGAGGAAATGAGAAAAGACAATGAGAATTTTCCATCCTTGTCTTAGATTCTTACTACGCCCCCTCCCCAGGGAGGAGCAGGAACAGGGGAAGGGGGAGGAAGAAGAAGAAGAAAAAGGAAGAATAGGAAGAGGAAAAGGATGAAGGAGCGAAAGGTGGTTTCGGCGCGATTAACTGATTTTCCTTTCTGCAAAATGGAATAAACCATACTAACCCACCTCCTGGACATCAGTGGGCATACTGGGATAATGTTGGTGATATCCTTACCAGAAAAAAAGGGACTTAGGGGCTTCCCTGGTGGCGCAGTGGCTGAGAGTCCGCCTGCCGATGTAGGGGACGCGGGTTCGTGCCCCGGTCCGGGAAGATCCCACGTGCCGCGGAGCGGCTGGGCCCGTGAGCCATGGCCGCTGAGCCTGCACGTCCGGAGCCTGTGCTCCGCAACGGGAGAGGCCACGGCAGTGAGAGGCCCCCGTACCACAAAAAAAAAAAAAAGAAAAAAAAAAGGGACTTAGTTTCCTACATTGCACCTTGATAATTACCGGCATTTTTAACTCAAGAGCATCAGCCTTTACTGTGGCAGACATTTGGCTAAGGCAGAATCCACAAGGCTAGGTGTGTTTCAGAGTGGTGTGGGCAGGTGCCAGGAGACAGGCTGCGATGGAGCTCAAGGATGACCTTCTGCAGTCTTAGGCAAGCCAAGGCAGGCAACTTAATTCTAGCTGATGAATCCCTTCCTTCCTAGATCTGTCCAAGCCAGATCAGCCTTCCCAGGGATTTCAATAAAGAAAACACCCCCAAAACCTAGGTTCTGATACTGTACGTATTGCTTGCTTTCCTCAAATGTAAACTGTTTGCACGTGGAGGCATCCTGCCCTCCCTCAAAATGGGCAGCATACACGAGGAAGCCCTCTCTGCATGTAGTGGAAAAAAAAAAAAAAGGATTAACTTATGTACTTAGGCCCCCAAGGGAGTGACATAAACCCAGTTGGTGTCCCTGCATCCAGGAGACTGCATTAGCACTACTGCATTGTCCGGGAAACTTGCAAACTCACATGCGGCTGACATCTCCCCCGACCCGGCATCGTAGATAACTCACAGGCACTATTTGCTCCCCAGTGTCAGTGAAATAATGTTCCACGGACATATTCCAATGTCAGTGGAAAAATAATGTTCAGGAAAGGGGTTCCTTGTATTTCATGGCAACTTTGGAATGATAAGACATTGGAGAGAAGCGAGGAGTGATGTAAAGATTTTTGACCTTAGACTGATGAAATCAACCCCATTGAAGGAGTGGATGTTTAATCACGAGCAAACAAAACAAGAATCAAAATAAAAATGGAGAAATCAAAACAAAACTCAAAATAAATTTAAAATTACTTAAAAGCCCTGTTTTCTTTCTCTCTTTCCCATAAAAAGTTTACACACACACACACACACACACACACACACACAAACACAGCAGGTTACTCACAAGAAGACAAAAATTCAAATCCCAAGCTGTTAATACCAAATGTTGTTTTGTTTTAAGTAAAACTTTTAAATTTGAGATAATTATAGATTCACATGCGGTTGTAAGAATAATGCCGAGAGATACCAAGTACCCTTTTCCACTTTCCCCTAATTGTAACTTTCTATGAAACAACAGCAACAATATTACAACTAAGATGTTGATATTGACCCAGTCAAGATACAGAACATTTCCATCACCAAGAGGGTCCCTCATACTGCTCTTTTCTGGCCACATCCACTTCTCTTCCACCCTCCCTTTTAAAAAGTGAGGTGAACTTTAGACATCCCAATCTTAAGCATACAGTTTGAAAAGTTTTGATAAATAATGCACCCATGTAACTCTCAGCTCTCTCAAGATATAGACTACTTCCATCACCCCAGAAAGTTCCCTTGTGTCCTTTTTCAGGCAATCCCCAAGCCCTCTAAGTCATGCTTATGATTTCGACCACCATAAATTAGTTTTACATGTTTTGAACATTTATAAAGGGAAGGATAAGTCTGTGCTATTTTGTGTCTGACTTCTTTTGCTCAGCGTAACGTTTCTGAGATTCACCCATGCTGTTCTGTATCTCAGTAGCTTACTCCACTGTATCGCTAAATACTACTCCATGTGTGATACGAGAGTTTAATTATCCATTAATTTGTGGGTGAACGTTTGTTTTGTTTCCAGTCTATGGTTATTTAGAACCAAAGCTGCTATTAACATTCAGGCAAAAATCTACTTTGGGACATATACTTTTATTTTTGGAGGGTTAACACTCAGGATTGGGATTGCTGGATATATGTTTAATTGTATAAGAAAATGCCAAACCATTTTCCTAAGTGATTATACGACTTTACAACCCGCCATCCCCACCACTGTATATGAAGTATTCTACATCCCTGCTAGTATTAATGTTGTCAATCTTTTAAATTTTAGCCACTGTGGTATGTGTGAAATGATACTAAGTTTTCTTTCTTTCTACCCAGACACATGGCAGAAAGAAAGTCTTGAGATGCATTTTGCCTGCTTGTTTGTTTGTGAGATACATTTTGTAATGCAATGTGTGGATTAGACGTCTTGTTGGATCTCAGTTAAAGCCACAGCTTAAGCATCTAGCTGGCAACATAAGACAAGACATGCCATCTCAAGCTCTCCAGATGCTTCTAATGCAGGCAGTCCTCCAACTTCACTGTGACCAACAGTCCTGGGGAATATAAGTTCCATGTGATCCTGACTTATGCATTTAGCAGGGTCCCCTTCAGGTTCTGGCGAACACTTTATCCATGCTTTGGTTACCTTGAGTTGAAGGAAGCGTTAACCCCTTCAACTGGGATATACCCAGCAGTCCCAATCCTAAGTGTCAGGAACTCTAAATATTTTTCCGCCTTTATGCTATTGCCAAGAGAGATGAAAATTGGCTGACAGGTCAGACTAGCCAGTTGGACATTTTCACCTACTCTGCATGCTCCTGTCGAGAAAAACAACGTTTGGCCCATCAATGGGCATCCTATTGACTTGCTTGCATGGTTCCTGGCAGGCGCCCACGGACAGAAATGGATCAGAGCTGGTCCCCATGACGCTGACACAGGAGTCGGCAATAACACCTCGCCTGTCATCTGCGTTCAGCTAACTGGACCCCAGAGCCAAGAACTGCACCTGATTCTGCTCACCTGTTAAAAGTATGTATGAAGACAAATATATGACTAAAGTTTGGATGTAGAGAGATGCTATAATCACATCTGTGAGCTGATATGAAGCATCCCCTCCTCTCCGGGGTGAATCTGAGAGACAAGAAAACAAAAATAAGAAGACCCAGGACTTGGACACTGTCAGCACACGGAGCCGGTCACGAGTACAAACACAGGGGTGTTTTCACACAGCAGGCATGACAGTAAGGCACTCAAACAGACTTTCATGTATGTTTTATTCTAACATCTTTCTGCTTTACAGTCACACCTCATGTCTCTATATAGTCACACATATTCCTTGGGTAACTTTGATCGGAAGATGATGGCCAGGAGAGAGAGCGAGCTGTGGGTGAGTAGTCTGCCTGGTATAGTGGGAAATACTGGGTCTCCCGTCTGAGCATAAACTCCCAACCTCCAAGCTTACAAGCCATAATGTGGGAGCCACGTGGGAAATTATTTAACATATCCAGGGCCCCGATTTCCTCCTCTGTCAAATGGAACTTGTAACATTTATCCCATGGAACTACTAGGGGAAATAGAGAAGCTAAAACCTGTGAAAGTCTTCTAATATACAACCTGAAGTTACTAGGACTCAAACATGGACTGAATCTTTTCGTTGTTGTTGTTGGCCACACCATGGGCTTGTGGGATCTGAGTTCTCCAACCAGGGATGGAACCCAGGCCCCAGCAGTGAAAGCACCAAGTCCTAACCCCTGGACTTCCAGGGAATTCCCAAACATGGACTGAATCTGACGACACTGTCCATGGGGACATAATTCTGGTTTGAAGCCACTCAAGCTGTCTTTCTAACTCTCTGGCAGAGGTTCTGAGATTACATAGATAATTTAAACTATTTGTTGGTCAATTAATCCTGTTTCTATTCAGATGCAAACAAGGCTGTTGAAATAAAGGTGACTGAGAGACCAGGTGGTGTCCTCACATGATGAGTTAAAGCCTGAAAACATTCCACACCCTCTTTATATAGCTTCGGTTAGAGTGTAAGAGATGGGTGTTCGGGGTAATCTGTCTACAAGGTCTTAAACCGGACAACAAATATTAAAGTCCAGTTTTTTGGATCTGTGAGCCATTCCTTTGTCTCCTCATCCTTTCTCTGTTCCAGGGATATGGCAGGAATACAAATTCGGATTTAGAAGGGGCAATAAGCAAAATGCTAATTGATCTAAAAGTGGCCTGAACCAAGGGAGCAAGTCCTTCTGCTTGGGTAAGGTGAAGGAAGAGACTTCACAGCCAAACTCCCTGCTGAAGGATGGGTTGAGTTCATCAGACAGTTGAGATGGAAAGAGTGTCCCTGGCAGTGGAAAATGTGTGACTGGTGAGGGTGGCTGGGATGTTGCATGTAGGAATGGGGAGAGGGAAATGAGAACAGATAGGCAGACCAGGTAGAGACTGAGGGCTTTCCATGATGTTGTCACTTCCTTGAGGGCAAAATGTGTTTTAGTTGCCCTTGTGTTTCACTACCTGACAGAGCCAGGCAGAGGAAACATGCTTGGATTGGCTTTTGGGAAGACAGCAGTGATTAACTAGTAGTACGACAGATGGACTGTGAAAGGCAGAGGCTGCAGGTGGGGGTGCTGTGGAGAACGTTTCTGCAGACCCAGCTACAAGCGACAAACTAAGACAGCAGGGTGAACTTTAAGAGCCAGGAAAACAGGTTAGAGATACTAAAGAAAGGAAGTGACAGAAATGGTCAGCTGGCTCTGGGTCATCAGGGAAAAGGAAAAATCAAGAAGGGCTGCAGGTTTTTAGCTGGGGAACTGGGAGAGGGACATATTTTCATAGGACCTAGAAGATCATTTGCTGGTCTTCCTTTTCTCCTTCCCTATAAGGACAGTTCCCATTTCAGGACTTAATTTCCTTCTTAATATTCCGGTGTCTTCCTCCAACACGGCTGCCCCCATCCACTAGCAATACTCACTAACAGGACTTCACTGCAGGTGATACGATGTCACACAGATATGGGTGTCCATCCTGGCACTGGTACTCACAAGCTTTCAGACTGGGGGAAAGTTCTTTAATCCTCTTAGGCTTTATTTCATTGGTAAAGTAGGGAGACCACACCACTCTACTCACAGGGTCGTCTCCATGAAGATTTTACGGGGTCAAGTATAGAACATCCTCTGCACAATGTCTTGTTCATCTTAAGGGTTCAATAAACGTTAACTACCATTTTTATTGTTTTGCTACTTTGGCTTATTATTATTATCATCATCATCAACATTTTGGTCATGTCTCATGGTCATTCAGGACACTTTCTGAGACACATGAAGAGCTCCCCTCCTTCTTTCACACTTTACGTCTGTGACAGCATGATTTGCCTCTAGACCTACACTTTGCAAGCTGCAATGCCCAGATGAATCCCCTGAGGATCGAATTCCAGATCTAGAATCTAATTCAGGGAGTCTGGGGTGGGGCCTCAGAGACTATACTTCTCACAAGCTCCCAGAGATTGCCAACGTGCTGGTGTGTGGACCACCCTTTAAGGAACATGTATACAGACTCTCCAGGCAATTCTGGAGTGGAGAATGAAATGCAGATCGTAACCCATTTTGATCTTTCAGTGCCTATCATTCATGCTGACCAGGAAACACTTCCTTTTAGAGTCAATAGCTTCCCTGTAGTTATATACTTTGTTTTCCTACCTACGTGTTTAACTCCTGTGAATGGGGCCAACTGAAGATCACCCAGTCTTTTTTTTTTTTTTTTGCGGTACGCGGGCCTCTCACTGTTGTGCCCTTTCCCGTTGCGGAGCACAGGCTCCGGACGCGCAGGCTCAGCGGCCATGGCTCACGGGCCCAGCCGCTCCGCGGCATGTGGGATCTTCCCGGAGTGGGGCACGAACCCGTGTCCCCTGCATCGGCAGGCGGGCTCTCAACCACTGTGCCACCAGGGAAGCCCCACCCAGTCTTCTGAGAGTCTAAAGTTCTTGGAACTGAAGTGGGCATTAAAACATAAACTCTATTTATTCCGTGCACAGTGAGTGAAATCCTTGCACATCCAAATGTAATAAAGATATTCTTCGACACCTGTTCTATAATTTATCACACCATTTCTCTCTCTGCCTACTGTGGCTTATCATCAGGACAGTACCAATCGGATAAGATGAAGATGCTGCCAGTAAGTTTTAATATTACGGTGAAGTTGTATATTTTCCTAGATGGTTGATTTGATACAAGGCCTAAGCCTCGGTCCATAAATCTTTGGGTGCTTGAGATTCGTAGTAATTTCGTATTTAATCTATAGCCTATCAATACATCGTCAGGACCTGAGCAATGACTATGAAGAACCTGGGAGATAAGCATGGGTGATAGTGGATAATAACCTAATTTCAAATGCATTTATAGACAGAGGACCCTGGAATGGGCAAAATAAGTCAGGTTTTTTTTTTTTCCTTATATTGTTGATGATTTTGCATGCTGGGCTCTTGTGCGGGTGTTTTCTTAGGCATTATGGACGCCATCATGTCATGAATGATACTAAATGCAAAGAAAACAGTTCCTTTCTGGGAATTTTGTTTAGTTGAAGCGCTGTATGTGAATTTCAAGATCTCCCTCAGTTATTTACATCCTTGAGTTTAGAACTTGCCAAGGGCTGGGTGTGAGAATCTATGTGCCCTGAAGGCCGTGACTGTGCTTTATTCCTGACTGTATCTCCCGCACTGAGAATAATACTTGACCCATAACAAATCTTTTTTTTTGAGTGATTGAATCTGGTGTTTAATCTTCATTCATTTGTTGGAAGCCACCAACAGAGCCACTTCTAAAACATAGCATTCCTGCTTCTCCTTTAGTCTAGGTGTCAAGTTAAATTGTTAACATCCAAGCTTCTCTCCTGACAGATGAACCCATTCCAGAACAATCCTGGGTGCTTAGAAATGCAGACACCCTGATGTTATGACTCTTATTTCCTCCACGTTGCAAATGCAGAAGGGGCTCCCGCCTTTACAACTCAGCAGTCAGCTGAGATCAGCATACTCAGACGGCAGAGCGTTACTTCATATTCGCCTTGTCTCGTCTGAAAATAAGAGTGTCTTGATTTATTCCATTTCGCGTCGCTGCGATCTTGTGGGAATTTAGGAAACGCAAATAAACTCGAAAAAGAAACGGTTGTGATCCTGTCTCCCTCTGAGAGCCTTTGCTGGATCTATCGCCAGGGCACTCTGATGTACACACCAACATTTTCGGTTTACTGCTCATAAATTCTGCACGGCTTGCTATTCTTTCCAAAAGGGATTTCAGAAAGTGAGACACACAGCTTCTTTCCAAACAAAACGCATCCCCCTTAAGTTTCAGACCAAGGCTGCTCTCGCAAAGCATTTTTCTCGGAGGCCAAGGGATCACCTCCCCTCTTCCCCCCTCTGGGAATCCAAGGAAAGCTGAGCTCTCCTCCCTCACTTAGAATAAAAGCCAAGGAATAACGTGTCCTTAAACTATAATTTGCTTGCGTTCACCAGCTTCCTATCCACTCCCACAATGGTCCTCTATGTAAATCAGATTTATTTATTCATAGGCACTAGCATTCCATTACTTTCATCAAAACCAGTCAAGCTGCATTCAGCGGTTTCTGCATTCTTATAAACTAACTGGAAAAGCAATTAACATTCGCCAGCCTTTTAGGTAGTGGGGAGAGGGGGCAGGACCCCACCACCCTCTTGATAACACCACCTCTGTAGGCGGATGGCGGTGCAAAATGACTGCTCCTCTGTGTCGAGGGAGATAAGAGAAGTGACACAGATTAAAACAAATTGTTGATCCATACCAGGGAGAAGCTAGGGAAACAATAGAAGTAAAAGCATAAATGTCAATTTGGGATGATAAAGGATACAATCTAAATGTAATATGAGAGGCCCCCAGACAAAAGCAAGAAATAGAGACTGCACATTAGTGAAGTATCGAAGTACTGGAGCATTTGAACACACATGCGCGCGCACACGGAGGCATATGCTCCCAGCATATGAAAATACAAGCAACACATTGTTGATTGCTCAGCAAACCCCATTATGAATTAACCGCTCTTGCAGAAATTCTCCCAAATTATGCTCATTTCAAGCTGCTCCGAAGAACATTTTGTCCCCGTGGTAACTTTGCTTCCCATATTGGCTTCATTCTTCTGCTCCTTTTTCTTCTAAGTGCCTACAGGCCACACACACACACACACACA
Source organism: Stenella coeruleoalba (assembly GCF_951394435.1). NCBI lineage: Eukaryota > Metazoa > Chordata > Mammalia > Artiodactyla > Delphinidae > Stenella > Stenella coeruleoalba. The sequence goes on along the minus strand of NC_137148.1, from coordinate 143,685,750 downwards.
CACACACACACACACACACACACACACACACACACACACACACACACACACACACACACACACACACACACACAACCATTCTGGTTGTCAGCCTAACAGGAGGTTCTGGCCAAGTGCTCACTGGGCTCTCTGAGAGAAAGATTAAGAGTGAGGGCAACGTACAAGGTCACCATCTCAGCTTCCAAAACAGTGCCACCCGCTCCTGTCTCCCTCCCCGGCAGTGTGCCTGAGAAGTCGAGATCTGAAAATTCATTCCTAATTACTTTAGTGTCGAGTCCTGCCTTTATGGTGACAAAAATCAAACCACAGGCTCAGCTGTGGCTCCGTCTATTATAATCGCTGCAGCTTGCTAATACGGCAGGCAGAGCTGACAGGGAGGTGTGCAGGTGGTGACGTGTCCCTCATCCTCCCAGACTAGGGCAGCATCTCATACCTGATGGGCTTCAAGTGTCAAGATGGTTCTTAATTACCACAATGGTCAGCGTGATGCAGTGGGACCCGGGGAATCGGCCACATTCTGGAAATGTTCTGTGTTTGTTCAACACCCATCTCAGTGCCTCTTTTTGAGTGTGAGTGGTAACTATTTTTATTCACTCAACATAACTCTTATGCTTTAACACAAAAGAGAAATACAAACAAATCCTTCATCTCACAGATGTAGTGCCGCAAATGCATATGGAAACCAACACTTTGAAAGGCAGGCTACGTGTTGTTTCACTATTATTTAACCATCACCGAATGCTAACTTTGTGCTAAGTACTATACTGAATGTCATATATGAGTAGACAGTAGCTGTTGTTATTGTTGCCCTCCGTAGGGAATAATAATAACATTAATCGAAGTAGCTACACTAAAAGAATAATACTGGGGTGGTTACAAAAAGCTTCTTCACTGTACAAAATAATTTGTCGGCAAGTTCCCTTATACACACTTTCCTGAACGTATTGAAAGTATTGGTCATCGTTCAAGTCAACTCAATCTAACCAATGCATATGGAGTCACTATAATATACAAAGCAACGTGCTGGGCACAAGGGGACAGACAAGACTGAGACCCTTTGCTTGGCAGAGAAGCCTTCTCCTGTCGTCTGCCACGCTATGGGGCTGTGAACTGCATGGGGTACAAGCTGTCAGGTGCTGGTTGAAGCGCTTTGCATGGGTTTTTATCCTTTATCCTCATCCCCATTCCCCACTTCATGGATGAGGAACCTCAGACATTCAGTTTCGTGAGTCTCTCAAGGTCACCCGTAGGCAGGTGGCAGGCTTTGCAACCCCTGACCCACGCTCAGCCTGTTATTACACATTCTTTCTCCTACTCCCTGATCTAAGGTGGAAAGAGAGTCCTTCAACTTGGTAACTATTATAAAAAAAATTCCCTACCTAGGGACCCCCTGAGATTCCCAATTCGCAAAGAAAGAGAATGCTCCGTCTCTATTGGGTTTATGGCACTGCATCCCCATAAGCCCCAGAGATTCCAAGCTCTCATCAGTGGATGAAGTACGTTCATCAACGTGTCCCTTTCGCTTTGCTTGGCTTCTGAGACGATGTTCTCTTGGGCTAGAATGGGGATTTGCAGATCACCCTGGATTTCCACAGGCAACTTGGGCCGTGAGCAAGTCTCTTCCTCTTCCTCAGTTTCCACATCATAATTTAGCAGTGAGGGGAGGGGGGAGAGGGGGAGGGGAGAAGGGGGGAGGGAAAGAGGAGGAAAACGAAGCTCCTTGGAGAATTCCTCCTTCCACAGAATTGTCAGGGACGTCTGATGCTCGAGGCATCAAAGATGGGCCTTCCTCGGTTTGAAAGGCACTGATGCGTCCCCTCGGGAAAAGCATTTCCTCCCCACCCCTTCCCATCCCCTCCCTGTACACCTCTGCCCTCAGACTCCAAGTGAGAAACCCAAGGCGGCTCCTTTTTACGTAGAGCCTGGGCCAGCGGTTCCTCTCACCCTGAGAAGGAATTGAGCTACCAAGGCAGGGGCAGTGGACCACTGAGAATAAGTGAGGCCTCCCACGGACTTCTTCCTTTTTTCCTCTTTTTTTTTTTTTTTGTTCTGGGGCTTCCCTCCCTCTCAGGAAGAGCCCGGCTCTGCTCACCGGCATCTCAGCCTTTCAAGGTGAACCTCTAGTCCTGGAGATGTGCTTCCCGGCAAAGGCTGGGGGAGAGGGAAGGGAGGGGGTCCAGATCAAAGCCAGCTTTGAAATGAGTATAATTTTTGGAATGTTGCTAAGAGTGTAACACACAGTTCAGCAGGAAATTGGCTCTGGAAACAGCTTTGTAGTTGCTCCCCAGGACTGATGATTGCCCTGACCTGGTGGCAAGGGTGCGGCGCTGAACAGCGGGGGAGATGAAGATTGCTGACTCTCACTGATCTGATTTAAATTTTCCACCAACCGGGTCCTTTGGCTCTGACTCGCTGCACAAAAATATAGTACAATAAAGTCAGAAACGAACCCAGGGAGAAACTGGGGCTCTTGAAATGGATTTTTGAGCAGCTTCCAGGACTGGACGTAAAGGACAGGAAGAATATTTTGCTTCCTGTGGCAGACTGAAAAAAGTCACGGAGTAACAAAAAATAGCAACTGTTTATTATGCATCAGACTAAGTGGCTTCCATCACCCAAGAGTCCCTAAAAAGGGCAGACCACGGTGCCCGGCACACAGCAAGTGTCCATATATGTTATTAGCTTCTTTAATCCTCATGACAAACCTATAAATTAGGTACCTGTAAGTAAGGAGTCCAAGTAACTTCCTGAAGGCCAGGCAGACAAAAGGGCAGCACAGATCATCAAACCCTTGTACCGGAATCTGAACCTACATTCCTCACGTATGCACAGAGTGTCTTGCATCTTGGATCAGAAGAGTTAACAGTGACATTTGTTTTGATACAATTAATGTTTTGATACAATGAACGCCCTCTAAATTAAGGAGATACCATTTTTACCTAAAATAAAAGCCTGCCCACGTTTTCCTGCAGAAAAAGAAATAGAGGACAGATAGTCTTTCCTTGTTAGTACACAGGCTTTCTTCTCTCAGGAATGCCACGAGGGTTGAAGACGTTCTGTACTTCTGGTTTATGCCTTTAATTTCTGTTGGTGGTGGGCGTGTTTTAAGGGGAGGGAATGGAGAGTGGGGATTAGGTAGATAATTGGGGAATCCATGCAGGAGAACAGAAGATTTTGCTGGGAAAGCGAGACCTAGCCACACGCCTGGAGTATCAGTGGAGTGACAGAGGCCGATGCCAGCAGAAGGGAGCTGGTGGGTAGCGGGGGTGTGGGGCAGAAAAGAACTTCAATATGGAGCAAACTTCCCTGAACAGGAGGGGAAAAGACACTTCCAAGAACGGATTCAGACACCTTAAATGAAAGCTCGCTTGGGATGAGATTTGACCATATGTTGTCAAGGATTTAATTTCTTCCTTTTTCTCCTCTCTCTCCAACTCCCTTCTCTACTGCTGGGGACTGAAATCCCTTTCGACAACACTGGCTAGCTGTCCTTCATGTGTCATATAAGGGCTGTCTCTTCTCACAATGATGGACATTCAGAAGAGAGCACCCTGAGGCTGGGGGTGAACCTCAGTTTCTCCTTGCTTCTCATTCTGAGCTGTTATCTTCTCATCTCAATCGGGAAGGAGGGTGACTTGAAGGCGGGGGTGGTGGTGGTAAGTGGAAGGATGCCCCTGAAAATGTCCACATCCTCATTCCCAGAACATGTGAATATGTTAGGTTTCACGGGCTGAACTGTGCCTCCCCCTCCAAAATATGTTGAAGTCCTAACCGCCAACCTCAGATGTGCTAATAGGGTTACTGCAGATATAACTAGTTAAGACGAGGTCCTCCTGGAGCAGGGTGGGCTCCTCATCCAATACGACTCGTGTCCTTGTAAGAAAACAGACACACAGGGAACACTCCATGTGACAATGAAGTCAGGGAACGGAGTTAACGCAGCTGCAAGGCTGTCAGCAAACCACGAGGACCTAGCAAGAGACAAGGAAGGATTCCTCTAGAGGTTCCAGAGAGAGCACAGTCCTAACAACATCTTGATTTGGGATTTCTAGGCTCTGGAACTCTGGGACAATGAATTTCTGTTGCTTTAAGCCACCCAGTTTGTGGTCCTTTGGTACGGCAGCCCAAGGAAACTAATGTGGGGAAATGAACTAATGGGGAACAAAGGTTGCAGAAGAAATGAAGTTTGTTCATCGGGTGACTCTGAGATGGGGGGATTATCCTGTAGCATCTAGGTGGACTCAATGTAATCATCAGGGACCTTATAAGTAGAAGAGGGTAGCTGGAGAGTGAGAAACAGAGAGACGGCAAAATCAGAAAGAGCAGGTCTGACGCTACTGGTTTTGAAGATGGAGGAAGGGTCCACGAGTCAAGGAATTCTGGCAGAGCCTCTGGAAGCTGGAAAAGCCAGAGAAACAGAGGCTCCCCCAGAGCCTCCAGAAGGAACGCAGCCCAGTGACAGCTTGATTTTAGCCTAAATCAAGGTGTTTCCAATGTCTGACCCGCAGAAGTGTAAGATGATAAATTTGCGTTGTGTTAAGCCACTAAATTGTGGTGACTTTCCTCTGCTGATGGACATTTAGGTTGCTTCCACGTCTCGGCTATTGTAAATAGTTCTGCAATGAACACTGGGGTGCGTGTATCTTTTTGAATTACAGTTTTCTCCAGATACATGCCCAGGAGTGGGATTGCTGGATCATATGGTAGCTCTATTTTTAGTTTTTTACAAAACCTCCATGCTGTTCTCCATAGTGGCTGCACCAATTTACACAATATCGCTTATATGTGGAATCTAAAAACATGGTACAAATGGACTTATTTATAAAACAGAGGTAGAGTCCCAGATGGAGAAAACAAACTTATGGTTACGGAGGCGGGGGAAGGGTGGGGGAGGGATAAATTGGGAGATCGGGATTGACATGTACACACTACTATATATAAAATAGATAACTAATAAGGACCTTCTGTATAGCACAGGGAACTCTACTCACTGCTCTGTAATGACCTATATGGGAAAACAATCTAAAAATGACTGGATATATGTATGTGTATAACTGATTTACTTTGATGTACACCTGAAATTAACACAACATTGTAAATCAACTATATTCCAAGAAAAAAAAAATTGTAGTGACTTAGTGCAGCAGCCGTGGAGAACTCATACAGGCGGTGACCCTGAACCCACGCAAGTAAAACTCAAGAGGCAGGCATCCCCCAGCCCAAGTACAACATAAGAGGAAATGGGAAGATTCAACCTTGGTTGAGCTCCTGTTTTCTCCCCTTTCCACTTGCTGGCCCTGCATTTAAGGTGCACAGTCTCTGCTCTGTACACGTAACAATAAGTATTGTAATAGTAACGATAGCTGTTAACATTATTGATAGCTCACCAGATGCAGGCACTGTTCTCAGCACTTAATATACATCTCTTCTAATCCCCAAAGAAAACTTTGGTTAGGCTCTGCTCTCATTTCCTTTTTACTGAGGAGGAAACAGAGGCAATCGAAATTAAATAACTTGACCTAAGGTACATAGTTGGACAGTGGTGAAGCCCAGACTTCAGTGGACAGAAGTGGTAGCCGGGTGGGATTCAGAAGTTGCTGGAGTGACTGGGCCTCCTGCAGACTGAGCAGCAGAAGAGGGTGTAACCCCTCTCCCCTCTCCGCCTGTCACTATGTCCAGGGAGGATGTGCCAATTGCAAATTGCTGTCTATCTCACTTTAAGACTTCTATTGTTTTAATTTCTCCACCACAATCTAGCAATAGATTCATGCTGAAGATATTCAAATCTTGAAGTTGGTCTTCATTCAAAGTTGGCAGGAAGGGTATTGAGAAATGGGAACATGTTGCTTTCTTCCCCCCACCTCTCCCCCACCCATTTCAACTGCGGTGCCAATATCCTGTCGAGAAAAGGATAAAAAGATCGTCTGCATAAATAAATACGCTTTGTAACATCACTGAAACTTATTCTTCCTGCTTGATATGAAAATATGATGGGTGATAGTATGTGAAACTTGCTTCTTCCACTGCTTTATCAAAGTTTATAAACCACTGGTTTTTGGCACATAGTTAACATGCTGAAATCCCATGCGAAGAGGATGGATTCAGCCATTAGAACATAGTTGAGGGTCCAGGTTGTGCAAGGAAAAGAGGCAGGAGGATGCAGAGATAAAGCACTCCACTAGCTAGGCAGCCAGCCATTGAGCTCTGGTGAGCGCCCTGCAAGGTTCTCAGCATCACCTTGGGCTAACTCCATCTTGCTGAGGTTGCCAGCAGAGCTTTGCTGGAATGCAAGGATGCTAAGGAATGACCGCCTCCAGGTCTTCTAAGAGATAATCCCTCATCCATCACTTCATGCGTCCCTGAACCTTCCTTGCCGTGTGGCCGTTCCTGTTCCACCTAGGAATGCCCTCTCCTTTCCCTGCCTTTGCCCAAGGTGTACCAGCGGCTGGCACAAGGAATAATGATGAACACAAGGTGTACACTGGGTAAATCACCTCCATTCTCCACTTGCTCTTGAGAGAAGGAAAAGGTACTCTGGATTTCTATATTCCAAATCACAGTGGTCTCAAATTACCTTATGCTCCGGTCATTCCTTTGCTTCACATCTTAACACCTAACTTACCTCTAATCTGTTCCTTGGATACCTCTGAAATCACCCTGCAACATTTTTTTGGCATGCCCAGGAGATGCCAAGATCTCAGAACACAAAGATAGCAGACCTGTGCTCACCCTTAGGGAGCTCACTGTCTGCAAAAGGAATGTGCAAAATTACATGAATCCACTCACTTCCTCTTCCTGCCCCCTTAGTATAATTCATTCAGTCAACGTGTGTACTGAGTGCCTGCTTTGTGCCAGAACTGTGCTAGACGCCGAGGATCCAACAATGAACTAGAGGGGCAAGGTCACTGGCCCCAAAGAACTTCATTTCAGGGAAACTTAAAATGGACCGCTCATGGGTCATAAGCCACGCCCCCTGGTTGTACATCTTTCTGCAGTCTGATAGAAGCCCTGGAGGGCAAGGACACTACCTGGTACAAAGAAAACATCCATAAATATTCACTGCATGAATGACTGCTGGAGTTGATGCTCACTGCTTCCTGGACCCCCTCACGGGTGAGTACTCTTCTTACTGCTCCTGGGACCAACCATGGCTACCTGAGTTGCAGTTTCGATGCCTAACACAGAATAGGTGCTCGATAGATATTTGTTGATCTCATTCAGGTTCCTCACTTCGCTGCCCACCATGCAGCATGCATGGCCTTTCCTGTGCAACACCTCTGTGCTACAGGAACAATGAAAACTGCAGGCAGTTCCTTCATCTTAGGGAAAACAAGATATGATTGTCTCTTATCACAAAAGGAAATAGAAAATCACTCTGAATTCTAGAGATTGTGGCAGATGGAAAAAATTTCAAATCTTCTAATAAGAAGTTTATATTCTGAGCTCTTAATAACAGGTTTTGGATGCCTAAACATGCTTTTTTCCTAGGGTTTGTTTAACCAAAAAATACGTATTCATAAATTGCACAGTCCTCAATTTAGCAGAAATCCAAAGAGAATGTGAGAGTAATGATAGGTTCTTGCTCTTAGGAATTTAACTGTGCTGCCATGGATTTACTTATTCTAATGTAACTCGGGATAAATTATTCCTCTATAAATATAACTCCTTCAAAATTCAGAGTATTTCACTCTGTGGAAGGACACGATTTAGTATCAGTATTCAAGACCGAGGATGCGAAGCATTCAGAACTATCTGCCCACAGAAGAATCATTTAATAATAGTGAAACTGTACCATAAGCGTTGTCTCTTCCTTGTTTTTGGAGGAAATGAATGTGGACTGAGCTATGAGTTAGTGGATTTCAATGACAGCACTTTTTGTGCAAGAACAGTTTAGATCTTGGAGCCACTTTGGAGAAATGAAAAATGTTAGAAGTTTCTCTCCCAAAGGCAACTTACTTGGCATGCCTTTATTCTTTTTATTTGTAATGGAGGGAAGGTGAATATTAAACACACATTTTGAAGAGACAATTATAATAGGTTTTGGCATCCTGGATACCCCAGGGAATCACATCTATGAGATGGCTATTTTATGTGATTCTTGCCCTGAATGGCAAGTGCATTTCATTATGCATGCGAATCTGATTGATTAGTAGTGGCTGCTTAGAGGACCGTTGAGAAGTACTGGCAGGCTGCATCTATTCCCAGCAGGAAAGAGCACTGCGATCAATTAGTGATGTCTGCCCTGGGTGCAAGAATGAGAAGTAGTAGCATGTACACTTAGTTTCTGCCGAAACGGGTATAATTCCAAAACCAGAAGAGAAAATTTTCATTGTGTTAGTATTGCAGAAAGATAAATTAAGCTACACATCCCAATGGGCCAGATTGTTATAGAAGTCAAAAAACGAATCCTGTGAGAGTCCTAGAAGATAAATCCCTGGTCGATAACTGTATAATAAGAGCCCAATCTGCCCTTCGTGATTAAAAAACATATCTATTGACACAAAGTCTGATATTTCGTACAAATGTAGTCTGTCCTAGAAAAAAGCCGTACTCATAATTGTAAAGGCAGGTGTGAACTTCAGAAGGCTTAATGTTCCTTAACCACATGAGTTCCATCGTCTGTCCTGTTTCTACTCATAATATAAGTGCTATCCTACATTTATTTATTTTTCTCTATAAAATGAAACTATTTGTTCAAAATTTTATTTCTAGTTTGCATGATAAAGTCTAGCCATTTGGGCGATAATAAACATCCTAATTTTTGTGTTCAAATCCCAACTATTTATATTTTTTAACTGAAAATTTAATTTTCTAATCTTTGCAAATGCAGGTTTGGTAACTTATTGTTAAATTCAGGTTCACCCTTAAGGCTCTAAGAGAACTTTTCACCTAAAAAGTACTGACAAATAAGGGTTAACAACCAAACAATTATAAGTGAAGGGTGATAGCTGAGTACTGGCAAAGGAGATCTCTTTAAGAGTAATTTTCCGGTGACACTGCAACAATACTTTGGATAATCCTTCATTCCCTAAAGAAGGGAGATTAAACACAAGTGATTACGTTATGCCACAGGACAAAGGGAATGTAGTTAATATTTTTGAAGTAAGTCAATAATCAGACATTCAGTCGATTAACCCTTTAAAAAGTCCAACTGTAAACCCTGACACAGGATAAAGAAGACTTCCATGTGGAATCCAAATTTTAAAAAATTATACTATAAATTTCTAGTTTGTTTTCTCTTTTCCCTTTAGAAAAGGAAATGCTCTCCCTTGGAAGAGAATATAACTTGTTCAATTTTTGCTTTAAAAAAAAAAAGAAAAAAGAAAATGAAAATATAAAACTCAGCAGAAATGTCACACTGAGGAATCATAATAAGCATTAAACATTATGTAAGTCATGCATAACCACTAAAATATATGACCCCTTTCCATAAATTGAAAGGCGCTGTATTCAGCAGATTATGGGCCTCAAATGCTGAACTAAGGGAAGCTCCTAAGATACCCATGCCTTTGTAAACCTAAAGATTAACTCTGATCCGTGGTACCTTTCTCTCCAAGCAAGCAACACACTCTGCCTGGAGAACTGCCAAGGCTGGACTTTCTCTTCTCTTTCGTCAGGAGATATTTGTTGAGAACCTATATGCTGAGGACTGTGTTGGGGAGAGAAGGAGGGAGGGAGAGAGACAGAGAGAAGGAGGGAGGGAAGGAAGGAAGGAAGGAGAGAAGGAGGAAAGAAGAAGGAGAAGAGAAGAGAAAAGTCTGACTACAAACTTTCTCCTCCGAGGACTTCCAGCCAGCTGAGCTCTGCCAATAGTCTCTAGACAACACTTTTAGGCTCATCTGTTGCTAACAGCATGTGCAGTTGTAACAACAGAAAGCCTAGAACAGAGTGATTCTGAGAACCAAGGACTGGCTGGAAATATTAAACAGGCAATCAGAGGAAATGCTCCAGTCAAAAACTAACTTTAACTTAGAGACAGGGAATTTCAGCTTAGAAGGATCTAGAGCATCATAGAGTTGAATGTCCTCATTTTACAAATGAGGAAACAGAATTATATGGATAAGTGACTTGCTCTCTTACTGTTATCTGTCTACAGGACACAGCGTCTTTAGGCAACAGAGAACTTCGTGTTTTCCTAAGAACTTCGATGTCATCAGTTCTATCAGATTGATTTAAGTGAGGGCGGCATCAGAGTTAAAAATTGGGTTGTACGGCTATTAATACAAAATCAATGATGCTTTTATCTCTATGTTGGGGCTTGCAGGAGAAAAGAAGGAAGAATATCTCTTCTTGAATTCTTAGGTCTATACATAGGCTACAGGAATTTACAAAAAGGGGCTTCCCTGGTGGTGCAGTGGTTGAGAGTCCGCCTGCCGATGCAGGGGACACGGGTTCGTGCCCCGGTCCAGGAAGATCCTCCATGTCACGGAGCGGCTGGGCCCGTGAGCCATGGCCGCTGAGCCTGCGCGTCCGGAGCCTGTGCTACGCAACGGAAGAGGCCACAACAGTGAGAGGCCCGCATACCGCAAAAAATAATAATAATAACTTACAAAAGTATTTATTTTCATTTTTAGGATGATTTCAACAAACTAAAGGGTCCAGGACCATCTTGACCAGAAAAAAAATTGCCCACTTTTATTTATACCCCTTTTATTACTAAGTTGGTGCTGTGAGTGACAATGTCTACAGTGAGCCTGTTCAACTTTTGGTGCGGTATTTTGCAAACTAGGGTCTGTGAGTTCTTAAAATGGAGATATACAGATACGGAATATAATAATTCAGATTTATGCTTTCTTAAGCGGACATGCCTCCTTTGTCTTTGATTTCATCTGCCGTACCATCTAGGATGGAGGGCCTATTTAATTAGATTCTAGGGCCGCTGGCAAAAATATCAACTCCCAGTCTCTCTCCCTCCTTTTCCCAGCTTTCTGTTCTTTCTTTCTCAATCAAAGGAATGTAATGTAGCCAATCAGCAGAAAACCTACAAACAGAAATAAGAAGCCACAGGAGGCATCATTCACTTTGGACACCCCCAAGGCACCACTTTACATAGAAAACAACATGAATGGCTCCCCCTGGATTTGTACGCCCCCGCTGGGCTGAGTACTCTCCTCCCCGAATCCGATGGTTGACGCGAAGTCAAAATCTTGACTCTTCAGCCTCATTAAAGACAGACCGAGCCCGGGGTGGGTAGGAGGTGCAGATGATTGCGCCCAAATGCTGACCTTGAGTAGTTTTGTCAAAGGAGAAACTGATGGGTTTGATCGCGGCCACTGAGTTCAGGGTGAGTGGGTAGCGATGCCTTTCTCAGAAAATCAGGGGCTGCACTTGGGCAAACAGGTGCACAGGCTAATTGTCAGCTCCCTGCCGAGTCCGCCAGTCCCCAGAGAGTGGGCCTTCGCCTTGGGAGTTCTCTGAAATGGTCCCTGATTTGATTGTGTAGCGCCGCCCACAAGAGGCTCTTAATTGCATTCCTAGAGCACTGGCTTTCGACGGAAATTACTTAAAACACAGCTTAAGTGTTAAATCTGGACTGTGTGATGTGCAATTGAGGGGTTTTCTTTTATTTTATTATTAAAAAAAATAATAACCTCACTCCCGGCTGCCTCCTTGTAGGAAGCTCTGACAGGTTCAGTGGGAAACCTTGGGGCTGGCGCACATTAGAAGTTCTCTCCTGCAGAGTTGGCAGGTGTGAGCTATGTCAAATAAATTTATTACAGTCTGTGCTAATAATGAAAATTATAGAAAAGCTAGATGAAAGTGCTCTACAGACAGCTAATTTGAAGTTACCTTACTAGACAATAACAAGCTCCTAACAGTTTTCCCTTTTTTTAAAAAAAAAAAAACACTAATTATGCTTAATGTTCCCTGTCGCATTAGCTTTCATGGTAATTATATTTCAAAACTTTTGCAATTAGGGTGCAGTTAATATTGTGGAATATTGCAATTATTTTTCATTGTGACACCTCTATTGAAAACTGGTGGCATAATGATCACATTGTTCAACTAAATCAGAACTGTAGAAATATGGCAAATGAACCAATTACACATTATTATTTCTAATTACAGATAATGTCATTTTCTCTGCTTTTGTCCAAAAGAATTTCTCAAACACAGATATCCTGAATTCTCCTATTTGTAAAGTCTCCCTCGTTTTCTCATCCACACACTGGTGTTTTCTTATATTAGTGCCTTGAGTGCTAAATTTAAAAAGGTCGCATGGGGATTTCTTGAATTTTCTTCCTCCACCCCCAACTCCCCTGCTGTGGAGTTTCTAAGCCAGATGCTCTCATTGAAAAATCTCAGCCTTGGCCTGGCTACAGACAACACACTGCTGCTAGGAGCCGGTGTGAATTTAGCATCTCATAATCATCATTCACAATGGCTCACTTTTATTCATTCCACAGGTCTAACCTCTCCTTGCAATGAAGATTCTTCGTTGGTAACTTGCTGTATCCCAAATACCTTCTAAATAGCCCCTATTATCCGCCCTCCATCACAAAATGATGAGGTTGGAAGCTGAATTTTTTTAATCTGTGTGTTTCTACCTCTGTATTTCTAACTATCTGAAAATGGAATAGAGACCCACAGAGGGTTTCCGGGAAATAGTTCAGTTTGGGGATTTATTTTTTCCTTTTACATCTAATATCCTCATCTGTGGTGACACTTAGTAATAATGATCGTGACCATGAGGTCATTTACAGACTCACCATCCCTGATCATATGGGGTATGAAATGCTGTCCAATTTCATCCTACAACCATGTCTTGAGACATAGAGACTAGACATTAATATCCAGTTTTACAGATAAAGAAAATGAAGCTTAAAGAGTTGTCCAAGACCTTATATCTAGTCTGTGGTCATCAAATTGAGAGCAGCTCTCCTGGCTCTTACCCACCATCCCTATGGTCAGGACAATCAATCAGACATTGGGGGTATCTGGGATGTGGCACTTTCAGCATTCACCCCAGGACAGTCCCCAGCTTACCAGGACCACTGATCACCCTATCTATAGTTAAAGTTAACTTGTCTATGAACTAAGAAACATATAGGTAAGATGCTTTCTACCTTGCCCTCCCTTTAAGTTCTGAGTTTCCAGAGTAGAAGAGAGACACAAGTGAGAAGTGGGGAAAGATAAATAGAAATGACCCCACAGCTAGATTTAATCCCCTTCTGCACCTATCGGTTTTCTCGAGAAGCCTGCAATCTCTGTGTGCAGGAGGGGCTGGCTATTGCCCCCTACTTGGGCTCTAGGACCTCTCTCTGTCCCCAGCCTGTGGTTAAGTGTGCAATACATATTTGTGAAATAATATTGCTGATACTAATAACTTGTGTCTATAGAGCCCTTATTAAATTACTTTGCTAAGTAACTTAAACGCATTTTCTCAATTAATACACATACCAATTTACTAAGGAAAGCGTTGTGCTACTTTTCTCCCTTCTGTACCAATGAGGGAGCCAAGAGAGAGAGAATCTAGGTGATGTGGTCACTGTTGCCCAGGAAGGGCGTGTGGGAGGCAGATGGGGACACAGTTCTGATGATTCTACAGCCCAGGCTCTTAACTATAAGGTGATACTTTGGAAAGAAGGACCACTGTGGCTTATCCAACCCCTTGACGGTGTTTGACTCTTTGAGAGTCTAAGACAAAGCATCTGCTTGAGGGGAAACAAATGTCCTGTTGTCCGGCCTGGGGAACATAGATGGGCATATTTTTCCTCTGCTTGTCCAGGCTCATAGGACAGCAGAAAAGCTTCCCAGGCACGTAATCATGCTTGGAATTTCTCTGTAATCTAGTCTTGGCTGAATTCACCTCTCAAATGAGCGACTACAGCTGCCTCCTAACTTGTTCTCTCCTTTCTATTCTTCCTACTCTCCCATCCCTCTCCATTCAGCCAGAGTGATCTTTCAAGATCTCATTAAAGCATGCCACACCCTGCTTCAAATCGACCAAAACATCCCCTTGCAGTTTACAGAAATCCTGAACCTCTTACTTTAATTGCCTGCATCAGCTCTTCTCAAGCTTTCCTGAGCAGGTCCACGAATGGCCGGAGGATCTAGTGGAGGGAAATGCCTGTTCTGAATCATAAGTTCTGGAGTGGGGCGTGGATGCTGTATTTTATTTTATTTTTTTTTTTTGCGGTACGCGGGCCTCCCACCTCCATGGCTCCTCCCGTTGCGGAGCACAGGCTCCGGATGTGCAGGCCCGGTGGCCATGGCCCACGGGCCCAGCCGCTCCGTGGCACGTGGGATCTTCCCGGACCGGGGCACGAACCCGCTGCCCCTGCATCGGCAGGCGGACTCCCAACCACCGCGCCACCAGGGAAGCCCAATGCTGTATTTTTAATAAGCTCCCAGAGGCTGCGGGTGCTACTGGTGCTATCTCCACCCACTTTTCTATCACCTCTCGGGCTTCTCTCCCCCGGGCTGGTGACGTTCTAGCCACGTGCATTTTCTTCTAGCTCCTCTACGTAATCCAGAGCTTTCCTGTCTTGGAGGTATTTCCTTACTGTTCCCTTGGCCTGTATAAAGCCCTCCCCCTGCCCCAGGCCCTAGCCCAGCCACTCAAACCTTGTTCCATGGTAACCTCAATTTTACTTTTCAGGTTTCTGTTAAAAAGTTACCTCCTCAAAAGGCTTCCTCCCCCATCGTATCTAAGTAGGTATCTTCATGTTTGTTTGTTTCTTTAATCTCAACACCTGGTACGTTTCTGTCATAGCACTCACGTTGGTCATCATTCTATTTTTATGACTCCAAGATTTTGAGTTCCCCTTTAGAACAGAAGCTTCATGAAGGCAGGGGCCACATCTTCCTTGGGTACCGTTAGGCCCCTAGTGCTTAGAAGAGTGCTCCCTTGGGATTGGCGTGCAATGATTATAGTGAATGGAAGCTCTATCCAATCAAATGGCGGGTTTACTGTACATCAGAACGTTCATGGGAACTGCTTCCGTTTGAACTGCAATTTCCCTTAGGCTGCCAAAGCTATTTTCCCCAGGAGTACAGAACAATATGTAAAAATGCCAGATTTGTTTTCCTGTTTGGAACAAATACAGCCAATCTAAGTGCCTCACTCCTTTCATATAAACTGGAGGAGTACAAAAGCAAACTGCCACACGCGATCACTTTCCAGGCGGAATTGAAGCCCTGCAATATGAAACCGAGTTCCCCTTCATAAGATACAGAGAGCTCCGAAACATGTAAGTGACACGGGGTCTCATCCTCCCTGAGTCGGCGGCCAGAACGCTTTATTTATACAACTCATTCCATTTCTCTAAGGAGTCTTACGACCACCTTATCAGTCTTCCTCTTGAGGAGGCAACTCCATAGGAAGGACGAATCCTCTTAGGCTGGGGCAGCCCTAGAAAGTGAATGCTGTGATCCGTGTCACAGAAGCAGAAGCCGGGGGACCAAGGAGGCTGCAATGGCCTTGCGTCTGATATCTTGAGAAGGGCAAGGACATTAAAATGACAAGGCAACTACGGACACCAACCACAGTAGCAGTTGTGGAGATGCCAGCCCGGGTCCACACCTTGGGTACGGCACTTTCTACACTTTGCTTTGAGCACTTAGATCTACTGAAGGCAACAATTAGGTTCATCTCTGATACACACGCAGCTGCTTGGGACAGAAGATCCACACCTACGCATCCCCCCTCCCCCTCCCCACTGACCCTTCACCTGCAGAGATAGCAAGAACCTGCTCCTAAAACTCTGTTGCTTGTTGGCAGGGATACTCCTTGACCTGACTCAAGATGGCCTGAAGAAATCGAAGGGGACTTGTTTTTCAGAAAGAGCCTGTGTAACAGGTTAAAACAGCCTCGCTCGTATGCCGTTGGTCGTTCCTACACAGCTACTACATTTCATTGGCAATATGTTATACAGAGTTATAAAAAGATCTATTGCCTATGATCTTCTATTTCTACTTCTACAATTTTATCCGAAGGAAACAATCGTAGATGGGTAAAGCAATTTTTATAGAAGGATGATCTTTGCAGTGATATTTTTTAACACCAAAGAAAATTGAAAAAGCGAAAGTGCCCGACAAAAGGGGGTAAGTTTAAATAAATCGTGCTATGTCAGCAGGACGGAATAACACTAATATGGTGCTCTGGAATAATACTTAATAACATACAATAAGATGAATAACTAGTATTTACGAGCAGTTATGAGCTTGTGAGTCGAGGTGCTAAGTTCACTTACGTACCAATTTATTTCCTCTTGCAAAGATGCACTGACATGGATATTATTATTACTCCCATTTTACAGACTAAGAAACTGAGACCTAAAGAGATTAAGACACTACCTAAGGTCACCCTGCTAGTAAGTGCTGGAGTGCAGATTCCAACTCGGGCAGTCTAACTCCAGAGCCCAAATTCTGAAGCCTAGTGTCCTCGTGTGCTGGTTCATGGTACCATATGTTGCCATATGAAAGAGGGTTTGTGTAGAGTGGAATCTCTGATTGGGATTTAAAAATTGCATGAATATGTCATTACATATAACTTGTTTATAATATATAATTGCATATAATAAATAGAATGGGTTTTTCTTTCCATCCTACGTCAGCACATATTGATTGATTGTCGACTACTTGCTCAGGAACAGTTCCAGGTGCTAGTAATTTAGTTGTGAACAATTAAGATAAAATCCTTGTTCTCATAGATCTTACACATAAAGAGAGAGACAGAGGAGAGAGAGGGACGCTATATATCAAAGGTTAACGGTGATTATCTCTGGGTATGTGTAATTTGGGGTATTTTTAACTGTTTTCTTAAATCTTGTCTAAATATTCCAATTGTTCTCCTATGTTCACAGAACATAAGAAAATAAGAGCACAGTTCATTCACATTATTAATGAAAGACAATTAAAAAAAATTAAAAAGCACATACATTTCAAAAACGACATCTCAGTCCACTTTTACCCTCTTATCTCCCGGGGGCTCCCCGTGAGTCTGTCCTGAATTGCCTGTCTCCAACAGAAGAGTCCCCTGGGCCAGCACTGCTGTCCTCCCGTCCCTGGCAGAGCTGGTCACGGTGCTATCAATTCTACCTCCCCTGTCCCTCCCACTGCTGGGTCTCTGTGCTTCCGGAGCCTTCCATCAAGACAGGACACGCCAGGCTGACTGAAGGCGTGACCTATTTCAGACAATCTCTCTGTGCCACAGTTATAACCAGGTAGTTATTAACCAACCCTGTGATTAACAAGAAAATTAACAGTTTGAAAACAGGGCCAATCCTCCTATCCTTTCACTTCAAAAACGAATCTGTGTCAACCTCCTCTATCTGGGCTCTTTTGCAATTAATTCTCACAGCCAAATTTCACTTCGAAACATGGGAAATGATTTTTAAAAAACCCTGTGTTGATAAATCATTACCACAATTCCCAAATTTTTACCATGAATCATCAGAGCAGCCCTAATTAGAAAACAAATACAAATAGAGAAGTTCTCATGGCAGGCCTGGGAAAGTTTCTTCTCTTGCCTGCTGGGAAAACCATTTAACCTCTCAGGGCCGTAATTTCCACCTTCATGATAACCAGATAATAATTCCTCCCCCACATAAGTGTCGGTGGTTTCATGTATATAAAGTGCTTTGATGACTTTTTTAAAAATTGCAAGGGAAGTACCAATGCTTTTTCACATCTCTCCGGCGCCTGACATCTAAGGGTTTCCTAATGCACCGCAGTGAAACGTTTGCCTCTGTGTGATGTTTCCAGAGGAAGATATCATTCCTTCCCCCTCCCCGCTTTTTTTTTTCTCGTGGGTTGAGGGCACAGACAGAAAGATACTGTAAGAAGCGGTATGAGGTCTAGCCATTTCAGGTGTGAAATGAACCTTTCCTGGCATCATCCCCAATGTGCTGTGAGCTGCAGCAGTAACGGAACTCGGGGAGGTGAGCCAAGGGTAGAATAAAAGGCTTAATTGAGAACGCCTTTGCGTGAGTGGATTTAAACAAGACCTTTCAAATTAATTTAACGTACTCTCTTTTATTTAATTCCCTTTGTTCAAATGTCAACTTTTTGTCAGAATAGAGTGCAGTGCTTTTCCTCCGTCCTGATAGGTGCTTGCACATTTGCCCAGTGACATTTTCTCTGCTTTCTGTGGAGAATTCCTGTCTGGAGCAACACGGGAGATATTTTCATCTACCTGGACAGAGACTTGCAGTCCCTGTTGGTTTTTCCACCTCCACAAAGCATCGCCCTCTGAATGGCTCTTGCTGGTTTCCACAGAGCGGCCAGATGTCTGCAGTCGGGCTGCCCTGATTTCTCATTGGGGCTCCACCACTTTTTCCTGTGTCATCTGTGAAGGGTACTTGACATCTCTGTGCCTCACTTTCTTCATCTGCAAAATGGGGAAACCCAGTACTTCGAGGGTTGTTGTTCAGTTAACGTACAGCCCTTGGCTAAGAGCCTGGCTTGTAAATGGATTGTAAGCACGAGGGGTTATTATCATCATTACTATCATTATGATTTTGCAAGCTTTCTTTTTACCTGAAATATCTCACCCTCCTTGCCTGTCTCTAGCATTTGATACTGTTGGCAACAGTGATTCTTGCAGTCATTCCCCAGGATGCTACATGAATGTGGCTCTTCTCCAAACTTGCCCACTTTGCTACCTTCTTTTCTTTCGTTTTTTTCCCATCCCGAACATCCTGGAGGCTCTGTTTCCTCCTATCAGCACACCCGTTCTCTCAGCAATGACCTTCTCTCCACGGGCTTCAAGTGATATCTGTGTGCAGACAGATGACTGCAAACTCCCCTCTCTGTTCGCAGCGTCTCTCAGTGTTCCTCATGGTATTCCCCTTCATTCTTCTCTTCTCTTCCACTCTCCCCTTCCCTCCTGTCTCTCCTCTGAATTCCAGACACAAACTTTCAGCTACCTGATGGGCATCACCATCTGGCCAGTCCACAGCTCATCAGAGTCAGAGTTGGTTTCTACTTTCCATCAAAGATCTCCTTCCCTCCAAACCTCAACCCTTCTTTTGCTAAGAGGAATCTTCCCATTTTCCTGGCCATGCTCAAGTACTCGCAGCTAACTTTGATTTTTCCTTCTCTCTTTTTAAAAAAAATTTATTTATTTTTATTTGTTTATTTGGCTGCACTGGGTCTTGGTTGTAGCACGTGGGATCTTCACTGCAGCATGCTGGATCTTTAGCTGTGGCATGCGGGATCTTTAACTGCAGCACACAGGATCTTTAGTTGCGGCCTGCAAGCGCTCAGTGGGGGCATGTGGGATCTAGTTCCCTGATCAGGGATGGAACCTGGGCCCCCTGCATCATGAGCGCAGGGTCTCAGCCACTGGATCGCTAGGGAAGTCCCTTCTCTTTTTTTCCTCCACATTCGTCCAACATGCAGGTTCCGTGGCTTCTTTCTGGCCAAAGTCTCGGCATCTCTCACCACCCAATGACATAGCCTAACGTAAATCTGTCCTTACTTCTGAGAGCCCAGGCCGTGTTCTGCGATAACCAGCTAACTCTTTGCGTATCTCCAGTTTCTCCCCCACGGCTTGCCTTACACCCGCTTCCATGGGAACCCTTCCTCAAGAGCATCTGGGGAGCTTTAAACACCCTGGTGCTCAGGCTACTTCCTGGTCCTATCACATCAGAATCTGGGGGTTGTCGCTCAGGCATTGTTTTAGAATCCCGAGGTGATTCCAGTGTGTCACCAAGGCTGCCAACTACAGCCTAAAGGAGCAGCTCAACACGACTAAGCTACTGGATCAGGGCTCCCCAAACGTTCACACGAGTCAGGACCCCCTGGAGAGCCTGGTAAACCAATGACTGCTGGGACCCAACCCTGGAGTTTCTGATTCTACAGGTCTGGGGAAGGCGAGAGGTGGGTGCTGAGGACTTGCATTTCTAGCAAGTTCTCAGAACCTGCTGATGCAGCTGGTCTGGGGAAACCAAACTGTGAGACCTAAAGTTTGGCGCTAACTTATTTCCTTTATTGGAGGCATGTGAAGGTAAGCTTGTTGAGAGGAAAACCACACTTCTCGCTTAAGTCTGCGTAGACTAAGAAGTCCTCGGTAATGCTACAGCAAAGCGCTCTTGGAATATGACCCAGATTAGCAGAAGATGGAGGAAGTCACGTTTTCTGTTCACAAATCCCTTGTCTCCGCAGTCATGTTGCCCACTGTGAAAGGGCCCGAGTTAATATTCTGACCCTACTTCCAATAGGATTGTGTCAACTGCCCAAAAGGTTAAAAAAAAAAAAAAAAAAAAAGACCATGGCATGGATTGCTTGTGTGTGCTTTTCCAACCCAAACTCCTGTGGAATCGTCTAGGCTCATGAGTTTGGTATCTATTTGTTTCTCTCTCTACTTATCCTCCTACCTATGCCTATCTACCTGCCTACCTATCAACCTATATCTATGTATCTATGTGTCTTTCTGTCTACCTACTTATCTATCTATATTGCTTCTAAAAATAAGGACCTTTGGACTAGCCTGAGGCAGCTCTCACAGATGCAGCAAAGCTATGGGTGCTCACAAGACTATCGCAGGAATATCCCATTACTGAGAAGAATGTGGTTTCTCCTTTTTCATTTCATTTAGATTTTAAAGGTAATTCTGACCTGCCAGGCAGAGGAATCTATATTCAACGTCTCCTGACAGCAATCATTGTAAATAGCATTCCTATCCGAATTCTTGGGAGTTTATAGTAAGAAAGGAAGATGATGAATATAATCTGGGATGGGGTTTATACATCTTTTTAAGACCTGATTTTTCCCCTACTTTTCTAAGCATCCGTATTACAACCAGCACTTTAGCTAATATTGTTCTTGTGCTGAAAAGCAAAGTTTACCAGAGCTGTCTTGACTGTGAGCACTTTATAATTATAAGAGAAGAACGAGTCTCTGAATTCTGAGTAAGGAAAAAAAAGTCACTACGAGCCGTACTAGTTCAGCTAATGGCACAGATGAGACTTAAAGAGCAAAATGAAAGAGTAGAAATCACGCGGGTCCTCATTGCTCACTAAATTGGGGGAAAAATCCTACACAGCTAAACTAAGTCAGCTCATCAGTCAGTCCTTACCCATATTCTAAAAGTGTGGAATAATCAGGGAGTGAAGGAAGAATGGCACAGGGCCTCTGCCTCCCGTTCTTTTAAGCATGAGAGGATGATAACTGCTATCGCAGACCAGCCGAGCTCAGCTCGTTTGCGTGGTTATAAAGATTCATGCAGCAATTATTTACAGGCTGACACATCCATCCTTTCATCAGGCTGCGGAAACACACAGGCTAGCTCTTCTCTGGACGTTCAGCTAGGGGGGAAAAGCAGGCGTGAGTCTAAAGGCAACCCCTCTCTAAAAGCCTTTGGAGTTTACGCTTCCCGTCTTCATCCCTACCCTCTTGGAGGTGAAACAGAGAGCTGGTTATAAAAATACCCATAAAGGTCTTAGAGGTTGATAACGGGGACGCGCTTTGCCTCCCAGCTCTGACTCTCCTGCGAGAGTTATCACAAATGTGGCTTCTGTGCTTCTGCCAGTGAGTCACCTCTTTCCCTCCATGCTGCTCCAGAACTTCTCATTCTGTGTCTCGCTGCTTTTTAATAGGGGCACATTTTCACCTTTGTATTGGAGTTTAGGTCATAAATGTTTTCTTTCCCTTCCTGAAGGACAGATTCAGAGTTTGAGCCTTCTTTGTATTGCCCCCATCATCCAGCACAGACTCAAAAATATTTACTAAATTAGAAAAATGCAAATCAAAACTACAATGATGAGGTGAGGTATCACTTCACACTGCTCAGAATGGCCATCATCAAAAAATCTACAAACAATAAATGCTGGAGAGGGTGTGGTGAAAAGGGAACCCTCCTATACTGTCGGTGGGAATGTAAACTGGTACACCACTAGGGAGAACAGTATGGAGGTTCCTTAAAAAGCTAAAAAGAGAGTCACCATATGGTCCAGCAATCCCACTCCTGGGCATATATCTGGAGAAAACCATAATTCAAAAAGATACATGCACCCCAGTGTTCATTGAAGCACTATTTACAATAGCCAAGACATGGAAACAACCTAAATGTCCATCAACAGAGGAATGGATAAAGAAGATGTGGCACATATATACAATGGAATATTACTCAGCCATAGAAAAGGATGAAATAATGCCATTTGCAGCAACATGGATGTCATACTGACTGAAGTAAGTCAGAGAGAGAAAGACAAATAGCATATGATATCGCTTATATATGGAATCTAAAAAAAAGGCCACAAATGAACTTAGCTACAAAACAGAAATAGAGTTATGGATATAGAAAATAAACTTATGGTTACCAGGGGGTAAGGGAGGAGAGGGATAAATTGGAAGATTGGGATTGACACATACACACTACTACACATAAAACAGGTAACTAATAAGGACCTACTGTATAGCACAGGGAACTCCACTCAATATTCTGTAATGACCTATCTAGGAAAAGATCTAAAAAAGAGTGGATACATGTATAACAGATTCACTTTGCTGTACACCTGAAATGAGCACAATATTGTAAATCAACTATACTTCAGTAAAAATTAAAAAAAAATTTACTGAATGAATGCATGTCTGAATAAATAGCAGATATCACATGTTTTGGACAGGAGCCACATACCTCAATTACGAGCTTTCTTCATTGTCTGACTTCCATTTAAAATCCATGGTATGTAGACAGGGCCCTTTACAACCAGATTCCACCCTCACTTCCGGTCATTCCCACTCTTGGCCTGGATCTACATACATCTGCATGCTGGTCTTGGCATCAACACTTCCCCAAGCCTTCTCCAAATGCACCATGTCCTTTGCCATCTCCGTGCCTTTGCACTTGCTGTTGGCTTTTCCTGGAACCCCACCTGCCCCTCTCAGCTGACTACGAATCATGATTTAGCAGTCAGGTGTAGGGAGACTTTCCCCCATCCCAGCTGTAGCTCAGGTGGGGAGGGGCTGGCTGTGCCATTCTAGTATTGTGTCCCCCATTAATCAGAACCCCTGACCTGCTGTACCACCGTCATCTGTTTATTTCTGCTCCCCTTAGTGCCTCTCCTCAGCCCATCCTGCCACTAGCTAGATAAGGGTCTCCCTAAGGCCATGTACCTGGTGTTAGTCATCTCTGACTTTCATCTCTGTGTACCACATAATGTGTCTGTAACAGGAGATACTCAAGAAGTGTTGTGCATTGAAATGAATTCGCCGTATCATTTGAGGGCAGTAAAAGCTACCTGCTAGAATCTTCAGCTTCTCAAGCCTCTAAGAACATTATTTCGAAACAACGTGAAACAGAGATACTCACTGTTTAAGACAGTGCTTCTTAAAATGTGGGTCCCAGACCAGCAGTATCGGACGCTACTTGGTAACCTGTTAGAAATGCAAGTGTACAGGCCCAACCTGGGACCTACCGAACTAAAAATGCTGGTGGGGGGCCCAGACATCTGCATCGTATAAGCTCTCAAGGTGGCTCTAGAGCTTGCTAGCAGGAACATCTGCTTTAATGAAGTTGAAGCACCCTTTTGAGAAGTGTGGGGCAGTGAGAAGATCAGGGCCATTGGAATCAAGCAGAAATGGTTCAAGTCCTGGCTGCTATACTTGATTTGATGGTTACATGATTTGGTCAAGTTAGCTAAACTCTGAGAGGCTCATTTTCTTCATCAATAAAAGGCAGAGGGACCAAAGCAAGTGACAAAACGTGAAATGCCTGGTACAGTGCCTGGGACTACGGTAAATGTTCTGCAGATGTCGGTCCTTAACTTTCTGTTTCCCAAAAGGTATGCCAAGATGAGTCCCTCCAAATCTTCAGGAGGAAGAGGAACAATGCTGCCTGGTCAAATCGTTTTTAGAAACAAGGCATCTATTCTCCTCTCGAAGATTCTCAGTTCCCATAAGCATATGAAAGACTTTGAGAAGTCTTACAACTTTTTTTCCCCCCAAACTTTGTTTGATTCAGTCTTTTTCAAGGTTTTCTTTTTCTTTCTCTCCCTTTTTCCCTCTCTCCCTCCTTCCCTTCCTTCCTTCTTTTTCTGGTGGGGAGTGGTGGAGAGGAAGCAACCCCTTAGCTTCCCATTATTTAGGAGGACAAAACCAAAGGAACATTTCCACCTTGGATTTGCCTTTTAGGTTATTTGCTTTTGAACTGGAGTTTGGGAAGCAGAATGACCTCAAGAATTTTCTGACAGTATCATATTGAATATTTGGCAAATATAAATTATTATTTGGCAATCACCCAACAGACAGTGAGTATACGCTAAATGCCAGGCTTTCTCGTGGGTGTTGAGGACACAGAAAGAGGGAAGGCCTGTCTGAGGAGATGATACTGGAGCTAAGTGAATGAAAGGTCAGCTATGGGGAAATGGGAAGTCAGCCATAAGTGGTCCAGATTTTATTCTAAGTGAAATGAAGATATATTTTTATAAAACATGCCACTCTGGCCTGCTTTTTAGCCATGAGGTTCTTGCCCTGTATTCTATATCTTCACTGATGAAACCAGAAACCGTAAAGATCAAGTAAGTCAAGTATTTTCTCTCCATTCATCCATCCACTCATCCATTTAATACAGAGTCATCTCTGGCTTCTGACATGCTGGGCACTGCGCTTAACAGGGAACAGAGGTTTAAAGATAAGACAAGGCTTCCCCTCTCAAGGACTTTATTATCTAATAAAGTACTCACCATGTGAAAGAGACCTGGTAGCATAACAGATGATTATGCATGCTGCATTGAACTACTTTGCCATAGTTCTCAGGGAGTCAATGTGCACCCTGGGATGCAATCTTTGGGTGGAAGAAATACCACAGGACTTTGATTACTTACATTTTCTTTTATGGTATTATTTTACCATATTCAAAAACATGCTAAGCAGAATTGTTGGGAACCTAAATTTGTGTGGCACACAGAAACTAGGGTAATAAGGATTCAAAGCTGACACACCCAACTCAGTTCATCTGTCACCCATTACGCCTAACCTTGCTTAGGGGTTGACCCTGTACTGAATGATTGTCCTACTACATAGTGTTAAAAGGCTTTGGAAATTTTTTCCTTCTTGATTTCATTAACCCACGTTTTTCCCCCTCTAACACTTTCTTGAAATGCTTCTTATAAAAATCTTTTTCTGTTTCCTGTGGCAAAGGAAAGGAAGAAGAATACCAGCAACAAAGCATATGCTAAGGTAATTTAAGAGTTGTGATAAGCCAAAAGGAAAAGATAAACAGGCCCCAGAAACCCACGAAGTTAAAGAGTTTGTTCCTGTTTAAGGAAGTCTAATTGCACGCTGGCAGGGGTCTTCATCAGTGTGCCTAGTTGTTTTATGAGCGGAACTTTCTACTACAATGTAGGAAGTTAAAGTGTGCGCTGAATTTCTCTGAAATTGCTTTTCTCACATCTATCGTTCAACCTTGAACCGGTCTGACCAATTATGGAGGGAGGAGGGCTGTGGAAACTGGTGTAAACAGGTATAAACTCCGAACCTGAGGTATGTGGAGAGTTTTTACAATCTGCCAACTCTTTGGTCTGAGTAGCTACTGAGTTACTTTCCCATTATGAATTTCTCTTGTGATCATTATAGGCGGTGAGTTCTGAGTAGCCCAAGCCTAATTGTTGATAGGAGGTCTTGATGCAGGCAACGAGAAAAGAAGAAACCCAGCAAAAAGGTGATGCCTACCTGCCAGTGAAATCTCAGAGTGAATGTCAGGTTTAATGAGGGAGTCTGGAG
Organism: Stenella coeruleoalba; assembly: GCF_951394435.1. Lineage (NCBI taxonomy): Eukaryota > Metazoa > Chordata > Mammalia > Artiodactyla > Delphinidae > Stenella > Stenella coeruleoalba. The sequence continues at coordinate 143,660,079 of NC_137148.1, read as the reverse complement.
GAAGCTTTCTATGGGGGAGAGTGCTTGATTTCACTGTCCACGTGGGGTGTCATGACTATTAATAAACAATAATGGTAACTTGCATGCCTGCTTCTCACTGGGAAAGGAGAGGCATTTTTTTTCCCACACGTGATTTGAAGTATAATTATCCCTGTGTTAAAAACAGTGAAACTAAAACATAGAGGAGTTAATTAAAGAACTTGCCCAAGGTAACAATAGTCCAAATGGAGACAGGAGTAAGGCACAGACTTTGGATCTCTTACGAGAGGGTTTTTCAGAACTGTGATGGAGACAGAATAAAGGCATGGGCTCCCACCTTTAGCCCTGCTGGCGAAATACTTCTCAAGTACTTTTTCTAGCCTTGACCTCTGAAACGTGATAGCTTGGAAAATGAAATCACCTCCGTCCCCAAGTAGCTGCACAATGGATTTTGGGTGTCATTTACCCTCCCACGTAAAGCTCTTTCCAGACGATCTCTGCTTTGGTTCTGCACCCTGACAACGGGGAAGGTGTGCTGCACTATTGGTCCTTCACCTCAGGAAGGAAAACCACTCCTATGAAGAGGTCCCTTTGAAGCTTAGTTGCACTGCGACACAGGGATGCTTCTTAGGTCAACCTAATCTGACCCCAGTTATTCAAAACATGCAACTCTGGGCATGAATACGAGCCGGGCATATATCTTCTGTTCCTTTATAAAGAAATGTATTTGGCTTATAAGCATGTATGTGCTATACTTCCTCCATTCTAGGAAATGTTTTTTCCACATTTAATATTCCTGAAATTAGGACTTCATGATTAACATGCAACTTTGAAAGGAGCATTTCTTATTTCTGCTCCGAAATGCTGTAATTAAGTCCATGGTGTGCCCACTATCAATGTCATCTCACAATCTAGAATAGAGTCTATCTATTTCTACCAGAAGCCCCTTTCACAAAGGACTTAAGGCATTTTACAGGATGATACAATGAACCAGAATTTCCTCAGCACAGGAAGTTTCCTCTTTGTAAAGGTTGAGTCTTTTCCAAAACAGGTGAGAGTAAAATCAAAGCCTAGAAGCCTCTGGGTTATTTTGAAAAAGGGATCTGATCTTGTGCTGCTATGAGGACATGGGCAAGTTAGGGCCAGCAGAGTCTCAGAGCTGCGGAACTCATCAGTATCAGACAGAATGCCAGAAGGAGGACAGGGGACCTGGCTCTGGTGTGACGATGGCTCTTCAAATGCAGGTAATGCCCAGCCCCTGTGACACGATGGATGTACTGTGGGTATTGAATTAAAATGTGCTGACACTCTGTGGCTGCCAATACTAACTTTGGAACTAGAGGTGAGGCAATCTTCCACACTGTATACTCCCACATCAGAAAGAACAGCCACAACAAAACACTTGAGTTTGAAGTCTTCTCCATCTGGCTGCCTTGGCAGTGACCTTAGCAGATCAGCATAAAACTCAGCTATGTTATAAAGATATTTGGTCCAGGGTCCCTAGAACTCACCTAACCTTTTCATGACCCATGTAAGCTCTCCTTCCTCTTAACTGTATGTACTTGTTGATAAGTCCACCTAGAAATCCAGAGTAACTGTGCAAAGGGACCAAAGAATTTTACCATTAGCCGTTGTAATCTTACTTGGTAAATAAATTAAACTCATCACGGAGAGTACAGGAAGACAGTAGCTGAAAGGTAGTTGAAAAAGTTGCTGGTAGCTTAGGGGAAGTTAAGAGAAATCAGTCATGAAGGTAAAAGCCTATTTTGGGGGTGTTCTGAGCCCAAGATGTAAGAATTCTATTAGTTCAGTGTGTTAAAACAAACCAATAGTCTGAAACACATATATATGTATTTTCATGTAACACACACACAAAAAAAAGAGAAACAAACTATGACTTAATACATGTGAATAGGTAGACAAAGTCTTACAAAACAGACTTTGGTAGTGGAAAGTCTGGGGCCATTACAGACTGATTACTATCCATTGATAAGTAACTTCAGTTTTATGACCCTCAAATGTCTTATCTGTTAAGTGGGGAAAATGAAACTCTTTATGTCCTCCTCACTATCTGGTAGTAATGGGGTTTTAAATAGATACTACAGGGCTTCCCTGGTGGCGCAGTGGTTGAGAGTCCGCCTGCCGATGCAGGGGACACGGGTTCGTGCCCCGGTCCGGGAAGATCCCACATGCCACGGAGCACCTAGGCCCGTGAGCCATGGCCGCTGAGCCTGCGTGTCCGGAGCCTGTGCTCCGCAGTGGGAGAGGCCACAACAGTGAGAGGCCCGCGTACCGCCAAACAAACAAACAAACATAAATAGGTACTACATATGATAGTGTTTTCTAAAGGCAAAAATGGTACACCAACAGGGATATTATTATCAATGACAGGGGTGGTGCTACCATCCCCATTATCATCATCATCACCACCATCACCCATAAGCTAGACAACTGGGATCACAGTTCAAATGTCTACAGAGGCCAAGCCAACCACATAGAGAAGTTAAGTGGGAAACGCCTACCCCATCTAAAAGGCGCAGCCTCTACCTGACTGCAGATATTGGTGGCCGTGATGTAGTGCAGGCAGGTAACGCTAGATTTGTTGTTATTTCAAGAAAGACAGGATTATGAATGTTTATATAAAATATCTGTTTTTTCAATGTTGTCACCGAAATAAAAACATTTAAAAAATACCAGCAAGGACAAATCACATAGGTTTGCAGGCTCATGTGTCTGAGGGCCAAATATTTGCAACCTCTGAGATAATGTACATGAACTTGTTCTTTGAAATAGACAATATCAAAGATACGTTATGCTATGATTATTATTTAATATCATCATCATCATTACCATCACTGTCACCATCATCACCATTCATCTAGAAAGAGACAACGGTTTTAGTTTAACAGACTTGGCAACTCAAGACATCCTTAGAAGTGGACTGTGTTGTGTCTAGTTCTTATTCTTTTCCTAGAATTGTGACATTTGAAAGTTGGAAGAGACCTTTCAAAACATCTGGCCCCAATTTCCCCAGCACTGTAGAATCAAAAACAGAGGGTCCAAGAGGAGAAGTGACCACCCAGATGACACAGTGAGTTCTTGTAGAATTAGGACACAGATTGATTCACTGGTCCCCCACTGCCTCAGGGCTCTTTTCTTCTTTGCCATGATTTTCTTTCTTTGTCTCACAGATTCTTTTTATCTTCTGAACCCCTTCAGCAATTTGAGATCAAAAAAGAGAGGCAGAAAATGCCAAGCCTGCCCAGTGTAATAAGACTTTTTTCCCTCCCTGTGAATTATTTTCACAACCCATTTTCAGTCTCTTATATGCTAACCAGTTTTCAGTCTTCAAGAGGAGGTGCACAGGTTAGCAAAAGAAACAGAAATCCCAGCATCCTCTTATTTAAATAGGTAGTGTCCCATCCTATCTCTTCTCACTTTTTCAAGCAAATTGCTCTACCGGAGAGAGAACCCACCTAGAAATAGGGGCGGGGTCACAGGCTGATAAAGATCACTGCTCCAGTAAAATCGCGAATAGAAATGTATCACAGACAACAGTCAACTGCTGCAAGAGTAACACATAAAGCAATATCTTAAGCAGGCAGAGTGAAAGTGGGGTGGGTAATGGCCAGGCACCCCAGGGAGATGGAAAAGGTCATTGAGATGAAAATAACCTTGGGAACTTGGAAAGAGTGCTCCATTACCACAGACGGGGAAGAAAACCCAGTATCCAATCAGATGGAACAGATTGAAATGCGATTCCAGTCAAGTGTGAATGCCACCAGATGCCCGGTGGAACTACTTGGGGGGCCGGCATGAGGGAATATGAGCCCTGCCCCCCCACCCGCACCCCCACCCAGTCCACGGTTGGACATCAACACAATTGAAAAGCAGGGATTTTGTAAGGTCCTAATTTGCACAGGTGCATCTTCGTAGATCCTGAGTGAGGGTGAGGGGTGGGAAAATGTGATAAAGATAAATTAGGGGTCTTTCTGAGAAGGGGACACGACTGTTCTGCTGAGGTGTTAAAAAAGATGCTACACCGTCAGCTTGTTTTTTTTGTTTTTTTTTTTTTTAAGTGAAGGGATGCAAAGTCTGCCTTTGGAGTGGGAGAGGGAAGGAAAAAGGACGATTGATCATTGCCTTTATTGTTAGCTTCCCATGGTTGACTGTTCACTGATAGAATTGGTTCAACTCCAAGATGCTGTCTTTGAAACAATTATTGTTTTCCACTAAAATACAACTCTAGCAGAAAACATTAATTGAAGTGATAACTGCCTAAATGCTTCAGTATCAAAAACGCATGTGCCTTCACATTTTTGTATCTTACAAGCACCAGAAAGGAATAGGATAATAAGCCACAGAAATCGTAAAACACAAGATGGGATAGAAAATGACAAAAGAGAGGGCTGGGGGCCACGGAGGAAATCAGGGGGAAAGCTGGTCCTGGAACTTTAAAGCACCACACAAAATAGTTTTTCTATACTTTACTGGTTTATTCAGATTCTAGAGTTGAAATATTAACTATACTGGTTTTCTTTGCTTGCTTCTGGCTTTCTTTGCCATGCACACTGCATATTCCATCAACCAGAAATGCCTTCTTAATTCTTTACCTCTTCTAGGATGAGGAAAACAGCCTGTGAGCCAGGGTCTGCCCCCACTACTTTCTTGGACCATTCTTCGGAAATCGAAAATAGTCTCTGCACACCTTTCCTCCATTCTCTGACTTTGTTCCTATTTATTTGTTCATTCACCTAATATTTATTGAGCACCTGCTCTGTGCCAGGCACTGTGCTAGCTAAATGCATAAAGTAAAATGGGACACAAGGCAGGTATGGTTCTTGTCTTCAACGAGCTTAAATCCAGTGTTGAGTTCAGTCAGATGGTGAGTTCAATAACAGCATGGGGAACCATGGAAGGGTGACTAACCCAGATCAGGTAGACCAGAAGGCTTCCCGGAGGAAAGACCACCACATGCAAAGACTCTACAGCACGAGTGTGCCACATTCAGGAACGATGTACGGAGTGGGGTGAACAGTGAGAGGTGGGGATAGGGACGTGAATAGGAGCCTTCTGTGATATGCTGAAATGTATAGGCTATATCCAGGGAACAAGGGGTCCCCCCAAAGAGTCTGAAGGAACAGAGAGATGTGTTGAGATACGCGTTTTACGGAAACTCTGCTAACTGAAATGTGAGAAAGAATTAGATGACAGAGACAAAAAGAAAGAATAACCAGTTAGAATCAATTATGTCTCCAGGCCAAAGATAATAGAAATTGGAGCTAGGGTAGTGGTAGCAGGGATACGAAAATATTTAAGAGTCAAATTTGATAGTGTTTGGCAATTTATTCTCCGTAGAACTGAGGAACAGAAAGCCTGGTTCCTAGGTTTCTGGCTTGAGCGACTGACTGGATGATAGTGCATGCACTGAGACGAGGAATACCAGACACGAATCAGATGGAAAGAATATGTTTGGGATTAAATATGCTGAGATTTTTGAGTTTCATTTCAGAGCTGTTGTATTTGAATTGCCTGCTGGACATCCTAGCAGAAATATACGGGGGACATTTAGATATATCGGGTAAAAGATTTGACCTGGAGAAATGGATTATCAGGGTGATAAACTCATAGATAGTTAATTTTAGTTATGAGTGTAGATGATCACCCATGGGAGAGTGCATAAAAAGGAAAGGAAAGGGGGCCTGGGTTTATAGATACCCTGACATTTAAGGGAGCAACAGAGAAGGGGGCATCTATGGGAAGACAGAAGTGGCCAGAAACATAGCAATAAGAATGAAGAGAATGTGGAACAGTAGATGCCAAAGGAAATGGCATTTCAAGGTGGGAGGAGCGGTGAAGAAGGGAAATGTAAGATATGATGAGATATTTATTAAATTTAGCAAATGGGGGCTATTTGTGAATGTCGTAAAAGCAGTTATTAAGTAAGTAAAAATAAGGGGTTGCAGAGTATAAGGAAAGTGAGAAAGTAGAGCGGGGCTAGACAACATTTTCAAGAAACTTTTTAAGGAGACGAGTAATTCTCCACTTATTTAAATCCTGTTGGCAAAGATCCTCCAGAGGGGATCCTTAACACAGGGTGAAGGTGGGAGCAGATGGGATCTAGAACACAAGTGGGAGGAAGGCAAGAGGGATGATGCTTCTTCCAATGTCACAGAAATAAGACAGGAGGCTTTGAGCGCTACTCTGACGCCCAATGTCTAGTAGCTCTGTCTTGCTTTGGATTCAGCTGGATTCTGCTGTGGGTGAATTGTGTTCCTCCAAAAGATATGTTGAAGTCTTAACCCCTGGTCCCTGTGAAAATGACCTTATCTGGAAATAGGGTCTTTGCAGATGGAATTAAAATGAGGTTTTACTGGATTAGGGTGAGCTCTAAATCCAATCACTGGTCTCCTTATAAAGAGAGATTTGGGGACCCAGAGACACATACAGGGAGAAGAGAGCCACGTGAAGATGGAGGCAGGAATTGAGCTATGCTACTACAAATGAGGAAAGCCAAGGATTTCCAGCAACCACTAGAAGTGAGGAGACACAAGGAAAGATTGTTCCCTAGAACCTTTGCAGGAAGCACGGACCAGCCAGCACCTTGATTTTAGACTTCTAGCCTCTAGAACTGTAAGGGAATACATTTCTGTGGTTTTAAACTACCCAGTGCGTGGTGCCTTATAACAGTGGCCCTGGGAAACTGGTATAGATGCTAAGGCCATGCATCTACCAGGCTAGTTTCCTAGATTATGACTGTGCCACCAAAAAGTGATCAATAGAAACAACTATGGTGCTCAAAAGCACCATCAACTCAGGAGAGCAGCTGCTAAAAAGAATGAAGAGAGAGAGAGATTCCTTAGATCCAAGGAAGACAATAGATTGGAGAAACATGCCTCTTTTCTCATCATGCCCTAGGGTACCTTTTCTGTTCTTTCTAACAGTGATCAAGCTCACACCCACAATCACAGATGATCTCAGATGTAAAAACATTACAGTGACCTTCAGTCAACTGGCCCAAGTTGGAAGACTTTAACTGGGGATGCATCCACCTTTTTGCTGCCCCAGTCTACCACTGTCCTTTGAAAGCTAGATCGATAAGTCTGCCTTAGCTCATCTCAACATGTACCAATGGCTAAATGATACAAAGAGACCAAAGAAATGACCCTTGTCTTGAAGTGGTGACAACTTAATGTTGACACAAGTGACTTCTATGCATGAAATACCAAGAGAATATTACAATTCAGAATGTAATGAGGTGCTGAATTGAATAAGGCAGACTATAATACTTGTGCAATTCTGACTCTGGCTGGAGTTGGGCTGAGCTGGTTGGGAAAGTTTTGGGGAAAATATGGGACCTGTACCTAGACGGCTACTGGGTTAGTGCTGAGGAGGAACAGTCATTAGGATATCTTCTCTGTCTCATGCCATCCTAAGCCTGGGATTTTTCAGCAGGGCTCGGGGCTGGGTTGGGATAAAGCTCTAAAACCCTAACAGCTCCACAGGGCTCCCTAATAAACAGATACAAGACAAATCTACAGATTTGATGAAAATGCTCCAGTGCCCAACCTTCCAAGTTCGCATCGCCCGGTATCACCTCAGAGACATAGCCTCTGATCAACATACGTTTGTTGAGTGAAAATATGTCTGATGATATTAAACAGCTACCATTTGGGGTTCTAACACTGTATTAAGTGTTTTGCGTGACCAATCTCTTGTACTTTCTTTTAAAATTCTTTTCTTTTTGTCAAAAGAAAAAAAATGCGCATAGTTTAAAGAATCGAATAGTTCTACAGCGTTCGCTTCAAAAATAGCAATCCTTTTGCATCATCACCAATTTCTTCTTTCCCAGAGGCAACAACATTTACCTTTATTTTAGCTGACTATTTTGGTATTTATCTCCAGGTCTATAAATAACAGGCTTTGCTGCTATTTCTTGCATTTTCAATTTTAGGCATTACCTAGTAACTTCTCACTAGAAAAATCTAGATCTAGGCTTCTTCTTCTACCTGCCCCATCCACATATGTACTTTTCCATCGCCCCATCCTTCAGATATAATGCTTACATCATTATTCAGTGTTTAAGACCTGAGCCATGTAGGAAATGATAACTATTTTTTATTTCTTGAACCAATTTTTTGGGAGCTGTCTTTTAAATATTTACTTAAATTTCTATATACTTATCATGCTAGAGACTGATTTCTTTGTTCCTGTTGTACTGCTGATTCACTGTGTATCCTTGGGCAAGTTACTTAACCTCTCTGTTCCACAGTTTTCCCATGTGTTGAACAGAAGATCATACCAACCCACAGCATAACGGTGTCAATGTCCTCCAGCCAAAACACCACTAGGAACATACTGTGGTCAAACCAAACAAAGATGGGTTTATTAACTCATTGCAAGGAGGGAGAAGATACACAGTGGGGCACCATGGGGTGCTTCAGTAGAGGGTATTAGAGAGGGCCGCGGTCAGTGATTTTAGGGAGGGGCCAAAGAAACCGGTTCACTCTCCATTTGGTGCTGTCAGTCAGTGGGAATCATCCTGACTGGATCGCAATATATTTCATCTATAGGAAGACTGACTAGAAGAGGCTAACACTGCCATTGGTAAAGAAAGTACAGTCACTCATTTCAGCCTGGAGAGGGGGGTGTTTTGTACTTTTCTGTGGGATAGTGACTTGCTTTCTGTCTGTGTTCAGGCAAGATTATGACGTGGTCTTGCTTTCACTTTATCCCAACCACAGAGAGGTCTTGATGAATGCTGGTATTCGGTAAGCTTGCTTAGGTTCAAGGGGAGAACACCATGACCTAGCTGGGAATGCCAGGCCAGCTCCTAACAGCACTTATGCCCAGACGCTAGTGTCAGGCCAATTCCCAGCGTCAAGGGCTGATTTTCCTGTTCTCATTGGTAAGAAGGATTAAATGAGCTGCCCTATGTAAAAATCATTAAACCAATGGCTGCTATAAAATAAGCCCTTACAGGGCTTCCCGGGTGGCGCAGTGGTTGACAGTCCGCCTGCTGATGCAGGGGACGCGGGTTCGTGCCCCGGTCCGAGAGGATCCCACGTGCCGCGGAGCAGCCGGGCCCGTGAGCCATGGCCGCTGAGCCTGCGCGTCCGGAGCCTGTGCTCCACAGCGGGAGAGGCTGCAACAGTGAGAGGCCCGCGTACCGAAAAAAAAAAAAAAAAAAAAAAAAAAAAACCAGCCCTTACAAGTGTTTGTTATATGACACTAAATGCACAGGGTACGGAAGAGAATAGGTAAGTGGGACAACATCAAAATTAAAAACTGGTGCACATCAAAGGACACTCGACAGAGTGAAAAGGCAACCTCCAGAATTCAAGAAAATATTTCCAAATCATATTTCTAATAAGTGACTGATATCCAGAGTACAGGCAGACCTCAAAGATACTGTGGGTTTGGTTTCAGACCACCACAATAAAGCTAATATTGCAATAAAGCAAGTTACATGAATTTTTTTGTCTACCAGTGCATTTAAAGTTATCTTTATGCTATACTGTAGTCTATTAAATGTACAATAGCATTATGTCTAAAAAAACAATGCACATACCTTAATTACAAATACTTTACTGCTAAGGGGCTTCCCTGGTGGTGCAGTGGTTGAGAGTCCGCCTGCCGATGCAGGGGACGCGGGTTCGTGCCCCGGTCCGGGAAGATCCCACATGCCACAGAGCGGCTGGGCCCGTGAGCCATGGCCGCTGAGTCTGCGCGTCCGGAGCCTGTGCTCCGCAACGGGAGAGGCCACGACAGTGAGAGGCCCACATACCACAAAACAAACAAACAAAAAACAAACTTTATTGCTAAAAAATGCTAACGATCATCTGAGCTTTCAGTGAGTCAGAGTAATAACAGCAAAGATCACTGATCAGGGATCACCATATCAAATATAATAAGAATTACAAAATGTGACACAGAGACACGAAGTGAGGAAACGCTGTTGGAAAAATGACACCAATAGACTTGCTTGATTCAGGGTTGCCACAAACCTTCAATTTGTAAAAAACATAATATCTGTGAAATGCAATAAAGCAAAGCACAGTAAAACGGGATCTGCGTGTATGTAAAGAACTCCTACAACTCAACAAGGACAACAAAACAAACAACCTGATTACAACGTGGGCAAAGAACCAGAATAAACATTTTTCCAAAGAAGATACACAAATGGCCAATAGTACATGAAAAGATGCTGAACATCACTAATTATTAGGTAAATGCAAACCAAAACCACTTCACATGCATTATGACGGCAATTATTTAAAAAAAAACACACAGAAAATAACAAGTGTTAGAAGGATGAAGAGAAATTGTAACTCTTGTGCATTGCTGGCGGGGTAATAAAATGGTATAGCCACTATGGAAAATGGTATGGCAAGTCCTCAAAAAATTAAACATAGAATTACTATACGATTCAGGGATTCCACTTCTGGGTATATACCCAAAAGAAGTCAGAGCTGGTCCTCGAACAGATATCTGTACACCAGTGCTCATAGCAGTATGAATCACGATAGCCAAAAGGTGGAAATGACCCTAGCGTCTAGTGACTGATAAATGAATCATTGAAATGTATTTGAATGTAATTGAAATGTATACAGATACAAAAGAACAGTATTCAGCCTTATAAAGGGAGGAAATTCTGACACCTGACACAACATGGATGAATCTTGAAGTCATTATACTAAGTGACATAAGCTGGTCACGAAGACACATATTGTGTGATTCCACTTATCTGAGGTATGTAGAGTAGCCAAATTCATAGAGACAGAAAGTAAAACGGTGGTTGCAAGGGGCTGGGGTGAGTAGGGAGTTAGTGTTCAACGGGTAGAGAGTTTCTGTTGGGAAGATGAAAAAGTTCTGGAGATGGACGGTGGTGACAGGTGCACCACAATGGGAATGTACTTCGTGCCGCAGAATGGTACACTTAAACATGATATTTAAAAAAAGGTAAATTTCATGTTATGTATATGTTATCACAGTGTATTTGCTAAAGTAAAAAATAAATAACATCAAACCTGATCTCTCTTCCATCTAAATCTCCTTTCAAGATATTCAGAGGCATCAGAATGTCCTTTAATATTCATGACAACTTTAGGAGTTGTAGACTTTTATTACTATTTTACTGATTAAAAAAAACGAGGCATAGATGAAGTAAGTCATTCACGATCACAGTGTTAGAAAGTGGCTGAGCTATGATTTGAATCAAACTAGTATAGACTACAGTTATTCTTTTTTTGTGTGTGTGTGTGTGTGGTACGTGGGCCTCTCACTGCTGTGGCCTCTCCCGTTGCGGAGCACAGGCTCCGGACACACAGGCTCAGAGGCCACGGCTCACGGGCCCAGCTGCTCCGCGGCATGTGGGATATTCCCAGACTGGGGCAGGAACCCACGTCCCCTGCGTCGGCCGGCGGACTCTCAACAACTGCGCCACCAGGGAAGCCCTGGGACCACATTTTTAAATGGCTATTTAATATTATGGGAGAAGCTAGTTAGAATTAAATGTAGTCTTGAAGAAAAATTGGGAGAAGCTGAAGTTCTGGGTAAAAATTGTTAGGGGCAGGAAACTGTTAAGATGTCACATATAGGACATCTTGTATGTACCATGAAGCCAGGGAGAGAGATGGAGAGGTAGAAGGTACACAGTGCTTATCGACCTTGGGAACTTTGTCAATAGCAAGATTATTTGCTGAGAAGAAACATCTCACTGCTGTATGTCACTTCTGTGCTACGCATCTCCAAAGGAATTCTCTGTCCATCTTGCCTGTGTGCTCATTTGCGCTGTGGTGCAGAACAGCAGTCCCAGGCCTAGCTGGGCTGGAAATTGGTGAACCTACAAACTACGTGTTTGTGTGTGTGTACACATGCACACGCAAGTGCATTACAAGAAGGCACAAATAAAAACAAGAAAAGGTCCAACCTCTGTTTAGCAATGTCAAGAGAGTCCCTGAGAACTACCAATTCCCAATCTCAGAGTGGAAGACCTTGTTTCAGAGGCTGGGGTGAGGCTCTCTGGGAGCCCAGGTCAGCGGTACAGGTGCTTGCTTTTTCTGCCTGCTGGGATGGATATTGACATTTTCAACCAAGTGTCATCAGACCCTCAAACCACGCTTCTCAGCTTCTGCAGGGAAACTGCAAGCAGCTACTTTGCATGACTGTGTAGGTCTCAATTTCGACAAAGCCCTAGAGGATGGGGTGAAATCCACACCACGCAGTAAGGGGGGTTTGGGGGGGCCTATAAACGTGGGGACAGTCTGGTCCAGCTGGATGCAAGGAACTTACACACACGAAGAATGTTATAGCAAGAAGGGAAGCTCAGAGACCTTTCGGGGCAATGCTCAACCTTGACAGGTAGGGAAACTGAGGCACAGGATTATTAAAGGTCGTGCTGTGAACTGAATCAGGGACAGAGTATAGAAAAACTAAGTTCTTCAGCTTCTGCTTTAGAGCCTTCCCATTACACTCATGCTTCCCAAACTTGCCAGACCCTAAGAATCATCCGAAGAGAGGAGTGAAATCACAGTTCCTGGGTTCCTCCTGAACTTATTCAACCAGAATCTTCTGGAAAGAGTCAGGGGAGATGTGTGTTTGCCAAGCAGTGGAGGTGAGGAGTATTTTGTGATGCTGTGTCAGTTTTTTCCCAACCTTCTGAACACTGTAACTCATGCCCCTTAACGCAATGAATTCATTGTCTTCTGTTTCGATAAGCCACACAAATGTTTTAGAGGTGAACATTTAACAGAGGGGTGGGGAGAAAAGTCTCTGGAATTAGGAAGGTTGGGTTTGAAACCCAGGCCCTTCATTTTCCAGTTTTGTGACTTTGGTCACTTAACTTCTTTGTGCCACAGTTTTCTCATCAATAGAATGGGTATGATGGCGATTCTTGCTGCACTGGGATGTGGTGGCGGTTAAATGAAAGTAAATGAAGTAAGGTATATAAAATGCTCAGCATAATAGCTAGCATGGAGGGAGAAGAAGGCCTCGGGCTGAGAGCCAATCCCATGGGCTTTGCATTTAGGGCAGGAGTAGGGGGTGAGTGTGCCCTACTCAGCCTTGAGATGGCATCCAGGACTTACTCCATGCTGCTGGTATGCTGGGAACCCCTCTGGAGGAGAGGTGGCCAAACCAACGCCTGGAACCAGAAGGGGATTACAGGTAGCTCTGAACATCTGACCCCAACATCCAAGTTGATGGAGGAGAAATGGGAACCAAGGGACTCATGCATAAAACAAATCCAATTTGGGAGAGGAAATGACGTGTGGACTCGATTTCCTGACGCCCAAATCAAGAGTGAAGAATGAAATCTCTCCCAGACAGGTGAGGACTCCTTTGACTGAGGCTCCCACCTGGGGCCCCCTCTGGGGCCCTTACGTTGGCTCTGCCACTACTTGTCATGATATGTACAAAAAGTATTTTTCAAAACCTTCTCATTTAAAGACGATCTACAAAGTTCTAGAGCACAGAAAAACAGACAAAACAAAACAAAAAATAGGTATATTGAATATGTTTTGTAAAATAAGTATATTTCCCTGAGCTGGGATAGTCTAACCTGCCTTCCTTCCCCATTAGGATCCATTTTCTTCATTCATACATGATGAAAAACATTACATTTAGCAGTTACTGAAGACACTAATTAATTCATTTATTTAATAAATACTTATTGAGCATCTATTGTGGACTGACACCAGGAATCCTCCAGCGGAGGTTTCTGCGTCATGAAGTGAAGCTGAGAGAAGAAACAACAGCCTAGAAAGAACAGACTAAAGTTAAAATGCGGGACCTTAAAAGAGGTCGGATAAACAGCTTCACGGTGTAGAACGACTTCTAAAAGAAAATGACTTCGTATTATCAGCACAGTCCAATCACCCATACGCATAAGAATTGCTGTGAGCTATTCAGGAAATCCTAAACTAAATTAAATTATAGTGGGCATAATCTGTTTAAGGAGGCAAGAAAATTTGTAACATATGAAAGGAAAAATTCTTCCCCAAACCTAAAATATATAAGGGGAAGACCTTTCATTAACTTAAAAAATTTCTGTGCACCCCCCCCTTCTTCCTCATCCCACATCCAGCCCCGTGGATGGTGGGAGAAGCCAGATGAGTGAGGCTGTCTAGGGCAGTGCTTTAGTGTTCAGGAGAGGATATCATTTCTCACTTCTCCGTGGCTGTCAAGACAAATCTGTAACATAGAACATCTGGTTTTCAGGTTCTGGGGGGCGACTATCACCCCAAAGTTGGCTAATTCCTGTAAATATTTAGCTATGAGCAATGATATTTAAGGTCTATTGTCTATGGGCCATACGGTTTACACGCTCCTTTATAGAACTAAGGTCTATGGATGGACCAAGTCAAGTTTTGCCCTTGGGCTGTGCAATTCTGGTGCATTAGTAGAATTTTTTTTTTTTTTTTTTTTTTTAGTAGAATGGTTTTTTAAGTGAAAATATTCTCTATGGCTTATGTGGAGGGAGGTTATAAGACATTTTGACAGGATATTCTTTAGCGTATGAATTATGGCATGTTCCTGAGAATCGTTCATCTGGAATGCACACATCATCTCCTGGAAGAGAGATTTCTTGCTGGCCTCACTATAAGCATTCACAGAATTTCCCCGATGCTGTCAGTTGATTTGCTTTTATCTCACAGATGTTGTGCAGCTTTGCTCTTTCTCTTTTTGCTCTGGTTTCTAGGAAGCTTAGAATCAAGTTTTCTATCTTAAATAACGGAACAGGACTTTATGTATAGTATATAAGCCTACGTGTACGTTCTTCCCCCTAGATTTTTCCCTTTATCTTTACTGTATCATTTTATAGCTCTCCAGTTTAAAAAAAATTGTTATAAGCTGTCACAAATTACAGGGAAGATGTAAGAAAAGGAATGAATGAATGAATGGATGGCTGAATTATTGAATGAGTAAAGGTCTTTTGCTTTATGATGCCAGATAAACAAGAGAATCATTAAATTAGCTAGGCAATTGAATTCCTGGACCACTCTAGGGAACCGGGAGCTTGCTGTTTTGAAGTATTACGTTCTTTAGAATTAACCAAGGCGTTGCTTTTTGAAAAAGAGCTGGTTGGTGCTTTTTGACCACCTAGGGGTGGGATAGGGAGGGTAGGAGGGAGACGCAAGAGGGAGGGGATATGGGGATAGATGCATACGTATAGCTGATTCACTTTGTTATACAGCAGAAACTGACACGACATTGTAAAGCAATTATACTCCAATAAAGATGTTATAAAAAAAAAAAAAAGCTGGGCACTTTCAATGCACTTTAACAAACTGACACTCTCCCGCAGGGACAGCTCCTTTGCCACACAGAACCTATGGAAAGGGTCCTGGCAGAGGCATACTGGTTACATTTCTTCTGTATCATTTGATGTTACTAATGAGTATTCCAAACTCCTTCTATTTAGACTTTCAAGAAAACGAAAACTCAACCTCTTAGAGTGGAGGAGGTAAGCCAATGCTTTTAGACCATAATGTGGCTGGCCGGGTATTTTCTGCCCATATTCTGAGAGCAAAGTGCAAACCCCATTCTGATTTGGAAGGTAGTCTTATTTGTCCATCGGCAGGAGCCTGCATTATGCTGCCACTGAGATCCAGATTTTTTCTTCCAGGTGAGTTATTTCATAGATTTGAAAGTATGCTGCTATAGACAAGAAACATCTCTGAAGCTGACCTGTCCTGGCAGAAGGTCAGAACACGGGATAAGCCACTTGCTGGAGTTCAGCCATCTGGAAGAAAATGCTTGAGGTGATGGGAAACGCTCCTCTTCTAAGCATCTCACTAGCTATACCTGGGTATCTGCACGATTGGCATAGATTGAAGGTGAGAGCAATTTGGCCGCAAAGGTGCCAAGGTTTTAGTACCGTCCACTAAAGAATGCACTACAGTCATAGAAAATAATGACGGTGGAACCATAAAGGTGAAATTTTTTTGTTGCTTTGAGGAGGTGTTCATGTCAAAAACGTTTTAGTCGTACAGTTTATGTCCAGTTTGTCTCTTTAGAACAGAGACTCTTTGGGCAGGAAATGAGTGCAGTCACTCTCCTAATGATGGGCTTCACTAACGTCAAGTCATAACAGCAACAATAAGAGGACAGCAGGAAATAATTCTTTTACTGTCATATATGGGCTGAAGAAAGTGTTGGAAGGGGTTTTATTTCACCTAAGAAAGAGGCGAAGACCAAACTGGACCAGATCTTCAAAGCACAAGGTCATTGCCAAGAGACCAAATTCAAAAGTTCTGTGTTATTAACCAGCTAAACATAACATAATCAATCACATGGTCGCTTGCTTTGTGCCTCCGCACCGACCGAAAAATCCAGCCCCTTTTCATCAAACTCAATTCAGAACACCCAGGCGCGGCTCTGTACTTTGCACCTTCTGTGTCAAATTCTATTTTCAATCCTTTATGTCAAATTTAAATTCATGGCAACTGCATTCAGATCTTGATAGAATCCCCAATTTGTCCTGGACCCCAAATCCATTCTGCAACGCACACACACACACGTGAACACACACACACACACATGACCACACACATTTGAACTTGATTTGCACTCACTTCAGCGCTAGGCCAGAGTCAAGAATTTTGAATGGCTGCGTGTTGGCCGGAGCTTTAACCAGTTCTCAGGTAAGTATCCCCCTGAAAACAAGGATGTTGAACATTGGTGTCTTCACCCCTAAGGGTGAAGAAATCGTATCACGGTACTTCTTGTGTGGGATGAAAATGGACCCTCAAATTGTCTGTGGTATTTTGCCGTTACTGAAGCTTAAATTGCTATCAATCTTAAGTGAGCCGAACAAATTGGTGTGAGTGATGAAAAAATGGATAAGTTTGACTCTGAACACACACATCTGTTGTGTCCACCAAAATGAGGTCTTGATTAGGCAGAAAATCAACAAAAACTCCCTATCAACCACTCACAATCTGATACAACGTCCAAAAGAAAAGAAATCACTCACAGCGTTATTACTAAGCAAACATTCTAGACAGCCCTGAGATTAAGAACTGACCCCTCTTATGGAAATCAACTTGGCTTGGGTATACATATATGCATAAAAGGATATAGTTTTTAAAAGCTCATTTTCTTGCTAATAATCATCTTTTTTAAAAAGCTATCAGCAGGTGTGCCTCATTTCAAAAGCGTCTTGTACTTTATAATACAATATTCATCACAATTACATAGTATGAAATAAAAGGCAGCAAAACATAAGCGAGGATAGTTCAATTAAATGCAACACAATCTCTGCAGAAAAAAAAAAAAAAAAAAAAAAAGATCCTGTAGCTAAAATCAGGTTCTGATGAAAGGAAAAAAGGGAATATATTTCCACATATTTTTAATTATATAGTATTTCCTCAAACATGATTTTTCATAATATATTCCATTAAGTTAACATCATATTTGAAGAAAGAGCATTTTCCGATTTCATTCTAAGCCTGATTTTGAGCAATTACAGTGTCATTGTTCCGCGGTAGAAAGGTTGAATTCATTTACTGTGTGGTTACGCTAGTCATGATTGATGTCTCTTCTCCAAATGATAAACCAATCACCCCAATGATGTAATGTCATTTTAAGAGTGCCATAATCACATTTCTCTCAAACTAGAAGTTCTGATGAGTTCTAATAAAGATTTATGGTAGATTAAAGGCCTTTATAATATCAACAATGGATTGCTCATTTGATGAGAGATTTGATTAGGTAATTTTTTTTGAAAAAGAATATGAGTTTACTAAATATATCAGGCCTGGCTTTGAAGAAGGGCATAGGCCATCATAAGTAGCAGTACATCATTCCATCTCCTGAATGAATCATCTTAAATGTATTTACGAGGTCCTCTGTAATTGTAGAGGTTGAGGCCACTGGTGGCATATACTCATGGGTGGAGCTAAAACACAATCCCATCAAGAAACACTCTTGGCATGGAAAGCTCTGGATTGCTTTTGATGGGACATGCTAAGGAACACCACGAGTGGCCAACTCAAAAGATAACTCCAAAGCCTTGGGGTCGGAAGCAGTGAATTTTTGCAAATGTCTCTCCTTGGGCCCATGGGTGCTTAACCCTAGATATTGCTCATTCCGACACTCACATGTTTTGTGAACATACCACCAACAGCAGAGATTGAAATAAGACAGGGCTAGTGTGGGACCTGGGACAATTCCATCTAAGATTTAGAGATCTGGAACTGAGGCGGGTACCACAAAATCCTCAAAAAGGGAATGGAACGCTGTGAGCAGTCCCTTTGCTCTGTGAATGTGAAAATCACCATGAGAACCAGGGATTTAGAGGCAGTATATATCATGGTACCACGCGATCAGCTTGTTAATTTCAAGTGAAGTGGGACAAATAGAGGGTTAGAGGAGAGGTCACCCCCCAAACACTTCAGACTTGGCCAGACATTCAGCATTCATGTCAAGGGAACACATTTTAATCGCAAAATCATCTAAACAAGCAAGAAAGAGTCAGAAGCCAACCATCAAAAAAACAAGAGATCTGAGATGCACACACACTGGGCCCGTGAGGGTGTCCGGGGTCACTTGGCTATGACCAGAATTGTAGTAATACAGCATTCAATATTCCATCGTCTCTCTGCACTTCCCCCTTGAGACCTGCATACTCTCACATGCAGCGGTGGGCCAATTCCTCCCACTCTGTTCAGCTAAGCAATGCCTCTTCAGTAACTGCAGCCTTTAAACAAACATACTCTGGAACTGCAATGCCACCAAACGACAAGCGCGCTTCACCTCCCCGCTCCCCACACCACCTTCTCCCCAGCCCTTGTTTCAGAGTTGTCATTTTGCAGGACACTCGAGACTGTCACACACACAACATGTTCAGACACCACAGTTTCCTTACCACCGCTGGAGGCTTGCTGGGGCCCTGAGCATGCTCTGAGCAGGTATGAATTGGGGGAGAACTCCTCATCGGGGTTGGTGTCCATGATTTGATGGGAGGTGTTGCTGTCTAGCAATGGCATCTGGCAGCTAACTGGTGGAGGATTATGGGAGCTAGGCAGCTGAGCAGATGGGAGGAGGCTAGACGAGGATGTAGGTGGAATGGGACGACCTGGGAAAGAGGACAGAGGGGTCAAAGGTCAGCAATGAATGTCATGAGAGCAACTAGAGAAAGTTACATTGCAACCACCTCACAATACAAATAGCCAAAAAAGAAAAGAAAAAAAATGCTCCAGATGTATTTTTTCAAGTGGTTTGAGGTTTCTCCAAATGTCTAAATTCATACGACCATAGCTGCGTATTTCAGAAAACGGGCATGAGCGGAAGTATCCATCTACACAGCTGAAATGGAATCAGTCAAGAAAACATCCACTTCCTTCTCTCTCTCCCGCTATGGTTCTAACTGAAGTCCCCATCATCCCTCAATGGACTAGCTCCCTGAGGTTCTCCCTGCTTCCGCTCTTGCCATATGCCATCTATATCTCCCTTTGTCTCTCTCCCTTCTCTACAGCAGCCAGAATGCTATTTTTTTTTTTTTTTTGCGGTACGCGGGCCTCTCACTGCTGTGGCCTCTCCCGTTGCGGATCACAGGCTCCGGACGCGCAGGCTCAGCGGCCATGGCTCACGGGCCCAGCCGCTCCGCGGCATGTGGGATCCTCCCGGACCGGGGCACGAACCCGCGCCCCCTACATCAGCAGGCGCACTCTCAACCACTGCGCCACCAGGGAAGCCCCAGAATGCTATTTCAATGATAGAAGTTGGGTCATGTCACTCTCCTGCTTGGCACTCTCCAATGGCTTCCCATTGCCTGTAGAAAGAGACCCAAACTCCTTATGATGCCCTGCATGTCTCTCCTACTCTGGCACTAACTGCTTCTCTCACTCACCTCTGGAAGTGGTCCTTAACCACACTCCACTTGGCCCCTTAACCTCCAGCCAATGTGCCATCTTTATTTCTGTTGCTTGAACGTGCCACACCATTCTATCTTCAGAGTCTTCACACTTCCTGTCCCCTCTCTGTGGAACATTCTCCCCTACTCGCCACATCACTGACACTCACGGACCTGCTTCTTCTCTTCATTCAAGCCTTCCCTGTTTGCCTTCTTGAAAACTGCCCACTTACCTGCTCTATCCCACTAGCCTGTTTACATTTCTTTAAAGCCCTTATTACTATCTGAAGGTGGATATATCCATTTATTTTATTCACCCCTATATCCTCAGTATCTTCCTCACAAATAGCACCTGTTGAATGAATGAACAGATAAATAAGGTAGACTAAAACCAAGTTAATTAGTTTGGGGAAGAAGCGGAGGAGAAGCAGAGAGGGTAACATATTTGCATCTCGAAGGACTGGCCAGTGCCACCGCCCTCTCCACCATGCGGTTCTCCTGGATATCACGGGGGGATCCCTACAAAGAAAAGCCACATCAGGCCACGCGGAGGAGCAGCCGTCCTGGCAGGAGGTACGGGCAGTGCCTCGGAGCTGGCCTTGGGTCCAGAAGTTCTCCTGCCGCACAGAAGGCTGCTGCAACCTCTATTTTCCCATGGCAGGGAGCTCCTGGCAGGCAAATTGCTGAGTGAAGATAATTGCCGTGTGGACTTTCCCCTGATTCACGCTTACGTCTTGGGGTCCTCGTGACTGCTTGTCTGCTGGTTTGTTCATCTGGGAAGCTCAGAAAAATGAGCCAAGAGCTGCAGCCCAGGGGATGTGCCCTGAATTGGGCATTGCGGAGGAAAGGGTAAGGTATGAAGAAAGCAAACTTAGGAACCAGGCTAGAGTTTCCACTCAGGTAGAAGAAATCTGTTTTCCTCCTTTGAGATGCACTATGTGTGTGAAGGCATTTTCAGGCACCTCAGATGCATGTTAATTTTCGTCATCGCTTTTGAAATCGTATTTCCTGATCCACTGCTTGGTGCATTAAATGCTACTTACTGATAGATCATTGTGAACGAATAAAATGTATGAGGGCCTCCAAAGGGCACTCTGCTGGATGCTGAGGATACAGAAATAAATAAGACATCAGCCCTGCCCTCGGAGAGCTCACAGTCTAGTGGGAGAGGCGGAGAGTAAAACACATCATTTCAGTACCACCTGATAAGGGGCAGGATGGTCTCATGTAAGAACATGGTTCTGTGGGGACCCAGAAAAGGGACACTTGGTTCGGCCTGGCCAGGTGGAGGTAGTGGTGGAGAGCCAAACAAGGATTCCTGGCAAAGGTGGTGTCTGGGCAATCTTCAAAAGAAAAGGAAAGGGACTCCTGGCGAGAGGAAACACAGCTAACAATAGCACAGAGGCATCAAAACCACTAGCCTATTACCCTTTTTGAGGGTGGGAGTGGCAGAAAGAGATAGGAAATAAGGTACCCTTAAAGCTTAAATGTTAGGGGCTCAGTAACACAGCTGAAGAAGAATCATCCCTGAAACAGATCAATGGATGAATGAAGTTTGAGTTGAAATATTTAGTTCATTCATAACTGTTTGGGAGCCATATAAGAGGCATGATATTCTTGTGAGATGATCTGGCAAAGGTAGACTGAATACATCAGTGTCATCAGAACCAGTACTCACATTTAATCAATGTGACTTTCCCCCAAAGTCTTCTTCTAATAACAGTACGACCATCATTACTATTTTAACTGCTAATGTTTTTGCACAATGACTATCTGCCACTCACAGCGTCAGTCACTGTACATAGATTATCTCATTTAATTCTGAAAACAATTCTATGAGGTTAGAACGACTATAATCCCCATTTTGTAGATGAGGAAACTGAGGCACAGCGAAGTGCGATTGCATGGCTAGCAAGTGACAGGGGCCAGGTTTGTCTATTCCCAAATCTACCCTCTCACCCCGTCTGCATGGTGTTTGCCCAAACAGCATGGTGACAAAAAAGGAAGATGGTGACATACAAGGAGGGGAGGTGATGGACAGGAAATCGTATTTCCAGTTCCCCATCTCCCCATCCCAAGGCACTCTCGAGATTTCAAGTAAGAAACATTTCTTTGAATAACCATTGATAGCAGCTATCAGCCGGTAGAGTTCAAAGCTTTTCTCGTAATTTTGTTATGAAGTTCAAAGTAGCTCTTTCACAGCCGTGTTACCCTCCACCTTCTTCAAGGCTCCTGGTTGCAGAAGCGTCCTGACCAGGGCACTGCGAAGTTGGCATTGACGTCCACTTAGCAGCGGGGCCCTGGCAGGAACAGATTTTAACTCACAATCAATAGGCTTTAAAGTTTGTATTATTGAGGCATATCTGAAACTGCATGTTGAAGGATGGCTGGGAGCCAATTTTTAAATTCCTTTGAGTGACTGAGGTGGAACTGAAGTTCAGGGGCAATTTTCCAGGGGCCTGATATGATAGTTGCTGTGAAATCATTCTTTACATGAACTTGTTGAAATTGTGTTCAGCATGAATTCATTTCTTATAGTACAGACAGAACTGCCTTTTAATTTATACAAATACAGACAATGCAAGAGCACTCCTAACACAGTGAAAGCACTAGGGCTATTCCAGTGTATTGGAATACACATCACAGAATTGTCTGATTCCTGTAAAATCCATGCCTCCTTAAAATCTATGCCTTGGTAGCGCCTTAAATGCTCTACCTGGTATCTACCACTACTTGGGAAATTTCTCAGTCCCTAGATCTGCCCCCAGTCAAATTGTACGCGGTTCTCTATTTGCTATGTCATTTGCTAATTTTGTTCACTTATGCTACATTTTTCCCCATGACTGTTACAACTGACAGAGACCATCTGTACCGACACACACAGGTTCCAAAGTACAGGGGAGAAAGCTGGAACTTATACAGGCTCACGTTATAGACCAGGATTTCTTACTAAAATACTTAGCGTGGGATGGGCATGTAACCAGGGGCTATGTCCTTACCCAGTTCCTATTCTATGCACTACGGGGGCTCCCTGACCCCCAAACTATTTTCAAAGTATCATTCTGAATGGGTATAGAGTCCACAGCAAACGTACAGAAAACTGGGTTTAATCAATCCGTTAAAAAGCAAGAGGAAACAGGAAAAGGCAGCAATATGTCATTCACTAAACTCATATGGTCTTGTATATGTGTGGGTGTGTATGTGTGTTTTCCAAGATCCCCATGTAAATCGAAGTCTAACTATCTGTGTGATTGGATTCCCCATGACCTTAGAAATGGGGACCAATTCAAATTGTGCTGATTTATCTGTTTCCAAATGAATAAGATTTTGTGATGGTTTCAACTCCTAAAATTTTTCTGATTGAAAGAAAGACCTACAGCCAGAGAGAACAGTTCCATGTGAACTCTGATAGATTGGGAGCGGCTGTTTGGAAGGCTGTGTTGAGAATGATTCTGAGGATGCCCGGGTTTCGGTGGTATCACCACTTAAAAAAATCGTGGACAACGAGCGGGGGAAAGGCAGTAGATGCACAGAGCATATTTGCCATCTATGCTCCAGGACTTTACCCACCATCTGCTTCAGTCACACCTGAAAACATTATCCTACAGCATCTGCGGTTTAAGTCACATTACTTTAACTCCCAGTGTCTCAATGACACCTCTATTTTTCTTCTTAAACTGATTTGGAGCCAGCTTTAGATCTCCCACCCAAGATTAAAGGGCTACCATCTCCTCTCCATCCCCAAAGCAGTAAGTATCATCCATGAAATTGCTGTTTTGCCCAACTGTTGCTAATATATTCATTCACTAATTTATGATGGAGGGCATGTTGCAGATCAATCCCCAAATTCACTTCAAACGAGTTCCTTTTTCACTCAAAAGATTAATGGCCAGCTGATACTAACATGTTCTGTGTAGACAATGTATAATTGATCTATGCAGGGACGGGGTGTCAGGATATTTGGTGGAGTAGAGAGACATGGATGGGAGACAGTCAAAACAGAACAAAACAAACAGCATGAAGAATAATTACATATAAAATAATAAGTTAAATGAATTCATTATCAATTATACACGTGATCTTGCTTTGTGCTGAGCCAAGTATTTTATTTTCTATGAACAAAATCCTATTATCACCCCCTTTTACAGGTGAAGAAACTGAGGCTTAGATGGACTAACTTTCCTAACATTGTACCACTAGCAGAACTGGCTGGGATTTGAACTCAAGCCTTCTGACGCCAAAACCCAAGCCTTGAATGGTCCATTCTACTCTTGTCTGTGTTAGAGAAGCGTGATTGTTAAAAAAACGAACAAGATATGAACCCCAGACTGACTGGCCCTCTTCTGGAAGGCACCATCGAGGTCATCCTAGGTGAGGTAATTAACCATAAACAGCCACAGCGATTGCTCACACACGATACATGATCTATAAAGAGAGAAAGCAATTCTTAAGTCAGAAACGGGAAATCCTCTGCAGCTTTGTACGCTTAAGGATGAATAAAAATACAGCTTTTGTGTTAAAGCTGAGTATTGCAAAAGGACCGCATTAACAAAAGCAAAACAGTTGGTTAGAGAATTTAAACAATGGTCCTAATGACAGTTCCCAACACTAGCTATTTATTCAGATGTCTGATTAAATGATCCGTTTCCCCCCAAATATTTGGGGTTTGTGAAGTCCCTGTTTTTGACACAGTGAAAAGTGAGGTATGTGACTATGTATGTAAATAGAAATAATTGCAATGCTTGAGATTATGCCCTCCTTTTTGTTTGTAATCAGTGAATAGTTGAGGGATGTGGTCCCACTTTCTCTGGAGTTCCTCGAGAACATCGTTCAGGAAGGTGCATTCAATCTTTTAAGCTCTACCTACCACACGGAACTCGCAGAGGGCTGTGTGGTGGGACATTCTTCAAGGTATGGTGGGCTCAGTGAGGCACTGGGCCATGGCAGTCATGGCCACCACCACGTCTGCTACAAGGTACCCTGACAACAACTCTAACCGGACTCCCTACCTCCAGCTGAAGGAACGCGGACGAAGCCACTGCACACCTAATCAGCCTGTTTCACGTGCTAAGGACCAGGCTCGGGGATTTTTCACATACCCTTCCACAATGATCACAACAACACTGTCTAGAGACTCAGGGAGGTTAGTAACACACCCAAGAGGCAGAACGAAGATCTCAACTTCAGTTTGTGTTTTGCCAAAACTACAATGGGCTCTTCCCAAACCTGGAGTTAGCTCACATTCAAATTCACCTGTTAATTGGCTTCATCACCCAACCCACTCCATTCTCATTCTCCACTCTGCCCCAAATGAAACCCTGGACTCCAATGCATGTGATCGTCCAGTGGTCTTTTGCAAATGTGTGTCTCTGCCTTCCTGCCTGCAGTATTCCTGTCTCTGTACTGCGCAGTCCAGCCTTAGTTTCTTGGCCTGCCCGCTTTTATCTGTCCTCCAAAGCCCAAGTGGGGAATGGAGAGGGCACAGACTTTGGAGCCCGGCTGACTGAGCTCTGCCACTTTCTGTGTGAGTTTAAGCAACTAACTTTACTTCTCTGGGGCTCTTCGATGACACTAACTTCACACGTTGCTGTGAAGACTGGAGATGATATACGTAAGGCTGTGTTTGACACATGATAGATGCCAGGGACCCAGATGGAGCCAATGACACTTGCAGCTTATCGGTTCCAGTCGGTTCACAAGCACCTACTGTGTGTGCATGGCCGTGGGACAGTTATGGGGTCTTGTCATTCTTTCCTCTTGGGGTTGAGTCTGGGAGATGGTGAGGCTGGAAAAATAAAGCCATCTTGCCACTCAAGGGGAGAGGCTGCCTGAGAAAGGGGTCTGCAGGGAGGAAAGGTGAGGTGTAAGACGCGGGGAGAGATATTCTGATGGCATCGTTGGGGTACCTGGATTCAGCCATTACTAATGGAACGCTGCCACTAAACTTCTCGATATATGAACGAATTTATTCCCCACCCAACCCTCTTTTCTTGTTCTGGTTCTTCTTTAAGCCAGTTTCAGTTGGTTTTTGTCACTCAGAACTAAAAGCATCCTGCCTAAAACTGACTACCAAGCCGAAGTGAGAAAATGATCTGGCCAACGCCGTACAGTTATTTAGTAGAAGACCTAGAATACATTTCAGCACAGAAGACCTCCAGAATTATGAAATGTTCATGTTCTATCATAGGACTGTCTTCCTATTAAATCATGAGAAATTGAACACGTGGGGTCCCAGAGAAACAATTCATGGTAGGAGGTACCTTGTCTATTTATAAGAATAGTGTGGGCATCAAGGAGTGGGGGAGAGATGCAGGCAAATGGCTGTCTCCTTGTTACCGATCAAGCATGCACTGCAGCAGTTTTCTGTCCTTGGCATTGTAGAGAAACTCAAATCACTTTCTAGCTGGACTGGGCCTTAGAATAAATACATTGATCTTGGGGGTAGTGAGAGAGACTCACCCAAGACTCAATTTCTTGCCTGCATCTGAAATTTTAAAAAAGAACAGAGACAGTAGTTTCAGTCATAACTGTAGAATGCAAAATGATCTCAATGAACAGAGCATCTGAAAATCAAAATATAGGCATGTACACACATATATGTATTTTTTCCATCATATTATGTATTTATATTCCCTGTAGCAGGCGGCATATATTTAACATATATACATGTTAGGCTAGATCAGTCATTCTTAACAGGGGGCAATTTTGCCCCCTAGGGCAGGGGTCCCCAACTTCCGGGCCGCGGACTGGTAGCGGTCCGCAGCCTGTTAGGAATCCGACCGCACAGCAGGAGGTGAGCGGTGGGTGAGTGAGCAAAGCTTCATCTGCCTCTCCCCATCGCTCGCATTACTGCCTGAACCTCCACGAAACTGGTCCCTGGTGCCAGAAAGGCTGGGGACTGCTGCCCTACGGAACATTTGGCAATGTCTTGAGACATTCTGGTTGTCACAATTCAGTGGGATGGGGGTGGGGAAGGGAGAGGATGCTACTGGCCTCCAGTGAGCAGAGACCAGAGATGCTGCTACACACCCTACAACGCACAGGACTGTCCACCACAACAAAGAATTTCCAGCCCGAAACGTCAACAGTGCCGAGGCTGAGAAACTCTGGGTCGGCATGTGTGATGGCTTCAGATTAATATCCTTTATGTTACATGGTCAGTTTCTAAGTAGCTCTTTTCTTCCAGTTGATAAGAATTAGGTTGATATTAGAAGTAAATATTGGATTCAGTTAGCTTTTCCCCCTCTCCCAAGAAACCTTCAAGCAAATAAGTTTAAGTGGCAATTGGGGAATTTAAGTTAAAGAGAGGGAAAAGTTCCGCAAAGCAAATCTAATTTGTCACTGAGGGACGTTGTAAGTTGCCTTTCTCCAGAAGTGGGAGAGACCCGTTCGTCAAGAGAGGGTTGGGCTGCCTTTACAGACACAAGAGATTCAGGGGAGAATGTTCCAACTCGTGTGTAGGTGAGTGAATCTCACCTGAGGAATTTTCATGATGACCTCTTATGTCTTCTCAATGAGGCAATATCGGCTCAACTGGGTTTGAGCTATTCCAGATCAGCCCATTTCAAGTTTTTCTTTTTACAGAAGACATAATTGCCCTCTTCACTCACACTTCACTGAACTCACTGAAGCCCAGTTAAGCATCTTCTCAAAAACAAATGGTTTTCAGATGGCCCTGGCACAACTACCTCGATTTCGCACAGGCTATTATACATAATTTATCGGAAGAGTGGCAGGCTGTTGGACTCGCCCCAGTTAAAGGGCCTCTTTCAGGAGCTTCAAGCATGAACTGTCTTCACAGTTTGGGGCTCCATGTCTTTGAGTGTCATTCCTAGATCTCACTGACAACTTGCCTGTTTATATATCACATCTTCCTGGCAGCATTGCACTTTGGAAGGTGTCAAATATAGATCAGGCTCTAGATAGAGGGGAGAGTTTATTTTTGAAGTAATATGATTTCTATAACTTTTTTTAATGCCAGTCTTTTCATATTCATCAGATGAAATGCAATGAATCTGTACAGATTCCCCCTTTGAGGACACAAATCTATTTCACCTGAAGCAACACAAATCTTTACCGAAAGGCAAGGGATCCTCAGATACGTTCTGACCAGAAATTCCTAGTTCCTTGACACATGCACCTTAATTACATGTCTCAGCTCCTTTAAGATGAGACAGCATTACTAGTTTGGTGATGTGTAGTTGTTTAGATCAGTGCTGTCCGATAGAACTTTCTGTGACGACAGGCATGTTTTAGGTCGATAATGTTTAATACGTGTGATTATTGAACACTTGAAATGTGACTGGTGCAAATGAGGAACGGAATTCTTAATTAATTTAGGTTTATATAGCCACATGTGCCCAGTGGCTACCATATTGAATGGCACAGCCTAGGCTATGGTTCTAGCTTCCCCGTAATTGGTATCCCTCGCTCCTGTGTTTCTCCCCTCCATTCAAGAGCCAACATATTTCTGAATATACAGATTCGTTCCTGTCATCCTTCTTAAATCTCCCAGGACTCCCCATTGCCTACATAATACAGTTCAAACTCTTGCATGGAATTCTCTCTTGCCAGACGCTCTCATTTCCTATACCCTAACCACATCCAAGTAACTAGACTACTGAATATCTATCTTCCCCTCCCATCCCTCCTCTCTGATAGTCTCAATCTTATCCTGCAAACCTCCTGAAAGACTCAGCTCAAGCATCATCTTCTTTGTAAATCTTTCCTGATCACTCCACCCGCTGGTTGCCCAGGACACCCTTCTATCATTGTACTTGTAATATGTTAATATATTCATTTTTCTAAATGTCTGGCTCAGGACTTCCCTGGTGGCGCAGTGGTTAAGAATCCACCTGCCAATGCAGGGGACACGGGTTCGAGCCCTGGTCCGGGAAGATCCCACATGCCGCAGAGCAACTAAGCCCGTGCGCCACAACTACTGGGCCTGCACTCTAGAACCTGCGAGCCACAACTGCTGAGCCTGTGCGCCACAACTACTGAGCCTGCGTGCCACAACTACTGAAGCCCGTGCACCTAGAGCCCACGCTCCACAATAAGGGAAGCCACCGCAATGAGAAGCCCACACAGTGAAGATGAGCCCCCGCTCGCCGCAACTAGAGAAAGCCTGCGTGCAACAACGAAGACCCGATGCAGCCAAAAATAAATAAATAAGTAAATCAATTTATTTTAAAAAAATCCTTAAATGGCTCATTCATGAGACTATCAATGACTGGGTAGAAATTGTGGATTATGCACCTTTGTATCCTGGAACCCGGCCCAGAGCCTGTACACAGTAAATAGCAGTGCAATTGGTTGATTGGAACAATTCACTCCATAAACATTTACTGGCTGTATATCAAATGCACATGGCATTGACTCCACTGTCAATGCAGTTGACACCAACAGTTGACCTACAGTGGCTGTTGGTCTTGGGTTTTTGGTGCCTCTCAGTGGGTAAATATTTTGCTGAGAAGAATTGATTCTGATTTTCAATGTATGTTTTCCTCTTAATCAAGTAGCTAGAATATTAAGTTATGGCTTCATCTGGTGCTCAGATGAAGACAGCAGTCTGTGACAACCTTGGAGGAAAAACTGACTGCTTGATTTATTAAGAGATAATGTGTCAGTATCCAAGGTGGCGCCTTTCTAAGGAATTCTCCAGGGTGGTGGTATGACCCTATTTTTTGTCTTGGCTGCTGACCCCAGAACCTAAGCCCTGTGTAAGAGGTACTCCCACTCTAATTATGAAAGCTTCCTACCCTAGTGAACTGCTTGGGAGGTGTGACCCAACACTATCCAAGAACACAAGATCAAAGTGCTAAATGCAGTCCCTATGGTGTCACGAGTAACACACAGAAGACACACTGGACTGTCTCCCTGCCCTCCTGGAACCTACATTATAGTCTCAAAAGAACTCAGTTGGGGGACAACCTTTTAGAGAAAGACTTAAAGAAACTGTATGCCCATGTGGAAACTTAATTTTCAAAAAGCTTCCTTGGAAAACATCTTCCATGCCATGTAGGAATCCATCTTACTTTTACGTTCATTCCTTGGGTTCATGGTACATGGACGTAATACTATTGCTAATTGCTAAGATTTGTTGAGCTCTCACAATGTACCAGGCGTTATTTCCAAGCCCTTTACATATATTATATTTACTCTCATAACAACACATTAGGGTAGGTAATATCATCCCCTTTCAAAGGACAGAAGACTGAACTAAGAGGGGATAGGTTGTTTGATTTGAAGAATTTGAGCCCAGGCTCTAGAGCTTATAACACTGCATAGGGAATGACAATGGAATTTAATTAACCATTGTAATGACAAAGTACCCATCACTGATATGACAGTATGATGGGCAGTAGAACCGGACTGACGTTTAACTTGGCTCTGCCATTGATTTGCTGGGTGAATTTTGGCAAGTCACCTAACTTTGCTGTTCTCAAATGTTTGATAAGTAAAATGTATATAAAAATACAGATTATTATAAGCACTGAGTGAGACAGTGATATAAATGTTCTGAAATAAAGGGTAAATATTATCATCCATTAGAAGGGGATGAGATAGATGTCCTATTCTCCTTTTCCAGGACATTTTGAGGAACAAATAATATCATATACGAAAGTACGATGCAAATGGTAAAGTGCTCTACACGTGGTAATTGTTCTCATAATTGGAAGCTTTCTTCTTCAAAAGCTTTGTTTGCAGATAGCAAACAGTTCTCAACTGTGAGTCTGTATTTTGCTATGTGCCTCAGGGACAGCAAAGGTAAAGCACGGGCTCTAGGTGACAGATGTTTCAACTATTTCATCTCTCTGCTGCCCAGGCTCACAGTATCCCATCCATTCCTCACTGAATGGTCCTTGATAAGGTGCTAAAAGATTAGAACCACCAATAACCAAGAGAAAGGCTGAAAAGCTCCCGTTCAAAGAATGTAGAAATGTTTGAAAACTAGAATGGAAAGTTTAAACTAGACTAGTACTAGGTCTAGTTTGTTAGGAGACCATGGATGTCATACACATTAGTTCATTCCTTCCCTGAATAGTCGTCTCAAAGTCATTGCCTTGTACACAAAAAAATCTCCACTAATAGCACAGTTAGAGTTAGGAGGCCACGGTTCCTACTGTGGCTACCTCAGGGCTTGCTAGTTGTGTGACTTACAGTAAACCTGTAAGTCAATGCACGCAATGTTACTGCACTATCACATAACAGCACCTAGTACTCATAAGCAATGTGCTGTAGCCTCGGCCACAATCAAACCCATACTCCAGTGGAGGAGACTAATATTCGTAACCTTTTTTGAGCATTCACAGTGTTCCAGGCAGCATGCTTAGCACATTTCATGGTTGGTAATTTATGTAATCCTTCCAACAATACTATCTGGAAGGTACGATTATTATCCCCATTTTACAGATGAGGAAACTGAGGCTTGCAGAGATCAAGTGATTGGACCAAGGTCACGCAGTAAGTAACGGACAAAGCCGGGATACTAATTCAGATCTCTATGATTAAGGATTGCATGGCCACAAAGAGTTATTGCAACATTAGTGAGATAAGGAGAGAAGAGTAACTAATTCCAATTACGATAAGCCGGGAAGGCAGATTAGAAAGCGTAGCAGTGTGGGGGTGACAACACGATCTGTAGGAAGCTCTCCTTCAGCTCTAAAATTCCACAATTTCTAACTATCATCTGCCCACATAACAAGTGTGGAGATCAATAACTGCATCAAGGTCACAGGCAAGGCTGCGTCCTAACAGAAATTCACAACCTGACTTGCACCTTCCCCATCTTCTCTGAGCCTGGCTTCCTTTTTCCACGAAGGTCAGAATGAATCTTCACATTTCTCTTTTCAGGCACTGCAGGGTCCTGTTCTCTGAAGGCTCATTTAGAGTACTCAGGGTAAACTATGCCTCCATGCAGATAACTGAAGACACAGAAAAACAGCCTTAGAGGGGCAGGAGGAAGCACTAAGGAGGAAAAAGAGGAGAATTAACTCCACAACTGGGAGCATGATAATCACGCCTACCACACAGCCCAGCCACACGTGCTTCTTAGCCTGAGGATTGGCTGCCAACTGACTGATGTGTGTCTGAAATCTCACCTTGCTACATTGTGGTTGACAAGACATGGAAGGGGAGACGTTTCAGACTTTCCACAATACCCAGGCATCCTAGCGGCCTTCCGAACAACGAAGATGTCTTAGTTCAGCTCGTGAGAAGCTGTCTTGTGTTCGTGCATGCGCACATCAACACATTCTTAAATTGACTGGAGTCAGCAAAATTAATACGCACCCACAGGGCACTGTTGGCCAAGTCTCTATTTTCATAAATAATGCCTTTCTCGCCTTCTACAAGCCTGTTTGAAGACCTGCAGTGCATCCTGGCTACAATTCAAAGCCCATCTAATGAAAGCACCTCCACTGTCAGCAATGTTAATGTCACTTTAAACAGTGTGAACTGTTGCTAAATGTGTCAGGAAACAATTAGATAACATAAGAGGCATGTTTTCTCAGTGCACAGAGAAATATATTATGCAGACGGGAGATAAACGCAAAGTTTTCTGAGCTCCGGCATATTCAGCACTCTCCTTCTCTCTTTTTAATCCAACAGAGAAATTGTTTGGCAAGACTCAGCCCTGTTTCAAACACTTGGAGAAGGGAGAAAGGCCTGCTTTGCCTCTGACTGCTGTTGCTTGAGCCCTGTGTTATCAGGCTCAGCGAGATACAAACAGTCTTCCACTCAAATTAAATGTGTGCTCTCCTAATTAGCATTATAAATATAGGTTTCTCTGAGCCAGGGTTGATAAAATTACTGTGCTGGGCTGGAAAGGAACCGGCAGCTCTCCCATGCCAACACAATGGCTGCAGCGTTTGCCCGGTTAGAACAATGCCTCCAGAGCCTGCCCCCATCATCAGAGGTCAGCCTGGGGAAGGAAGGTAAATTCCAAGCGAGCTGACATTAGGACAACGGCCAGGCCCAGATGCTATCTGTTCTTTGTATGTGATGGTATAAGGTTTGGCTTCTAATCTCTGGGGAGAATGGTTCTTACTGCAAAGCTTCTTTGTAGAGTTTTGTCATCGCCCCCACCGGTGGGATTCCAACAGGGGCCTCAAAACCACAGGCAAAGACTGACTAAAATGGATTTTTCCCAGGTCTCCACCCACAACCGCTGTCCGTGGTCCTGAAACCTCACCAAGCTCTAGGAAATGGTTGCTTCTTTCTTCCCACCCCTGGGATGCATCTGCCCAACTTCTTGGGGGAGTTTTGAATTAGTCAAGGGAATCGATGGAGGAGAGAGAAAGAGAGAGAAGACGAAAAGAGTAATGAAAGAGATGAGGGCAGAGTCGCGGGAGTAGGCATAGCCACTAAATAATTATCAGGGAGTGAAAAAGGGAAATGATTTGTTTTGACATTATTTTCAAACAATCGCAGTCGCCAAGAAAGAAACCACTGCCAACCAGGGCTGAAATGCAGAAAGACTTAAGGTGAGTGAGGAGTCTGCATGTCAGGTGATGCCACGATGTGCAAGGTGGGGCATGAACATGGTGGGGCAACCCCAACATGGCAGAAGTGATGTGATTAAAGTGTCAGTATCACTTAACATACACAGAAAATCTGAAGCTCTTTCTTATGAAAACTTGCCACATTGTACAGGCAAAGAACAAAGACAGTCACCGGTAGTAGTTCACGTTTGTTTCACCATTTACGTAGTTCTGCCATGTCAGGTGAATCGTAGAAGCAGTAGGTAAGGTTGACCTGTTGCTCGTCTTCTTTGCTCCTTTGCTTCTCTTTAGAACAGCTATCTAGTTACCTCTTGTTCTTTTCCTGAGATTAGTAAAATTCATTGAACGATCTGGATAAAGTCAAAGAAAGCTAGGGCTTAAGACCACTGAATGCTAGCTTTACAAGGAACCTTGGAGAGTATCTCGACCAACCATTTCACTTTGCTGATGACAGAATTGTGGTTCAGAGAAAGAAAGTGGCTTTTCCCAGAACACACAGTGAATGAGTGACCTGAGTCCAAGGTTCTGTCCACTAAATTACACTACTCTTAATAATATTCAAGTTGAAGGATAAATAGAAAAACCAAAGTTCAAGTTACAATGAAGAAAATTGAGTTTCATAGCAAATCAGATTAATGGGCTACAATTTTACAACTGTACTGCAAAATGTGTAAAATAGGTACTGCCTCCTCTTCCTGAAATGAAGCCCAACATAAAATGCATTCTTATTTTCCAAACTGTGTTCTTTGGAACACTGGGCTTTCTCAGAATAGAAACCTGTGTCCCAGGAGAGAAGGGTTCCAGAACCAAATGGTTTGTACAGTATGAGACGCATAAGAAAAAAAGAGTCTCACTGTATGCTATGCTGGTGTGATCACACCTGGACTGGCTGGTCCATTCCATTCTCGGCTAACATGATCTTAAGAGCCTAGCTGAGAAACTAGATTTGCCCAGGGGAGGAAATTCAGACTGATGTGTGTTGTAGAAATCATTTAAGAGATTATACGCCCTGCAACTCTTGAGCCTGGAAAAGAGGTAAGGGAAGCTGTAGCAATCCTGAAATAATTCAGTCAAGATCCATGGAAGAAGAAATGAACTTTCTGGAATGTTCAGATGTCAGTGCTAGGAACGATGAAAGTTAAAGCAGGCAGATTCAGCTTGCTATCGACGGTATTTACTTTTCCCTCGCCTCTATCTGAGTTCTGCCTAGTATTATGGTTCCTTAGGCATGCACTTTCTCATTCTTCCTGGAGTGTAATCCACTCTTCTGTTCATTCAAAACATACTTATTGAATAACTACTACATTTCAGGCTGTCTTCTAGGCTACAGCATCGCTCTAGGTGGTTGTTGAATCTGCACTGTTAGTGTTGTTGTTTTTAATCTTTCGATCTCCCAGCACCTCACAAAGCACTTGCTCATGGAAAGTGTTTAATGTTACTATTTGACCAAATGGAGAAACAGGCAAAAGAACTTTCTAACAACAGTTGCTGAATAACATCAGATTCTGCAACCTTCCAGGTAATAAGCTCCCCATCACAGAGATTATTTAAGCAGTCCTGATCAGCCCTGGTCAGCAAGGCCACAGAAAGTGTTTTCGAGTTCAGTGAGAGGTGGGATTATAGGCCCTTTACATTCAGCTCCAGTTCTAAATCCCCATAATTGTGTGTGTCGTTGTCACTGTCCCTTGGGGTAAAGGAGAGAGAGGATCATTTAGAAGATGTCTCAAAAGTAAGCAGTCTGCCCAGAGCATCTCCCTGCCCCACAGGAAGTCAGAGACACATTTGTCTTCCTGTCTTCTGCATATCTGAAAAATTTTAGTTCCCAGCTGAAAACTGAGACCCATATAGATTCAATGCATCCTTAGAGGACTTCCATTTATTTAAAGGAAACATGCCACTGTGTTGAAGCTCAGGCTCAGATTAATTATAACAAGTGTAATATGTGGCCAACCTTAGTCTCATGATTCAACATTCCTGCTTGATCAGTTTCCAGAGCTAAATGAGAGCCTGTAACCATTTGCAAAGTCGTAACATTTTTTCCTTTTATGAGTGCTTTCATCTGTGAATCTCAAAGCACGGGGTAAACAGTGATTAATGTTCACTTGGGAGGTAAACATGCATTTGCTCACTCATTTGGCAAACCAGTTGTGGGAGGGGCTGACTGGTCAATGTACAGGCAGAAACCGGCATGCCGGGCTCCCGCTTCCCACCTTTTTTTTTTTTTCTATGATCCCAGTAAACAAGCCACATTGTTTGTTTAAGCCAAGAGTTGGCATATGTAAACTTAAACTAAAATGGTTTCTATCCAGTATAAGAGGTTGTGTGGAAGATAAAAGGACTAGTAGGGAATTCCCATCAGAGCTCCTAGACAAGCCAAAAATAGATTCACGAAGTCTCCTTTTCTCCCTCCTCTCTCTCCTTCCTGGCCCTACCTGTCTTCCCTCCCTCACCTTCCTTCCCTCTTCCCTTTCCTTTCCTTCCTTCCTTTTCCTCCTCCCCCCCTTCTTCCATTTATTCAACACACAGTCTTTGAGTGTCTAATACATGTCAGGCACTGTTCTGTGGGCTAGGGCTCTGAAGTGAAAAACCAAAATCTTTGCCTTCTTAGAGCATATATTCTGGTGAGCAGAGAGGAAAACTAACAAAGAAGTAATAATGAAAATAATAACAAATAAAAAAACCAACAAAATAACATACCTACAGGCACTCATATACAAACACCTACATGTATGCATGTATACACGGGCTATAGGGAAAAATAGAGAACAGTAAGGGTACTAGGGAGAGGCAAGGTGGGGCTTAAAAGTGGTGCTACTTAATTCAAGGTCATCAGGGAAGACCTCCCAGTTAAGACAACATTTGAACAGGGATCCAAAGGAAGTGAGAGAGGGGGCTACGCTGATACCTGGGGGAAAGCGCATTCCAGACACAAGGAATAGCACTGAGGCAGGCTCTGAGCTGGCAGCATGCTTGGTGTATCCAGGAAGAGCAAGCAGGTTGGGGAGCCTGGAATGCAATGAGAGGTGAGGAAGAGGGAGGGCTGACAAGCCACTGTGAGGTCTTTGGCTTTCACTCTGAGCTGCTAAAGACTTCTGAGGGAGGAGTGACCTGTCTGATGCACAGGTTAGCAAGATCACTGTGGCTACTGTGTTGAGAGCAGACCTAAGGGAGGCCAGGGCAGAAGCAGGGAGACCCGTTAGAAGGTGCCGTAATAACCAGGTTAGAGATTATTGGGGCTTGGACTGTGACAAAGATCAGAACCTGGCAACATTTTGAAGGTAAAGTTGACATGTTTTGCTGATGGATTAATGCGGGCATAAGAGAAAGGGAGAAGTCAACAATAATTCGGCTTGTGGCCTGAATAAACCACGGTTACAGAGGCGCGAGTCCTACCGTATTCACATATTGATGCTATGTGCTTGCTTTTGCACGTAGCGTAAGATGAAAGATACACCTGGACCGAAAGCCATTCCCAATGTTTGAAAATGATGCTAATCGTTGCCTAGAAAACCCTTCTCATACAGATAGGCAAATCATTATTTTATTCACAACTTTACAAAAAAATATCTCCCAGGAAGAAAGATGTACAGAAAGAGCTTTTAGATGTTCAGAAACAGAACAAAATTGACAAGGCAGACACCCATGTTTTATCTGACTTAAGAAAATCTAATAAAATCTAAGCTGAGAGAGCTGAACTTTCACCTTTGTCCAGGCAAGGTGATGCTATACATGCCTCAGAGTTAAAATTTCTCAACACAGACAGAGATAGGAGTGGTCTAGAGAATAAGCCATTTTCCCCCTGCAAACTCATATTCACACGTGGTACAGAGCAGTATATTAATTTTGGTCCCATTCTCTGATTTCTCCTTTAGCTTGACCTGATTTTCTTGCAAGCCTCAGGCACAGTTAATATGTAGGGAGGGGTGTGTATATATATTAGAGAATATGTATTTGTGTGTGTGTGCATGAGTAGACGGGGATCTCGGTTGAAATATTAATATAGTGCCTTTTTATTATTATTTATGGGAGAACTATATCTTCAGGGCTTTTAAAATAGAAAGGAATGGAAGATAGGTGATGTGAAATTATTTTTGAGTGTTCATACCCTTTGGTTGATATATAAATAATACAAATGAAATGGTAAACAGCATTAAGGTTACACTTATTGAATAAAGAGAAATGCAGATTCACAACTATACAAAGTTCTCAGTTGTTATCATGATAGGGAAGTGGTTATTTATGTAAAGCTCCATAAATTTTTAGAGTCTTATTTGCATTTTGCTGTCGTTGAATTATTTTATCACAAAACTGGAAGATGAATTTCTATCTATGAAGTTGAAAATCTAAAGCCTGGATAACAACTGGCCACAAATATACAGCTTCAGTCTGAACAGAATAGGTAAAAAGCAAATTGTGATAGTCCGTGGAATGAAACGGTTGCTTAATTGGTTCTGAGTGACCCGCCATTCTAGACAGGCATGCAGTATGAATGGTGGAGAAACTGCTTAAACCTTTCCAGGAAAATATGCCAAGTCCTGGAAAGAAAGACAAACATTCTCCTGAGGTGGATGGACCTACAGTCTGTCATACAGAGTGAAGTAAGTCAGAAAAAGAAAAGCAAACACCGTATGCTAACACATATGTGGAATCTAAAAAAAAAAAAAAATGGTCTGAAGAACCTAGGGGCAGAACGGGAATAAAGACACAGATGCAGAGAATGGACTTGAGGATATGGGGAGGGGGGAGGGTAAGCTGGGACAAAGCGAGAGAGTGGCATGGACATATATACACTACCAAACGTAAAATAGATAGCTAGTGGGAAGCAGCCGCACAGCACAGGGAGATCAGCTCGGTGCTTTGTGACCGCCTAGAGGGGTGGGATAGGGAGGGTGGGAGGGAGGGAGACACAAGAGGGAGGAGATATGGGACATATGTATACGTATAGCTGATTCACTTTGTTATAAAGCAGCAACTAACACACCCTTGTAAAGCAATTATACTCCAATAAAGATGCTAGAAAAAATAACAATAAAAAAATTATTTTAAAAAAATGCAACAAAGGAAAAGTAGCCACAAAAATCACGTAGGAACCATCTACTTAAAAGTAGGTTATGAGTGAAATTTCCTCTTCTCAAAAGGAGCCTCGATTCAAATGAATGTCTCACCCCTGTCATCTCCCATAGGGTTATGGAATCTTATTTATTTAAATTGGCTGGTCGTCCCCTGAGAGTTCTACCAATGGAGTGATGCGAAAACTCATTAGTCCCATTTTATTTTTAAATTCCATGGAACAGTCTCAAACAGAGCGTGATCACTTCCTCAAGTGTTCCCACTGTGGAGCATCATTTGCAACAGGATGTGCACCAGTAAATCATAATGCCCATCACTCAAATAGAGGTTTTTGTCTTGTCTTCTGCCTTTCCTATGTCACTTCGTGGGTAACAAATCCAGCTCAGAATGACACCTCCTATCAAAATGAGACTTACCACAGCAGGGCACATGTGCCCCTTTTTGTCCAATTCTGCAATTTCTTAAATTCTATGAGGAATACACATAACTTTAAATCCCACGCTAAAGAGAAATATAAAAGAGCCGATCACGCACATTTGCTTTCTAGGAGACTCATACTCAGCGTATACAGCAGAGGCAAGAAAGCCAAAAAACACCAATTATCATTAAGCCCAGAGGTAAAGAGATCAATGCATGGGCTAACAATCGGGGCTGTCAAATGCTAAAGCCACTACATTCTCATCTCGTTAAATCATCTGATGGCCGTTTCTTCTTTAGTTAAATAGGAATAAATAATAAAAAACAATTTACAATTACAAGATGCTGGCGTTTTGCAGCTGCTGAATGTCTTTGGGGGAGATTAGGTTCTATAATGAGGAGATATAACCATCATTTTATAAAAGCTGCTGCTGTCTTGGGAAAAACACCACTGAATTCGATTAGAAAAAGCCTTTCCTTCATGAACCTATTACAGTCATGCACTGATTGCTTGGCATATGCTTAATGATATCTTCATAGCTGAAAAACAATAATTTGTTACTGTAAATCTTGACATAATATAGTAAGTTCAACTGTGCTTTTATTAGTTCTACCTTTGACTTCAGTGTTTTAAACTTGCGAAACCCTATAAAAGTTGAAAAGCAAATCAGCTACCTATAATTTTAACATATATATTTCCCAATAGCTTCATTAGAAGTCTTTCTCAAATAATTTAAATATCATTTCAAGCATCCCTGGCTGCTGGTTCTGCATTAAGAATACCAAGGATACGGTAATGGGGAGATGAGAATTATGGAGTAGGGAAAATTCTGTGTGTAGTGTAGACAATTAGTATTAGGTAATAAGTAGCCAGCGTATAATACTATTTTCCTTATTTTTAAAAAATCACGGGGTCAATTAAGACAATATTCACTGATGTAACTCTAACAAAGACATTTCCAAAAGAGACAGTAACTGCTTGGATTCAATTTCTTTCACCAGAGAGATGAAGAGAAGAGGAAGGAACACAGCACTTCTATTTCCTTCACTTCCTACACACCTCCCTCCACAACAAGTGAGCTGCAGCAATCTCTAGCTGTCCCCTGCAGAAAGACCCAAGCAAGTCTTGACCCATAGATTCCCTTTTGCTGCTGCTGCTTCTCACAAAGACAGACATGGCCTCAATCAAAGCTTAAGCCCCAGAACTCATTTTTATTCCTTATAGTCAGAAGTCTACCCTTAAGCTCTGGTGTTGTTACATTCAAGGCCAAAATCAGAAGTCTCGCAGGGAAACTTTTTTATACCTTAAAACAAGAAGATGAGTAACCTCTAGAAGGGAAATAGATAACATGTTTTCTGACCTTACCAAATACTTCTGTAGTGTCTGACAGTAAAAAAAATCCTTTCTTAATATCTTTGGCAACTAGGATAAATCTGGTTACAGATATATACATATTTCTTTACGATACATTTTTAAAAATCAATGACTATACACACAAGCATTGTGTCTTCTCATCAAAGACAAAGAACTTCATACCACGACTCAGAATTCACGAGTCATAGGACAAACTAAGGTAAAACTGGCTCTCTCTCGAGTAGTTTATCCAGCCTCTACCACCTAGCAAATGATCACACTGATCAACAACCCTGCCCCCTTAATCTTCCACTTACTCCAATCAACATAATATCCAAGTTGGGAAATGGAAATCTCCACGTAGGCTGACACATTTCCTCATATATAAGGTTTAAGGCTTTGTTCTTTGCTGCTAGGTTCCACGGAGAAACTTACCTCCCGAGATGCAGATAACAATTAGGGATTCATGCCCTCTAAGAGTGATGGTACTAGGTGGGAAACATAACACCTTCGTGAATGAAGATAAGAAAATTCCGTTGTAACCATTTAGCATTTTTAATGCCAAACCTCATCTACGTCACACCAGTCCCCGAATCCAGTACTACAGAGCTACTATTAACTCCCTGCATGCTACTGGGCAGGGCTGGGAGGCAGGGGATGGGATAGACAGATGAGGCCAACCCTTGGCGACCAGCTGAAGGTCCAGTTTTCTTGCTTTGTCTTCACAGCCTGGGTGCTTTGGAAAGGAGTTTCTCTTAAATAGTCACGCAGATCTTACCCTGCAATCCCCATCTTCTGGAACAGCTCCTGGGAAGTTATCTCCCAGGCTTTTCCTGGATTGTATTTATGGCTTTGCTTACTTTCAGAGGTGACGCTACATCCTCTCTGGGTTAAATGTGGGAGGAGCAAAGTAGTTTCTTGTTTTAAATTTTGAGCTCAGGGGAGGAGCTCTACCTTCTCTCTCCATCACATGACCTAGCATAGTACAGAGACTGGGACTGTCGCCTAAGTCCTAGCAGAATTCCCCTCCTCAATGAACCCTTCCCCCCTACAGCATCACACAGCTGATGAGAATGAAGGTGACAGAGCTGAGTGCTTTCACCCTCCAGCTGGCCTCGAGGCCATACATTATAACTGAGTTACAACCTATGTGATGAAAACAATGATGGTCCCCATCATCATCCCTATCCTAATCCCCGGAACCTGTGAGTATGGTACCTTGCACAGTAAAAGGGACTTTGCAGATGTGATTGAGTTAAGGATCTTGGGTTGGGGTGATAAGAGGGAAATAACAAGGAAGCAGGAGGGTCAGACTTCAAGGAGAAGATGTGACCACAGAAGCAAAGGTCAGAGTGGTGTGAGGAAGGGGCCAGCAGCTAAGGAATGCAGGCAGCCTCTGGAAGTGGAAAAGGGAAGAAAACAGACTCTTCCCTAGAGCCTCCAGAAGGAACGCTCCCTGCTGACACCTTGATTTTAGTCCACTGGGACTTCTTTTGGACTTTTCACCTCCAGAGCTATAAGCTAATAAATTTGTGTTCTCTTAAGCCACTAAATCTGTGGCAATCGGTTAGATTCATAATAGGAAACGAACACAATGTACCATGTGGCTTTAAAGGAGACCTGTTCTACACAGTCTGCCTTGTCCAATATCAGGACCACCCACAGCAGGGCACTGGGAACGGGGCGGAAGTGGGAAAGATGTCCAGCCTGCTCCCAAATCCCTCAGCCAGAAAAACCAAGCTCTGTGAGAACAATCAAATCAACAACCAACAGAAGGAATGCTGACACTGTCAGTTCCGGCAAAAAGTCACTGGTTGGGGAATCGACTAATATCTTAACGACTGCCCAAGAAGGAAAAGTGGTCAGAGCACTAGTTTTTTAGCCGTGACTCTCCAGGAAATCTTTAAGAGCTGGGGACTGCTGTCTACATGGGAGAAATACATGGGTCCATTCCTTGGTTCTAATGCTGCTCTCTAGAGAAGAGTCCCTGTGGCAGCTCACTGGTCTCATCTGGCATACAGACACATATTTTTTTGAAAATACAGTGGTTTTTTAAAAATTGAATTGTAATGCCTTTGATTGAAATGCGCACTCTCTACTTTACCAGAGACATCACCATTCTCTCTTACGTACCCCTGGCTATTTCATTCATTCTTATTGCCTAGATGGTCCTTATGGGAACTTGAGTTTTCAATCCAAGAGTAAGATCTATGGTCACTTTATTATTATGCATTTACTATTTAACACTCTGAAGCAACTCTCATGACCTCTTCAACTGTCTGTTCTGACCCACCGAACACTATCCCTTTGCATGTTCCTAGTGATAAGCCCCAGGGCTCTCTTGTTGGGCATGTCCCATATGTTCATGGAAAAACTGAAGAAGGATACAAATAAAGGTCTTAGTATATTTGTAGAGAACACAGTGCTAGAATTAAAAGCTTATATTTTGGACATGAGAATGAAGATCCAAACATAACCTGAGTCACCCAACCTGAAATCGATGAGGGTAAATGTAAAGTTCTGCATGGAGGATAAATGAAAAGAAGAAAAAAGAAAAAAACATCTTTGCAAGCACTAGATGGGAAAATAGGATTCAACAGAAGCACATATAAAATAACAGCTCTGCTACGAGGCACTGATGGATGTGTTTGGTCCAAACAAACCACTAAGAGAAGTCAAAGCTCTGACCAAGAGACACCATGCTTCTTCAAGTTCTACACTAAGCCGGTCGAAACATGCTCATAGACGTAGTAACGTTTCGAGATGACACTGTAAACTGGAAGATGTTCATAAGAAAATGGCAGGATGGTGTTGCGGAGTAAATTCAAGTCAGGTGAAAGTCTAAAAGAAACTAAGATGCTCAGCCTGGAGACTGGGCAGGCAGGGTCTGGTGTGCACAAGGGCAGATCTGATCCAGTCCATACTGTCTAGCCCTGTAGAGGGAGGGCGGCATTTATTTTGTTTGTTTACAGAGGGCAGAAAAGGGGCCAAAAATAGAGCAGATAAGAAAAAAAATGTCTAGCTAAGTAAGATGGATTTTCTAATGAATTGACTGGTGTACAAAAGAAATGCACTTTCCTGGGTGGGAGTGAGTTCACCATGGATGGAGGCATTCAAGCAGATGTTAAACAGCCCTTAGTGGTGATGCTAGAGAGGAACTCCAAGTGCGGATAAAAATGGAGTAAGATGACTTCTGTGGTTCAGTCCAAAAGCAAGATTCTCTGATACCATATCCTTACTATCCTCAAGATAATGCATAATTTGGAACGCGGTTCCTATACAAGTAGAAGGGGAGAAATCAAGTTCATTTACGTGGAGCTAGAGGTGCCACTTAGGGACAATCCAAAGAGGCTTTCTCTTCTAACAAACTGGTCCCTGGTGAAACTTAGCCTTGGGAATGTGATTCATAAGCATGTCCCGGGCTATTAATTGTTAATAAAAGAGGTCCAAAATACCCTAGCATTGAAGTATTCGGTGTCATTTTCTTCTGCGGCTTCATCTGTTCTCAACCTTTCAAAAGATTCCTGGCAGCACGTAAACAACACCTGAGCATTCTAAAAAAGACTCCCCAGCACTTCTGGGCTACTTGGGGGTGAACGCTTCTAGCAGTCTAAGCGCTGCGGACAGGTCAGAGTTTCCCTTTCCCTCTTGTTTCTGACTCAGGATAATTTCTAAATCCAGCCATTCGCCAGTCAGCCCCTATGGATGGATGCATGGAGAAGGAGAAAAAAGTTGAGTGAAGGGATGCTGGATCCAATGCTTTTCTAAGTCGCTGAGCTGTCATGAGTGTATGCTAACATTTCACACTTGCTCAGCCAGTCTTCACTGAGGGCCGACCACGTGACAGGAGCCGGGCTAGACAGCAGGAACAAAACGTGGAACCAGACTGGCCTGTGCCCTCGAGGAATTCACACGTTAGTGAGCAACACATATGCGTAAATACACAACTGTTTTCAGCGTGGTAACTGCTCTTCAAGGGATCAGCTTAGAGTGGCGTGGGAACCCAGAGAAAGTGCAGTGAACTCTCCTTGGGAAAGGAGGGGCTGATGACAACTGGAGACAGAGATGGTTTGGGGATCAGACATTGCTAAGTAGACGGAGGTGAAA
The DNA here is from genome assembly GCF_951394435.1 of Stenella coeruleoalba. NCBI lineage: Eukaryota > Metazoa > Chordata > Mammalia > Artiodactyla > Delphinidae > Stenella > Stenella coeruleoalba. The sequence continues at coordinate 143,615,789 of NC_137148.1, read as the reverse complement.
GAACAAGGCTGGAAGGAGGTCTTGTATGATACCTAGGTGGGTGGAAACTAGCAAGTCGAATGGCCACGGGAGCAACAGCAAGGATGAGCTGTCCACGTTGTTCCCTGTCTCCAACTAACAAGTCGAATTTGGGGTGTGTCTGTTTCCAATGTGAAGTGGGGAAAATGGAATGTCAAGTGCCTGCCTTCCAGGGTTACTCTGAAGATAAAAATGAGATATCAAGGGAGTGTTTTGGAAAAGGTTAAATGTGGTAAGTTTAAGTTGAAAAATCACAAACTCTGCATCTCGACAGCCTGCAGAATGCGGTGTATGTCTGTGGGCATAACCTCGAATGCCTTCAGAGGGGTAAATAGTCTCCAGTTTGCTTCAGGCCCTACCACTCCCTTGTCTTATTTCATATGCCAGGCTGTTTCAAACACCTATGCGATCTGCCTAAAACCAGAACCCCTTATTATTAAAGGGGTCTGCGCAAAGTAATATGAGAATTATGGACATCTTGAGTCTGGATCTCTCTTAGACAGTGGGAAAGTGATACATTGTTCTGAGCTGTGACATCAATGAAGGTAATTAATACGATAAAATAATACCCAGTTATTTCAAAGATTCACTTATATTTTATTATATTCATTTTCTTATATTTCTTATATTTTGAAGTTATTTTTCACACAGCCCTTTTAAATAAAAATAAATATCCTTCCTGCCCTACCAGGAATGGACTAATACTCTGAAAAATTCAGAGACAGAGAGAGAGGAAAGTGATAATGGGGAAGATTTCTACTTGAAAAAAATAAAAAGAAACCTCTGCAACAATGGTTTAATTTAAATTACACCCTTAAAGGGAAAATAAAATTTTACCTAATTTGCAAAAAATGGCAAACAAGACTGAAAGATGACTGCTGGATGGCTCTCTCTGGCAGTCTGCTCACTACTTGATACAAATTATTCTTGATTTTACAGAAAGAGATGTAAGGAGGGGGCTGAGAAATGACACACATTCACTAATTCAGCATGCTGGAAGGAGAGAAAGAGGAGGGAAAGTGCTAGAAAAATAATGCTAGGGGACAACTAAAAGAGAAAGAAATACTGAAGGGCTGAAGATAGGAAAAGTCTATGAAGGATTTTTGTGGCCACTCCCAAATTTCTAAAATAAAACTTACCTATCTAAAAACTGCCACTTGAAGCCTGTGGTGCGATAAAGCCAATTAGATCCATCACGCCAGAAGGGAATCATGGAACGTGGATGGAAGGGGAGCTTCTGCACATGTGTTTGTTTGAAACCTATTGTTGAGTGGAAAACGTCTGCCCAGTCATTTCCTATATTTCAGTGGAAGATGTCGGCTCGAAGCAGCTACACTGCTTCCCTTTTTCTCCCCCCATTCGAAAGCCATTTACAAGTGCATCCTGGTGATACACACCAAAACATTACCAAACCCAAGACAGGCATGAGGCTGCACAGGAATCTGAACTTTGGTTATACAATTCGGACACTCAAGTGCACATGCCACAAATGACAAGGTTCCCGCAGCAAATTAACAAGAACAATTTTCCCATCTCAGGAGCTGTCAAGATGGGCCCTGTTGGCCAATTTATCTTTACTCTAGCACATCTCTGGTGCTTGTCAATCAACAGTGAAACATTCGGTGCTGATTGCCATTTTTCTCTCCACTTCCTTTCGCCTCTTGTACCAGGTAATTTACTGCAAGTCAATCAAGGTCAGAGCCGACCTTGTTTAAATAAAACACTGTTGAGCTCTTTTCACACCAACAATTTCAAAGACAGAATGAGCTGTATCTTTTACATTTACATTTATACTACCTTTTTTTTTTTTTTTTTTTTTTTTACCCCCTACCAGTTCTCCTAAAATGCCACCCTGGAGTTATAAATCATTACTATCCACTTGGAACTAAGAAAACTAAGTTGAGAAAATGGTGAGAAACATGTATATTTCATATACATTTCTCCACCACTAAAGATTCCCCCAGCCAACAGAGGAAGTCTCACCATGAAAAGAGGACTCCTGACTGTCTTGCTACCACTGGTCAGCCCTAATTCCAGGCGAGGCCTCACAGCACAAACGATATATCCTGGATCATCAGAACTTGACAACCCAAAGTCAGCAATTTTAAGTGTTTGCCCCAGAGATCACGTCCTATAGTTGAGAGAGTTTCAGGACATTTTGGTGATAGTTCCTATCGTTACTGGGTGAAGCGTCAACTTTATTGTTATTGTTATTATACACATGGAAGGAAAAAAGTGGAGGAGAGAAAGCAGCTGAGCCTATTGAAGTTCCTGAAAACAATCTGTTCCCAGGTTTGGTTGTCAAAACCTTCCTTTCCTTGCAAACCATCTACGATCTATATTTTTCTGAATAAATAGGGCTCTGGTTGTTTAGTAAGATAGAATTTTGCAGTCCCACCCCCGCAAATGATAAGAATACACATTGAAATGAGGCCTGGCTAAATGTGACTCTTAAAGAAAGTAATACAATTGGGCAAATGTAGAATTTCCTGAAAATAGTAACATGCAGCTTCCCTGCTAAAGTAGTGCTACGCTCTCAAAATGATTAATTTGAAGTGGATGCTTTTTAAGTGTCTACTATGCATACGTTCAGTCCCACTTTAGGCATTTTCAAAAGTGCAATTTCTCCCATTTAAAACAAGCAAAATGTCCTCGAGTTCTCAGAGCTGGGATCAATGATTGATCCCTATTCTTCTATGCCAAATGTGGTTTCGTTGGGCTGAAACGTCTCTCAGGGTGGCCCATGGTCTTGTCGTTTGTCAGAAGGCACTACTGATGTAGTGATGCACTACTGATGCATCACTGATGCACTACTGATGTATTCACTCTTCCACATGACAGCTCCTTATTGAGTGTCTATGAAGCATCAGGCACCACCGAGTATACAGTGGGGAGCAAAACTGAGGGGGTCTTTATTCCATGGACCTTAGAGTTAGATCAGGGTATTAGATACTAATGAAATCATCTCCCCAGTAAAAGTATTGGTATAAATGGAGATTAGCTCTGTGCAGGAGGCATTTAACGGTGGCCTGAAACAGGCTGGGGAATTAGGAATGCTCCACGAGCATGTAAACCAGCTGAATTCTGACTGAGAGGGGCTCACTGCCCAGTCCAGTACTGCTCAAAATGTGCTCCATGAGCCCCATCCCATCAGTGCCCGATGAGAGGAATATAGAAATTGAGAGCACATGCTCAGAAACTTTCATAGCAGTTTGACATGGCCACGATGATACAGCTGGTCAGTAGGAATGGGTCATAGACCAGGCTGGGTGAGGTCAACCTTGCATGGGAAGTCCCAGGTGGTGCAAACTGCACACAGTCAAGTGCAGAAGGACCATATTTAAAAGGTTCCCAAAGGATTGGATCACAAAGGGGTCCATCACCACAGACAGTTTAAGGAGTTCTGATCTTTGGATGTAAACAATATCACTTCCCTGTCTAACTTCATTAAAGTCGAACACTTGGCTTCCTTTAGACCACAGGGGACAGCAATACCCCGCCCCTTCCTGGTCTGAGATGGCAGCAAGATGTCTGTTCCACTATGAGAACAAGACAACTTACAGCCATAATCAGGAGATCTTCTAGGATGAAAGAGTTGAATTTGGCCAAAAAGAATTCATGCTTCTTTTGGCTAATCAACGTGTACAATAAAAGTTAACTGCGGAGAAGGATTCTGGGGTACTGTGTTTATGGTCCAATTCTTGCTCTGGAGCCAATAACACAGGTGTGTTCCACCTGTGGAAAATTCACTGGACTCTACATTTGTTATATATATGTAAAACTACAATAAAAAGTTAAAAATGTCACAATCAAAAAAGACAAAGAAGGGCACACAAACTGTTTCAGATGAAAGGAGACCCAAAAGACATGAAAACAAAGTGCAGCTTGTGATCCTGAAAGGAATACTAGACTGAGGAACAGGGGCTATAAAGGGCATTACTGGGGCAACTGATAATATCTGAATATGGATTGAGGATTAGATTATCTTCTATCAATGCTAAATTCATTTTTGGAGGTACTGTTTTGTTTTGGTAACTTGTACTGTGGTTATGTAAGAATGTCTTTGCTCTTGGGAAACACACACTGAAGAATTCAGGGGTAAAGGGGCTGGATGTTGGATGTGGGAGCATCTTACTCAATTGGCTCAGAAAAAATAATATGCTCCTGAGAAAGGGGGGTTGAGGGGAGACAGAGGGATGAGGAGAAAGAGGAGAAAAAGGGGGAGAGAATGATATGCGGAGAAAGAGGAGAAAACGGGGGAGAGAATGATAAGGTAATTGACAAATGGGACAAACATAGACAACTGGCGATAGTAATTGTGTTGGAGTGGTTCTGTTGACTTTTTCTAGAGTTTTGAAATTGCATCAGAAGTTACAAAAATAAGGATGACAATTTTTAAAGAAAAGTTAACTGTTCTTTAAATGAATGACCAGCTTGACTAGGCGGCACATGGTTGCTCCAACAAATTGGGCGTTTTGTACAAAGAAAAGTGAGGGGGCAAGGTTTCTCTGAGCAGTCAGAGTCACTGGCACAATTACCCCTCAAATGGAGGCTGGGAAAGCTTGACAGTTTCTTGGGCAGACGTGTTCAAACCAGTCTGACATAGTCTGATAGAGCAAACGTTCTTCTTTTGACATAAATTCACTTGTGATCTGTACTCTGACACTGAGTATCTTATCTCGAGGTGGTCCTTAATGGTGCATGGTATAGTTATTGCTTTTTCTCTTATTCTGGTGTTTTCTTCCTCATGATTATATGTGTCGGTACTCTCTGTCTCCTTCAAAATGCTATTGTCTTTTGAGACTAGGCACTTTTCAGAGGCTTAATGAGGCTTTTATATTGTTAGCTGATTTATGGGGTTCTCAGTTAATGCGGGGGTGGGGAGAGAAAAGAGGGTAAAAGAGGGTAAGGTGCTCCAGGAAGCACTGAACACACACAGTTTGTATTAAGTTCATTCTTACGTGTGTAGAATTTGTCAAAGAGTGACCTTCGGCTATAGCAGAACCCGTACGGGAGAAATGTACCTGTCTTTCTTCAATTCCTCCCATTATTTCTCTCCCACTGGAATAGGGAAGAACAAATCTGACTCCATATTAGATCCGTTTCTTTTACTTTAGCCTTTGTGTTCTATTGTTTTTACTTAGAGTTAAGAATGTTGCCTGTAGCCTGAAATATACAGGATAGCCCATCCTCAAGGCTCTGACCTTTAAGGGTATAACACTTTTCCATTCATATAGAGATAAAAAGCTGCAGAACAGAGAATAACATTTGCCTTGTTGGAGGTTGACAGGAACATGGTGACCTGACCTATGTGGACAGCTGCAAGGACAAAGGATTCCAACACCAAGAAATCTGCAACAACAAACCGCACTCCTCCCTCACCTTGCTTTTACAGATGCTTTGCTGAAACCCTTCAAGCAGTTTAGGGATTTTGGGGCACGTGCCACCTGTCCCCTTGCATGGCCCTGCAATAAACCTTTCTCTGCTGCAAACTGATGTTTCAGTGTGTTTGGCCTCACCGTGCATCAGGCACGCAAACCTGTGTTCGGTGACACCATGATATTTTTTAAAGTATAATTATTAGACCAATGGGTCACATTACACAGTAGAATTCCAAAGCTGTGTGTTAGCTTGGCCATAAAAGTCAGGGTCCAAACTCTGCTTTTTCCACTCTGAACTCTCTTCAGAAAAAAAGTTAAACTTTCAAATGCTTACCTACTGTTCCATTTAGCACCGCCTTATGGGCAAGGGAGTAGTTGGATTTACCTTGACTAAGGAAATCTTGTGAACTAGGTAGGTAGTTCAATTTCTTCCCCAAGCTTGGAAAATTTTGTCATTTAAAAAAAAAAAGTATTCTTTCTCCAAAATATACTGTAAACATTGCATGTGCTCGTTGCTAATAAGGGGAATATTTTCACTATCAATGGAAATTAGGCCATCATATTGGAGGATGTGGTATCACATTTACTTTATCTTTTGGTCTCCATTCTTTAAACACACATGCTCACATGCACGCGCGCACACACACACACACACACACACACACACAATCTTTCATTTCTAAAATAAAAGTTGGTTAAAAAATTCGTATCTCAGGTTCTATCTAACCTCTTCATTTTTCTTCCCTAAAAGCTATGATGCCTCAGTTTTCGATGCTAACAAATGTTGCATGACAGGGCCACCGATTTACTGCTCTGCACCCTTCTTAATTATGGATGGATGAAGGAAAATTTCACTGAGGAAAACAATAAATCACCAGTGAAATTATTTGTTAGCTGAATGAGCTGAATAAACAGTTGGCTTCGGGGCAGAGATTCGTCTGGCATCTTTTAAGTCATCTCATATTTTTCCTTTCTATTTCCACAGAAAAGCAGGACTGGGCCTGCCAGAGTCAGCTGGGAATATCGATGTTGCTGAAAAGTGGAGGAAACAGATAAACACCAGCCCCACAGATGTCCTGAGTGTTGAATACAATACTTCTGGTAAACTTTTAACCGTAATGAAGACAATACAGGCATACCTCATTTTACTGCACTTCAAAGACGTTGCATTTTGTACAAACTGAAGGTTTGTGGTAATTCTGAGTCGAGCAAGTCTGTGGGGACACATTTTTTCCAGCACCATTTGCTCACTTATGTCTCTGTGCCAGATTCTGGTGATGTGTGCAACATTTCAAACCCTCCACCAGCTAAAAAGATCACAACTTGCTGAAGGCTCAGATGATGGCGTGCAGTTTTTAGTAATCAAGTATTTTAAAATTAAGCTATGTACATTGTTTTTTTTTAAGACATAAGGCTACTGCACACTTACTAGACTACGGTGTAAATGTATCTTTTATATGCACTGGGAAACCAAAAAAATCATGGGACTCACTTTATTGCGATATTCACTTTATTGCGATGGTCTGGAACTGAACTCACAGTGCCTCCAAGGCATGCCTGTACCCAGAAACCCTTACTGACGGTGTACCATATGCTTAAGTCATTTCATTAACTTCTAACAACAACCTTATTTCCCTACACCCTTAACAACACCACCTTTAACCTAGAAAGTGGCAAACCCAGAATTCAAGCCAGTTTCTGACTCTAGATCTTGAGCTCTCAGCCATCCAGTGTCTATAAATTTCCTCCAAGGAAAGCAATTTTCTCAAAGCAGTCTTCGTGTATTATTTAAACTTTAAAAAGAAAGCCCAAGCTAGGGCTGGAAACCCTGGTTTGTAATGTTACCTTAAACCTATACAACGCTCGTTCTCTCTGTCTAGGTGAGGAAGGAAGGAGATTTCCCAGGGCCTCCTCAAGGAAAGCAAGTTTGAAGCAAAGTATATAAAGGACAGGCTGAGATGGGAAAACGGGCTATGGTTGGAGTTTCCTGGGGACGTGAAAGAAATAAGAGTAGTAAGACTGTTCGTTTTCTAGATTCCATATATATGTGTTAGCGTACGGTATTTGTTTTGCTCTTTCTGACTTACTTCACTCTGTATGACAGACTCTAGGTCCATCCACCTCACTACAAATAACTTAATTTAATTTCTTTTTATGGCTGAGTAATATTCCATTGTATATCTGTGCCACATCTTCTTTATCCATTCATCTGTCGATGGACACTTAGAGGTTGCTTCCATATATATGGAATCTTAAAACAAAAAGGTTCTGAAGAACCTACGGGCAGGACAGGAATAAAGACACAGACGTAGAGAATGGACTTGAGGACATGCGGAGGGAGAAGGGGAAGCTGAGACAAAGTGAGCGAGTGGCATGGCCATATATACACTACCAAATGTAAAATAGATAGCTAGTGGGAAGCAGCCGCATAGCACAGGGAGATCAGCTGGGTGCTTTGTGACCACCTAGAGGGGTGGGATAGGGAGGGTGGGAGGGAGATCCTAGAGGGAGGAGATATGGGGATATATGTATAAATATAGCTGATTCACTTTGTTATACAGCAGAAACTAACACACCATTGTAAAGCAATTATACTCCAATGAAGATGTTAAAAAAAAAAAGGAGGGAGGAGATGTGGGGATATATGTGTATGTATAGCTGATTCACTTTGTTATACAGCAGCAGCTCACACACCATGGGAAAGCAATTATACTCCAATAAAGATGTTAAAAAACAACAACAACAGACTGTCCGTTTCCAATTTGAAGGCAGTGGACTGGGTCAGGACTGATAACAAACTGTTGCGATTTTTATAACAAATGCCCCCCTCAGAGTCACCAGCACATGCTGAGCCCTGGAAACTTCTCTGTAGGAATTCATTTAGTACCCACCCTTCCTTGATGTTCCTGCTGAACTCGTTAGAAAAGTTATGAAGGGTCATGGCCACTTGGAACGCATTCATTCCAGTAGTAGTCACAGTTTTCCAGTGAGGGCAAATGTCTCAGCTTTGGACTTGCACTCACACCAGCAAATGGGCTGCCCCGGAGTGAATCTCATAAAGATCTCCGCTGGAACCTTTGTTTAAAGGTACTTCAATGGACCCTGGAGCTCCCAACTTTGGAAAGAGATTTGAGTCCAGTCATCAGATAGTCTCACCGGAATTGCGGACTATTTCTGTGGTTCCTCCTGTGTCATTAAGCTTCAGATTCCTTGTCAATATACTGATTAGACACTGCCTTATGCTGGATCCTACAATCTTGTATGGGGAGCAGTGCTTGTGATTTAGTATTTTAGATAGAGGCTCAAGTCTATGTTTCTGATGGGCATTTCCTGTTTCCCTCAGTACTAAAACAGGTGCAGGTTCCCAAAGGGCTTCACTGGGACTTGTCGAGCGGACCAAATCAAGGGCTGGGAGGTAGAAGACAGAGGCCCCTGGGGAAGTTTTGTTTATGGCTTCATATGTTGTATTGAGAGACGAACGATCCCTTCCCACCTATGGCAAACGTGGAAGAGTATGACAGCGGCAGAAAAACCCAACCCCTCCTTCCCATAGATCCTGAACTAGTTGTGTGCTCTGAGCTCTAGTCCGTTGTTTCTTGGCACTGACAACCTAGTGGCTTTGAGGCAGCGCTGTCTCCACAGATTTAATAAAGCATAAAGAATTTAAAATCTTGATTGTGTCGATAAAAAAGGAGGTACACCCCAACAGAAAAATGGCCAGTGTGGGAAAGAACATGGAGTTCACAAAGGCATATCCAAGCATACGTTAATAATTAGGTGAAAAAGATGTTTGACTTCACTATCGATCAAATAAATGCAACTTTACAAAATGATGGGATGCTTTTTCTCTAAGTTAGCAACGGCACCAATATTTTAATAAAGGTTAATATCTAATGCTGGGAAAAGCATGGGAAATTCAGCACGCATATACTGCTCGGAGTGTGTATCGTGAACTTCAACTTTTTTGGAGGGTGATTCGAGGGTATATTCAACTGCTAGGACATTTTCTTGAGGGGATTATCAGAGATGGATAAGATATGCACATCACTTTTTTGTAATGCTAAAAACTGAGAAACTAAATATCCAACAGGAGTGGAGTGCTTCAATAACCCATGGTGAATCCATATGTTGGACCATATGTAGTCCTTAAAAATAGTATCTTAGAAGAATATTAAATCATGTGAGAAAATATAAACACTAGTATACATATATATATGCATTTATGCAAAAATATACTATATACTCTTAGTAGGATTATAGTTAATTTTCTCCAGATTTTTCTCTTTGTACTTTTCTGAATTTATTTAACTTAAGAAAATGAACATAAAATGCCTTTGTAGTTAATATGTATGTTATTCTACATATATTAAGATATGTACCTGTCTCTACTTGGAATTTTGTCCCTTTCTGATGTCACAGAGTTAATTATACAAAAACTCCTATAGGCAATGGGGCATGACACGTTCTCCCCTTCTTCCAGAATGTTCACACTTAATCATAGTGCAACAGATAAAGTGCTGGTATGAAAATCCTCGTTAAAATTGTTAAAAGTGTGACATTCTTCCTTTTTTAAATTTGTTTTGGTGACGTAGCTTCAAAACAAAGCGGACAAACTCAACGATGCAGAAGTCTGAAAATGTATCAACCCGGTGGGTCTTTAAAAAGATGTGTCACATTTGTCACCACGGCTGCCACCTCAACTCGCCAATCCACCAAGTCCTAATAGTGTCCTCCAGTGGTCTTCGAGTTTCCAGTGTGAGCTCTCTGGGGGTGATGGCTGGTCTCAAACCCTTTGGTGAATGGGACTGTCTGTTAGCTCCAACAGACAATTAAAAATTCAAATTACGTTAATAGGCCAGAGAAAAATGACTGTTTGCAGAAATCAGTGGCAATTACCAGACATAATGGTTCCCAATTAGGCTGGAGGGGATTTTCAGTCATTCATAATTCACTATCTTAAATGTATCATAAAAAAGTAATTGTCACTTGTTAATAAAACTTACTTAAAAACAATGTAGCTGGTCTTGTGTAGAAAGTAACTCTTCTCTCTTCCTCCTTGGTTTTTAAAAAGGTACAGTTCTTAATTAAAAAATGTAGTACAGGCTGGTTCAAAACAAAATCAAGCAGTGATGAATGTGTTTAAAGTAAAAAATAACGCCCTTTCTAGGCCTCCACGTGTACTTCCCAGGGGTAACCACTGTTTTATCAATTCAGTGAGTATTCTTTCTCCAAATCACTTTCCCACTCCCATTAAAAAAGAGGGGAGGGAGGTTGGGGAGATTGTCCAAGGAATATGTTATATTGATATTTTTAGTCAATTAAAGGTGAAAACGTAAAAACATCATCTTGCTGCTTCTGTCGTGTTCATTTTTTTCCCAAGGTTTTTATTTTTATATTCACATGCAGCTTCCATTACCCCTAGGACTAGAGTCAGCATTCATGCATGTCCTTACAATTCTATTCTCAGGCAATGCCATTTGCTGTGTAAACCACGCTGCACATGGGATGTGATTCAAGGACTCTGACCAGTTGGTTCCGAGCTGAGCTTTATTTCTGGTGCTTCGGGGAGAACCAAAAAGGACTAAAAGAAGCAAGAGAGAAGGAGAAGCAGGTAGGGGGGAAGGGCAGAGGGTAACTCTTAAATAAAATATTAAGGGAATGGGTTTTTCTCTTGCTGAGTACGCGTATCGTGTCTCTTTTGTCTTCTGTGATGGCTCCTGCCAAAAAAATGACATCTGCATTCCCAATTTTCTTGCCCAATCTGGGACACTTCGCTACAACTTCAAGTCCCAAATTGCAGCGCTGCACCCAACATAAAGACTGAAGCAAAGGCAAGAATGGGCTCTCCCTGTCCCCGTGCAACAGAAGCCTCACTCTAGTGAGTCACAGTTCAGCAATATTTCCAGAAATTTCTCTAAAAGGAAGCTTCAGGAGGATGCTCTGAGCCAGGTGCTTTATAGACAGGATCTTAGTGCATTTTTATATCCCCATGTTACAGGCAAGGGCCCTGAGTACTCAGAGAGGGTCCATACCACGCGAGTGACGCTAAGTGGCAGTGCTGGCATTTGAACCCAGATATTTCTTGATCCAAAGTCTGCATACATTCCCCTCCAGCACACCGTCTCTTTGTTCATGCCGTACAGACGCAATTTACAACTGTTGATGACATCTCAACTTACGACTGCCCTGTCTTTCTTTCTTTCATGCTCTCCACTACACTGAAAGGTAAACCACCTCAGGGTTAGTTAAGGACGTGACCTCAGCTACACATACACAACTGATCCCATTTTGAATATTTCTCAGAAGTACTTGGAGCAGTGAACTTGCTTTGAGATAGTTACCAGGAAAGCAAGCAAGTACCTACAGTGCCCTTCATTGTACCCAGTCTTAAAAGTGGGTGCTCCCATAGCGGGAGCAGAGAAACCTCCATAAAGAGCCTTTAGGGGCTTCCCTGGTGGCGCAGTGGTTGACAATCTGCCTGCCAGTGCAGGGGACACGGGTTCGAGCCCTGGTCTGGGAGAATTCCACATGCCGCGGAGCAACTGGGCCCGCGAGCCACAACTACTGAGCCTGTGCTCCGCAACGAGAGGCTGCGACAGTGAGAGGCCCGCGCACCGCGATGAAAAGTGGCCCCTGCTTGCCGCAACTAGAGAAAGCCCTCGCACGGCAACGAAGACCCAACACAGCCAAAAATAAATAAATAAATACATTTTTTTTAAAAAAAAAAAGAGCCTTTAGGACATACATCTCATACCACGATCTACACATGGCTGGCTGCTCGTCATTTCCATTTCAGTTCAAAGTTTACCTTCCCAGAAATGTTTTGCCTTTCTCCCCTCTAAAGCGAAGATATAAAGTACCTGTTACTCTATCACACCCCCTTATTTCATTGTTTTTCAAAGGTTACTCACGCGACGGTATTTTTTATTGGTTTACCTATTTATGTCTGTCTCCATTTACTGGGATGTCAGCTTCAGGTAAGTGAGGTCTTTGTCTGATGTGTTTACGATTGTATCCCCACACCTAACCCAGAGCCAGGCACATGGAACTGAGACAGGCTGGGACCTGGGACCCTTTGCTGCAGTGCTTGCACCTGCACAAACGTCTCCTAGAGCAACAGAACACAAAGAAACCGTAAGGGGCTAAAAACAACTGCGTGCCTGCGCAGATGGGGCAAGTTATGCGCAACGAGATACCAAGAGACCAAAAGGCCCAGCTGACATTCCTGAAGAGCCAGGAGCAAAAACAGGGTGTTGGGAGCAAAAGCAGGGTACCGCACATTCCCCCTGCAGAAACACCACCAAAGCAGTGGGCAAACCACCTAATTCACCCCTCCGGCCCGAGCCCTGGACACACCCCTATCCCCACCTCATATAAGGAACAGCTCGCACCCCCTCAGCGAGCGAGCCAGCAAGGGAACCTGTTACTTGTTTTCCATCCCCCCACCCCACTGCAGCAGGGCCCCCAATAAAGCCTTGCCTATATTTCTTATCTGGCCTCCTATCAATTTCTACTGATTAAGGAGGCCAAGAACCCTGGTCAGTAAAAGAATTATGTGTTGAATGAATGAATACATGTTTATAAAATCAAGCATCTGTCTTCATGAATGGTTCAAGTGTTGGCTTTTAGATGCGGGACTTTCATGCTGGAGTTGGTTGCTGTCATGGAGACAGAACTGAGACGAACGACAGGACTTTGGAGAGGAGGGGGCAACGGTGAGCCTTCTTTACTCTGCACCTTACTGAGGTTGACTAGAGATCTCAGCGTCTCAAAGTGGCAAAAGGAAGTGTCACCATCACTTTGGTTGGTGACAAACTGACTGGTCCCCATGGATGGTACATTTCCAGTGGGGTTTCACCTCCGTTTCTGGAGTGGAGTGCTTTTCTCCTCATTAGCAATGTTTCACACTGCCAACTCAAGGTCGCCGATTAGGTAAAGACCATATGATTTGGCTCAATTGCTCACCGTGAGGGGATGAGCTTTGGACAGACACCACGTGACTTTCATCACTAGGATTTGTTGTGGGATGGGATCTGACAGCGAACACTCCACGCTCCTGGACCAATCTACATTCACACTTTGTGTTTCTGTTTTCCTTCTGATTTGCAAGACAGAGGACGTTTTCACCACCAAAGCACACACTTCTGGCTGAATCTTAAGTCCTTTGACTATTTGATTCTATCACTTGTCTGAATTGTTTTTCCTTGTACAAATGCTGTGTACCTGACTTACAAAGTAAAGGTGACTAATTCTATTTCTGTATTTTTTTTAAAAGTTTCAATGATATTTGTAAACCAATTTTAAAATTAAATGTTTAAAAGGAATTATTAATATTATAAAAGTAACAAATGCTTAATGAAAATGGAAGGAATAAAGAAATGTATAAAATAAAGAGGAAGGGTGCCTGTTTCTCACTCCCAACACTCTTGCTTCATTTCCCCCTCCTTCTCCTGGGAAACCCACTTTCTAGATATAACCACTCTGAATGCTTTGTTGTATGTCCAGCAGTGCGCTGCTGAAGGCTTACCAATCGGCTCTCCAGAAAAAAAGCTCTGGCTTATAAAAGCATTTACCTTGTCTGTGGAATAAATACTTTCACCATGTGCAATTTTAAACTAAGAATATGATGGAATTGGGAAAGGGTGTTACACAATCAGCTCTTACAAGACAGTGCAAGCCAGCTCAGGCACACCACTATGTGCTCCTTCCAGATTATCTGTGTATCACGTGTATTTCTTTCCCTTCCTCCCTCTCTCCCTCCGTCCCATCCTCTCTCCTCCTTTTTCTCCTCTCCATCCTGCCTTGCATCCATCCATCCATCTATACCGGTACATAAACAGACATACGTGAGTCAATATCTAACACAAGCATTGTGCATTTTACTCTGCAAGTTTCACTTTTTCACCTGGTATATTGCAGCTCTGTATTTTGAAAATTTCCTGACCCTCCCTGTAACTGGAAACACTGTGCTAGCTCAACAGCGAAGCTGAGCATCACTTGGTCTACAGATGTGCCTGTGAGCGTGCATGTGTACCCACACGCTCGCTGTTGTCTGTCTATTGTAAAAGGGAGTAATTCATCATTGGGCAGCAGGTTCTGCTCAGATGGTTTATTGTCCTGACCTCATTAAAAGCATGTAATCTACGCAGCGCCGTAAATCTATGCCTCTAAATACTTTCCTCTTTAATTTTTTAATACTGCACACATGAAGGGAAAGGTTAAAGCCAATTAAAAGAGATACAAATACCATTATTAGTGCCCTGACAAACAGTTAGTTATTGGATTTGGTCCTTTCAGTTTAGAAAGCCATCTTTTTTGGTTCCTGAATGAAATAGTAATCAAGCTGTTTATCGACTTGTCTCATCTCTGAGATGCTAAATATATATTTTTTGGTCCATTCTCTCTCTCAACTGACATCATGCCTACACACATAAAAATTAGACAACTTAAGGTCTATGTACGAACAATAACAGCACAGCTGCATGTGGAAACCCACATGTGGACGGACCATCATTTTCACTGCGGTCCAGGAAGGAGAGAGCCACTCAATTCATTCTTATGCAGCAAATAGTTGTTACTGTTATGGTTGTTGTCTTTCCCTCCCATTAAGGTTATTATATGATACTGACAGATGCTTAAAAGCATTTAGAGCTGAAAGAACTGTTAGGAAAATTGCTGCAAAGGATTGACAAATGATGATCTTTCTGTCCACAAGGTTCTTATTTCCTGTGCAAAATAGACAAAAAGAATAAAGGAAAAGAGCAAGAATCATCAATCTAGGAACTGGGTATTGTTTTCTGACATGAGTTTGTATTTTCCATCACATTTGGCCAAGAACGTGACTCTGTTTATGAAAAGGCTGCAGCACTGCCCCTGTGTTAGGCTTTCTTGGTGTCTGCTGGTCTCCTGTCTCTCTCTCATTCCTCTGGATCTGAAATTTGACCACCTTATTCATTTAATTGTCCATCCACAGTATTTTGTGAGAATCAGTGCTGACCGTTGTTTCAGAAGAAACTCATCTTCACACTCTCACATCCATAAGAATTCATACAGCTCATGATTCGTATAAGTGGCCTATCATTTTTCTTAGTATCTTGCCCTTCCCTCCTATAAGAGGTCAAAATCAGGCACTTAAAAAAGAGCTTTCAGAACACTACAGAGCTACACTTTCAAAGGAGAGAACAGAAGCACACACATTCATAAGGAAACTCTGAAGACACAGAGAGTATAACAGGGAAGCACAAATTTGACTCCATATTGGACGTGTTTCTTTTACTTTAACCTTGTATTCTATTGCTTTTGCTGCAAGTTAAGAATGTTGCCTATAGCCTAAAATGTACAGGATAGCCCGTTCTGAAGGCTCTGACCTTTAAAGGTATAATACTTTTCCATTCTTATAGAGATAAAAAGTTGCAGAACAGAGAGTAACATTTGTCTCATTGGACGTTTATAGGAACATCGTGACCTGACGTATGTGGACAGCTGTAAGAACGAAGGATTCTGACACCAAGAAGTTTGCCACAGCCGATACCCTCCCCCCTTCTAATATGAAAGAAGCCTGAATTCTAACTCTGCTAAGATGGTTCTTTGGGACCCTAGTCCACTATCTTTCTCAGTCTGCTGGCTTTCTGAATACAGTCCCTATTCCTTGCCCCAAAACCTCGGCTCTCAATTTATCGGCCTGTTGTGTGGTGAGCGGTATGAGCTTGGACTCAGTAACAAGAGCATAAAATATTTTAAAGTTAAGGTGATAAAACCCTAGAAACAATAATGAGTATTTTCTATACCATCTGTCCTCTGGAAATGCTAGAACAGGGGTTCTCAAAGTACATTCCCTGGACGAGCATCATCATCTAAGGACCTGTTAGAAATGCAAATTTGGGGACCCACCCCCTACACACTGAATTAGAATCTCAGGTTGGGGCCCATCAAGCTGTGTTTCTAATAAGCCCTCTGAGGGATTCTGATGCCTACTCAAGTTTAAGAATCCTTATTCCAGGGAATACAGTTTTCTTAGCTGCTTCTCCAAGTCTGTGCTTGTAGCCAGTCATAAACTTCTGAACACGAGCCGACCATTCCCGCTGCTGCTTCCACACTATACCATGCGCTACAACACATTACACAGATTTGTTTACATGGCCTCCTCTCCTACTAGACTGTAAGCTCCTTGAGGCCAGACGCTGTATCTGATTCACTTCTTAATGCTCAGTGCCCAGCCAGGGGCCTAGATCAAAGCTGGTGCCTAGGACATTAATTACAAGATAAAATGGCTAGATAAAGCCCAACGAATGAAAAAGAAACAGAAGTATACAAATTCATTAAAGTTATTAGTTCAAACTTGATAAATGACATCCACGTCTAAGTAAAAATGATTTTGCCTCCTTTAAAAAAGAAAGAAGGGGGCTTCCCTGGTGGCGCAGTGGTTGAGAGTCCGCCTGCCGATGCAGGGGACACGGGTTCGTGCCCCGGTCCGGGAAGATCCCACATGCCGTGGAGCGGCTGGGCCCGTGAGCCATGGCCACTGAGCCTGCGCGTCCGGAGCCTGTGCTCCGCAACGGGAGAGGCCGCAACAGTGAGAGGCCCGCGTACCGCAAAAAAAAACAACAACAAAAAAGAAAAAGTAAAAAGAAAGAAGGAATTAAAAGTGGTTACAGGAATATTCTCAAGCAACTTCTAACAGGTTCACTGTTTATTCTCTTGAGGAAAGCAAGAAATAATTGAAAACACTTCACACTAATAGCCTCTTATAAAGTGTGCTGACAAAATCCAGTTAGTTCTGAATATTCTAAGATGGTTTCACATTCAGACAGGACCCACCTGCCCATCTGATGGCAGACATTCTCAAATTGAAAGTTACCTAAATACGGGCTATAATAAAACCACAAGAACTGCCAGTTCAAGCCCCCGGGAGCCCCTCCCACCCTCCCAATATGTAGGAGGGTGGAAAGCACTTCTTGGATAGAGGATACACCCTGAAACCATTCTGACTGCCTCTCCGTGAGGAAATGAAAGACCTGCAGTATGGAGTCTTCAGCCCTCTGGTAGCCTTCGTGGACACTCTGAAGGTGTCCTATTAGCCTTTATTTTCTCCCATGGGATTTACCGTGGCGTCACACACAGGCTGGTCAAGGCCTACTTTATGAACACAGCCCGTGCCTGCCTTTATGTGGCTATGGCGTCAGATCACCTGGGTTGTAATCCAGGCTCCAGTATGCTCTGGCTTCTTTAGCTTTTCTGAGCCTCAGTTTCCTCATCTGTAAAATGGGAACAACTGTGATACCTGAGAACTAAGTAAAAAAAATGTACATATATAATATGTATAGTTTATCTAGAAAGCATATCTATCTATCTATCTAATGAGCCAGGTGTCTGACACATAATAAGAGCTTAATAAATACTAGCTATTATAATGAACTAATACTGTTATGTGCTACCAGGGCTTCTTAAACTAGAATCCATGGGCCTCTAGAGAGCTATGAAATGGACAAAAATGTGTCCATGAGCTCCTTGAAATGATCTGCGAAATGTTTCCTGTTTGTGCATATTCCTTTTCTCTGGGCATATGGCTCAAAAGTTTAATCACATTCTCAGTGTGATCCACGGCTTCTAAATGGTAAAAAATCACGGTGTTGGGGATTTTAGGAGCCAGATTATGTCCCCAACAAGCTGGCAAACCAGAGAAATGAGACAGTTTCTCTAAGGCTGGTGTCTTCCTCTAGGGCGTGATGTATAGCGTTAGGATCTCCATTTTTAATTCCACACAATGTGTGTTTGTTTTATTTTCCTTCTTCCACTTCATAACAGGAAATGGTATTTCAAATGCATTCCACCATGAAGATAGGCAGACAGTTAATTTTCACCTCCAACACCCTCAAGATTTAAGAAAATAAGAGAGCTTCAAACTACCACTCCTGACCTGCCAAGCACAACGTGTAAGCAAGGCAGATGGGCAGAAACAACACTGGACCCTGAGCCAAGAGCACTAGGGTCTGCTCTTGAATCCTGTCCTAACCACCTCCGTACCCTGAGGAAGTGGCTTCTCCTCCCAGCTTCTCTGATTCCTTACCTGTCAGACAGGAGTTATTCTCAATCGTCATTTCCAACTTTTTGTGTCTAAGGACCCAGATATAACACAGAAATGGTTATACTAGGCTGCCATTTTTCACAAAAGAAAGTTATCTTCTCTTTTTGAAAATTTGAAAAAAAATATATTTTCACCTATTTGTCAATCTATCTGGATAGATAGATGAAAAATATCATTTATTCTAGCTACAGACAGCAAATGGTGAACATATGAGTTTAAGGACCCATTAAACAAATATTTATTTAGTACTTGTTAAACGTCAGTCACTTGAATAGGGCTGGGGATACAGCACCGAACACAAACAGTTGCTGCCTTCATGGACATGACAGTAGTGCCAGAGAATGAAGATGACTGAAAAGACACGTGCATATCACCATTTTAAATTGTGCTAATATGCACTGCAAAGGATAAACTGGATCCCGAAAGATTAAATGGGGGAGGGTGACTTGACATAAAGCTGTCAGGGACAGCATCTGAGCTGAGAGCTGAGGGATGGTAGTAGCCAACCCTACAAAGCAGCAGCAAAACTTTGTGGCAAAGAGAAGACCTCAATTCAGCAGGACCTAGGGCAAGGCCCTTGGCCCCTCTCTGACTTATTTCCCTGTGTGTAGAATGGGGACGACAATGGGATTTAGTCCATGAGACTGTTGTGAGGATTCAATGAACTGGTAATGAAAATTTGTTTGGGACCGAGGCTGGCGATGTCCTAATGAAGTGGTACAAAATAAACATCACGCTGAAGTAAAAGCATGTGCTAAGGCCCTGAGGTGGGCAAGAGCTGGGTGTGTTTGAGAAACTGCAAGGAGGGTGGGGCTCTCCGGTGGAGCATAAATGGGAAGGTGGTGGAAACTGAAGCTGGGGGAGTGACAGGCATGGTGGAGGACGTTGAAGCCCATGCCAAGTTCAATGAGAAGGGATTGGAGAGTTTAGCAATATCCCCAGTGGACCTCTGAAGTTCACTGCCCAAAACTTAGAATATTATTGTCTCTAATTTACCTTTTGTATAGTTTTCTAATTCAACTGTTCTATGAAATACCTCCTCAAAGGGAACAGTTTCTTTAGGTAACAAGTTCTAAATAAAGAACCCCTGTTTCATTCATGCTCATTAAACTGTTTTTTCCCCCACCTAGATCCCTGCAATAATAAATATAATTATATCCATCTTTAATGACTTTAGTTTCTTGAGCTGCAGGTGCTGGAATACTGTATTTATTAACATATTTTAAGCCCTTTAAAAAGACTGCATTCATTCCTATGATAATTTAGTATCCATAATACATTCTCTGTTCTGAATAGATATTAATCACCACAGAATGACTGATCTGCGCGTGTAGGAGCTAAGCCCCGCTCTAACTAGTAACTAGTAACTTTTTAATTCAATATTGTCACTGAAACTGTTGATTAAAATTTAGTTGCCGTAATTGTCCTTGCCCCCGTGCCAGCCCCGCCCTCTGAGGACGCAAACCAAGTGCGAACAATCAGATTCTCTGCCACCTAAGATGAAAGAGATAATTTTGAGTGTTTGCATTTCTAGTAATACTCTGCTTGGAAAAAAAAGTTCTGCTAAGGCCAGTTATTCTGAATCACTTCGGGTTTGTTAGCGGTAGGAGAGATGGTTACTGCAGAGAAACAGACACTAACCCAAAAGCCTGCTCCCAGGAAAGCAGCAGAACTGCCTGCTTCCGTCTTGAACAGAGGGAGGCCAGTAACTCTGTGTCAGCTTCCATGTGGTGGGCTGACGTGTATTCTGCCAGAATCCCAGCACCCTACCAGGTTCAAGAAAATTCTTCTTCTTTCTTTGGAAATAAAAGGAACAATCCGATCATAAAATTCAGATCAAAATGAAATGAGGGCAATGAGTACAGAGGAAACAACCATTGCATGTGCTGGGCTCTGAGATAATATCTCATTGAATCCCATAAGAGGGATCAGAGAGGTACCATGATTATCCCTCATTTACCTGGAGCTCAGAGAACTTTAACTCACTCAGGGTCACACAGCTAGTAAGGGACAGAGCACCAGAGTCTGTGCTCTTACCTTTGG